>NC_046228.1:17843813-19093813 GCF_009819885.2 Catharus ustulatus | reverse complement strand
CTGCATCACAGAGCCCAAGATACACCTAATCACTTTCACAGTATTTTCCAGAAAAGCATTGAGGCACCCACGAACACATTCTTAAAACACCCTACCAAAACTGCAAGGTCTTCTATCAACACCGGACTTTAGGTGACACCAAAACATTCTATTCAGAATGATAACATGCCTGAAACATTTTCACTTCCTACCCAATATCTGTGATTTCTAAGTCGATGCTATTAAAGGGAGTCAACAGTCATCGCAGGTTGCTTTTTTCAGGGCAGAGAAGGAACATTCTCACTCACTGAATCCTCTCTGATCCCTGGGTCAGTAAGAAGGGGGACTACAACTGATGATTTTGATACTTTTTTTTTTTTCAGTCAAGACCACTCCCACATCTCAGCACTGCCTTGTCACAGAGGGAAGCTCAGAATGCTATGGCAGTAAAATAATCCCAGGGGAGAAGCTAAAGAAGAGTTTCTGCACAGTTGTAAGGATCACAGACCATGAAAACATTTCCACTTTCAGATGATTTGATCTTCAAAGGCATACTCTTAGTACCTCAGTCTTTTTAGACTTAATACCTCAGGTTTGGTGGGGCTTTTTTTGATATACCAGATGGTTAAGATTGCAGAGCATTCAGAGATGAGCAAGACACATGTTAAAGATGAAGCACATGACTTAATAGAAGGAGATTTCTGTTATTTAAGAGACTTGGATTCAACAAGTAAAACAGTTCCATTTGTTTTTGCAAATAATGGCCATTTCTGCACAGAAGGTGAAGGAAAGTTTGGGAACAATACTTTCCTGGAGGTGCCCAAAGTCAAAGTACCCTTTTTTCCACATACAAGAACAACTACTTCGCTGTTTGTAGTCATCCTTTCCAGAAAGACAATCTTTAGAGCTTGCCTTTTTGTAAGGAAATGACCTCCTGAAGACTGCAGGAACTAGCAAAAGAGCAATCCTGCTTTCTCCCACCCTTACCTAGAGCCAAGCAGTTGTCATCTCAAGTTTTGCATTATGCCCTAATGATTTCAACAGCAGTGACCACATGGTTCTTTTCCATACCTCCTGTGGATTTCCTAAGGCTTCTCCCAGCATCTTCTCAATGTTCCTCATAATTGCCACTTTCTGATGAGCCTTTAATGGATACTCAATTCTCTTTGGGGTTGGGGCACCCTGAAATATCAAAAAGAGCTCATTGTCATGGTTCTGTATTGGCAGCTTATTCCACCTTCCCCCAGTCACCCAGCTCTTCACACACACACAACTCTGAAGAAGAAAAAGTAGCTTCCAGAAGCAAACGACTTGGTGCCACGAAGTTCTCATATTGACAATGTGTGCCAATACATCTCTACCTGAAAAAATCCTCTGGGATGGAACTATGCAAGCTGTGCTTGTACTCACCTTGTACCAGAAGTTCACAGTGATGGTAATCCCCCCATTCAGGAGAGACTCAATATGGTGCCACCTGCATGGAAATCACATAAAAAAAAAGAAAAGAAACTATTGCTGTAGCTTATACTGAAATACCTTGGTTGATGAGTTCAGACAGCACTAGACAAGCCTTGGTGTATACCTCCTGCATCAAGACCTTCTGGAAAGCTCTCCTTATTTAAATATAGATCCTTTTCTTGGACATATTAGTGAGTACATGTACAATTAATGTGGTGTCAGGGAGAATTACTATTTCTATCCAACAGACAGGAATTAGAAGCAATTGCCCAAGATATGACAGAATATACCACAGTTGCTGGAGAAGTAAAAACAAAATACTCTCGGGAGCCAAACCAACACTAAGTAGAAAACATTTTAAACCTCTGGTTTTTATCACAGTGCAGTCCTGCCATCCTTCTTACCAGTACATAGGTATGTACAGCACATCCCCAGGACCCACCACCGTCTCATAGCCAACCACGTTCCGGAAGTTCGGAAACTTCTCGTAGTCAGGATTGTCAAAGTCCACCTAATAGAAGAAAACATTAAGAAATTCAGAAGAACTTCCTGCAATCACAGTCCTCATTATTGGCTCTCAGTGTCAATCATCCTGGTCTTCCCTACATGGCTTTTACATTCCCATTTGTATCTTCATTGTGAGGTCCTGCAGTACCCTCCAAGTACCATATAGGAGGAATCTTGCAATTTGTCTGTCAGCAAATCTGTATTTGACCAAGTGATCAATGAAACAGAACAGAGAAGGTAGCAACTGCAGCCCCACTATGCTATCAGTAGGGTTGTGAGTCAGGACCAGACACAAACAGAAAACCAGCAGTCCTTCCACCAATGCATTCACCACTTATCGAATCTGAGCAGAGGTTTTGCAAAAGCTTAGGAAGTGTTTTGCAGCTTTAACTCCAGTGCAGCTTCCTCCCACCTAGCACCTTTACAAATACCCATTTTTGGCGTGGAGTAGAGAACAGATCTGCTGCTCTCACCTGGCTTTGTCTGTCGCATGGATGGTGCACAGGATAAGGATAGAGGCATTCAAACTGATCAGGAGGAAATAGGATACACCTCTTGTAACCTTTAATCTGAGCAAAGAAGTTCTGTTGCTCGTCATAATGAGCTGGTGTCACATTCCCTACACAGAGAGAAAAGATAAGACACTCTTACGTACAGGTATGAAAGAGAAGCAAGTTATATTCCTTGCTAAAGACAGAAAATATACTCCCACATATTCAGAAACTAAACAAGGAAAATGACAACAGAAATGTTACAAACTGATCACTCTATTAGTCAGCCTTTATTGAGCAGTTGTTACTCCACTTGATTTCCATTCTAAATCCATACTCAGCAACTTATGCTCTACAGGATTAGGATTTCCAGCTTGTCTCAACGAACAGCAGATGCTGAATGTTGATGAGAAGCTTTTTCATAAAACACTTCATTTAAATGACAAGTTGTAGAACAGACTGTCAAAGATTAGTCTAGAGAAAATGAGTTCAATGGTTGGACTTAAAAAAAAGTCCTAGAAGCTTAAGTTTTGCAAGAAAACAAGTAAACAATCTCTGTCACTGGAGCTCCCAATAGCACCTGCTCAAGTCTGATTACAGCGCTTCACTGTTGCCACTAGATTTTAAATTTAATCAAATCTTGAAATACAGTGGGGTGTTTTGTACCCCCCCCCCAACTGTTTTTCAGCTGTTTGCCAATTCAGATTATTTCTGTCTTGGTCTGCAAGAATTAAGAAAACAGTTAACCCTGTAACTTCACTAAATAGATCATATAATCATATGCTGCTCTAAAGACATTCCTTTTTGTAGCACATGCTGGTTCAAGGCAAGGCCTTGGTTCTTGCACATAACTTGTTAACAGGATTTTAGTAATTATATGGCCTGTAAGACAGTGTTGGTCCACTGATTTTATATTATGTTCTTTCAGCTAGTACAACAAGTGGCAAAGACAAACTGCTGTAGGTTGAGTATGACTTGGTGCAAAAGGGAAAAAACCATCCAAGTTATGTAATTGAGCAATTATAACTGGATATGCTGGCCACATTGATTATAGGCTTTCCTACCTCACAGAATAGTGTGCATTTCCCACCCAGTTATTGAGATTACTTTCTAAAAGAATGTTCTCTTTGTCAACAGCCTAGTGGTACCTCTGTCTTCTAAGGCACCTGCTTCTAAGTCAGGCTCCACATGGATTTGGAATTCTATTCTATCCAGATACCTTTAGAATTTATCCATCTTCAAGTTTCCCACTGACCTCTAGCCTTTTAAAAAAAAATGGTCTTAAAAGAGAATTTCTTCTCACAGTCTACTAGCTCAAATAAGAAAAAAGACTTCACAAAATAATCACATTTCCTACTGGGAAGACATTGGACATACTCAGAAAACCCCAGAAGTCTAACACTGTTCAACTTGCAAACCTTTTTGCATTTTGAATCTGCAGGCTTTGAGCTTTTTAAACCTACAGTGCCTGAAGCATGCAAACAGTAAACAGATCCCAGGATATGATTACCAGTTACTAGAAACACTAGCATCATACAGAGGCTTTCCAGAGCACATTACATTCAGGTATTCACAGTACATCCCTGGCAAAATACAGGCTATTCATTTCCTTGTTCCCTCTTTATAACCCAAGTTAAGGTGTGATAGCAGTCTCCTCCCAGTGCAGTGATTTAAACTACTTCCTATGAAGGAAAACACAGAAACTAGGGGAAAAGCCATTTGAAAGACCTTCTGGAACAGAAATACAGAACTGCTGGTGCAATCTTCTCCCTTTCTCCTCCAATCTGAGAAACCTATTTACCTTCCATGCCTATAAGAAGCAAGTTAGAAGTCAGTTGACCCCAGCCACGTTTCCCTTGCTGCTTGTTAATCCAGTTCCAGTTGAAGCCAAGGAAATCCACCACAATCTTCCTTCCAACTGTGTCATTCAGTGTTTGCTGTAGGTATAGCCTGAATTGTCCAAGAGAAAAAGCAAAAATCAAGTATTAGGTTTTGTCATGAACACAGACATACTCTGTCTCTTCAGAAAGATTTCAAAACAGAGAATTACTACCTAGAGATTCTGTTCTATCACTACACAGCTTCAACACCTATGGAAGGAAATAGTTTCAAAAAGTCGCCAAACTTTGCTGTAAGGTTTCTCAGTACAGAAGAGAACAGATCTCAGTCCAACTTGAACAATTAAAAGGGAAAAACATAATTTTAAGGAAACTCTAAACAGACGGGCCATTATCAAATATGTTCATGTCTAATCCCTAGATGAATGCCACCCCTCTAACTCACCTGCAATATCAGCCACCTCCCCTAGCAGAACTACATGAGGGGAAAAGAAGGCTCAGGAAAGCCTGCACATTTCAGTATCATGTTCACATTTAGACATAGAGCTCTGATCAGAGGAATCAAGCACCTGTACCAACAATCACAGTATTACAGACTGCTGTCTGCAATGCTGGAAAAAAACACATTTTTAAGAGCAAGGACTGCCTTCTCTCTTGGAAAAAGGACACCCAAAGCCAAGAAAGAAGAGAAAAGCACAGATGACAAGAAGGCATGGGTACAGTGTTGCTTCTAACGATGACACTATTTAGCATGGGTAAGTTTTTTTAGAGGGCTGTGACTGAAAGCACTAAGGGTTTCAGTACAGCTGCTGATAGTTATATTCCATGTCCACTTGAAGCCCCTCTCAGTAACTTACAGCTCTGTTAGTGGCACAGGCCATCACCATCAGTACACAGCACGTGCACAACCCAGCCTCCTATTTCCCAAAGAGGGTGAGCTCCAGCTACCCTGGGATTCTGTGGGAAAACTTGAATGCCATACATAGCCTGTACCTTGTCATCAGACAACAAGCTTCTCTACCAATACCACAGTCTGCCAAAAAAATGCAAAGCTTAACTCTTTCTCTATACAAACCCTGCCTCACACAGAGGAGGAAATAAATAAATAAATTCCCACAGCCAGTGTGAATAGTTTGTTTGGTATGACTTTTCTAATAAGGTACCAAGGCTGCATCAACTAGAAACCCTGCAGGAAAAGCAGGATTATTAAAATGAAGCAAACAAAGTCCAAGAAGTTCAAGACACTTTAATCATCAAGACCCACTGAAGATTAACTTAGCTCCTACTTAGGTCTGAAGAAACAGAGAAACCTCCACACTCCACATACCACTTACCTCTCAGCACCCCCTTTTTGTTGTATTTCTTTGAGTCTGTCCACAAACTCAGCAAACTTCATTTCTTCCCTACTTGACTTGGGTTTGAAGTTCTTAAAATTGGCCATTTTCTTCTCATCGTAGTACAAAAACTTGTGTGTGCTGGCACTATACACCGAGAAGTCCCCATTGCCAATGTTTTCCTGGAGGTAGTCCAGGTCCCATTTCAGAGCAGGATAAACCAGATTCGTATCTGTCAGCACCACTGGCTCCTGAAGAGAAACAGGAAGTTTATTGATTCAAAGACCTCTTGAACTTAAGAAGGAACACAATCATTACTGCACCCACAAAAAACTCCCTTTCAAAACGGGGAATTGGAAAAGGCATTTGAAGTAATCATACACCTTGTTCTGGGGAGAAAACTAAGAGAGACATGATAGGAAGTTTTAAGAAAGTGGTGGCCTGGGGTTGCAGTAAGCTCCTGGTAGCAATGGGACAGATTGCACTATCTACTCAGCCAATCTCTCTCAGCGAGGTTAGACAAACACCAGCTGGCAACACTTCTGGGCCGGCTTGGTCCTGCCACGTAGCCAGGAGACACAGTAGATTCTTGCTGGTCACTTCCAACCTCAGCTGTGAAGGGGAAAATGCCAGCAAAAAGATCCCTCTAAATCCAGAGACAGAACTCATCTCTTTTCTCAGAGGATTGCTAATAACCAGCCATCAAAAAACGGACCATGTCCTCTACAGTAAAAAAAGAACCGTTTCAAAAAGACATCACCCATCTCCTCATCTACCAGTAGTAAGCAACAGGCAGCGCTGTGTTCCCAAGGTGTACACACACAACTTCCCTTCTTGCAGATTTTCTTTTAAAAACCCAACTACCAAACCTACCAAAACGAGACTGACCTGGTACAGAACCAATACAAGAGCCACCACTGCAAGGGAACCTTCACATCTGTGGTCGCTCGCACTTAGAAACCAATTAATATGTGCCCAGGGTTTTACACAACGTTCGCACAACTTCCATCCCGACAGCAAAGGTCTTAAAATAAACGTTTCCTGAGAATTTCACAACTCAACGCTGTAGCACCGAACAAAAACGTCCACTACAGCAGAGAGGAGCGGGACAGCGGCTAAAACGGAGGCCGCGCAGTACCCCGGACGGACAGGGCCGGGATGAGGAGGGGCCTGCGCCCGGGACCCCCTCACCTCGTTCTCGATGAGCTCCTCGGCGCGGGGGTCGCTGTGGCTGAGCCGCGGGATGGGCCTCGTCTCGAAGGAGTAGCGGCGGAACTGGGAGTCGCTCCAGCCCGGCCCTGCCGCCACCGCAGGGCCCTCCCGGCAGCCCGCGGCCGCCGCCGAAGAGGAGCAGGAGGAAGAGGAGGAGGATGAAGAAGAAGAGGAGGCGGAGGAGGACGAGGCCGCCGCCATCGCCGCCTCCACCGGAGAGCCCGTACCAAGGAAGCCGGAAGCGGAAGCTGCGCACCCATGGCAACGCCGGAAGCGGAGGGCGAAGGCGGAGGGCAGAGGACCATCGAGAGGGAGGGACACCGGCGGCCGCGGCAGCGCCCCCGCGCGGGCGGAGGCTGCAGGGGCTCCGCTGCCCTTCGGCGGCTGTCTCCAAGGATGTCGGAGCCCCCGGGAGCTGGGAGCACAGGCAGGGGAAAACCCGCTGCAGAGGACACAAAGAAAGGATCGGATCGTCTCTGTAGCCCCCTCCCCTCAAAGGCAGCGGAGCGGGCACAAGCGCTGCCCCTCGGACATTTCCATTGCCCTGATGGAAACAGCGCCGCCTCATCTGCCCTCGGGAAATGAATGCACTGCGGAGCTCTGCGCCTGAGAACGAGCAGGTTAATTAACACTTGCTACAGAGAAAAAAAAAAAAAAAAAGAAAAGTAGCAGTGCCTGGTGCAACCAGCACCCAGCCTATGCTGGGGTCAGCATCATTTTAGCAGGATTTCGTGAACTGTGTGACTGAGGCTGGAGCTGTTGAATTATTTCCTTATTGTATGTTTATTATGTGAGACAAAGTCTACATTTGGCTTTTGATCTGAAAACAGTGAAAATGATGATCGCTATTTCTCAAGAATGCGCACCACATTAGGCATCAGTAGCTGGGATTTGTTCTGCCTGCACAGAACTTTGCCCTCATGAGAATAATGCAATTTCCCTTTGTCCTTCCAAAATTTATTACTATACTTAGTTTCTAGGAAAATGAATGCCTTCTCACCTTTTAAATCTACAGCATTTCTGCTGTACAGGTGAACAACATTTTTTACAGTGTATTTGCAAATATATTTGGGTGCTTAGGAAACTTGAAACACAGCTGTGGAAAACTCAAACATAATTCAGAAAGTAAATATGCAGCGGTGAGGAGCTGATGTAAGAAGTAGCTGATCACAAGCCCAGCTTGCAGTGAGGCCAGGTCAATGGGAACCAGGTCCCCACTTGCAGTGCTGTCCCCATTCTGCTGTCCCCACGGCGCTGTGTGGGCTGCAGAGCTGGGACAGGGACCAAGTGCTGCTCCATGGAAAACAGCAGCAGTATCTGCACTGGAAGGCTGGGCTCTGAGTTAGTAACTTTATTCGATAACTGAGTAACTTCACTGCATATTCATTTGTAAGGGAGTTGGCTGAATTAAGAGACCATCCCTAAAATGACATCAATAGGCCTTTCTTTGGGATAAGTGAAAGGACACTGTTCTTTATCTGCAACAAAGCTCCCATCTCAGGCATGCTGTATCTCAGATATATATTTGTGGTTCACCATTGTCTTCATTCAATTATTAGGTTTAAAATTAATGTTGTTATTAGAAGGAATGGCTTTAATGACAAATTGTCTGTGATAGTTTTTGCGCTGCAAAGGTTTATAATGTAAATCGTTATAGAGACATTACCCATTATGGCTGATGTGAATAACTGAAGGAAAATGAGTTCAACTACCACAGAGTTTACATAATGAAGTAAACTGCAAAATCCTTTAATGCTCATATTGATTTTATTTACAATAATACATTGCTTACATTTGAAAAATCATATTGCTAAATTAACATGCCATTTCTGCTGTCCACCTTCCCCTGGCGCCATGGAGATAAGACGATTACATTTGGGTATTGACTTTAATAATATTGATACTGATACAAAGAAGGCGATTTGCATAACGCTGCCGGGCACGGCATCGATCCGATTTAGCATCGATCCGGCTGCTCCGCAGGAGGCTCCCCGCGTCTGGAAGGCAGTTCCTGCCATAAATTCCCATTGCCCCGCTTCAGACGATGTCATACAGAGCAAAATATCGCACCGATGCCTTTTCCGTCCATTAACCCCGTGTCACTATTACAACACCAGCAGCGATCAATTCCTGCCCCGCGGGGCCGGCAGAGGCTCCGCCCCCTCACAGGCACCGCCCCTCAAGGGCCACGCCCCGTGTCCCACCCCTACAGGCCCCGCCCACTCCGCTCCTGAGCGCTGGTCCCGCCCCTCCTGTGCTCCGGCGGCCGCGCCTGCGCGCTGGGGGCGATGGCGGCGGGCGCTCTCCGCGGTGTCCTCTGGCCCCGGGCGGCCGCCGGGCTCAGGGCGGCCCGGGCCGCCTTGGCGGCGCCTTCGGGGGCGCGGGCGGGTGAGCGGGGAGGCGGACGCTGGAGCGAGGGGCTGGCGGCGGGGCCGGGGTGTATGGGGCGGCGGGCCGGTGGCTGCGGGGTCCGGGCGGGAGGACGGCGCGACCTCCCCGGCCTGGCTGTGGCCGCCGGCGGGGCCCGCGCCCACTGTACCGCGTTGCTCTCCCGCAGCCTCGGAGATGTCCGCGGACATGTTGCCCGGGCCGTACCCGCGGACTCCGGAGGAGCGGGCCGCCGCTGCGAAGAAGTACAACATGCGGGTGGAGGACTATCAGCCCTACCCCGACGACGGCATGGGGTGAGCTGGGTGCTCTTGTTCCGCAGCCGGGAGCGGGCTGGGCCCAGCAGCTCCTGGCTTTGTGGGGAGGTGCTGCAGACTCGTAGTCCTTGGTGAATCCCTGGCTTTGCTGTACTGTGAGCTTAGAGCTTTGAAGACACTTCAGTGTTTTGAAACAGGAACAAATGGAATGGGTTAGAGGCCTGTGTGAATAAAACACGAGAGACTTCATGAGAGAAACTTGAGAGACTTCAAGGCTAAATGGGATGCCACGTCTGTAATAAAGGTTTCAGGAGATGTTTAAATGTTGGGAATACTTCGACATGTGCCAGGATAACTAGGGTTCCATATTTTAGTTAAGCTTGTGTTTTCTTTCATCAAGTGGACCCCAGTAAGGCCAGTTTGGGGAATGCCATTTGTTATGGTGACTGGTATCAAGGTAATTATTGTTGTGCTAGTTGTTTTAATGCATTTCAAAAATGTATATGCATAAAAGCTATAACAAAACAAAGTAGTATTTAATTCTATTTCCTTAGGCCTGTCTTATACTGTCTCCTACAAATTATATCTAAATGAGTACAGATTTCCTTATATTTGGTCTTTTGTTTGTTACTCCTAGGTATGGTGACTATCCCATGCTCCCTGATAAGTCTCATTATGAGAGAGACCCCTGGTACCAGTGGGACCAGCCAGATATGAGGCATAACTGGGGAGAGCCGGTAGGAACACCAGTCCCACTTCTCAAGTTGCTCACCAATGCTCCTGTTACTAAATTCTAACATGAACCTCTTGTTAGTGCTTTCTGCTGAATCCTTTGTGTGTTGCCGGTGCAAGCAGGGACAGTTCAAGGCAAAGTTAGGCTATGGCCATCTGGGTTAATACTGTGAAAGTACTGAGGACAGTTAACTTATATATGAGAAGGGAGACTTTACAAACTTAGCTTTCCCTGAAGGAATAATTTTATTTGCCCGATCAGACTCAGTATGAGAGCCTGGTTCAGAATTGTTTAGCAAAGAAGCCACTGTTTGAATAAAGTCCCTTTAGTGCAATGGAAGAAGCTACTGTTGCTTTGTTACTCTAGGGGTTTTTTGAGGTAGACTACAAGGAAGGATGTTCTCCCTAAAGGAAGTTTGCAACAGGTCCTTAAGACAAATGTGAATAGGTTATTTATGTTAAATTTGTAAATCTAAGCTCCTCAAATTCCTTTCAGTGCTTAGTGCATGGTCTTTTTGTGAATGCATTCTGCAATCTGACTGCAATTACTGACCTTGGTAATTGGCTTGTGATCTCTTTACTAAAACCAAGATTTCAGCTAAGTATGTGTGCATAATATATTGTATTAAAACCATGTCAGAGCATTTCAACGTGTACCACAGCAAGTGCAGGTTGTAGTGACTATAAAAGCACATGAAAAGAACCCCCATGTTGATTCTGTGTTGTTGTAGTGCAGGAAGGCTTGTGTACAAGCCCTTGTGAAGAGGACTATACTGATGTATTCCAGGTGTTAGCAGATACCTCTGTTTAGGCAGCTTTGATTTGTGCTCATTCTGGCTCTGGGTTTGATAGGAAATGGCTCTGGGGGAGCTAGAGCTGGTAATTTGGGAGCAGTACTTGAGCTGCAAATTAATGATTTCTATGCATTTGTTAATGTGAAAGGAGACTATAGGCAGAACGTGCTTGAGACGTTCCTGTTTGTACTTCAGGGCATTAGCTTGCTACCAGCCTTGCTCTTGTCCTGGAGTAACAGCAGCAGGTCCTCTCCCAGTTTTGAGGGAGGGACCAGCCTCCAAGTGTCAGGTAGTTGCTTCATTAGAAATAGCACTACTTCTATTTGGGTATGTGACTGAGCTTCCACTAATGAGGGTTCCAGTTTATACCATGCCTTTCCAATGGTCCTAGGGAACAAAGCTGAAGTGGAATGATTATGCACAGAAGTAAAAACTACTGCTGTCCTATATTTAAGCATGTTGTGTGGTATAAGCATAGGATGAAATGTAGAGTCTTTTGAGTTTTACTGTAAGCAGCAGTCTGTTGTGACTGTACCTCCTCCATGTACCTCCTCTGTGGCTTTATCTCTGCATTTGAGGTGGAGATGAAGCAGCTTCTGGCAGTTTTGTGAATGCTGTAATGTGCTACTTCCCTTGAGAAAAGTGGCTTGACCATTGTTGGTAAATGTGCAATTGTTTTCCTTTGTTCTTTAGATGCACTGGCAGTTTGACATGTACACTCGGAACCGGGCTGATACATCCCCCACTGTTGTTCCCTGGCACACCATGAGCAAACATTTCTTCATCTTTCTGGGCACAATGCTGGTCATGTTTGGTCTTGGAACCATCTACCCATCCTACATGCCTGTGGTGAGTGAAACCTAAGGGTAAAGGGAGGAAAAGTAGCTGCATTTCTTGTCGTTGCCAATGCCCATAAGAGTGGTTTTGCTGAAGATGAGTGATGGGTGCGAATGCAAAACTGCTGCTGGCAGTGGATGGGCCAAGGGATGTCCTGTGGCCTCATGTAGCCTGAGTTGTTCTCTTGACTGTCACAGGGATCTAATATGAACTATGCTTCTTACAGTATCCCATCTTTGGTCTAGGTCTTCTCCTTCCCTGTGTGTGCATCTACTCAAGTGAGATGCTTTAATTCTCTTGCCTTGTGTTGTTAATTATATTTCATGAGCTGTATCATTTGGGAAATGTGCTCTTGAAAAATGTGTCTGATTACACAAGCAGCTTTTGCAATATATTATCCACCTGCTGTGAGATAAACTGTTGATTAAGATTAAAAGCAAGACGACCTGGATGTTTCTGTTCAAAAAGCAATTTGTGCAAGGAGCCCCTTATTTCTGAATTTACTTTCCTCATACTCTGATATTCTAGCTGAAGCACTTAAGAAATAGAAATTTAAGTCATGAATTACAAGCTTTAATTTGGGTGGGGGTGGGATGGGATGAGACATTTTCCTCCTACCCCTTAATTTACTTGGTCAGTGTGGTGAATTTGCCGCTCTTTGTCTCTCCTTGTAGGGGCCGAAACAATATCCCTTCGATGACCTGTATCTGGAGAAAGGAGGAGACCCCAATAAAAAACCACCACCAGTGATACACTATGAAATTTGAAAGTTGTTCAAGTGCTACATTTCCATCACTTTTGCTGGGGAAGCAATCTTCTCTAGTGTTCACTGGCATATGTTAACACTTGTTCTTCAATGTTCAGCTGCTAACCGCAGTGAAATATATCAATGACACCTACTGTGCTAGTTGTCTTCTGTTGGTTTGAGAAGGCTGAATTATAGCTAATGAAATGGAGTGACCTTTGCTATTTTTCTAAATGGGATAGTATCTGTGGGGCAAAGTTATGAGTGCAGACCTAGGACTGCTGGTCGTTCAAGTACCTTGTACGCAAACATTCCTCACTGTACCTGTTTATGTAGGAAATACTGCCTGTAACCAAGGCATTTGGCATTTGCTGCTGGGAGTTGGAGTGTCACTGTATACTGCAAAATGACAGGCAGAAACAGATTAGCAAGTGCCAGTCTTTGGGAATCTTGTACTGTGTCTGCCCTTACTGGGAGTTGACTTTGATCTCTTCCAGGTCTAGATGCCCAAGTGAAGTTTGCACAACCAGTAGGAAGCACTGGTGAGGCACAGAGCCTTGCAGTGTGTAGGTTGAAGCTGACAGCAGAGCTGTGTGGACAGCAGCAGTATGAAAAGGCTAATGAGCAAGTTCAGCCAGATCTGCTTTGATCCCATAATTGTTTCTTTATGGCCTGAGTTCATCTGGCTGGCCTGGAGTTACAGCTGGCCCATGAAATCTGCCTGTTTTGCTGCAGACCACTGGTCTTGGACCTCCTATAGCTTCAGCAACAGTTTGCTTGGGAAATTATACATACTTGCTTATTAAGCTCATAAATTTGTCCAGCTCTACTCTAACATAGGGGTTTTTTTCCTCTTGTTGCTGGAGAAGACAGTACCTTTAGTGCTGATTTACAGTGAATCTTCTCTCAATTCTGCTGGACTATGCCTTGACCCTGTTGTTCAGTGGCAGGAGTGAGTGGTCACAGAAGGCTGAAGGCACGGGCCCCTCTAGGTGCTTTCTGTAAGCTGGATGCTGTGCTCTGCTCTCAGCACCCTGTCACAGCTCAGTTTAGTGCTTTAAGAGAAGCAGGTATCTAAAGACAGTGATTCATGTTTTTTCCATCCGTACAGATTTCAAACTGCAAATTCTAAAGAGACTGTTTGGTTTTTTGTGTAGGGGTTTTTATAAGGATATATATTAAAGGGAATTATGGGATTGAATGCTAGGACATAGTTTATTTACACCTGAATATTTGTAACTCCCTTGGAGGTGCTGAACAATCAACATTCCTCATAGCTATGGTAAGCTGTCACCTTCTCTTCTTGTTAAAGAAATATTTGCTTTTAAATTACAGTCAATAATGGTTTATCCCAAAAGCATTTTTAAGTGGTGTTTTTGAGCTATGGGGACCTTAAAACTGAATTCTGTTTTGCAGGGTAAAACACTCCTTAGGGATACTTCAGTCGAGAGTTAGCATTCCACAGCACTTATGTGACAGCACTATATACAATGTTATGAGAGTTGTAAGAGTTTTCAAGTAAAATGAAGGTGATCAGTGCAGTCACAGGAGCCCTGCCTTGGTGTGTGTGATAGAGTAGCACTGGCAGTGAGGCAGGGCTAGGCCCTTCCTGCTCATTGTGCAGCGTTCAGTGCTGTTTGCTGCTGCCTGCTTTGGGGACTTCCAGCCCGTTTGTTCTGAACGGTAGCTGAATTACGGTTTTCATCATGGGGAAAGCATAGTGGGTTGGGCACATATGGCTCAGAAGTCCTAAAAAACGGGGTTTGTAATGTAGGCAAATTTTTTCTTAAAGCAGGAGAGATGGAAGAAGGCCTGGGTCCTTCTGCATATTTTTTCCCTGGAAATTAAAATACTTTTAGAAAAACACATTCCTCTCCCTTTTGCACGCCCTCAGGATGCGTTAAATTTGTAGCTAAGGCAGAGTTTTGAGGGGGGGTCATGGCAGCCGCAGCAGAGCCCGGCTCCAGCAGCGGTGTCCTCGCCTCCGGCGTGAGCCACCCGCCGATTCAGGTATCTCCCGGCGGGCGAGGCCGGCCGGGAGCAGGGCCGAGCTGCGGGCAGCGGGGCGGGCCGGGCGGGGCCGGGTTCCGGGGCCGGCCCGCGCAGGCGCAGCGCGGCGGGCGGGCGGCGCTCCGGGCTCCCCGCGGCCACCGTCGGAGCGCCGGGCTGCGGGAGGAGCGGCGCGGGAGGCACGGCAGCCAGCCGGTAAGGGCCGCCGCCCCCCGACCCGGCCCGGCCCGGCCCCTCGGACACCGAGCCAGGCCAGGGGCCCGGGGCTGGCCCCGCCCCTGTCCCCCAGCCCGGGCTGCCGTGCTGCCCTCCCCGGCTCGCTGTCCAGGCTCCTCTCCCAGGTCCCGTGGCCCCGTCCTTGCCCCGGGAGCTTCGGGTCCGCTCTCCCGTCTCTCCTCGGCTGGCGGCGGGCGGGGAGCGGCCGGGGGATCTCCGCGGTGTGACCTGGGCCGCGGAGAGGCCTCTGGCGTAGCCCAGAGCCCGTGCCTGACACCCGGTGTCCGAGGTCAATGCTTTCCTCCCAGAGCCTTGCTCTTTCTCACCACCCCACGGGATAATGCTGTTTTGCAGACAAGCACACTCGAGCCGTGTGTGCACTGCTATTTGAGCAGCGCTGTGCAATGGGCAACAGCTCCTGAAACTGCGCAGAGCTCAAAAAGTTTCTTTATAAACCATTGGAGCTGTCATGGAGGAATGTGCTGAGCCCTGCCCTGCAACAACCCCACCTTGCACACACCAGTGATTAGCCGAGATTAGCTGAGTGTCTCTCTGCCTTCTGTAATCGGGGTTTATAATAAGCACGTACGAGAACATCCTGGCTATGGGGTGTTGGGGAGCTGCGGAAGGAGGGTGTCAGGAAAGTGCAAATGGAAGGGGCAGTACAGAGATCAACACTAGGATGTGCAAACTGTGGAAACTGTAGGGGCAGTTTGTGTCTTAACTATTGTGTCATGGCTGGGGGATGTTTTTCAGGTCTTAGGGTCACCTGGGTGACCTTGGACAAATCTTTTTTGTTCTGCCCAAGTTTCACTTTTAGCTAAGTGTGGGGAGGTCAGCCTGTCAGGTCCTTTGTGTGCAGTGCTAGAAGTCCAGTATCAGTAGGAACTGTTCAGAGAGGAATGTTTGTGTCCAGTGGCAGGAGGAGGACTGGGAAAGTCAGTGGGAGGGGATTTCTGATTGACAGTATTTGAGTGGTGCAAGAGAGAGAAGGCCTCACTAGAGTGCTGTCAGGGATAATTATTATGACAGCTTTGAGGGTCAATTAGCTCACGCAATAACCGTGGTCTTATTATAGTACACTGTAAACCTGTAGGTACTAAGGTTAGCAAAGGTGAGGAATTTTTTCCTCTGACAGCATTATTTGCATGGTCTAACGTAACTTGTGAATTTTCACTGTTTAGCTGCATGCTCTCCTTAGGGGTGAGGTGTGCTCTGACCTGTCAGGTTTTTCTTTGCAGGCATCATCACCCTTTAAGGTCTGTGCAGGAAGCCGTGTCTGGGGAAAGCTGTGGGGAATTGATGCTTCTGTCCACTCCCTTTGGGGCTGAGATTCATTAATATATTAGATCTGTAGTCAGATGGATGTCTGTAGAAGAAAGGTGAGGAATTGTCAAGATTAATTAATTAGAAGTCCTGAGAAAAGCATGAGCTTTCTTGGAAGTCTTGGATGCTATTTTGAGAGATGACAGCAGGTGGCAACCTCTCCCTGAAAATTCTATTGTGGAAGAGTTCAATACTTAAAATTTTTTCTAAGGCAACCAGAAGGGTTTGCTAAAGAAGGGCTTTTTTCTTTAAGGATTTGAGTCCTCTCCTGGATACAGATATGCATAGTGTATCGAAGGATCACTTCTCTAAAAGTAAGACTGAAATTTGGCTTCTTTTTTTTGCCCTTTCAAACTCAGAGCTCACTGACTTAAGGAGGAGGTGCTGCTGTATCTCTGCAGATCCTCGGCTGCTGTGGAGCTGAACTGCTTGGATATTCTTAAGAGATAGTGTGATACTGTGATCTTTTAGCTTCTTATGCATCCTCTGTTGGCCTTCTCAAGTCTGTTGGAACCACTGCTGGTTTGCCTTTAGGGCCAGGGACACAGTGAACCTGTTCAATACTTCTGTGGCTGTTCTGTTGACATTGAGCCACTCTAAATGGAGCGTTGTTTGCTTTCCTCCATTTGGGTGGGTTACCATGACCAAGACACTTTACCTTCACGTTCTGCCCTGACTTAAGTTTGTGAAAAGAGAACAGCAATGATGCAGTAGTTGACTTTCTTGTGTAAAATGCTCTATTGACAAGAAAAGACAAACAATTGATCAATACTTTTCCACAAAGTTTTGCAGCTTATCTTTATTTGCGCATTAAATGTAAATTATTTCAGCCATGCAGTCAGTCTAGCACAGAGGTAAGGAAGGGGAGCTTGTGCCATTTATCCAGCTAAGTTTGTGATAGTTGCATTCTTCACTGATTCCTTTCCAGTTAATTTCCTGTAAGGGAGAGGTCTCTTGGCCATTGTCTATTAATATTCCCAGGGAAGTTGCCCTTGTGAAAGACAAGAGGCAATGAGGCCTGAGTGTACAGCCTGCTCCTACAGCTGTAGATTGTAACTGGAGGGGGGAGAGGCAAGAGAAGGACTTGTAAGGAACATACTAGCTGTCCTGCCCCCCATGGTGGTGGAGTCCGCTAGAGCATTGTGCAATAAATAGACTTTTGCTAGAAGATTCACCTAACTTCTGGGGCTATTTTCACTCCCCTCTGCCAATGAAGGGAGAAGACCTGGACAGGGTTTCTGCAGTAGTATGGGAGGCATGAGTAGTGCTAGAACATCTTGAGAGATGCACCCAAGAGAGAGTGTGGTGGACCCCTAATGAGTACCCCACAAAGTGTGTACTGGGAGATTGGAAAGTGAGATTTAGAGATTTGTTATGGTAATGAGGAGACAGCCTTTCCACCTGTGTTTGTCAGGGGCATGAAGAAATAGTTGCACTTTTTAAAATTGTACAGGAGTTCTGTTCATATTCTTTAGGGCCTTAACTATGTTGTGATAAGCTTAATGTGAGAATAGCAGTTGGCAGTTTGAGCTTTGGGAGATACTGCCGCAGACTAATACTAAAAAGCATTAAATAGATTCTAGTCAATCAGCATGTCCTAATAGGGCATGGAAGAGAGGGAGGGGGAATGTCCTTAACTTCTGACTCCTGAGAAAGAAAAACCCCTAAAAAAAGGTGTAGATTATTAGCTGGGAGGTCCAAGCCCAAGAAGTAATGCTGACCAAACTTCCCCCTTGTGCGGACCTTGGGAGGCCACAGTTTCTTATAAGCCCTGCATCTGAACAGAGTGCCATGTGATGCAGGTTGTGGTTTACACAAGCAGTGTCAAGTAACCAGGAGAGGTTAATCACAGCAAAATGACAAGATGCAGAGGGTTTTGCTGTGCTGCCTGCTGACAGGTTTACTTTATTCAGCATATCATCTGTGCATACAGTTCTGTTTAGCTAGAGTTAAAAGACTGCAGGGCAGCCAAGCTCAAAGAGTTGAGGCATTGCTCATGAGAGTGACCCCACTAGCCTGTGAATATCCACACAGCATTTATGATGCTGAGAAGGCCTGTTTGTGGTCAGGAATGGAGCACTGGGCACTTTCTCCTTAGTAAGAATGGGATCCTCCTCAGAACAATAATTATTTGTATTGTCTTTGTATTCAGTTTTGCAGCCTCCCAGCTGCCTGCTGTTCATGTTTGATTTTCAGTTAACCTGCGACATTGTTGCCCAACTAACCTCTCTCCAAAGACATGGGAAATTTTGTTCCTGTTTTACAGGTGTCACTCAATCTATCCTGAGTAAATAAAGAGTTGCTGTCAGTGCTGAGATTGAAACCCAGTAGTAACTCGTGGATTACTTTTTCTCACCTTCTACCATTTGCTGGCTCAGAGAGAAAGTCAAATTATTTTTTTCCTTTCATTTTTCGGAGGAGCAAGAGCAAAGTACATTAACTGAATTGGCACACAATAGCATTGCACTTTGTTTTCTGTTGCCACGTCACGTTTCTGCTTGGAATTTAGCCTGCACTGAGATTCCTTCTGCTCTCTTTTTTGCTTATGTATATACTGACATTAGCTTCTTTGGAGAGAGTAACTAGTGCTAGATCAAAATACATTTATTTAAATTAATTTCTACAGCTCATTTAAACCAGCCTGCAGTGAAGACTTGAGTATGTTAATTTAGATCCCATTCTTTTTTTCTGAAACTCTCCTGTAATTGGGACATATGAAAAAGAGAACTATATATGAAAGAAAATCTGGGGTCAGATAGCAAGATTGGGGGGTGGGGTGTTAATGAATTCTTAAATATCTGGATTCATTCTAGTAAAACTGTATTTGCTGCCTCAGGAGGTAGAAATTCACTCTTTTGAGAGCAATGTCTTCTCATCATGCTTCTGATGTGAATATTATCACGTCAGCTGTATCTCTCTGTTCTAAACTCTTTGTGAAATTTCTTTCAGAGTCTGGAAAATGAAGCTAAAAGAAATTGAGCGAACAGCTGTGCAGGCATGGAGTCCGGCAAACAACCACCCTATTTACCTAGCAACAGGTAAGGTTCTTCACAATTTGTGAATATTAGAGTATGAATCAGAGAAAAATTATATGTAGAGTTGTGTGGGCTTTAGCTTTCAACACTTTCCACCTTGATAGTCTCTGGAAAACTTGCAAGCAATATACCAAAACCATTAAAGCTTTTATTTTTTTTGAAGTAACTGGTAGAAAATTACTTCTATGCCCAACTTTGACATTTTAAATGTGAATGATTTTTCAAAGGTCAAATACACAATTTTTTATTTTCTAATTAAAGGCTGTATGGACTCCAACACTGCTTGCTATTCTGCATTACACCCTTCCTGTGCCTGGGGAGAAAAAAAGAGTTAATTCAAGTAATGTTCGTTTAAGGTCCCTTGTACTTGTCTGTCTTCATTCATAATCATGTAACTTGCCAATCAAATACTATAAACCTCTTCTCCCTAAAGTTGCCTGTTTTGGTTAACATTCCATTTACACTACTCTTGCAAAACCTTAAATTTTATTTTGTTGATTTTATTAATTAGTCACTATTGTTATAGTAATTTTATTTCCTGAAGCAAAAAGTGAGCCCGTTGACTGAGTTGGCAGTGGGCAAGTTTGTCTGTGTGGAACTGACAGCTCCAGTGGTTTTGTTGGGTTTGCACAGGAAGGCTCTGGTAGCTGGTGGCTTCTGTAAGAAGCTTCCTCTGTATCCACTGCAGACAATGCCAGCTGGCTTCCAGAAGGACTCAGCACTGTCTGAGGCTGAGCCTGGCAGTGGGAGCACATCTGGGATAACACAGTTAATGGGAGGGAGAAAAAATGTCCTGTGTAACTGAAGCACAAGAGAGGAGTGAGAATATGTGAGAGAAACAGTGCTGCAGTCACCAAGGTCCATGCAGAAGGATGGGCTGGAGGTGCTTCAGGGGCAGAGAAGAGCTTTCTCTGCAGCTTAGTGAGGCAGGCTGTCACCCCCACAGCCCATGGAGGTCCATGGTGCGACTGATACCCAACTACAATCCACCCTGCTGGAGAAGATGCATGCCAAAGGATGCTGTGGCCCTGTGGAAAGCTGGAGCAGGCTCTTGGTAGGGCCTGTGGCCACATGGAGAGAGGACCCACGCTGGAACAGGTTTGCTGGCAGGATTTGTCACCCTAAGGGGGACTGAGGTTGGAGAAATCTGTTCTGAAAGACCACCCCATGGAGGGGACCCACACTGGATCAGTTTGTGAAGAACTGCAGCCTCTGGGAAGGATTTGCATTGGGGAAGTTTGCAGAGAACAAGACCAGAGTTTTGGTTGAGCCAAAGGTCTTGGCTTCAGTTTGCTTTAGATCAGAAACTGTGTAGTTTCATAATTTGTACTGCTTTTTAATAGTCCTATGGGCAATTTCCATGCTGTAAGCATCCCTGTGGTAACTGGGCGACAGTTTGTCTGGCAGTGTCCCACTAGGCAATGTTAAATCAACTTGTAACTTTTCTTCCATAAGAGTAAGGAGAAAGAAGGAAGCTACCAAACTGTGACTGCTAGGTGTCTGTGGGTTGTTGAGGCATGTTTAGTTGGTTACAGTTGAAGAACTTATGCTGTAGAGTAGGTTTACAAGGTCTGATTTAGACATGTCATGACTGAGGAGCAGTATGCAGAAGTACTTGAGGTCATAATTGTAGCTGGATTTCATTATGTCAGTACATTTGTAATTTGGAGAAGAGCTTAATATCAAAAGCCACAGCTGCTTCGAGGAGGGTGCATGAGTTGCACCTATCCCAAGAAAGTAAGTTATCTGTGTAATGTAACCTTGGTGACCAAAGTTTCTTGAAGCACTTTTAATTTCTTTTGAAACCTTTGTCATAATTGTTGATTCCTTTCTCTGAGGTGTTCAGACCTGTCCTCTTTTGAACTGTTACAACCCCAAGGTTGTGTTGACTACGAAGAATAGGTTTTCAGTACCTTACTCTTTTTGTATCTTGTGCTTTTGATAAAAATGCCCACTTGTGTTGGCCTTGTACTTCTGCTAGGAACATCTGCTCAACAACTGGATGCATCCTTCAGTACAAATGCCAACTTGGAAATATTTGAGGTTGACTTCAGGGATCCCTCCCTGGACATGAAGCAGAAAGGAGCACTTCCTGCCTCAAACAGGTACTAGAGGTTCATACTGATGTATCAATCAATGAAACTGAAAAGGGTTTTCTGGTGCAAGAAAGGAGAGGAGGAAATAATGTTTACAGCATATAAAGTGATCTTTTGACTCAATAGAACTCTCTTCAAAAATGGAACTTTTGTTGATACAGATCATATTGGGTACAAAAGTAGATCAATTGGACTATTAGAGAAATCTGAATTGACTTGTATGGTAGTCAGTCAGTAGAGACATGCATAATGTGAATTTGCTGGGGCTAACAATTTGCACTGAAGAGACCATAGAGACAGTGAAACTTACTTTCCAGCTTGTTTTAAAATGACATGTTTTCTTAGGCTCATCAGTGTGACTGTCGTATCCACCCAGTGTAAAACACACCCTGGATTTCTAACTAGCAGATTTTAAATGGTGTAAACATATTGTTCAGATGACAGCTCTGAACATGAAGGCATGTAGATCTCTTAACTAATTTTCAATAAAATGTAGGCTAGAGGATTTCACCCACCAAATCCCATGTGAGGTCCTTAAAGTTTTAAACAAACAACAGCCAAAAAAATAGAGACAAGATCTTCCTTTTTAAGTTCCCTTGAAATATCATTGGAAGGAAGCTTATTTCTTTTATTGTGTGCAAGAGCTGCAATCCTGTTAAAAGAAAGATGATTGTTTAAAGTGCAGACTGATGGATATGTTTGATAAGTTGAAATGTGGATGTGAGTTTTGGTGATAAAGAGGGTGTCTTGGTTTCCACCAAACATGGCCTATGCCAGCCTTATTCTCTTCTTTTTTCAGGTTTCATAAGCTGATGTGGGGGAACTTTGGAAATGGGTCTGCAGAGCCCTCTGGGGTGCTCGTTGGTGGGGGAGATAACGGAGTGCTGACAATGTACAGCGTCCAGCGCATCTTGACTTCCAAGGGAGACCCTGTCATTGGCCAGACAGAGAAACACTCAGGTCCTGTTCGAGCCCTCGACTTCAACCCTTTTCAGGTGTGTAACATTAAGAGACCAAAGGGAAGTTAATCTCCATATTAGAAAATACATTCCTTTGTGTATAGATTTGTAAAGTGAAGGGACAAATTTTAACTTAAGAGGCACAGTAGTTGTGACAAGGCTGGTTTGAGACTCAAATTTGGGTTCTGTTATAGGTGACCTTGTTCAAATCACTTACCTCTTTATAAAAACATGACTTGTAATATTGTTACATGTCAAACCACTGTCCTTTCAAAATTAGAATGTCTGTTTTTTTTAATTTGTTCAGTTGCTGTTTAATTCAATGGGGCTCTAATCACATTTGAAAGGACTGCAACATAAATGAGAAGTGAACAGAATATGGTTCTTGTGGTAGCACAGAGGCAAATGGAAAATTGTCTGCAGTCATTTGTGAGAAACTTGCATCTTCTTAGAAGAAGAAATGTCCTTGGCGCCAGGATGCAGGGCAAAGGCTCAGCTGGCCAGAGGTGCTGGTTTCCAGGCCTGTGGCAGAATTTCGTCATGATTAACAGCAGCCACCTGCACAAAACAGACAAATTTTAAATGTGTCTGTACTAGACCACAGTGGATGGCATGCAGGCCAGAGATGTGCTTGGTTTATAATCCAGTCAGTATCTTTATGCATGCCAGTGGCTATGAAATACAGCTCTCACCTCACTTTGGGAGATTTTTGGGTTTTTGCTTCCATTTATTTTTAAGAAATCTGTAAGCAGGAATCTCAGCTGAGCTTTTCCTTTTTATTTTTCTACAGAGTAATCTCTTGGCTTCTGGAGCCAATGATTCTGAAATTTTCATCTGGGACTTGAATAATTTCAGCGTGCCTATGACTCCAGGGACTAAATCACAGGTAAACGAGTTTTCCTGTGGGCAATACTCCTGCAGGGTTTTTTTCTCAGTAGGCAAGACAAAAAGATGTGTGTGGAGACATTCTAGCCTGGTCAGTCTGTGAAAGGGGAATGACTTTGAAGTCTGTCAGGAGAGAGATGAATCAGAAGAGACTGGTTGGTTTCATTCTTGGAGGTGGAAGAAGTGTAAAGGGAGGGGGGATAGACTGGCAGGCTCTGGAAGTATGCACTTTTGCATGGATGGGTAAGCTCTTTGTGGATTTGAATCAAGTAACTGACCAGTTTATCTTGTGATCCAGCTGGGCCATGTGTGATGGATTAAGAAGGTTCATTGGACCTTCTCTGAGAAATGAATTTATTTCAGGCTTCAGCTGAGGCTTTTATATCTCATGAAAGTCATATCCCTAGCAGAGCCCGTGAGCCATTAAATGCATCTTAGCTATTGCTCCCAGTTTGAAGAGGAAGAAGTTTCTGATCTTCTGATGCTTATTATATTACTCAGGGCAGTCAACTTCTGAAAGTAGAAAGATCATAGTAAACTTCAGTAAAAGCAGCCCAGGTTTTTTCCCCAGTAAGTCTCCTGTTTGTTTCCTTGCCTATCTCCTGCATTGCAGCAGATACAATAACAGCAATTACCCATGAATACTTCATTGTTTTCCATCTCACTGCCCTCTTGAAATGTTGCACAAGGTCATCTTTCCATTTAAGTTCATCTGAGAAGTTGGTGTAGAAACATATGTGTGCTCAGCTGCAGTTCTCTCTGGAGTGACTTACAACACATTTCGCCAGCGTAGGATCTAGTACCTGCTCCTCAAATGCAAAGGTACTTTTCCAGGTGACATTCCCCCATAGAATTTTACTGTACTCTGAGTAAAGGGCTTTCCCTAGTCTTTCTGGTTAGTGCTGCTGGTATTTCCAGTTAATTGATCAGCAATTTAAGAGAGGAATCTATGCATCATCAAATCCCTAATCCCTCAATTAAACTATTGACAGACTCCTGTGGTTTGTGTTCCTTCAGCTTGGGAATAATGGATGTGTGGCCTTTCCTGTCTTGGCAGCCTCATGAAGACATCAGTGTGGTGTCCTGGAATCGGCAGGTGCAGCATATCCTGTCCTCTGCTCACCCCAGTGGCAAGGCTGTGGTTTGGGACCTCAGGAAGAATGAGCCCATCATCAAAGTCAGTGACCACAGCAACAGAGTGAGTGGAGAAAAGGCTGCATTTCTAACTAGCTTACAGCTTGCCACATGTGGCTACAAAGCAGTGGCACAGACTCTTGGGACAAGTGGTTTTATTCTAGGAGCTGTTGGAACTAGTTCTCTTGGAGACATAGCATCAAAGCACCTCTTTTTATTCTTTCCTGAGTGAAATGGGGAAAGAAGATCCCTTACTGTTCTTAAAATTCATGCACTCTTGCATTCAGTTTGTGTTCACAACTTGTTTATGAGAAGCCTTCCAGCTTCCTTTGGACTTTGACTTCTGTTCTGGGTTTTTTTTTGCTATGAAGAGAAGGTAGAAATACTTACTGCCTGGAGCAAGGCATTACTAGACTTGGTTTATGTCAGGCATTCTAGGCGAGTTCTATGGCTTTGGCCCATTTGTGCTATTGCCAGCTTACTTTGCTGAATTTTCAGCCTGTGTGCTATTTTTGTCCCTAGATGCATTGCTCAGGAATGGCCTGGCATCCAGAAGTTGCAACCCAGCTAGTCCTTTCCTCTGAGGATGATCGTTTGCCAGTGATCCAAATATGGGACTTACGCTTTGCTACCTCCCCTCTCAGCCAGCTGGAAGGGCACACGAGGTGAGGACTTGCATGTTGTGTTGCATCTTTTCAAGGCAGACATCTGGGAGACTGGACTTTGGGGAACTGTGATTTTCTCCTGGGGTTGCTTTTTTTCCCAGATGAATCTGATTGAAGGTAGAGATGAGAACTAGCATATTTGAGCCAAGGTGCTGGTGTGTAGTGCTTTCTCAGTGACTGGGTGGCAGAGCAGGCTGTACAGGAAGTATGACTGATTTCTTTCTGATCTATTTTAGGGGAGTTCTTGCTGTTTCGTGGTGCCAGGCTGACCCTGAGCTGCTGTTGAGTAGTGCCAAAGATAACCGGATCTTATGCTGGAACCCAAGTATGGGGGAGGTATGTAACCACAGCTATCAGAACACATGGTCTGCTTTACATTGTGTGCTTTGCTCTGTGTGTGTCCTTCCCTGTATCCTTGTGGAGTGCCAGTGTAATTCCCTCAAGCGTGTCTTATGCACTCTTTCTGTCTGGAGTGAATGAGCGTGGTCCATATCCAGATTGAAATAGGTTTTTGCTGACCTTTGTCCAGAGATCAGAGAGGGACCTAAACTTTAATTAAAGTTTAGTTTCAACTATTTATGATTACTCTTGCTATGCTAACACTTCAGTGTTCTCTCTTTCCTTGTGTTTCTTCTTTTTCCTTCTCCTAGAGTAGAAAGTTCTTTTGGGAGGAAATTTGAAGGGGAGCAAAGAGCATTTGGAGAGGGTCACTGAGAAGGGAACAATGTAGTTAAACAATGCATGTAAACTTTATTTATAATAAAATGGTTTCACATGTATGTGCTTATCTAGTCATGTATCTCAGAATTACCATACTTGGTATATTAAGGTATCACGTGAATTAAAGTGGGGCTGTTTAAAAATTTTTTGTGCACACCCATTCATTCAATACTGAGTTCCTGGATAAAACTGAACTTTGGACAATGCAGTTGATCTTGATGATAGCATGGAGAAAGTGCTCTAACAATAATGAACAAAGTCCAGATGGGAACCCCAGGCTAGATTAATTTCATGGGACGATATCACTCAGCTTTTGCCTTGGAGGCAAGGAAAAAAATGAATCAGTTTTCCTAAAATGTATGAAATGCTGCTTTTGTAGTTTGATAGGATGTGATGCTCATTTTGTGTAGATCTCTGAAACATTCCTGACATCTAATTTTTACAAAAATATTTTCACTGTCTTTTAGTGGAAAACTTAAAAAAATTGGTGTGGCTGACTTATAGTTATGCATGCTGCTGTAGATTTGCAGAGTCCAAATTTAAATCAGACTTTCAAGTATAAACTACTGTTAGGGGGCTTTTTTTCACTTGGTACCAATGGACAGCAGATTTTCAGGTGAAAAAGTTGTGAAGCTTTACAGTATTAAGGATTAATACAGTTATATAGAATGGCTGGTCTCATAAGTTTGAGGGAAGTAATGGTTTCTCTGGGTGTTGGGGATGTTTGGTTTCTTGGGATTTGTTTGTTAGCTTTTCTATTTGGTGATCTAGATTTTAATATAAGCAAATGATAGCAATTTGCTTCTGCCTGGAACAGAAAACACAGATCACGTTCCCACAGAAAAGGAAGCTGTGATTGTCTGTGCATTGTTCCTGTAAACCATAAAGGAAATATATTCATTTTACAAATGGGAGGTTTAAAGTCAAGGCTGTGTTAGTGAGTTGCCCAACATCAGGCAGGAAATCTGTGACTGGGCCATGAATTGAACTTTGGCTTTTTCAGTGCTGAACCATAAACTTGTTGGCTGCAATGTCCTTCATAGTTCATGTGCAGCTATTACATTCCTCTCTTGTTCTATTTTTTTTTTCTTTAGGCTCTTTATTTTCCTTGTCACATTTGTTACTCCACCCTATTTTTTCTGTTTACGTGATCTTGCTTATAACGCATTCTTGCCTCTTTGACTTCTTGTTTTAGTGTGTTGTTTTCTGGTGTCTCTCCCTTGGTTAACAGCAAATGTGACAATGCTATAGTATTCTGTTACAGTAGTACTTAGAAAGCAGAGCAAAACTGACCGTTCACTTTTGGATTTTGTACTACAGTCAGAATCAGTGTAATGTGAGCTTTCTATGACTTTCAGCTGTTTTAACTCAAGGTGCTATAAGTTGGTTACAAATGCATGCTTCAATAAGCAAAAATAAGAGATTTGTATGCAATGGTCACATGTAAATAAGATGACATGCTTGCTGTGGGCAAGTACTTTGGGGAAAGCAGGCTGTTTGTGTTGTGCTTCTACCTTCTCTCTTTCTGTCATAGGTGGTGTATGAGTTGCCCATTCGGAGTCAATGGTGCTTTGATGTCCAGTGGTGTCCTAGGAATCCTTCAGTCTTCTCTGCTGCCACTTTTGATGGGTGGATCAACGTTTATTCTGTTATGGGTGGGAACTTAGAAGCTCAGCAGAGGACACAGGCTGACAAGGTAAAGTCGTGTGACCGTGCTGGACCATGACAAACCAGCAGTTTCTCTCATGACTGCTCAGAGAGGTAGAAGCATACATGTGTAACAGGATCACTTTTGAGTGATGCAGTCTGTCCCATGCACCAGGACCTAAGGCTGTATGGTGTGGGAACCAGAAGTTGCCTGTGTGGGGGCTTAATAATCCCACCAGATCCCAAAGGGAGACCACATTGCCTCTGACAAGGTGTGTAAAGAGAACCAAGAGCAAGCGCAGTTGTGATGTTAAGATACACTTTATTGTTATTACTCTTAGACTAAAAATAAAGCAGCACACAAGCTACTAATTAATAGGATACGTTATTCTTCATTAGTTTAGAAGGTAATTTTATAAAGTGGTTTATAAACCACTATTAGCAATTTTCCTCAAGTCTTTTGACTACAACTTGAAGCATGTTAATATTTTTGATACTGAAACCCATTACTTAACCAATGAGTAGATGAGCAAACTCTGAACAGATTAAATGTCACTACTGTCTAAAATTTTAGTTTTAATCTGGTGTCTAGTCTTTTAATTCCCTCCCTCTGTCCCAGCTAACAAATGCCTTACAATACAGGTTTTAAGAGAATACGTATGAGCTGGCTTAAGTGTTATTTATATAGTCATTTACAGCTGACTGAGTTCAGTTTCATAGGATTTGCAAGAGACAGAAAATACTTTATCAAGCAACAGCTGCGGGAGATTAAGGATTTATTTAACCCATGGAGAATTTTCTTCCTCTGCATTCTTCATGGGCATGCACCACTGTTCAAAACTGGGAACAGTAGTGTTGAAAAATTCCTGAATAAATTGAATAACAAGAACACAAGCAGGAGATAATGACAGCTATGGTGACAGGGAGTTCGTGGCCAAGAGGTCTTTCCCTTACGAATTCAGTAATCTCAGGACAGAAACTCTGCTGAAGACCAGGTTGTGTATATTTATTTATTTAAAGTTTAGTGTGTTTGATATAAGCTGTTCCTCAAGAAATATTCTTTCTTTGGAATCAGTTTCCTCTGAAGAAAGACAAAACATTGCCTGTGATTGTAAGATTTGGCAACCTTAGCTTGATCAGCTTTTTGCTTCCTTTTGGGAATGCTGGTTAGCTGAACTTTAAAGCTATTCCCTATGGTCCAGTCAAACTTGAACAGGATTATCTTTAGCAAACAACAAATCTGTGTGAACAATGTTAAAAATGAAAATTGCTTGTGAACAGCATTGTATGTATGTTCACTGACTCCTTAAATGTCAGAAATCTGGCTTATGGGCCACTTTTGCCACTTTCTTGTCTAGACAAGAAGGTTTTATTTCATCAGTCTCATCTAAGCCAAAAAAACTTGAGACAGTCCTTGAAACTAACCCATTTGAAACACTCCAGCAACAAAAAGGGAGTCAGAATTCCTTTGTGAGAAAAACAAGAAATAAGTCGGTCAACTTTTGACCATATGTTGTCATTATCTTGCATAAAACAAGTAATTTTGCAACTCCTATGTTTGAGCTGGATGCTAGGCCTAGCAGTGTTTTTTCATGAAATTTGCATCTTGCTAAGGAAAAACTACTTGAAAATCTCTTAGGGTAAAGCTTCCTTGAGAAACAATTTCAAAATAATGTTTTGAAATACCATTTCTCTTGCATACGGGCTCGGTAGTATTCCATAAAAAGGTGCTGTACTATTCTCATTCTTCATCAACGTGGAAAGTAACTAGTTCCTAAGCAATAGTTTTTGTGCTTACTCCATACAGAAAAGAATTGAATTATATTTTCTTCCTATTTCCTTCTGATTCTAGATCTCTTCCTCCTTCAACAACCTGGATCCCTTTGGCACAGGACAGAGCCTTCCTCCTCTGCAGGTGCCAGAGCAAGTAACTCAGACCACCTTGATTCCACCATTAAAAAAGCCTCCCAAGTGGATTCGCAGACCTGTGGGGGTTTCATTTGCAGTAAGTGAATGGAGCATCCTTAGCTGAAAATGCAATAGATGTGTTGTCTTGTGGCAGAATCTTTTTTCACTGAAGAAACATGTATCTTCCTGTTGCTAGTTGTTTTAATGCCTGTTTAAGGTACATTATGGCATCCCTTGAAGTGAAGGTTGTTTACTCTCAACATTCAGATATATTTCCAACAAGAAAGAGTCCTGTAGCAGAGAATGGGAAATTATAAGTAGGAGTTAACAAAATCTAAGAAAAATTTGTAAAAGCTGTCCTTGCAGGCTGACATGCATTCCCATTCTCTGTCTGTCTCTTTCCTACCCAGGCATTTAATTTTCCTCACATCATTGCTCCTATATTGGAGAGCTGAATTGTTCTTTTAGCCTCTTGCTTGACTTTGTCTATCTAGTGCCTGCTCTTCACCTGATAGTTTTTATCATTGCAGTGTGCCTCTCCATGTAACAAAAGAACTAACTGTTCTTGTCAATGGTACTTTTTCCTCTGTGCCTCTCTGGCACTTCCAATTGGCTAGGCCTGATAGGATATGCACAAGTGTCAAGTTTATCAGTGTTTAGTTCAGCTGAAGGGCTTGTAATGACAACTCCCTCAATGCTCCCTCGTCCATCCATACACACAAGTTCCTTGTGATCACTGCTGGAGCTTGGGTCTCCTTGCTAAATGAAGAACTAAGTGAGTAGCTTTTGCCTTTGTTTATAAGAATACTTACTGTGTCTCCCTCTGTCATTCTCAGTTTGGAGGAAAACTGATTACCTTTGGTCATACCAAAGCTCCTGGACAGCAAATGCAGCAGACTTATCCACACCAGGTATTCATCAGTCAAGTCACTACTGAAACTGAATTCCTACTCCGATCCAAAGAACTGCAGATGGCCTTGCAGTCAGGGAACCTCCTGGATTACTGCCAGGGCAAGATCCAGACAGCCAAGCTGCCAGTTGATGAGAACCTTTGGAACTTCTTGAAGGTAGGATGGCTGTGGTGAAATACAGAGGTCAGTTCTTCTATATTACTGGGGTGGAATATGGTCCTCTCTAGCCCTTTATATTCTTGTTCTTTAAAATATAAAATGGAATTGAATGAATATACTAATTTCTTTTCTAGAGAAAGTTGAGGTGTTGGAGGTTCTTTTGGTTTTCATTAGGAATGGTCTTTTCAGTGGACTTGTTTAGGCTTCCTGAAACTGGATTTTCTCATCTCAACACACTGCCAAGCTATATCTGCCTGTTACCTGTGGAGCTGTACGTTATTATTTTTCAAGATGAAGTCCAAATGGACAATGAGATACCCTAGAACAAGGGAGAGAGCTGTGGTGGCATGAGACTGACTATCCTTCATGGACAATTTGGTAACATGAGAGTCTGGTAACATGATGGTAAGAGGTCTTCCTTCTGAAGAGGCAGAACTTAGTCTGGGCAGTGGTTTCCAGACACTTGTAACAGACTGTTTGGAGGGCAGAATCTTGGCATCTTTGCCATAGTATTATATTTGCATGGGGAATCTTGAATAGGATGGCCAGCTGTAAATCTAGGTGGTGACAGTGGTCTCCATCACAACAATTTCTTTAGCTGACTTAAATGAGAGACATCAAACTGTCATTTTTAGTAACTTTTAATAATCCATCTGGTGTGTGGTCCTAGGAGACCACTCCAACACACAGAGGCTCTATTACTGTTGATTGTCTTAAACTACAAACTAGGCTTCTGCACAAGTGTCCTGCAGCACCATTCCTGCTTCTGCAGGAACAGTTTCTGAAATGAACTGTTTGCAAGTATATTATCCATGTAGAGTTTGAATATTTGTGTAGAAAGAGCAACATTGGGACTTAACTGAGGCAGATTCTCCTTGTTAATCATGCATTAAACCATATAAATGGTACCTATCAATTAGCCTGTGTGCAGCCTGTGGGAATTTTTGGGCATGTCTGAAATCCTCGTGAGGGAGCTTCTGTAACAGTCAACTAACTCTTGTGAAGCCAGCTAGCAATTCAGGCAACCACCTTGTCTCATTTCATCCAGACTCAAATCAGTCAATTCTCTCTATGAAAAGATTAGCTTGGCAATTCTAGACTGTCCAGGGGAATTAATGACCAAGTATACAAGGTATGTATGCAGTCATGGTCTTGATACACGGTTGTACCTCAGTTGTAACTGTGGCAAACTTGAGTTTTGCCCTTTTATCATGATTGTAACTTAAATTCCATACATCTTTACACAACAAAGTCCACACAAGGTGGACTTTTCATAGTTGAATTCTTTATCTATAAACTGACCTCTAAACTTTGCTGCTGCCAGAAGCAGCTAACTATTTTCAGTGTGTAGATGTCTATGACTTTACATATTTTTTCTCTTTTTAATATCCATTGGGACTCAGGTGAATTTGGAGCAGGACTCCCGGACTAAACTTCTCAAGTTGCTGGGCTACAGTAAAGAGGATCTTCAAAAAAAGGTAAGGGATATTTCCCATAGATAGAAACCTTTACAGGACTAGAGTTGCTTCAGGAGAGTTGTAGGTTCCTACTGGAATTGAGCAAGTGATCTCATAGCACACAAAAGACCAAACTGTGTGAAATTTCAGCTGGGAGTCATGTGAAGTATATTTCACTAAAAAGCAGATGCAACCACCTGTAAGGGTGTAACTGTAGCTGTACTGAATCAAGCCAAAGGGGCTTGAGCCCAATTATCTTGCTTTCAGTTGTTGGTGCACTGGGAAGTGTTTAACAACAGTGCAGTTGTGAGAGCTTCTCTTAGCATTCAGCTTTCTGCATCTCAGGGGATTCTTCAACCAGGAAGAAGGTTACAGGTGGAGACAGTCTGGCATAGTAATGATGGATAATGCTCTGAAAAGGATAAATAGTCACTGATGGGCAGCCAGCCCAGGAATGGGGAGAAGTGGAAGTTTTCAAACAGGTGAAAGAGTTGAGGGAATTGTATCTGGGACTTGCCAGTCTCTTGGTAGTTTTGCTGTCCAAGTGCTTACTTTGACAGGGACTTTACTCTGTGTGTCTGTTACTTTTCTAGATCACCTCATGTTTGAGTAATGGGATCCCAGATAAACAGCCCCTTCCTGAGGCAGGCGATAAAAACGCTGGACCAGATCAGGTATGTCCTGTACATCTTGCTAGCTTGGGAGAGCAGAGCGGGGCAGAATGAACTAGAAGGTCTAATTCCAACCACAACTTGCTGGGCTCAATGCTGGCATTGCAGAGGGCAGTTTACAGGCCTGTCAGACCCTCACAGGGTCAGACTAAATGATAATAACTTTCCCTTCTGGCTTTAAAACTAATCAGTGAACAGTGAAGGACTCCTGCTATTTCTGCAAGAAGGTTTGCTTCTCCTGTGTTGATGTCTTCAGTGGTAGAATTACTCTCACCCCAGCTTAACTTGAGGCTACTTTCTGGATTTCCTTTGTGAAGTTTCTGCTCTGGTATTTCTTTCATTTTCACCTCTATCCTCTGAAATATATTTTCACATAATTTTTGGGATATCCATCTTCAGATGCCTTCCAAGGCCTGGTTCACTGTAAATTTTTCTCCTTTGAGGTACCTAAAACTTCTATCTTCTGATTAGTAATCATCTTCACAAGCCTCAAACACTGGCTGAGATATTCTAGGAGCAGCAATTGTGTCCTGCGTTTCAGTAAAGCACCATGCATGGCTGTGATCCAACCTGTTATTTACAGACTTTACTTGTTGGTCTTGTCTCTGTTCCATCCAAAATAGTTCACCCTGCTCAAGGGCTGACAGCTGAATTGATGAATGCTGCCCAGCAGTGCTGTTGGCATTGCATGTCTTGCACCATCAATCTCCTAAGCTTTGTCAATTGCAGCATTGCTCTTGTTGCTTCCCTCCTGAAACTGTGCAGATTGATTGCACAGTGACAGGAGTTTCCAAATTGAAATTAGATTTATATCAGCATGAACAGCCAAATGGAGAACAGCCCCATCCCACCCTGTATCCACTAAACTGTTTTGGGTAGGTTATGTGTGTGCAGTGAATAAATTAAGCTCTTGCACTTTTTGCACAGCTTTTGATGAATTCCAGCGATGATGTAGCTGCTGTTTCTTCCTCTTCAGCCTTTTTTGATAACCTCATCCCACAGAATATGAGCACTTTGGAGATTCCTGTCACAGAAGGTATGCTATATAAAGAGTGGTTTTGCCCTCTTAGGAAAAGGGGAGAGGAGGGAAAACCAGAAAATTGAGAGATCAGGAAGAATCTCAGAAGTTCACCCAGCAGACGGATACTTTTAAAACATATGACCACTTCAAGTGTCATGCAGCATATCTCGTTGAGCATAGAAATACTTATCCCAGATGAGAGACCCATTAAAAATACAGAAGTATCTTCTAGATGATGGAAGACTAAGAGTCAAGTCAATGGGTTTTTTTGAGTTTCCAGATTTTCTTTTAGTTGGGCTTTTAGCTGTTACTGCTTTTTACTGCCTGCTCATTAAAACAAGCATCATCAATGAATCTGAGTGATGACTGTTTGGTTTGACTCTGCTTCTCACCTCTGTAGATACAGATGGGCTCATCAGCCAAGCCCTTTTGTTGGGGAATTTTGAGGGTGCAGTGGAGCTGTGCATGCGAGCAGAGCGCTTTGCTGATGCCATCATCTTAGCTATAGCTGGTGGGGATAAGCTCCTAAAGGAAACCCAGAAGCGCTACTTTGCCAAGCAGAAAACAAATCTCTCCGTGGTAAGTGATGGTTTTGTGTACACACTGAGCAGGGAAAGGTGTGCACTGTGTTGCCAAATGTTTCTCTGAATATATGGGGAAGTGCTTTTTCTTCAATGAAGGAAGTAGAATGTCAGCAGAATCTGTGCATGTCCTACTGATGTGACATTTACTCTAATATCTTGGTAGTTTTATGACAATTTTATGTTGTCTACGTAGTATGTCTGTGTTCTCTATTCCTTTTTTTTTCATGGTTGTAACCTGTGGTGAATCCTGCCCCTTTGCAGCTCAATTAGGAAGTTTCTAGCTTATTAATGAGGAAGTGTAACAGAGGTTGGGATATCTTAACACTGTGTTCCTGGTCATTGATAACAGCTGCTCTGAAACAAGAGATGTGTTAGATCTTTAGTCTTGTTTAGTGTGGCTGTTTCCATGTTCTTTTAAGTGCTTTGTTGGGCCTTTTTACTTTCCTTGAGGCATCAAGTTCCAAGTACTGTTAACATAGGGATGCTGAGACTGTTGGACCTTTTATAGTGAGGTAGTTGCTGCATGGTGGAAAGCTTGTTTGAAAGTGAGCTGTTGATTTGACTGTCAGCTTATCTTTGTCTTCAGAGACTAACAGACCTTCTGCTTCCTTTATAGCTGCTTTCCTCCATTGTGCAGCAGAACTGGCAAGATATTGTTTGCATGTGTGATCTACAGAGCTGGAAGGAGGCATTGGCCATCCTGTTAACATACTCAAAGCACGAAGACTACACTCAGCTCTGTGGTATGCAGTGTGCTGTGTTTTGATACAATTTCCCTTGCAGGGGGTGTCTCTGGACTGCTTATAGAAGTGGGTAGAGTTAAGAAAATAAAGCACTTCTTACTTATTACAGCTACCTGGAACTTACATAAGTATGGAGTGTTGAGTTAGGAAGATTAAAAGGTGCACACTGTAGCTGAGAATCATGGTGCAAAGTTGTATATGTGGATATTTCCTGTGACCTCTAGAAGCAGCCTGGAAAAAAAAAACCAGGATAGATGCTATCCCTAGGCTGAGACATGAAGAGGGTGATTTTTATTCTGTAGGGAAAGGTATTTCATTTACAGTAAAAGGTTCAGTGGGTGTCATTCCATCTAGAGGAGGTTTCAGCACTCTACTATTGCCTGGAGATTCCCACAGCTCTTTTGGAAATTAAAAAAAAAAAGTGCTGGATTTTTTTACTGAAATCATCTGTCATTTCTTTCTTTTATGTGTTTGGGCAGACATACAAAAATTGGCAGATGTAGAAAAGATTTTTTTATTGTCAACTAGGCTTTGGCTTTGGGTTTCCTTCCCATTTCTCTGTTATCCAACAGTTATGCCATGGAGCTGCTGAAGAGTCTAGATCCCAAGTCTTATGAGGAGCAGCTGAGGGAGCTGGGATTGTTTAGCATGGAGAAAAGGAGGTTTGGAGTGGCCTTACTGCTCTCTATAACTACACAAAAGGAGAGGCTGTATTTCTCAAAAATACCAGGTGACAGGAGAAGACTAAACAGCCTCAAGCTGGACGAGGGGAAGTTTAAATTGGGCATTAGGAACACCACCTACATTCAGTGGGCTGTCAAACATTGGAACAGACTGCCCAGGGAAGTGGTAGAGTCACCATCCCTGGAGTTATTGAAAAAACAAGTATATGTGGCACTTAAAATTTTGGTTTAGTGGGACTTGGAAGTTCTAGGTTTATAGTTAGACTCCATCTTAATGTTCTTTCCTGATCTAAATGATTCTATCATTCTAATTAGGTGCAGATTCAAAGCATTGGGGATAATGAGCTCTTCCAAAGGGGAGTGTGTTAAATATTTGCTGCATCTCTTTCTCTCTAGACATGCTGGGTGCCCGCCTGGAGTCAGAGGGAGATGCAGCCCTGTCCAATGATGCCTGCCTCTGCTACATCTCATCAGGCAATGTGGAGAGGCTGGTGGAATGCTGGGTAAAAAACCATGAGACTTCGTCACCACTGGCCCTACAGGTACAGGCGCTGTGATGTTGGTTTGACTCCTTAGCCGATCTGGTAGCCCTGAACTATTCACATTTTCCCATCGGGGTATCTGGCTTCCAGCAGACAGTGGAGATCTGTTTGTACTCACCCAGGTATCTCCTCCTAGCCTGGATTATGGGCCTACTTTGAAAGGAGGCTTGCACTCTTAATCATTCAGGGTTTGTGCGTTTAGATTGCATGTAAATCCAGTCATGCACAGGAGTTGCAGCCTACCTGCCTCTCGTACGTTCTGATGTCGTCTCTGAGCTTCCTTTTAGTTAGGGAAGTTTGAGCTATACTTTTTTTTTTCCTGGTAGTAGCCTGGGATACACTTGGTGCTGTGCTTGTCATGTATAACTTAATGCTGCAGTGATCTGGCTGTCCCTTCAGAACAGCCTTAGCAAAATAAAATGAAGTCTGGATCATGATGATATTCCCACTGCAAGTAGAATGATCACATATGGGAAGTCACATCTTGCAGATAAATCAGAACTTCAATGCTGTTACCTGCCTCTCTTCATTCCTATCAGTTATTTCACAGAATCACAGAATAATCTGAGTTGAAAGGGATCCACAAGGATCGAATCCAACTCTTAAGTGAGTGGTCCATATGGAGATTGAGCCCACAACCTTGCTCTGACCAACTGAGTTAGTCTCACTAATCTTTACACTTAAACCAGTCCTGGCTAAGTCACTAAGCCCCATTGTGTCTGTCACTTGCTAGAATGAGCTAGACAAGTCTTTCACTTGGATATCTGCAGATAATGCCAGAGCTCTGCTACAGAGTTCCCTGGTTTTGCAATGCCACTACTGAGTAAAAGCAACAAAAAGGCATCTTTAGCACTCTTCGTTGTTTTTGAAACTGGCCTCCTCCTGGTTGCCAGATATCAGCAGGTATCATTCTACAGCTGTAAACACTACTTCCATTTCAAGGAGTTGAAGGAGTTTTAAGTAACTAAAAACCTTCTGGTCCTTTTGCGAGCAGTAGTAGTTCTTTCTAGTGAATTTTTCCTGGTATGGTTTTAAGCCTTCCTCTTACAAGTTGATGGTCTGTAACATGATCACAGTTTATTGTAGCTATTATTGTGGCTTCTGATTTTTTTTTTTCCCTTACTACTAAAGTAGCAATGTCAGGGTTTGCTTCCTGGTTCCTGTTTTTCTCCAAGTGCACCTGAGGAAACGGTCATCAGTGACAGTATTTGGTGCAGAGGAGAGTGACTTCTGTCCACATTGGTCCTGATGTCAGCTGAGTGGGGAGAGCCATCTGGTATTGTCCCAGCATGAGATGGACCACTAAAGCTAGTGAGATTCTGAGTAGTCTTACTTTTCCTCTCCCCTGGATTATTCAGGATCTCATAGAGAAGGTGATGGTGCTGAGCAGGTCCATTGAGATGCTCCGAGGAATAGCAGGACCAGCACCAGGCCCTGTCTTGGCAGAACGAATCACCCAATATGCCAATCTCCTGGCATCACAAGGATGCTTGGCAGCTGCAATGAATTACCTACCCAGCAGCTCTAAAGAGGTGAGTGAGCAGCAAGCTGTTGTGGGAAAGAGTAGTGTAGTGGGGGAAGTGGTACTTGGTATGAGAGAGTGCTGGGGTTTTGCCATGCATTAGGACTTAAAGCTTCACCTCAGTTATGCTAACTTGAGAATAGAGGGGGAGGGGGGAAGGAGTTTCAGGATATGGGTTTTGTCTTAATTTGCATTTTCTTTGAAGTGCCTTTGATTCAAGGAAAAGGAAAGGAGCTGTAGAACTGTAAAATGGTTGATGGAGAACAACACTGGGAAGCAGCTCTCCAGGGAAGCTGCCTCTCTTCTTGAAACTAGCTGGTAGAGGATGGGAATGGGGAGGTCACCTGGCAGTTTGAAATAAATCCATCTAGTACCTAGATGTGGGTAGGGGTTGGAGAGGGAGTACTCTAAAGCCTGAGGGAAGGATCAGTGAGACTTCATCTGCCTGAGAGTATGACAGGTGATGTCCCAGATTGTCATTTATCATTTGTTGAAGTTTTTTTCCTGGTAGCTCTTCTGGGCATGGTTAGTTTTACAGTTTGATTCATAGTCAGCTTTAGGTCAGGATCTACTTTAAATGCCTTCCTAGCATTTTCCATCTGGGGCTTTCACAGTGCTTCTTCTAAAGCATAGTTTGTTTCAGCTCCTGATTGAACAGCTCCGAGACCGGCTCTTTCACGCTCAAGGAGAGAGTGTGGGTAATCAGCAGCCACCCCCTTTCCCCTACACTCGTGTCAATGTAGGGGTCATTAAACCCACAGCAGCCAAGGGTGGTTCCACCCTTGAAGGAGCAGCCCACAAAGCAGGTCCCAGACATCCAGAGAAGGTAGGCCCTAAACTCAGGTGTTTGTGGCTTGGGAAGAGGGAGGAAGGCTACTGGGTTGTATTAGGCATATGAGGTAATACGAGATGACATAAACTGCAAACCCTGAGGAATTCCTCAATGATGTCCTTCACTGGAGCAAACGCAAGCTCTGTGACAATCCAAACTAAGCTGTCTGGCATCTTTTCTCAAAGTCCTGTCCTGCATGTAGTCCCTGGAGCAGAATGTTACAAGTGTAGTGATCCACTGAGATCTCAAATCTTAGGGTGAAAGGGGCTGTGATGATTTTCCTATGCTCATCTTACCCTGGTATCTTAGTAAAATTAGTGTAGTATGGCTTCATGGCTTCATCTCACTTCTTGAAGTTTTGCTTACAACCTCTATTATTCCATTATTGTTCCTCCTTTATTTCCTCTGGTTGTGCTTCCAGGAAGTCATTATATGGGAACTTGCTCCTGAGGACTAATCCTTTTGAGAGCTGGAGAATACTCTGAAGAGTGTGGTGCTCATCTTGTTGAGCAAGTTACATGGTGGGAAAGGCCTTTGATCAAGTGCATCCAGGCCACCAACAGCAGCAGCAGCTTCTGTTGCCTGAGAAGTGACAGGGATAGAAATTGCATCTGCTGTTATGTGTATGTATATGGCTCTGTCATCCATTTGCAAGTTCTTTGTTTTTTAATTGCAGCCCAACTATCAGTCATCGTTTGCCCCTTCAGCACCATCTCAGCCTTCAGTGCCTTCCCTCTTCACACCTCAGCCAGTGCCAGGGATGTCTGTGACACCTCACCACATTGCCCCTCCCCAGGCCAGCACGGGTCCACCAACAAGTGTCTATTCCAGAGGGCACCCATATCCGCAGTACAACTTGGGCTTGAATCCAGCAACTGTCTCAGGGCCAGGTAAGCAATGTCTGATAGTTGTGTCTATTTCTAGGTTTGCTGAGACTAAAGCCTTCAACCTGAGTGACTGCTCTAGTTTTTTCCTCACCAGGCCTACTGTACTGACAAAGAACAAGTCAGCTAAGAGGCTTCTCAGTGCCTCTGACATATCTAGTGGTAGGAACTGTTTCATGTGTGCTGATATTAAGCATATATAGGAATGGAAAAGCCACAGCTGGCTTGGTGGCAGTTTGACTGATGTAGCCTGGGCTAGGAGTGACACAGATATTAAAGGGTATGGCTTGAAGAAGGGAAGGCTTACTACCAAGAAGGATAGTGTCATGAGTAGTTGGCACATGAAACAAGTGATGCTGATACACTCTCTTTGTTGTCTGTAGCTGTGTCACAGTCTCAGCCATTTGGACCAGTGGGAGTCAGACCTGTTGGTCCTGCTCCCTTCTCCAACCAGCCCTCTCTGCCAGGACAGTCCATGCCCATGACATCTCCTGGTGTTCCACCACCCAGACCTGCCTTCTTCGCTCCAGCCTCAGTCCCGTCATCTCAGCTTCCTGCAGCTTGTCCTCTCCCTGTGGCAAGCCAGTCTCCTCTAGACTTCTCTTCAGCACCTTTCAACTGCCCCATGAACATGGGTTATCCTCAGGGAGGTCCTGGAGCTCCATCTACTAAACCACTGCCAGCAGCTATTCCTCCTCCTCCCACAGGTAAGTACTGCTTACCTGTATGGCTTGTGTGTCCAGGACAAGCTCAGGTGGGATTTACAGTACATAATGGACATGGATCTTCTGAGGTCTGGTCTGTCTCCATAAAGGCTGGATGTAGTACTGAGGCAAACCTTACAGGCACAGAGTGCTGAGTCTTGCTGTGATGGTGAAACACAACAATGGTGGCAGTTTCATTCAGCCTGTTCAGTTGTTCTTTCTCCCAGATTGTGGTTGAAAGATGTTTCTTCAGGTCCTCAGTGCACCCTGAATAGTCATCTACTCCAAAGGCATCTGCTCTGATGGAAAGGGTAGTGGTTCCAATGGAACACCTAATGGAAGGTTTGCTCATCTCACCCTTGCTTATGCAACTTTCATGAGAAGTGTATTTGAAATGGTGGGAGAGCATCTCTGTCTGAGATACCCCTTACTTAGATTCAGGATTAAATTCCTCTGTCTGCTGTGTTCTAGTGCTTCCATTTTCTTCCTGTTGTCATAAAGGGCTTGTCTGGGCATCACTTCTGGATTCTTCTCTGCAGTGTTTTAGACCCCTCTGGGTCTATAATTTGAATTCAGTCTATCATGTGAAGTCCTTGCTAGCACGATAAATAGAAAGTGTTGTTGGACCTAGTTCCCCACAGATGGACATTTCTTCTATTTCCCAGGATATCTGGTGTTTGTTAATTCTCTGTTTGCTGTCTCAAGGGATAGGCTTAGCCAAGCTGTGGAGATCCCTAACAACAAGGCTGATAATTCATAGATTTTTGAGCAGATGCTTCTCCAAGCCACACGTATACTGAGAGTGAAGGAATAGAGGCTATGATGTTGCCTTCACTTGAAATCCTTTGCAGACCTGTGTTTAACCAAGGATAGCAAATCCCACTGTGGGAGACTACACACCAAAGGCTCTAAGTTACAGCTGGACAAATTCCTTCTTGAAAACCTTTTTGGCATAGTAGTCCAGTGGAATTACTCACTGAATGAAAGCTGTTGGTGATCATGCCTTTTCCACCCTGCCTTGATTTTCAGGTTTCTTCCCTTGGCTAGATCCCCACACGGATCATGCAGGTAGTACTCAGAGAAACCTCCAGACCTGTGGGGCAGGCAGTGTTGCTGCTTCCAGTGAAATGCATGTTTTGATGTGTGTGCATGTGTGCATGCTCACTGCTGTTTGTGGTTTTCTTGCATAACTGGGGAGCTGTACAGGTGGGGTAGGGAACATACCTGTCCTGAGGACTAGTAAGTGACAGCTGATGATACTGGAAGAGAAATAAAAGTACTATGCTATTACTCATGAGTTTTCTCCCACTTCTTCCTTCTCTATTTTCCTCCAGTTGTGGAGGTATTAGATCATTTTCAGTCTCTGTCGTTTCAGGCAGTTTCTGGGCCATCAGGACAGGGAAGCAGACAGTTTTCCTGTCTTGGCTCTCTAGGCAAGGAACAGGCCAGTGGTTGTAACTCATCTCTTCTGTTACTCTCCCAGCCTTGTGCATGGTTTTGCTTGTGCTTTGCCCTGTGGTTTGGAAGAGGTGGAGTCCCAGCAGAGGCAATGGTGAAGTAGAGCTTCCCAAGCAGAATTTGAGGGCCCTCTTCCAAGGGGAACTGGAAATCTCTTTTGGCTTTATTTAAAGGGTGAGGTTGGCTTTGAATCTTCTGACTGTTGAGAGAATTTGGACTCAAGGAGTTTTCTGACTGATATTTTGTACTAATTTCTCTCCTTGGAATTCATTTGTGTTGGAAAGAAGTCATTTTCTAATCTACATTGTCAGTGGGGTACGGCTCAATGTCTTTGTGGTCTGCCACTGCAGTGATTGCAGCTCTTTGGTGGGACCATCTACCAGGCACAAATCTCACAGCTTTATTTAGGAAATCCAAGTATTAATAGGCACTTACACCCCCAAGCAGTCTGGCTGTTTGGAGTGGGGCTCCAGAGAGGGAGTTTCCCTTCAGCAGAGAAACAAAATACCTCAGTTTCTCCCTGTTAAGGGAAGATGATTCCATGGCAAGGACTTCAAGCACTTAGGCTGAAGATGCTCTTCAGGAATTCACTACTGATAAATTCCCTTCTCCTTGGCAGCATTGAGTCCCAGTTTTAGTGGGAATGTATGGCATGCTTGGTTCAGCAGTGCAAACTGGCTTCCTTGAGAGTGCTTTCTCGCCTGCTATTATTGTTCTGGTTTGGATTTTTATTTTTCTTAATCTGAAAAGGGACTGTAAAATCACTCAATCTGACTGGCCCAAATTGCTTGCTTTGGAAACTCCTGAATATAGTATCTACAGCTCATAAACAATTGTTACTGACACAATAAACAGACGCTTCCACTTGTAGAAATCCCAGGTTCCTGAGAGTGTCAGGGAAGGGGTGAAGGACAGCAAGTGTTGGCTCATCTCCTTTCTGGCCAGGATAATCCCTGATTCCAGCCTCTGATGGTCTTGTTTTTTCTGGGACAGGAATTGCTGGAGACTGCTGCCATGGGGCACTCCTTTCAGGGATGGTGAGAAATCCTATTTCACAAGTAGCGTAGGGAAGATAGCATTTCACCTCAGCAGAATGCACCAGGGTCTGTTGTCTCTCATGTCTGATGATTAAGTGCCTGGCTTAAAGCTTATAATTTAAATAGCTGTTTCCAGTGAGGATACAGAATGCCACTGGGTTGGAATAGTGCCAAGGACTGCTAGGCCACAGACTCAGTTGGGGCCAGCAGAGTTCTAGGGCACAGAATCCCCAAACTAGAAATAGGTGCCAACTTAATTAAACTTCTGATCCAAACTCATCAGAGAGTGAGTCTTGAAATCATGGGAAAAGGGAGGGCAAAAAGAGGCTGCCAGAATTTTAATAATAAAGGTAATTAAAGTAATGAAGCACCTTTTGCATCTTTCCCCTGTGATTTTTAAAGCTCAGTTCCCCTGTGATTTTTAAAGGATCAGTAGCTCATTAAGTATAGCTCTGAGCTCCAGCAATTCTGATATTGCCCCCTTAGAATTATTCTGTTTTCTCACAGATTATTCCTGTCTCATGGGCTTGAGGTTACTAATACTGGGGTTTTGTCTAAATGTGCAGGTACTTTTACAGGACAGCAGCGGACAAGGTAGTTACAATTTGACCTTTGCAGAATGAAAAGTGGATGCAAGTCTTTTGATGTCATGTTGTCTGATGGATTTTAAATTACCTGGAGTGAGGTTAGAGTACCACAGAAGCATCTGCTGAGACACCTCTCTGCTCCCAAAGCATTTCCTGGTTAAGGCAGTCAGCAAATTTTGCTAAGCTTTGTTTCTGAACATGATTTTGGAAGGGAACCCACCCCTAATCTTTCTGCCTTTATCAGAACAGCCTGTATTGCTTTGGACTGCCACTATGAGCATTCCTGTTAGTGCTGGTGAGAAGCCCTTTCACCTGTCACATAGCTCTTGCTACCACAGTGCCAGATTCTCTGGGGGACCCCAAGAACTTTCTGAAATCTGAGATGCACTTATGCAGGTCCCCACCGAGGTTCAGGCCTGACTCTGTGGCTAACTTCTGCAGTTTATAAAGCATCCAGAAAACTCCAGGTAGTTAAAAAAATAGTTTCCTGTGTGGGAGTGGGTGTGTGCCAGTTCAGTCTGATCAGATATCACCCCATAAAGGCTGTGCACACACTTGGATAACAAGAATGAAATTAAGAAAGGGAAGGGGAAGCAAGAGCATCTCATGGGCGTGTGAGCTACATCTGAAATTCCTCAGCTGAAACAGTCTAAAGGTGCAATGACAAGGGAATTGGAGCCAAAGGGTCTTCTGAAGGAAATTCTAAACTATACAAGCAACCATGAATTGTTGCTGCAGCCAGCTTCTCACAGTCTGAGGTTGTGTCTTGTCCTCTGTCCTGGCAGCTCAGGAATCTTGGAGTGATCCCTCTACTGGAAGAGGAGGCCTTCAAAAGAAAAAGGTAGGTTTTCAGCTAAAATATGTGTTGGTTGTCTTTTAGCCAGGGAGCTCCATGTAACAGATACATTCCTATAAATGCTCACTGTCAAACTCCACAGGTCTCTATCCCTGTTGCTCTGTCTACGTCTGCACTGCATGCATGGCTGGGACTGGAGTCTAAGTCTTGACTCTTTGCCATTCAAAGTCACATGCTGTTCTGCAGGGTGGCTGTTTTGTAACATGTTATCAGCTGTAATGTTGCATCCTCTGTCAGTACTTCCCAGGCTGCCTACAGTAATTTGTTGTTAAAAATACAGATTTAATCTTATGCCCTTGCCTGCACAATTTTTTTGATAGTGGCTGAGGAGGTCGCATTCTCTTCACATCTAACAGCTAGGGGCAGCATTTTCCCTCAGTACAGTGGGACCAACAGTGGTTTTCTGCAGATTCTGATACCAAGTGATAAGGCACTTGTTCTGGGAGAAGCTGGGACAGGTGTAGCTGTGAGCTGCCTGCTGTGTTGATCCTGCAGCTCTCTGCCTTGTCGTGATTGCAGTGGAGGGCCTGTGAGCTGAGCTCTCCTGCAGCAAATACTCTCAGTACCCCATTTCTATCACTGCTGCCTGCTGGCAGGTGTGACAAGAAGCTTCTTTGGCATCCTTCCCACCCCCCACTCCTCTTCTTTAGCTTGGAACAGACTTCTCGCCCTTTTTTCTGGCAGCATAGCTGGGAACCTGCTTCAGGCTGTGCTCACTACAACAGGATTAGCCTCTTGTTAAAGCCATCTCCTTTTGATCTAGCCCTGTTGGAGAGAATCTGTCATGACTCTCTGGCTTAGCAGGGGCACGATGAAGTGTTTGCAAGAGGACTCTCCCCCCATGTCGTGGGATTTTCCCCAATACTTGCTCAGTTGGACACTTTACTGCTGCTAATCTCTACATTCAGGACTCGTGCCGTTGCAGAGACCAAGCGGCTTTCTGAGGACCAGTGCTCTCAGGGGTAACGGATCTGTTTGATTGAACAATTCCAGAGGGGTTTTCTTGCTGTCGCTTTGACTGTTCATCTAGCATGGAAGAGGAAGGGCCCCATTCTCTGAGTCAGGGGGCTGAAAGAACAGGGATGTGTTTTTTCATCCTGTTGAGAACTGGTGACTCTTCAAGTTAGAAAGGATGTTGAATTTTTCTGTGGAGAAGCAACCAACGCTTCTTCCTTGGACTTGGTTTTTTTGATTGTTTTTTTTTATTTCTTTTCTTTGCTGACAGTTGCCTGAGAAATTTACTCCTCTGGCCCCCATCACAGCTCCAGTAATGGGCATGCCTGCTGAATCCCAAGGGACCCATCCTCAGCTATCCAGGTTGCAAGAATCTGGCCAGTCACCCCCAGGAGCACCCAAGGAAGGCAACCTACAGGTACCAGGAAAAGTGGGGCATTCCCCAGCCACCAGCATCTTGCCAAGTAGAAAAACAACTCAGCTTTTAAGGTTCTTACTACTTGGCAGCTGTAGAGGGCTTATGCTGCTCCCTAGCCCCTACAAGGCATCTCTGCCTGAGCATTACAGGAGTTGCCAGGTTGGAAAATTGACACTTGGGTATGGGTGGGAGAGAGTGAGGGAGAACAGGCAGGCTGTCAGCCTGCTGGGAGTTGAGAATCCTTGGAGGCCTGGAGCTTTATCACAATCTGAAGATGATAACCTAACTCTGTGCTTCCGAATATTCTCTGGGTTTGTGAAGGGGTGAAATTCCTTCTGTTCTCTAGTTTGAAGAGGGGAATCTACCTGCTCCAGTCTTTCATGCTCCTTTTGCATTAATTCAGCTGGTTTTTTTTCCTGTCAGTATCACCAGCTACCTGGGGAAAGCATTGAGAAGAAGGAGCTGCCCCCTGAGCACCAGGCTTTGAAGACTACATTTGAAGGGTTGGTGCAACGCTGCTCGGCTGTTGCCACTGATCCAGTAAGTCCTCACTTCTCTGATCTTTGACTTTTTTTCCCTTTGACTGGTGCTTCCTTCTTTTGGTTAAGAGAAGAAAAGTCTTGTCCCTATATTCAAGTTAATTTCCATTTGCCTCCTTCCTTTAGGCTGCAGGCTTGTTCATCTTTGAGAACTGAGATGCATTTTCTAACTTTTATGCACTGTTTCTCATTGCCTTCTTGGAGCAATGATTCTGTCCTCCTGGCTCTTTCTTTTAAGGAAAGTAGAAGAATTTACTCAGCTAATTCAACTTCACTGGCTTGATCTGCAGATAGTTCCTGCAGAGCTGGTATTACCAGCTATCTTTACAGCTTAGAGGGAAAGGCTGAGATATCTCAGGTGGAAGAGAAAGCCAAACAATCTTTGTGTCCAAGTAACTGCAGTTTCTCCACCCTGGTTCATGAAAGACTATTGGCACATGTCACATTGAGTGAATGTGTCAGGCCAGATTGCCTGGAAGCAGAAAAGCAGTGTTGGCACATTGTGTTAGGTTGCTAAGTCTTCCCGGGGCTTAGGGCCACTAAGAAGCCTTCCAGAATACTTCTGTGTGATAGGTGTTAGGATGAACACTGAGCCCAGACTGCTATCCCAGAGTCAGGCAATTAGAGCAGCATCTTCAGCGTGTTTGCTCTGTGCTTTCTAAGAGTGCAGCATAGCAATTTCTGGGGGATAATCTAAAGGTTTCCACTATGGACAGAAAGGCCTGTTGGTTTGGGCTTAAGCACTGGACTCACATGGTGGTTGAATAGCTGGCTCTGTACAGCAGTACAAGGCACCTGAACTCCTGTGGCTTCCAGGCCTATTCCAGCAGTGCCCAGAGCCAGGCATTTGCGTTCATGGGGTAAGTTACCTATGAGTGGATTATTCAAGATGGGGTTAATGAGGTCAGTCTCATCAGAGCTGCAGTCACTTTCCTTGGTGGTTACCTATAGTGGAAAGGATATTCCTTCTTTTCCCTAAGGAGACCAGGAAGAAGCTCTTTATTGGGTCAGTCAGGGTGAGGCCATCTGAACACCCCATGGGTCAACTAGTGGATGTTTCTCACACTTTGGAAGTAGTCACTCTATCCTGGGGTCTGCAAGTACTGACAGAAGGGTAGAATGCCTAGGCTGGGATATGGGAAAAGGGGCAATCCATCTTTCTGTGTTGGGGAGAGAATGTGTATACACATGTATATACATGTATGTGTATGTACACGTGCAGAGTGAGGGCATGGCTGGCTTGAGTCACAGACCCTGGCTGTCAGAGGCTGAGATGCCATTGAATTGTAAGGTGCTGTGAAAAGACAAAGGAAGGGAGGGACTGAGTGAGAGCACTTTGGCTCTGGAAAGGTGACTTTGAAGCTCTGGCAGACAAGTAATACCTGTTTTGCTTCAGAAAACACGAAGGAAGCTGGAGGACGCGTTGCAGCGGCTGGAGTGTTTGTATGAGAAGCTCCGAGAACAGGCAGTAAGTAGATGCCACCATTCCTTGTCATCCAGCTGGGCCCCTGAGCCCACCTTGGCACTGGGTTGTGGGTCTTGGCATCTGTACCCATGTAACCAGCACATATTCTCTTGGAAGACAAGGGAAGTGCCAAACCTTGTAATGACCATTAATCCAGCCAGTCTTGTATCTTCTTTCTTAACAGTGGCCCAGACATAGTGTAAGGAAAAGGTATTTGAGGAGGTATCTGCAAGGTACTTTTACCCTTCAAGAAGTATCCTGGCACATAGACAGATCCCAGATGGGAAGGGGCAGTTGGGAGTGGTTAAGTGTGAACATAGTGTAACTAGCTTAGAAAACTCCAGAGATGGTGATGCCAGTTGCTGATGCAAACTGACAGTTGTAGTCTGCCAAGGGAAAGCAAGGGAAGAAGCAGCTATTCTTCCTGCCAGTGCTTGACAGGGTAGGTGCTGTTTGGTGAAGATGAAGTGGAGAACAGTAAGGAAGGGTGTGGAGGGAGAGAGACCTGTGTTATATTGCCGAACATAATGACTCATTTCTTCTCCCTCTCTACAGCTCTCTCCAGCCATCCTCATGGGTCTCCATGAAATTGCCCGATGCATTGAGGCTAAGAACTACCCACAAGGTCTCCTGGTTCACACCCAAGTTGTGAGCAGCAGCAGTTTCAGTGAGGTGTCTGGTTTTATGCCCATCCTGAAAGTCCTCATGACCATAGCAGGCAAGCTGAATGTGTAAAGTGTGGAGCAGCTGGAACAGTGCACACCAAGAGCTGGTGGACCACCTCACCTGTTGATGTGCTGCAGATTGTGGATTCTCCTTCTGACTCTGGAGAAATAGATTTGTGCCAGTGCCTGGAACTGTACTAGGCCACCATGCCTGGCCCCATCCACTTTCCAGACAGCCCACTGGTGCCTGCAGCTCCTTGAGCCTGTTCTTTCTCTCGTCTTTCTTACTAGTCTTAGGCCACTTTTCAGCCCGGGGATCTCAATTTCAGGCTCTCCAGGTTGCACAGAGGTCCTTCTTCTTCCCTACATCTCCAGCACAAAGGGGAAACTTCACTTCTAGGCTGACACTGCTTTTTATTTTTCAGGAAACAAACAGGGCTGGTACCTGCAGCAGCACCACAGAAGAGCGTCAGGCTCTATTCTCTGCTGCAGAGTAAACTTCCTGAGTGGTAGCTGGGCTGCCTTGGGAATCTAGGCTGGTGTGTCCTCATTCTGTTGGGCTGCAGCTAAGATCTCTGCTGGCTCTTTCTCTTCATTCTCATCCTTGACTCACTCTTTCACCCCTCTGCACCCATATCCTGCTCCAGCTGGGGCTAACTACTAGTCTACTCTGGGCCAGCTTTAGTTCTTTCTTCTTCACCTTGCTCTCTTGTTTTTAAAAGTCAAATCTCCTATTTATCCTCTGTCCAACTTCCTTTATATCATTTGCCCCATCAGCTGCAGGCTCAAGCCCATACTATTTCAGGTCCAGGGATGATTTCCCTTTCCAGTTCCTGGGACTCTCCCATTCAGGAATTTGGTAGGTTGTGCTCTGTGTGCTTCTCTCCAGAGCTGGTCACATCCTGTCTTGGGGCTAAAAGCTGCCCTTTCTGGCTCCTGGCCTTTTTCACTTATTTTATTTTAGCACAGCTGGACTTTTACCCACTGGTGTTATCTAAAGGCTTCCTACTTCAGGTTTTTCAGATGGCCTAGGGACTTTAAGAGCAGCAGGGATCATTTTAAGTCCCATAAAGATTTCCCTTGAGCTACCCTGACCAGCCCAGACTTGAGCAGGGAGAGACAGCTCATTGCTACAGGTATGGTGCATTCATACTGCCTACAGTTGCAGATACATGCAAAGGTGGTTCTCAAAGGCCCCTTGGCACTATGGTGGTAGGAATATGCTGCAGGAGATGATGCTGTCAGGACTTGAAGACATGGATTGTGCTGAGACTTGTCATCACTGTGGCAATTCCTCTGGGAGTAGATGAATGAAGCGTATCTGTTCTGAGGAAGAAGTCTGGGAAAGCAGATGGGGATTTTAGGGCACATCTCTATGTGTGTATATTTCCCTCTCTTCCTCCCTCCTTGCCTTCTCTCTCAACATCCTTCTTACTAGCCAGGCAGCATAATCATTGATCCATAGCTGAGAGCAAGGCTTATTCCCAAGATTTGGATGCAGCCAGTTCCTACTTGCTCTGCTTGCTTGAGTGATAATGCTATCATGGGCCTGCGGTTCAGTGACATACACGAATCAACCTAGTCTACCATGAGACTTAGGAGGGAGGAGAATCAGAAAAGGGAGGAAGAGGACCTGTCTCATTCTCTCCTTTCCAGGTCAAAGTGCCTCCTTGTTGCTGCTGTGTTGTTTCTATTGCTGCGGTTTGATGCACTGAGAAATTACAGAACAGTGAAATAAAAGCTGTGTTTTTGTGATACTTTTTATTCGTAGGCTGGTCACCTCTGGTTGCATGGGACTTCCTCAGTCTGCATGGCCACCCACTGAGGGGGCAGTTGAGAACTGTGGGGCAAACCAGATTTTGGGCTCTGCTGCTATGGGCAGCATCCACCCTGGTGTGGTGAGACCTCAGGTCTTACCCACTCTCTAAGGCTGCAGGTCAGAGCACTGATCTTCTTCAGATCACCTGCATCAGTTGTGACTGTTCATCTGCATCAGACACAAGGCCCCCAGACACAGGTTCTCTTGGGGAATCTCAGCAGTGTTGGGGATTTTGCTCTTGGCATCAAGAGTTGGAAGTATGTCAGTAAGTAAACAGAGAGCTCTTGATGACATTGTCTGCCATTGGAAATGCATGTTACACCACTGAAGCCATGCAGTTTGAACTAGGATAAGGATTGGACCTGTGTGGAAATTTATACCCTTGAATTGACAGTTCTTATCATTAGTAATTTAGGAATATGTTGGCTGATTTAATTTAATCTTTTAAAGAGTTAAGAAGGGCTGAATTGAAACATAATGCTGAGATAAAGGTGGGGGAATCAAACTTCCTTCTTACAAAAGAAAGAAATTCTGATGTAATTGTTTTTTCTAGCTAGCTAGTATGTATGTACAAGCCTGCCAGTCAGCACACATGAAATTCTGAAATATGAAGGACTGTATTACATGGACCAAGGTTGGAGGACTTGGGAGAAAGCAAAGATTTGGAAAGATTGTTTGGATGGTGAAAATTTGAAGGGCTGTTGCTGGGAAGCGCCCAGGATCTATTAAAGTTTTGGGTGTTAGGGACACACTACATGCATTCAAGGAAAACAAGCCTTTTGTAGTTCTGCTGCTGGCAGAGGCAAACACCCAGTGTAAAGGAGTCTTGAAGAGCTTTTGGTCTGGAGCAGTTAGCAAGCAGCCTGGCATAACAGCTGCCCCCAGAAGGGACAAGCAAAGCTGACTTTCAAAAGTAACACTCGTGCAGCATCAAATTTGGGTCGTAATACAGGTAGCCCAGGTGGCACACATTTGCTTAGTGAGTTTATAAGGGAAGTCCCAGCTCTCTGAGATCACTTAACAAGCCTGGCATTTCTTAGATTCTGCCTTTTGGGGTTCAGTTGTAGTACCCCATGCAGTCCAGCCTTTGCTGTCTTTAACTCGGGCCACTTCTACTGCTGAGAAATAAGCACAGATTTTCCACATATTTCTCAGATACATATGCCATTAGTTCCCTCCAGCACATATAGCTACTGCTACCCCGTACTTGTGCAGAGACTGGCTGTTTATCCTGCCTTTGATTGTGAGTCCTTCCCACCTGCCCCTCTGTTCTCTGTTTTGCTTCATGTTTACCCCTGTAAGCACCGTCCCTGAAGTGAAAACAAGCAGAGGGGGAAGTGAGGTGACTCGCTTGAAAGTCTTGGAGAGGCTTGTTGCAGAAGCTCTGTCTCTGCAGCCCTGGTGTGGTATATTACACTTCAAACCCTGCTGGAAAATGCTCCTCCATTTATAGCAGCATCTCTGCTGGCTGGCAGTATCTCGGTCTAGGAGCAGTGAGCAGTGCCCCCTCCCATGTGGGTACATGGCTTCACAGCACCCGGGCACCAGAGAAAGCATTTTCAGTTGGGTGAGAAGGCCTTTGGGTTGACAAAGAATTTGGGGGGGAAGGGGCAGCAGGAAAGGATCCCTGGGCACAGAGAACAGAGCTCTAATCCTGTGGCAGATAACATCATGTCTGCAGGCTAGGCTTGTGTGTGTTTGGGGGAGCTGGAGGGGCAGAGATTGTTAGGCAGTATTTGTTTGTAAAGCCACTTGCTCTGAAGATAATGCTTGCACTAACTTCTATTGAGGGAGCAGTGTGAGTCCCCACAAAGTCCTTTCCCAAAGTGTCTTTGAAGCCAAGAACCCATTGAAAGGAAGAAAGGCCAAGAGAGGGGATTAGTTTGTTCAGCAGCTGTGAATTTCAGTGGGAGGCTGATGAACTCCAAAGTCTTTGTTGAGATGTTTTTTGTAAGGAGCCCTGCTGGAGGGAGAGACCCACACCGGGGCCGCGGCCTTAGACAAGAAGGAATCTGAAGCGGCGGGGAGCTGTAAACGGGCCACAAGGACTTTTCCCAAACACTTTTCGGAAAAGGTGTTGTAAAGAGATCGGAGGGGGATTAGCATGTGAAATGACACTTTCCATTGACTCCACTGAGGGGAGGGGAAAAGGGTTGGCTGGCTGATTTATTAGCATTTTGTTCCCTTCTCTATTCTGCTCACCCAGCAGCCCCCCCCTCCACTGTCTCCCCTCCTCCCGAGCCCTCTAAAGAGGCTTGGATTGGAAAAGGGAGCGGGGGGCTGCCTGTTTGTGTGTCATCTGGGCGAAGGTGACCACCTGGGAAGCTGAATGTAAATATTTCTCCTCTGAGGAATGCGCCTTCATTAAACCGAAATGAATACATGGAAGCATCCAATCCTGCCCACAATGGCAGCGGGGCCTTTACCGCTGAGGGCTCGGTGCGCGGGGAGGGGGGCCCCGCTGCTGAGGTCAGCACATTCTGCAGCTGCCGCGCCGCCGTTTCCCGGCGGAAGCAGCGTGTGGCGGTGCGGCTGCTCCGGGTGCCCCACACCGCTCCTCCGGGTGTCCCACACGGCCCCTCCGGGTGTCCCACACGGCCCCTCCGGGTGTCCCACACGGCCCCTCCGGGTGTCCCACACCGCTCCTCCGGGTGCCCCACACGGCCCCTCCGGGTGTCCCACACGGCCCCTCCGGGTGTCCCACACGGCCCCTCCGGGTGTCCCACACCGCTCCTCCGGGTGCCCCACACGGCCGCTCCGAGTGCCCCACACCGCTCCTCCGGGTGCCCCACACGGCCCCTCCGGGTGCCCCACACCGCTCCTCCGGGTGCCCCACACGGCCCCTCCGGGTGCCCCACACCGCTCCTCCAGGTGCCCTACACGGCCCCTCCGGGTGTCCCACACCGCTCCTCCGGGTGCCCCACGCGGCCCTTCCGCCGGCAGCCGCCGGGCCCCGCGCCGTGCGCGGCCTTGGCCGGCACCAGGGCCAGCACCACGAGTGCGAGGAACCCGGACACGGCTTCTGCAGCTTTTCCACCTGACTGTGCAGGGGGGAGAGCCGTGCAAATGGGAGGCCCTTGCTGGAGCTTTCCCCGGTGGTCAAGAGGCTCTTGCTTCCTGGCCGACCACAGGGACGTAGAGGAGCTGCTGATGGGGATGCAACAGAGACCTTCAGCAGGGTCACTGTGCTCGTTAGAACCTCTGTGCGAACAGTGGTGGTTTGTGTGTGAAGTGGAAGTGTTTCAGTTTTCCCTGAGAATGGGCCAAGGTTTTTTGCAACTTTTGAAAGGCCAGATTCTTGCTTGGCAGGAATGCTCTTGCTCTGGTGAGACCTTAGGTCGTAATTCCTGCTCCCTGGGAGGTAGTCCTAGAATCAAGGGACTAATTGATAATGAAGAGACAAATACAGGCTGCTAAGTGTCTTTAAAATATCAGCTATGTGATGGGTAACTGGGCCCTGCCTGCCCCCTCCCACCCCTTCTCCTGGCAGTTGCATTGCAGTTGGATGCATCCTCCATCAAGCTCAGGAGACAGCACATCCTTTCCCCTCGTGGAAGGGGCTGAGATTGTGCTGGCTGGAACTGGTTAGGTCTTCCTGGGCTCAGATGGGTAAGCAGTGTGTTTTAATCTCCAGGTCTTTTAAAATTATACATACACTCACAAAATAAGGTGAAAGAATACCCAGCCACTTAGACACAACAGCATTTTGCAAGCACTTGGCTACTGATTTATTGCATTGGCTATTGGTTTACAAATATTAGCTACAAGATGGGTCTAATGGCCAGTAACAGCTCTGCTGGCTTCTCGTCTGGCTAAGGGACACTTCAAACAGCAAAGTAGATCATATTATCAGAGGACAGGGGAAGATTGATATGATGGTGCAGTGAGCTTCCCCAAGTCCTGCAGCTGGCAGCTTCTTACCTCCCTCCCCTAGCCTCAGCAAGGGAACAGAGATGCATCAACCAAATCTTCCTGCTGCTTGCTTAGCCTATAGAATATATACAAGAAGTGGTAGAGGAAAAACTGTTATGTATACATCACAGTAACTGTGCAATAAATTAAACTTCAAAGTGCTTCACTTTCCTATTTACACCACCATTAAATAGTAACTGACATTATTTTCTCAGTCTAGGAAGAAGTATTTAGTTAGTTAGCTGACAGGGTAAGAGTGCTTGGCAAGTACACCAGGACATGGGAAGTAGGCTCAGCTTGGCAGCTCCTCTCTGGGAGAGATTTGGGAGGAAGGAGGTAGCAGAGAAGTGTGAGGGCATCTTTATGGCATCAGTCAGGGGCTTTGATAGAAATGCTGGCCTAAAAAGGGAGACCAAACCCAGAGGCTTGGAAGATACAGAGAAAGCATGTAAAAACCAAGTGATGGGACCCCTTCTTTGGACAGCTTGTAATGGGCAGGTCAAGCAGCAGCTTCAATCTTGCTGCTGCCATTTCAAATGCAAAGTAAAGCACTGGAGAACTTAGCAAAGCTGTCAAAGGGTGGAAAGCAAAGCTGTGGGTTCCTGGAGGCTGGCTTGCATGCCTTTTATATTTCCTGATAATGTAGGCCTGAGGCAATAATTGGTTTAGTACCTGTATTTTTTAAAAGCCTCTTCTCATTTACAGATTACTGATCTGAGTTGCTCAATTGTTGATGCCATCTCAGTTTCCTTGTACATTTTATCTCACTTACTCAAAAGCCCAGAGCAGGTGCTTGTTCGGGGAACAGACAAGCTCAAAGCCACAGGAGCCACCATGACCTTCTGTGTTTTCAGAGATAATGCCACAGTAACTGGATAGAGTGATACTGAGTTGAAGGGACTGGGTCTCACCTTGTTTTGTCAGCACTTGAAGGCCTCCCCAGAAGACATTACCCACTGCACTAATGCCCTGTACGGGCAAGACCTGAGCGCCCATACAAGGCTCTTTTGCCTTGCCCAAACCCCAGCGAGGCAGCAGCGGGAATGAGACAAAACTATGCCAAACAGAAGTGGTGCCAGGAGCTGATGGGAAGGGCAGGAGAGGAGAGGGGCAGACAGCACTGTGGAGGAGCAGAAGCAAGTTAGAGCTTTCTCTTGAGTTTGCGGCTGGCTCTGCCACCTCCGCTCCGCTCCCGCTTCTCCTTGCGGACACAGAAGTACTTGGTGACCCGTTTGCGGCACTGCTCGCAGCGCACAGCGCAGCACCAGTGGAACTTGCAGTTGCAGCTGGACACCATCTCGGCTCGCCTCTCCTCCACTGCCAGCCCGCAGTCCCCGCACAGCCGCCGGCAGCTCCGCTTCTCCCACTTGCTGAGCGCCTTGCCCCTCTTGAGGCACTCCCTGCCCTCCGTGCCCAGCAGCCCCAGTGTCTTGTTCTCCAGGCAGTAGTCAGGAGAGTCTTCCAAATGGACCAGTTCCTTCTTGGAGATGGAACTGAAGGTCTCAGCAATGGCACCCCGGCTGGCAGCGCTGTTCCCTGCTCCCTGCAGCAAGTCCACCTTCAGGGCTTTGTGGTACCTCTCCTTGAGGTAAGTGCCCACCTCCCGAAACTCAGGTAATTGCAGCCAGCAGGTCTGGGTGGTGCAGCTCCCCGACACACCATGGCATTTGCAAGTCCGCTTCATGGTCCCTTTCACTGCCTACAGGGTGAGCAAAGAGAGGGGTTCAAGAAAAAATCCTTGGAGGGGCCGTTTCTGTACTGCAATGCATGCAGAAACGTGGCTCCAGGCCTGTGGAGGAATTTGGCATCAATTCTCCCTGCACAGTAGTCCTGAAGCTCATAGATTTGCTTTTCCACAGTACTCCCCTCCTTGAACTGGGAGAAAGAGGACTGCAGAAAGTCATTAACACTGTAACAGAAGCTTTGCTACCTTAAGAGCGGAGACCATTGTACTGCTGTCATCCCCCCAGGAAGTTTTTTCTTCTGGACGTGTGTTTTTAGCCACATCAAATTGTGACTCTCCACAGTGAATGCTCAGAGATAATTTGGTATGCACTGTCAACTCTGGAGGGAGAGAGGGGCTCACCTTTCTACCTGCCTCGTTGTTATGCAGGTTCATAGCAGCTCTGGCATCTTGTCCAGTCTCCAGGGCATCCACAAACTGCTTGGAAATAGCTTCCCCAAAGCCCACGTTATCACTGCAGCCTCCCCACAGCCAGCCTTGTCCCCCTAAGAAAGGAGATGTGTGCTGTCAAAGAACTAGAAGAGGTTTCAGAAGTGATGGGAAGGAATGGCAGCTGTGGGGCAGATCCAGCCTTTCACCACACAGTACTCCCTGATTCCCTCCCGTTGAGTTCATGACATTTCTCCTGAGGCCTGGATAGTAAGTGGCTCAGGCAGGCAGCAAAGGGGTACGTTCTGTACAACAAATGCAGGGCTTTCCAGGCTTTCTACAGAGCAGGATTTAGAAGCTGTCAGTTATCATGCATTAGCAGACATGCAGATAAGCCTTTGGGTCTCTAATCACCTCTCAAACCCTGACTTCAACTGGTTCAGTGTGACTTGCAGGGACAGCATCTTGCTAACTTGGATAAACAAACTGGTGGAGGCATCCTGGTCAGAGGCAACAGATTCCCCTCTGCCTAGAACAGCCCAAGCCTGGCACACGTGCATCAGGGAGGCCCTGGTTTTGGCACATCCAGAATTCTGAGATGAGATTTGGCATCTTAGAAGGGTCTGATTTTCTATTTACCATCAAGAAACAATGGAGTCAGTACAGAACTGTGAAATTACACAAAAATATGTGGAAGGTACTTTTCCTAAATGAGTGGGAGCTGAGTGGGACTGGAAAAACATAATGCAGTATTTTTCCTCCTAGAGAAAGATGCCAAATTATTAATGACGGTTTGAAATGTGGAACATTCTGACCCTGCCATGCCACATCGGTACCTCTTGGGAGTTGTGGTTTAATGGCCTTGTGCCTCTCTGAAAAGGCCTGGCCCTCGCCTGGACTTCCCCAGGGCATCATGATCCCCTCTCCCAGGGAAAGACAGGAATGTTTCATGGGAGGTAGGTAATTGCAGTGAATGATGCAGTCTAAATCAAGAAGTGGGACTGAAGGAAGAGGAAAACCTTTCACCGGCTTGGATTCAGTTCAATGGCTGAATTGAATCATGCTGTTTTCGTCAAGCCTAAAAGTTTCCTGTGCCTTACAAGGTTTTAAGTCCACAATGGAAAGTTTTTTATTAAAAACAGATACATTTGGGGGGAAAGAAATGTAGCATGACTAACTTGGCTTTCCAGAGAAGATAGAATTTGATGTGTTGTTGCCCAAAAGTCTTAATCTGCTAGAGACAGGCATTCCCAAACCTTAGACACCTAAGCAGTAGTGGCAGTTTTCAGAACCATCAGCCAGTAAAATAAATTACTAAATACTGGACACTCCAGAGGAGTTTGTCATAAAGTGACACATACTGACTGCCTGATGTGGCTGGGCAGGGCATGGCTTTTAAAAGATTTTGATAATTTGAAATTTGACCTCTTTCTATTCAAAACAAAACCCCTAAATGTCAATGTTTTGTGTGAAAGCTGAGTGGAGAGCTGGAGTGGTGCAGCCTGGAGTTCCCCACCAGGGGTGCTTGGTAGCTGAGGTCCTGGATACCACTGTCATGTGGAGGGTGTGATGGCTGTGTGCTGCCACAGTGATTCTCCTGGTTGTGCTCTTGTGTGCCTGCCATGCTGACAAGTGCTAGAGAGGTTTATGAATGCCATCCTGCTTTTCCTCATGGTCATTCTGCTGTGGAGCCAACCTGGTCCTGCAGACCCTGGTAACCCTGGGGTCCCTGACCTGTGCCACTTTACCAAGATCATGTAGGTGCATGGCAACAGATCCACTCCTCTGCCTGGATGATATAGTCATTCTCTCCAGCAGCTTAGAGTTCTTGATTTGAACCAGGGAAACTGCTACCCCTTCTAGTATCCTGCTCATTTAGAAAGTAATGGAAAGCATCAAGAGCTTGGCTGGTGTAAACTGGAGGTGGCTCCATTAGCTTCCACAGAGCTACTTTGGTTTGAAGCAGGGAAAGCTCTGCTCTGAGCATTGTTCCCAGCTGTGGGGACCAGGATGGGGAGGTGTTTCTGCAGGCCTCAGTGGAGGAGAGAAGAGCTTCTCCTGCTGCCTGGGATGAGTGAGGGGCAGCAGCTCATCTCTCCTTACCCAGCTGTCCATTGCGGGAGTCATCACAGCCACAGTTGTCAAAATCCCCCAGGCTGCAGTTCCGGGTCAGTGTGTACATGACGCCCGCAGAGCTGATGGCGTGGACAAAGGCTGTTTCTCGGTTTGCTGTCAAGGGGGAATACAAAGAGAGAAGATGTGCAAAAGATTTCATGGCAAGGGCAGCGTTAGAAATTGTTCCTACCATGCAGGAGTCTGCACAAGACATCTGCAGTGGGAAAGGCTTTGTGAGGTGGAGAAGAGACCCTACATGCCAGATTAGCTTAGTTTGGCCTTGAACTGCATGAAGACAGAAGCTCCCAAATATGATCCAGACTGACTCATGCCATTTGAAAGGGTGTGGATGAGATAGCACCTGGCTGTCCTTGTGGGAGCTCAACAGTGCAGCCAATGCACAGACAGCCTATGTCCCCCATTTCTCACTAATACACCCCCAACAGGAAGGGGTCCTCTCCAACTACCAAAGAGCTCCTTCCCCACAGTCCCCGCGAGCCTTACCTTCTGCTGAAAGGACTCTGAGCAGTGACCATACCTACCCACCAGGATCAGTCTGGGAATCATCAGCTGGCTTCACTGAGCTTTTGCCTTTCATTTAATACCAGCAAGGTGTGGATCTGAACAGATAACCTTGACAGGAATGATTCAGGGACCTGCTTCTGATCTCAGAGCAGGCCTTGTGCTGCAATTGTCTCCTCAAGGCCTCGCTTTGACACCTTTGTCCACCTCTGCCTGGGGCTCTGGTCTCTTGTCTGCTGCCAGTCCCACCAGAGGCCTGAGGCTCTCCTCCACACCCAGCTCCTGCTTTTACAGAGCAGGTATGAGACCAGCCCAGCATCAAACATAGGTCTAGAGGGCCAGATAATGCACTGAAATATTTCCTGAGACCTGCAAATAGGTAAGGAATAGGATACAGTGACAATGACCACAGCCCCATGCCCTACAGGTCAGGGATGATGGATATCTGCCTAGGGTGATTCTGACATCTGGAAGATGTAAGAAGGCTTTTCTCCTGCCTCTTGGCCAGAGCACAGCAACTGATGAACTCTTTCCTGCTCCCTTTAGCCTTGGCCCCTCTGCTTGCTACCCAGCCAGCCTGTGCTGGTTCTCAGCCTCCTTGGGATACTCCAGGACACCATCTAGGCATGGTGTGTCATGTGCAGTTCAGGGGGGTGCATCCTTGTGGGGAGGCAGTTGTGTGAGTGTTGGCCCTGCTCCAGCTGGGGTTCAGCAGGTCCATGGGTAAGGCTGGCATGGCAAGGAGGCCTTGGAGCTGGATCCCAGCATATCTGGGAGCTGATGGGTGAAGGGGTCTCCTGGAGAGATTCCCTCCGGGGGATTCCTGGGGGAGGCACTTCCCAGGTGGGAATGGGGAAGAAAAGGAGGCACTTGGGAAGAGAGGAGGGGGCCATGGGCTCTAACCTGTAGCAAGGGGGTCCCAGTAGAGGTATCCAATGCTTTCCTTACCACTGCGCAGCCCACCGTGGCTGGAGAGCTGCAGTGCCCTCTCCGGGCAGTTCCAGCGGTCCCAGGCGAACTGGAACTTGCACTCCTCGATGCCGCTCTGCGCCCCAGCCGCCACACTGCTGGAGTAGATGAGATAGGCCTAGGAGCAGAGCTGGGGGTCAGCACAGGGACCATGCATGTTTTCAACTGTAACCTGTGTGTTATCTTATGAAGAAAAGACACACAGAGCTCAGAAGGTCTCCCAGGCTTGGCTTCTCTGGGAAGCTCACCACAGCAGCAGCAAACCCATTTCTGCTGTGCTGGGTCACAGCCTGAGCCTCCTGGGGGAGAAAGTGAGCTCTTGGCTTTTAGCCACATTAGGAAGTGTGCCAGCCAGCCTCTGCCATGGGGAACCCTTTATCTCTCCACCATGAGAGGAGACAGAGCTTTCTGCTCAGATCAGGGAGCTCCAGCAGCACATGCCTCAACTTGCCTTCTTCTTCACCACAGCCCATGGGGGAGAGCTACTGCTTTGGGGCAAGGTTGCTCCACAGTGTATTGGGAACTAGACGGGCCTGGAGATGTTCCTGGGGAATAGCCAGAACAAAATCCGGGTAAATTTTACACCTGGTCCTGGCTAAGAAAAAAAGCCTCTGAAGGAGAAACACAAGGATGTTAGGGGTCAAAAAATACAGAACAAGGTCCTGGCAATTCTAGTTGTGCTGCTCGAAGAAGTATGTTTTACAGGGTGTACAGAAAATCTTTCTGGCTGGATCAGTGGGGACCTGATGCCAACCTGATTCTCAGGAAGCAATAGTTGTCAGGTGAGAGCCTTGTTTGGTGTCGATAGACAAATCTCCAGAATCTGGCCCCAACCAGCTTAAAAGAACCCCAGGTCAGCATTGTTCATGGCTCATGTAGCCCAAGGAGCTCACAAGTTGCAGCTCACAGCAAATCTTTCCTGGCCTTTCTCTGCCTTATTGGTGGAAACCTGGGGGTGAGGGGAGCTCTGGCCAAGACTGGGTGGAGAGGATTGGGAAGGAGGACCCCCTCTCTCTGTCTCTCCCCCTTTCCCTCCCTGGGTTTAGTGGAATCAGGGACAGAGATCAAAGGGATTTCTCTTACCTTGGGGCCCGTCATCAGGAAATTATTCACTGACCTGGAAGATAGAGACAGTGTCAGTAGGGAGGGGGTGATGGCGGAGGGGCCTGGGGAATGCCAGGCATCCCAGGGCTCTCCTCTCACTCCCCCACAGTCTGCCTGTCTCCTGGCTGCAGGCACCTCTGGTCTCTCCCCGCTGTCCCCTTGCTGCTCCCTAAGGGACAGGACAGTGCCGTCCCCTTTCCCCCTCTGTGTTTCCCTCAGTCAGGCTGTACTGGGCTGCAGTTCCTCCACTGCTCCCTCCTTTTGCTTTCCTCTGCTCAGCCACCCTTTGTACCAATCCACCAGTTATTTAACTTTCCTGTTCCCCTAGCCTTGCTTTTTATCTCACTTGACTAAGGGTAGCAGGGTAGCATTTTCCCCAGCCCCATGAGTGGGACCATGTTGAGGGAAGGAGGGCATCACACCGTTGCTCCTTTGCAATATGTATCCAGATGCATCTCTCCACATCACAATCCCTTGTTTCCCTGTGGTGCCATGACTGACAGCCCACACTCTCCTCTTGGTCAGGTTATGGTGATGGCTGAGCACAAATATACATGTCCTTCCCATCCTCCTGGAACACTATGCAGGGGACCCTGGAGGTTTGGGGTGGGTGGGAAGTCCTAGACAAAATTAAGTTTTCTGGTGATCCCACTGAAAGAGTGGAGGGATCACCTCCAAAGGTCAGGCAGTGTGGCTTGTCTCCAACACTATCCCTATGGCCTTGCAGAACTGATGCTGTTTGGTCTGTCTTTCTCCAGTAAGAAAGACGTTTCTGTGCAAATAGTCAGTCAGCATTAGGACTCCATATGGTGCAGTGACCACCTGCAGAATCTGGAGAATGGCTGGATGAATCCTACTTAGCTGTGTCATGGCAGAAAGGACTTTGAAAAAGCCCAGGAGCCAACTCCAAATATCCCAAGTCAGAAATGACAAAAGAAAAGAGAGAGTCTCTTAAAAATACCTAATTCCACTCTCTCCAGGTTTGTAAAATAACACTCATCACTATTTCTGGTGAATCTGTGGAGCATTTTCCCTGCTGGAACCTAGCACTTCAGAGAAATGGGTGAGTGCTTTTACCACACAGAGAGGACACTGAGGGCAGAGACATGCAATGAGTGCATTGAGACCTTGCAGTGAGTGAGTGATTGGGAAAATAACAGAGCATCCACTGATAGAAACTTGGCTCTTCAGCTTCTTCTCGAGATTACGTTCTGCTTCAAATGAGCCACAAGCATTCCCTTGTAAGGGAGAGAAAGATACTGAAATTTTGTGTTACAAATCCAGCACAGACACTGTGGGGGCATCCCAGGGTGGGCTCAAGCACAGGCAGAAGCAGGCACCGCTGTCCAAAGCTGAGGGTCAAAGTGCAGCCCTGCCATAGACGCAGGGACAGACAGGGTGGCAGGATTGGTGCCCAGACATCGGACACGTGAGAGACTGAAAGAGGATGCTGTCCTGCCCTGGAAAACCACTTGTGCAGTTAGCAAGCCCATTTCACCTCCACTAGAACTGTACCCACAGAGATCCTTTCCAAAGTACACCACAAAAGGAGGTCTCATTACTTTAACTTGGTCAAAATCACAAGAAACATGATCTTTGCTGTTACAGTTTAGAAAGAGTTAGGAGAATGAGTTTGCAACATTTAATTCTAGCAACTCTAGTTTTCTTTTATTTTGGATTGAGTTTTGTGGGGGTTTTTTTGTGAAAATCTGTTTATATTGATGAAGCTTGCTCTGGGAAAGATTCCCCTGGGTCAAAACAGGAGTGGGCTGTGCCAGGGCACTGCGGGAACAGGAGATTCTTTCCCTTTGTTCCAGGCTTTGGATTCAGACCCGGCTGTGCTCCGGCCCCTATGGGTACTTTAGCACGAAGTCGATGGTTGTTTTTCAGAGGAATTTTCCTTTGGAAGCTGCTTCTGCATTGTACAGCTAATTAAATATTTCCTGGGACTTGGAGAGACAGCATCTGTAGCCGAGTGATTAGAGCATCGGGTGACCTGAATCACACAGGGCCATGAACCTGGGGCTAATCAGACTGTGTAAGCTCCATGGGTCCCCATCCTAACGCAACTGGGTAGCAGCATGAACAAGTCATTTTTCCATCTGGTTTCCCTTCTGTCCATTGCCTTGACCTTAAGTGCTTTGCTATGGGGACCACACTCAGGATGGTGTCAGTATGAATCTGAGCCCCTGGTAGCAGCTGTGAGAAAATTCTGGCAAAATGCTCCTGCATAGGGAAGAGCTAGAAAATTGCAAGTCCTCTCTTATCTTGCTTTTGTGAAAAACAAGATATATTTCCCATCTGCATTGCTTCCCATGTGGGTAGGAAAACTCAAATTCACATTGTATAGGGGGGATTTGCCTCAAACCCTTGGATTAGGAAGATCTGAGAAACTGCAAGGACAGCTTTAGGAGGAGGATGGTAATCCACAGCATCAGAGTTTACAGCAAACCAGCCTGTTAGCAGGAGTCAATTGACATGACTGCATTGAAGCAGAGGATCTGTTCCTTCCAGGATAAACTTGAAGGTTCACATAAAGGCCAAGTTCACAATATACCAATTCTCTATCTGCAGCTGAGCAAATCATACAGTAGCAATTTCCCAGCAGGGTATTCTAAACAGTTTATAAAGTTGGAGAGACAGAAGGTATTTTCCTTAAGCTCTCAGATCCACTGGCAGGCGTGCTGCTGGCTGGGTTTGTAGTACTTAAGGCAAGTAAAGAATTCGCAAAGTTTGAAGTGTTTGGCACACTTGACACCCCAACATTTAAATCTTGCAACTTCAGGTGGGTTCAGGAGAAGGGGAGATGAGACTGTCATGTGGCTGGAAGCTGCCTGAATTTTTTCTTACTTGTGTTGAGGGGGAAGGAAAGATAATGGAGACAGAATCTGTGTGCTTTGTCTTTGCTCTTATAATTTAGCTAAGAAAAATGCATCTCCATTATGTATATAGTCTCCAGTAAGAGCAGAGAGCAATTAAGCCACTACTTACACAGATGTAGTACAATAGTGACAGTATCTCTAGAATCATCTCTGTGCTGCAAAAAGGAATCACTACCAAAATCTCTCTTCTCTATTTTCTTTGTAGTGTGATTTTTAAAAAGAAATTAATAAATTTTCATTCCATTGTAAAGGAAAGCAGAATGTAATACTAACCTATCTAAGAATTACTAAATAGTTGCATTTATAGCTGGTGTTAACCAACCCAATTTCTATGACTTTGGTGATTTTTTTGTATCACACACATGGAAAGAGACACTAGAAGTAATTTCTCTTCTGTGAGAAAGCTCAGGGGGTTTCTAGCTGTGTGAACCCCTTTCCCTCCATGTTCAAACTCCAGGACAGCATTACAGGGTCTGAAGCGGAGTGGGCTCACAGCTAAGCAGGTAGAGGGGAGACCCCCGAGCCCCTCTGCCCCCTCCCCAGGCTGTGCAGGGCTCTGGCCAGGGCATGCTGCTTCCCTCAGCACAACTCTGTGTCTCCAGGTAAAAAGTAAATCTAGGGTGAGAGATTTTCATTGGATCCAATATTAGAAAATTATCTCAAAGCTAGTGAATATCTTCTGCAGGAGTTTTCTACCACAGTTTTATTTATTTATGAATCTGAAAGCAAAGAACCCTACCAAGCACTTGTCTCATTATATTTTACTCATATCAAATGCTAATAAGCCTCTGATAATTCTGTCTCAGTTACAACTTTAACCAATAACATTGCACTCCTCAGTTTAGCAGCACACTCCTCAGTTTAATATGCCCTAAGAGCCTTATCTAATCTCTTATTATGATATTTGTCTGATGCCTTACCACCCACTCAGTCTACTGTGCTGCTGGTTCTGCTTTTTTAGAAAATTATAAAACTGGATTGACATCTTCACTGTCATTATTGTAAATAGAGAAAATGGATAAAATTTCCCTTTGGATCCGAGTTTTGCTCTCAATATGAGCTCCCCGAGGTTATTAGAAAATCGGGGAGGCTGGAAACCAAAGGCAGTCCCACAGCTGAAGTGTAGAAAATACATTCAGAAGCAAACTACTGAGTTAGAGATCTTTATATTATTCCCACAGGAGAAGAGAACTGGGCAGCAACTCAATAACATTTGGAACTTTACTTCTTTTTTCTCCATTTTCCTCTATTTTGTTATATTTATTTTGAGGATTTTGTTCCTAAATGCAACTCTTGACATTTTGATCACCTAGAAATAATACACTGATTGAATGGTCTGTTAAATGGTAAAATCTAATCCATACTCAAAGAAGGGAAGTGGCCACATATATATAAAAACATTTTTTGTTGTTGTTCTATATTGCTCCTCCCCCCCATGCTCCCACTCACAATTCTTGTGATTAAATCACAGGAAAAAAATAACATGTTGTGTTTTAAGCCATTGAATCAGATAGAGAAAACCAGCAGAAATTTGAAGCAGAATTACTTTATGATTCCTACAAATTTGTCTTTTCTCTCCTCAAGAGTTAAGGGAGAGTATCTGCAAAATGATAATTTCAAATAAAGGTTGCAATTTTCCTTTCTTTATGGAACTCATGACCTATGAGCAACATGCCGAAAGAAGTGGAGTTGTCTTGATCTATAAACTTTTCTCCTAGATAAAAACTGCTGAGAGACAAGGAATTTAAACATCCAACTTTGGACTGAAAATGTCTTGGATTTCCTTATTTAGCTCTACTTTATGCACTGAAATTTTTCTCCTTTTCTCTTCTTTGAACTGTTTCTTTAAAATGATGGGGTTTTTTTCTTTTAATGTATTCTAAACCTGTTTTTATTGAGGAAAGCAAGAGACATACACAGGAAGAGCAGAAAAATAGCAATAAAATCAGCATCAGCTCTTGGCTAGCCTTTCTGTAGAACATACATATTCCTCTTGTTCCAGAAGGGAGGTCTATCTTGAGTTTGCTGCTTTATAGTATTTAGATATATACAAATTATTGCATATTCTTCTAATGAAGGGAGTATAAAATCTTTGAAAGAACATAAATTTCACTTCCAGACTAACAGGGATGAGTTGCCATTAACTCTTGTTTCCCTTTTTGTAATTTTGATGTCCCCATCCATGGTAATAAGTCTAGAGATCTGCGATGGGGAAGGCAGGGGATTTTAGTAATTGAATGGTAAAAGACTTTCCTTGCCATTAGAGATAAGTCTGTAACCTGCTGAACAGATTCCCCAGAGCATCACAGCAATTGAGAAAAATGTAGGGATACTTAGCAAAAATCACATAGGAAAAAAACACCTGCAGAGAGCATTTCCCTTTGGGAATGGGACAGATGTATCTTTCTGTTCACCCTTAAATAACTTTTTGGGAAATAAATTTAACACCACCTTCAGGACAGAGCAAGAGGTCCACAGGAGATGGCCACATTTGTGCAGAACTGGTCTGATGGGGCTCCGGTGGTTGGAAACTGAGCTGTACCGATCACCGTAGCAAAAGCTTCTCCCCAGGAAATCCTAACACATGAATTTCAGATGTGTAGTTCTGAGCCTGTGTGTGCCAAGGAGCTTGGCTCTCAGGCTGCTCATCCAGAGTGACACTCCTGTGGATCTCACTCACCCCTGCAGGCTCTGAGCTCTTAATCACAGACTGTCCTCTTTGGGGAGCGTGAGAGAAGCCCCACTTGATTTAATTAAGACAAGAGACAAGCTGACTGAGAGCCTTTGGAAAAACAGAAGTCTGGCTCTTCCATTGGGTTATCTTCCCACTTGAAAGTGAGGGTCTCAGCATCCACTCTCCTCTATTTTACCCCCGCTTACAACGTGGCCCCTAGTTATTTTTGGGAGGTGCAGGGAAAAAGGGGGACTTTCATAGATCTAACTTCTCTGCCAATGTGTGTGTAGGGACTTGGTTAAATATCTGATTCCATTAAAGACAGAACTGAACTAAGTGAGAAAGAGGAAACATTTAGGAAGGTGAAGAAGAATTTCCTTAGGGTATCTGGGAAGAGCACCTGCCTGTGACACAGACTGAGATGTTCTTGATACTCACCAGGCATAGCAGGACTGGAGGAATGGAGTGAGGAAGAAGATGCCCAGATAAGGGTCCATGTGAAATATAAAATCCAAATAAAGAGGGAAAAAGGAGATCCTAAAAAAAAACCCAAAATTGGGTACCACAACCACCAGAGAAAAGGGAAAAAACAAAAAGAAGCACAACTAATTTAGGGAAGGGATGGAGTTATTTTCCACCCGGCAGTCCCGGTGTGATGAAGAAGTGGATGCCTCCTGAATCCCACCTTCTGCAAAGGATAACCAATCCTAAAGTAAGAGCTAAAGGGGGCTGGTGAAATGGAGCCGCGGAACTTCCTAAGAAGAGATTATCTACTTAATTAAAGATTTTTTTTTTCCTCTAAGTCCTTCAGCCAATCAGGACTCAAGTGCCAGAGAGAGATTGAACTGATGAAAAGAACACCCCAGGTTCCTCGAAGACAAATGCACCACGAAAGGGATAAGAGGGAGGGAAAAGGGGGGGAAAAGAAAAAAAGAGGAAAAAAAAAAAAGAGAGAGGGATAAAGAAAGAGACAGCAAATCCCTTAAAGTAATCACTAGATTCAATCTCCACCAGCACTGCCCTGGCTCTCCATTCCCGGGAAAGGCAACTGGAAGGGCTGCTTTTGAAGTGTCCTCTCCTTCTGCTTTGGAGATACTGCTGAGCTGGGGTGCACTGGGTGCTCTGGGGTGAGGGAATTGGGTTCAGGCTGTCTGCATCTGCTGCTTGGGTCACAGATATGTGATCATTGTCTCTGCCTCAGTCTCCCGCAGAAGTCTAAGGAAGACCAGGGCCAGTCCCTACCTCCATCTGCTTCTCCTTCATCGTGGTGACCTGCTCTTTCTTCCCACCTCCTGTTTGCATCAGGCCATCCTCACCCCAGGAGAAAGGCCTCTGACTAAGCATTCCTATTCACCCTTAATTTTTTGCTTTTGGTATTTCCTATAAAGTCCATGGGAGGGGATCTTTGATTTGGAAGGGTTAGAAGTCTCTCACTGAGGATTTATCCCAGGCCAACAGCTGCTGGAGCTACTTAGAAGTGCATCCATCCTGTGGCAGCTGGCCACATGGAATTTCCCAGTTACTGTGACAGCACCCACTACAGATACCCTGACTGGCCCTAAATCCACATGACCAGTTGTATCACCATGTCCCAAAGCCATAGGAAGATCTTCTCCACACTATGCAATTGAATTTTGTGCTGGGGACATGATCAGCCAAAACATGGGCTGAGATCAGTCAAACTCATTTCATCCAGGGCACAGCTACCAAGCAGAAGTGCTGGACCCAGGCAGGATTTGAAGAGGACTGAGACCCTGTGGCTGAACCATCAGCCAGGGCTAGCAGGAGGCTGAGCTTTGCTTGGAGACGCTTGAGGTGGACAAAAGTCCCTCCTGGATTGCACAGCCTCAGGAAAGGAAAACTGCCCAGCAGAGATTTGCTGTCTGATGGATTTGGGCCATCCCACACTGAGCCCAGCTACGCTCAAGCCAGAGAGGCCTGGCCAGGCACAGCATGCAGGACACTGCTGGCAAAACATTACCTTTGGGCAGAGTGCTGCCTGTCCAGCCAGGGCCCCCCTCACCCCAAGGGTGGCTAGGCAGCTTTGGGCACCTAGAGGAGAAGAAAATGCAGGTTGCAGCAATTTATCCCAGGGCAGCTGTGCCCCCAGCTGTGTCCTATTACAGCAAGACCGGTGGTATTTGCACTCATTAAAACCCCATGTCCTGAAGCCCTGAGCATTTAAAAAAATAAGGCGTTATGTATGCTGAGAAAAAACTTGAGAATTTGTCTAGTAGAAGATAAAACCACAAAAACAGAAAGGGAGGGACATGAGCCCTTTATTTATTCTTAAATTATTTTTAAAGAATGTTATTTTTAATTATTAATTATATAGATACCAAATTTCAATGCTGTGATGTTTAACACAGTTCAGTAGTTTTGGTGGTCTAATTCAGCTAGTGGGGTAGCTGTGCTCCCCCTCCCAGGTGTCCTGGACTCGGTGTAGAGAGCAGCTGCAGAGGCTGATGCTGCCTCCGGGGAGCTGAGGGTCTGCCAAGGGGCTCATTCCCACTGGGACAGCACTGGTGAGAAGCTGGAGATGCCACCATCCTGCATTTGGCATCTATTTCTGATGGTAGAAAGGGGAGGAATTTTCATTTGTTTCTTGTGAGTCTCCAACTGTGTATTTCAGGATTCTTGAGCTGGAGTTTTCACATTTCTCAGGTCTGGCAGCAATATCATTTTGAAATCATGCAAGACTTCCAACATTTCTTGACCAATTGGAAAGGGAGGACACCATTGGGTGTGCTGGTATGAGCTGTTTTTGTTTCTCCAAGACAAATTAAGTAAGAAGATTACAAAAAGTAGGAAAAAAAATCCAAAATAAACAGATGCAATTAACTGGTTTTATTAACTGTTGCAAGAGGCACCCAGGCATTTCCCCAAGCTCACAGAAGCACTTGCAGCTTTGGAAACATCAGCTTCCTCTGCCAACATCTAATGCCAATTAAATGCCATACTAACTTTACTGGAAATGAGCATGTTTTTCAAACTAAAAAAGCTGGAGGCAAAGTCTGAAACAAAACTGTTCCAAACATGTTTCAAAGTATTTAATTACAGTTCTCAAAGGCTATTTAAAGGATTCTATGAAGCACTATCTAAAGAAATGGGATGCAAAATTATTTTATAATGTTCCTCAAATTTTGTTATTGTTACTGACAAAAGCTCTGGAAATTTACTAAATGGATGCAGAGAGAAGTAAAATACATTTTATGGCCAGAGCTGATACCTTACCCCACTTGACCTGCTGGCCAATACAGATTTCTTCTGACCTTTGCACTGAGTACTGTAATGTGTGTTTGACTATTTGTTCATCTCCCAGAATGGCAGGCAGGGCTTGAGGACAACAGCAGATAAAGAACCTGCCACCATCTGCAGTAATTGCTTCCAGTTTATTAAAAATAAAATAAAATAAATATTTTTTAAAAATCTAAAAATCACCAAATTTTTAATATAAAATGTTTAAGGTTTATTTCCACAGTACAGAGAAAATGTGAACGATCCTAAAAGAACTTGTACAAGTAATCACAAAAGTCAGAGAAAAAGTCAAAAATAAGGCCTTTAACACTCCTGCTGCCTTCCACCTCAGTACCAATGCAACTAATGGATATGCAAAAAGAGGTTAAGAAGTGGGGGTAATAATTCCAAGTCTGGCTCACAAATATCTCAAAAGTTTCTTAGTGTCCATGCAAAATGGCCAAAGGACAGATTTGTTGAAACAAAATTACCATTAAAAAGGTCAAGAAAGAATTCGACATTTCTTCTGTTAAAAGATAAGTAAAAGGTGTAAGATCAAAATAAAAGGAAATTAATCCTATCTAGGCAACAGACAGAATTCAAACCTGAAAGGGCTGAAATAGTCTCAGGAAGGTCCAGTTTCTAGTGCAGTAAGTGAATTTCTGTTGCTTTGACTGTAGCTTTGCCTTTTGCACCAACTAGATGCATCTTCAATAGTGCCTAAAGTCTGTCAAAACATCCACCAGCACCCCAGGAAGGTGTACGTGTTGCTCACAGTGCTGTACCGAACGTGCCATGTGCTATTCTGCTTCTTCAGTCAAGTGGCCCCAGAAACAAAGCCAAATAAAGGCTGGGGAAATGCAATAGCTTTCATAAAATCAACTCACATGCAGTGGAAGCAAACATGGAATTTTTATCATTTTGTCTCTGAAAAGGCAGGAAAGGTGCTGGTGTGCCCAGAAGCCTCTCTGTTTATTTTTGTGTTTAGCTAGATCAGTTTGAGATTGTAGCATTAAAGACAGTATTGACGCACCAGAAGATGCCAACAGTGATGTGACCTCTGCTGTAAGCTTGATTTTGTAACCTAGCTCTGTTCCCCTGCACTGTTCTCTGCATGGGTGACGCACACAGAGCAGCCTCCTGTGAGGTCTGCTTGTGCTTTAGCAGTATTGAGAGTATCCTCACACTCGTAGGTTCTCTGTAAGGTTCATGCAGGGACAGCTCAGGGCATCCTTGTCCACTGCAGTGAACTCTGGGATGGGACCCATCCATCACACATAGGAAGTGACTTGACCCGAGGAAGCAGACCGGAGGAACCCCAGAAAAATCTACTTGGGAGCTGCTTAAACAAGTCCACTGTTGCACCAGAGACATACATTTTCTTTCCCTTTCAGTGCTCCCTTCAGTATTGTTATTATTATTGGAAATATTTGTAAACAAAACTACATTTCAAACTGTAAGAATGAAGCATAAAAAAGACTGCCCAGTGCCATGCTTCAAACTTGTTTAGCTGGAACTATTCACAAGCTCTGCAAGAGCCCCAAATAACATCAGCTACCTTACAACTGGATCTCCTTCACCCAAGTCAGTTTGTTCAGCTCTAGTGCAGAAGGACTGACTGGTGTGGAGTCCCTTTTGTGAGGCTGACAGGAGGAGGTTTAGCTGAAGGATTTGTCCAACCCTGTGATTTTTCATCTCTGATTTGCTATGTGTCTAATGAGCGTGCAGTGGCATACAGAGCTCTGGGTTAGCCTGTAATTTGTCCCTCTGACGAGCCAGCCTGCCGTGTCAAAGCCGGCAGATGGTGCTCCCAGCTTGGCCTGCGGCTGGGCTGCAGCTCAGCACTCCTGTGGAAGAGAATCCCTGGATTGCAGGGGTGCAGGGAAATGCTGCTGTGCTACATATGGCCATGTCCAGCACAGACAACAGGCTCTGCACAAGATCCAAGCTTAAGAATTCTCCTTTCCTCCTTCCTGTTTCTCCAGATCAAGTATCTTGAGGTCTCAGAGTAGGTAAAGTCCAAAGATGGTTCTGACTGGTTGTGTCACAGCAGTGGAGCTGCTGGTGGCTGTGCCCATAGCAGCTAAAGGTCAGCAGTGCCACGGTGCAGCTGCCACCTGTGTGTTGCAGGACGCTTCCCACAGCCAGCCACTGTGGCAGCCGATGAGACTCCCACCAACACCTGGCCTTAGCTCAGGGATGAGCAGATGCTCACCAGCTCTCAGCAGGAAGGTGGATGTAAGGCATCAGCAATACGCACAGACCTGTACCCACACTTTCTCACTGGTGTGCTCCTTACCAGGTCCTGGGACAAACCCCAAGGTCAGGGACCAGCAAATCTGGCTCAGCTCTTTGCCCTACAACAGGAATGAAAGCCGCAGTGGGGTAAGTCTGGTGAGGTCCTTCCTCTTTGCCTACAGCTGACTATCGTGACTAACCTTCTGCATTTATCCAGAATGAGTCAGACCTGTAAAATCATGAGACCAGCTTGAAAATAATACACAATGTGAGCTATTTGTGTCCAAATCTTTAATGTACTCTTGGGGCTTGTTTCCTCTGGAAATGGCAGAGCTGGGAACATGCTGTTCTCTCATAAAAAGGCAAACTGGCAGTTCTGGGCTCCAGGCAATCGGACTTTCCAATGAACACCCAATGTCAAAAGGCTTGCCAGAAATTATGGGGGCAGTGAGACTGAGCAGGCATATAAGGCCTCTCTGTGTTGACCAAAACCTGCTGAGTGTGGGCCCTGGCTGTTTGCCTGAGAGATCTCACACGTTCAGTGTTCGTACATTAAAATACTGGATCATTTTGCTCTGTCCTTGGCCAAGAACTCCTCTTGGCCTTGCATTGCTATACTTGTTGCTACTCTTCACCTTGGGAGTGGCTGCATTTTAGTGGTGAACATCAGATCAGTCCATGGGGTGTGGTGGCTCCCACTGAGCTGGAAGGAAAGCTGAATCATTTCCCCATAAAACCCAGGGTGCATGATCTGGCTCCAGCTCCAGAGTTTCCCAGTGTCATCTGCATTGACTAGGACTATTTCTTTTGTCAGAATAGTTAGCCAGTCCCAATAAATGGTGATGATGATGATGAGCTTGGAAGCTGAATCAGGCAGCCAAGATGAAGAAACAGCTCCAAAATAGTCAGGATAAACTGGCACCACAAAATCTATCACCAGTCCTTTGCAAACGTCATTGCTGACAGAGCCACTATCAGGCTTTCTGTAACAATCTTAAATATTAAGCACTTTTAATGATGGTTGTTGGAAAAACATAACAGACAGACTGTTGTTTGACAGCCCTGACCCCTTTTATAAGTGTCCCAAGAAAGAGGCATAAATAATAAAGCATCACTTTTTGTGTGTTTGGAACAACTCCTTGGCTTTCATACTGCCAGCCTGGACAAGGTTTCACCACTGATGTGGCCACCACAAAGAGGTGCTTTATTGAAGCACAACACTCTCTGAAGGACATGTTTCCTTTCCCATCTAAAATGAACCAGATATTTTGGTTACAAGTTAAGAGCATGGTCTGTGTCCTAATCAAGATTTTCCCTGAGTCCTGAAAAACAGAGATGCAGACAATGAAGGAAAGAGAATTTTGGCTAGAAATAAGCTTTTTTTGAGTGCCACTGTTGAATCACAGGTAGGAAAGAGGGCTTTGTGCAGTCAGGTGCTGCTGAGGGGAGTCAACACATGGTGACAAACTTTTGGCTGGTTATGTTCATTTGTCACAACTGAAAGCAGTCAAGCCTACTTTGTATAAATCTTTTACAAAGTCATTCTTATCCATCCCGGGACACGGGCTACTGCAACTTCTCAGTGTACTTATGAAGTGTCAGCTGTAGACTAGAGCTAGTAACTGAGGCTTGACATAAGTAATATCGTGCCCAGACTCAGGCAGCCAAATGCTGTCTCATATGGTACATCTGAGCTGAAAACAAAGCAGGACATAGCCTGCTAATAGTGAGAAGAAGAGGGAGCTGAGGGTGCCCATACAAATCACAGCTCAGAAGGAGGGCACCCTATAGCAGAAGATGCAAGAACACTCTGGCTTCTGGCCAGAGGTTGCTGTGAGCTGACACCCCAGTACACTGGGATGACAGTGCCTCAGGAGTACAAGAGGATCCTGTATAAAGTCAGCTCTTCCCAAACACTGGCATTTTTGTGGGGACCTGTATCTGGTGTCAGAATGAAAACCAACAGCAAAGTTTGCACTAGTTTCACATTAACATATGCAACGTAGGAATGAGTGCTACTTTGTGGAGGACAAAGCACTCCTTGCCATGAGAGAAGGCAGCAAAAAACCCCAACCACCACATTAGAAGAATTTATGTATGTAATTTCTTTATACAAATGTTCATATTTATCCATCACAGGGTGGTATTTTTTGGAATAATGTACTTTATGTAGCTTTATCCTTACCCATTGCCACTGTGAAAGTCGAACTAACTCCCAGACTTTGTGTTGTCAGATTACAGTACCTGTTTGGAGGCAGAGTCCAACCTTTCTTCTCCTCAGTTTTCAGAAATATGGCAACATAATTCAGACTTGATGCCACCAGGGTGACCGAAGTGGAATCTGTAATTCAGACACATTGCGCCTGCAATTCCCTGTCCGACTCCAGGGTGGCGATGCTGCCTCAGCTCTTACTGCGGCTCATGAGGCACACTGCGCACTCCGTGAAGGAATTTTTTATTAGCACCACAGGGTGTGCTGAAAGATGATTGCATGTGGCAGGAGTCATTCTTACAACCACGGTCCGCCTGTTTTTGCTACATCTGAAGCCTTGCATGTAGCTGCTGGAACAGCCCTTACCTGCCCATGGATTGTAACCAGAGGAAGAACGGAATGTCCTAAGAAATTATATGTGTCTTGTTTCTGGGATGCCTTTTATTATGAGTGTTTACAGATGGTGTCAGTCATTGGTAGATGGTTATGCTAAGAGGAGATAACAGATCCCATCCAGGACACAAACTGTTCTAATTCCAGCTCAGCCTTTGATCATGGATAAATTATTCCTCTTTCATATGCCTCAACCTCTCTCCCCATTCAAATGTCTACTTAGACTGGAAGCTCTTGGAGACAGTGGGTGTCTCATAGCGTGGAGATACAGAATGTACAGCACCCAGAACAATGGAGACCTTGATCTTGAAGGAAGCCTTCACTCGTTATCTTAACAGAAGCATCTAAGTCAATATATGGGATAATTTATCTGAACAATCCTTTGGTCATACTTACTCCAGATCAGACACGTAATAAGAAGAGACAGACAAAACTGCATGTGTAAAGCCATTTTATGTCTTTGAAATGACTGAAGATGTAATTTTTGCAGTCGGAGGGGAGGTGAGCACCCTCCAAGCGGCAGCACTGCAGCTCAGACACAATGCCTGCGCCATTTCCATTACCTGCTGGAAGCTTTCTTCTGAGGAAGGAAAATAAATTAACTCCCTCTTGGATCCCAAAGGGCAAATTTGTAGCAATTTTGATGGCTCTCTTCAGGGAGCAACTCCTTAGAGAACGGAGCTAATAGGACACTGGCATCAGAGAAAGAGCTGGTACCTACCCTTACAAGGGGACATTCTACCCATCTGAAGAGGGAGCAAAACCACAGGTTTGAGGAGACCGGGCCCCCCAGCCCTCCAGTCCCTTTTCCATCTTTAAGTGCACATTAGAAACGCCACAGGAGATAGGAAGCATCGATTCTTAAGGAAAACTCCCTTTTGACTAAAAAAATCTCACAAAGGACATTTTAATGGGGAGGTTTTGAGCATAAGTAGTGTGAGGACCATTAATACTATTTTGCAATCAATAAGAGAGTGAACTTCCCCTCTTGTGTTGCAGAAGAGCAGACCCCACAGTGTATCTCACCTCTGAGAGTATGTCCTCCAGCTTTGCTGGACTGTGAGGAGCAGATCTGTGTGCAGCCTCTACGAGAGTTTATTTCGTTGGTGTACTACTACCTCTTTTAGCCAAGACATCAGTCAGTCATCCAAAAGACCTGATAGTGCTTCCTCAGGGCAGTTTTGTGTCTTACATGTCTCCTCCAGCCCAGCTCAATAGGCCCATATCCACATTGTGCAGGAGCCTCCTGGCAACACTAGGCAAGGAAAGCAACAGTGAACCTCTGTTCCTCATTTGACAACTTTCTAATCTAAGCCTTGCTATTTTTATCCAGTTCAGATTTCTTCACTCCTTTATTAAATAAATAATGTGGCAATCTCTCAAATGTCTGGCCAAAGGCAAAGCAGTTTGCAGTCATTTCTGGCCCGACTGCCAGAAAACAACTGACTAATCAAAGGGCATCTTGCTTTCTAAGCTGGCCCCAGTAAAAAGGTTCTCCTCTCAGAGGAAGCACCTGCATATCAGGACTCTGTCAGCATTTCCACTAAACTTGGGGTCTCTTTCCCCTTTTCTCCCAAAACAACTGCATTAAGGATGTAGTAGATGAGATTTCAGCAGCATCCTACCATGTCCACCATCTTCCTCAAACACTAAAGGAGCAAGCGTCTTATGTGCCTCAAGGGAGGTTGTAGGACCTCCAAAAAATCATTCAGTCCTCTGAGATTTCTGCCCTCGGTGTCCCAACAAATGGGAACAATGTCCAGTGCCCTGTCCTCTTGTGACCTTAGTCTCAGTGTGCACTAGATGTGATACCTCTCATTGATAGCTGAGTGACTCTTCTGGCTTGGACCACCAGCAGACACAGCTGGGGCTTCATCTGAGGTGAGTCAAAGCACGCACAATCAAAATGTGCTAAGCCCTGTAATAACAGGGATAGGGTGGCCCCAAATATGTTGTTTGTAGCATCAGCTAAATGCTAATTTGGAGCTGGTTTTCCTCCCACTTTGCTGGGTTATCTTGACAGAACAAAAGCCAGAATTCCTGAGGAACTAGCAATTACTACCAAGTTTCCAAGGGCAAAACTCTGAAAACATCTAAGGAAAAAAAAAAAACCAGTCATAAAATCTCTGATTTCTGAAAAATAAACTGAGTCTTTCCCCTCTGAAAACTCTGCTTCACACTGTCTTTGATAGGATTTCCAAAATCACTCCTTTATAAAAGCCTTGGGCTGGGTGTCCTTTATGCAAGGCTAAGATGGTGGACCATTCTCTTACGGTCAGTCAAATATGTTAATAAATTTCTTTCAGGCCTAGTTAGGGGCTCAGCCTGTGCATTTTAGAGTTTGTACTGAAAATAGCACAAGGTGGAAACTACTCTGCTGAAAAAAGATAGACTGACCCCCTCTGAACCTCAGCTATGCCTTATCCCCAGGGGGATAAGGATTTCTAGAGAACAGAAGGCAGCTGAGCAATGGGACTTTCCTATAGAAGGAGACTATGGGGGTAGAACTTCTGGAACATTGGGGCATGTGGGTAGGTAGGGAATGATGATATGTGCTAGGGAAAGGTGGGTTGCAGCAAAACCGTAATGCAGGTTTGGAGATTAAGCCTCAGAAACTCTGTGGTTTAGGCTGTTGTTTAAGGCTGGTAAAGCAGCTGCTAGAGAAAAGAGGAAACATAAATTTGAATACTTATTATAACTGGTACAATGGAGGGGAAGGGAAGCAAAGCAATGCATGGTCTGCTGTAAGGGAGGGAAGCATACTTGGCTGAGCAGACCTAACTTTTTTAATTCTCCCTTGTTTCTATCTCTTTTCTGTAATTAGGCATGCTCTGGATAGCGTAAGGGAAATTTTACTGCTCTGAAACTGGGAGCCTGCAGCAACCCTGAGACCCCAGGGCCTATAAATATTTCTGAGAGTTTAGGGTCTCCTGCTGTTGTAGAAAGCAGTGCCCTTGTCCCTGGCCTTACATGCAATGAAGGCTTGTGAAAGTCTCCTGATGATGATATGGCAGTCTCACCTCCCATGTGGCCTTTCTCTGCTTATTGCTGGGATATCATCAGGGTCTAGAAATTTATTAATTACTTCTGGGGACAGAGCTGCTATTTTAAGTGCCTTTGTTCCCTCTTCCAGAGGCATAGGAAAGCTATGGTTTTTAGGTCTCTGAACATCTTAATAGTTCATTTGAAGGCTCTTCCCTATGACAGAGCAGGTCTGCTGTGGGATCTCTTTGGGCAAGCCAGGAGTGTGTCTCAGCTGATGACTCTCACATACTGGGGTGGAAGGGGCAGAGCTCCAGGAAGTGCCATCAGAGGTGCTGGAGACTGAGGCCATCCTCGGATGAGGTCTGTCACTGAGCTGCTATCTTGGTGGGGTGATATCATCCTTAGTGAAGGTTGGTGTGCTGGCAGTGCCTGGTCAGGACATTTCACTTAAGTAACCCCTTGTTCCTCACATGTCAGAGTGTGGGGGTGCATCACCCAGCCATTTGCCTGGCACTGCTCTTATCTGAGGGTTACTGCTCTCAGGTTTCTGTGGTCAGCCAAAGATTTGGCAACTCCCTGGTGCTTGTAGCCAAACAGAAATCTGGCACTTGTGTTAGTGTGACCATGTCCCTGCAGTGGTTGACAGGAACTGGTCTGAGGGAAAATGACAGAGTTTAATCTTCAAACAGTGTGCATTGGGTCCCCTACGAGACCTGAACAGCTATCATATCTCTGATATCTGAAAAGCAGGCAGTGGCTATATCCCTGCTCTTTATCACCAGGCAAATAAACAGTTGGCAAACTCTTTTATTACTTACTGATGTGAAATTTTTAAAGGCCTTTGGGGCTGAAATGGACTTTTTCCTTTATTTGCAAAAAGTTCTTAATCAAGATTGCAGAATCAAATAGGCTGTGAATGGTTCAAACCCAACTGCTCTGCCAGGCCTCTGGCCATCTAGGATAGGTCCAGTTATTCCTTAAATGGGTGCAGCAGGATCACAGGCTGCTGCAGGGCTTTGTTGCATAGGGCTAGGTGCAGTTCCTTCTTGTGAAGAAGGAGCAGGAAGTCATGGCTGAGGTTGCTCAGCTGATCAGTGGCAGAATGGGAATGAGGTCCAGTTCATGTTTTGTGCATCAGGTGAAAAACAGCACAATTTTTAAATCCTCATTAGACTTTTACGGGGGCCAAGGGGAGTTGGAAATTTCTGCCCTGTTGATGGAGAAGCTGATATGCTCACCCTGTTGCATACAGAGCCAGATCAGAGACATTTCTCTGAGTGGAGGGATGGATGTAACTGGGGTTTAACTTGAGTAGGTGTATAAATTACCTCATCCAGGTTCCCTTCCTTTGTAATTAATTTAAGTCCTAAAGTGACAGGATTTAATCTGTGTTCTTGATGACTTCCCTCTGGCATTTCTGGCAGTATAGTCTTGGAGAACTCTCCCTTGATACCTTAAGGCTTTCTAAATGCCACAAGAGCTGACATCTGGTTAGGTTGCTGGCAGCAGCCATGGGGAAGCTTTAGAGGGCACTGGAGCCATGCCATCAGCTGCCATACTTGCTGGTGCACGGGGAGAGGTAAAGGCATGGTAAACTTGCATTCTGAATTTGGGAGGCTTCTGCTAGAACTATGGGGATTTGACAATGTTTTGGCACTGGTAGAGAGGACTGGAAATCAGTTCCTCTAGCTCTACAGGTGCTTACACCCCAAAGGCTTTCCTTAAAGTCTGAGACAGAAGTAACAAAGCTAAGCAAAATTTTCAGGATTGTCTCAGCAGGACTGATATCACTCATTTCACACTGATGAAAGAGATTAGAGGAAAAAGGAAAGCAAGCACTGAGAACATGGAGTGAGTAAAAATTCGTGACTAATATCATTAAAGCATAGCTGAGCCAGCTCATTTTCCCTGATCTTCAATCATACACTATTTGGCTTCTTTTACCTGAGCGCTAAGCAGATCCAACAGCTGTAGGCAATGTATAGGCTCAGGAGGTCCCACAGCCTGGGGGGGGGCTTCTTTTGCCCTCAAAGTGAGGTGCTGGGCACAAAAACGAGTATTTCATTGTCTGCCCATGCAGGCAGGTGACAGTGGGGAGTCAGCTGCTGATTGCAAATGTTTGCTGACCACAGCTTACCAGCTCCAGCTGCCAGCAGCCAGAAAGCTCTCAGAGCCTGGACCTCATCAGTGATGACAGAGGTGGGGGAAGAGAAACACTGGGAAAACTCTGTTGTATTTCTTAATAAATCATAATGTTGCTGATATCTGTGTGCTGGTACTGAAGGAGTGGAGGCAGTAGGCTCATCAAGCAGAAAGTTTTGCTTGAATGGCTGGGCATGAGCTAGCACTGTGCTCCTGCACACTTGTGCACACAGGTGTGCATGAGGGATTTCAGTGATCAGGCTGAAACAGCACCAGAAAATCTGGAAGGAAATTTCTTCTGTCAAAGCCTTTGTTCCTTTAGTTTAATCACTCTTGTCACGTTTTGGACAGATAATTTTGAAAATATTACCTAGTGGCAAGAGACTGCATTTGATTCTCAGAATGAAATTTTATTTTAATCTTTGCCATGAATGCTCTGGGCTATCTCTTGCAAGGCAGCTCTGTGCCTGCATTTCTAGATGGAGATTTTTCCTCTTGGGTTATAATCTCTCTCTGGGGTAGGAGCTGCAAGATTGTGTGATCTGCTCAAACCTTTCAGCACTTATGTGGAAGGAGTGATTCACAGAGGGTGAGATTATTGGTAGTTATTAAAAATAGAGGTCCAGATATAATGTGGCTGTTCTTCTATAGGTCTCAAAGCATCTGCTGCTGGCTGTGGTTAGTCAGAGGATACCTTTGGTCTTTGGTTTTGTTGCAATAGTTAGTTAAACAACCTCACATTCTTTTTATAAATGGAAAAATCTGGCTGTTGCTTAATTGGAGGCACAAACTTCAGAGCCCTGGAGAGATGGGAATGAAGATTACCTGGAGGCAGATTAAAAAGGAGGTTTACAAGATAAATTGTCATGGGTCTCACTTATTTGCAGCAGCATGACTTCCAACACTTGTTACTTTTCTGCATTAGAAGTGATGAGTTTGCACAGATTCTCTGGGCATCTGTGGAAGCCACAAGGCATATGGAGATGCTTTAGTAAAGCAGCAGACTCAAGCAATGCCCATGTTTGCAGAGTGTACTAAGTGGCAGAGTTGAGTCTGCCAGTTCATGGTCCCCAGCCATGCATTGAAGCATGAAGAGAAGACAACATGTGGGTGACAGGGCAGAAAACACTTAGCTGGCTCTTACATGGGACCTTCTCCTTTAGAACAGATCTTGCCCTTACAGACGTGCACACAGTTCCTGTCAAGTCCCTCCATGGGGCTGAATTTGACTGAATTTCCTATGGTACATTTCAGGAGGAGGAACATGTTTCCCACAGCCACCAATTCTCTCTGGCAAACAGTAGCGCATGTTTCACTGGGCTTTCCACAAACCATTTCATGGTTTGTCTGCTCACAGAAGCTGTCCTGTGCTAGCACTGTCTGTCCCAGCTGGATCTGCAGGTGTCACCATGAAGAGTTATGCTTGCACACTCTCTTTAACATGTTTTTCCCAAACAGGAAGTACAAGGTCCTATTTTCTCTGATACGGAATACTCTTTGGGAAAAACACAGATTACAACTTCTATTTCTTGAAGTATCTTTTATTCATTAGCTGCTGTTAATAGAATCAAGGTGTTACTAGTAATGCAGATAACTATTCTCACAACACATCACTTATTCATGTTCACTCATTAGTTGGAGCAGCCATTAGAAGGCCAATCCCAATGTGAATGCTTGGAAGCAGAAGGTCATCCTGACGCACCACTGCCTTCTGGGCAGGTCTTTAGAAATTCCTTCAGAGGGCACTTTGTTCCCCACCTGTATACATAACTCTGTATTCTTAATCTGTGTAGAGCAGCCACTGCCCTCCTGGGTGTGATCCAAGTTATGCAACCTGTTGCAGGCTCTAATGTGTGCTGAGAGCCTTGCAGAGCACTAAACGCTGGTGGTCTAAATTTGTAATTTCTTGCAAATTCATGAGGATTAGTAATCTCTGAAGTTTATCAGCCCCTAGGAAACTTTCACATAATATCTTCTTAGCATATATCTGTCTTGACTTCAGCCTGTAATATTTCTTGGCAACTATTTCTCCATCTGAATCTATAGAAGCATACAAACTTGTACAAAGGGGGCTTCTGTGATACCAGGAGGTAGTATTTCGCTGGGCTGGTGGTGGAACATATATGTCCTCTGCAGAATATGTGATACTATGGCCTGAGGTGGGCTCAAATTCATTTGGAATAAGCAGGATGAATACCAGTACTTGGGCACACTGATGCTGTCATCTCATGGATCGACCTGACATTTCCCTACTCCAACTGGTTTAAGAGCCTATATGTGACATATAGAAAGACTCTCTGCCACAGCTCCTCTTCATGTTTTGCAGGCAGGTTGGGGTGATCCAGCTCTCTCATCCATGGGGCAATCACCTCCTCTGACAGCTCCAGCGTGGCTGTTGGTGCAGAACAGAGTTCCCTGCAGACCCCAGAAGGGTTAGGAGAAGCAGTGCAATTGCGTAGCACCCAATAGATACCAGTTTACATCTCTGCCCTTTATGGGAACTTATCAGAGCAGGATGGCTCAAGCTTTCAAACCAGGAGAGAGCTCTGTGGGATCCCAGCCACATGGCATGCAGTGCTGGTTACTCATGAATAGGTTTGCTTGAGGCTTTCCTATATGTGTGGTTAATGAGACAGTCTGCTCCTTTAGCAGGTCTCAGTCTGGCTCCTTTTTGAGCAGCACTGACTCACACTGGTGCCTTTGCTAGTGCTCCTGGTTGGCTTTCTTTGGTCTTGCCCAGATGAGTCTTGGTCCTCTGCTGCTGAAAGAAAAAACCCTATTGCTGACTGCACAGCAAGCATCTCCAAAGAAGTCTGAGCTGTAGTTGGTGTGGAGCTGGTCAGCCTGAATGCAAAGCCAGCCAGCTAGCCTGGAGAAAGGAGTATTACCATCTTTGGTGGCCATTAGTGAAGAAAAGGGGTAAATGCTCTGAAATTCTTCCTAAATCCAGCCTTGCCTTTTCACTTCCACAGAGTCTGGCCCTCTGAAGAGGCTCCTGTCCTGAAAGGCCAGAATGGATGGGAATAAGGGTTGGGTTAAAGGAGCACTGAGATAGAGAAGTTCAAGGGCTCCTGATCACCATTACATGGGCCCTTTCCTACTGCAGAATCCCTCAGATCTTGCTTCCCATCTTACCTGGAGGGCTGGATTTCAGTGCAACTGCAGCAGACCCCGTGGATCTGGTCTGTCAGCAACCTGATGCTCTGATCCACATTACAGCCACCATCAGGGCAACCAGGATGCATGGGGGAATTTGACTGCTGTAACCAGGGAAAGAAGAGAAGTGGGCTTTTCAAGAGGACCAAAATGGAGAAACATTCTGAACTAGTAAATTCATTAATTCACCTCATAGCACAGTGGAAAAAATCAAGAGAGTTGTGCTGTTATGTGTGACAGCTGACTGTGTAGCTATTTCCTGTGATGTAGAGGCGAAGTTGACAGGTGTGTAGGTTAGCATACATTCCATGTCTTTCTGTCGCTGGCATTTTCTGTTAGTTTTCAATAACATTCAGAAGTCCCACACAGAATTATAAATTTAAAATATGTGGTAGCTTGTGAATTGTATTATGAAGAGTATAAACCAGCAGGAAAGTGTGAAAAGGCCATGCTGACATGTCAGTGAAGCAGAGTCACTAGCTTTGGATTTAAGTGCTAAATGAAGTACTACAGGTTGTTTCACAAAGCCAAGCTCCTTACCCAGCTTACTACAGAGCTGTCATTTCTGAAATCAGAGGCACATGCAGCTCTTCTTGACAAACAGTGCTCTGCATTGACTTCACTCGAGTTTTGCACTGCCAAGTGCCTTCGCTTCTTTATTTATTTATCACTGTGATAGACACCCTGCCAGCCATGGAAACTAAAGCATTTGTTATCTGTCATTCCTTTAACTGGAAAATTAACTCCCACCCACTTTTCCCTTCCGGTTCAGTCAAACAGCTCTTCGGCAGCCAGGTTATTTCTCAGCCTCTGCTGCTGGTTTCTCTGCAATGGTACTCTAGTAATGGTTATCTTGCAGTAAGAACATTTTTGTATCAGTGTCCCTATCTCCTCCAGTAGGAAGAGCTGCCTAACCCTGTCCTCACAGCCACGGAAAAGCTATTTGCAAATACAACAGAAAGGAGGCACCTTTTCAGTTGTTACATATCTGAGCCTTTACTGGGAGGTGCTTTATCTATGCCAGCTGATCTAGAGTGTCTCAATATGTTACACTAAGGGTGAGGGTAATTATCTTTAAGCTAACTCACTTTCTAAGTGAGCACCGTTCTCTTTTATGGCTGCACTGTGGTGTCCTCATGACAGGAGTCAGTTCTTTCTTTGCAGTAGTCTTCTCACAGTCACTTTTATATGCCTGGAGCAGTCTTATGCATTTAAACATTGGCAGTGAACAGCAAGCACATTTATAGGGATGTGTGTGGTACCACCCTTGTGCTAGAGCTGATGTCACGAGGCCAGGAGAGCTCTCTGCCTTATCTCTTGGGGACTGAAGGCCAGAGGCCATTGGCACTGACACCATATGCTGTGCCCAGGCGACATTTGGGTTGGAAATGTCTGTGTGTGCTGGCCACATGGGAAGGAGCTGTATTTTTAGGATGCAATTAAAGGGCAAAGAGGCTGAGCTGAGAGTTCTCCTGTGCCCCATCTTCGTGGCTCTGCTGCTCTGTGGCACAGCAGTACTGGGCAGGAGACGCAGAAGTGTTTCTCCAACCTAACAGAAATCTATCACAGCACAACACATAGTGCAGCTGAATGAAAGTAACTCACCAGGGTAGAGAAAACTCAGCTAAGGGGTTACTGACAAAGATGTGTCAGGCAATTAGTGATCCTTGCAGGATGTCCTGTATCTGCTCAGATAGAAGAAAGAGCTGACAGTAAACATGCTGTTAAGAAATTAAATGTGTCCAATTCTCATGGCAGAAACATTTATTATCAGTCTGTGCTGTTCTGTTAGCTCAAGGCATCCAGATAAAGATGAGGGCATAGAACAAGCTAGGAGAGCTGTGCCTCAACCCATTCATCATTCAAAAACATTATGTATTTAAATGTGCAATTGGAACTGATTTGACTCTTTTGAGAAAAAAACCCAAAAACTGTGCTTGCATCTCCTGGGAGAAGGTTCTTAGTTTCAGTGTTTCAGTATCTTTCATTGCACAGGAGTTTTGTTATGGCAAGGGTTTCTGCAGTAGCAAAGGAGGGGATACTGGGCTCTGGTTTTCCTCAAAGACTGAGGAATGGCCTGAGGACTTGCCTTGTGAACTTCAGAGAAACAAGAATGGCTGAACGCTAAGTAAAGCAGGTAAGATGGGAGATTTCTGTGACAGCTGTTTGTCTTAAAACATCCCTAACCATGCTCTGGCTTCCCTGTGCTAGATGTGGAACATGAAGTCTTTTGTCCACAGAGCAGAGGACAGCAGAAAACCTGGGAAGGAGGAAAGCAGCATTTTCCCACTTCCTGGAGGACTAAGAGACCTGCACAGCATCACGTAGGAAGTCAACAGTAGAGTGGGAACCAAACAAATTCACTAGTAGTGATTCAGACTAGAGGCTGGCCCAACCCAAGGCATATAAAACTGCATCATCCTTCTGACTGGATAAATTCCACTGAGGGAGCCACCTTCTAGCAGAAAATGTGGTCATCATAATTGAAACAGTGTTTGAAACCAGAAGGAGAAAAAAAATGTTCTGGACATTTTGAAATTTCCTGGTTTGGGTATTTTCAAAATGAAATGCTTCTGGATGTCTCTTGGAAAAGACTCTTCAGTTGTATTTGTGTGCAATGGTGGTGTTCTTACCTACTATTACATGGAATGGAAGGAGTCAAATCAAAGACAAAGGAAAGCAAACACTTAAGGCTGAAACTGCCACATGAACAATCAACCACGGAAGAAAGCTGGGAGCTTTTTCTCTGTTTTCAGATAAATGCAAAAAGTTTTTATAAATTTTTCCTTCAATTGTTCACCTTTCTGAAGCCAAATTAAAGCTAATTGTGAGACAAAAATTTCCTTTTTTGATGCTTCTCTATTATAACCTCTTACACTCTGCCAGCATATGACTCAGCTTAATTGGCATTGGAGAGACTAGAGACAAAGAAAAATCTCATAAACACAGAAAATAAATCCCACACAAATATTTAAACAAAGCTACATTGTTACTAGCAGTACTAGAGACTTATTTCCTGAAAACTTTCATGTCTGCAGTATCTTCCACAGCATCAATCCCAGTATGTTATGTGATTATTAGTCTGAAGAACATACTCATTTATGAGTTTGGGATGGCTTTGTTCGTCAGGAGTGGCAAACTCAGTTATGAGCTTCTTTCTCAAAGATTCAATATTTATTATGTGCCATCAAACATCTTGATAATTTGATGGCTGGCCTTCTTAGAGGCTTGAAGTGTTCAAACAAAGCCTGGGGAAGAGAACTGGAAGATCTGGAAGGAGTGACGTGGAGGAATAGGAGCACTGCCTCCAAAGCTGGGTGGGATCATGGGATCCACAGTGATTCCAGCCCTCTGTGTCCTCATGCTGCAACAGGGGCAGTCATGAAAGCAGAATTTAGAGCAGGGTAACTACTGGCAACTACTCCTGATCCCGCTGTACATGCCTGACATGTCATGTTTTCCATCAGTGGCAGCCAGAGAGGCTGTTTAGGAAGAGCCTGCAAGCTGTTTGAGGTTGTTCCAGGTCTGCTCCACTCAGACCTGTGTCCACAAACCTTTTGTGTGTGTTAGAGGGCATATCTTTGCTTTTACCATCTGGTTATGGACCTTGTTTGCTGTGAGTCTCACTAAAGCATGGATGAACCTGGTGATGCTGTGGAAATCAGAAACAATTTCCAGAAGTTAGTCACCCCCAGTAGGAAAAAAACAAAAGTATGCTTATATGTCAAGTGTGTTTCAAATTTCCAATAATTTTTGGGGCATTTTAAAACTCCTTAGCTTCAAACAAGGGAGCTTAGTCATAGGCCAAAGTCACAAAGATGCCTCAGATTACATATTTCTCATTCTGAGCACTCAGAGCTCATGCTTAGAGTTGAGGGCTCTCCTCATTAATATCCAGGTGTGGAACTCATTGCACCAAACTCATCCAATTGACCCATGCCAATAAGACAGGCATCCAAAAACTAATCCAGGTATCCGTATATAGAAGTTACAGATGCACCACCAGCAGATGATTCACCCTTTCCTAAAACAGGGATCTCAGATTGCTGCTCTGAGTCACTGTGAGCACACCACCTCCCTGTCACCCCTGACTAGAGGATGCTTATTTAACCAAAGTGGATTTCACACATGTTTAAAATTGCTGAAGTTAATTGAAACCTGTCCCCACCGTCTTTGCCCTGTGAAGAGACATGTGAATTCTGAGTCATCTTGAAAGACTTTTGGCTGAAGGGGGATAGTGGGCAGGTGAGTGAAGGGCAGCCTGATGTTCCTCACCTGCTTGAGGTGAGAAAACATCTTGACCTCAGTCACAGTTGTAGTTGTTCAAGGCTTCTAAAAGAATTATCTTGGCTTTCTAATGATGTACCTACCATTGATTCCCCAAGAACAATGTATCCAGGCATGATTTCTTTGGCTTTCAGAATCAGGCTAAATCTATTTTAGCTGATAATATGGTAGAAAACCAGATGATATTTGAATCACCAGTATGTAATTAGGAACTCAAAAAGACTCATGAGGAAGAAGAGAAATATTATGACTGTGTAAGTCTCCTCCCATTTCTGAATGTTAAAAGTCATGTGGCAGGGGTTACCAGAATTGTGTGATTAGCTTAGAAATTTTTAATCTTCTATAACTGTGTAAATGTGACAGAATGTTAGACCTCTCTGCAGATGAAGGAACACATAAGTAGGATCATTTTGTCAAAATTACAATTTCACTTAGTCAACATATAAGGTGTCTGAAACTCATAGGCATTTTCAAAGGGGATAAGCATTTCTTCTATTTGAGTGATAAAGAGCAGAGTTTTGTAAAAAGCTATTTTAAGGGAACTGAAAAAAAAAAAAAAAGTAAAACAGCTGTGTTTGTTACAAAGCCAAAGTGGCATGTAAGAGCTGTCGTCACTGTGTTCTCTATTATGAAATACTATTTGTTCTGCGAAGTGTTGTATCTTTCCATGCAGTTTAAAAAATAAAAGACACAGTTTTACAAGGTTGTTTTTTTCAGTTAAGAATTAACTGAATAAAAGTGAGGATTTTATTTTTCCATGTAATGCCAGCTTTCAAAATTTAGTTACAAAATTACCAGATTATAACACAGCTAACATTTATATGAAAATCGTACTTTTAAGCCTCTATCCTGAATCTAAGTATTCCGCTTTATGAATGATACTTTTGTGTTATTTATGTATGTATATACGTGTCTGTATTTGAGTGTGACTGCACGCGTCCACACGCACACGGAATTACAATGTTTTCCCTCCCGGATTTTTTTCCTACTGTCTTTTTAAAGCTAAAACCGGAGCTCATTTTTAAACACGCGTTGAAGTGCTCGGATTTCCCACGACTCCAGCATCGGGTGGTTTATTTGAGAAGGCGCAGCGAGGGGCTGGGGCGGGGCCGGGCCGGGCATGGCGCTGGGGCAGGGCCGGAGCGGGGCCGGGCCGGGCCGGGCCGGGCGGCGGGGCGGGATTGGCCCGGCGCGGTCAGGCGCCGTGGGCTGTTGCACACACGCGGCTGCGGGCCCCGGTGACCGGCAGTAACCCCGGGGAAGGCCGGCCCACTGCGGGTGTTCCCCCGATGCTCCCTGCCTGTGCCCGGCCTCCCCGGCTGCCCCGGGGCCTGTGCTGCCCCGCAGCCCTGCTGCGGCCATGGCAGCCGCGGGACCGGCGCTGCCTCAGCGGCTGGGCTGAGGCCACCCAGTCAGCGCACGGCACTCCATCCATCCCTCTGCTCTGCAGGGCTGCTGTGGTGCCATCTCATCCGCGTGCTCTCTGGGACTTTGTTCCCTCTTTCCCAAAGTCCCCACGGGCGTGTGGGGTCCGCATGGAGGGTCAGCAGCAGCCGGTGCTTTCTCACTGTGATTGGAGTGCGTGGCTTGGAGCAGAGCGAGTGCCGAGCCCTGCACTGCGGGTACCCAGCCCTGAAGAGAGGGTACCCAGCCCTGCAGCTCCTGGGGGCATTGCCGCCCTCCCTAGGCCACCGTCCCTGGCCCTGCTCCCAGGGTCCTGGGCTGGACACGCTGGGTTCCTCACTGTTCACTGCAGCCCACCCCTGGGGGGTGGATTGCAGCTGGAACCTGGTCTCCCCTAAAGATCACGTTGGCATCTACTGCACGTTGTGTTCAGAGCAAAAAGATGTAGCAAATTCTCCCCTGACAGCCTGCAGCCCTCCCTGCGCTCCCTCCCTTGGGTCTGAACAAGCAGGCACTTGTTTGCATGTTCTCTGCTACTCAGCAGAGCTGGCTTGTACATTAACTCTTCCTTTCCCTCTCCTTCTCTGGTGAGTGGAAGATTTTCAGAGGAGCAAAGTTGGGGTGCACTGGAATTGCAACCCAAATGGTTTCCAACACAGGAAATTAGGAATGGTCATGCATGAAATACTTCCAGGCAATGACCTAAAAATGCTGAGCTGGCACTGCTGAAGGGCTTGATAGTGTAGGAAAACATCTTTTGGGCAGGGGATTTAATAACAGTCTTTAACGAGGAGGGAGAGGCTGTGATTGGAGTTGCACTCATGAAATCCAGACAGAGGGATCATTAACTTTATTTTTAGGCTTGGCTGAATAATCAGGAGTTTTGACTTGCCTTCTCTGTTTCACTTGTTTTAAGGAGGTGCTGTGCTGTCACGACTGGGATCAAAAGTGCACCAGATTACCAGAAGCAGCATTTCTCTTGTCATTTCCAGGGAAATAGTGCTGTAACCAGCTGATGAGCAGGAGTGTTTGCTTTGCTTTTTTCTACAGCTCAAAGCAGCCACATGTCAGATTGGTTGGGCTGGTCACATACCTCCAGGTGAGAACACAGCTGCTGGAAGAGCCTCAGCCTTCTGTCTGAGTAGCTCTCTTTTCACTCCCTTGCTCCAATTTGCAGTGTGCTGGCTCTGGCCTTCCCACCCAAAGGGCTTCCCAGCAGCAGTAGCTGCAGCTGGAAACCAAAGCACAGGACTGTTTTTCCAAGGGACTCAGCTTGCCCAGCTGCAAGGGTCTGGCAGTGCCAGCAAGCATGGGCTGGATCAGGGGTCCCTGTGTGCGGCAGGTGACAAACACCACAACCAAGGCCATCCCCTCTGCCCGCTGGTGCCATGCGGAGATGGCCTTGCTCGCCGCTGTGATCAAAAGGCGTTTGGGTGGGGGTGCAGGGAAGCTACTGTCAATTCAAGTGATGCTTGGTCAGGGGATTTCCCCCTTTTCCTTTCACTTCCCTCCAGCTGCAGAAGGGGTGGGGATAATGAGGGACACTCGCTGTTGCATGAGGAAAATTCCCCTGGCGGAGGCCGCTGAACCCGCCTGGCGGGAGGCGGCTGCCGGTATTACGTGTTGTGCCGCATGTGTATCCGCCAGCCACAAGGCCCTGGCAAGGGGCCCCGGCTGGAATTAACCTGCAGTAACCCCAGGCGCAGGGGCAGCCTTGGCGGGGTGTGCCTGCCTGGCCTGCGCTGGAGTATGAAAGCCATTATAATCCACTCATTCATGATGCTTAAAGAGCCAGAGGCGTTTTTCCCCTGGTTCTTCTGGAAGAGAGAAGGGTTTGGAAACAGTAAGGCACTGCATTCCCCATCCTGATGGAGCATCTCGTGCTTTACCCAGCCCTCACCACGTCATCAGTCCAACAAGTTTTAAAGTAACATTTATCATTTTTATTATGAACAAATAAAATTTCAGATCAGCACAACCAGATGTCTGTTTCCATATTAGTAGAAATTATTTCAAAAAGTTTTTTTTTTCAGTACACAAAACAGAGATACTACTATGCAGAAATCCCTAAGCTGTGAAAAATCGTATCCTACTCACATTTCAACAGTGACAGAGCTTAGACAATGTGCAGATTCAACTTTCCAATCCTTCCCTGAACACCCAACACTTAGACTTCTGCTCTTCACAATACCAGCAGGGCTGGGAACGGTTTTGGAAAACAAACCAGTCCATGCTTCTGCCAGCAGCGGTGTGTGTGGTTCGTACTGTTCCTTCCTGTGCTCAGCTGCTTGGCATGAGCCTCACCACACCTCTGGGAGGCAGGGTGTAACCCCCCGTTACAGATAGGGAAACTGAGGCACAGAGCGTTTTTAAGTGACTTTGTCCCAGATCACGCAGTGAGCGAGTTGTTAAGCTGGGAACAGGTCCCAGCTGCTTCAGCCATGAGGTCCCACTGCTGCTTTTTCTTCTTCCACCTTTCACAGACTCATTTAGGCTAAACATACAGACGATGCGTCCAAGACACAAACATGCCACCAAAAATATATATATATATTTATAGGTATATATATATATCTCAAACAAAGTTCTACTTAAAGTGTTGTATCTGTTTCTTAATCTAACAAAAATTCTAACTCAAATACATTCAAAATCACCTGCACCCACAGTTCAATGTAGGCAATTAAATAATTAAGAAACCCCTTGAATGTTCATAATTCAGGAAAAAAAAAACAAAACAAAAAACCAACAAACTGCAAATAGCTGTCAATACTTCTATGTATATTAAAGAAGGATTTAAGGCACCCAGAGATATTTGCCAATCTACCTTTAAAGTGACTGGACAAACACCAGGACTGTTTGGTTACTGCTCCTCAACTTCCACTCTCATTCCAGATTCTGGACCTGAATCAGCACTTGAAATTTGAAAGGAACCCTTGATGTCAAGCCCTACTTCTCTGCTGAGAGGATGTGAAATACTGCTGCATTTCACAGCATGCATCTCTACTGTAGGGTATGTCACACTACACCTTAAGGGCACCAGGAGCAAGGAAATAATTCTCCCCTTCTCCTCTCCCCACTCCCCTTTCAAATTACTGGCTGGAGCAAATTCATCCTCTCTAGGGACTTCCACGAGTTCAAAGGGGTTTACACTAGAGCAAAGTCAGCCCACAATTACAGAGCTAACAGTGTTCCTCTTTTTTTGGAGGGCTTTTTAGTTTTTTTTTTCAAATGGTGGGATACTGCTCTAGCCACAACTCCCTTTGCTCCAGCCAGCAACTAGGCAGTCAAGAGCCTCAGAGCAGTGAGGACACTGTCCCCTGAAACCAGGAGCTGAAGGACTCTCTTCTCCATTTGTCCTTGTTCCTCTTGGCTGGAGACCACATCGCTCCTTACGGCTCGAAAACTCAAAGGGTCCCATTGCTGAATGAAAACAAGGTCGTGGTGGTGGCAGGGAGGGGAAGGTGAGGAGACAGACTCATTTTCTGAGTAACAAGCTTGTTCTTGTTGAGGAGAACATCACAGAACTATCCTGGCTCCTGGCGAGTTTCACTGCAGCAGGAGGAAACAAAGCTGCAGACACTCTCTCCCGTGAAGCTTCCCTGGCTGCGACGTGGCAGAGCTGAGGTGAGGAAGTTGGCACCTGCACTGTCTCTGCCTTCCCTGGCCTGCCTGAATAAGGGAGACACTGCAAACCCCACTCCAATATCACTTTGTTCCAGCTACCTCTTGTGCTTTCCTCCAGCTCCGATTGATGCAATGAAGCAACAAAAACAGTACTATTGCTATAACTAATAATAATAATAATGGTAATAAAAATTAATAATAACTAGGAGAATTAAGGGGGAAAAAGAATGTTCAGCTCAGTGAGGGGCGTGACGCCACAACATCCAGAATGTAGCGACCGCCTGAACTCAAGCTGGTCTCTGCAACTTGCAGGAAACAACACCCACACGGACTTTTTTCCCCAGCAGCCTCCAGCTGCATGCCCACATCAGCTCAGTGATGTAACTGACCTTTCTGCAGGCTCAGCCGCCCTCGCTGCCTGGCTCACTAGCAAAGGCCTGAGGTGGCGAGATGGCTCGCCGAGGGGGCTGGGAGGCAAGCTGAGGGACTAACAAGGAGTCGTTTTTGCCTCTCCTTCCCACTCCCTCTGGGCTGCAGGGAACAGCAAACCAACACAGGGGACCCGGGGCAAGAAAGCACAGAGGTAGCTGACACTGGTGGCAGTGTCTCACCCTGAGGTCTCAACTTCCTCGAGCCCCCTGTGCCACCTGGCCCCACACTGGTGTTTCTCAGGCACTTGTTGAGTGGAGCCCCCAAGGATAAAAATACCTGCTCCTGTAGACACCCTCACTCCTCCCTACGCCTGCAGGTGCTCCCTTGTCCTGTCCCTGTGCTCAGCAAACATGTGGATCTGCCTGCCACCCAAAAGGGACCCTGTTACTCCAGCACATAAAGCAGCTTAACTCAGAGGTGGAGCTTTGGTTTACATCCTTCTCCTCCTCTCCATTTTGGCAAAGTCCCATTTGCCAGCAAAAATCTCAGCAGTGGAGGTGAGCAAAACTCGCTATGGACTGTGCTGCCCCTCGACAGCCAGTAACACACCTCTCCATCTGTCCTCCTCCTCATTGTGGCTCTCCAAAACAACTGTGGAGCTCAGAGTCACATTCTGCCTTCAGTCCCTCATGGCACAAAGCGCAGTGCAGGAAGGGAAGCTGTGACACCAGAGGGAGTGGGAATTAAGGCCACCAGCACTCCCCCTCCAGTGCCCACTGCTGTTACTGCATCTCCAAGCCTGGCTGGGGATCTGAGAGAGTCTGAGCACTCTCCTCTCCCCAGCCAGAGTGGCTAGGTGATGAGGAGCAGGGGAGAACATTTCCCAAGAAACATTTTGGAAAGAAACAGCTCTTCTTTCTGATGGCAAGAGCAAAGGATGGGGCTGCTTTTCCCAGGAAGAGCAGTTTAGCCATGCCATGTCTGTCAGCAGCCCTTGAGAAAAGAGTAGGGACAGTGGCAGAAACTTTGGGAGGAAGGTAGTAGGGAAAGGGTCACTGACTTTGGCTCAACTCTTCATCTGGCTGGTACAGGCTTCCCTTAACTAAATATTACATAGCCAACTGCAATGGGCCTCCCCTGCAACTTCCCACCAGCTTCTCTTCCAGGTAAAGACTGGGACAATGTAAAACAGGAGACAGGTTAGAGAGGCTGGAGAGGAAAACAGAAAGGAAAAGGAGAGGAGGGAAAGGGTGGCCTTGTGTTATAAAGGCAGAGTCCTAGATCTTAAATACATCACGCAAAATGCAGCATGGGAGGGGGGCGTTAAAACTCATTATCATTATCTTAAGCAAACTGGTAGCATTATTCAGTAGTTAGTTAACAGAACATTAAACTTTCGTCCAGCGTGTTTGGAGGGATCGGGAAGGAAGAAAGGGAGAAAAAAGGAGGAAAGAGAGGTGTGGATGTGTGTTTGAAAGGGAGCAGGAACTCAGCCACTCTTGTGACTTCCATCTCCAGTCCGCATTTTCCGAGCCAGGATGACCTCCTTGGAGACCTTCTTGCGATCGCTGGCCAGCCCCAGGAGGCACATGAGGTCAATGAAGGCTGTGGTTAAGTTGAAGCGCCAGCCAAATTCACTGGTGGAGTAGTCATAGGGGAAGGTGTGGTGGTAGTTGTGGAAGCCTTCTCCTGAAAAACACAACCAGGAAGAGGATGTTACAGAGCTCCAGGTGACAGACTCTTTATCTTGACCCAAAGCACCATATTCCTGTAATGGGTTCTGGCCTGAGTCCAGGTTCCTCTCTCCTCTCAGCCCAATTTTACCCTTCTGCAATCTGCCCCATCTCATTTGGGCTTGACTCAGCATGCCAGGGTTGGCCGAAATGAGGCAATGACAATCACAGGGGATTTTTGGTGCTTTAGAGGAAAACAAGCATGTGGCAAGGAATGGTGAAAGGCCCTGGCTCCCCACCTGCATCAAAACACCAGGGGATTCCTAAAAGTTTTTCCCCTGCATCACAAGAAATCTTCTAGTATTAATTCAGCTACCAGCTAGACCAGCAGCAAGCCCCCAGCAAACCAACCTAATCAATACTCCTACAACACTGGCAATCCTAATGCCGAATCCAAAGGACATTTCCAGATGGGGAAGAAAGCAGACACTAAGCAGACATTTCTACTAAGCAATCTACACCAGCCAGCCACCATCTGTTCTAGACACTGTCAACATTGGCTTCAGCACTCACCCCTTCAAAGACACTCCCTCAACTCCTGCTCCTACCCCTGAATCTCTGCAGTTCAAATCCCTCTCTATTAAAATTCCACAAGCAAATGCTTTGGTGGTGGAAATCAGTGGAACCCCCATGAAATACAGTGTGCAAATCAAACGAGGATTTAGGCGTGGGAAAACAGATAAGGGCATATGCTGATCCTGGGATGTACTTTCCTAGATCTCCTAAATTTCAGTAAAAACCATGAAAGCATCTATCTTGTCTTACCCTCAAGTACCCCCAAAATCACCAGCTGTCCTGAGAACATGTCAAAATGTGAATCTGCTGGTTTTCAAGTTGACAAATCACAGACAGATATGCAGTGACTGCAGCATGCGTTTTTCAGTCTAGTGAACATGGCAGAGAGACCTCTGAACAGAGTAAATAAAATATTGCCATTGAGATAAGAAGGTGCTAAGTGTAGCAGAGTCCTTTCCAGCCTGGAAAGAGTCTGATGGGAGCTGATAACCCCACTGCCCTTATGTACTCACTGGCCAGCATGGGAAACACCCCCAGATGCAAAGGCTGGAGGGACGGGTGCAGGGAAAATAGGGACACCTGGATTGATAGAAATTCCTAGAAGCAGCTGCAGCCCCAAGAAGCAGTCCCTGTCCTACAGTCCCCCTGCAGCAAAGACACAGATGCTGAACGTACCTAGGGCCCCCAGGCTGACCAGGGGGTTCTCCCGCGGGTTGATGTTCTGGTCATACGGCCGGTTGCCAAACATGTGAGCAGCACTGTTCACTAGCCAAGTGGCATTGAGCCCTAGGGTGTAGCGCAGGATGGCTGGAATGAAGAAGCTGATGACGATGGATTCATCCCAGAAGTACCAGGGCACTACAGCTGGCAGTGTGAAGCACAGCAACACCACTGAGGGCTTGTAGTATCTGGAAAGGAAGGGACCAGGAGGAAGGTGTTCAGTGGCAGAGGCAGGACAGGAAGGACTGATTCACTCCTCCAGTTGGAGGAGCCATGCTCAGCTATGCAGGGAAAATCAAGTGCAGAAATGCCTCACTCCTGAGCCTTGTATCTTTTGCTCTGGAAGTGCAGAAGCCATGCCTGGAGATTCCCAAGTCCTATCATCAGGCAAGAGATTTAGACTAAACCCTGCTGTCCTCACATATGCACAAAGCAACGCCCCCATCACTATGAGTCCAGACACCAGCTGTTGCTTTTGGCCTCATCTGTCATTTGCTTCCCAGCTACATTGGTCCCTGTAAAGGCAGCCCCATGCTTCCAGAGTCCCACAGATGGTCCTTTCTCTGGCTTTGGCCCAGTGCTGCAGCTCCTCCTTGCAGACTTGGCTCTGCCTACAAATACATCCCATCAACAAGTGCAAGCAATGGCACAGATGAGCATACAGATGAGCATGTGGGCTCTCTCATGGTGGAAGAATGGGAGTAGAGGAAGGTTAACCACTCTGATGACCCACAAGAAAAATCACTGAACTAGGGACTTCCTGACTTAGGCTGGTTACTGTATGGGTTCAGTCCCTCATCCCCATAGACGTGGTGATAGGCTCACCTGCTCTGGGGATCAGTCCTAGTATAGCTCCACATGGCTGAGAGTTACCCTACCCAGAGGCACCAGTGAATCAAGACTGTCCTCAGTTACTGTCCCTCTCACATCTGCATTTTCAACCCTTCTTTCACCATACTGTTTCCAGAAGACTGAGGGAAGAGGGGCACACACATGGCCTGAAAGGTGTACAATCTCCAAGGATGTCTCTGAGGCACCTGTGTTTGGGCTCTGGGCCAGCTGAAGCAGCAGCTGGGCTGTGGGGTGAGCAGGTGTGGGATGGGGGAGGTTTGTGGAAGCTCAGCCTGCTGCTGGCAAGATGCTGCAGGACAGGCAGGCAAGTGAAGAGTGTGGGAGGGCTAGAGGTAACACTGGATTCTAAACAGTTCCCATAGGAGAGGAACAGCTCATTTCTCACGGTTCATCTCACAGCAAAGCCTTGGGCATGCTGAAGAGTCACATTTCTCACATGACGCCCTCAATCGTCTCACATTCCATCAAAACCACTCGAGTTCCCAGCCCATTTGTCCCCGCTCCATCCCCCCCCTCCCAACTAGGGTTGACCCCACCACTCACCTGCGCTGGAACATCACCACTTTGTCAGCCTTTATGTCACTCAGGTCCAGCTTCTGTCCCTTCTCGATGACATCGGGGTGCTTGCGCACAAGCAGCCAGCCAATGTGGGAGAAGAAGAAGCCCCGCATGGCGTTGTGAGGGTCTGCGTCTGTTTCCGAGAACTTGTGATGGACACGGTGGTCCCGGACCCACTCGTAGATGTCATTCTGCAAGTCAACAGAGTGAAAACCTAGGGTCAGGGCTGGAGACATTCCCTTCAAATGACAAAATGGCCTGAAATGTTCAAATACTTAAATCCTATTGACCTGAACTTGTACCAGTGGCATTACATATCATTAGGGTTTGGGGTTTCTGACCTTTGGGTTTTGGCTGCACCTCTCTAGTTTTTTGGGAAACAGCTCCAGGGGTGCCTTAGTGCTGCTGTCTGAGCTGGGGATTGCACCACACCCATGGTGCTGCAGGCTCTGATTGGTCAGCCTGTGCCCCACCCCTGCAGCAGCCACTCTCATTGGCTGGCTGGTGCCCCACCCTCCTATGCTCGGCTCCTGTCCCATCCCCATCCCTGTCCCTATCCCCATCCCTGCGCAGTGTCAGCCAGGGCTGACCTGTCCCTTCCCTGTACCTGACATTTCCCATAGGTCATCCTGCCTTGCTTGTCCTGGGATTGCCTAATCAGGTGTTTAATTTGGGGGGTGAGGCTTTTTTTAACTTTTTTTTTTTTCCAGTGGAAATCAAACAGTCTTAAAATTAAGGTCTCTTTTTAGAAAGAGAACAAACACACCATTTCAATGCCATTTCTCTAAAATACCTCTCTTCAGCCCCATTGCTGTTCCTTTTAAGCAGAAAAATCAATAGAGTTTGGAAAATGTCAAGGCTTTTATCATTTGTATTATGAAATGATTGCTTTGGCTGGTTTTAAGAATAGATTTTCATAAGCCTGTGATCATTTCTTTGTATCAAGATTTCAGTGAGCTTAAAGCCATGTATTACACCATCCTAGAAAACATGAAATAGAGATCCAACCAAGGCACTATTACCTGTATTACACAAGAGGCTCCTTAATCTCCTACATACCCAGGACTTTTTCTGAAAGCACTTTGAAGGTAGGGAAATGGCATAACCATCCCTATTTCTTGCCTCGAAAGACTAAAGGACTTGTCCACACAGGGAGCCTCTAACAGAGACACGACTCCTCAAGTCCCTTTCAAGTATTGTAACCACTCCTCCTTTAACTGAGATAAAATGATTTACCTGCAGGGCATTTAAGAAAGCAATGTTAAACATGGGCCAGGATTGAACTCTTGCTTGTTTCCAAATGCTGGTAACTGCTGCCTTCCTTCCAGCCAAAAATCTCCAAGTACCAGCTACCCTTGCTGGTCTTGGCCAGAGGTTGGTCACTCAGTATTCCCCCAGAAGAGGGTGGCTCAACTGCCCTCCCTATCTAGTGATCAGAGAAACTCGACCACTACCTATGCTGGAAGAGTTTCACCAGTGACCCTACACAGCACCATGTAACATGAGAAAGCACAGTCTGAAAGTTGACAGACAGCTTGGGCTTGCACATAGGGGAAGGTTTTCCCCATCTTGCTGGAGGCAGGATGCACAAATTTGGAAAGAGACCATGTAATGCAGCTGGATCATGGTATGACTTTATCCACCACACCCTGTCTACGAACAAAATCAGGAGTCTCAAACCTGAAAAATTTGTGTCTTCACCCAAACTTTAGCTCATTATCTTTTCTACACGTCTTATTTTGGGACCACCTCTAACTGCAACCCTGACTGAAACTCATAACTTTCTGAGAAGAGCAAGCAAAGCCAAGGAGAATGTCTTTTTCCTTGGGAGTTTCCAGCTACAGGCTATAACCATGAGAGCTTCTGTTGTGCTGCAGCTGACAGGTGGAAAAGCCATTTAGAGGCAGAATTCACAAATTCTTTGAAATTACAAGTCACAGGTCTCTGAGCAGCCAACAGGCATTTTCTGGAGGATCTAAGATAAGACAGTCCATAAACTTCCATGGTCTTAAAATCTGATCTCCTCTGCTGCCACTAATAGGAATGAGATAAATTCATCATAAATCTTTTCTTGATCTCACTGAAAGTAATTATTTAAAAAAAAATCTGTGGGGAATAGTATAGAATTTTCAGTAAAACTTTGGATTAGTTTCTATTGAAGCTGAAATATCTGTCCGTCTCTCATCTTTGTCTATTCCTATCCCCTACAGCAATAGCTCAGCAAATTCTTTCCCTCTCTGCCCTATAACCCTGTGAAAGATGGTCTTTGTACAGGACTAGCTAATACACAGCAACCTATCTCGTTGCCTTGCTGAGTGCTGGACCACTGGCTGGCATCAGCAGCTTGGTCCCTCCCCTTCCTCATCAAAGACTGCTGTTTGGTACAATCAGAGAAGAAGAAATTCAATGATGTTTTAGAAAGTTCTTCAATGCTTAAAAAACTTTACTCTGTTTTGATTACATGTAAACAAAGTGATATCCTCTGGAGAATTACTTAAGAGCACAGCACTGATATTTTTGTGTTCACCTTTTTGTAGCAGAAAGTGCTGCATTCTGACACTTTCCTGAGTACTTCCCACAGACAAGCAACCCTTCAGTGCAGTTGGAGGATGGAGTGTTGTTAGGGTTGACTTAAAGCAGCAAGCCTGAGAGGATATTTTTTTCTGTGCCATGCCAATCTGGGTTTTCACTCTGACTTGTACAGATGTGCAGTTTTGTTTGCTTTGGGGACTGTGAAGTACTCTCACAGTAGTTGGGCAATATCCTGAGGTTAGTGCTCTTTTAGAGGTGAAGCAATCTGCCAAGGTGCTTAACAGTGCCTGCAGTCACTTGTGCCACTCTGAACGGGCCCAACCCTTCTCTCCTTAAAATATCACTGGCCTGGGATAACTCTCTGGAAGCCAGTGTTGTGATTTGTAACATGATTAGTCCTAAATATCACCCTTCTGAACAAGAGAAACATCCCCTAAATCTCAACAAGTTATTGGTCTTTATGAAGTAGCAAATTCTAAATGCAGTAGAATTCTACATCCTTGGCTTTTTATCAGCCACACAGCAAAAGGAAAATGAGGCAACACCAGGACAACACTTAACACTTCCACACCTCTTTCATGGGACCTGGTGCAAGCACAGGGAGACCACACCTTGAGAGTACATTCCTGCTTTGGAGAGCTTTCCTACCCCTGGTCTTGGCCAGCTGTCCTCTCCCCATCGTGTTTGTCTCAGAGTCAGCCTCTGATGAGACAACGTAAAGACAACGAGACAGACTCTAGCACTGCAGTGTTAGATGGAAAGGGCTGTGTTTTTCCTAACAAGAGGTAGTAGGACAGAGGAACCTCTTCATCAGATTGTGTCCCATATCTGAGACAGGGATTCATGGGAGCACTTCCTTCTGAGGACCAGTGCTTACCTGGAAGGCCATGGAGTTTGCAATAGTCAGGAAGATGCGCAGGGGCAGCGTGGCTTTGTAGGACCGATGACTCCAGAGGCGGTGAGATCCAGCTGTGATCCCCAGAGCACTCACCAGGAAACACAGAACAGCTACAAAGGAAAAGACAGTGTTTGAGCAGTTAGAGCAATGCTTCAGGCAGAGCAACACAAAGGTGGGTTTTCCTCCAAAGCTGTATAAGAAAGAGAGGAATCCATGGAGAGCACAAATTGGGGCAATAAAACTCAGTGTGAAAGTGCCCAAGCTACCACAGGCCTCCCAAGCAATGTGGGGCAAATAATTTCAGCTCTTCATCTCTAACAAGGAAGGAGGCTTCCCCTTAGAAGACTTGTTACAAGGGTTGGTTCTTCAGCACAGTGCAATCTGTCACGATGCAGAATAGTCAAAACTGTATAAAGTGGCTGCTTCCATAAAGCACTGTGGTAAAAGCACTGCAGTCCACCAGAACAGCTTCTCCCTTTCCTTCCACCCCGAATAATCCAGGCTCTTGCTTTCTTACCTCATCACTCCCCACTAAATCTCTTTTGCATTACGTTCACCTAGAGATGGTAGATAATCTTAGCATTTTTGAGGGGGACAGCTCAAGCCCAGGGTTAGGCTTTCCTTCTGCTCCATTTCTGAGCAGAAGCTGGCTAAAAAAAAAGATCTAACCTATCCTCACACTGAAGCCTGGGCTTCACCCTCAGCTCTAGCACTGGCTTAAAATCTGCCCAGAGGTTACCTTTCCTAGGGTCCTTTTGATCCCTCCCACTGCTCAACTCCTGCACCTTTCACAGAAGGAAATCCCAGGGCTAATCATTCATTGCAAGTTGTGCCCATGGCAGGAGCAGGTGTTGCTGGGCCCTGTTGAGCTTTGAGGTGCTTCATGTGTGCCCTCTTCACACAGGGCAGAAGGAATTCCATGCCCCTTTGGCATCTAGGAAAAAACCACATCCCTCTCCCAATACATCATGTGTTCATATTTGCCCTGGTCTGTGTGCCTGTTTGTCCTCCTGGGAATCCTGGAAATTAACCTCAGCTCCAGCATCTGATCCTGAAACTAAAATGGAGAAAAGACCCCAAGAGTTTCATAGCAGCATTACACTACAAAAGTAGGTTAAGAAGAAAATTGGTTCTACAAATTAACTCTTCCTCTAGGAAGGAAGGGTCAGGAAGTTTGGCAGAAAGAGAACATTCAACAGCTGGTTTGCACTGCAAGCTCAGACACAGAGAAGGGTGCACATCTGTGAACAGAGCAACTGATCCACCTGTAGTCTCTGGGGGAAGGAATACCTTCTTACCAGTCCTCCAGGGCAAACTTTCCTGGTATAAATTTGCACATTTCAACCAATTGTACCGTTTATGAAAAGAGTTCCTCATTCCTACACGTAAGTCTTTGGATAGGACTTGCTGGTAGTGTGCTTGATGTTCAGCCATTCGGTCCAGCCAAATGGCTCTAATCAAGTTCACCTTGAACCCAGAAAACCAGATACTCAGAAACTTGTCTGGAATCAGGAATCTGAGACCTGTGCCAGGCATGGCCCAGTTCTTTAATTCAAAATAATACAGGCTGTATTTCCTGTCATCTCCTACTTTGTCTTCCTTCTGTCACCTCCTTTTTGTTTTCCTACATTCCCAACCAAATCTCTTATCCACTAAAAGCCTGTCTTGACTGACTTAACATCATCTTCTGCCCCCTTAAACTTGCATGAACCCTTCTCACTTCCATCCCGCTGCACAAGAGCGACCTTCCCTGTCCGCTGATCTGACTGTGATTCCTCATCTTCATCTTCTTCCTTGGTTCCCCTGCCTGCTGCTGAATGCAGCACAAGCCTTGGACCAGCACAACTCTGCCTTGTGTCTCCCAGCACTTCAGCAGTCTTTCAGAAGAGACAAGCATGCAAATACAGCAGGAGCCAGCCTTTGCAAGAGACAACGGAGCTGAACAAAGCTCACAAAGATGTCCAAGCCTGGAAGGGGAGAAGTGAAGGATGATGGAACAGGGCATTTGGTTCAGGTGTCCCTTGGCCTTACAGGTGCTGGAAACCTTGAAGACCTTACTCAGTTTCATGACTCTGACTTGATAATTATGAACCAACCCATGACCTGTTTATTTTAAATTTAAAGATGCATTTTAAATCAGTACTATCCCCACAGATAACACAGGACAGAGAGTCCATGATAAACAACAGCACCTTGCAATGAATGTGCAGGACAACTTACTAGGGAAAGAGCCCATCTGTCCACTGTAGGGCAAGCAGGCCCTATGAATTGATGGTGTACCAGGGACACAAATGAACTATGTGATTTTTCATGATCTTCAATAGCACAAGAAAGTAAATGCTGGTTTTGATGAGTAGAGGCCTGGATTCATAGCCCTGAGTTTTCAGCTTTTCTTATCTGGTGAATCCTCACATGCTGACTGAGTCTATTTTGGTAAAAGAGGCCTCCAGGAAGATGATTTTGGCTGACAACTGTTTTATTTAAGCTTTGCAGGAAAGGAAGCTCATCTGTATCTCTTTTATACAGACAATTCTCAGAATTTGCCTGTGGGTATTCCTGTTGAGAAAAGATGACACCAGCAACAAAGACATTATCAGCAAGCACAGGGAATCACAAAAGAGATGTGATTGGTTCACCATTGGACTCCAAAACTCAGACAACCCAGTTGTCTGTCTACTTTTGTGTAGGCTTTCCTGGAAGCTTTTGGAAAAAAAAATTGGAGGAGTACCCACTGCTCTTGGATGTCCTGGCATAGAACAGACTCAGCCTCCATCCAAAGCCCATGAACCTCAGCAGCTCATGTTGACTTCTCTTGGACCTGCATCCCAGGTCACTACAATGGCCATAACTCTCTAATCGTGTGCTTCCTGGCCTCTTGCCCATACACAGAAGCTGTAGTTTATCTAAGGGGCAGACACTTTCTGTGGGAAAGCAGCTGGTTGTCAGTCTATGCATTCATGCCACCAGCCCCACAGAAAGCCAAACCCTACCTGGAGACAATTAGATCCATCAGCCATCTCTAAGAGTTTATGTGGCAGTGACAGGATATGCACAATGACTGAAATCCTTGTGGAACACAGAAGAATCCAGCACCCTTATGATTCAGAGAGTTCACCCCCACAAACAGGTACAGTGATGATCATTGCATAGTCAGGGAATCAGCATCTCACAGAGAAGAAAAACTCCTCCAAGATCATCCACTAAGAATTCAATTGGAAAGAGAGTAGAGAAGGTAAAATAAAGTAGCACAGATTTTCACACCTGCCCTGTGATGCTGCCCCAGACTGAAAGCCTTAGGGACTCCATCAGCTGAGGATTCAAAGTCCTCTTCTATACCATGCTTTGAACTAAACAAGATTCAAAAGATTGGCAACTCACAGGTGATATTCCCAGTGACACATTCAACTGGAATACAAAGAATTATGACCACTGGCAGTAATAAGCACTCAATACCCCAAAAAATGAAACAGAAAACATTCCATATTCAGTCATAGCTGTGACTCATTAGGCTTTACCTCTTTAAGGGCCACATTCAGACCCAAGTTATGATGAGAAATTAGGAATGTGCTGAAAGCATCGTCACCTGCAGTGAACACCAGGGATGTTTACATGAAGAGGTGCTCCTGCTCCAGAATGTGTCCTTGGGCTTTTTGCTCAGTGCAAGACTGTTCCCTCCTTGCTGCCAGTCCCAGTTAGCCAGGTAAGTCCTGCTGCTCTCAGGAGAAAGATACCATGGGCAATGTAATTTACAGGCTGCAGAAAGGGAACAGTGTTTAGGAGGAGCAACAGCATCTGCTGTCACTGAAATCTAACTTCCCTGCCACACTCAGAGAAGCACACCACCTGCTACTCAAGCCTCCAGGGAATGCTAAGTGCAAAGGTATTGCCAGCTGTAGTCTTGATGGGCAAGTAAAAAAAAACGTTGTAAACACTTTACTGGTCATTTCTCTGGGGGTAGTAGGGGCTGAGATTTTCAGACTGCCTAAATTATCCAGCAAGATTCACCTTGATCCAAAGATAATACAGCAACAACAAAATATGGTATCAACCCATGCTTGCAGAGCCTCTGGCACTGCAGGGAATGGAGGTGTTGACAGAGCACCATATCGAGAGGAACCGTTACTGTTTACAGACACTGCTGTCCAGGCCAACAGGAGCTAAGACAATTACTGTCAGTCTGCTGCATCCAAGGGCTAAAAAGACTACCTACAAATCATGTTTCCAGGGAGGACCTGAGCAATTAGAGAAGAAACTGTGCATCACCTTTGCATCCTGCCCTTTTGGACTCAGTCTCTGTGCCATTCGGCAAATGACGTCAAATCTGCCCATGATCCTTGAAAAGACTAAGCAAGACTTTGAGAAGTGCAGTGGAGAAGGCAATAAATAAAAGGGAACTGACTAGAAAGGCAGTGCTGGACGGGCTCGGAGAGCTCTTGTGATGGTGAGCTCTCACCTGATCAGCAACCCGAGCTCATTCTGGGAAGCTCTGTACCAGAAAGAGATCAGGGGATACAATGCACACAGCAACGCAGAACAGCAAACAATGATGAAGGCAGGGCTGGGCAGCTTGAGAGACAAAGAGGAATCAGCACACAGAGAAATGAAAACAAAAGAGGACAGTCACCAATATAACTGGTTTCAAAGGGACGGGAACATCAAGGAGATGGTGGCCTGGATTAAGTGGGTCTAAGCAATGGATAAATTATAGAAGGTAGATGAGCTACCAGGGCCCCCAGCTGTCTGTTGTAACACAACAGAAAACATCTGGGACCATGTTAATTTTGTATTATATGTACACAACCTAAGGAAGAAATTATCTGAAAAACAAACAAAGAAACAAGCAAAAACTCGAGTTGTTGCTAGAGCTGGCCTGCAATGAGTACATGGTGCACTGCCAGGAGCAACCTAAGTCTCTGCTGCCCTATCCTTGTGTGTAACATGGGAACTGTAGTCCTCTCCTTGCTACCAGGGAGTGATGGGAAAAACCAGCAAGTCACTGACACGACAGCCACAGATGCCTTGTATATGCCAAATAAAGGTATGAGCTGAAAAAAGGGCAATGCAAGGAGCAAGAAGCCTTGCTGAGAAGGTAGATGTGGAGGATCAGAGTATTCCAGTTCCAATTAGTGCTGGAGGAGAATGGACTGTAAGGGAACTCTGACTTGGCTGCAAGGTACCATGAACGCTGGTCCTTTCCAGGGAAAGGGAACAGGAGTGCAGGACAGGGATCTTGGTGGAGCTACTCCAGCTTTGGTAAGGATTGATCGTCAGCCAGTCCAGAACAGTGCAGTTCCCCCAAACACCATGTCCTCCTCCCACTCCCTGAACATGTCACTCCAGAATCCACCAAGGAATCTTGCAGTGCCTCACAGTGGCAGGACAGCAACATCCAAGTTGACTGAGCAAGGAGAGCAGGAAGGATTGACATCAGATAAAAAGCAAAGCAGATTCCTGGGAAGTGCCATGAGATGCCATACAGACAGATGTACGGTTGCAAAGACGCTGCCTCAGAGACCATTTTGGAATTTAGCAGAATGCAAAACAGCATTAACTTTCTGGATAAAGATGCTCAAGCCCTCTGAAGTATCCCAAGGGAACTCAAGGGAGAAGAGTTACACGGATTTGGAAATCAGGGAGCATACCAGCAGCTTGAAATGAAATCAGTAAATTCAACTCACTTTTTTCCTTTTCTTTGCCTCATCATTCTGAGGTTATTTGACTGGAATTGGAGGACTCAGCTGTCAGTTCAGTGAGTGAGAGAAGCCAGCAGTCTTTGCTTAGCCTCCATCCTGGGATGGGACACACAGAACAGGACCAAGAGCCCTGAAATGCTCCTCCAAGGTCAAGCTGAGGCTGCATGATCTGCCCAGCTCTGACAGGCCAGGGGAAAGCACAGCCTGTCAGGTTTTCCTAAGGGAAAGGCCCAGCAAAGTCTTCTTTCGTAACATCCTCCTGAAAGGGCAAGCTGGCTGCACAAGGGAACACATCAGTGCTTCTGCTTTTGCAGATGCTGCAGCCAGACTCTGGGTGTTGCCTGCAGTGGAGTCCATCCCCCAGACCTCTGCCTGTGGGAGGGAGGCTGATATGGTTCAGGAGGAAGAGTCAGCCTGCCCATCCAGGAAGCCATCTCCTTCCTGGTTCAGCTGTGACACTTGTTGCACACAGCCATCAGGAGGACAGACTTTGAGAGTGTGACAGACCAGGTGGATCGCCCCAGGGCCCATCCACAGCCTGGCTGACCAGGAAGCAGGAGCACTACTGAACCCAAAAGCCAGCCCAGCAGGCCTCAATCTAGACTGTTGCTTTTTCTTTCAGGATGTTCTGTTACATGGGGAGGCAGGGGCTGGATGCAATCTCTCAACCTCCCTACTGGGAGCCATTTGGCCTGTGGACTCCCCCAGGGGTCCACACAAAGGCTCGAGGAAAGCGAGCTCTCCTGCAGAGCGGGCCCTGGGCCCAGCTGTCTTTCAAGCAGTCAGAGGAGAAGTTTGGTTCCTACCCAAGACAAGATCTCTGAGAAAGCAGAGCTTTGCCTAGCTACCTTCTGCTGGGTTGTGCTTTCCACTGGAATTTGCTGCCTGGAGAGACGCTTATTTATTTTCTGAAAGTTGTCAGCCTCAGTTCCGGGATGACGGTGGCTAATCTGTGCTTTTTTAAGAATGATACAATACCTGAGCTTCAGAATTAATTCTTGACTTTTATCTTCATCACAACTGTATTTTGCCTCTTTTCCCTCATACACACATTGAGGCTCTGTGGGATTTAAACTTCCCTGTTAAGAACAGGAATGGTTCTCATGTCAGGGCAGTAGTCTCATGCCAAATAGTGCTCTGTACCTTGCCTCCCCAAACAGCCTTTGAGGTGCTCTTGCTAGCATCTTTCTTCCTAACTTTCTGGCACTGTCATAATACTCTATCAAACAGTTTTTGTGCTTCACCCCAGAAGCAGCTGCACATTCAGGATATTTCCAAGTTTAATATCTGTGAATCAAGTTTGTTCTTTGAGCAGACAAGCCAAATCCCTGCCAAATCTTTCCCTCTCATGTATCACCTTACAAGAGACACTAGCAAGCCCTTCCACAGCTTGCTATGAATCTGGCTGAAGAGCTGCTATTAGAAGAAGCCCCCTGCTTCTTTCTCTCTGATCCCCGAGTCTGTGGGAAGGGAAAAAAAAAACCCACCCAAAAGATTTAGGGGTGGCAATTGCCAAGAAACAGATAGAGGAATGTGCTTACCCCATGCCAGTGTCTGGATCTTTGCAGAAGGTATCAGTGTCAACGCGAATAGGGCCCCTAGGTGCAGCAGGCTCATGAGGATGATATTCCTCCAGACATATCGCAGAGGGGGCTTGGGGCCCTCTTTCTCCCGGTAGGTCTCATCAAAGATATCGTCTATCATGCCCCGGTCTCCTGCCAAGTCCTCATGGTTGAGTAAGTCCTTCTCCACGACGGCATTTCCATTCCTGGTCCCCCGGGAGGTGACTGTGCCAACAGCAGTGGTGCTGGCGCTGGAGGAGAACTCCTTGAAGAGGAGCAATGGGTATTTTCAAGAAAGAAAAAAAGGGAAAACAAAACAAGGAGTTGGTGATTATCAATTCAAGAAATAGAAACACATGCCTCTAGACTGGCAATGTAGAGATTCACTGTAGTTTCCCTGGAAGGCTCCATTCTTTCAGCTGAGCCCTTGGCACAAAGAAGAGCCTGCTCTGGCCACATGGAGTCAAGGCCTGAGAGGACAGGGACCTGGTCTTTCTGGAGAGGAGGTGAATAGTAGGTAGGGTGCCAAAAGTAAAGAAAAATACTTGAAAGTGAATGGCTTTCTCTTTTCCACCAGTGGCTTTGGTAAGACCATTTGTAGACTGCAAGGATTTTTATTAGTGGGTGTTTTAGGTGGGTTTGTGGTCTGGGCTTGTGCATAAGCAGACAACAATAAAGGAAATCTTGTAAATGAACAAAGAGGTGGAAGAGAAATATGATCTGAAACACAGTTTTATAATAAAAATTCCCTGTATGCAAGGGTTCTCCCAGAAAAAACTGCCAGGAAAGAGAGCTCTGGCTGGCCTTGGCCTCAGGTGGTCACCTCTCATCTCAAGGAAGCCCTTAGGAAAGTATTTGTACAGGATTGACTAATGGAACATCAATGAGTCTCTTGTCCTCTGAAAAACTCAGATGCTTTTCTGATCATATGTGTCTCTTTTTTTTCTCATGGTATATTATGCATGAATTAATTTTTTTCAGTGAAATAATAATATTCTTATCATTCTAGCAGTATTATCAATGGGCTGCTCCTGATATCCTACTTATTTGTGTCACCCCCCCAGGGATCACAAGGGAACATCAGGAAGATCCACAGGGGGATTCCTCTGGGGTGCCTCTCCTCTGCCTCACTTTCCAAGACGGGATGTGGCAAGACTAACATGCTTGAAGATCAGTGGATGGAGGCAGTCAGGTGAGGTACTTCTAGTTAGAACTGCAGCTACTTATCGCATGCCTGCTGCTAAGACTCTTATCCCTCTCATTTCCCACCCACAGGCAAACTGAGGCAAAGGAAAACAATCCTCTGATCTGTGGCCACCAGCATGCAGAGAGGAAGTTTTAAGCAGCAAAGTTGGCTCAGCTTGGCTCCTGGCTCCCTTCTGTAACTGTGACACAACATTCCCTCAGAACATACTTGTTTGCCCTGGCTGAGTGACAGCCTGCCCGATCAGGCATGCATGACAAAAGGAGCAGGCAGGACTGACCCTAATGAGACAGGTCACTGAACCCTGAATCACCGATTCCATCTCCATCCAGCCAGCCATGTGCTTGCTGCTACTCGCAGCCCTTTGTCAGCGCCGAGCCCAAGTGCCCAACACGGCTCAACCCTGGGGGTGCCAAGCACGTGGGATGTGTGTCCCACACACGTGGGATGTGTCCCGCACACATCACCCCCATCCCTGCCCCCTGGGATCCCGCCCAAGGGACACATCCCTCTGCAGCCCGCACCGCTGCCCCTACATTCAAGGGGCACTAAAGGTCAGCCAGCAGCAACAGGAGAGCTGAGACTAGGGGAGGGAGCATGGTCAAGATGGGAAAGTTCTTTTCCCAATAGAAATCTCTCCTGAATTAACAGATTCCCAGTCAGGTGTTCAGGATTCATAGAAGACCACCATCCTGCCACGGCCTAGTTTCCTCAGGGAGGCATTAAAATCAAGCCAGGCAGCTTACGTGGCCACCCCAACTCCTCCCTTTCCCAAGGGTTGAAACTAGAGGGTTACAGACATACCTTCCGATGGGGAGGAGCTGGCAAGGCTGACAGATTCCCCACATTTGGGAAGTAAGATGATCTCTACAGAAAGAGCGCTTTTAGTTTTTCCTTGGGGAACCAAAAGTTCGAAAGGGAAAAACTGGACACAAAGTATCCTGCTGCCTTCACTGCAGGCAGGCAAGCTGCTGAGCTTGGGACTGGCTCTTCTGCATCCCGGCTATAGGCTGTCTCTGTTAATGTTTTGAGAGCATGATACTCTCATCTGCTGGAGAATTTAGAGGTAATCTGCACTCCAAAAAGAGCCATGAGAAATGGCTTCTAATCCAGACATTAGGCAAGGAGAAGTCCTGCCTGTTCCCAAGTGTTAGATATTCTCATCTGACATTTTGGCAGAAAGGTACCATTTTCTTTCTTGGCTGCAAGACAATCTACCAAAAAGACCCAAGACTTGTCTATGCAGGAAAAATTCCCAGCAATGACTGGTGGTATAATTAGACGGGTAACACACACCCCATATGGACATGCTGCTTCCAGAGTAAGAATGTGGGGTTGGGAGTTGCATTTTTCTCCTCCATGATAGCTTATGTCACTGTCAAAGTTACACAGGGGCAGAGGAGGAGGGAGAGCAGAGAGGAAAAATTCACTTCCAGAGTTGTAGTAGCCACATGAGGAATTTTACCAGCATACCTATGCTGCTGGAATTACACTGATTTAATCAGACTGGTCATTTCTCACATGTAAACTAACTTTGAACAAAAGGGTTATAAAGCAGCTGTGAAACAGCTACTCCGTTACAGACTTGGTGGGAGGAGCATGGGGGGAAGAGGGGGGAGAGAGGGCAGCTATAAGAAAGAGGATTTTTATCCCCTTATGATCACAGTGGCTCCTACAGAGGAAAATGGGATGGAGATTGATCTGGAGTCTAGGGCTGAGTGAAGGAGGAGGCCAGCTAAATAATTTTCATTAGCTTTCCCTCATTTTTGAACGACTTTGCAGCTCTCATCTGCAGAACAGATGTGTTTCCCCACCTACACCCCCACCTCCCCAGCACTGAACACGCCATAGGTGATCCTGGCACCCAGCCAGCTTATACAACCAGCTGCAGCTCAAAGGCTCCTGCACTGGGTACGGTGTACGGGCCCCAGGGCACTGAATCTCGGGTCCAGTTTATTTGAATATGCCCAGCATGACCCAGGGACAGGATTCTTTCCGGCTTCCAGGATATGACCCAAAATACATGCCAAAACCATGAAACGTGGTTTGAGCACACTGGCCTTGACATCCATTTTGGGAGGGGAGAAAGGTACAGTACTTTACATCACAGCATCCCTGGAAGGTCATGGCACAAAGGGACCAAGGGAGACCGCGTGTGCTGGTGACAGGAAAAGAGCAGGGCTATGATTTACATCCACTTCTAGGCACTGGCAGAGGGGGGAAGGATGAGAAGGTGAGAGCACAAGCGCCAGAATCAAGCCCCTGCCTCCTCCCCTTGGGCAAAGGGTGGCTGCCACAAGGGTCAAAAATTAAAAAGAAAATCTTTAAAAATCCAACAGCGCAAAACATCTTGCTGGTGTCAAGTTGTTATTCTGACCTTCTTATGCCAAAAATGGGCAGTCTCGCTATTGCATGCTTGCTTGGCTCAAGCAATGAAGACACAGTCATTCATTTAATCTGGGCAGCCGGCTTTCACCTTGCGTCTGTCCTAGAGACGCTTCCTGCTGCAATGTTTGGTTTTAAAATACTGCGAGTGAAACCCCTTTCTTATTACAAAGAAAATGAACCTAGAAAATTTTAAAAAATCCTAGTCTGTGTATTACCAAAAAACCTATTACTTCTTGGCACAAAAGATTTTTTTGAATAGCCCTTCGTGCCATTCAGGCACCCAGCATGCTTCCATAGGTGTTTTCAAAATAAACCTGAATTTTATGCTCAGTCTACCGAGGGCACAGGATCCAGGAAGAGCACCGCAAAGGCGGAAAGGCGGATGTCTCCGCTTCATCCATGGGCTCTGCATCAGGCTTGGGTGATGTCTTAAGTAAGAACCGAACCCCTCGCCTGACGGCTGCGAAGCGGTGAGGAGAGGACACGGGCACACACGTGTGAAGACGTGTGTGTGTGTGTGTGTGTGTGTGTGTGTGTGTGTGTGTGTGCGTGTGTGCGTGTGTGCGTGTGTGTGTGTGTGTGTGTGTGTGTATGTGTGTGTGTCTCTATGTGTGTGTATGTGTGTGTGTATGTGTGTGTGTGTGCGCACAGACACGCGCGGATCCCAGACCGTGTCCCCAGGGCAGCAGCAGCGCAGCGCAGCCGGAGCCGCGGGGATGGGGGAGGAAGGGGCGAGGGGGAGACAAAGCACCCGCACCCCGGGGCCCCGCTCACCTCCTCCTGTAGCAAGTGCGCAGGCATGGGGCGGCCCTGTCTGTGCTCCGGGGCGGCGGTACGCGGGCGCGCAGGTCCCGGCGCTGCGAGAGGCTGGCTCCGGTCGGCTCCCCGCTCGGCGAGCTGTGCGGCTGGCGGAGGCGGGTGCGGAGGTATTTAAGGGGGGCTGCTCGCTCGGCGGCTGGCGGGGCCGGGCTCTGCGCGCCCCGGCCTCCTGGTGACCCCCTGCCCGCGGCTGGGATGCGCGGGGTCAGCGCGGAGGGCGGTGAATCGCGGCGGGGGCTCGGCTCTCGGCGTAGCCGGGGGGAGAGGCGGGGCGGAGCGGGCAGGGGGGCGGGAGGGAGGAAGGATGCTGAGGAAGAGGAGGATGACGAGGGCCAGGCTCTCTCATGATGCCTGGCTGCTTTTTTCTTTTTTTTTTTCTTTCCTTTTTTTTTTCCTCCCCTCCCTCCCCCTCGCGAGCTGATTGGTTGCGGGAAATTTGGTGCCACCTCGGCTTGCCCTCGCCATTGGCTGCCCGCAATCTGCTGTTCGCTCCCCGCGGCGCGCACCCTGCGCGCCCCGCTCCGCGCACGGTCCCGCGCCCCGCTCCGCGCCCGCCGCGGCTCTGCTGTCCCCCGAGAGCCCCGCGCTCCCCCCAGAGCCCCCTCCGCCGCCGCCAGGGCTGCCCCGCAAGAAATAAGGGGGTCCCGAGGGGTGAGGGGTGTCAGGGAGCCCCGCGCCCCTTCCCCAGCTGGATGTGGGTTGCGGCGGGAGAAAAAGGGGATTCAGCATGAAACATCTGCTCTGTACTGGGGATCTGTCTGGGGAGCAGCCAACATGTATATGCGTCTAGAGAAATCATTCTGCAAAGAAAAGCAACCCACAGCTTGTGTCCGGATAAGCATGTATGTCTGTGTAGACGTTCATCGCGATATGCACAAATAGTTTGGAAACTGTTGGTTGTAACATTTTAAAAAGAATTCTGTCTGTTCTCTCCAGAAAACAGTGCCTTCAGCAGAGGATGGAAGGAAAAAGTAGTCGATCAGTTTGCCATCAGTTATTTTCCATAACAACCTCTTCACTAGCCAGTAATGCCGGCAATATCCAGACTGTCCAAAATCCAAGCTCTGTCCGAAATTCAAACTCTATCCCACAGAGACCTTCACCATTAAAAGTGACAATCAGGGCCCTTACAAATCAAACCTTTTCGGTGGCAGAGCCCGGAGGCAGCTCTAACTCCACCGTGTGGTCACCGTGCCAGGCACCTCAGTGATTTACCACAAGGCTCGGGGTACCCTAATGCCAGCGCCCTGGCCAGGCAGGACCTCTTGTAGCTCCTTGCCCTACTCAATAGCGTGTCCCGTGTTCAGTTTCTGTCCCCTGCTGACATATGACTCATTTTGGGAGTGGAGCAGGAATGTGAAAAGCCAAAAGTGTGCCCATATCATCTCTGACATATATCCTGTCTGGAGCTCTCCTGCAGTGGTGGAGCTGACCACACGAGGTGCAGACAGACAACCAAGATCTTGCAGAGTCTATCCCTGGGATGATCCTGCTCAGACACATCGTGGCTTATTCAGTGGCAGCTGTCAAAAGTGAGTTGCATTGCAATCACTGGAAAGGAAAAGTGACAATGAAAAATAACAGTAGCTCATTTGTTCTCCAGATTTAGAGGTGTCCAGCAAAGGGGGAAATATGTCCCTGCTTTTTCATTTCACTGTGACGGATGAAGAGGTCTCTGAGGAGTATGTGTTTAAATTTGATATTAGGATCTTGAGTCATTCCTACTTTTTGAGACACAATATTTAAACAGAGAGCCCAAATCAGAAGATGCTCCTGGATGGTGAAAGGAGGGACTTTCAGCCGTCTCTTTTAAGACTGTCCATTAAAAGTTTGGTTAACAACACTCAGGAGAAATTATACTTAAATTAAAGATTCCACCTATTTTCTATGTGAGTGCTGAAAGAACTACAAACTGAGCTAAAAACTACCCTAAGGAAACCTGACTCTTGCTATTTCCAGAAGAAAACCAGAAAAGAAATAAAATTTTAAAAAATAAGGTGGTACTTGATTTTAAAGAGGTAATCTCCACCTTATAACACATGGGGAAAATAATCTCAATGTCATGAACCAGGAGCAGACCTGGAATTGCTACCAGTAGGTGACAGTGAGGCTTTGGGGAATTCAAGGTTTGCAGTTTCGCAGATACTCAGACCCTTTCCCTTTCCATGGCTTTCTTTCCTCAGACATGGAGTGCAACTAAGAGGTGTTATACAAGGCAGCTAGACTTTTATCACCTATAATTAATAACACATTTGGCTGCTCCCTCACAACAGGAATAAATTTTCTGGATATTCCCCTGCTCAGTTAGTCTGGGGAGGGGGGGGGGGTCACCAGCACTTTTTTTTTGTTGCATAGAGGAAGAGATGGATCTCGACCATCATTGAAGCTGTGCTCACCTGGCAGGTTTCAAGTGTTCTGTGCCAAGGACAGTCCTGAAAAATGCCCTGCACAGCTTGGCCATCTTCCCCAGCTGCCATTTTCATTGCCTTTGAAACAGGCTAATGCTCCTGAACGTGGCCACGAGGTTCAGGCATTGACACCTTGGTGAGGAAGTGGAGAGTGTGCAGCATGGTTTGCTTTTCCAATGTTTGGATTGCAGCAGATCTGGCCGTGCTGTCGAAAGGTTTTATGGCCCTGTGTGGGCCAGAGGCTTTGCCATGCTCTGCCAGCCAGACTCCCTCCTGTGGAGAGCTGCTGGCCATGCCAGTGGTCTGCACCCTGCACACCCCTGGCCCCACCACCCGGCCCTGCCCATCTGAGTCCCAGCTGCAGACTTCTGTCTCAGCTCTGCTGCTCAAAGGCTTGAGACAAAAGGGGATCACTGGGCAACCCACGTGTGAAAACAGAAATGTCTACATAAACACAGCAATACAGCTTATATTGGGCTTTTTCCATTCTAGTTTCTACCTCTCCAGACAGGCCTTTCCCTTCTTCCAGGGAGAAATATCCAGCTGAGCCTTCAGGAGAATTACATTGCTTGTGGTGTACACCAACACTGCTTCATGAAGATTTAGCTTCAGCCATCGTCTTCAGGAAACTGATTCAATTTTTCTGCATCGGGTGACTGCTGCCCAAGGTCATAGTCTTTCATAAAAGAGTTGATGCAATGCCAGGGCCATGGTACAGGACAGGAATGAGCGGAGTCGTGTCATGGGCAGCACAGGACATGAACTTCAGCACCAGATTTCTTTAGAAATGCATGATCTAATGTAAGGCTGTTTCCACCTTCCTAAGACCTCCCCACAGATTCACGATACAGCTGAGGCACTGGGCTAGTGAAAAATTCGTGCAGAATTCTTCTTGTCAGAGGGTCTCACAGTTTTTCATCAAGGCTGCAGAAAAAGAGGCACAAACCAACAGTGAAGTTTACCACAAGGCAGTATCAGTGAGCAGACACCTTAAGAGAAAGAACTGTCACATTCCTGTCCTGGGATGCACTAACCACCCTGGTTTTGCTTACACAGTGCCAGAAAGCAGATAAAAGCATCAAAGCTAAGGTAAGGTTCTTTTACCATAGCACGTTCCCTCCTATTCTCCCCTAAAAATAAAAAAAATGCTTTTTCATTTAGCAGTAAGTTTTGCAAGGGGATTTCATCTGATGTTGACATCTTGGAAATTTTATTGGATCTCCTCAGTTACCCCCTCCAAAACTGTTGAAACAAAAATGCTTGCTGCAAGGGGCTTTGCAAGGTTCGTTTAATGTTGTTTATTTATCTTCTTTAACAACATTCCCTGTCTCCCACTTCATCTTCTATTTCACAGCTGGAAGTTGAAACAAGAAGAAGAGACTCAAGTAATGAGGGAATAAGCTGAAAACTGGGGTAAAAAATGAACCTTATGCCAAAAATAAAGGCTTGCAAAAATTCTCCTAGGATTATTTTCTGCATCTCTTGCATTGATTGCCTGGAGAAGTATGAAGCAATTCCAACTTTAGAGCTTTTTCTAGACATAGGAGAATCATGCCATGGGTCTTTAATTCAAAGAGCAGTGCTGGGGTGGCTTTCTGTCCTTTCACCAATATTTTCTCTCCTCCTTACCCTTATAAAGAATCTGCTCTTCAAAGGTGTTGAGGCCACTCTGCAGAGCACGTGAGCACTGCCATCATTCACCACTGCTGCCAGTGGTCTCTTAGGTGTCTCTGGTTTTGACAAGTTGACTTTTGGGCACAGTTATGTGTTGCAGAGAAATAGAGTAGGGGACCATGGCTACAGAATGAGTTGGGACAGGACCTGGCTCAGACTACAAGAATTTAGAGTTAATGCCTGCTTGAAAGATGATGGCAGCTGCAGATCTTTAGGGGTTCAGGTGCCAGGGATCAGATGCCAGCTCGTGGGATCACCATCCTTGTTTGATGTTGTCTATGCTTTCTTTTGGAAGCTGATGATCCTGTGTTATATTTTCCCACACTCTTCCTGTCCAGGAGAGGTAGCAAATGGCTTTCATATTTGAAATGGAAAGCTAAGAATTGTTTAGTCACCTGGCTGCAGACACAGTGACTTGAGGAGCCTGGTATCATGGTATTTACCGACAGTGCTATTTATGTTTACGAGAACTGGCAGCATCCTGGTCATTGCTTGCTTTCTATCATGTTCCCCCCACCACACACACACACCTTAAAACATAATCTGTTGCTCTTCAAATCCAATGGTTCCCACAAATTCCTGAAGATCCCCTGCTCCATCCTCACTCTTCAAGCCTGGCTAAGCTCAGTATGGATTACCTGTGCTCCTCAGCTGGGAGAAGCAGGAGGAATAGCAATGGCCAATATCCCAACTGCCTTTGGAAGGACAAGGGCTGGAAGAAGCTGATGCTTACCTTGCCACCCCATTGCTGCTGAGTAGGAAATGTGGGATTAAAGTCAGTCAATAAAGTGGCTGAAATCACTTGTGTCTTACTGCCTGTGTTAGAAGGGAATGCAAATGTAACTGGGGTGATGCCATGGCTCCAGGCTATGATCAGGATGGCTAAATTCCCTGTTATTGATGAGAGAATAAGTGCCAAGATAATCTTATCAGCATCAAGCATTAGGCTGATAACATGCTGGTGACTGGCATAGGGTGCTTATCTCTGCACTTTGCTCCATCCCTTTCAGTCTGACTCAATGCCAGACACCCTGCCCACCCTCCTCCCCTCCAGTTACCCCAAACAGGCTTTCCTCCCAGTCCTCGGGCTGCCAGCAGCAAGAACCCAGCCGGTATTGTCTAAACAGGGCCATACAATGGGCAGCATTGTTGATACTGGATTTTTGCCCTCATTGAAGATGACCTCACAGCCCACCCCTTGGCCACTTCAGCCAGCCCCTCGGGACTGTGAGGCTGTCTTTTGAACTCGGGTAAATAAATTGGGAGAGGAGGGGGAGAAAGGGATGGGGACCAGAGGAACACAGCGGTCTTTGTGTTGCCACCCTCTCTTCAGCACTGGTGCTCTCTGGTGTCCTACCCACATCAGATGTGGCAGGCCAGGTGCCAAGGAGCCGCATGCCGAGTGCCCATCGCCACCATCCCGCCCTGCACTCGCTGGGCAGCGGCACCGCTGCGCCCCTGCAGCCTCCCTTCTTCGGGCTGCAGCCTGCTCCGCTCATCTCAGCTGGCCTCTCTCCTCCTCCAGGCCTTCCATGCCTTCTTTCCCACATTTGCAGCCTACACCTCCTGCCCCTCTCTTGAGGCTGCGACCGCCCTCCCCGGTACCCCATCGCCTGCTGCCAGCCCCGCGGAGTGCTGAGCAGGGATCTGCAGAAATGCCACCTCCTGGTGACAGATCTGACCCAGCTTAGACGGCGTGGGCAGTGCCAGGGTGTCCTGTCTCTGGGTGTCAGCCCGGCTTAGTCACAGCTAACACACCCACGAGACACACTGTGTCCGCAGGTGGATCTCCACCTGTGTGGGAGGAGGTGATGCTGCGTGGCTGTAAGCCTGACCCCTGCGGACACATTGCCACGTCGTCAGCACAGGGGGAACTGCAGCACGGGGAATGGTGAGGACACATCCAAGGTCAGTTTGCAGCTGCCTCTTGGGCAGAGCACAGTGTCCCATGCCACTGTTTATCCTGTTTGTGTGCGTGGTCTGCATCATTGCTTTCTACCCTGCCTCCTTGCTGCAACAGCAGTCTGACCATTTGATGACTGCCGCAACATTTAGGAGAACAAAAGTAGTTTATCAAAGCTAAAAATAACCTGGGGTCTAAAGATTTGTGAGACATCTCCCCCTTACATACTTGCTGGCTGAACTTCAGATGTTCATTTTTATCCTGATATTTCTGATAAACTCCTGTTAGGGGAAGCAGGCATACCCTGACAGGGAGACACTGGTGGGGTTGGCCTGAGAATGCATACATGCTGCTGGCATGAGAAGCAGAAAGGACAAGGGAAAAACTTGCTGGATCCTCAGCCCAATCAGCCCTTCTCTAGGCTTATCAGTGGCACACAGATGAAAACCTCAAAGCAGGGAGCTTTGTACTACTCCAGAAGCCAGCATTGCTTTTCCTCTTTCCACTCTCTGCTTATCCCAGTAGAGCTATGTATTGTCAGCAGCATTTTATTGGTTTGGGGATATTTTTTGCCTACAAGGGTGGTGCTTGTGTCTTCGTCTAAGTCCATTTGCAACTGAAAATCCTTCAGGATTCCCCCCTGAGCAGAGTGCCCCCCCACCATGGTGTATGGGCTGCAGCAGTATGCATGGCTGGCCCAGTAAAGACATTTTGAGTGCTTAAGAAGAAAGGTCCTACAAGCTGTTAGGTTTCTGGCCAGGAACATTTCTAGGTTTCCTTGCTTGCTCCCTTACCTGCCTGCCTGGTTTTGCTGCCTTTTCAGGTCTTTAAAGAACTTGTCTACCCTGTCTCCTCTAAAGAATGGAGCTGAAAATACTCTTGCCTTTCCCTGTCTACCTCCTCACTTAAAGTAAAGGGCTGCAGACTTCTGGGTCCCTGTTAGTTTTGGTGAGTAAAAATGTCCCATGTTAACCTGGTGGTTGTGTTTGGAGTGTTAATGAAGTTCTGTTGCAAGTGTAAAAGAAATCCTGAGCAGGTAACACTGAGGGGACCCTGCTGCCTAATATCAACTGCTCTTAGCTACTTCTGTTACCTTTTAAAAGCATCTTTATTTTGTCTCTTAAGTCTTGTGACGGTACTAATGCAGCAGTCTCATTCAAAATGTCAGTCTGCAAGGTTTTTCTTACAGTCTCATCCTCATGGCATTGGAGAGGTGAGCAGACGACTGACCACCACATGCATTCACACAGCAGGATTTGGTGTGTTTTGGAAGGTGTTTTCCTTTGTCCAAGCTGTGTTTGACAGGATCATGTTTGCAGAGGATTCAGGAATAAACTTCAAGAATACTAATGTTGGCACAGAAATTACTTCAACCTTCTCTAATTGATAATGCCAGGTGATTTTATTCCTGATTCTTTGAGAAAATAAAGTAAGGTAAGGGTGAGGTAGCAGAATTTTATGGCTTTTGGTATAGTTATATGACATCACAACTGCTCTTATCCTCCTAATTTTACCTAGATGAAGATAGTTGTGAAGGTGTTGGAAAACTGGGCTAGGAGCTCCCACTTTCAGTCTGAGGGTTGCTGGAACAACCCTGGGATCCATAGCTGCAGTAGAGCTACTTTAATTTCCCTGCTGATACACATGAAGAAAGACCAAACTTCCTTCTGTAGACTGTACTGGACTATGAAGAGTAGAAAATATGATGGAGGTCACTCTGCTTAGATTTTCAGTAAGATCTTGGCAAATGGGATACATGGACTGAACTAAATAATAGGATGCAATTCACTAGATGAGTACACAACTCTAGTTTGAGGTGGAGAGTCAACTATCTGAACTTGCACTGGGAGAGTAACTTGGTGACACAGCAGTTCTGCAGGTAAGAGTCTGGGGGCAACAGTGGAGCATGTGCTCACCATGCCACACTACAAGCAGAGCAAAGTGTAGGAGTACAAATAGTGGTATATGATAGACACAGGGAGTGACTGTCTGGTTCTGATTGGCACTGGGGACACCCAAGGTCTGAGGGTTTTCTTTGTTTGTCCACTGTGCCATTTTGCTTTTTAAATAGCCTGCTGACTCTGTGGTGTGCCTTGGGAATAACAACTCTGAAAAAGGATTTGCATGTAAAGATTAGCAACCCTAAAACTTGAAGAGCCTTCCTGAATAGCAAACATATCACACAGGGAGAATCCAGGCAGAATCCTTTGCTGCCTGTCTTGCAGCAGCCAAGTTTTGGTTTCGTGCGCGATACTCAGCTGCACAGCTTTGGGGGATAAATGCCTGACAGGATGGCACCTCTCAAACCACTACTGCAATGTCTCCCACCCAGTGATGTCCCCACCTGATCACAGCTTCTGAGATATGCTGAAAGCACCCACAGGTACTCCAGGATCCCAGCTAACACACCTGAATGCTGAGCTAGAATGAGTCTGGAAAGCCCTGGTACACAGACAGGAGCTAACTGTTTGCAAACACACAATGTTGCCACAGACCATTTTGGCCCCAGCTCCTTCTTCACCACTCTTTCTCAATCACTCAAATATGTCCTTTAAAAACTGGCTCAATCCGGTGACTGGCTTGTCCCTTAACATCAATCACATGCAGCACCTAATCCCAAAACTGATGATAGACTCTGGGTGTTCAAATGGCTCCCTAAGCCTTTCCCATCTTGTCTTCCTACTTATAAAATATAAACTTAATGGATTATTTGGAATTACATGGTAAGGAATAAGCAGAGAAAAATAAGTACTGCGCAGCACAGGACTGTGCAGGTTGAATGGATATAATTGTGCTGCAGAGAAATTATTTCCATCTAAACAATGATTTGGTTACAGAGAACCAGTGAACAAATATAGAAATGTGGTGAATAATTTGCAGCTCTGGAGGAATATGCTTTTCTGGTCTCTAGCCATGACTAGGCCAGCACCCTCCACCAAAAAACAGTGGCATGAGCTCAGGATGTGCTGAGGTGAAACTAGAGCAGCTCTTTAGTGTCCAGAGGGTTCCTGCTTTGGTTTCCAAAGATGTCAGGATTCCTTCTTTCACATTTTTTCCCTGGGGCTCACAGCTGGATCTCAGGAGGTGCCAGGCCTTCAGATGAAGGGACCCTGCCCTTCTTCTGGTGCTGCTGGATGAATCCCAAACATTTCTTTCACCCCTGGGAACAGGTTACATCCTCTTCAGCATGTGTTAATGTGAGCCTTAGCCATAGACTATGGGAAAAACAACCAAAATGTCAACTGCTGACACTTGGCAGCTGCTGGAGGAGGGGGAAAGACATACTCCTGCAGCAGGTATCAGAGATGCCTAGTGCTTTGTCCTGGATGACCCTGATTTCAGTATCTTTCGTTGCTAAAGTTTGCTTCAGGCATGACAGGAACAGGCAGAGTGAGTTCCCTGTCCAGGAATGAGTTACATGACAGTTAACTAGTGCTGAGGATTTAAGTTTGAACTGCTAATCCAGTTTTATACCCCCAGCCCCACCCTTCGGACTTTCTTTAAATTATTCTGCATGGGATAGCTGCATTGCCTGCTCTTGCCAGAGGCCCTGAGAGGTAGAAGTATTCTTAAAGTCAACATGCAATGACTAAACTGCAAAGAACCTGGCAACTTTCAGCAGATGGCCACGGTGTGTCCTCCCTAGCATGTCTGCCACTCATGCTGTAGCACGATATGCAAGGATCAGTAACTAGCCAGAAAAAGTTTTCCTTGGTGGGATAAATTACACTCCCTTCATCCCAAACACCTGCACTGCTCTTTAGGTGGGATTGGTTGATAGCTGAATGCTCTGCTGAGCATTTAAAGAAGCCTGGCTGCAGAATATTGCTGTGGCTCTGTCCTGCCAAGGACAGGCTGGGTCTTGTTGAGGCTGTGCTGGCTCTGCCTGTATTATCCTTGTTAGCCAGGGTGACGGGCAGTAACTGGGTCTGATAAAGGACAAGCCCAATGTGGTGTGGAGGGTGAGTGCTGGTGCAATTGGGATTTCCAGTGCTTGTGGCTACCGGGGAAAGCAGTTCCAGGCAGAAGAGCCCCTGAGGAGGGGACACCGGACGGGGGGCCCAGCGGCACGGAGGGCACAGGACGGGCGAGTCCCGGCACTGCACTGCCCGGCCCGGCCCGTAAAGTGTGTGCCACCCGCTGGGTTACGCGCTCAGCAGTGGCCACCACGGCCTCGAAAAGTGGGGCCACGGGAGGAGGGAGTGAGGCGGGCAGGACAGAAGGGACAGTGAGGCGGGCAGGACAGAGGGGACAGTGAGGCGGGCGGGACGGGACAGGCCCGGCAGCGCCCCGGGCACAGCGCGGGCGGAGCGCCGCCGCCACCTGGCGGCCAGGGCCGGGCAGAGCGAGCGGGGCCGGCCCGGCCCGCAGGGTCCCGCGGGGCTGCCAGGGGACAGAGGGAACGGGAGCCTCCTCGGAGCATCCCGCGGGGTTGCCAGCGGCCGGGGGGAACGGGAGCCTCCTTGGAGCATCCCGCGGGGCTGCCAGCGGCCGGGGGGGAACGGGAGCCTCCTTGGAGCATCCCGCGGGGCTCAGCTGAAGATTCTCACCCCAGCTGAGAGGGGTGCGCATCTGAAATGGCCTGGACTCCCATTGCTGAGAGATTTGAACACCATCCCCGTGGGATTCCTCCAAAAAGAGGAATCCAAAAGGAATTGCTTCAAAAAGATCAAAGATGCTCCGAGCGAGCTTCCTGAACACGGCAACTCTGTGCCAGTCTGTAGCCACACGCTAAGAACTGCCCAGCAAACCTGGTAGTGGTGGTCACAATAGTGAGTTTAAGTGCTTTACTAAGCTCGTAAGCATGTAACTGGGGAGTAGATGGAAAGCACTGAAGTAGAAATAATAGCTAATGAAATCAAACAACATTTCAATGCAAGATTTACTCTGAATAAACTGAGAAAAACCAATAGGCATTGCTTATGCTTCAGAGATTGAATGTTTTAAAAAGTGCTGGTGCATCTGAAAGTGGAAACACCAGCAGGCACACAAGTTCTGGAGGAGGGAAACAATTCCACAACAGAGACCTTCTTTTACTAGTCTACCATTATATGAGTTATGCTATTCCATCAGAAAGCTGGATGTAGAATTGTAATTCTCCATCATGCTTGCTTCTGTGAACAAAGCTGATGGGAACTACAATCTCATATCTGATGCAACCTGCTATTGTTCCCCTGTGTGTATTAATGCAACATTCCCCAAAAACCAAGAGAGATCAGCATTCCTTCTTCTCATCAGGCTTATTCAACACAAGCTTGCAGCCTGCTGTGTTCTCAGGGGTTTTATACAGACTCTCTCTCACATCTGGCAGATAGCTGGATTGGGGAAGAACTCTGGTCTGAGTCCTGCTTTTTCTTTGTAGGGACAGTGGCAGGTGTTTGCTTGTGATATGCCACAGGACATAGACTGTGTGTCCCTCTGGCTGTGATAAATCTGGGTCGAAGGAGCAGCCTGTATCCAAGCACCGTGCCCCGTCACTGACAGCAGCTCAGCCTACGAGAAGTGACTCCTTGAGCCCCCTTGGTGGAAGCTCCCTGATTCGTGACAAGTGTTGGTCAGCTCTGGGAGTAAACTGTGGGTTGGTTGCCACCCAAGAGCTGGCTTCATTGCACAGGAGGAAATACTTTTTGTTTTGAAGCTGATCTTCCTCAGGCACTTCTGGTTTTTAAGGTGTGGTTCTCACCTGGGTATTCATCACTGCCCACGGTGTGTCAGACAGACTTTCTCCCAGCAATGCCAGTTGGCCCAGACAGTTCCTAGGAGCACAGAGTGTGTTTGCTGCATGTGTGTGTGTTAACATGCCCACACAAGGGATATGCACAATTCCATATATCAAAATGAAGCCTTAAGAAAACAACGCCATGCAGAGTGACAGCAAAGGCTCTTCATAATCAAAACTGTACTTAGAGATCAAGAAAATTTAGTTCTATATTTAAAAAGAGGGAAAATCAACATTATCTTGTAAAGGACCTGATAACTTTATCCTGTCCCTGCTTCTTTCTGCTCAGGTGGAGTTGCTCCTGCAGAGTCCCTGTGAATTTGCAGCCAGCCAGTGTCCCACTGAAAGCCACTGCACATGAATGTAAGAGAGCTCTCCAATGTATTAGGAAATATGTAAGTGTTAGTAAATATGTCTTTGTACAGATATTTATGAAAACTTATTGCTAAGTTGTACATCATGGTAACAAGTTTCTATAGGTCAATGTCAATCTGTCCTTAGCTTCACTCTCTTCACCTTCTCCTCCTCAGGCAGATCTACCTTGACAGATTGGAGACATGTAGGGTTGTTTACTGAAACAGTTCTTACATCTTGGTCTGCAGAAAGCACCTTTTGTGCTGGTTCCTCATCAAGGCTCTCATGAGGTGGTTGGATTCCTTAACCTCTGAATATAACTAGCATAAGAATGGTATTATTTAAATGTAAATAAAATCCAGCTGTTTGATGGAAAAAAAGAAATCGGCAGAGAAGACTTCATTCAAATGAAAAGTAATGAAAACATATGAATGTTAATACACTGCTGGGAAAATTTTCAAAATGTGTCATAAACAGTTTACTCAACACCAAGGTACTGTGCTTGAAAGTCTGTTTTTTCATTTCTGATGTTTAACAGCTGATTAGTGCTGTCACCACCACTTTCCCTTTCTCTATTCCTGATGCAATCCATAGAGATAACAACTATCTCTAGCTCTGTTTATGTTGCCTGGAAGTGGGAACCAAATGCTTGTGTTGATGAGAACCTGCTGAAAGTGGATTCTTGCCAAAAGAATTAACATAGCACCCTAAGTAAGAAAACAGGAACTTGGATATAGAATTATTTATGCATGATCGTGTCTCTTTGTTTGTTTTAGTTGCAGTGAAGGATGACTATAGAATACTGTGTACTGCTAAACTTATATACCAGATTTGTCAAGAACGAGGCATCTGTAAAACTTTAAACCTCCTTGACAATGATTAAGCTCCTGGAAGAAAACTAAAAGTATTGTTCAAAATCTGTGATGAAACTGATTCTGTTGTAGAGCTGGATACTTCTGTCCTGGTCCTCTACCAGCTCACAGAAAGTTGGTCTGTAACTGGTGTCCCAGCATCACCTCTAGCTGGTGAAAACATTCGTGCCAGTGCCGCTTCAGCAGTGGGTGGTGAGCTCCTGGAGAGCCTGTCCTCTTGGGTCTGGTGAGCAGAGTCACCTTCAGTCCCAACAAGTGACTGCTCTTCATTAACTTTTTTCTAAGCATGAAATCTAAATGCTTTGTAGTTCTAATTCAAGTTTGATTGTGCTTTTTCTTTGGGGGGCGGCAGATTTATGAACTCCTTGGTGCTCTCTTTACACAAAGGAATTAATTGTGAGATATTGTTTAAAGGTCTGTGTGCTTGGCACACTGACAGAAAAACTTATGTGGCTGTGGTACTTTGTCTTATCCAACATGCTGGATCCCATTGTGATAGTGGTTTGTGGTTTTAGAAGCAGTCTTCCCTGGGTATCTCTGAAAGGTTTCATCTAGGCCTGCTGAAAAATGAATCTCAACAAAGAAGGAAAAAAGAAGAGTGGAGAAGAGAAATTCTCTTGGGCTGATTTTCACAAGAATGAAAGTTTGGTGAATAAGGCCCAAGGCACTGTAAGGAAAAGAGATGTGTGGTAAGTGCTCACAGATGCTACCAGACATGTACTTTTCCTTAGCCAGGAAATTCTGCTGCTCCACATGGGCTTACATCAAACACCACAGAGGGCAGAGCAGAGTGATCTATGAGGTTTTGAAGTCTGGATTGTATTCTCCCCCAGCTGACACATCTCCCATCATTCAAGTTTACAGGCTGCAAAGGAGCTTTCTAGACCCACATAAATCGAGTCACCTCATGCTGCCTGTAAAGCATTGCATGTTTTTCCTTAATTATAGAGTGCTCTTGGTTCTGCCTTGTGTTAGGCTCTTCAAAATCAGGTGACACAGCCATGACCTGTATTCTGGGCTAGGTGGATGACTTGGTCTTTTAATACAGGACAACTCCCCTCCTTTCACCTCCTGCTCTGTGCCCCAGACACTGAGACAGCAGATCTGCACCGTACCTGGGTCCTGAAAGATGGGGTGGGATGTGTGGTGGTGCTGTGCCACAGGTAGCAAGAGCTGCACTGTGAAAAAAACACTGTGTTCCCCCAAAGCAGCAGCTCTGCACGTAAGCCAAGCTACTTGTGCATGGGCAGGGGTATCTGCTGTATGGCCCAGGAGTGCAACTGGATGTCTGGCTCTGGCATGTGGCCTTTCACTGGGACCTCATTCCTTAGCATTGCTGCTGCTGCTTGGGAGCTCTGCAAATGCTTCCCATCTGTTGAACACGATGACTCCATGCCACTGCTTTCATCTTGCTAGGGAGTAATAAAACACAACAGGCCCTAATAATACCAGATTCAGTCAAAGGATCCAACCCAGACCTGCAGTGACTTTCCAGCCACTAAGGCTGCCCTCTTAGTGCCCTTGTCTCACCGCTGTTCAAGCAGCTGCTTAGTGCCATGATCTTAGGGGACTTCTCTACATATCCTCGCTAGACTGGCAACATCACCTGTATGAACATTAGAATACAAAGAAAACGTCCTGACTTGGGCCTTCAGGTGTGAGAGTCATGTTGCTTCCTTGGGTAATGCAGAAAAATAGCAACCCTCAGCACCCAAGGAGAGGCACTTCTTCTGAATTCAGACCTGAGGAAGGACCAGGCTCAGGCTACACATTCTTTTGCAGTCTCATCACCAAGTGTGTGTCCCAGGGTTAAGCTCTAGGACCCTGGCACAACTACTTGCTGGTGGCCAGTATGGTCAGTTTTGCCTGTTTGTTACTTTGGTGTGTTTTGTGGGTTGCTTGGTTTTGGTTTTGTTTTTTGGTGGGTTTTTTGTTTGGTTGGTAGGGTTTCTTTTCAATCAGGCTTGCCTCAGGGCTGGCAGGCATGCAGGGCTTGTGGAAATGCTGTGAAAACAGGAGATTCCACCCCCTAGTTTCCAAAACGACCGCTGCGTTTACTCCGGGTTTCACCCCTGCTTTTACAACCAGCCGAGGAAGAGGAAGGGTGCTCCTGCTCTTTGGCCCTTCACTGAAAGTGGGAGCCCCCAGCCCTGAGCCAAGGCTGCTGTCTGCCCCCTCTCCCAGGGCTCTGTCACAGGGTCCCCTCTGGAACTGACCCGGCTGCAGCACCCGAGGGGCCCGGCCACTCCCCACCCACAGCCTCCTCTTCTCAGGACAGCATCTCGGTCTGTTATTGCCGGTGAGAAGCAGAGAAGGCTCCTCCTGGACTTGTCGGTGTTCCCAGGGCGACTGAGATAACAGGACTGACGGTGGTTCCTAACAATGGGTAGTGCCACCCCTCTGACCAGTGTCACCAGCTGAGCTGATATAAGAGAAAGAGAGGATGCTTTAGTCTGTGGGGAGCTGCTGGTGTGCCCTCTCCTGGCTGCTGAGGCAGACAAGCTGTTTGGCATTGATTACCTCTCTGCTAACTTTTAATTCCATCCTGGGCAGGCAGTCGTACAATTCCAGTTAGAAAGTACTTCTGCTGGCAGTGAGTAGTCATGAATTTGTCTCACCTAAACAACAGAGCTGAGAGCCATTTTAAAGTATCAGAGGTGCATGAACTGGAGACAGTGGGAAAGAAAGCTTGGGACAATCCTGTTTACAATGGCTCTCCCTCTACTTCCTTGAAAATTCAAACCATCTACAACCCCAAGTCTATGCTGGAGAATCCCTATGAGAATTTTGAAGAGGCTGGGAATCCACTGCCCTTCCAGGAAGAAGGGAGCACAGCTGTGACTGGGAAGACAAGTCCTTTCCTCAAGTGCTGCTTCTACATCTTCAGAGGCATCCGAGGTAAATCTCTGCTATCTTATTAGAAGGGACTTAGCCCTCAGAGCAATGGTGTGGGAAGGAGGGGAGGAAGAGAAGGGATGCAGAAGATAGAAACCTCACAGTGTCTGTGTAGCCCAGGGACCTGTTCAACATGCAGTAGCATTACTCCAGAGATCATCTCTGGCTGACCTGAAAGGAGCATCTTTGTTCTGTGTGCCTTGCTATAGCTTCATGGTGTGTGCTGTTACCTTTACTGCAAGGTAAGGGACTTAGTGGTGTGCTCAAAGTCATGCAGTGAATCTGCTGGCAGAGCTTAGGTGCTCTGAATCCCCAGGAGCCATCACTGTGGTGGTGAGACTATTTGTCTTAGTGTGCATTTGCTATGTGGAGTGGTACTGGCCCCTGTGCTACAGTCATGTAAGAACTGATAGACATATCTACCAGAGAAAATCTAGCACTGTCAGGACTGAAATGTAGGGGATTACAGCCATGTGTCAAATTGAAGATAGCTGAAAGAAAGAGGTGCTGTTTTCCAGTTTAAAAGACAAAGGGGAATGAAGTATTATGTGGGCTTATTCAGCGGCAAACAAAACCCCAGGTGCAAGAAAAGTCTCCTGTCAGGATACAATCCTGGGTAAGGGCATTATTGGAACAGTTTATTATAGAAGGCAAAAAATCCTAATATTTTAAAAACAGGAAAGATAAAGCAAAGAAAAAATAAACTCTTGCCAATGTGTCCTTTTTTGCCCTCTCTTGGAAGGCAAGAACCTTTCTCAGAGCTGTACCCTCTGACAGTATAGCTTAGTCCTGGATTGCACAGCCTCTATGTGATCAATACTTTTGTCATTGCCACTACAGTCTAACACTATTAATTCACATGGAATTCAGAGCAGAGGCTTTAGAGATTTCTCCTGGCCAAGGAACAGTGCTGAGTGAGTTTGGTAGCTAATTACAGATTACTCTTAGGCAGTGTATCATTTACCTGGTTTATTCTGAAATGTTTTCTTTTAGGCATTGTTTGAGGCTTAAAACGGAAAAACATATCCATACTTTGACATCAAATTTCCATTTGTGAGTTGCTAGAATTGAATTTGGAGTATGCAAATGATAATAACTGTCAGGACACTGCATCATATTCTTCTTCTGACAGTTGCAGCAGTGTGTCCTGACACTAAGGGTGGTAAATAGGGCTGTAGGAAATACCAAAGCTGAGAATCCAAAGGCTCTTTGAGCCTCACTGAAGTGGGAACATGTTCCTCAAAGAATTTGCTTTCTTCCTTTGCATCTTTACCAGGTGCTCATCATTTTCAATTGCCTCTCCATTGCTGGTTTTCCCCCTTTCCATTTAGTCACCTTGGTGTCTCACATGAAAAATTGAAGTAGTACATATAAGTCAGTTAGACAATGAGAGTTTGAGAGATTGGGATTTTGTTTAAAAACCATTTCCTGGGATTACACATCCATAGCTAGTGGTAATAGTTGGATTATTAAGCTTTTTCTTGTCCTCATCAGTTACTGTTCTGGGTTAGTAGTGAGTAGCTGCTGCTCCTAGTGCCAGTGCTCAGGACCATTCCTCTCTAAGCTGTGTCCAAGCAACTCTGTGCCCTGGTTCCTGCCTGCCTCCTGCCACCTCTGCTGTTTCATGGCCAGCCCATAGACAGACTTTGCTGGGTATCTGGGTGCAGGGTGGTTGATGAGGGATACCCAGCTTCCCATTGCCTTTGGAACAGGATCTCCAGCTGTACCTGAGACTGTGAGTCACTCACCTGGGTCACAAACCTGGTTTAAAAACACACTCAAAAGATAATGTAGGTGTTGTCAGTAATTCTTGTCAGTCACTTGTTACTATCAGGAAGGTGAGAGACTTATAAATGAATTGCATTCATAGCCTATTTTCTAGATTCTGTTATTTTTTCTTTGTTCAGCTGTGTGAGTGCTGGATGGTCATTCATAAGGCAGACTGGGTATCTTCTAGCCTTGAGAGACCTTCTACTCCAAATGTCATGTCCAAAATAGCGGCATCCTCAAGGGGGTAGGTGGTGCCAAAGGAGACACAGAGTGGGGGACATGCTTCATGTATGAGGTGATAGATTTCCCTGGCATGTTTCCTAAAGACACAGCTGAAAATAAACCTCAGCTGATACAGTATTACAACTACTGCCTGCAATCTGAAAGGGCTGGAGCAGCTTCATGGTCCTCCAGGTATCATTTTGGGCAAGTCTCAGAACCAAGCTCTCAAGGATATTTGAGTGTCTTTGAATTTAGGTGTTCCCGAGTACACTTCTGTTCTCAAAGTAAAGAAGTGTATTTGCTGTGCATTTGCTCCAAACATAGGGATAGTAGGGGTTCCCTGCTCATGGAAAAAACCCCAAACAAACCTGTTAAAAGATTGTGATGTAGTCATATCTACGGATGAAGGTAGTCATTTAAAAGTAACCTGAACAGATGGGCAAATTGTTTCCCCATGTTTTTCTCCATTGTGCAGATTCCTGTAGATCACATGATACTTTCTCCTCAACAGGAGTCAATCCAGATCATCTCCAGGCTGTCATTTCTGTTGCTGGTCTGGATTGTCCAGAACAGCCTGGTTTGCCTGCCCAGAAGTGACAGCAGATGCTGCAACAGTCACTATGGTAGTTAAAGGTGCAAAAAACTCTCTAAGCTCTTGAGATGCCAAAGAGCTATCAAAATGACAGGATAAATGCACACAGACCACTAGAACACTTTTTCTTACTCCAGACAAAAAAGAAGTTTGTCATCTGCCAGAGATGACTTCAAATGTGGGGCCTTTGATCAGCTTTGATCCTGGTTTGCAGGAAGATGGTTGTTGCATCCTACTGGGGATAGGAATCAGGGCTGAGCTCTCTAGGAGCTGCAGGAAGTAGCAAGACTATGGCAATTATTGACATGGCTTTTATCACTAGGCTTTCAATTGAAAGTTCTTATGCCTTTCAACTTCAGGAGCATTCCAGAAATCACAAAAGAAAGCCATTAAAAAAAGAACAAACAAATGCACTAATGGTATTAGGTGGTTCATCGAACCCAAAATATCAATGCTCCTTCTAAAGGAAGCATTTCTCTCTTATTGACAACCCTGGTGACATTTAATGAGTTGTGTGAAGAAATAGGATCTTTAGCTGGTTCAATTGGTGTATTGGATTTTCAGCTAAGCTCCATTGTTAGATATCCTGAAGATAACTGGGCTCTAAATGCTATGCTGAAAATTCTGATTGGGTGATTTGATTGTGTTTTATGACGAACAACAAAACTGCGAGATTTAGGTAGGCAAGAGACAAATATTTGGGGCCTAAAAGGAGAAATAGTTGTAAAGCTAACACAAATTCTGCAATGGAAGGCCTCTCAGGAGGTCAGCTGTTGGCACATGGGTGACCAAGATGAAATATTATGGTTTCAAGAGCATTTGTAACAAAGACTGAACTTCTGCAAAGAGTAAGCTGAAAAACAGTCAGGAAAATAATCAGGGTATAATGAACAGAAAACAGAAGAAACATAAAACTAAATAGGGATTTAGCAAAATAAAAAGCCAGTATATTTCAGCATTGGTTAGCCACAATTTTTTTATTCATGCTGGAATGGTTGTTCTTAGGGGTATTTAGAACATTTTTATAGGTCAAGTTTTGAAATTAAAAGTGGCTTGGCCTTGAAAAGTGACAAAACTTCAACTTCCAACAGTTTTTTTGGAACAGGACTACAGCTCCTAACATGGCCCTTGAGAATGACTGTGAAAACTCAGTCCCTTCTTTATCCCCAACAGGTCTGTGGGGCACGACACTGACTGAGAACACAGCGGAAAACAGGGAGCTTTATGTGAAGACTACCCTGCGAGAGCTGCTGGTCTATGTTATGTTCTTGGTGGACATCTGTCTATGTAAGTAGCTGTCGTATCTCATAGGCACCATTTCTGTGTGCATAATGAGGGGAATAATGTGAGATTTTTTTACTAGTCTTCCTTGCTCTGCTGTAAATGTTACATTGATTGTATTTGCTCTCACTGCAGCAAAAAGCTGTCACTAACCTACAGAATTGATGCTGCACAGAGAAGCAAAATTACTGACCAATGCTAACTGATGTTGGTTAGACTTGAGCAGTATTTTCTGACTGTTATTATCAGTTCTAGCCATTGACTCCTCAGTCCCAGGAGAATCTGCCTAAGGCCTTTTCTCAGTTTCACAGCAGATGCTCAACAACCAGAGAGCAGCTCTAGAAACTTCCTGGTGTCAAAGACACAGTTCAGGGAGATTTTCCCCTCTGAGACTGGATGGGTGGCTGAGGTGATAAAGCAGATGGCAGCTCACTCTGTTGTTCTTGAATGTAATGTGTCCCTGTACTGAATGCTAATGCTAATATAGACTTTGTGTCAGTAGGACAATGGCTGTTTGGTTTTGCAAAGGTTCATTTGTTATCACAAGTGAGCACCTGTGGCATGGGACAGTGAAGAGGGTTATATTTCATGGACCCCATGGCAGGAGAGATGGACAGACAATACCACTCTAAGTTACTATCATGCTGGCCCAGGGAGACAGTGCTTCAGTCACTCTTCCCAAGGAACCAAGACACGCACACAGACGTCCTTGCTGTCACACACTGACTCGTCCAGGAGGTGTGGAGGGGTTGTGTCTTCAATGTCAGGTGCTTTATTTTCCTAGTGTCCTTTCAAGGGTAGGACATGCTCTTGGTGATCACCATGATGGATGTTTTTCTGAAGGAAGGAGCACTGGAGAGTTGAAACAACATGTTTGTGGAAGTTAGAGTCTGCTCCTCTTGGAGTTTCTTGGTAGATGAAAACTTACCTGGAGCTTTTCACTTGGGAAAACAGGGTGGTCTTTGTGCCTTCATGACTTCACATCAGAAATTCAAAATATAGGTCGTGGACTTTGTTCTGAGAAATAAAATTTCCCTCAGAAATTTTGTCTGGGAGCAAAAACTGTTATCCAGAATGTTCCGTTGCATCCTCCATGGGTTGTCTCTCACTATTAACTCTCATAGTTGGTCAGTCTGACCATTTAAACTCTGGAACACAGAGCAGATAAGTTTGTAAATCTCTAAGAAAGAAAAAGCCCTAAGATTTAGTCTCCTGTGCCTTGTTCAGCCTGTGAAAATATAAGGTACCTAGAAAGTGAAGATATAAATGCATTCATATCAGGCTCCAATATTCAGGTATAAGGAAGGACCCTCCTCTTGTTCTCTTAGTGACATATGGAATGACAAGTTCCAATGCCTATTACTACACCAAAGTGATGTCTGAGCTCTTCCTGCAGACCTCTACAGATGGCCGTGTCTCCTTCCAGTCCATCAGCAGCATGGCTGACTTCTGGGTGGTGAGTACACATCTGGCCTGCCAGGGGAATCCTGAAACTCAGCTAGACTGGGATATCCAGCTCCCGCTGAAGTACTGTCTAGTGATTTCAGCAAGACATTTTGCTGCCACAAGTTCTTGCCAGCTACTAGAAATAGTTACAATAACATGTGCTTGCAAAATATTCTTTGGTTTAAAGTATAATTTATCCCTGAGCACTGTGTCCAGAATACTAGCTAGGCTAAGTTTTATGTGTGCCCAGAAGAGTCCATTTCCCAGTAAAACAGGACATAACAAAATAATTTTGGTGATATAAACATTAGCTCATTGCACAGATAGGAAGTAGTGGCCTAGAGAAGCTAAGAAATGTACTTCAGGTTTCCTTGTGACACAAGTGACTTTGAATCCTAGAGCTCAATTTCTTCAAGCTAGTGTCAGTAAAAGCCGTTTTCATGGCATTTTGAGAACATCAAAATTAACCAGCCTGTAATTAATGCCTGGGCTTGTCTAATCTATAGATTCTTTAGGAATAAAATGGATTAAAATTTGCAGTGACTTTTATCAAAGAGAATAAGAAAGGGAAAAAACATCCAGGGTCTAACATATTTCTGTCAAAGAATGAGTGAAAGAATAATGAGATTCTCAGTGAAGGCCATTGATTAATTACAACAACTTATCTCTGACAGCCAGAAATTATTTGTCAATTAGAGTTGCCCTTTTCTGTCATATTAAAACACTCCAGCAAACAATGGCACTATTGTTTCCCCACCCCTGTTTCCAGGACACTGGCACACACGCTTTTCATCATTCACAACTTGTGCCACAGCAATTCCTTGAGAATTGTGCTGACTGAAGTAGAAGAGACAATGAACTTGTAGGGCTCTTGTTTCTTCATCAGGCATAGAAGGTGCCACAGCCTGTGAAAAACCAACACTGACCCTGCTGCCCAGCATTCCTCCTCTACCACCAACCCTGGTCTTTCTTCTCCTTAAAATACATGCAACACAAATTGCTAGTATTTTGCATCTTGGGGACCGTAGAGGAGTGGGTCAGGTTTTACTACCTCAATCCCAGACTAAGAAAATTCCTCCGATGTGTGAGCTATGAAGGAGTTCTCCTCTGCCTCCTTTGCAGTATGCACAAGGTCCCCTGCTGGACAGTCTTTACTGGACAAAGTGGTACAACAACGAGTCCCTGGCAGCACACAGCACCCAGTCATACATCTATTACGAGAACCTGCTGCTGGGGGTCCCACGCATGAGACAGCTGAAGGTGAAGAACAACTCCTGTGTGGTCCATGATGACTTCAAGGAGGAAATCTCGGGCTGCTATGATGTATACTCCGAGGACAAGGAGGAAAAGGTCTCCTTTGGGCTCATCAATGGAACGGCGTAAGTTCATCTAATCCAAATTAGTCTCTTCTAGATCAATGAGGAACTGCTAAGCTGCAGGATTTGGGGGGTAAGTTTCTCACATAAGGCTGGAATTCCCTTTGCAGTCAAAGGCAGAAAGTCCTTTTTATCTACCAATAAGGTCTAGTGTCTCTTTGTGGAGAAGCACAATAGAGTGAGTTTTCACGCTGGGAAAGCCATGAAAAATCCAGTGGGAATATAAGAAGAAATTGTTGTCTATTTTTAAGAGAGTGAGAATAAAGACAGACCTTTGGGGCCAGATCTATCAGATGGCAAGCTGGCATTCAGCTAGTAAGTTACTATTTGCTTTTCTCTGGGATTTCAGGAGCCAGAGAAAAGGAAGTGCATCCCTTCTATCTTGGCAACCTGTTTCTCTATAATAATGTTGGGCAGCTGCAGTTTAATAACTCTTCTACTGCATGAATCTTGATCCATGTATGAGAAGCTATCATTCATTAGGAAATACAAGAGCATTCTAAGCAGGTTGTGTATGGTGTGGTAGAAGGCAATAGAGCAGATCCTGAGAATAATCTCCATGAAAACAAGACTGATAAAGCCAACAAACCTCAGAATTTTCCCTCCCTAGTGTTGCAAATCCTGTTGTGTCACTGCTGGAAAGTACTAAACCAGAAAACTAACCACAGTGGTTACCAGTATTATATAGGGTTAGATAAGGAGTAGGAATTAGGTGCCAATTCTTAAATTGAAAACTGCTCTGCCCCTTGAAGATGCAATTTTTCCTGTGTACAAGGCCATATTCAAGCCTGGGCAGGTGAAGCCTTTGTGCCTTGTCTGTTGCAGGTGGAGGTACCATTCTGAGGAAGAGCTGGGTGGTTCATCCCACTGGGGAAGACTAACCAGTTACAGTGGGGGAGGATACTACATAGACCTCAAGATGACCAGAGAAGAGAGTGCTGAAGCCCTGCAAGTCTTGAAGGAGAAACTGTGGCTGGATCGGGGAACACGAGTTGTCTTTATTGATTTCTCTGTGTATAATGCAAATATCAATCTGTTCTGTGTTCTGAGGTAAGCTGAGTCCTGACAAAAATTCTTCAGCCTCTTGCATCTTCCTCAATGCCTCAATCTGTTTCTTAAAATGCAAATATTTTATTATGGTCCACCAGTGGGGTGGGCCTGAGTGATGTCAGTAGAAATCGTATGGATTCAGAAGTCTTGGTCTTCCTGAAATAGCCAGTTGCACTTCTCATCACCTTCCATCCTTTCCTATCATAGGCAGTGAAACAGCAGAGATATGGCTGCATAAACACATACATAACACTTCCACTCATGCTCTGGTGGGTAGCCCATGCTCAAGTTTGATGCCTCTCAAAATTGTCTCTGAGCATCCATTCCCTAGTTTGAAATTGTTTCCTTGTTCCCTTCAAGGTTAGTGGTTGAGTTTCCAGCCACTGGTGGTGCCATTCCATCCTGGCAAATCCGGACAGTGAAGCTTATACGATATGTCAGTGCCTGGGACTTCTTCATTGTTGCCTGTGAAATTGTATTCTGTGTCTTTATCTTCTACTACATGGTGGAAGAGGCTTTGGAGCTCCGTATCCACAAGCTTCAGTACTTCACCAGCATCTGGAACATTCTGGATGTAGTTGTCATTCTGGTGAGGATCCTTGCACGCTTTTTTGGGGGAGAAATGGCAAGGATGTATAAGAGCCAAAATAAATGAAGGAATGTGGAAATAAATCTAGACAAGACCAGAACTGTCACATGTTTTTTTCACATGTTTTCTCTAATGCTAAAATGGACAGCAGAGTAAATGGACACACGCTCTTGTGTCTGGAAAAATTGCTAGGAGAAAATTATTTCTTGGAGATGCTCAAGAGACTGTGAAGTCAGGGCATCATCCAGCACATCAAGACCATATTTCTATAGCCCACCACTAGACTGCAGCTCTGAAGTGGGATTCCAGTGAGTTCTGTGACATTTTAATTTGCATGGAAGGCATAGGAACAGTGGTCACTGCAGACTATTCCTCTTCCTTTGCAGCTCTCCATTGTCGCTATTGGGTTTCACATCTTTCGCACCACTGAGGTGAACAGGCTGCTAGGAGAGTTGCTGAAACGCCCCAACACCTACGCAGACTTTGAATTCCTGGCATTCTGGCAGACACAGTATAACAATATGAATGCAGTCAACTTATTTTTTGCCTGGATCAAGGTACTGTAGGGGGTCTGGGAGGTGCCAGGTCTCCAGTCAGGCCTCTCCTTCTAGATAGTTTGAGGGTTGTCTCTTCCATGCCTCTGAGTAAATGAGTGTAACAGCTACAGAACAGAGAATTTTCCTCCCAGTCATATGCTCTGTTTTGCAGTAAATCTGGGCAACTTTCCACCCTGCATTCTAAGGTCAGTTATTTTGAGATAACAGGAATATGAGCTCAGATGCTGTGGTGTAAAAGTGTTTTTAGAAAATGCTGAGTACCATGTAACTTTGTCCATCCTGTACTATATTGGTATTTTTGAGGATAATCTTGCAAACCATGGGGTTTTTTTTTTTCATGATGGTCACTCAAGAGCTGGAAATGACTCATCTGTTGACATGGATTTTGCATTTCAACTAAAGTATTTTGGTGTGGCAGAAAGCCACCAAGGGGGTCCACATCAGCCTTAAGTGATTTGTCCCTCTAGCAGTCCCTGTTTATATTTTCCTTTGACAGAGGGAACAAAGTCATATGCTTATGAACCCAGAGAAGGATGGTGGCACACCTGGGATAAATGTCCTGAAGACTAAGCCACCATTCCCTAGCCAACTTTCTCCTCAGTACTTTGGTCCTGTAGTGAACCTCCTGTTTTAGTAAGCATGTTGCATACATGAGAGGGACTGACCTTGCTGATGGTTTGGCCTAACTTTGTCCCCATTCTTCCATCCTGCAGATATTCAAGTACATTAGCTTTAACAAAACAATGACCCAGCTCTCCTCCACGCTGGCACGTTGTGCCAAGGACATCCTGGGCTTTGCCATTATGTTCTTCATTGTCTTCTTTGCCTATGCCCAGCTGGGTTACCTTCTCTTTGGGACACAAGTGGAAAACTTCAGTACCTTTGTTAAATGCATGTAAGTGAGTAAGTTAGTGCCATGTTTCCATAATTTTATTAAAATCATTTTAACTGCTTTCCACTCTTCCCTCCAGTTGCAAATCTCAGTGTCAGACACCTGTTGTATGTCATAGTAATAAAGCCACAATGGTTATTAATAATAATTAATGTTATTATTAATATATTATTATTAATAATAATTGCTCACAGCCTTCTGGGCAAAAGAATGCAATGAGAAAACTGAGGGCAGATTTCTGTTTGTCTGGTGTTTATCAGTAAGGACAAGAGGTATGGTGGATATTGCTAAGGATGTCTATTTCCATAGAAATCCCACATATATTGATCAATATATCTGAGATGGAGGATGACCAGTGGGTGGTGAGCACACACAGAAGGGAGCGTTGGGGAAGTGAGTTAAAATCCTGTCTCAGACAATCCTGCAGTCCATGGGCCTGCTCAAGCAATGTATGATATGTTAACGGAGGTATCTGCTACAGCAATGGTTTTCAGCTTGTGTTCCACAGACCTCTGGGCATCCAGGTACTGCCTTTGAGGGCTCTACAAGAGAAAACTGAGATAAGGAAGCTTAGGATCAATATACTTAAACTTTCTTCATTATAGGGGCTATGAACTACAAAAGGTTGAAGAGCACTGTCCAGTTCTAACATCCCTCCAGAGTCTCACAAACTCTCTTGCAAGAGATGGCTTTGTTGAGTCAAATGCCTTTAATCAGGGAAGTTTTGGTTTTGACTCCTACTTATACGAAAACATGCTTTGGACAAACCGAATTTGTGTGGAAACCATGTTTTATTTTCCACTGCTCTAACCAGATCAGCTTGCTTCACCCCTGAAATACTATGGATGCATTTAACTTGCGACTCTGGAGTGACTTAGACCGTGCTCTGGGCACACAGGCACATTGTGCCTGTGCCCATCTGGGCTGCAGGCAGGTTCAGGTTCACTTCAGAACTGTTTGCATCACTTCTGTGCCTTTGTATGACCCTATGCTCTTTCTTTCCCCTAGTTTCACCCAGTTTCGGATCATTCTTGGTGATTTTGACTACAATTCCATTGACAATGCCAACAGGGTCCTTGGGCCTATTTACTTTGTCACCTATGTGTTCTTTGTTTTCTTTGTGCTTCTGGTAAGCAACGAAGTCCTCCTTTGTCCCTGTGTTGAAAGCAGTGTTTGAGAGACCCCTCCTGACAATCCCTGGGTTAGGTGTAAATGCTTAGAAAAGGAGTTCTGGTTACAATAACTTGGCAGTGCAAATAGACCACAGTAGGCAAAGAGTTTGTTACTACAGTTGGGGGTTGGATTATAAGGGTGGTTAAAGGCCAGCATCTGTGAAGGTGAAGACTGAAACTGACTGACTTCCTAGGCAATGGATGCAGAGGGATGTTCATCATAACCAGGTTAAACACCCAGTGTCAGAAGTCCATACCTAACATAAGATTTTGCAAGAGAAGATAACAAAGGTAGCGTTTGAGGTGGGAACAAATGTACTTTCAGCCACTGCTTTAACCGTAAAAACTTAAGAAAACACGGTGTGGCTGAAATGGGCCTTTTCTTCTCCCTCTTTAATTTGCCCAAGAGATACCCCACAGGGAAACAACTCCCTGCTTAACTAAGTCTTGCACTGCTGTGCCTGTTTCTTGCTGCTTCAGCTGCTGCAGCCGGCAAGATGTCTCAGGCATATTCATCTCACTTCTTCCCCTTTTCCTAGAATATGTTTCTGGCCATCATCAATGACACCTACTCAGAAGTCAAGGAGGAGCTTTCAAGCCAGAAGGATGAGCTGCAGCTCTCTGACATCTTGAAGCAGGTGATGAATAATTAAAGCTCTGCTACTTTCTAGCTAAATCATGAAGCATTTTTTGGAAGTCCCTGACCTAAATGGAATTTATTAGTGAGAAACAGTAGATGCTTTCTTTGTGTGCACAAGAGTCACAATTTCTTTCTGGGACAAACCAAGCTTCCAGACCCTTTGTCAATAAGAAGATGAGAAAGCAGCTGTTGGGGGAATCCTGTACTTGATGCAGTGTTTCTGAGAGACTTTTTTTCCCAAGATGTCTCTAGACAAAGCTCTTTCGGTCCTTCATAAAATGTACTTTGATCAACAACATGGCAAGTCCTGCTGTGCTAAGCTGAGCCTGTTACAGTGGCACAAATCTAGCAGGTTAAATCTGGCTTTCCCATGGGTAAATTCCAGAAAAGTTTCTGGAAACTCACAATTCTGCTGTGGGACCAATATTCTGCAAAGAATAGTATTTGAGACATTATCTTAAGCAGCTGATGTGTTGGGAAATCAGATAAAGGAAGATCTGGGATGAGAAAAGCAAAGGGTTAGAGTGTTAGTGTCACTCTAAAGGCATGATTCTAGTTTAGAAATGAGGTTCATACAGCAGTGCTTTATTTGCTTGCAGGAAGCTTGAAAACTCCTGGTATTATTTAGCATATGCTCACCTGTATCACATTGCCCACTCTGCTCTACTTCTCACTGTTCTGTGTGCGTGATTCTGTGTCTGTATCTTTGGTAACAGAGCTACAACCGGACACTCACGAGGCTGAAGCTGAAGAAGGAGAGGATTTCTGATGTGCAGAAAACCCTGCAGAATGGTACAAAACAACTAGACTTTGAAGACTTCAAGAACAGCTTGAAGGAGTGAGTCAGCTCGAGGGATGCGCACTTAGTCCTTTCTTGTAGTAAAACATGTGATTTTAATTTTCTGCTTTTCAAGACAAGGAGAGCAGTTAGCTCAGATCTGGGCAAGTTAAGACTGAAAAAAAAAAAATCTTTCCTCAAATGTTTAATTTCCTGTTCTAAATAGGTTTATATAACTATCTCTTGCCCATTTGGGATGATTAGGTTTGTCACTGGCAGGAGGAAACAACACTCTGATGTCAAAATTCCTGCTCTGTCAGAGTTTAATAGTATAATTCTATGCTTTGAGTTTTCTCTTTCTATTCTTTTGCAGACTGGGCCATGCAGACCATGAGATTACAGCAGCTTTCTCCACATTTGACAGAGATGGCAACCACATCCTTGATGAAGAGGAGCAACAGCAGATGAAGCATGACCTGGAGGCAAAAAAGGTAAAAAAAATAGGGGCAAGGAAAAAGATCTTCTGTTCAGTAGACATCACTCCAAAGTGGCCTCAGGAATCTTTGAGTTTATGATATAAATTAAGCAGGTAACTAAAATACAGTTCCAACTCCACGTGGATACAACTGAGTCTATTTCTGCCTGTGAAGCTCTGTGTTATTAACAGTAAAGCTGACCACAGAGTTAGGATGCATATTTGCAGGAGTTTCTTTGTTTTCCAGGTTGCTCTGAATACAGAGATTGAAAATTTGGGGAAATCCTATGGTGACAACAACCTGGATGAGAATCTGACCTACATGGAAGCAAGGAATAACCAAACCAATAAGGCCACCTGGGTCTCCAAAGAAGAGTTCCAAGTGTATGTTTGTGCTGTCAGTAGTTCAAACACCCTGCAAATGAGGGGTCCAATTTCTGCTGCTTCCATACCTGATGTAACTCTTTACAGTGGTGCTGAGCAGGTTCAGTAAGATCTTGTCCCTTTTATCTTGCACCTGTGTAAATAAGCAGGTCAGGAGATAACTGGGACTATTCTAGTAATGTAGTTTGCTTGTACCTGTAAAAGACTGAGTTGAGAAGTTTTGCTTTCTGCCTCTTGAATAACCTCTGCAGCTGTCGCCTAGCCACAGGCAATACGCTGTCATGTTTCAGGTCAGAAGGTGGCCCAAATAACTGGGCCAGGAAAGCTGATACCTTTACAGAAGGTCTTATAGCAACAAATATTCTTGATTTATAGCCTAGTTGGCCTTTATCCTCCAGGTCCAAGAATAACATTTTTCTATTTCTTCCATAGGAGGAGTGCAGGATAAACACAGCACAGAGAATTAGTGTATCTTGGTTCTGCTACTGAGAAACACTGAGCAAACCACATAGGGCCATATCAAAGGAGAGGCAGGTGCAATATTTAATAATGGAATTATGCTATGTCTGGGCTGGGATTCATCCTAAGCAGAACCACTAATTACAGATGAAAACACAGTGTAGCAGAGAGTTATGTCACCAGTAGGTGTGGATCAGTGATATGGGAGCATTCACTTCTATTTGAGTTCTCTGGGAGAGATCTGCAGCAAATCCCTTTATTCATCACAAGAAAAAGCTTACAAATGCTCTTCATGTCTCCCTCAGCCTCCTGCATCGTGTGCTGCAGCTGGAACAGTCCATAAACAGCATTGGCGCCAAGATTGATGCAGTGGTGAACAAGCTCCATGTGCCAGAAAGAAAAGAGCTGAAGAGGAAGGATCTGTTGGGGAAGCCGGTGGGTGATGCTAGCAAGGTTGGTAGCCCTCCACCATGCATTTGAACCAGCTTTTCAGATCAGATGACCAGCTCTGCTGGGAGAAATGGGCCTGGAACCATCTTTGCTTTTCCAATCCTCATTGACTTAAGACAAAAAGGCTTGGGCAGGGTCAGCATTTTGTATGATCAATCCTTTTCTGTTTAAGCAAAATGACACAAACCCTCTTGTTTTCATGTCCCCACAGTTAACCCTAGTACCTTTAAACACACCTTCTGGCTCCTTTGAGGCCAACCCCAGCCCTGTGGCAGTGGATGAAATTTGCTTTCTTCAGTTGCTTTCTGACTGTTCATCCTCAGACATTAAAATGATCAAACTGTCCTTTCTAGCAAGAGCAGCTCATGGCTGTTATGAACTGTGATCTTAACATCTTGCCTGTGGATTATTTATCACACATGTGGCAGAAGATTGGTCAGCTGTGTGCTTATATCACTGCAGAATTGTGACTTTTGACAAAGAGTGCCCATATTGACTCAATCAGTGTATTTTGAATCTTCAGCTTTAAAGTCAAAGTCAGCAAGGCTGTGGGAGCCATGTCACTGCTTCATGGTTTTGTGGCTTCAATAATGAGAATAGCCAAACAGCACAAAGTGACCTAGCAGAGTCAGAAAGAAACCCCCCTTTCACAGAGTAGTCTTGTGATCCCTTCCTATTGAAAGAGTGTTTTGGGAGGTGCTACTTCTCATGTGAACATGCCCAAAATCTTCTGCAAGTGTTTGTTTGCAGATTTGCTTTGCCACAATTTCTGTGGCATGTGCTCACAAAGGTGTATTGGATCTCTAATGGACAAGCAGGCTTGTTCTAATTTCTGAGAGAATGTGGGAAGATATTTTAGTATCATGCACACCTTGCGTCTCTCCTGGAGTGTTGCTAGACTTCTTGGTACCTTGCTGACATTGCAGGTCACACTTTCTTCTTGTTCACAGGAGGAAGAAGCCAGTCAGGAAGAGCTGCACCCCCAGAGCCTAGACCAGCTGGGGAAAGAAGAAGCAGAAAGCTGGGGGATGGAACACATACAGAGAAACAACCTGAGTGGCAGCTCTTCCCAAAATGGGGTCTATCACATCTTACCCAAGTCAAGTCTGCTGGGTTCTCAGGTGCCCAAGAACCTCTAGCCAGTCTGATGTGCACTTCTATAGCAGTGCTCAACAGCCCAGTGCTCCCAGTCTGGCTGCCATGGTACCAAGTCACTGTCAGTTGTTCCCCCACTGTTAGGATAATCCAGACAGCTGGACACAGACATCACTGTTGCCAGGAACTCTTAATGTGAAAAATCAGGGATGCTGTTCTCCCGTGTAATGATGTATCATGTCACAGAGCTAGAACTTCTGTCCCCCTTCACCTTCTCCTCTGCACCCATATCTCAGAAAGAGGTGAAATTTGGCACTTAGGTGATGTATTAGATTTCTGTCTCTGAACAGGCTGGCAGAATATAATTTATCTAGCCTTCTCCAAAAAGTAGGGACCCCAGAACTCTGAACATTTGTGTCCAGAGTGGCAACTTGTTCCCAACACGCGATGGTCTGCAGGAGAAAGGTATGGTTGTCATGTAAAGAAAGCAGAATATAATCACTAGTGTGAAATGGGAAGAAATGTAGTGGTTTCTACCAGGTTAAATCCGGTTGTATTTTGTTTCCAGATTACCTTGGTAACCTTCTCTGTACCTTAGATTCAACTGTTGAGGAAAGAGACTACTAGTGCTTAACTCTGGATAACTACAATAAGACTTGACACCAGTGTAATTGGGATAAGGTTTGAAATATTCTAAAATGAGAAGCAGTTGGTGGAGTCCTAGATCTGAGTGTTAAGGAACAAACTTATGGTTATATGATTTCTAATATAGCTGTTGACACTAATAAATCTTTGTCATTTATTTTCACACTCCTTAAATTGCATCTCAAGGTTCTTGCACTTTGCAAATTAACACCCCATTTAAAAAGTTTGATGCTTCTTGTTTTTGTTAAGGAAACAAATTTGCAGTTGTGGGTACTGACACCATTTGCATTGAAGAATATTGTGAAAGTGAGATGAGTGTCAGGTTATTTTTAACACATGCAAAATACTTCTTTTCCAAGCACTTTTCTGTTTTCTGAGGCTTCTCTTTCCTTGTAATTTGTGCAGACTATTGCTGCTATTACAGGGCCATTGTAAATATATTTCAAATACCTTAATCACTGATATTCTGCAATAGTTAACCTCAAATAGAGTCCGTAGGCTTAAAGCCAATAGCAATGTCAGCTGTACCAGACCACTGCTAACAGCTCTCATTAGTGCTACACTCTCAAGTGTGCTGTGCAGTGCAGTGAAAGGTTTAGTGGGGATCTTGTGCAGGGGAAGCTTTTATTGCCACCTTTTTTAAGATGGATGCGTCACTGCATTCTGGGGAAAGCCTTTTTGGCAATGTCTGGAGGACCTCAGGATGAGCCTGTCCTCAGATGGCCCAGGTTTCAGGGCTGCCACAGCCACAAGATAGTCTTGGTAAATTGAAGCAATGTCATTCAACTACAAGGGCCCAGCAGGAGCTGTGAGAAGGAGATTGTTGTCCAACCCACAGGGAGCTTAGATTTCAGACAGGAGCTGTGGAGGCAGGAACTGTGGGGGTCTCATGACTCACTTCCCATCATCAGCTGGTCCTGCTGTTGGGAACAAGACTTATCTGTGAGATATTGACTCCCAGTTCTACTGAACCCAGAACTGAGCAAAACCTCTTACCTTCAGCTTTTCTGGCTGAAAACAGAACAATGGTGTTGCTTACTTCCTCCTCCTTCCTCCCTGCATTGAAGCTATTATTTTACTCAGAAGAAAACAGCCTGTCAGGAAAGCTTCCTGAAGTAGGCTTTTTTCCCCCTCCAAATTTTAATGAAACAGAAAATTCATATGCTAAACTGTAATTCAGCAGAGGAGTTATGTGCTCTATAACGAGCTTAAATAGTGCACACAGCCCTTTGTAGCAAATTCATCAGGTCTTCTGTGTGTTGAAAGGCACAGAGGAAAGTTCTTACAAATTAATTTGTAAGACCTTGTTTTAGATCCTGGCTCAAGAGCGGACTATGAGTACCAAGGAATAATTGCAAAGTAAGAAAAAAAATTGTTGTTCTTTTGAGGTCTCTAAAAGAGTGTCTGCATTTTCCATGGACTCAAATTACTGAATGAGATTCGGAGTCCGTATTACTGCACAGATATCAAATGCTTGGGATGCTGATCTTTTAGGAACTAAGTCTGGCACTTTGGGAGAGATCCAAGCAGCAGTTGTCTGCTTTAGGTGGTTGAACCTGTGCTAGTAGCCAGTGTAAGACATGATGCTGGCTGAGGCTGATCTCCTTAACCTAGAAATAACTACTCTGAGGGTAATAGGATCCTGAAATCAGGTTCTGCTAAGCAAATGAAGGTAAAACTTACTATCTGTAAAGCTTGACTTTACAAAGCCTCAGATTTCTCACAAGACGAAAGTGTTGTTTAGCTGCTCTGTTCAACAGAGAAGGTGACTCAGAACCTCCCCTTCTGCATTGCCCAGTGTTTCTTCTCTGTTCCCCTTCTGAGCTGTGCCAGGCCCCAAGACCATCCCCACAGATAACCTCCCACTGAGACAGAGATGCTGCAGCCACAGCAGCAGAATGTAGGAGCCCTGCCTGTCACTGTACAGCAGAAAACAACATTCACCCCCCTGCTCCCTTCTGCACAGGGACTCCCATATCTATCAGAGAAGGCAGGTGAAGTGCAGAGGTGCCACAGCTGAACTCAGATCCATGGGACAGTGACCAACAGCATCAGGCAACAGCTCCCAGGCACTGAGTCTGCTCTTGAGGGCTGCAGGAGGAACAAAATGGTAACGTGCAGTGTTTGTTCATGCCTGAAACCTGGGAAGCCAGTTTTCCCCTGCAAAGGGAGAGCATGGGAATCTCCACAGGGCCACTGCAGCTGGGAGAGATGTCTGCCTCTCACTCTTCCTGTCTCTGATGAATGCAGGAGACTCTAGCCCAGCTTGCCAGGGCTCTCCCTTTCTCTCTGGCAAGAACAGCCTGGCAGCTTCTTCTCCCTTGGACTTGGGGGACAGCAGTCAGCCTGCCATGTTGAGGAGCCCTAAATCAACTCTGGCTGAGATGACACAAGAACTGCAGGCTATAGTGATCTCCCAGGTCAGATCTTTCCCTGCTTCTTGGCAGAAAGGCCACTTCCCCCGTGCTGTGATTTTAGTAGTGCTAGTGCTTCTCAGTGTAAAACAACTTCTGTTACTGGCATGTGCCTATGCCTGCATTAATCTCATATTTCTTGTACATCTTCACGCCACCGTACCACCGTGCCTTGTCTGTTCTTTGTCCGTGCTGCCGTGTATATGATGTGTCCTAGAGCAGGCACAGAAATTACTTGTCCCCAGCATTTGCTTTTGTGCAATTGTGAATTGTGTTTTCAAACTTGTTGAGAAATAATACTGATACACCAAATGGTAAGTTCATACAGCTTTTCTTTTCAAATACATGTTGTCAGGACTCCCATCAGGAGCAGATATTGCTTAGATGATATATGCCTGATGAGTAAAGTAAAGTATTTGTTCCTCAAAAAACCATGCATGATTGTGTTTTGTTTCAATCTGCAGAGGGTAGTCTTCCAAACTGCACTGTGCCAGCTGTGCCCTGAAGTGGTTAAAATCTTTGGGAAGAGGATTGGAAAAGTATAAAGTGCTTTGAAGAGATATCAGTGGTTATCACTGTTATTTATGTTGGCACTAGCAATGGATGTGGTCTGAGGCCCACACTGGCAGGTGGTGTATGCACTCCTGATTTAGAGCCAAGGGAAGGAAGCAGTGTGCTAGCCATGATTTCAAAGTACAAGTGAGGCAGAGAGAGACTCATGGATATGTGCAGGGAAGGGGATGGCAGCGATGTCTGAGAGGAGGCTCGGGCATCTGGCAATAAGCAGCCCCAACCATCTGTGGCCATGAGCATGGAAAGCTCCTGGTCGTGTCTTGCCAAGAACATGATGCCACAGTCTTAACAATGAGCAAGCCTAACTTTCCACGTTTAAAAGGAACACGTAAATCTCCCCCCACAAACAGAGCCAAGCTTCTAGTTACCTTACCAGGCTGTTTTGGTTTACCAGTAGATGTCAGTCAGCACTACTCACAGCCCCTCGCACCTCCAGTCCTTTCACTTGTTTTCAACGGACAGAAACAAATCTGTCATTTGTTTTACTGAGAGAAACTGAGATACAGAAACTTTCCCTTCGTGGTGACAGAGAAAAGACAGAAACAGAATCCCTGGGTTCCAACAGGTACTTTATAATACTAGACCCTCACACTTGAGTATTTGTTGCAAACTTTATCTATCTCAGGCAGGTTATAATTCTCCCTACAACCTGTAAAAAGGGTTTCTATTCATTTTGGGTTTTGCTCATTTTTTTCAGTCTCCTGAAAAGTTCCTAATGAATGCTATTATTAGCCTGGAGCTGCTGCTAACTGGTCAGTCTTTAGCACAGAAGGCTTTTAGCTGGAGGTTGCCCTGCCCCTGTCTGTTTTACAAACACTCCCTAGCAGGAATCCCTTACAAGGGAAAGAGCAACATCGGGGAACAACTATCAGTATTCAGAGTTTATCAGCAACTAAGAGAAAGAGGGAAGGGAGTAGCCAGCACCTGATGATCTAGCTGATTACAAGCCCAGTTGCTGTGCCATCCTTTTGCTGGTCACAGAAACTCTAACTCCAGGTCTCCAAACATGAAAGCACGGAGCCTGGGAGCGTGAGAGCAGTAAAAGTAGGAGGAGTTTCAGTGAGTGCCAGGTCCAGCCCTCATTCTGGGCTCAGGGGATAAAGGATATGATAAAGTGAATGTGCCAGGTTTTGAAGAGACATAGCACAGCTCAGAGTTTATGGCCCGTTTTCAGAGGCGGCAAATGCCAGGCATAGCTCATTGCCAGCCAGCCAGGCTGTACACATGCCAGGCACTCAGGCAGGTGACAGAAGGGTGCCAGCCGCGCGGGGTGCGGTGAGATAAAGCCTTGCCCTGGCTGAAGGGTGTTAAAGGAGTGCAAAAGTTCAGCTGACAAAACAATGGGTGTTCAGCGATGGGTCTCCAGCCTGTAGCAGCCAGCTTTGCTGAGGTGCACCGTAGCAAGTTACCAAGGGAGCCTGTGTGCATGGCAGTAACAGAGCTCTACAGCACAGGATGTCCCAAACAACTCTGGATGGTGCTGGTCCCTGGCTACTGCCATCCCCAGAAGATACCAATCGTTACTATGATGGTATACTCACCTCTAGGTGCCCGAAGACACAGCAGCCTAGGAAACAGCCACTCAGAGCAACATGCAAAACAGGAACTTTAAACTGGCTTTGCTTGTGCTGCCTGAGAAGGGACTCGGAAGCCATCCCAAGTGATCATTTCCATCGGCTATGTATCCCCATGGGGTCCCCCTTCTGCACAAAACATCAGAAACAACAGTAAAGGGCGAGCTCAGAGAGAAAAACTCCATCTCTGTGCACACACACACACTTGCAGACATATTGCTGTAATGTTGCAAACCACCCAGGTTGTTCAGACGTGTTTGGAGATCACAAAGAGAGCAGGCTTTGAAAACACATGCAAAGACTTCTGGGACAGACTAAAGGGCAGATTTTCTCAGCTTCCTACAATTGAGAAGTGTTACAGCAACAAGAGATGGTAGGCTTTCTGAATCCTTTCAAGAATACTGCCTTCTGAGTTTTATTCTGTTCAGGCCCAGGAGAGGCCATGCCACCAGCAGGCATTCTTTACCATAAAGAGAATAGGGTCATGTTATTGTAAAACAGAACAGATTGTAGTTGCTTCTGTTCTCTTACCAAATACTCATGAGGAAGGAGAGATGTGCTCAAATGAACTGTGCAGCATTTGAGCACCAGGACCTATGTCCAGGTGCTGTGGTCAGGGTCCTTGATAGAGAACAAGGAACACCACCCTAGAGACCTCTCATGTCTCCTCCATCCTTAGCGTGGTGACCATGGGCTGTTTATGAATGTGTCTTTTCACACGCTTTGGGAGATGACAATGTTCAATTTCTTGTCCTGTCCCTCCTCTGTGAGTCATTAATATTTACTCATTGTCCCTTCTCCACCAGCTGAGTGCCTGGAGGAGGTACCCCTAGATGTCCTGCTGTCCTGGTGAGAAGCTAAGCTCAATATCGTCAACACTTGCCACTCCTGGTGTTCTATACCCAGACCCTCATTTACTCTCCATTCAGACCCACCTTGGCATTTCTGTTGTGACTCTTTACTTCCCCTGCCTCTCCTGATTATGGAGAACTACCTCCAGCCCTAGGACACATCACTGGCCTTCAGTGACTCCTGGGTGACTCTGGGCTCCCTCTGCCCCATTTGCATGCACTTGTCATCTCCACTTACACAGCCATTTCCAATGTAGGAGAGAAAAATTAAGTCTGGAGAGGAGCAGAGCATACAATCAGAAAATCTGAGATGCCCTGGCCAAGACAAACTCCAGGCTGCAGCTTTACTGAAAAAGCCGAATATAGAGATGGGACATAGTGGAACATAACCAGTGAGGCCAGATGGAAGGTGAGTACAAAGAACTCTGGCATAAGTAGCTTAGGAGTGTTCTGCTTTTTCCTGTGGCATTACTGGGTAAGTTGTGCAACCAAGTGCTTCCTTTGTTCTCCTCTTTGTTACTAGCTTCATCTTCAAGACAAAAATCCAAACATTTAGTCTGGCTTTCTGTTTTGAGTTATGTTTGATAACACTTGCTACCTGGTGATTCCCTGCTTTTCTTCCTCAGTTTACTTGTTTATAAATGTGATTTTCCTGAAGTCTGCATCAGAGTAGGGGACAGCTGAGATTTCTGAGCCTTTACACTTTTTCTCTCACCTACTGTGATGCCCTGCCCTGTGTCATGGCATAGTAGTTCTCTGTCAAAGTCATGTAGTACTGATAGGCCTCTAGGAAGGCACAAAAGAAAGGGAAGAGTTATGGATGAGACAGAGTTACTTTCCTATCTCTCCTTCTCCAGAATACAAGCTGTTTGCTCTAATGGTATCTCACACTCTTACTGTTGTGTATGGTCTCTTGGGGGAAGAACACTCTGCAACTCTGGGTGTACAGCACCTATTGCAAAAAAAAGTCTGAATGTGGTCAGGGCTGCCACAACAAATCCTAATGGCAGCAGCTCAGGCCTTGGGAGTAGATAAAAGTTAAACTGTTTTTAGGAATTTTCGACGGCAGCCTGGACTTTGCTCCTGAGCAAGGAGGTGAAATGCCTACGTAACTATGTGTATGTCAACATTCATGTCTAGCAAGGGAACTGACCTCTGCAGAGCTGAGTTGGGACAGATAAAACACACTTTAATCCTGTTAGCCTCCTGCAGGCACTGAGGCCCTCAAAAGGGAAGCAGGAGGATGGAGTGCCCATTCCTGACTCACAAATAGCAAGGCAAACTTGAAGGAGTCCTGCACAGGAGCTTGGGTTGAGTGAGAAAATTGTACTGGGGATGGTGTGTTTGACCTTAGTGCTTGGTGCACGTCTTGGTCTGAAGTCCTAGGTTTTGTCCTAAAGACTTGAGAACACTATAGGGACAGTCATGACTGGCATCTCTCCCAGACCTGATTGTCTAGAGAACACATGGGAGCTTTCTTTCTCCGTAGCAGGTTCCTGAGCACATTACTAACAGCAACACAGGAGCGATAAAAATCTGAGCACATTTATGGTGTCATCTTTTTAACTCCTGAACAACTTGGTGATTTAGATGCACTAGGCATTTTATCTATGACGTCCTTGGCTGATTACTTGCTTTACCAGATAATATCTGTGTGTAATTCTGTTGGTCCTATAATTCAGTTATTCATGATTTCTGTCAGAATGAAGTCCATGATATCTCAGTGTATTGTACTACTTAAATATTAGTTTCCTTTACTCTTAGATTTGCTTGAAACCTTTCTTATCTTTAACCAATTAAGGATTTAGTGCTACTATGAATTCAAATAATGGACTAAATGATTAACAAAACTTGACAGAGTCAGATTTCTTCTACACAATCTGCAAGTCTTGCAAAGTCAACTTCCCCAAGGCAAGCAGCACTTTAACCAAGTAAGAAAGGCCAGTCAGCACTAGCTTTGACATGATTCATAATGAGGGTGGAAAAAGCACAGTGAGTTTTTTTTGTGCCTAGGGTGGTAAATTTGTAGATGCACCAGATTCAGTACATGTGTACACATCTGTACAGGGTGTGTCTTTTGGAATGGTTTACTGGAGCTTTTGGAAAAGAAGAGCCCAGAAGTATCCTTCAAGCACCATGTCTGATGTTGCTATCTTCTGCATTGATCTCAGAGCTGCTTTTATACAGTAAGCATTGAGATCTGCTTATTAATGTATTCAGTAGAGAAAGCAATAGTACTAATCATCGTACATTTCCTCCTGGACATATTTCTTAAGCACTCTCTTGCTAGTTCAAGTCCCTGAAATATTTCATAAGCTTTATTAAATTCAGCATTAGGTAGGATTAAAAAACACCCTGGATCTGCAGGTCAATGAGAGCAGTGTGCTAAAGAAAGTAGTGGAGAAACAGCAGGACTCCTCAAAGCCTCACTTTCTGCTAGATCACTTCCCCCATGCCCAGGATGGTATCATGGTCCTTCCTGCTCTGCAACCCTACAGTGGCAGCCAAATCAGAGGCTCAAGGCAGCAGGAGCTAAGGAGCAAAAGCAAAGATCTCAAACCTGTGGTAAAACCTGAATGAGATCTGAAACATGACCCAGGCTGTTCTTTCCTTGCTATCACGACATATCAATTCGAAGCCTGTAGCATTATTTGTTTAAGGTCACTCAGTAAATGCACCAGGACATTGTAGCCTGATGCTTTCTAGGGCTTTACACTAGGCTAATGCTTTTGGTGTCTTTCTGTGAAGACCACATCTTTTCATCTGCAGTAAAGCCTGACAGTTTACAGAGCAAATGCCCCTCTCAGTGAAAGAGGAGCACAAAACAGTGCTGGCACACCCACCAGCCTACAGAGTGGTGGGCAAGAGAAAAGTGCAGTAACATCAGGCTGTCGTCAGGCTTGTTATGAGTATTTGTCTTAAATACTACAGCCCTGGCCACTGTTTTCTATCCTTGTACTGGCAGAAGCCTCCCTCAGCAACAGTATGAGCTAGGTCAACTGGATTAGTAACATGATACAGTTGAAAAATATTCCTCATTGGGGTGGGAGATGAAACAGGCTCTCCTTGAAGATGCCTAGAAGACTGCTGCTTGAAGAATGGGCTAGAGAAAAGACAGAGTCTCCAGCCATTTGGCAGATTTAGTTCCTCCCCCTATCTGGGTTCTCTGCTTATTTCTTTGTCATTGGGATGAGCTTAGGCACAGGGGACACAGAAATGGATTTTCCATTACATTAAGTGTGGGAGGAGCAGTAGTGTTTCCCAAAATTACCAGCGCTGAAGGCACCTACCACCTTTGTCTGAGGAGGAGATGTGCAACTGAAGCTGTCAAGAATAACCTGAACTTTTAATTGTGCTCCTTGAGTGAGCTGTTCCCCTGCACCACTGTGCAGGCACTATGTGGAGCAGCAAGTTCATGACTCAGAAAATGCTCACCTTTGTTCCCAAGCACACAGGCTCTGTTTGTCTCACGGTGACAAGGCATGTGACAAGGGAAGATTGCCTCTGCAGCTTGTTGAGGGGCACTGAGTATTTAGGATTGAAATAGTTTTGGAGACAGAGATGTGCATGCTTGGTGAAACACTAGGGCAAAAGTTTTCAATGTAGGCAGATTTTCCTCGAAAGAGGAAGTTAAATCATGTAGGAAACATGAACTCAAGTCCACTTCCGACCCATAGAATGACTGAAGATAACATTCAGCAAGCCTATGGCAAAACCTGCTCTTCTAAGAGATCTCTAGGGCTATTTCAGTACCCCCATAAACCCACCTGCTGACTCCTGTCAGCCCTGCAGAACAATGCAGCTTCATAGGATGTGGATGTCTTCTGCTGATGCATCAATGGCATTAAGTATATCAACATACCCAGAGGAGGCAGGTGTTGGAAAAGGCGAGACGTGAGCCTTTGGAGTTTTTATTATTGTTATTGGATAGATACAGGTATATTTTACCCTAGCTGAGCCTTAAATTGATCTAGGAAAAGGTGTAGTTAGAAAAAAAGCAATGCTGTACCGAGCTGCAGAGGGCAGTCAAACCGGAGGCAATTAATATGATGACTTGACAACTTTGCTATAAATCATATTTATAAACCATAAAATTGGGCTTTTTCCTGCATTCACACCATCAAGTAACGTGGAGAAATAAAGCTTATTTATAGAGACAATAGTGTTTGGGAATGGGAAGATAAGGAGAAGGTTTGACCACAAACCGAAGGAAATCTGATATTCCTGATTTCACACGTTCTCCTAGCTGGGAACACATGGCAGCACAGAGAGGCGACCTGATGGACACCGGGTCACCCCAGCAGGCTGTCCTGACCGCCTCTGGGCCCACCAAGGAGCACAGTGCCACGGAAGAGATGAGATCGGACTGGCACTGGCACCCTGGGAAGGGCTGCTAGGGCTGCCAATGGCCCCAGCTGACCCGGCTGGACTGGACCCATGCCCCGGGGGTGATGACCTTTCCAGGAGGTGGGAGGGCAGCAGGGACAGTGGGCGCTGCCTCCCGCTCCCCGTGTGTCCCTGCGGTGCCGGGACATTTCTCCGCGCTCCTCGTGTCCGACGGCCGCTGCCCGCGTCGGGGGCTCGCAGCGAGCGAACACCGCGGCTTTGCCCCGCTGCTCTCCCCGCCCCGGGAAGGCGGGCAGGCAGCGCCCGCAGCCCGCGGCACCCCGGCACACGGGGGCTGCTCCGCGCCGCCGCCCCGGGCCCAGCGCTGCCGCAGCGCGGCCCTCACACCGCCGGGCGCGGCGCCGCCCGCGGAGCGGGGTCCATCACCCACCGCGACCGCCGGGGCTTGCGTGACACCGCCGGCACTCCCCGCCGCCGCTTTATGTAACCCGCCGCTCGGACCCGCTTATAAAACGCCGCCGAGGCAGAGCCGCCGCCACTCCGAGCGCCGCGGCAGCCGCGAGGTAACGGCGCGGGCCGGGCCGGGCCGGGGCGGGGGCGGCCGGGCAGCGCTCCTGGCGGGGCCGGGGCTGCGCCGCGGGCGGGCGCGGGCTGAGGGAGGAGAGCGGAGCGTGGGCGGCTGGCTCGGGTCCTGCTCCGGCTCTGCGGCCAGACCGGCCCGGGGGGCGTGGGTGGGACACACAGGGCATGCTGTGAGGTGCTGCTGCTGCTGCTGCTGCCCGAGTGTATCTGTAGTCTCTGCTGGGCTTGTCTCGTCCTCCCGCCGTCCGTGCACGCGGCCAGTGTGTGAAGCTTACCAGTGCTAATCGGTAACTTTACAAAAACCTACACAGAAGGGTGCACGGTGAGCTAAACCACAGAACCTAGTCAGGATAGATACAAGAAAAATGTTCAAAAGTCTAACAAGGTCTTTGTCCCTAGTGTCACTGTTGAGGTTTTTTTCTCATCATCTGTTGTGCAACCTTTCAAGCGTGTAAGCCATCTCTTGCTGATGTAACGAGCATATCCTGTGCTGTCTCCCATAGGCAAGTCTTTCCCAGGGGTGGCTAGCCTTAGAGTTCAGCATGGGTCCAAACTAAACAGCCCTTCCTTTGCCCCTTATTTTTATTTTACTCATACAGAAAAAAACTTCTGCAACTTGTTGAGCTTTCAGTGATAGGAAGAGGCAGAGAGGAAAGGACAATTCCTGTTTCTTTAAACCTGGCTTTTGTAGCTGCAGTTTCCTAATAGGGTGAGCATCTCTCCCTGAAAAATCTACTACTGGTGCAGTGGGGGTCCTACTAGTTGTCACCTTCTCAGTCCTGGGAGGAATGAAGTACAGATGGTGAGAAAGAGGTGGTTGGTGGGATATCTTCTACCTTCAAACAAAATTCAAGGAACTAGCAATGGATGTGTTTGTGGACAGGTCTTTCTCCTTGCTCTTTTAACCTGATGAACTCTTTTAACCTTGGCTTTCCCCAGCATCACAGTAAGTTTTAGCATGTGTAATTGTTATTTTAAGCACACGGATATCTCTGAAAGAGACCTGTGCAGCAAACAAGATGCATGTGACTGGCCTTCATTTTCATGAACACAAACACTTTTCTTGCTGTGGTTCTTTATATGGGTTCATTAATAGGTTTTCTCTGCTAGCTTTGCTGGGGGTAAGCATGTTGTGACTGAAGAAGGTGAGCTTGAGTCGTTAAGTGGTAACAGCTTCCATTAGCAGTACTGACTGAGTTGCAAAAGATGGTGACTATCATAGGTAGGCTTGGTTTTGCCTCATGAGATGCCCTTTGGGCAAGCATAATTTATTTCAAGAACATACTTCTTGTTCTTAAAGGTTAGTTCTAAATCTGTGGGTTTCCGTGCCTTTGGGGACTACTGGATGTCTTCCAGTGCGGATGTCCATCCTTTTGGAAACTTGGCACGTGCACCAATTGGTGTGGTGTGCATGAACTTGCTCCTCCAAAACACTTTCTGGAGAAATCTTCATTCACATGTCTCCTTCCCTGCGTGTTTCTGTGTTCTTTGTCTCAACAGATGGGAACTGCTCAAAACGACAGCAACCTCAGAAATCTCCATGCAGTGGAGCTTGACCTGTGTAACAAGGACATGATATCAGAGACTTTAGATCACAGCATTGTTTCTGTTGGAGAAGAGGAAGGAGCAGGCAACTTCCAACGTTCTGTTCCAACACAAGAGTCCCTCCGATCTCCTCGTGGCTCCGTCGTGAGTTTCCATAACATCCAGTACTCTGTTAAGCAGTCCAGTGGATTCCTTTGTAAACGGAAAATTGTGGAAAAGAAGATCCTTCACAATGTTAAGTAAGTGTTTACTTAAATGAAATGCTAGGGGGAAGGAATTAATCTGCTGCTGTGAACCAGTGACCTCGTGTCACCTTCCAGATCCAGCTGTGCTGGTACAGAAATTACTGCCCTCCTGCCAGTCAGCAGTTCATGTAAGCACTTTGATTTGCTTTTAGGCAAAATAGCTGGGATATAGCTGAAGTGCTTTCAGTTATTGATCTGAGCAAATTAGGACCAAACTTGTGTGAACTCTTCTCCCAGAAGATCTGAGGGTTCCCTTAAGTATGGTTCAAGGTGCTGTCACAGGAAATGAGCAACAGAGAGCAGTTGTTGCTTCTTTTCAAGGCCCTGCTGAGCAGGGAAGACACTTAATTTCTGCCTTTTGTAGATTACTTTTTATGTCCACTTCTGATTCTGTTCTGTCTGGCAGTCTGGGACAGAAAGGAAAAATGCTTATTGATTTCAGATTTAGGAAGTTTTAAATCTCAGAAGCTTTTCTTGCAAGAGCATTTTGTTCACATTCCATATCTACTAAATTCTGCTTATGGGTGGTCCTTGTAAATGTCCTTATTTGTAAACAACTCTTTCCTTCTTCCAGTGGCATTATGAAACCAGGCTTGAATGCTATCCTGGGGCCAACAGGGAGCGGGAAATCTTCGTGAGTACCTTCTGCTCCTTTAAATGGATAGCCAGCTGTTCAAAGTATATTCAGGATTCTGAGGGTTAGGGGAGATGTGGGGTATCTGTATGCTTAGACCTTTGCATACCTTTGAGAAATCTGGTGATGCAGTTTGACCTCCTGACCCTCTGTCAGCTTTGCTGAAGTTCTTGCACTGTGACTGTGTCACATCCCTTATCTGCTTCAGTTGGTGCTCTGTAGTCATCTTTGGTGGTGACCTGAGTTAGGATACCAGGCAGAACTGGGGTGACTGGAGCTCAGATGTAGGGTCTGTTCTGGCTGGTAATGGGGTGGGGATGGGGTATAAGCTCCCTTTGGGTATGGAAGATGTCACCCCCTCTGAACTCTGTGCAGCAAGACTTCCTTGAAGCTGCTAGACCAGACCCCTCTCTGACAACTGACAGGAATATTGTGTAATGCAGTCTGTAGGATGTTCTGGATCCTTACCCCAGCTTGGCTGTCACCTGCTGGTGGGGGTGCACATGTGCTTGAGTTGTTTGGATGAAGGCACAGAGAAATACCGTGTAGACTCTCTCCATCCTGTGCTAATGCTGTTTTCTCTCCTGTGGTAAGAGAGCTCTTTGTCATTCTCCGACTTTAAGAATGTCAGACACTCGCAAATATCGCCAGGGCTCACACAGGTGTGTCTTTGTGGTGATCATTGATCTTCTTTTCTAAGGAGACTACTGGTTAATCAGGGCGCTTTCAAGAGCAGCCCTTCATCAGAGCAGTTTACTTATCTGGCAGACAGGTTGGCCTCTGCACTGGCAATAAGGAGAATCCAGTGATACATTAAAAAAATTACTTTCTAGAATTAATCTTAACTCTTGTCTTGTTTACACCCATATGGATTAATTTCCTTGAGATCAGAGGAGTTAGTTCAGCGCTCCCCTGCCTGGAGAGCAGTCTGCAACAACTCAGCAGGGTGCTTTTGTCTGTGTGCATTTAAGATTATCTGTAACTACACAGACCAAGTTTATGTCTGTAGGGGGCTGACTGTTGTGAATTATGAGCGTCTGTACACTGCCATACTGCTGTGGCACACCGTGTGCTGGAAAATCCTGGATGTACACCAGACTTTCTGTACAAAGAGCTAAAGCCTGCAGAGTAGGGGAAGCCCCTTCCTGTGCCCTCTGGCTTGCAGCACACTGTGAGCAGGCTGTAACTCAGTCTTGGCTGGTGGTACTTACTTTACCCAGTCAAGGGTAAAAGCAGCAGTTATTGCAAAACCTAATGCCTGGTGTTTGTCTGAAGTCTCCTAGATGTGCTGGCTGCCAGAAAGGACCCAGCGGGTTTGTCTGGAGAAGTGCTTATAGATGGCATCCCACAACCTCCAAATTTCAAGTGCATCTCAGGATATGTTGTGCAGGTGAGTAACTGCCTTCCTGGAGGCCTGGGAGACCTTGGGATAGAAGACCACCTAAGATGAGGAAACACAAATGACCAGTTTAGGTAATTTTCAGTGATCCCTACAGAGCCTAATTTGATAACTCAGATGTTACAGTTTTTAGTTTTTATTTGGGATATGGAAGGCAGTAAGATCAAACTGTTAACTCCAACCTTGTCAAGCACAGAGGTGTGTCATCCCACAGCCACATGGATGCCCAAACTGCTGGGCTACTGTGACTTGTCCTTTGGGCTCTGCCCTCAAGTGCTAGCAAAGATTTTTAAAAAAGGGAGGAAAAAAACCATGACACCCAAAATCTCTTGTTGTTAAACTCAGAAGCAGTTCTAGCTGGCAGAAGTACCTTCAAACTATCAGACAATAATTCTAGGAAATAAATAGATCCCTGCTGTTCTTCCTCTGATTCTAGCTGGCTGTGACAGAGGTTCATTCCACTCGGAGACAGGAAAAGCCAGCTGAATCTGCGGAAGTGGGTGGAGGCCTGGACCAATAATAGACCCTCAAAGCCCTGGGGAACCTGGGGAGTAGGGGATTCTTGGCAGCCTATGAGCAGCCAAATCTGGAAACCATCCAGGGTTCTGATGCAGGCAGATGTGACACAGGCAATTGAAAGCTGCCAGCTGGGGGGCTCCGGGAGGATCCATGGGATGAGACTGGTGCTAAATCTTGATCCTGCAGGTCAGAGATCGTCAGATCCTCAGTGGCTGATGAATAGCCAGTAAGTTTCTCGCAAGGCATTTGTCTCTCAAATGTCCAAAGCAACCAAACATAACCTTAAAACGATAAGCAACTTGGTGAAATGTTAAATGGTCTCTCCCTCTTTCCACCCCATTCAGTATGCCCTGAATCAGTAAAGATGGACTAAAAACTACAAACACTGAAGTCCTAAATACATAATTACAGGATCATTTTTATGCAGATAAGCATATAAGCATGCTAAATCATGTGTTATCCCTATGAAACTGCTGGTGATCTCTCCATTCATGCTGACAGAGTGAAGGTGTCGTGCCACTGTTGGTTATGTTTGGTGTTAAGGTTAAATTCACAATTTAGTTTCAAGTGTAGTGACCCAACAATTATATTGGTGGATGTGAGAGTGGAGAATGGGAGGTTGAGGTCAGAGACTGAGAGGGGAAGGGAAGGGAAGGGAAGGGAAGGGAAGGGAAGGGAAGGGAAGGGAAGGGAAGGGAAGGGAAGGGAAGGGAAGGGAAGGGAAGGGAAGGGAAGGGAAGGGAAGGGAAGGGAAGGGAAGGGAAGGGAAGGGAAGGGAAGGGAAGGGAAGGGAAGGGAAGGGAGGGGAAGGGAAGTTACTGTAGGCTGCCCAGGTCTGTCTGCTGGATAGATTTGATTCTCCCTCAAAGAACACATGACTGTTGAAGCTTTTGTAAGCCTTAGAATAAAGTCTGAGGTCCGGGAGCTGTAGATAGCTGAGACATGGCAGGAGCATCTTGGTGCAATATTCTTGCACCTCTAAGAAACTGCAGCCAGTGAGGAGCTGGGGAAAGCTCCTTGTTGGCAGCTGAAGTCATGTAAAATTTGAAGGAGTTGTCTTTCAGTCCAGGTTCCACTGTGGTCTGCAAACAGCTTATCCAATAACTGCCACTAAGGGACTCTGGTGCCCACTCAGCAGCTGAGGAGTCTTTCCAACTGTCCATTTGTACTTTCAGGATGATGTTGTTATGGGCACGATGACGGTGAGGGAGAACCTGCAATTCTCTGCTGCACTGCGACTCCCCAGCTCCATCAGCATTAAAGAGAAGGAAGAGCGAGTCACCCAGATAATCAATGAGCTGGGATTAAGCAAAGTGGCTGATGCTAAGGTGAGCAGTGAGAACACCTTGCTCTGGAAACTGAACAACTTGTCTCTGGGCAGTATGGTGTAGTTAGTGCAGTTACAAGAAGCTAAACAGGAACCTGACTAAGCCATTGCATGCAAGAAATCAGTCTCCATCTCAGGAGGTAGCTTGAAGAGAGATATTTGTGTTTGCTACTAAAAGGGGAAGATTTTGGATCATGTCCAGCATGTTGTATAAATTCAGAAGGGAAAGAGTCGCTTAGTCATTGCATCTGAGAAAGTTGTTCAGTCACTTCCTGGCTTTGTGGAACAAGACAAGGAAATTGTTTCCTGATTTCTAAAAGCTCTGAGGGATGGAAAACTGTTATTTGATGGAAGAGTTCTGTGCAGAGCTTGTATTAACAGGCAAGCTACCAAAAGAGGCATTCTCACACACCAATGCTCAGTCTGTCCCTTCCTTGTCAGTGTCATCCTCGTTCCCTGAAGTCATAAGGCACCTGGTACCTCTGAAAATCAGGCTCAGAATACTGCTACACAGTCCCTCACACTGAGTCAAACTCACCTGCTGCTGGCCCTAGAGTTCATTAAAGGGACTCTGAAAATGGAAATGGCTACTGGGTGTGGAAAGCCCACAGTTCCAGAGCATGTGCTGATTGGCTTTTGTTGCAAATATCTGATTTCTTCTACTTGCAGGTGGGAACTGAATTGATCCGGGGAGTGTCTGGAGGGGAACGGAAGAGAACCAACATTGGGATGGAGCTCATCACAGAGCCACCAGTCCTTTTTCTTGATGAACCAACAACTGGCCTTGATGCCAGCACAGCCAATGCAGTCCTCATCCTTCTGAAGAAGTAAGAGTCTGTTCTTCAGGGCTGTGTTGCAATTTGATTGTCAACTCATCAGTAAAAAAAGAATGTTCTTACGACTGAGTAGTTATAGTGCCCCTTTAAAAAAAAACAACAAAAAAATCCAACTAGACAAATATACTGAGAAGTAGTGGTAATTATTTGTTTGGGTCTCTTCCAAAGCCTTTTTAAGCTTATGGGAATCTTTCCACAGCAAGCATTGGATTGGAGCCCAAAAAGCAGATGCAGCTTGGACAGCTTCCCTTTGCCACAACGAAGGGTGGACTGGGAGGTCAGGTCATGTAATCATAATTTCTTGGCCTTCCATCTGAGTCTGTTACCCAACAACAATCTCAAACTTAGATAAAACTTCGCCTGCTGGTTTACCCTCAGTGTCCTGTGTCGTGGAGATGAACTGTCTTCTGACAATTAGAACAGTTACATGCAAGGAGAACAAAAGAGGCTTATTTAATGAGAATGTCTTTCTAATCCTTCTGGGTTTGTGGCATGTTGTCTGGTTTTGCTTGGGGGGGTTGCTTTGCTCTGGTGTTTGTGGATATAGGTCTTTGATCATCAAGAGGTCTTGCTGGGCATCAGTGCTAAAGCACTTGAAAGGACATCTGACAACCTCAAGAAAAACTTGTTTGGAATTTTCTTTAGAGTAAATCTTCATCAGAAGAGCTACGAGAAATCTCAGCTGGCCAGACTTCCACAGCCTGATAAGTAACATCTGGTGCTGCCATTGAGCGCAGTTAGTCAGGTTGATCTGGTATAAAAAAACATGTAAGGAGGGTTTGTACACAGCTGTGGCCTCAGGCTTCGCTAGCTATAGACAGCATTGTACTTTGGCTACCTGGACTCCAGTGATGGTCTGCTGTAATAATGAGTGCTGTCTTGAAGGTCTTGCAGGCAGCATCTGATATAGTGACAGAGAAGGGAGAGAAAGTTTTTCTGGGTCAAGACCCTGAGAAGTTGCCACATATTCGTTTTGGATTTTGATACTTGGGGTTTGCCTTCCTGAAAGTCAAAGTGTGGTGTACTTAAGAGATGTTTTGTTTCTATTTCAGGCTCTCAAGAAGAGGGCGGACCATCATATTTTCCATCCATCAGCCCCGTTATTCCATATTCAAGCTGTTTGACAGTCTGACATTACTGGCTTCAGGAAAGGTGCTGTACCACGGTCCTGCAAAGCACGCCCTGGAGTACTTCAGTTCTATTGGTAAGTCTTCCATGCCAAGAGCAAAAGCAACTGGCTCATGAGTTAAACCTGTGTGTAGATTCTTGCCCTAGCGTGGAATAACAGCCCCATGATTTTCTATCACTAGATGTTAGAGATTGTACACATACAGTGTTATGTTAGAATGAGAAAAAGACAAAATGAGAAACCCAAAAATTTTCAGACAGGAGATCATGGCTCTCTCTTGCTTTTGTTTTGCCTTGCATGAGGACAAAAGCCAATAATCACTTGGACATGTATAAGCATGATGTCCAACAGACAAGATAATGCTTGTAGTTGTGGCAGATCCAGTGTGGTTTTTGAACCACAGCCTGTAGAATGGCAGCAATCTGTACAGATTGATCCAAAAATATGCTCTAGACTGAATGCAGGTGGGCAACTAAGAGGACAAAATTATGGTGTGTCTTATGATAGGTTAATAGTTTTAATAGTTACCCTGTTGGGGTGGTTGCCCTTTCTCCAAGTAAGCAGGGTGAGGGTGTGTGACTAAGGAACAGAGAATGTGGAGTGAACTTCCAATCTTTAGATGCAACCGTGGATACATTAGATTGTAAGCTTCCCTGGCTTTAAGGGAGATGCTTTAACCAATGTCGGTATTTCTGCTTCTCTTAGTAGCCCACTTCCTTTCTCTCAGGGAAGTTGTAGAAGCTTCTTCAGGTTTGTTTGTTTTTAATTTCCTCCTTGTTCCATACTTAGAACTGTATTATAAGAAGCTGCTCTTGGGAAGTCCTTCCTCATCCTTGTGACCAGGGAAACACCAACAAGAGTTGAGCGTCTAGAAGAAATATGAGGCTGTAGAGCAGACATCCTCAGAGCAGGAACCTCTGCTGAGGAACTTTGTGTCTTTTAGAGTGGAATGTGAACAGCACTGGGAAAGAGGCAAGAGTTGTCCATACTGAGCTGTGGTAGAGATTCCTCCTTACCTGAAATCAGTGAATAAGCAGCTTTGAAGCTCTTATTCACCATCTCCTAAATCCTGTCCATCTACTACTGTAAAGTAACACTTAGGAAAAGCAGGGAAGTTTTCTGATATCAGGGTTATGGAAAAGTGATACAGTATTAGACCTGACCTTCTGAGGTGTGCCCTGTGCAATGCAAACACATTGCATGTGTGTTTTTGATTTGGTCTGTTCTGGTTTTTTTTAAGGATACGAGTGTGAACCCTTCAATAATCCAGCTGACTTCTTCCTTGATGTCATAAATGGTGATTCAACTGCTGTGGCAGCAAGCAAGGAAGATCACAGACCTGTGGGCACAGGAAAAGGTAAATTGTGAAGGAGAAATCCACTGCTGGCTAGTGTAGAAGGGAAATGGTATGTGGTGATGGCAAGCTTTTATTCTCTGGGTTTCCTTGAGTCTAAGGGCATTTCATTATCTTTTTTTCCCCTACTAATAAATATACTTTGTTTTGGGCTTCTTTAAAGAGATCAGAAAATTTTGAAATTAATTTTTTCACTTCAGTGGTATAGGAGAGCAATGATAGATACCAAAAATGAAAAAAAGAAAACAAGACAACTTGAAAGAGAAAGGCTGGAGAAACTAGAACTGCTTGGTCTTAAGAGGCAGCTAAGAAGTTTTCAGTCACATAAGTGGCTGCTGCAGAGAAGACAAGGTAGATAGGCTAAGGAGTGTTGGACATACAAGAGAGTGAGAGAGATTGAAACTGTCAGAGAACAAATTCTCTGCCAACATAGTGAGTGAAATATTTGGAAATACTTGCTTGGGGATCATGTAGCACATCATTGACTGTAAAATTATAAAGGAACAGATTTTGTAAAGCAGTTTCGGTGATCTGAATCAGATCAAGCGTTGATTTTTCCCAAATTCAATTAAACAAAGGTTTTCTGGTGCCATGTTACAAGAATATGACCATTTTGTGCCAGAAAGAACGGGCAAATTAGCTAGGTTTGATTAAAAATGTAGGAAAAAACTCTCACTCAAGCAAGCCCCTTAAACTCAGAGCTAAGGCTTGAACCACTCAAATTCTCTGAGCATTTCTGCCTTTTTCTTTAGCCTCCAGAATTGCTAACCTTATTGATGGGCCATATCTGAAGGTCAGGTTTGTAGAGAATCACAAGCCATATCTTGTTTTTTTCACTCAGAAGTGAGCAGTGAAAATGGAGTGGCTGAAGATAACGTGGATAGCAATGTGGTAGATGTGCTGCACCAGAAATATCTCAGCTCCAGCCTGTATCAGAGCACAAAGGAAGCACTGGGGAAAGTGGAGTTTGGACGGGGAAGCAAGCAGAGACTATCCAAGAAGGGGCATGAGATTACCTATGCAAATGGATTCCTCACTCAGCTGTACTGGGTGTCCAAGCGCTCCCTGAAAAATCTCATCAGGAACCCACAGGCCTCCATTGCACAAGTAGGTAACAATTGCTAAAAGTCTCAGACTCTTGCTGCTATCAGTCCCATAACCTGCAGTTTGTAGGACAGAATCCTGTTTTCAAAGGCAGTTAGGGAAACAGAAGAGTCCTGTGCCACTGCCATGTAAGTGGAGTGAGATGCTCAGCTATCTTTGTGGCCTTTGGAAGAAATCTCCAGTTTAGTTTAGTGTAAGGACTACTGCACTGAAGATTGGGGTGGGGGGAAAATGCTCCATTCTCTGGGTGACATAGGGATCTTCTAGGATGATACTAATTTTGTACCTCACTTTAAAATTTAAATTGGTGATTCTATAGGCATGTTTCTACTAAACTCTCCTAGCAAAGAACGAAATATAAAAGCGAAGTTGATAAATCTGAAAAATTATCATGAAGATTATAATTGTGTGTGTCATGGGTATACATTGCCTCACAAGAGCAAGGCTTTAGGCAGGTGTGAATCTTAAACCCCGCATATGACTTAACAATGTTAGTTCCTAATTTTTTTACTTACCTGAAGGATTTCCATTTTCCTTTCTTCTTTCCACTTCCAGATTGCAGTGACTGTAATTCTAGCCTTGGTTGTGGGTGCTATCTTTTTCGGTGTAAAACTGGACCGAAGTGGCATTCAGAATCGGTAAGATGGAAAGCCACAGCTTTGGTCATTTTTCTATCTGTAGCTGTCGGGTTTGAGGCACAGGGAAGGAAGGCTATGGGATCCACTTGAAATACAAGGGAGGGTTGGGTTCACAAGTCTCAGTGCACTGCAGCATGGAATTACCAGAGGTCCTAAAGGGGAACCCTAAAGGGTTCTGTCAGGCTTGCACATGAGTACAAAGGGGATGTAAAAGGGAAGATAAAGATACAGCTAAGATTTACAGTAGCACAATTAAGTGTCTCCATTTTATGGACAGATAAAAGCACTGACTTGATGGTATGATGATGTCTGAGGCTGCCAGTGTTTGATCTGGTTGTTCCCTCCCTTTTCCACTGTTCCGATTTGCCTTCTAGGGTTGGATCCTTGTTTTTTGTCACTACAAACCAGTGTTTTTCCAGTGTGTCTGCCATTGAGCTATTCATCAGAGACAAGAAACTATTTGTGTAAGTAGTAAGGCACTTGGACTCTCTCTTACGCTGGAATGCGATGGGGCAGTATCTTACACGCTGAACAAAAACTTGATTGCTCCCTTGCAACATCAGATTGTAATAGAAATGCTAAGTTAGTCTGTAGAGCAGGGAGCTAAAATGCTAAAAGCTGGGGGAAGGAGGAAATGGTTTTACTTGCTTGCTGTGTGATAGTTTACTGCTTTTCCTCTGCACTTTTGGTAACAACTGGTTTTGAGGTCTGCATTTGAATCCTGCAGACTGTGAATCCTTCCTGCCCTCTTTCTCACAAGGGCTGACACACAGTCTTGCAGTGGTCTTAAAGTGGCAAGACTGTGCAAAAATAAAGGGAGAGTTCCTGGAAAAACTTTGTAAGGGATTCTCAGATGAAGGGGGCTGCTGTCTGGCTTACAAGACTCATTAATAATCAAATGCATCTCTCTGTTTAGAGGGATATACTTGATTATTACATTGTTGTTATGAGTAATTAATATATAATTAAATAAGGTTTTATTTATTACTTTTATTTACTTACAATATTATTTATGTATAACATCTTTATAATTATATTTTTATATATATACATATATATATGGCATGTGTGTATATGTATATAAATGCATGTAGATACAGTATACACACATGTATACATACATATATGTTGAAAGTGTAGTTTGGAGGTGCCTCTGGCTCATGCAATACAACGGCAAGAGACAGATCCTGTGCAGTAAAAAGGAAACTGGAGATTTATGCCTGGAATGTACATGTCCACCCACAAACTGCTCGGAGCAGCTTGATATTGTCTCTAACAGCTGCTCAGGAGTGAAATTCCCCCACACTACCATTTCTTGCTAGTCTGCCCTGCGTTCCAGTGTAGTTTACCAGCTGTGTCAATGGGGATTTAGGCACCTCACCTGTTAAAGCATCTTTTCATGAGCTCCATTAAGCAGCAAAACAATCATAATGACGTTTAATTGCACTGTGAACTGGAGGTGAGTTGATGTCCCAAAGGTGTTTTCCCATTGTTCCCATTCTTCCCTGGAAGCAGCTGGATGAGTTAGTAGTGGATGAAGTGTTCCTCCAGTTTATAGAAGTCTAATGCTTCCCTGTGCTCTTGTATTAAGGATCTTTTTCTTTGAAAAGAGGCTTAGGAGGTTTTCTATGACATTTTACTTGGTAATCACACAGTCTTTCATTCACTTTCCTTGGAGGGCTGTCAGTTTGATTGCAGGGTCTGAGAGACAGATCAGCCCTTACTTCATAGAGTATCAGTGATAGCACAGAGAATATAAGCAATTTGCGTAGAGAGGAGTCAGTGGTAGAAAGAGCAGGAAACAAATCAGGATAAACCAAACACGCACACTGAGCCTGCTTCCTCCAGAACCTCTAAACCTGTACAACTCCCCTCCTTCCTGTCCTCGCAGCCATCAGTACACCAGTGGATATTACCGTGTGTCTGCCTACTTCCTGGCCTTGATGATAGGAGATCTGCTGCCCATGAGAACTACTCCAGCCATCATATTCTCATGCATCACTTACTGGATGATTGGTAAAGAATTGATGCTTTCATTGAACCTGTCGTCTTCCAACAACATAGATTTCTGCCTTAGCCAGATTCCTATATCTGTAACATACTGCTGCTTGAACCTCCAACTGATTTAAGTAACAGCTTTGAGGACTGGGGCAGGGACAGAGACACCAGCATCTAACACAGGGACCTGTCTGACAACGTCTTTTGGTAATGCTCTTTGGTCCTTTGAAGCATGCATAGTTCTTACCAACTCCAAACTTGGTCTTTCTTCCTGATTTGCCTTTCTTATCCAAGGGAATCCAAGGGTACCTCTCTGGAATTAATAGTGTGATTTACTGGACTCTTACCTTAATTTTTTTTTTGACAGGATACCAAGCTGTTGCAGGACGGTTCTTCTTCTTCATGCTGACCCTCATGCTAGTGTCCTACACTGCCACAGCCATGTCCCTGGCTATCAGTGCTGGGATGGATGTGGTGGCTGTGGCCAATCTGCTCATCACCATTTGTTTTGTCCTGATGCTTGTAAGTATATTAGGGGGTGTGTGCTCCTTTGGTGGAGGGGAGGGAAGAGCTGAGACCAGCTGAGAGGGCTGGGCTGAGCTAGCCCTAGGCAGGATAAAATGTCCATAGTCCAGTGGCTTGTCAGCCTCATGCTTGTGATTTTACTGTCACAGTAAAAAAAGATAGTAGTCAAAGATATACTTCTGCCAGCTTGTAGTCTAAATGTTGAGTGCAGTTCAGTAGTTGAGATGCCACCAGAGCTTTCCAAACAGTGTGCCCCAAACAAGTATTGTTTGTTTTTATTAAATTGTCCTTACAAAGATTATTTTTTTAAAAATCTTGCATTTCCAGCATTAGAAATCTAAGTGATCATTTAAAAGGAGAAAATTAAATAAACTTTATATATTTTGATTTTTTGCATTAATATTTGCTGCCCAAGTGGGACTAGAAGGCAGAAACCCTTTCTTTTTTTGTAATTCAGTATTATCCTGGGGTTCAAGAAATTACTTCAATACTCTTCTCCAAGAATTTTTTAAGGAAAAGAACAAGAGAGAGAGAAAGGAATTTTGACTACTTGTAGATGAAAGCTGTGAATTCTTTTTCAAAGAGGTGATGCTGGCGATGAAAATTCTTGACTGTGAAACCTCACAAGTTACATATTTCATGTTAGATGATTCCTTTCTGTACATAGTCTGAGCCACAGTACATCCCCTATTCTTGAATTTGCAATTTAACCCGCTGTTGCAATAAGCCAAGTGATAGTGCACTGCTTCAGCTGCTCACTGTGGGTGAGAAGTGTGCATGTGTAGTGAAGGGCAGCTGATGTACACTGAGTTATGTCACAGTGTATAAGGAGTGACACGTGCATGTCTTCAAAGTCAGCAGGGTAAGCACAAGATCACTTGTGATGAAGCAGAGGCTGAAGTGTCATATTAAGCTATGAATACCACTTGTGCTAAGAAGTGAAAGCAAATCTTATTCCAGAGAAAGAGAAAGCAGGGATAAAATATGTAGGACAGAGGGGAAGACTGAAATAATAACAGCTCCTAAGGCTTGCCATTTTTCTCCTTTTTTATTCTCCACTTTCTCATCTCCCAGTCAACCTTTAGCCTCTGGCTAGCTCTACTGTGGACAGTCCTACTGTAAGAACGAGTAAGAAATTGTGATCATGCTTCTTAGCTCACATGTAGATGTAGAAAACCTTTCAGACCTCTTTGCAAGCAGTTCAGCTGAAGCACTTGGGTCTGCTGTTGGGCCAGCAGTGTGGGAGTGCTGCAAGGCTCCAGCTCATGTCTGTGGGTGCAGGTATCACAGCAGTAGCAGGTCCATCAATCCCAGTGCACCTCTGCTGGGAGCTGCAGCATCTGTGTAGGAATGGTATTATTTGCAGTAAACGGAGTTTGTGACTCATTAATCTCTTCTGTTCTATTTCAGATCTTTTCTGGCCTCTTAGTGAACCTCCCTTCAGTGATGGGCTGGCTGAACTGGCTCAAGTACTTCAGCATCCCCCGATATGGCCTCACTGTGAGTAGAAAGCAGCATTGGTCTCCTCTGAGTAATGTGGCCACACTGCTTCTTCCTGGAGAGGTTTTGAGTATAAAGTATGAAGTTCTCTTAAAAGCCTGATTCGATTTGTTTTGTTGCATGAATGTGGTAAAAAAAAAAAGAACAAACCAGCCAACCTCAAAAAGGAAGCAAAAGTTAGAACTCTGTGACAGCTGAAGTCTCAGAGACTGAACACTTCATGCTACGGAATTAGTGCTACTTGGACAGCAGCAGAGCAAGCTGTCCAGTCAGGCACTAATTCCTAGCCTGAATAGTTGATCCCTGTGGTTTAGAATAAAATCAAATATTGTACAGCCTCTCCAGACACTATGGGTGTATGGGTGGCCAGTTTGGGGCCAGTGACTTTCCAGCTGATTTAAGGATTTACTATAGTGCACGAGTGTCTCAGTCTTCAGCATGGCTTCCTGTGAAGTGAAATTTGACTTTTCTGAATAATAAGGAGGTACCAGAAATCTAAGGGTGCAGCTGCTTGAAACACAGTAAATAGAGCAGGTCACAGGTGGGAGTTGTGTTTCCATGTCCTGTTTGCATCCTCGCCAAGCCTCTTCAGAAGGAATAGTGTCCTGTTACTTTGAGTAACAATGACTGAAATGAATGCTGTAGCTGGTGCAGGATGGGAGATGTGTGAGACCTCATTGGGTGTCACTGAGGTGTTTTATCAGTGTTACTCAATGTGGAAGTGTCCTCTGAGATGGCAGTGAGTGCAGGATGCCAGTGCTGGGGAACCATTCATTTCTTGCTTTGGCTACTTGTGCCATCCCTTCATTGTGGTGATGCTGGGGTGTCTGCATGCAGCCACATGGTTTTCTGGACCAGTAGATTGACCCAGGTGAAAGTGGATGAACAGGAGCTTGTAGCTGGCAAGACAGAAACCCATGGCTAAGTAACTTTGAAGCCAAGGCATGGGACACCAAACCACCCTGCATGTGGAACTTGGAGAAGTTCCTAAAGGAGGCAGTGATTAAGAGCTTGAAAATAAAAAGGAACATGAATGTAAGGTTCCAAGAATGGGAGTATGTGTGTTCTAATAATCAAGTTCCTTTGAAGTGTTTCAGTTTTAACAACCCAAACCTCAGCAAAAATCTTGTGTCTGCCTCTTTCCCTAGGCTCTTCAGGTGAATGAGTACAGAGATCTCTACTTCTGTGGTGAGAAGAATCCAAATGCTACGGTGTTTGTGGGAGATATAGGCAGTTGTCCCCCCAATATTTCAGAAGAAATGTAAGTAACTCATGGTGGTTCTGGGCTTGAATTGTGACGACTTGCTTAAAGGGAAGTCTGACTGTGTCAAATTTTTATACTATTCACAGAATAACCACAAGCCAGTCTCAACAGCTTGTCCCAAAGTAATGTATTTTAGGATTATGCAGTAAAACGCCACAATTACCCAAGGGTGAAGTATGGATGAAATTTTACTTGTAAAAATAGGCAGATGAGCTAAATTAAGTTTTGTATTTGATAATGTTGCCCTGACTGATCAGTTTTCCTAAACAAAACTGGAGTCACTTAACAATGGAAATGCAGTGTGTGGACAGCTACAGAGTTGCTGGAAAGCAGTAGACCTGTGATCAGAAACATGCCTCCAGCATAGAACTTGTTTGTAAATACTAACCTCCCTGCAGATACAGAGAGCCAAGGTATCTCTCTTGCAGTGCTCCATTTTGCCCCATTTGAAATACTTTTGGCTATCGATACCTTGAGCTGTAGTAGTGCAACTATTTCGTGACACATACTAGAGAGATGGCAAACTGAGTGTTTTGCAGGGAACAGTGCTAGAGCACTGTTTCCATAGCTTTTGGACTTCCAGTGATTGTTGAGGGGAAACTAATGCTTCTGTACTTACCACAGTTTAAGGTGGTTCTGAGGTTTCCTTATACATTGCCATTATCTGTAAAGAATAATTAGGTTGCTACTGAAAAATTATGAGAACTAGAGATCTAGATCCCTTGAGTTGTATTTGGTGATGGATTCTCTATTTCTATCACCGGTTTTGCAGAACTGAGGGTAGAAGGATCTTTGGGAAACAGGAATGAAAGTAATAACCTGAAGATGTGTGCCACACAGTAATATGAACTTGTGTCCCATGCTTTCCTGCAGGTGCTCTGGTGAAGCATACCTGTGCAGCCAAGGAATCGCCCCTACCAGCTGGGCAATGTGGGAAAACATAGTGGCTCTCTTCTGCATGACTGTTATCTTCCTTATCATTGCCTATGCAAAACTCCGCTTTATGAGGAAGTTCACATAGACTCCTGTGTTGCCTTGCCCTGCAGCTTCTCAGGTGTTAAAACTGTACAGCTTGTTAGGGCCTACTGGAGATTGCCAAAATGTTTTAGCTGACTTTGCTGGACTTCAGATGGGAAACCATTTTCCCTGTTTCTGGAGCGTGACCTCCACAGGATTGTGGGTTTTAAGAAGAAATGCATTAATGTACATTGCGTAAGTGATTTTTCCTAAGACAGTATAATTCTCTTAATTCCTTAGGCATCAAACATTATATTGTAAACCATTATTATTCTGTGGCCAGCTTATACACAAAATATTCCATTGAACATATGAGCTTCTCCATCACAAAAGTGGAAGGTGATGGTGGCATTTGTGTATTGATGTGTTGCCCCTTGTTAGTGCCTGTCACATCTGAGGAGAGACAGAGATCGTTCACAATGTGTTGGAGATGCATTTGAGTTTGAAGTCAATACAGAGACCAAGTGCTCATGACCAGGAAAGAACAATTACACTTCTAGCAGCTTCTCAATGGAAGCTACTTCCAGGAGCAACTTTAGCTTCCTTAAAAACTAAACAGCAGTGGTGTTAGACATCTCACCTAAGAAGAGAAATATGTACTGTTGTACTGCAGAAAAAAGAAACCAAAAAACTTCCCCCCTGCACTGTGAACAGCAAGAAATGTATTTACTACTTAAAAGGGAGTGCCCTTTTTCTTTATTTTTTTTTCTAAATAAAAATTTATATACTACTGGCAGAAGTTTTTAACAACAGACTCTATGTAAATCTCTGTATAGTCTACTTACACTATGGACTGAAAAAAACCTACATACTACTGTGGCAACTACAGCAACATGTACCACAGTCCCCACAGGACAGACTATCGTGCCGGTACTTGTCTCCTGACCACCAGAAGAGATGCTTTTAAATCAGATTAAGATGTAAGCGGATCAGCAAAGCCAAAGGAAAACATCCTCAAACCCAGGACTGCAGAGCGTGCCTGGGAGGGTCGGGCAGCAGCAGCAGCCCCGAACCGAGCGGTGTGAGAGTCCTGCCGGCGCTCTGGCAGTGAGCGGTGGCTGCGGTGGGAAAGGGGAAATGATGGCACTGACAGCGCAGCCGCATCGAGCACCAACCAGGCGCTCTCGGTTCTGCTTCACTGCCTTGAACAGCCGGTTAGAGTAACCTCGTAGCACGTTTTACCCCTCGGTATTTGTCTCTTTCCGGCAGCCGCGTCCCCGCAGCGCTCGCACACGGCTCACCCGCCGCGGCCGCCCCTCAGGAGGCGGGAGCTCCGGGGGCTCCTCCCTGCGCCGGGCGCGGGGCGGGCCCGGGGCTGGTGCGGCCCGGAGGAGGCGGTTCCGGGCTGAGGAGCGGCTCCGTGCCCATGGCGGCCGCGGCAGAGGAGGGGCCGCCCGAGGCCGGCGCGCAGCCCGCCAGGCGTACGGGGCCGGAGGGCCGGGGCACGGGCCGGGGCCGCGGTGCGGGGCTGGGCGCGGGGCTGGGCGCGGGCAGGAGCTGCCGGCGAGCCCGCGGCCTGGCCGGGCCGGGCAGGGCTGGGCTGGGCTGGGCCGGGCCGGGCCGTGCTCCTGCTGCCGCTGTCGCTGCTGCCCCGGGGCCCGCCGGGTCCTGCCCGTGCCGCCGCTGAGGTGGGAGGGAACCGCGGGCCTCGGGCAGCCTTCATGTGCGAACCGGCAAACGCTGCCGGCAGGGGAAAGAGCGGCCTGTCGGCTTGGGGAAGAGCTGCCCGACTGCTCCGGGGAGGGGCCGAATAAGGGCACGTTGTGGTAGAAACGGGTTTGGGGAAGAAAAGCAGCCATTGCCGCTCCCCGCCCGTGGGGATCTGTCGTAGCCCGTATGTTGTGGGCAGCTGTGCTTCTGTTCCGAGTCAGTGACTAGAAATAAACAGCAGCACCGTGCACAGCCACTCGGAAGTTCTCCCCAAATTGCTTTGCTGGCTAAGCACAAGAGGGGGCTAATATTTGTCAGTGCTTCAGGCCGGGGGCTTGTCTCTTGAACGCTCCCTAAAGTATTATTTGGAAATAATGTTGGTGCTACTTCCAAGAAGCTGCCATGGTTTGTTACCCCTTAGTGTAAAGACGAAAACTTACATGGAAAGTAGTGGTAGGCAGCTTGAAGAGGGAAAAAGAATGCGACCATTTAATCTTTCTCTTGTGTTTCTGGATTTGCTATAGTTTATCTTAACTCTGTAATGTCTTTACCCTGAGCAGAGGATCCTGCTATTGAAACTGCAGAGGAAGCTAAGGAGCCAGCGGAGGCAGACATCAATGAACTCTGCAAAGACATGTTCAGCAAAATGGCCACTTACTTGACCGGTGAACTGACAGGTAAGGCATTGCAATGCTGACCTGCAAGTTCTTCTTTCTTTTCACTTTGTCTCAAAGAAATCTGTTGGATAGCTGTAACTATTTAGATCACATCTGGTAAGACTGGCAGTCCCCAGTCCAAATTTGGCAGATTGCTAGGCTGCTAACAACACTGAGATTAGTTATATTATTTTAACAAAGTCCCAGAATAGCACAAATATTTTTCCAGAACAATTCATTGTGATATCAACAGCTTAAAGTAATTCTTTTTTGTCTTGAAGAAGTTTGTACAATCTAAAAAAAAACAGTCTGGATTAAGACAGAGTAAGCGGGATGCACTACAGAGAGTGGAGTTTTTTTTCCCTGAGTGCAAGGATCATACATGTTTTCCAACATTTATGCTTTAGAATAAACTGCTGTGCAAAATTACCTGGAGGAAAGTAAACTGCTCACCAGGTTAATGCATTGCATGGGCCCTAATTTTGAAAGCACTCCACAGCACTACTGACTTGCACTGACTTGAAGGATATATGATACAGATTACCAGTCTGGATTTGTGCTATCAGTTTTGTAAACATAAGTGTCTGATTGACAGAATTAAGAGTAGAAATATGAGGACTCAGTAAATTTTTCTCAATAAAAGTTTAGAAGTGAATCAGTGCAATTGATTTTTGCAATTCACAAAATGTGATGTTTTTGTAGCGTGTGTACTAATAACCTGTATTGCCATCTGAACTCTTGTGTTTCATTTGGCTGTTGGTTTGAAATCTCTTGTCCTCTTGAAGAGTCTGCACACAATTCAAGCCACATCACCTTTAATTAAAATAAACTTTACTTTTTTTTAAAGCCACCAGTGAAGACTACAAACTCTTGGAAAACATGAATAAGCTGACTAGCTTGAAGTACTTAGAAATGAAAGATATTGCTATAAACATCAGTAGAAATCTGAAGGATTTAAACCAAAAATGTAAGTACACCAAATAAAGTAGGGGTATAATGAATGGTGCACTTATTTGGGAAATAAAGCATCTTCGAGTCAGAAGGTTCACAGTGCATTAGTGCTGAAGGAAAGAAAACTCACTGGTATAATAGATGTGCTACTATGCAATGCCAACCTTGTCTGTTTCTTAACAGCTTTAGACTCTGTAGACTACTGTAAGAGAAAATACATCTGAATTTGTGTCCTGGTTTACCCCACATTCTGGATCTGATAGAAATAACACTTCTTTTAATTCATGTTCTCTTGTTACTTTGTGTTAGAGACTACACAGTACTCTTAAACATTTCATATTTCCCTGGAACATGGCTGTTAGAGTGACCACTTAATTTTGGGACTGGAAAGGGGACCTTTTGAACTCTCCTATCTGAAGAATGTAATAAGAAATTCTTGTGTTTCAAGTGTGAGCTGTTTCTTGGAAGTGTATTACTGAGAACTGATGATAAAATTTTATGCTTTTTTAAGATGCTGATCTTCAGCCATATCTGGAACAGATAAACCTAATTGAGGAACAGGTCGCAGCTCTGGAGCAGGCAGCTTATAAATTGGATGCATATTCCAAAAAACTTGGTAACTATCGTCCTCCACTGTTAAGACCTAGCAACATAGTGCCTTGCATGGAGATTTAAAAAGAAAGAAAGAAGGTAAACTCTGTTTTGTTTAACAAATCTGAGCTGCAGAGTTGCCTGTGCTGCTTTTGAGCACAAACATTGTGTGTGAAGTGATAAGCATTGGGAAAAGATTCATGTGATGAGTTATATTATGGTGGACTAGTACAGGTATTGTTAAACTGTTACTTACTAGTGAGGCTTGATTTATTTTTTATGGTATGCACTGACTTATATTTTAAAGACTGATGTTTGACCTTGCAAATTGAGGGATTCATAATGTTCCACCAGGCACCCAAGCCCTCTTGGCTTAAATTAGTATTGTCTGACTTAAGAACCAGGTTCTTAAAAAAAATTACTGTACAATTCTATTTGCCTAAATGCATTAGAATGAAAGGATCCTGAACAATACAGTAAATTAGCTTGTAGGATGCAAAGCTTTTATCTACCCAGTACTAAAATACTATTTTTCCTTCTGCAGAAGCCAAGTACAAAAAACTGGAGAAACGATGAAAGTACAACAGTCTATAAGCTGGAGTTGGGCAGTGAATCAGACTGATCTCTGGTTTTGTACAACAGCAATTCTGTATGTTGACAAGGATTTGGTTCAGCTAACATGGAGACTGGGAACTTTTTCCAGCTGCTGAATACAGTAGGCTGAATTCAGACTTAAGGCTGAATAATATTTTCCTCTTCTAAAGAGGTACTGATCCTCAGTTCTGCAGTGAAAAGTAGAAGCTCTTCCTTAAATCATGTCGATATTGGCTATATGTGTGTCAGTCCTATTTTCCACATGAAATACTCGCTCTAGGGAAATAATAATAATAATAATCTGTAAAGACATTTTCCCTTAGAAGCAGTGCGACATAAACTTCAATTTTTCCCTCATTGTGCTCTGTTTTGGGAAGATACCTGGAACTTTAGACTTCATGGGTGGGGTATTGAAAGCACTTCATTTTGGTATCCCCTTTTATCTGTTTGAAATAGAGAGACAAAGTACAAATTTACAATAAACTTGCTGCATTTATTTCTCTGGAATCTCAAATTCTATTGCAAAGATTGCACAAGCTGTTATTTTTATTTTTTTCAAAGGGGTCTGTTAATAAAGACAAATGCCTTTAAGCTACTTGGGATGATAGAAGAGAACATGTTTTAAATTCTGTATCAAGTATTCCTGCAATTATGTTCTTCAACTGTCTGGACCTCTGGTGAAGTTTCAAGACGTACTACTTTATTCCATGCTTAGTTAACTCAGCAGACCTTGTCTCTACTTTAGCAGTGAATTTTGATCTGGTAGTTTTTGAAGGGGCATACCTAGCACAACAATCTGCTTCTCTGGTAGGTTAACTATGTTTCAGATTTCTGATTTGGCAAAGCACTTTGTACTGAACAGATATTCCTCCTGCTCCAAGGATACGTTTTCTGTACCTATTCACCTTAAGTAATTCAAGCTGGCTTTTGAATGAGTTGCAGTTGAAGACAGTACAAGTACTGATGCGCAGGAAAGAAATGGTTCAAACTTCAAGTGTTTAAAAGAATGTCTAGTCAGGTGCCAGTGTGATAAAGATCACCGTGCTGTCAGGCTGCGTACAGCCACTGATGAGTCAGCATGGACACTTTTCCCTCGTGCTCTTTAAAAATTAGAGTGAAATAGATTACTGTTGAGAGCTTTCACCATCACTTTGAAAGTCCTAGGTTTGAAACAGAAGTAGCTTTTCTGGCAGGACTGCAGAGGGACAGAGGGAGGCGCTGATGTGTCAGCAGGGAAAACAGATCCTGCAGGAAAGGCACAGTACGGGTCATGTCCTGTTCCTGTTGAAAGAGTTGCTTTTCTGTATACAAAATACAGTGCCATTTTAAAACTACAAGGATAAAAACCTCCAGGGACTCTGATGGAAATCCTCCTAGCCATGCACTGTCACCAAGTGCTTACTGTTTTCAGGTAAGAAAGGTAAGAAATAGTGAGTTCCTTCACAAACTCTTGAGTATTCCACCTCCAGGAAGCAAAAATGAGAGATGGGGCTTGTCCCTCAGCTGACTTTCTTTCTGAGAGGAAATTTTAGAGATGGGCTTCCTGGCTGGCTGGAGGGCTGTGTGACAATGTCAGCCAGTTAGGCTGACAGCTATGTTTCCAGTTGTGTCTCTCAGTAACTACTACCCTCCCTGCCTGAGGGATCTCTGTATCACTGGTAGAATCCAAATCATGTCAAGGATGGCAGGTCCTTGGAAAGTAGCACCACAGAAGACACATAGGTGTGTGTAAACATTGTACTGGGGAAATGTATAGTCAGTCCAGAAGCAAAACCACGACTTGGTTACTGCTCAGATGTTTCACTTGGAGAATTCCAGAGGAGCTACAGAAGGAGATTAAATCTCACAGTTCTTTGCAGCATTTTCTGGTAGAAAATAAACTAAGAAAAGAGTGAGTTCTTAAAGGGAGGAACAGGAGGAAAACAGAAAAGGGAAGGCTGATAAATGAGAGTTCAGGGGGTGATCTGTAAACCACTTTGGAGCTGAAGTAGTTCTTGATGGCTTGGACTGCAACTGCAAACCAGGGGATGGACATCACCCTGGCAAATACAGAAGCAGATGAGTTCAGTTCCAAAGGAGAGTTCTTTTTTTCCAGCATCTTAAGACAGTTCTGCACAGCCACTCTTAACAGGTTATTCTGAAGTCATTCAAATTTCAGAGCAGTACTTTGTGGAGATTTCCACAGTCTTCAGAATCAGGGTACATGGCTTTAGCCCTTCTCTAATCCCAAAGCCCACTTTGTACCATAGTGGAGTCTCCAGGTGCTAAAGCTGTTTTGCAGATGTGCATTGGCTGCCTCCTTGACTTTTCAGCATGGAGGAAGATAACTGGAACAAGAAAGCTGCTCCCTCATTTGTTTTTGCTATTTTAGTCATGGCACAGCTAGAGGAAGTACAGTGCTTTCTTCTTTTTATCTGGTGAGAGGACTTACTTCTGTGGCTTTTTGCCTCTGCAATGCCATGCTAGTAATGTGTAGTATATCTAGCTTATTAATCTTTGAAAGAAGACAAGTTCTGTCTGTTTCACATAAATAGTTAATGGCATTGTGGTAATACTACAGTTCTGTCTTTTCCCACTTCAGCTCTCTGTCTTCACTGTAATCACTCTATATTATACATTGATGGGAATGTGATTGAGACAAGAAATACCAGCCATTGATCTGTTCATACATGCTTGGAAAGTCATATAAACTCTATTTATGATTTTTTTCCTGATTGTTACATTGCTGTAGTCATCTTTATGTACTTCATAAAATATTGGGAAGATGCAAGCTGGCATTCATCTAGGAAAAGGCACTGTGGGGATCTTGGTATTACTTAATTTTTCCTTTTTCCCCCGATGAACATCTCTGTAACCACAGCTGGGGTTCTGATAGATCCCGTGGGGTCAGTGCAGCTTTATCCCATATTGGGAATGGACATTTACAGGTCATTAGCCAGCTCATTCTTCAAGCCATACTACATTTCATGTAAGTGAGTGAAATGAAGCAGTCAGATGTGTACAGCACTTGAAAGAGATTTTGGATTATAAGCTTTGTGGACACTGTTTTTTCACTAAAAGATATTCTGGGATATCAGAAAAACAACAATTCAGTGTACTACTTTTTTATTTTGCAGTATAAATTGTAATTTCACATAACCTCATTGTAATCACACACAGGATGACCCATCTGCCCAGTCATTGATAAACTCTATCTCCACCACAGTAGACAGTAAGTATTGGGGCAAGAATACAATAGATGATCATTATCTAGCAAAAAAAACCCCCTCATTGTTTTATGTTTGCCTTTACAAATAGATTAAAAACAAACTGAAAGTACAAAGAGAGGTACTTCAAGCAGAGTTTGTAAAAACCCTGAAGTACAAGCATCTGTTCTTGCTGGAAGCCCTCAGGTGATAGGGACAGCAGCAGCAGGGCTCTCAGAGAACTAGTGAAGACAGCCTGGCATGGCAGGAGCCAGACAGGAACCTGAGCTGGGTGAGGTAGATGCAGAAAAGAATTTGTAATTTTGCACAGGGAGCTGTGTCTTTCCCTGTGTGATTGCCTACTCTGTTAAGAGCTGGCTGTGGTGATTATAAAAGCACCAAACTATTTTATTTTCTAAGCACTCTTCTCTCCATAAAGTATCTACCAAATGGTCTGAGTGTTTAATTCTCAGCAGATTGGGGAATGGCTGTCATTCAACCAGAGCACTCATGAGTTTGGGAGCTGCAAACTCTCTTCACTTGGCTAGCGTGGAACAAAAGAGATCTCATAGTCTCGGGGCATATTTGCCAGACTGGTGATTATTGGGCTAATGTCAATGTCTTTGTGATCTACAGTAGGCTTCAAAGTAAAGTTCTGCAGGATGGATGTCAAAAATATGAATATCTCCATCCGGGCCAGACCTTCTCCTGCACAGACGCGTTTTCCTACAAGCAAAAAAAAAGGAAAGAGGTGACTGTGGAGTATTTTGTTGATAACTGATTTTACCCACAATTCCATGAAAGTTCAGACATCTCAGTATGCACAGGCAGCACTGCAGTGTTTTGGGGAAGCATGAATTAAACTAGGAAGTAAAGGTCTAGAACAATGAGAGCCCTCAATGTGTGAAGGCACTTTGAAGTCTCTGGTTGCTCATGTTCTGCTGCTGTTTGATGGTTTGAGAGACAAGTTGCATGGCTGAGTCTCATTTCATACACATCTTGTAGAAGGCATTGGAGAAGGTTTTATGTTTACTAAAAAAGGAAGTCAACTGGAACTCTAGAGCAGGAGGTAGAGCTGCCCAGAAGTGACTCTAGCAGATGTCACCTGATGTCTCTGTACAAACAGTGGTGATGGAGCCATGAAATCAGAGAGATTTCAGAAGAGGATGGTCCAGGATCTGAAATAGCAAGAGGTCTTACCTGTAGAAAATGGCAGGAAGTGGTCACTCTTTTTAAAGGTACCGTCTGCATTCAAGAAATGTCCTGGGTCAAATTTTTCTGGGTTTGGAAATTCCTTGCTATCATGTAGGACAGAACTCAGCATAGGGAATATTATAGTGTCCTGAATTAACAAAAAAGAAAGGTGCAGTGGAGATATGTTAAAACAAGGAGGCACTAAGAAGTTCCCAGAGCTAAACAGAAGGGTAGTCAAAGTTTAACCAGTTTTAAATGAACATTCAATGCGTGAAAATATATGCCATTAGTATAGCAAAGATTTTTTTTTAGTGAATTTTAATAGTGAGTCTGTTTAGAGTACTTAATATTGCTTCCAAATAAATTACAACTTACATTGATGTGAAAAATAAATAGAAATATCTCCCTCTTCATACAGAGGATGAAAAAGTATTTTATTCTTTTTTTTCTAATAGAAGGGGTTGGACTCAATAACTTACAGAATCCCCTTAAAAATTCAATTCAGCATCACATTTCAATATCTTTGAAAATAAATAAAATATAAAGAGTCAAACTAATAATTGTTTTCAAGAGATTACGACTTTTCTCAGACACAGTGGAACAGACCTTGGGGATAAAATAGTCTCTGAACTTGGTGTCTCTGATCACAGAATGTGGGACGTTAATAGGAAGGAAATCAATGTATCTCTGGACTTCATGGATCACAGCATCTGTAAAGGGCATCTGGCTCCGATCTGACATGCGGGGGCTCCGGTCTCGGCCAATCACGGAATCAATCTCCTTTTGCATTTTCTCTGTTAAGAAATCAGTAAATGTTGAATGAACAAGTCCCCCATCTGTTTACCTAAACCTCTTTCCATATTTAGAACAAGATTTGCCTTTAGCACACCAGGAAGATATGAATATACTTACTACTAACATCTGCATCCCTGAAGACTACTAAGGTTTATACACATTTCCCCACTGCAAACCATATTTCCTGATCCCACAACCTATTAAAAAGTTTTAAATTATTTATTTCCATTACCTACTATCTCTGGATATTTATGGAGAATCAGAATTGCAAATCTCAATGTGATGCTTGTGGTCCCTGTTCCTGCAAGGAACAAGTCGAGTGTGGTCCTGCTCAAGGTCTCAATGGTGAATTTTGAGTCATCATTCCCTTTCTCCTGCAGGAAGATTTTGCAGAAGGTGTTGAACCACAAAGTGAAGAAGTATGCTTAAAAAGAAAAATCCTGTACCCATAATGTAGGTTTATGAACACATCTAATATTCTTTCGAAAATATTACACTCTCCAGAACACCAACATTTATGGTAGGTTTACTGAATAATATTGTGAACCTTTTTTAATATGGAAGGAGCATTGAATTATATTAACCAGATTGGTCTTCAACTTTCATCATTTTGTCTCATGCTGTTAATTCTGTTTAAAAATCCTTGATAAGAAAATTGAGACGATAAAATGAAGTCAATGTGTCAAGAACAGCAAGTTCCCCTCTGTATTTGCAAAAACCTAATGCCCCATTACAAGTAAAAAGAAGTGATTCAAGCAGTGATTTTCATATAATCCAATAAATCTCTACTCTTACAGTACCTGTTCCATTTTATTAAGAAAAGAATCAATAAAATCTCGAGGACATGAGGGATCCAGGGTTTTTTGGTGTTCCATTACGATATCTGTTGTAAATTTATCAACTTTTTCAAAATTTTTAATCAGTGTTTGATGAGGTCCAGGTAAATAATCCATGAGAGTTGGGAAGAAATTATAGAACTGCAAAAATAAAGGGATGAAAAAGCACGTTATTATTAATGTGGATAAAATAAAATGTTTCCCCGATCGTAACTATGAAAATTGGGGAGTTGAACTGTTTTGGAACAGTAGATCTTTCTTCAGGATTTTATGGCCATTTACTTTATGGCTTCACTACGTTCAAGGATTTGAGCAACTTTTTCAATGATAGCCTTTGGACATACATTGGAATTTCCACAAGGAAAAAACAGCAGGATTTTGTTTTACCGCCTTTTTCACTTCCAAAATTTTTTTCAAATTTAGGAAAACCCACTGCAAATAAAAACTAATAACATGAATAAATACCCCTTAATAAAACGTTATAATAGCAAACAAATGCATTAAATGAAACCACACACACCTGTGTTTGTATAGAGGCCTGGAGCCTGTTGTTTTCCTCAATCCAATCAATTATATCTAGAAATTTCTTGTCCTGGTAGTCAAACCGGTCCCCAAACACGATGGAGCAGATGATGTTGGAAACAGCATGGATTATGAAACTGCTAGGGTTGAGGGGTCGCTCTGCAACAACCACCAAAAAAATACTTGCTTTCAGTATTTCATAGATCATCCCCTGCTCTGACACCACATGACAGTTTCACATTCTCTGGACATCCAGAATTTTGCACTTCTTTAAAAGGATGGTGAAGGGCTTATCCAATTTATTCTTCTCTTGAAGCAATTTCATTCTTATAATGGTTTAAGTATCTCTTCTGTCTTGTTCTCAGCAGAACGCTGGTCTGAGTGCCTTAGTTCCTCTTCAGATAGCACATGCCTATCTGTCTTATAGACTGTTTATTAGAAACAGCCTAAACATTCCCACAACATCCCAATGAAACCATGGGGACTTTGCCTTAACCACATCTATAAGTTATTGCACTATCCTTATTAACTTTATTAGCATAGCCTCTGTTATACAACCCCCTCCTTGGGGTTCAAATGTCTGTGATCAAAGTCTGGTTTTGATAGCACAGCTGCGTAACTTATGAAGAGAATTACGGTGTAAGCAAAAAGCAAGATTAGACCCAAGAAACAAAGGAAAGCTATAATTACAGACAGTGATGGGGTGCATCTCAAGGTTTCAAAATGAGAAACAATAACATGTAAAGGTATAAAATCCTGAAAGAAAACCACAGAGTGAGAAGATGTCAGCTTGGTAGCAAACTATTCCAAGGAGCAATAGCACCAATTGTCTGCCTGACTGGTGACTTCGTGGCCATTGAAGACTCAGCAGATGTTTCAGAGGGGGTGAGTATATTAATGCTGAGTGTAGAAGGCACTAATCATAGCTATTTCTTAATTGCATTAAGGGTAAATAATGGATTTATACTTCTTGCTTGTATATATCTTGCTTGTAAAACCTCTTAGTACACAATAAAACATTCTGTAACAAGGTAAGCCAGAGTCAGAGGCTTGCATAAGGGCATAAGAAATATAATATTACTGTGATAGTCAAAAGATAAAAGCAATGAAAGTGAGAGTGTTTTCTCTGATTTATAAAATTAATGTTTATCTGAGAAGCCAGACTGAATTTTCTAGTGCTCATTGAAAACAGTGATGCTTAATCATTATTTTAGATCCATCTGCTTTTCCCCCTTGCAGAATAGGCACCCACTGAGGGCTGGCAATGAAATGGAAGTCTGGGGTTCAGGTTGGTACAGTCCCACTCTCAGGGGATACACTTAAGTAACACTGACTTATATACCACCAGAACACACATCTACAGGTTGAAATCTTATACCCTTCTACCCTTCCCTCAGAAGCAACTTGTATCCCTCGTTCCCATTGGGCAGCCCCTCCAATACTGGGATGTATTGTCTAGCATTCAGATGGACTGGACTCAACCCCAAATATCTGCAAATAAATTCTCTGGTCACATACTTCTTCAAGATCTCTTTACATGAGCTGCAGGAGACAAGGTGTAGAAGAGTGTACTTGGTTACCTGACAGCATCCAACACTGTGTCTATGGCTGAATTCCATCAAACCCTTGGCTCTGTGGCAAAGCCATTCCTTTTGCCACTTCCTGTCTTGTTCCTCAAGCAGAATAGGTTAAAATGTGCTTTCCAAGCCTCTCCTACTTTTACCCTCCATACTGTCACAGTGCCTTTGATTGATGCACTGCCAGGACTGATAACTTTGCCTACAGAAGCAGGGAGCAGAAGCAGCAGCCATACGCAGGCTCCTTGGGTCATAGATTTTGTGAAGCAGCCCTACACCCCTCATTGTGTCACTGCAAGTATGCACAATGTCTCAGCAGGCACAAAGTCCTTATCATACCATGTGTGTTTTTGAGCCTCTCCAGCAGAAAATGAGCTTCCTCCTGGATTCGCTCCTCAATGCCCTTTTTCCCCATCCCAAAATCCCGCAGGGTGGTGAGTGCAAATCGTCTCAGCTGCCTCCAGGTCTCCCCATTGCTGGTCACAATGCCTGACACAGGGAGGAAAAATAGATCTGTGAGATTAAACAGGTTTTTTTTCCCTTTAATGGGAATTTCACTTAGCGCACAAAGACACTTCTCTGTGGAGTTACACTGCAATTGCTATCTGCCCAAAACCATAACTTCTCTGCAATTCTGAAGGTGACAAATTTGATCCATCTGCCACGGCACTTGAATAAAACTGACTTTATTCCCAGGATAAGAAAAACTGTTAGGAAGTAAGTAGGAAGTAACGCTGAATTGCTCTTGGGCACAAGGCCTTTACACTGACAAAGCCACTCAAATGTTCTGCTGTGCGCCTTTGTAGAGCGTATCATTATTGACAATATCATTGGAACTGCACTATATATGTAATACCATGGACTGTGTACTATAAATGCCATACCTTGGACTGACATGGTGAATAATCTCAGGACCTAATCTGGACTATGTCCCTTACTGGGTCAGCCTATATTATTTTATCTTTGTTGTGCTGTGGTCTTTCCTTTTGCTGTTCCTTAGATGTGTATATTCAGAGTATTTTCAGAAATGGGAGAATGAATGTAAGACCTTAGAGACACATTTAATGTACAAAATTTTAGCCAGAGCTTGAAGCACACTGGAAATAAAAAGGCACTCAGTGAAGCCATCCTGAGACCTTAAACAGTTCTCCAGGGGACCAGTTTACTCCAGGGTCCAAGTAATGAACAGGATTATTTGCCTTTAATTGCTAATTTATTTTATGCTAATGCATAAAAGTAGTAAACAAAATCTACCATTCCCCCCTGCACTGCCCTCCCAGCTGTGTTTCTGAAGTTCTGAACACATCTGTTTTGCATGCTGGCATTACTAAGGACGTACCTGTGCCTTGGAAGAGTTTTTTAATCAGCGGTAGAGTGCCTCTTCCACTGAAGTCATCTCCTTGATCAACCAGAGCTTCTTTTACAACATCATAGCCGTACAGCACCACAACCTTTTGTGGGCCCAAATGCAGCGTGAAGACAGGACCATACTTCTCACTGAGCTGTAGGAAAGGTGAGCACAGAGCAACATGACAACACGAATGATAATCATGTCTTGTTTGTGGCAAAGAAGTCTGAGGGGTGATGTGTCATTGTCCCAGCACTATTGAGACATGACACTGATTAACAACAGTGCAGAGATCTTTTAATCATGAGTTCCAGACAAGGGAAGAGGGAATCCTACAAGAAATAGGGAATATGAATGGAATTGGTGAATCTCGAGTCCAAATCTGAGAAAATAAAATAGCCCTTCACAGGGCTGGCAAAACATTTCAGAATGCCTTTGTGCAGGGCATGGTGGATAACAATTTACATGAGCTCTAAAATCAGTTAAATACACAATGTGGAAGCAAACGCCTAAAGGGTTTTTGACCACAAACAGCGAAACTGTCTCTCAAAGGGGTATTTTTGCCACATAGGTGACGTCAGTCAGGGGACGGAATTGACAGCACAATTCACCTCCAAATGTTTTTACTTCAATTTCTGCGCTTGCTACTATGTGCTAAGGAGCAGAGACAGCAAAATGGAGCTGGGTTCTCCCGCCAAAAAGGGCCAGGCTGTGCTGCCAGCATGGTGAGGAATTGAGCCCAGGACTATTACACTGCAACAGGATCAGTGCCTTGATTGCAAATCCACTGCAAATTGTAGTACTGTGGTACAAATTGTGAGGTCAGCACAGAACTCATTTCTCTATGGTCATTGCAAATACATAGATTGACTTATAATGTATAGACAAACACATATATATACACACACACATACCTGTACTATATAGACTTAGAAATGCAATAGATTATTGGGATATGTAAACTTAACAAGCATGTAAATCTGGGAAACCTTTTGTTTCTGTTTGAATGTAACATTTGGTCAGTGCAAATTAAGCTTGTGAATTTAGCTGTGACCCGCGGAAACAGACTTTGTTTTATACACCATGAAGACAACATACAAAAAAATAAGACAGTCCTTTACCTCTTTTATGCTTTCAGGCAAATTCCATGGGTTTATCTGGAGCAGGTTTCCAATAAGGGGCAATGCAGTGGGACCAGGAGGCTCCTTCCCTTTTCGAGATCTGCTTCTCCATGTGGCAAATAGAAGGCACGAGATGCATACCAGCAAGAAAATAGTGGTCCCTCCCAGGACCTCCATGGTGGGCTGAGGAAGGACAGTCAAGTGTGAGAAAAGCCTGATGCTGGACCTGTAAATCCATGCTTATTTATATGCTGTGGTGCCAAAGCACATGGTTGAAATTAGCCAATAATGCCTTATCATTTCTGTTGATATATGAGTTTACTTATTAATCTGTTCATGATGAGAATGGATGTTACTAAAGTTTTGTGAGTTGTGTAATAGTCCTAAAGCAGAGGTAATTAAAACCCAGTAAAGCCCTGGGGAAACAAATAATCAAGGGATGAGAAGATGTGTGGAGATCAGAAGATGGTAAAAACTGTAGCTTAAGAAGGGGAATGAAAGTATTAGTGGAATTAAAAAAAAAAAAAAATCAGAGAAATAAAAAGAAATAGGTTTCATTACTTTAGGAAGTCTCTGTGTAATAAGAAAGAAACATGATATTGCTCTTCTGGTGGTGATTCTTTGTATCATTTATTTTTTTCCTTCTCTTTGTTTAACTATCTTTATCTTGACCAGGAAATTTTATAATTTCTGTTCTTTCAAGTTGGTCCCTCATCCTGTTAGAGAGAAATCTAGAGTTTGCACAGTGGAAAGCTGGGTACAGACTATTAGACAGTGTCTATTCCTTGGCATCCAGGCACAAATAAATGTAGCAACTTTTGGTATTTGTTTCTTTCTATATTTTCAAATAAGCCAAAGGAGGTGGCTTTTCACACACCATACTCGTGGGCTGTGGAACACCATTTTTCAAGGTCTATGTGTCCAAAATGTAACCAGGCCAATTAATGGGAGCAAAATCCATTGAGGGTACTCAATCATAAAGATACCACTGATAGCTCAGGAATCACTGGAGACTGGGGCAGTCTAAAAGAATATTCCTGTGTGGTAGCCATGCTTGGTTTTCTTCTGTTCCTTGGGAGTTAACTTTTAAGCTACTGTTAGAGTTGGACAGAATTCTGGGCTGCTTGGACAATTGTCATGTTCCAGCACACCCATCCTTAGGTTCTTATGTCCTTACATGAAAATGTGACATTTCATCAAACATTTTCATTGATATGGTTTAATTCCAATTGACAACTGAGCACCACACAGCCACGTTCTCACCCTCCCTCTCCAGCAGGATAGAGGGGCAGAGAACTGGAACACTGTAAGTGAGAAAACTCATTTGTTGACTTAAGAACATTTTAATAATTAAAATAAATTTTGATTATGAGGAGGCAATTATAAAATGAAGCCCAAGAAAGACAAGTAATGGAAAATAAAAATAATTGCTCGCTACCAACCAGTTGATGCCCCGTCCCTGCTGAGCAGTGGCCCCCAGCCTATTTCTCTCTAGCTTATGCATTGAGCATGTTGCCACATGGTATGAAACATCCCTTTGAACACTTGGGATCAGCTGTCCAAGATGTGTCTCCTCATAACTTCTGCTACCCCAACCTATTTGCTGACTGGTGGTAGGAGAATTAGAAGAGATCTTGAGGCTGTGCAAGAACTGCTCAACAATTATTAAATCATGCCTGAACTATTAACACTGTTCCCAGCACAGATCCAAAACATGGTCCCATACCAGCTACTATGGAGAAAATTTACCCTACCCATCCAAAACCAGGACAGCAAGTTGGCAGAGTAGCCTGTGGAAATCATCTTACCTGTTCTACTGTGAATAGCAATATCTTAGCTACTATATTTTTACTACTTTCAGACAGGACTTTCCTTAGAGCCATGTAGAAAATACAGCATTCCCCTCTGCCTTATTTCTGGCAGCAATCTGACAGAAGATCTGCCATGGTCAGCAAGTATTAAGGTTCAGTGATATCTTCAGTATTCAACAATTTGTGTAACACCCATATTTGTAAAATGCTACGTGTTGTACTAGAGATAAGATACAAACCACATAATTTGTTTTCAGATCACAGACATCACATTTGACCAGTTAGTTCAAAAAACTTGGTTAAATATTTATGTATGAACTCACTAGACCCCAAACATAACTCAGCTGAAAAAGAATGAGGTCGATGAAGTTCATCAGCCATTTGCAATACATGGCAAACTGCTTTTTAGTAATCAGAAGGGCGAGGAAACGATGCTGATAACAGCCTTTCCTGACCTGTACTGTGGCTCCACCAGCAGCAAATTGCTGCATTGCTGCGATACCCCAGCATCCCTCTGTAAAGGTGCTTAGTTCTAGACTGTGGTCAACATAAAGAAAGGACAGGCACTTCCCCAAGTCAGGGAAAAAAGGAGTCAGGAAATGGGAAAAGTCAGTCAGGTGCTACACATGGTAAAGAGAGGGACAAGTGAAGGTTGCCAGTTTCAAAGAGGGTGTTGGCTTAGCAGAGTTCCTGAGAGTGCTGCTCTCAGCAGGAGCAGATGAGCTCCTCCTGACCAGCTGCAGGACCACTGTGCTGTACAGCAGGTCATCCAAAAGGTCTGTGCTCTGGGAGATAGAGAAGCAAAGGGACAACACCCCAGCTGTCCCAGCTGTAACACCGTCCTCATGGAGCAGAGTGCCCACCGTGCCTCTTGTTTGTGGGACAAACAAGATTTAAGCACAGATCTGCTCAAACTCCAGCTAGGACCTTAACTAGAAGCATTCTGCAACTTCAGAAAATTGCCTATCATCATCACAAAAAATTACATGGCAGCAAATGATTCACTGGTAGTTTGTATGCTCTGAAAACTGTGCATATCATAAAGAAAAATGATAACAGAAAAACTCACCAAATAATTTAAAATTCAAGAAGAATTCAATAATCATCAAGTAACAAAACCTTTGTAACACTTCATGATATGAAACAGATGATGAGGGAAACAGATGATAAACAATGTGCTTAAAACACACACACAAAAAACAGTAACTGATGCTGACACCAAGTGATAAAATGCATGCCCTCATCATGCATTTCAGTCCTGCCTGAGACTGAAGCACAGAGGTAGCAGAGTGGCTTGAGAAGATAAAGGAGGAAATCAAAGAAACAAAAGAGCCCCAAGAAGTGTCCCCAGCACAGTGGCACAGCCAGTGCTGGGCCATTCTAGCAGGAGGATGCTGGTGGAGGAGGAATCCTCTCCTTGCTGACACCATCTCCCTGTTGGCTGTGTGTAGAGTCAGGCTACAGAAACTTCCACAGCACCACTTGAGGGGTCCCTAGTGCAATACAATACAAATGTCTTCAGGAGAACACACCATTGGCTAATCTCATCAGCCTCATCTGCCAGAGCAGTTCCCATTGATGGATTTACATATTTTCTTATTGTTGTGAGGTTAGTTTTTTAATGAAGAAAAGAAACTAGCAACATTTTAACTCCAAGTTTACCAGTATTGATATCTGCCAGTTGGGCTTTTCTCCTAAAACAAATTGCCAAATTACAAGCAGTAAAAGTGAAAATCATGTTTCCCTACTCAAATTGGTAAGCAAAGAGATGTAGAATAACTTGAGAAAGAAGAGCTGAGCCAGAAGACGCAGGAAAGCAAGAGAAGCATGCTTACTATATGACAGTCCCAGAGAAATGCAGAAAGCCCAGGACAGCTTGGAGAGCACTGCCTGGGAGGGACCTTTCTCGTAGAAGTCAGTGCCAAACTGGTGAGTGTGTAGTGGTGCTGTGGGATACAAGGTCCACTGCACCATTTGTTGCCTGCTTGAACTTGCATGATCTCAGAAGCAGTGTCTGGGTAGCGGATGAACAGATTCTGTTTTCCTGGTGGGACACAAGCAGCAATGGCTTGAAAGTTAACATAAAAGACAAACTAGTCAATGAGCCAAAAGCAGAGTTCACTTGATTAAAAAAAATATATGACTTCTTCATGGTGAAGTGAGATTTTCTAAGCTAATTATTGTATTTGAGTTCCATTTAATAATTTATAGTGATTGGTTCAGAACCCACAGGGAACATTCTCTCCGGTCTGGATTCAGGGATGGATTCTGTTGTCTCATTCCAGCATTCAACAAGCTCTTCCAGTCCTCCCTCACTACAGGTTTCATGCATGGAATCACTGGGTAAGAAGGGTAAAAAGGTAAAGACTATCCTGCTTCAGGTGTCATCCCTGTCTCCCTCATGTGTGAAAGTGGCTCTCCCCCACTTCCCAAATACCACTTTCTCCTACACATATCACCTCCTCCGGAAATGGTGATGCCTAGTGCATTCTCTCACATAAACATGAAAGATGTCTCCTATCTTTTTTCATTTTTTTGAAATAGTGAAAGAAGAGAACATTAACTATGATTTATTCTTCCCACTTAAGAAGTGTGAAGTATATGATATTTCAATGAAAAATTGTCAGGAAAAAGAAAATAAAATGTCTGGGTATGTACCTCTTTCTTCTTTCTTTATGACTTTCAGGTAAAGTTATTAATTGAAGTAACCCTCTCAGTAGTGCTATGGCAAAAAATGCAGAATGATCCACATGTGGTACTGCAGAATACATTCTCTTAGTATTCAACAGCTCAGATGACACTGAAAAAAGATGACAGCTGCTAAAAGCAAACAAAAAAACCCAACCAAAACCCATTGCACAGTTTATCTAATATTTCACAAGGACTTGGCAGGAAGGATATTTGATTTATCAGTGCAAATAAGTTGGTAAAATGTTTCTTAATGAACTCAGTTAATCCAGGCACAACCTGAAGCGTTCCAACATCAGACTTTGTAACGAGATTTGGCTGAAAATGAACTTTCATGACCTCTTTTAGTGTTCCATGACCTTTTTCATTGCACCTTTCACATAAGGTACATTGACTCATCAGACTAAGGATAGATTATTATTTATTATTTGATCCAGGTGTAAATACCTGGGGATACCTGTAGATCATGTGATGGAAAAGGCCTCCTAGAAATGTTTCGACCTTAAAAAAGGAAAAAAGTGAGAAAGGAAAAAAAGAACATTGTCACCCTCTTTTTATGAAATGAAGAGACTTGCCCTAGCCTGAATACTGAATTGATTCTTATGAGAGATTTCTGTCTGTTCTGAAGGCAGAGTAATTCTTCTTTCCATGGGCCCAATTGAATATCGTTTGCAGACTGCTACCTAGGGGGAAAAAGGCTATTGGGGCAGAAAATCATCAGTCTGTGGGCTGGGTTAAGTAAATTCGAGGGGGTGGGAAATCAAAAAGGTAATATTAATCCCTTTCTTTATATGCTGCTTCTCTCACCTCTCTCCTTTTTCCTCTCAACCTTCCAAGGGGAAAAAATATATGAGCCTTCTCTTATACCTCAAAAAACTAAATAACAGGCTCCACAATCAATGGGACATTCCTCCACTGCTTTCCTACTGCTGGCTGGCTTATCCCAAGTCCAGGGAGGAGTTCACACTGCCATGGATAAACAAAGTGATTTCTCCAGATGGCTGCCAAGCAAGTTTTGTGCTAGAGAAGGTGAGGTGCTGCAAATGTACAAATTCCTTGGGTGCTCTGTGGATCCTCTTCCTTTCCAGCTCTCTGACCAGGCACATTATTTGCCTCATTGATGGCAATGTCATGACAAATGTCCAGGTGCAATGTGGTTGCACCAGTGGAGGGAGGGCATATGGACCATATCTGACACAGCTGAGCCTGCAGCACTGGGACATGCACACCCTGCAGATCAGCTACAGAAATTTGGACAAACTTGGGTGATGTTCATTCAGAGCTCGTGCTGAAAGTCATATACTCATTGACAGAGCAATTATACCAAGAGAGTGATCATCTTGTGTCCCAAGGAACTAGATGTCTGCACAGGTGTTTTAACACCTGAGATCCAGACTTCCAAGTTACAGGCTGCTCCTAAAATGAGCATGTCAGACAGCAATTTCTCCTTTTAGGCTGATTCTCATCTAATGCAAAACAACTCCGTCTCCTGTTCAACTGAAGAATTACACCCTTATTCTCATGAACAAACCAATTAATCCCATCAAGAGTTACACAGCTGAGCTCTCACTACAGCCCCTCACTCAGTCTTGTCCTTGTCCCCATCCAGGGGGGCTGTGCCTGGAGGGGTGAGGAAAGCCCTGTCCTCTCTCCCAAATGGCACCTTTGGGACTCTGTGACTGTCAACACAGTATATTGCAAGCAGCCAGAATGTGTACCACACACATTCACATCTCATGCATTCCCAGCTACTGTCAGACAGTCATTGGCATGGACAGAACGCTGGTGTGGCCCAGGGTAGGTGGCTGGCTCTTCTTACACTTCCACATGCATTTCCAGCTACGTGTTGCTGTACAGTTTAGGATGGTATTCACATAATGACAGAGTTGATGAAGTGGGGGGACAGAATTTTATCTCTTCACGAGGAACTAAATACTGGTTTTTTTAGTCCAGTTTTCATCAAAATCCACCAAGAAATTCTGAAAAAAATCCCCAAATGAACACACAGTGACACACACACACACTCAAGCCCTCCACAAACCAACTGTTTGTTATCACAATTATGTTTCACCAAAGAAAATTGCCTATTTTCATTCCCAAAGGTCATGTACTGATATATTAACATTAAAAGTGCTATTTAAAGGCGAACAAAACCAAAATCCTTGCAGTATGGCTGCAAGGGTTGTTTATAGGTAGTGGCTAGGTTCCTGCCCATCACTGATGTGTTCTCCTTGCCAGAAGAGAAATAGTGTGGAACAGGGTCTGGAAACAGTGTCATTAGCAACAGACCACTGAAAGGCTCGTAGGTGCCCTACAGGAAAAAAAAAAAAAAACCATCCCCCAAAAAACAACCACCAACCCAAAACAAAACAAACAATACCCCCAACACTCCCAAAACAAAGCAAACCAAACCATGCTTGGGAGAATATTTGTTAACTGGTACTATCTTATTTTGAGAAATTAGCATTTTCTGCTGCTTGGCTGGTTTGTTAATAATTTCTGATCAGAATAGGATAATGCAGGAGAAAGTATATCTATCCTGTTGCTGTTCAACTGTGCAAAGTGCTCAGCCCGAAGTGTTCTGAAATCCCAGTGCCCTCTCCTGGCTGGTACTAGCCATGCTGGAATTTTCATAGGCAATGAATCAGGGATTTGCAGAGGTCCAACACCTTAGAGTTTTCCATCTTTTTTTTAATGGCAGCATTACTATGCCATCCAGTCTCCCTGACAGCAGGTGGGCTCCTATTTATGTTCAAATTCATAAACCAGCTCTTCCCACTTGTTTTGCTGGGAGCGAAGAACATTGTTTCTTGCCAACAGCTGGACTTGAGGGGGATTGCCAGGGTCTGAAACATTGCCAGAAGCTTGTGGAGAATCAGGGTCCCATAAAACCAATGGCAAATATGGCTGAAGGGATCCTCCTCTCTCCACTGCTCCTTGGAAAGCACACACAGCAACCCCTACCAGGAAACCCTTCATGCAAAGAGTTCAGCTACAGGGTGATTTCCCTGCTCAGGGAGGGACCCAGCAGCAGGAAGGCTCCAAAGCTAAATCTCACTCCTCTGTCTCCCTAGAAGGATCCTCTTGTACCTTCTTGTCTGGGACCCCAGCTCAAGAAATGACAAATGCTGACACCAGGTAATAAATCTAAGAAAATCTCTGTATGAGAAGGGACTCCAACACACTGATATAGATATGCCAAAAATTCAATTCAGAAGAAACACTTTGCATTAACATGGGAATGAGTAAGAGCAGAATTATCCAATAATGCCTTCATCATCTTCAAAAACACCTCTCTAGAATATGATAACTGATTTTCAACCTTGGCCTGGCAGGGTCCTGGGAAAGGAAAAGCTATGATCCAGTTCTGATATGATTATGAAAGTTAAATAAGTATAGAGAAAGCCCATTGATAACAAGCTGAAAATCCTTCTGCTGTGAAGTTAGGCAATGAATATTCCTTTTCTGAGGTTTCCATCTCTGCTTTCAGAGATAAGATAATTAACCTTTCTCTTCCTGCTCTGCTCTGACCATTCTTTTTGCAAAGGGTCTGCACAAACACAGACTTTATAAAATAAGCAAATTTAAACTTGATGTTTTCTATAATCTCTTGTTTCTGCCATCACACACACTAATGCTTATCTACTTGTTTCTATCAAAAGATGCACAAAGAAAGTGGTAGAAGATTTCAGTTGCAGAATTCCGGAGATGCAGGTAGAGACAGAGCTTAGGGACTGACTGCTTGGTGACATGATGTGCCTGAGAGCACTCCTGCAGTCACAGAGCTTGTGGCAGCCCCAAAAGCCCCACACTGGTACCTCACAGCCACACTGCTGCTGTGGGACTGCCTTTACCATCTGGGGGTCTCCTTGTACCACCTCGCTCCAGAAACTGCTACCCTGGTGTTCCTGCTGTGGCTGAGAGAGGAGGAGAGTCTTTTATGTGGTTGTAACTGGATGAAGTGTTGGACAGCTTCAGCAAATGTCATCAACATATTTTAAGATCTCTATTTTATGATAATGGAACCTATTGACTATTCATCAAGAAAAAATGCTATACCCACCCAAGGCATGGGAATGGTGTCAGCACAAAATGACTCAGTGTTTTTATACTGATACTCACTGAGTGAGGGACAAAGTCAACAGCAGTCAGTCATGTAAAGCCATGACTGTGTGATTAAAACTAGAAAAATCACTGTAGCAGGGAATGTCAGACATGTCCAGGTGAAAACATAAGCTCCTGGAAAATCTGAATCTGAGCTCAGTGCTGATTCCAGAGGAAAGCAGACCAGCAGGGATCACTAGGGACAACTGCACAAATTGCTGAGATGCAAAGAAGTGGGACTTTAGTGCTCCCAGAAGTAGAACTCTACAAGGAGGAAAATCCTATCTCCATGCTTACACATACTCCCTTAAAACTCCCGCAGTGAGATGCCAGGGCACTCTGTTTACCAGGTGGTAAATATTAACAGTGTTGGTAAAGAACTAGAAATGTTTCTAAAAAATTAACACAGTTAAGCAGCAGCAGAGGGCACCAGTGACAAGAACATCTGATTACTTCAGAGTCCAGAGCCAGGGCAGTCCCCACAACCCTGCAAGGCCCCTTGGAGGCCCCAACAGTTCTCCAGAGCTCTCCTTTGCATCCCTGTGGGGCTGCTCCGCTTCTGGTGTTTCAGCTTCTCTTGCTGCTCAGCTTTGGGCAGTGCTTCAGTTTCACTCCTCTCTCATGACACTTGTCTCAACTCCTTCCTGTGTGATCCTGAGCTATGCCATGACCATTCCCACTCTCAAAGCTTGTGCTCTGAGCCCCCTCAGCATCCTTCCCTCTTTGCTTCAGGTGCCCTGTCCCAGATGGAAGGAGTTGTGCACAGGTTCCTCTCACCCTGTGGTATTTCCCCCAGGGATGTGCCTGCCCCGTGACTACCCCTCCAAGAATTCCAGCACTCCTTCCCATCCTCCACAAGGACCCACACCTGGAATTTGAGAGGTCCTGGCCACTGTGACTCTCATTTCATAAATCTATCATAGAACACTCTAGAAAATTCTGATCTCATCATTTTGCTATGAAGAAAGAGTTTCTTTTTCTCAGCCTTCCTGGTGACCTCCCAGAGCACATCAGACCAGCTAAACACAGGCACAAAGCTGCTTCCAAGCCAAAGTACTCTCCATCTGAAACAGGCTGGGTTCCAGGACTGCAGGACAACAGCAGTGACAACACACAGAAGACCCACAGCATTAAAGGCATGTGATTTGTATCAGGATTCACGTCATACTTGTGTCAGGTATTTCTCTCTGATTTTCTTCACTGGCTCACATCCAGACCCTTGAAAGTCAAAACTCTCCACAGCTGCATCACATCTGCCCTCTCTTATCTCCCCTCCAAGTCTGGATGCACAGTCATCCCCGCCAGTGCTCCACTTGTGGGAAGTCAGGCCACAGGCACTGCCCTGGGGACACAGAGCGCTGGCACAGCTCTCACAAATCTCCTGCTGCCCTCACCAGCACGGGAAGCAGGGCAGGATTTCTCATACTGCCACTATGTTCTCATACTGTGGCGTGTGAAAGGCCATCTTGGTCATATGGCTCAATCTGCGTGACAACAGCTCACACAAGCAGTTGTGAGTCATTTTCAGAGCCTGAAAACCAACACTGTTACTGGCAAGATGCTGTCATATTTATGAAAAAAAGGACAGGATTTGAATCTTACCTGCTATGGCAATAAAGAGCCAAGTTCCTCCTTCAAAAACCTTGGTGAAAGCCAGCCAACTTTAAAGGAAGGACTGGAGAATTACATTCCTTGCAATGAAAAAGAAGCTGCATTTACTGCATTAGTCATGTGAATGACTGAAGGGTAAAAAGTGTAAGAGTGTGGTGATTTAACTTTGCATTAGGAACAAACAAGTGACATTTTCCAGCTTTAAGTGGCCCAAGATTTGGAAAACCAAAAATGCATCCAAAATATATTGTAAAATGCTATTGGCCCACGATTTGATGTGAAAATGTCATTCATCACTTTTAACACGCATGTTACTAACAGGAAACTTGGTTTTACGTACACTTTTTTCCCAGTGAATTTACTCACAGTGAAAACATTTATCATGAAGGCCAAAAGACAGATGAACTTCGGCAGATCAAACAAGACCAAAACCAATAAACAAAACCATAAAGAAGTATCACAGAAAACTGCAGATATATAACTGCACACATTACATTTTTTCCAGTTGTGCAAGGATTTTTCCTTATTCTCCTGACTCTTCTAAACTGGGTACTTCTGTTAAAACGTGCATTTCTAAATGATGAAACCATAAACTAATGCAGTTTGACTTGACCATCTCTACAAAGCAATGAATTTTTGTTTCTTAGACTGCCAACATAATCTTTCAAGATTCAGCCAGACTGAGTTCAGAAGTTGTCAGTGATGATAAATCAATCACCAGCCCTCCTTACTTGAATTTTTCTCTCTTTAGCTACTGGCTCTTGACATGATTTTGACTGCAGCATTTAAGTGATTCTATGGATAAGACAGATAAAGTTTTAAAAGAGATAAAATGGTATGAAACCAAACCAAAGCACTCTTTCACTCAACACTGCTTTCGTGCTTCATTGGGAGTATATTATGTGAATCACTTTTCTTGAAGTTGCCTGAAGAAACAGACAGGCAAACATATCAGTAAGTCTGTTTCTCTTCATATATGTATAAAGGTGTACGTTGACATATGCTGATATAGGTGTACAAAAAGTTGCTCTTAATTTATGCCTCATGGCTCTTTATCAGTCTTCAGATTTTTAAATGGAGTCTGTTTAACTCTCTATCAGTGCCAAGTCGTACACAATTCTTGCAAAAGCCTCCCCAGTAACATGTTCAGAGCAGTATCTCACTAAGAGGACAAGCTCCCTCCTCCTCTCTGTGGTGCTCCCATTTCCAGCACAGCATGTTCTGCCAAAGGTGAAGGAAAGGTGAACAGGGAAGTTTAGCCCATGCAGTGAGGTTGCACTGCATGTTTTTGAAAGCAACTGAAGCCTTCAGACAGAAACCTGCTTGTGACACCTTTTATTCTTGTTTTTATATTATATTTTATTATTCTTGTATTTGTATATTATTCAGGAATCAACTGGACAACGTTCCCATGCAGGTGGTGTGATCCATGGTGCTGTCCTATGCAGGGCCAGGACTTGGACTCAGTGAGCCTTGTGGGTTCCTGACAACCCAGGATATTCTATGATACTAGGATTCACATAATTACTGAGGTGTTTCAGGAACTGATTTCACAAAATGTCAGTGTTTATAAAGCCTTGAATTCTTAGTGTTTACCCATCACGTGTGGTCAGTCCCACTGAGTCTCCTTTGGCAGTTTTCCATGCACTGGGTCAAATGCTGAAGCACAGATTCCCTTTTCATGATTGGTAACACCTGTTCTGGGAGATTTTTCACATAGAGCTAAGAGCCTTCATTCAGAACTCACCCAGACTGTGGGTAAGCTCCTAGCTTATTCCCAAACTTACTTTCTGGATCTCCACCTGTATAACTCCCAAAAACCTTATGGAAAGACATTTTGCCATTAGCTGCTTCCATCAATTTTTTCATCTGAATATGATCCATTACTTCAGCAAAGCCTCAGACCCTTCTGTGGGTCACCCAAATGCATCTCAAACCTGCTCTGTCACTGCTCTCTTCAGACCCTCTGCTTCCAGTACACATATTTAGCAAAGCCTCCTGCATCCCTCTATTACTACATCTGTTGATTTCCTTTTGAGACACAAGTACTGTTAATAATTTTTTTTTCCATAAACATTTCTCATGCATGCTTTAAGAGAACTATTCATATCTTTGCTGTCAAGTTGGCCCTGTAAAACAAAGGGAGAAGAAACATAACTAAATCTTGGCCATGCTTATTGATTGTTTCTACTCACTTCCATCTATGCAGACAGAAATACCAGTACCCTCCCTTTAAATCATGTAGTGCTCATTAGCCTTTGAGATCTAATGATGCCAGAAAAATAATGTTTCAGTTCCTGGGAAGGAGAAGGCTTCCAGATGGCCTTTTATTCCCCAAACAAGAAAAACCTGCTGTGAAATGCTGCTGCTGAAACAGCTTGAATATACTGATACAACCCAGGCTTAAGTAGGATTCCAGTGGTGTAAATCCATTGCTTTTAGGTTAAAATGTAACAAACCATTTTTATTCATGCCAAAATCGCATCTGATTTTCTGCAGTCCACTATGAAGCCTGTTAATGGGTGTGTTTACATTGGGTCAAATGCAGTGGCCAAGTGAAATCAGGCAACACTTACATACTCCCCATAAACACAGGAGGGTAGGAACTCTGCCTCTGACCTGTTGTTTCCACAGGGTCAGGCAAAACAGGTCTGCTTGTTTTAGGCCTGACCAAACACAGCTTTTCTACCATTTGAAGCTCAGCAAGCACCAGACAAAGCCAGACTGTTCAAAGCTTTACCCAAACACTTTGTAACACCTGAATATCAGCACATCAGGTTGGCTTTGCCACCATGCATGTCTGCTTTTCAGTAAACATGTCCTCAGACAGATTATCCTACAATTGCTAGGAGAGTGGTTAATGCTGATTATTGACTGCTGTTGAAGACTGATGGCTGCTAACCCTTAGTAGATATGAGTGGCAGCAAACAGTGCCACAGACACCTCTCTCTAGAGCATGCAAAAAAGATATTTATAAAGTTGGCAGATCTGAAAAGTTACCAACCAGCTTTGACAATGACCCCTACAATATTTTCCTCACAGGTGAGTGAGTGCTGGCTCATTATGTCATGTAGCTTGTCTAGATGTGACCCTAGAACCAGAAAGAAAATAAAGGTTGGAGTCTGTATGTGATACTGCCTGAGGGCAGAAATAGAGCTCCTCTTGCTGCCATGGCTGCAGTACCTTTGAGACAATGGTATGGCTCAGCTTATTGGTGAAATGAAACAAAGCATCCATCTGAGAGAAGCAGGCTGTAACCAAAGAACACTGCATTATAAAGCATCTACAGCCCTTTAAATGAGGTGAGACCCACCCAACGCTTCAGCTCCCCCAGAGATGGTGGCTCTTACACTGCTGCACTTCCCGCAGAGACAAAAGCACTCAGAGGCTCTGCTGCCCTGCAGGAAGACCAACACACCTATGGGGATTTCTGAAAGGGATCCTGAAAAGGCAGCAAGGGGAGAGGGAGGACTGACACATGACAGCTGTTAGTTTGCACATGGCATTAGTCACTTCATGCTCAGACAAGGTACTGAAGAGTGAAGGAAGAACTCTACAAACAAGCACCAAGCTGGGAAAGAAATGGTTCTTCAGTGTCCTGTATTAAAGGAAGCTCTCAATTTAATTCCCACTGCTGACACTGTGGCAACTGCACTGAGTTTAAGGCCCTCCTCTGCTGTATCTTGCACAGCTCCACAGAACTGGCTGGCCAGGATCCCCAGAAAACTCTGCTGTATTCTGCTCTATGCAGGTACCCAGAAGCCTGAATTAATGTTAGAGCAAATGCTGATTAGGTTAAATACAAGTTAAATATTTCCAGCACTGGATGATAGAACCCAACATGGCAGATGGAGATGATCCTCAAGGTCTCTTCCAACTCAAACTATTCTACACTAACTCAGCCTCCGTAATTAGAGATTGAGCCTAATCACCAAGTACTGGATTTTGAACGCTGCAAATCTAAAGTTAAAAGGCTGCTGGATATACAGTATGCTGAAATTGAAGCTTGATAGGGACCTACTGAAGTCCAGGTCTCCACTCAAACTCTTAGAAGGAAGTATTTTAATAACTCACTTAATATTTCCTTTACTCCCTGAAGGTATTGTCCATTGCTTGCATATGTATAAGCAGGAAATTTGTTCAGTAACACAGACAATTTGCTGTGTAGTTTGTGACAAAAATCTATGGAAAAACTGCAGACACACAGTTGCAAGCATGAGGAAATGCAGCCTATGAAATAATGACTGAAATAGCCATTTAATCATCATTGTCATCTGCCCACACACTGTGCACTCAGTGGTAGCAGATAAGAGGTTTAAAGTCTTACAGCAAAAGACTCAGGAAATTATTCAGTTTATCAAAAGAAAGGGGAAGCATGTAGTAGGGAACATGGTCAGAGAAGGATCTTCAGTCACACAAGGCTGCTGCAAGAAGCATGCCAGATGTGCATGCAAGATGTGAAGCTAGAGTGCACACTGAACTAGAAACACAGCATTTATTTTTCACAGCATGAGGGACTCACCAGTGAGACAAGTGTCTCAAGCAGCTGGGTGAATCATGTTTTGGTACATTGTGAGTGGATGTGTTCACAGATGATTCCTAGACCAAGCACCCCTGTATTGAATTTGAAGAGGGAAATGCTTCAGGGAAATCCGAATGCCTGTGTTATGCTGAGATCAGTCTAAGCAATCAAACCCCCGTCTTCTGGCCATAAAAACCCATGACTCAGTTAACCTCTGAATGTACCAGCCACATCAGATTGTGCAATATTTATGCCTTTTTATAGTATAAATAAAGCAACCTTGTGATACTATCTCAGTGTGTGCAATTTCTTCCTAGATACCATGTCTATTACTGTAGCAGGAAAAGGCTGTTGCTGGTTGAAGCTTGCTGGTTAGAAACACATCTTTTAGGGTTTATTCTATGATCTGTTCAACATGCAACAGAGCAAGCAATTCTGAGCAGCCAAGCCTGAACCTGTTGTCCGCTCTCTAGAAGGCTAAAACTAGCACGCTTCAGATACTCAACTTTCTCACATTGTCTCTATAAAGCAAAAACCTCAAATCACAGCTGATCTACTGAATTTCATTGCTCTTGTTCCCTGCCCCACATGTAAAATGGGTATTGATGGGAAAAGGATAGCTTACTTCCTATGGGATGACTAAGAAGTATGAGGGCTTTGTTTTCAGGGGCAGTGAGAATCATATTACTGCAAGGTATGTTTGGGGGTTGGGAAAGGGACAATCCCAAAAGTAGTTTATAAAGTCACTCTGCAAAAAGAGGAAAGCACGTTCAGATATGCTGGCAGGACTTCCTCAACCAGCTTCCTGAAATTAGTTCAGTCTTCCACCCAGCTGAGAACCACTGGAACTGATTTTCCAGCAAGGGAGACTGAGTTGAAGATTCAGGCTACATTCCCTTGGATTGGCCAGTAGCAACAGTCACCTAGCCAAGACACGAGCTGGGCTGATCACATCAAGCTCTAATGTCTATCACAAGCTGAGTGCACAACATGCTTCAGAGAGAGCTGATACTTCCATTTCCACCTGGGAGGGAACCTGCAAGTGGGTCCTGTACCTTAGTACCATGACCTAGGAGACACCTCTGAGCACATCATGGCTAAAGATGTGGGGAAGAACCCTTAGCCCATGCACAGAAAGATGACTTTCTGATAGATGGAGACAAGCTGCAAAGGGAGTCGAGTGGGACAGCAGTGTGTACACCCAGACTCCCTGGAAAAGTAAGCACTTTAGTATTTGCAAGTATCTGCTTCTTTCCTGGTGCCAGTATTACTTTTAACTTCTTCACTTCTTTCCACAGCATTTCCTGCCATTGAATCAGGTGCTAATGCCAGTTTTCAAAGCTACACTCAGTTCTCCAAACCTCCCATCAACTGTACTTGTATCCCAGCTCCTCAGGCTACAGCAGAGTGCACAGATCTGAGAGAACATCCACCAGTCTCCTTCCATAGTTTGTTTTCTAGACAGGTATGTGAATGCAAATCGTTTTCAGAGGAAAGCTGAAGCAAGAGGACATTCTCTGTACATAGTACAAAGACAAAAGTTGGAGCTGGCATGCTGGATATATTGCATCAGCTTGTTGCATTGAAGTTGCACTTTTCTGTTTTCGAGGCAGAGGGCTCACCAGTTGTCTCTGACTCCTTGGTCCTATCTCATGGTGTTTTACTCTGCTTCTACACTCATCAGTTCTCATGGGCTGCAGTGAGATGATGCATAAATCATAAATGTGCTACCTCTAAATGTACTACTAATAATAGGAAATGATCTTACCTTCCGCATTTTTCTTGAAGTCTTAGGTTGGGGGGAAAAATAGGAATCAGTCTGCTGTAAATGGTCTAAAATCAGTTTCCACACCTGCTTCATATGAAAGGATGGGCATTTTAGTAGTTCTCTTTTCCAAATCACATATGAACAATGGAAAGAGATGTATTTCTCAATGACATAAGCTTCATTTCTCTACACAGCATATTTTGTTTATTCCTACAAGGTTTTTGAGACCTACAGCATTAGATGCTGAATGAGGAAATAGAAGTTAGATGTTCAGTTCTGTTTTATTAGCACAAGAAACTTTCTTATTTATTGAGAAAACACAGTGCATGCTGGCAGATCAAGTGCAAGGAACAAATTCTCAGAAAAATAAACCCAAATTCTAATCAGTAAAACCACAACTCTTAAATTTCACAAACCTCAACTTTGCTTTTCTCAGTGACTTTCTCAACTTTTACCAGAACCCAAGTGTTTGAATGTAAACACCTCTGAACAAAACAGACAAAATTCAGTGGTTTATAACTAAGATGGAACATGCCAGTTATGCTTAATTGGCCAAATCTAAAGATTCCTCTTAGAAGCTGTCAATTAAGCCTTCTCCAAAAATTTTTCCAGCCTCTTCATTCCCCACAAAGCAGAAGAAATTGTCCACAAACCCCAGTAGCCTCAGTAACAGAACACAAACTGAGCTTAAGCACTGCTAGGTCTGTACTCCCTGACACTGCCTTAAGAAGAACATTTGTCCCAACATGTGAATGACATCAAACTCTGCTGCTAAAACAAACCTTCCTAGTTTTATGTAGAAAATACTTAGGTTTAAGTAGATACAAAATTTTCATCTCCTATGAGATGTCATTTCACGTGAACTTGGTAAGAAAGCGATAAAACCCCATCAGCTATATCAAGAAAATTTCCTGCTTCTACCTTCATCCTGATTAGGATATTCATGATGGTAGTGAAAATACTTGACATTAATCAGATTCAAAACAATGTGTAAACCTTAAATATTACAATTTTATGTCACCAGTATCACCTATTAAAAAAAGGAAGGATTTTAAAATGTGACTTGCTTATTGCTCACGATACTATTTCCATTGAGTAAGTGAATCTGTGATTACATTGTTTTGACAAGGAGAGGAAAAGACAACAGAAACATGTCTATTGATTCTAAGATTACTTTAAAAATCCAGGAAAAATAAATTTGTAACAAATTTGACCTAGAGGGCTGTCAGTTAGACTTTGCAAGATTGGTCATAATCAAATTTATTTTGAAAGTTCAAATAGACTTAAGCAAGCTCTGATGGAGAGGGTGAGTTTCTTATCTGTTTCTGAAAAGCTGATTGAAGAAGCATATAAAAGAAAAACGTCATTAACTTTACAGGCCTTCAAACCCTCCTGGCTGTGTGCTCAGACAGCAACACTGTTGGGAATACGATCTGGGGAAAGGTAGTAGTAAGGAAGCTTTTTGTTCTTGTTGCGCTCGGTGATGATGCTGACAATCTCATCCAAATTCTTGCGGAATTTCGCCATCGCCTCTTTCACCGGCTTCTCCACGAAGTGTTCATCTGGGTACATGCCCAGAAACAGCTAATTGGAAAACACCAAGAAACCACGCTTTGAGAAAGCAAAGGCAATTCTGTTTCAATATTAAGCCATTTGGCAGACCACCACCCAGAGCCTCACCTCACAAATGCTTCTATTAAAATAGAATCAATCAATATACATCAATATTTAAGCTAGCCTACACCTTTCCTCTGTTGCTGTTTCTCTCCATCCCTACATCTTTCTGGTGCTGGTTCAGGTGTCTACAAGGCACTTCCTGACCTAAAGAGACCTCATCCACTGAAAACCACGCACTTTTACTCAGGCCAGTGGTCAGTCAGATGAGCTTCCTATGCCAATCTCTGCATAGCCACACTAACATTTATGCTGCTAGAAAAAAAGATAGCATGAGAGGGGAATTTACAGCCAGTGATTTAAAAGGAAGATGACTACTTCATTCAGTGACAGTGAAGATTCTGTTGACTTATAGCTGTCCTTCAGGGCTCTATATGACAGTTGTTTTAGTGAGCTTGAGGGTGCTCTGAAAAGTGCACTGCCAATATGCACACTGCCATTGCTTTGGGAATTTTGGGAACTATTTCCCTGTGGTACAAGCTTCTCTGCTAGTACTGCTTTATTCTTATAGAGAAACTGAATTTAAACTACCCTCTGTCAAATTTCAAAACACGTTCTCCAGCGCCTTGAAACAACCAGGTACCTACAACCTCAGACCATGCCTGCACAGCCTTCTGTAGGTTTGTTTTGTTTTCACTGCTCACCCACCAGGCACAAGCCACATGGGGACACAGCACTACTGCACCTTCTTCCCCAGCACTGCAGGGACAAGGAATGAAGAAAACCCTTATGCCTCTGCAGCCCTCTGCCTCCCACACCAGCACCCTTATTCAGCAATGCCATGCTCAAGCTTATGAACTTTGGTTTTGGCTGAGACAGCCTCAGTTACAACTTCTTTCTCAGAGCTGGTTTGCATCTGGCAGAACACAGGCAAACCCACAGCACCGACACACCTCCACAGAAAGGTGAAAATGGCCAAGTCAAGCACAGAGCAGCACAATCTCATGAATCTGTGCAGTCTTGCCATGGCCCTCATGGTCTCACACCTCCAGCACCTAAAGCATGGAGGTTGACTTACTTCTGTGTCCTGGAATTGGCTCAAGGCCCAGACAGCTCCAAGATGCCAACAAGAACGTCCCCTGTCTGGCAGGCTCTCCACAATTTGCTCGATGGTGACTGTCCCCTTTTCTGTTGGAGGAGGGCAGCGCATTGTTGGTGGGGCGTTGGGGATCCAGGAACACCAGTCATACTGCAAACACAGCAAGAGACCACAGTGAAAACCTGCAGTGCCTGGCATTTAGGAACACACCAAATAAATGTTTGCCTCTGTAATATGAGCCCCTCAGAAAGAGGTGATACCAAGGACAGGGAGATGCTCTAGAGAAGGACTGGAGGTGACAAGGAAGTCCCTACTGTTTTGCTCAGGAACTCACAAGAGAGAGAGTTGGGTAATCTAAATGGGAGTATTTATCCTGCTAACCACAGGTATGTGCCACACAGCCCAAATTCAGCAGACTGGCTAAGGCCTTAAATATTTTATTAAACAAAGTTCCCTTCTGATAACCTGAGGCGATTGCCTTTACTCCAGCTTCTCTTTTCCGCAAAATTTCCTCCAAGAACATGCCCACAGTGAATGCCCATGTGGTCAGATACTAACAGAGATAGAGCATGCTGGTTCATAAAGAAATGTGGAATATGGCATGCAGATATGGCCATGGTGAGCAGCAGACTGGGAACTCATAGTCACTTCTGGCCTGGTGCAGTGCTGTGAGATGCTGATGTCTCATCTTGCCTCAGATATGACCCTGAGTTTTGCCACCACCTAAGATGCTGCAGTTACCAGAACTCTTTCTTTCCCAAGCACTTTTTTCATCACCTTCATACACATCCCCTGCTCTGCCTTTTGATTCCATGGCTGAAGATCCTTTTACTGCTGGGCTGCATACCCTCTGTATGCCAAATTAAGAGACGGTTTCTTGGTGGTACTTGAACAGACAGGGTTTTCTGAGGGGGACACTGGGAGCTGTCTCAATCAGTTGTAAAGACAAGTTAGAAGGGAATAGTTGCAGAGGTCCCTGGTCATGGACATGTCACAGCAATAGTGTGAGTTCATTTGACAGCAGGGTCCAGATCCTCTCCAGGGCTCCTGAGCTGCAGGGGGGGACAGGAGGGTCAGCACAGAAAGTGATGTAGGGTATTTGGGAATAACCACCATAAGAAAGATGGTCTCTCTGCTTATCCCTGAGGTCCTATCTCAGAGACCACCTATGCCTGAAGTGAGAACATGCAAAAAACCACAAAAGCTCATAGAATATCTCAGGTTGGTAGGGACCTATAAGAATCATCTGATCCTTGCAGAACTACCTAAAAATAAGCCATCAGACTAAGAGCATTATTCAAATGCTCCTTGAACTCTGACAGGCTTGGAACTATGACCACTTCCCTGGGGAGCCTGCTCTAGTGACTGACCACCCACTCAGTGAAAAAGCTCTATGACTGACAAAGTGATTTGCTTCTGGTTGTTGAATATGCTTTCCAAAATGCCTTGATGTTGAAAGAAACAGCATTTGAAAGGCAGGCTGTTACTATAGTTTCAGGGCAGATATATGTCAGTCAAGGCAGGCAGGGATAACACAGATTACCAGTATGTGGCACACCAAGCATCACAGAGGAAGCTCAAAATTGGCACTTTGTTTGTAAATTCAAGAAATGAGCAGCAACGCCATTTAAATGCTTAAAAAAATTGTTCCCGTAATAAAGTCAACAAAACGAAAATATAGAAACTAGAACCCCTAATCTGATCTTTGGTTCATATGTAGGACTTGAAATTCCTTTCTCAGCTTTTAAATTACTTCAGTTTTCACAGACTTCACAGGGATTTGTAGATGGTTCTGCACTTATTTTGACCAGAAAAAGTAATGTAATTTTGTACGTCTGCTAAAAAAAGCTTCTCAGACCCTGCTCTGGTAGATGCACCTCCCAGCCCAGAAAGAACAGTCTTCCCACACATTCCTACCTGACCAAAATTCACAGCTGCATGCTGAGCCGATGTAGTGAACATGATCACAGTGAGATATTCTGCTAGTGTCTCTCGTGTCCTGATCATCTTAGGGAACCCTAAAGGAGGGAGAAGAAAAGCTTGACCCAGCAATGAAGTAAACCTGCCACCCAGCAGCAACCAAAAAACATGGGTTAGAGGGCCATGCAGCAGTCACTGAAGAGCAGGGCATTCTATGAATCCTGCTGTGTGGTCCAACAGGAGCTCCTCAACCTCCCTGTGCAGCTGTAAAAACAGCCTTACTTCATACAAGTCTGTGAGGCACTGCCACTGTTTGCAAAGAATGTGGTCTTCCATAAGGGAAAGACAAAGTATAATTATGCCTTCAAAAAAGTGTCCCTGTCTACCTACCCTGCAGCAAGGAACTCCCAGAGTCCCCAGGGCAGGGACCTCAGATGCTCCATTTCTCTTCAGTGTGAGCAGGGAAGGCTCATGCCAAGGAGGAAGAGACCATGAGCTTGTATTCACAAAGGTCTGAGGTTCAGCAATCAAATGTATTGCAAGAAAGAGTGCAGGGAGAGTTTATTCGCTGAAACGGGAAGTGAGGAAATGAGAACTTCTGAAAGACAAACAACAGAATGAGGAACAGAAATAGTTGCATTAAGCTGTGTTTGAAGGAGAATAATCAGAGTTATATAAAGAAAAATCAGAATAGTCAGGGACTAGGGAAATATTTTGCAACCAAGGCAACCCCAGGCCTGTATCACTCCTGTCCTCACTAAAGCACAGTCCTGTGCTGTACCCCCCGTCCCAGCCCAGCGTGAGCACAGGTCCCAGTACACCTACAGACAGGGGAAAGCTGCCCTGCCCAGGCTGCCTGTGCCAGCTGCTTCCTACCTCCACCACCAACCTGATGCAGATGTGAACTCAGCCTGTGAGAGGGAAGAGGCACCTCTGGCCAAGCCCAAAGAGGAGAGGATGCACCACCCCCTCCTGTGTCCCGCTGTTCTAAATACACTGTGCTCATCTTCAAAGGAGCTTGGCATTCTCCCAGTCACAGCAGCCCTCCCAGGAAGAAATGGGTGCCACAGCCTCCCTCATTTAGCCTGCTCCCATTCTTTACAGCCCTGCCAAGTCTCCCTTCTCTATGAGACAGCCCTTGGAGCAGCAGCAGTGCAGAAAGAGATGCTGCAAGCCTGGTAGTTTTCCCATCTGTAGTGGCAGTCCTCCCACCAGCGGTGCTTGTAGCATCCCACCCCAGCTGGAGCCCTGGAAATGCCCAGTACTTGTCCCATGTCAAGATGCTTAGGTCAAGCATGAAGTTCTTACCAGGAGGAACAACATTACTAAGCTTTTGCTAAGAGACAACTAGACAAACAAAAATGAACCTTTGCTTGTCCAGGCAGATAGAACCAGAAGCCTTTTATCCACCAGAACATAATGATTGGAAACATCAGTTTTGCCTGGACACCTGGCACTCCAATGTGTGCATGCAACACCAGGGCCATCTGCCCTAGGTCACTGGCTGTGGCCAACAGGTGTTGACAGATATAAATCAAACAGGACAACAGGAAGAATCCTCAGCCACCTCTATAAATTCCTGAAAATCTGCTTGGAAAAAATGTGAGTGGAAGAGAAAAGCAACATGTTTAGGGAACGGCAGGGGAGTATTTGCTCAGGTGAGTGAACTGAGCCATGTTATGGATGAGAGCTCCCATGCCAAGTAATGGTTTGCAAGAAAAGAGAGGCAGTGAGAAGAGACAGAGCAAAGGAAAATGTTTATTGGAAATAATTATGAGTATCTTTTCTTGAAGAGTAGAATAGTTCAGTGATGACACATGATGACAAATGCTGAATAAATGTGAAATGCAGCAATACACTCCTGGGGAGGTTCTTACATATTCTTATTTGGTGTGAGATTTGGAGGAGAGGATTTGATTTTATCAGTCTGCCTGTGTTGGTGGTTCCAACACACAGATACAACCCCTAATGCTTAAAGCTTGAGCCGAGAAAATCAAAGGACCTGTCCCCAGTGCAGAGAGATTACACGAGTTGCCCAAGCTGATAATGAGAATCTGTGTCAGAGGAAGGAGCTGTCTCCTGAGAGATGGCCTGAGCCAGGGTCTCACAGTAAAACTGAGCATCTCCAGGCCAAGAAGAGAGAGGGTCTCTGACTTGTGTTGTGCACTCAGCACTGCTGTCAGCAGGGACTGGACAAGCTGCAGACCTGGCTGGGCTCACACCTTACCTGAGGCTTTCACACCCCTCATTCCATAGACATAGATGTCTTTGACAAAGGCCTGGAGCTCCACATCCTCACACACCACCTCGTCGCTCTCATAGTAGATGTGAATTACATCCTCTGCAAAACTGCAAACAGGAACAGACAAACAAAACAAAATGAAAAGGACCCTGCCATTCCAGAAGATGATCTTCTGACCTTGCAGATGCTGCATGGGGAAGAGAGAAGGGCAAGAGAAGGTCTCAAAACCCTCCCATCTCCTTCCTACAAGCAGTGGGAATAAACAGAGGCAACTTTGATTAATTTAGTACTGTACATGTAGTCACACTAAAACTCCTGGAAAATCCTGTGCACTTTATTCTCTTATTTGAGGCTTTGCTCCTGCCCAGACCTCTGTCATCACATCTACATCCTTTCCTCACTCCATACAGGCTACCTCTTGCATATTCCCATGGCTCCCACACTGGGCAGTGGGGTTCCCCAACTGTGATACCAGTACCATTCTCTGTATGTGGGACACTCCAAAGCTGTTCCTGAATGCCAGTAGTTGACCCCTCCCATTGGACATCCTTTTTGTGAAATACTTCATGGCCCAGGAAGCCTCTCCTGGCAAGAAGAGGTCTAGAGCTGTTTCCTATGCCCACTGTTTGCAGCAGATATCTCCTTCCTGTTCAGTTCCTCTTCTCAAGATGCCTCTTCCTACAAAAGCTTACCATGCTAGCTCACCTCTGAAAGAAAGGCTCTTAAAACACTGAGAAAACAGAAGTAGCTTTGAAAGCAGTGAAAACAGGTAATCCTGCTTTCCTGAACAACTGCAGTTTGTGACTGAGTGACTGGTTAACGAAACTGTGCTGAGATATTCTGTTAGCTCTGCAGGTGCCTTGCTAAATCTCTTGCTAAATATTTTGACAACAAACCATAGGGTGAAACACTTGACTGTAGAAGCTGACAGATGGGATTAAGGCTTGTTACCCAACAGAGATTTATCTCTTACTAAAATATAAGTTTGTACATTTTATAAATTTATTACAATTTACAGACTTTTACAAATCTATTGATATGGTTCCTAGCAGCCAATCAAGAGTTTTCATTGAGGCAGACAAATAACTGCCCAAACACCAAAAGTTTAAGTAATTTTAGCTTCCAGAGGAAGTTAAAGGACAACAAAAACTTTGCAACATGCAGAGAGAAAGCTGCTCTCCCTGAGTTCTGTCTCCATGCATTTGGCACTGGTGCCAGGTGATACAGGAAGGGGATCCTCCTCTCCAAAAAGGCAGTATTTCAGACCCCTTTCCATTCAAATAGAAATTAACATATGAAGTGTGGGTGAGACCTTTTGGGCTGAAGTATCTTTGGGTTGGCATATCTGCAGTTAGATCAGAAACAGGAAGAGGACTAGAGGACTTGACAAGTTTACTGTGTGAAACTCAAAGTTTCTATGGGAACACCTTATCAGCTTCCTTAGGTCTAGGCCATCTACAAAGTGTGAAGTAATGCTGGGGATAGAAACTATTTCATCAGAAAAGTGAAGACTGACACCCCTGCAGAGATTCCTGGTCAGCAGACACACGCATGACTGTGCATGGGTCCATGGGTCAGGATCTCACACACCCAGAAGGGCACTGCCCACACCACTGATAAACCAAATGAGTCACAACTCTCAGCCAAGTTTGAGGCAGCGTAACATCATCCTCCAGCAAAATGAACACCCACAAACAGTCAGAATTGAGCTGACTAAGTACTACCTGGTATTTGAAGGGCATATATCGATCCAAAAAAGAAAACACAGGAGAGAGAAGGAAGATTAAAACAATGGATTACATGAAGAAAACAACCACAGCAAAGTTACAGCTTCCTTTTCTCTCAAATGGGCACTCACAATTGCAGGAAATACTGCAAGATAAGCCCTTGTCAAAACACAGAGAAAACACAGGAGACAAAGATGTCCCCAGAACTTCCAACATTATGCTTGAATCATAAAATTCCTACTTTGTGTACATAAAAGATCTGATTTTTAATGAACATGCTTTTCAAAAGTCATGTGATCAGAAACAGCTGCAACTTATGCCATGCCAAAATACACTGTTTGTTAAATTAAATGCCACTGCAGAATAAAAACCATATAAATCGTCCAAGGCAGTGTTTCAGATTTGAAAAGGAGCCACATTTGGGAGGTTGAGCAGCCTTGCAGTACCTCTCCTTACTCAGAATTGCTGCCCTCCCTGATTAAACTCAGACTTTGCAATTTTATGGCATTTTAAGAAAAGTTTTGTTCCTATCAGTTTATACTTAATTTATTGAGTTTCAAAAGAGACCCATCATAGAAGCCAAGCTTGTATTTTCAGTTCACAAGAACCCTGATGAGCTCACGTGGTTGGCTCAGAGAACTGAGTCCTCTCTTGGCTTGTGCATAGCTAAAAAAAAGACAAATAAATTCCTTTTGCAGGTTAAATTCCATCTCACTAAATTTCTGTGAAATCTTATAGAAGAGTACATACCTATAAAGGGTCCTCTGAAATACAGAATGCAAGAAGGCAGCACTGAAAAAAGCAGGAATTAACAGTCTTTCAGGAGTGTGTGTTTGACTAAATAATTTGCCTCAGATTGGATGGAAAAGAAACTGTGTGGCTAACCAGCCCAGATATTGTCTACAAGATGAGATGAAGATCAAAGTGAGCAGGAAAAAATTATGTCTGTGTCTCTGTGACTTTATTAGCCAATATCTAGAACTATGGTCTTTTACCTCTTTATAGCCTCCCAGACCTTAATGCCATCATCCCGGTAAAAGTAGTAGGGGATATCCTCTTTGCTGTCCATTCCTTTAGCTTTGATGTACTCAGGGAAGCAGAGGGAACTGTAAGTCAGATCCTTCATTGCTTTCTGCACCATTTGCACGTGTCCTCCTCCTCCGGTAGCATTTGCCTGCAGGAAGAACAGCAGGACAGGAACAGTGGGAGATTATGTTCCCTTTGTGCCAAGACTGGCTTTACAAATTTGCAGAAGATGGTATACGGAATCTGTTTGTCAAGGAGAAAACCACATCTCCACACAAAGTACCAAACTGAAGAGGTCTACTGTGCATCTTGACTTCAAGGATCTCACACCTCTCCCATGAATCACTGTTAATATCCACATTTGCACCATAGGTACTGCTTATGCTGGAATACACTAATAAAGTACAGCAGCATCAAAGCATGGCACTCTCTGCAGTCCTGTGCTCCAGAGGCAGTGCATGAGTGAAGGAAGGCAGCCCTGAGGGTCTTAGAAGAGAGCTTAAACAGCCAGTGCTGTTACAGAGTAGTTTAAGAGCAAGTTTTTAGGGATACATGCAGTCACCCTGGAAATAATGCCAGGGGATCAACCCTGCTGGGTTGCTACTAGTGAGGAGTGGCCAGGGTTTCAGTAAATGTTACATTTGAAAAACACACCATGTCCACAACAGAGCACTGCAAAACTCTTCAGTAATCACTGCACAAGAGGTCCCCAAAGTTGCTTTTCTAGTGTATGATACAGGGTTGTAGCAGTTGTGACCTTACATTTACTGTCCTCTGGCTGGCTGCTCATCTGCATTGGAACAACAAATTCTGGAACTCCAGATTCTTGCTGGCAGTTCTTACCCACACACTCATCCCACATGCATGGGGGATGGACATGACACTTCTGTTCAAAGGGATGCAAAGTCTCCACAGTCAGCAGTGGAGTATAGATAACAAGGAAAGGAGTCTGGATTTAACCCCTCTATTCTGCTTGGGTGAAAAACTCTGAAGCAAGGAAGCTATTTTTGGCCAGGTGTAACGAGGACAGAGGTGTCCTGAAACACAGGCTCCCTCATTGAAAGGGCTTCTGAAACCTCCCCAGACTTCCATAGCATGTCCCTAGCAGGTTGTCACAGAGACTGCTGTGTGCACAAGTTGTTGGAATTCCCAGATGCAGCATTCCATTTCTCCCACCAAGAAATGCTTAGTATCATTTGTGAACTTATGGAGGATGCATGCCAGCCCCCACCCAAATCATTGATACAGGAATGACATACAGCTATGTTTCACTGACTCAGATGAAGCTGAGGCTCAGTCCTAGCAGTTCTGCTGCTTATAAAAACTCAAGAAGACAGTCTGGAATCCAAACACACTCTTATGGTCTTGGAATATCTGCCTTACCTACCTGTGATGGAAATTTCCATTTGCAATCACAAATCCCTTTGCTCACAGATGAATAACTGAGTATTCAAAAGAAGTTGGGGACTTAACTCTGTGGATACATATGCAGGAATTTATGTGCACTCCTATTATAACCCAAAGGCACATCAGCAGTGAGTGAGACACTGACTGACATTGGCCAGTTCTGATTTGGCTACTCAGAGATAAAAGAGAACATCTTTAGCACAACAAGGCATCAGTTCTGTGTGCCTGTTTCCCAGGTATTACTTATGTTTGCCCTTTAATAGAAAGGTCAGGGAACAAGGCAATATGTAATGATGAAAGGATATGTACATATGGAACCATGAAGAACAAAGAACCTTGAACAATGATGAACTGACATGAACAGTGAAGATTCACAGAGAGTTTACCAACCTTGTCAAAAAGGCCACACTCACAGATGAGCTGCTCTCGGGCTTTGGTATTGATGGCTATTGTGAACCGCATATGGGGCACCAAGAGCTGTGAAATGAAACAAACAATGAAAGAAGGAAAATTCTCAGATTTAACTCAACAGCAGCCAGATGTAAAGTTTGAAGTCCTGGTGGTTTAGCTGCATCTTATCTTGCAGAGCAGCCAGTGAAACTATTTCAGCTGAGCGGCCACCAGAACTTCCCTTTGGTTTGTCCAGCTGATGTGATAACCACCCCAGCCCTTCCTGCAAGAACTAACCTTGAAGAGGGGATGCACAGCAGGCAGCTGGCGGAACATAGCTATGCTGAACACCTCTGAGACCAAGTGTGTCCGTAAGAGGTGGGTCACTGTCTGGTGGATGTGGAAATCAGATGAGCGGACCCAAATTTTAGCTAGCAGCCAGTCATATGTGGCATCTGAAGGAAGGAAGATGGGATTGTCTGGTCCAGGCTTTTGGCCAAGCTGAAAGATGTAAAAAGAATATGAAACCCCAAGTCCTTCATGTTTAAAGTGAGACATCAAACAGTGTGACCCTCTAAAGACCCTGACAGCAAGCCCACCTGGATTGCAATGGGTACAATTTTTTTCTCCAGATTCTTATACAGCAGACAGATGGGTGCAGCCAAGTACTGTACTGTACACGGGTCTGTTTTATTGGCATCCACACCATCAAGCAGCTCATAGTCCACAATGAAAATGTTTCCTTGCTGTGGGGGAGGAAAAAACCACCAAACAAAAATTAAAAAAGAGAGAGAAACATGATGTGTTTTAATGATACGCAAGCAGCTTGGAACAAAGAATGGGAAGCCTTGGCCAGAGACTGACTTGAGCTTGGTGGTTACAAGCAGCCCCATGCTCACAGCAGCTCAGGAATGATGCCATTGAGACAGCAAGTATCATTGCACAAACTACCTGACTTTGCAGAGTCAGGCAGTGAGCCTTTCGGCAGAGAGCATCTCTGTGTTTGGTACTCATGCAGTGACACTCAGATGCAAGCAAGTTTCATACTGCCAGCTGAAGAGCACCCTGTGTTAACTGTGCAAACAAAAGCAGGGCACCACCCTTGTCAATGCTTAGTGGGTAAGATCCTGTCTGGAAAGGAAGAGGCACCTTTCCCCTCTGAGGCATTCAGTCAATCCCTAACCTTTCAGAGAAAACCAGTGAAAAGGGACTGTTGATCTCCTGGTTACAGCTCTTCCACTGGACCTGGAGACAGGCTTAGCTGCAGCTCCAGGACAGAGGAGAAAAGCCAACAGGAGTACTGCCAGTCTGCAGAGACAAACAGCTTTGCCATGACCTATCACATCCTGAAGAAAGGAGATGTGGCTGCAGACCCTGGAGATTAGAGGCTGTGAGAAGGAACAGGTGGAGCCCAGCCTGACCCAGAGCTGTACCTTCACTTCCTCCTCCAGTGTCAGGTTCCTCTCCAGACTGCATTCCACCATGTCCATGGTCACAGGCAGCTTCTTGGGTATCTCTGTGCATCTCCGGATCAGCACAGGGTTGCATCCATTCAGGAACTGGTAGCCAAACATAAAATCTTCCCTCCAGTGTTGCATCACATATTCTAAAGGGAAAACAAGCCTACAGCATCAACATCTGTGCAGCATCCATATCTACTGCATTGTAGGATTCCTCCTTTCCCCTCTGACCTTTTTGTTACATGGCACTGCAACCTTGAATATAGAAAGCTGCAAGAAAAGGATTCAAAGGGTGACAGATTTTTAAGAAAAATCACTGAAGTTAAATGGAAATTTTAATCCTTGCTTTTCACAATGAGAAGATTTAAACTGATGACAATTTGTTCCTTCATGGTCAGAAGCAATGAGGAATAAAATATTCCACTTTTATGAAGAATACTCTCTTCATCTGTAAACCACTTTCTCAGGTCTTCCATGAAATTTTACATCCCCCTCTTCAAATTCACAGGGCATGCAGTACAGAGAGGCAAGTTCAAAAACGGGTGGCACAAGCAGGAGAAGGGTGCATCAATGTGTGTATGGAGAGAACAGCAGTGGCTGGAGCAGTTTTTGCTGGAGCTGGGTGAGGGAAATTTGGGGGAGGATTTGGACTCTGACTCAGTAAAACTCCTCATTTGTTGTTTTGCTTGTTTGACTATTTTTCCCTCTATTTTTCAGTTGCTGATACAACCCAGATTTACATCTCAATAAAATTCTAGTTTTGGACACTCCATCTCTGTATTATTACATATGTAGTACTACTGGATATTTTCTATATGTAGTGTTCTGTTTCGTAATGTCACGTTGTCACTTAAGTTAATATGAAAAATCCCATTGGTGTCTTCAGGGGAAAAAAGATAGTGAAGTTTTCCACTACTGGCTAGTTTTAAACAAGGTAGGACTTCTTCTGAAAGCAATTAATTTTTCTAAAAAGGGTAAAAGGATTAAAAATATACACCCCAAGGGAATGCAGGGATAATTTTAAAGAAGTCTCAACACTCACAATGCTTTTCCATAAAGCTGATAAAAAGTTAAGTTTATGCCAAATTACATTTACATTATCTCCATCAACTGCCTAATGAGTCTGGAGCTGTATCTGAAGTCCACATCAAGGAAAAATTGACTCAGCACCTTGGACAGAAACTGCAAAAATGCCTTGTACCACCTGTGTTTCTGCCAGGGCTTGTAAAAAAGAAAATTGAGATTTGTATTAACATAACTGAGACAGATGCTTAATGTTTAAATATAACAGAATTGGAGCTTTCCCCATGAGTATGGAAATGTTATTAATGAAGCTAATTGTAAATCATATCTAATTCTTGTGCTAAAAGTACTTTAGGAAGCAATCCTATTAAATGTAATAAATTGCTGTAATTAGTTTTTAATACTTCTGCTACTTTGTGTGCTTGGGTTTATATCCAAGAAAAGCATAATTGCTCTTATTTCTGTGACCTGATCCCTAGGCAGCCTGAAGAAGAGTAAAACTTCAGAGAAGGAGGGAAAACCATTTTCCTTTGCAGAGTCCAAACAGCCTATTCACACACATTCAAGGAGTCACACATTAACCAATTTAAAGTTTCTGAGCATCCATTATATCCAATAATACAGAAAGATAAAAGTAACCATGGATTGGTTGGGCCTGGCTCACAAATTGGAAGCTCCCCAGTCTATCTCTACAGAAATGGTACCATGAACTTCAAAACCCCTGACTGTCTGCAATTCTTTCTACTGGGTTTTTAAGAAACCTTTAAGATTTATGCATTGAAAAGGGTTAAAGAAAAGCAGCATTTTGTCTTTGATATGTCAATACCACATGAATGGATTTTCTAACAGAATGGAAGATACTGCAGAAACTGAATGTACATTAAAGCAAAAGTGAAATTCATACTCTTAGACAGGGATTTTTGTATTCCAGTAGGAAGATGTGACTATGAAATGGCAAGCACAGGAGGATATTTAATGCAAAATGCATAAATAATTCTGACATATTTTTGATAAGCGACATTTTGGACAAATGCCACAAGCTTTTCCAGGTCTAGCTCACACTAATTTCCAGTAAGAACATGGTTCCTTGGACTGTGGTCTGATGACTTATCCTGGTCTGCACCAGGACCAGGTGAAGAAGTTACAGTTTCCAGGTCATTCCCAGTTCTTTGTGACCCATCCCCAGATCTGCTGGCCTAACAGCAGAGGCTTTCCCATCTGGAATGACTTCTGTCAAAATAACCCCTGTGGGGAAAAATTCACCCCTGAGAAACATTTCAGCTGCCCCAAGTCACTGACACAAATGGCCCAAGGGAACCAACTGAGAAGAGTTACAGGTCTGTGAGAGGCACAGGTCTTGTGACAGCAGAGCCAAGCACTGGTACCCTCCCCAGGTTGCAGCAGGGTTGGGAAGCCAGGACTTTCAGCAGCAGTGCAACTGAGCACATGGTTGGGACATCAGACCTTTGATCTAGACTGTGTCAGAGGCAAGGGGGTCACCCTTGTACGTGCCCTTGACAGAGAACACTACCAGACTTCCCTTTCTGGAGATTTTCTGTGTGTTCAGATTAACTGGGACATGGACAATCAAACTTTCAAAAATGCCTTAACAGCTACCATGGTCTGAAAAGTTATCTCTAGGTTTAGACACAAAATGCTTATGAAAATCTGTCCTATGGGACTTGAACACGCTTGAAAACAGATTTCTAAAAGCCAAAAGGGACCATGATGCCCAGCTGCCCTGACCTCCAGCACAGCTCAGGACAGAAAATGCCACTGAGCAATTCCCAGTAATTCTAGTTCCTTGTGAGATCATAGGTTTGTTTTTAAGTCTTGTGGGTTGATGGTGTGATCAGCGCTCTGAGATTACAGTTTATTTACTGGAGAGTAGAAGAGCAGGTCAGCCACATCCATCATAATCAGATGATCAAAGACAACTAATTAGTCACTCTATGACGCAAACATGAGCAAATGTTGATAAACTCACCAGAGATTGTGTTGCTGATTCTCACAAAGATCCTCTCAAAATCTGCAAAATCACTCCAGGAGGACTGGAACATGTGCATGAAACGGTTGACATAAAGATTCTCCATCCTAAAAATAAACCAGACCAAAACATAACTGAAAAAAATAATCTCCAGCTTTCTCAATACCCATTCCTATTATTTTCCATGCTTTCATATATCTAAACACAATAAACCTTTAGTAATGGAAGATGGGATTAGTCACCCTACAGAATTAACATTGCAGGCTGTATCTTTACACACAAGGTTGAAAGGCACATCAAGGGTCCAACTTCTGCTATTGCATTTACAGAACTCCATTCTAGAATTGTTCTCAGCAGCCTACAGTGGCATTACAAAAACTGTAGTCAGAAAAGCTGGGGCTTCACGCACTGTCAGTGGTTAACATCAGTTGAGAGTGCTGAGCACTACTAGCACCAGTTCACAAAGTGGTATGGTGACACAGAGAGACTGAGAAAGGTGCACAAAGTGCGAAGATAAATAATCCAGAACCTGTCAGCCCCCATTCCTAAAAAAAAGAACAGGTACTATGAGTATCTGCATGACCAAGGCTAGACTGGATCCCAAAAGTGTGTGACCTGAGTTTTTGAGAGCTTTCTATTTACTTGAGCTGCTGGATAAACTTGATGCTCACATCAAACCTCAGAAACCAAGGCTCTTGGCTGAAGACATCACATGAACACAGTGGGCTGGTAGCCAGAAATGTTTGACTTCATCTGCTAATTCAGCAAATACAGCACAGCCAAGAAAGTTCCCTTTATATGAAATGACAAGTCCTAAATTATTGCGTAAATGCTGAACTGCTGTTATTAGGTGGAAATCATTTACTTTGACAGGAAATCAAATAATGAATTTGAAAAAGAAAGCTGTCTTCCCACTTAAACTTCAAACACACAAATAAAAGTGCACAGAGCACATGAAGATATGCAGGGTAGACAGCAAAGTAAAGAAAAGTCACAGCACTGCACTAAAACCTTCCAAAAAGAATTTGAGGAGAATCCCAGGAGATTGGATTTATAATCAGCAAACATACAGAAAAGTCTGGATCAGAACTCGCTGGAGAGGACCAAAAGCCTGGAGAAACAGACAGTGGATATCTGGAAGGAGGGCTCTAGATCAACATGACTACAGCACAGACACAAGAGCTACTTCTGCACTAAGCCCAGATGGGGTGCATGCAGAACGGGCTGCTTCTGCTGCTGCAGAATGCACTCAAGGTGCCTGGAGGCATGTTGGGATGTAAAAGGCACACTTCTAGGCTAGAACAGGTGATGGCCTCTCCAGAGGTCTTTCCAGACCTGACAGGGGCACAAAATCATTGTACAAGGATCAAAGCAAGGGTAACCGTGGGCAAGACTTTCTGGATAGGGACCAGGTATCTGAATCACAGATGAACTTCAAGAGGTAGCATGACCATCACCAGAAGGTAAAATTATTTTAAAGAACATAACTCAATAGCTTGACAAGAGTTACTTAAAATGACTCATTTGAGAGTTTCTACTAAAGGTCCTGCAGAGTCTTTGGCCTCCTCCAGAACTGCTCTAAGATTGGAAAACATTTGACATATAAGCAGATATGTGCTGCTTCTCTCCTGCCCAAGGTGCTCTTCCTACCTGAGGCTACTGATCAAAGCAAGCAGTAGGCACAGCACCTGGGATCTGGTCACAAATGTGCTGAATGCCAGGCACACATCCATTCTCCAATAGGAGGAAGTTCTTCTCATTTCCTATCTTGGAAAAAACTACCAAAGGACATATGAAACAAAAATCTGTTCTCCTCAAGAAATCAAGGACTTGGGAGTCTCTGGCCCACACTAGAAACCAGACCAAGAAAAAAAAAGTCAAAGTCAGAGTTGTTGGTAGAACTTAATCTGCCCAAATGCAATACTGGTCCAAAATAGCTACACAAGCCTGCATTTCTGGCACAGAATCCAGGCTGAGAGTTTCCATTTGCTAGATAGTGCAGGTCACGTCAGCACCAGACACCTTCAGGATTATCTCCACCTACACTACAATTAATCCCTTAAACTTAGAGAGTTATCCACTGTCCAACCTTGCAACAGCATAAAGAATATCTGACACATATCTCCCTCTAAGTTAATTTTTGCATGTCCCAAGAAAAAGGGCTTTCCCCTCCTTTCCTCCACTACTTCCTATGTCTCATATAATTCTCCAGCTCTCACATATCCCCTTAAAAGTGCTTTTTGCCCACTGCTACACTTTGCAGCTCCACACCTGCCTTTGGATTTTCAGACACAGTTCTCTGTCTTCCTTCCTGCTGCACTCCAACTGCACAGAGGCCCCATGCCTTCCCCCACGTTTGTCCATTCCTGCAAACAGCTGTTCCAAGATCCCAAAGCACATCAGGATAGCTAGATAAGGCCCATCAAACTCTTCTCCAAAGATTTTCACAATTCACTTGACCAGAAACATAGGTCCAGATTTTTCAGGCAAATGTGCCAGACAAGAAGCATTGCCATTGCTTGGAAAAAAATGTGTTTCGCATCATAGCAGTTATCCAGAATGGCTGGCTGTCAGCAATACAGTTTCAGGTTCCTATTTTATGGGGAGGGCCCCTTACAGCCAACGACAAAGATAGATGTCCCGGCACTCTGTTGAGTTGCTTCCAAGTTTCACTTGGAAGTGACTCAGGACCTCTGACAACATGGCACAGCCTGGCAGGATGGGATTGCTGAAGAGGAATGCAGCCTCCAAACTGCTCATGTCTCCCAAGGGCAAACCCCTCATCTCTGGCATTGAGATCTTCTCTTCTCTTCACTCAGATCTTCTGTATGAGCTGGGAAACAGCTGATCTGCACTGGGTAACACCATGCTGATTTGACTCTGCCTTGGCAGTGGAATTCAGCTGCATAAATGAATAAATAAAATACCCAGAATGCTCTGACATATAAGGACCAGTCTTGTCTCACGTCAGAATTCCACCACCTGATAGTATGGTGGGATATCTGACACAGTGTGGTATGACCTGGGCTAATTTGAGACAGCACAGAAGGAGACTCACAGGTCAAGCTCAGAGATGTCCCATCTGTGCTATTCCAGAGCTCTGCAGGATTGATTATTCAGGCTCATCCAATGGCCATGCAAAGTTTTCCTCGATGACACGACATGTGCAAGTGGCTGACAATAACTTGTGTATGTGACCAAAAGATTTAATTACCATCAACAGTCAGAGGAGAAAGGTATCTCCAGAGGGGAATGCTGAGAACTCAGTGAAAAGTCTCAGGTGCCTGTAGTCCTGCTGATGCTTTTCACCATGTCTCCTCCATCTGTCTACAGCCAAACCCATGGCTAACTAGAATTCAGAGGCTCAGTCAGCTCCCAGTGTGAAAAACTTAAATATTAATAACTAAAAATTAAAATAACAAATCCATTTAAATTCCTGTTTTCCTACTTTGATTGGCTGCTGATCCAGCTCTTGGAGAAAATAATCAAATTTTGAGTTTCAATGAAACCTAAAAGGTGATCAGAGCTTTACCTGCCCCAAAGGAGATTCTGCAAACTCCTGAAGTTCCACAAACACTTACGCTTTCGTGTAGTTCAGAATGAAATCAATTCCCTTCTCATTGTCAAACTGGATGTCACGAGGCAGCTCACTGTGAGAATGGGCATCGATGCTCAGGGGAAAGCCTGGATGCCACTCCTTCCAGCTGAGAAAATAAGAGAGGCCTGATTATAACCTTATCAGCATGGGAGCTGTGTCCTTATCTCCACTGTTTTGGTGACTCACTGCTATAAAGGAATTTTGTGTCAGACTCACTTAGGCCAAAAAAAGTGATTTACACCCATCAATACCTACCAGTACCACACAGAATCCTGAGGCAGACTGGAAGGCATCTACTTGGCCAGCTACCTTCCCAAAGCTTGAAGTAACTTAACACCTGTGATATTTCTACACTTGCCACATTTGGGTGAAACTGGCAGTAGCTTCAAACGTATTATGAGGGGAGGGGACAGAGAGACAGCTGCCCAACGCACGCTCATTCTTGGGACTACACTTCTGCAGAACTGAGACAGCAGCTAAAACTACTCAGGCATGTACTTAGATTCCTTCAAAAGGCACTCTCCAGGAGTCTTGATTCTACTGTTCAGCCTCCTAATGGTCATGGCACATATTCTTTGCCCCATTTTTATTTCTAAACCAAAGAAAGTGAACTGTAAAGAATACTGTTTCAATGGTGTTTCCAAACTGCCTGCCACACACAGACTGCATTGTGTATTATCAGCTGTGCATCAGAATTTTAAGTAGCTATTTCCCTGAAATTACAAATGGTTTTGCCTTCCTTCTTGCATATGTAAATAAAATTTTGTGGCACACCTCTTTTGGAACCATATCTTCTTCTGCTTTATTTCCCGTAATTTCTAGGGAACAGCCTTTCTTCAAATGAAACAAACAGCACGTACACCAAGCCTCAATCCATCAATTCTGAACAGACCCTTTGCCCTGACCCTTATTCTCCCAACAAGAAGATACAAGTGCAAGAAACTTTTGTAATTTTAACAGATCACGTCTCTAGCAAAAGGCAATGTCTAATACCTTCTGGAGTTACCCTCTGAGAAAAGACAGAATTTTCTCATCATGACACTGTCTAGGAAAAAATTTATAGGGCGGCATAATATATATGTGATATATATCTATAATACATATGTATATATATATATATATATATACACACACATATTTGAAATAGATATGTATAATATACATGTGAGATTTTTATATCTCACAACTGTGTTCTGTTAGCACATTCCAGTTCACTCAAACAGAGCCAGGTTTTCACTGTACCCTGTACAGGAAACAACTCAAGCTACCTTGGTGCAGCGGCCAAAAAGCTCCAGGACAAGCTGACATGTTCAGATCATGTTCTGAAACTGCAGTACTGCTTGTTAGAGGCAAATGAAATATGCCTTCAGATTTTCCTTGAAAGCACAACAGTGTGCCGGAAGGCCCACACAGAGTCTGTATCACTGAGTTCCCACTGAAGTCTTCCAGACAGGCTTGTGTGAGGTACAAGTATCTCATAATACCACTCGCACCAGCAGGATCATCACTTTACAATGAATTCCATCTAAGTAAAAACCACATATGGCCAACATGGCAACTTAGGTTTTATCTTATCCAGCAGCTGAATAATTAGAGGCATGTGATAACGTGAATATGCTTTGCCAAACTCTGACCTGATGAGGACAGGCCCTGGAGCAGCGGGACACTCACCGGTACATTTTCTGACGGGATTCGAGCTCTTTGCGTCTGTGCTGCTTGAGAATCTGAGTCTTGTCATCCCGGGGGAGCTTTGCTGTTAGCAGGGAGAAGAGACAGGGTTATGAGGTTCCTCTGCCTATCACCGCCCAGGTGTTGAGAAGGACAGCAAAGTTTTCAAACCTTCAAGATTCTGATCTATACCTTTACAAAGTTTCTGTGGGAAATGCCTACATGATCCAATGTAGTGCTTTTGAGTAGGCACACAGGTCCTTAGAGAACCTGAGGAAGAAGAGAAGCTCCTGACTTGGTGCTTCCAAGGGGAAATTAGCTTAAGCTAGGAACATCTGTCTCAAGTGTATATAAATCCTGGATTTCTAATCTGTACACTTGCTTTACATATCTAGAATTACATGGTCTGAAGAGGGTCACGGGAGCTAATTTTCCAGTTCAGTATCTAGAGGTATTTCCATCAATAAGAGAAACCACAACATTCTCTGCTTAAAGACATCTCCAGAAAACATCTCCAAGCTTCTCTCTCCTTGAGCAATGTCTCCCCTGTCAGCTTGGGGCAATAATCATATCTTCCAGTCACAAGGGTAGAAAGGAAAAAACAATGAGACTTCATTTCCAGACATTTTGCTCTTCTGACCATGAATTCAACATAACATTAAATAACACAGAGACTTCCTCAGTGACCTGAGAAAGGACAAGGGACGAGACTCACTTTACATACACAGATGTGGAGGCAGATAAAACCAGTAGGAGTTTTATGAGAAAAGCTGTTTGGGGTTGGGGTTGGAAATATCTGAGGTAATACAGCTGATAACACATATGGCTAATGGTTTCCAGATGATTGTGCTCAAATCACGAAGAGAGTTCCACTTGCTCTTGCCCTTTACCTCACCATACTCTGAAAGTCACGCAAAGCTGCCTTCCATCGAAGTGGTACAGTTGTTATAAAACAAATTATGAAAAATGGAAAGACCAAAAATAATCTGACACATAGTTGTTATTGCAGGACAAAATCTTCAAACACAAAATTCCCCAGCCAGGAGTAGCCAAAAACGTTAGGGGAATATAAACGTTTATTTCTGCCACCTCACACTTGGTTCAGCTGTTTGCAGGCACTCATGCTGCAGAACACTACAGCAGTCAACCCACCCCAGGTACCAGAGAGGGGAACAAGCAAACATCAGTGACAAATGTCTGCCCAAACCCTGGTCACAGCAAGTAGGTGTCAGGGACACTTAAAAACACTTGTTTTTCTCAGTTGGTCACCATTACTTGAGCAGTCAAATCCATCACCCTCCCTTGTCCTGGCCTTGACAGCATGCAGAGAATGAATGAAAAGTAAGCTGCTGTTTCAGTCTGCACCCGCTGAGTAACTTTGGGATTTTACTTCACTCTCATGAAAACAAGACAATTTACAGGCAATTAATCATGGGCCACTTAGGAGCTTAATATGAAACAAGCAGGGAACACTAATGCTAATTAGATCAAAAGGGGATGAGGAGTAGTCAAAAATTTGGCATTAGGGTCAGCCTTCAAATTCAAGACCAGTGTAACAAGCCAGGATCAGGACTCTTCCTTGTATATGCTTCCCAAAACATCCAACCCAGCTGCCAGTGCCTCGCCCAACAAGCTGCTCAGGAATTATTCCTAGCAGGGAAAGCCCATTCTCTAGGATGCAGCAGGGGACTGGCAGTGGGTCCTCACTGGAGAAAAGATTGTGAGGTGCATGGAGAAATGGGAAGGAGAGATGGGAGAATTCCAGGTGTTCTGCAAGAAATCTGGTTTCTAAAAGCTCTCACCTCTCCCATCTCGAAGGACAACCTCCTTTTCATCTGTAATCCAGCGGTAGCATGGGAACTCCAAATAGTCACCCACTGGTGTTTTAACTGTAATGTACTTAAGGTACCAGTCATCCTGGTACCAGTATCTTCGTTTCTCAATTTTTATTAGCTGAATTTCTCCAAGGTCTTCTTCCACAGTCACATCATAGGAGTCAACCTGCAGAGCAGAATACAGGCAGTGACCCACTGCACGTGAAGGAAGCACCACCAGCCCTACACAGGCATACCTAGTCTTTCCTCTTCCTGCTTTCCAGCTTCTTGTGGGTGAAAAAGGGAAGTCCTATTATTGGACTGTAGTGCAACAGAAAGGTGAAAAAAAGAACAAACAACAACATGCAAAACACTTCAGAAATGGAGAAACATTTTTGGATGCAACCTAAAAACCGTATTACTCCTTGTAATGTTTGCATGTCTTAGAAAAACATGCAGGGCATGAAACCATTCACTGCTCTCCTAGCAATAGCTGGAGGAGGTACTGCTGGGACACATCTACTCACGCAACTGGAGTGGAAAGATGTTTAAAAGATTAAAACATTGGACTAGGAATTTAAAGACCTTTGTGTGTTAGTTATCTGTGCTTCAGACTAAGGACAATATCCAGGTTTTCCAAATCCACTTTGTCTTTTGCTTCCTGGTCTTCTTCAGTTCTCCCCTTTCAAAATGAGGACAATGGCACATTTTATATTTGTACAGCTAAAATTTGGACAATTATACATTTTATGTTTGCAAAAGGAATTTAAGTACAATGTAATACCTAGAGATATGTACACATAAAATTTAAATTAAAGAGCAATATGAATTGGATCCAAGGAGTTGATAGAGATGTCACATTGACAGCCAGCTTTCAAAAGAAACTCATTCCTCTAGTAATAACCTACATGCCTATATTACCAGAGCCCTAAAGTAGTTGTTGATGTAATGCAAGAAGGACATGCAATTAATCCAAATGATCCTGGAGGTTTTTAATCTTTTTATGACCATCACAGTTCCAAATTTAATGGCAGTTCTGAAAGGGTGGGCTTCCTCCTGGAATCTCACATAGCTTCTGCTGCCTCCAAGCCAGCACTGCCATGGGCTCACCTCCGATGACAATTTTGCTAATACAGTAAAGGTGTGTCAGGTTACAGACAATGTACAAGGTGCAGGTAAGAACCGACACTTGGTTGCTCAAGGTTTCTATGACATTTGTTGTTTGAGGTCCCTTGGTAAACACCAGGGTGGCTGCACAGTGAGCCAGAGGTAAAAGGAGCTTTTATACAGTTTGAGTGCAGAGTGAGAGAGCACAAGTAATGAACACTATTGGACTGTCCAAACTCCTGTTCAAGCAATTTAATCTCATGCAAAACCTGAGTCTGCTCTCTTTCTGAGGAGAGATTCCTACTGACCATTCTTATATTGGAAAAAGGATGGCACAGACAACTTCTCTTTCTATAAGCACAAAACTCTAAGTGGAAAGAGCTCTATTTCCTTTCTGGAAATACATGTTAGTAGTTTTCTTTCAACAAAAGTAAAAAAGAAAGGGGAACAGGAAGGAAAGAGAGAACTGAAGGACACCATAAAACTTTGTAATCTCTCAGCACCAGTGGAATTTACTCAAAAGACACTGTGCAAAGAGCAGAAACTATCACCTTCAACATTGCCACTGCTCAGAGCTTGAAGCAAGTCAGAAAAACCACAACTGTGCAAATTCCTTCAGGCTTTTCCACATACTTTTCCTTCAGTCAACATGTGCCATGCAAATCTCTTACTCAGATCTGGCCCATGCCCTCTTTAATCACATCCAGTAATATGCCCAATTTGCAATAACGCAAATGAAGACATTACAAGGATAACGGAACTACAGACCCCGGCCCAACATTTAGAAAAAAAAAGAGCCCAAACTCAGAAACTAGACAACAACAAAATAATACTGCAAAATACTGCTCATTCACCAAAAACTTATATTTGTTTTAGAAATGGATTTACAACTGAACTGCTTTGCAGAAAAAAAATTATGAAGATGGTATTAAAAGAAACACTAAAGGCAGAACTGTGAAAACAATTGCTACATTTTGCAAACCAACCAAACTCAAAGTCTTCTGGCCTGTTTCAGCTTTAGTTTTCTGGTTCTGTACTGGTATTTCTCTTTTCTTTTTCCCTTGCACAACATATTATTAAGACACATTATTAAGCGTTTTGGGCACAATGCAACCTGAACAGGTGCATGGAAAAACATGCTGCATTCCCCTAGAAAACCTCCTCAAACCCTAAACTTAGCAGATTGTACTGCAAGTGTCCAGTGAGCCAGACACTTTACAGAACACACCTATTCTGATGGTCCACAATAAATGCACGCAGAAAAACTGACTGCTACTTACATCCTGTTTGTTGCTCCCTCACCCAGTGGATTTATCTGTGCTCCTGCTGGATCTGGTCCCACAGCAGCTTGCCAGTTGCTGCTGGGCAGATACAGAATGCTCCCATGGAGGCACTTTCTTCCTGTGACAGGATCCAATCCAACTGGATGCTCAGAGTGCTGCCAGGCTCTCCATCAGAGCCACCTGAAACCCCTTCTGCAGCCCAGGAATAGGATCAAACTGCCTGGTCAGTAAAACCCTGGGCAGGGCTCAGCCCTCCTGGGAGCAGTGCCCTAACCCCAAGTCTGCAGGACAGCCTGAGGTCTCCTTTAATCTCTCTGGGTAATGCTGTTCAGTTTTGCCTAAAGTACATGACTATTCAGCAGATAGAAGAGAAACAATGACTGGATGTCCATTGGGGAGATTCAGGTGACAAGGTCTTAAGCTAATGAATGCTTAATCATAAAAGAAAATTAACTTCAGCAACAGTGTCTGGTAAATATCTGGGGGACCACAGCCACACCTGCCATCAACACCTACTCAAAATGCTGACTTTTCTGAAGTGTGTCCATGATGTTTAAGACCGAGGAGATCATGGATCTAATTCAGGCTGCGAACTGCACGGTTGAAAAAACACACCTCAGGGCAAAGCAGCACCATGGCACTGAAGACTCGCTTGTACATGTGGGGGTAGGTCTAACTTCAAAATTTCTGAATATCTTTTTAAAACTTCCAAAGGGGTTTATATGTCATCAGACCTTCTTGAAACTGTGAATTTGGTTTCCAGGTGAAATACACATTTTGAAAAGGGAAAAAAATAGAAAAGTCTATTATTTTCAGAGTGGACAATAAGCAAATAAATAATTGCCATCCTAAACCAGTACTCAGAGTATAAGCAATTACATTTGGATAGTCCAAATACGGTGACAGGACCCCAGAGAGGACAGGGCAGAGCAAACAGCAGAAATCCGGGTTAAGAAGAAGAGCGCAGCTGATAGCCCAGGCACCACTTCGTTCTCACACATTCATGCTGTTTTTCAGCTTCCACTGACGTTGCCCTACACACTTCTCTTGGCAGGCATTGCAAGTCCCACTGGATGCTCTTACCTCTTTGTTGAATTCTTTGGAGATAATAGGGCTCTGACTATTCGTAAATACTGACCCTAAACATCACTTAAAACTCACAATTTTTTTTAGTATTCGTAAAGAAAGTACGAGCAGATCTGAAAGCCCTCACTGAAAGTCAGAACCGAAGAAACTTTCAGAATCTTTCCCAAGGTCTGACTGAGCACAGCCGGGGCTGACTCCTGGGCAGGGATGCGGATGCCGGGCTCGGGGAGGGAGCGGGTACCTCAGTGTCGGTGTCCCGTTCCGGAGCACCGGCACACGGAGGGAAAAGCCCAAAGCGAGCCCGGCCGTGCGCAGCCCCGGAGCCGCGGATGCTGCCCCGAGCGCGGCTCCGGGGGCACAAGGAGCGGACGGGACTCACCGCGCCGCGCTCGAAGTCATTGTAGAATGGCTTGTCCAGAAGGTGCCTGTCGCTGCAGCCGTCCGTGCCCTGCAGGGTCAGGTACACGTAGTCGTCGGTGCCCGCGAACCACTGGCTGCCCGTGGCCACCGTGACGGTGTAGGACGGCATGGTCCCGGCGGCTCGGCTCGGTCCGGCTCGGTCCCACCGGAGCTGCTGAGCCGCGCTCCTGCCTTCAACCCGACCGTGCCCAGCGCCGCCGCCTCCTGCGCCACCGCACAGGGCGGCTCAGCGCTGCCCGCCCCTCGCCCAGCCCTGCACACCTACCCGGCATGGCACAGCTACCCCAGCCCGGCACACCTACCCGGCATGGCACAGCTACCCCAGCCCGGCACACCTACCCAGCCCTGCACACCTACCCGGCATGGCACAGCTACCCCAGCCCTGCACACCTACCACAGCCTGGCACACCTACCCCAGCCCTGCACACCTACCCGGCATGGCACACCTACCCAGCCCTGCACACCTACCCAGCCTGGCACAGCTACCCCAGCCCTGCACACCTACCCCAGCATGGCACACCTACCCGGCATGGCACAGGGACCCAGCATGGCACACCTACCCCAGCTCTATACAGCTACCCCAGCCCTGCACACCTACCCCAGCTCTGCACACCTACCCAGCATGGCACACCTACCCAGCATGGCACACCTACCCAGCCCTGCACACCTACCCCAGCCCTGCACACCTACCCAGCCCTGCACACCTACCCAGCCCTGCACACCTACCCCAGCATGGCACACCTACCCAGCCCTGCACACCTACCCAGCCCTGCACACCTACCCCAGCATGGCACACCTACCCAGCCCTGCACACCTACCCCAGCCCTGCACACCTACCCGGCATGGCACACCTACCCCAGCATGGCACACCTACCCAGCCCTGCACACCTACCCCAGCCCTGCACACCTACCCAGCCCTGCACACCTACCCCAGCCCTGCACACCTACCCAGCCCTGCACACCTACCCAGCCCTGCACACCTACCCCAGCATGGCACACCTACCCAGCCCTGCACACCTACCCCAGCCCTGCACACCTACCCAGCCCTGCACACCTACCCCAGCATGGCACACCTACCCAGCATGGCACACCTACCCCAGCCCTGCACACCTAGCCCAGCCCTGCACACCTACCCCAGCCCTGCACACCTACCCAGCATGGCACACCTACCCAGCCCTGCACACCTACCCCAGCCCTGCACACCTACCCCAGCCCTGCACACCTACCCAGCATGGCACACCTACACGGCATGGCACACCTACACGGCATGGCACACCTACCCCAGCCCTGCACACCTACCCAGCCCGGCACACCTACCCCAGCCTGGCACACCTAACCCAGCCCTGCACACCTACCCAGCCCGGCACACCTACCCAGCATGGCACACCTAACCCAGCCCTGCACACCTACCCAGCTCACTTCTGCTGCTTGGCCCCAGCACTGCTCCCTGAGCCCTGCCCCAAACCCCTTTCCTGGCACAGCAGCCCCTCACCCTGAATGCCATCCCTGCCTCAAGCTCCTTTCCTGGCACAGCAGCCCCTCACCCTATGCCATCCCTGCCACACTCCAGTCCTGCCATTCACCCTGCACTCAGCCCTCTCCATGTACCTGCCCTCTCTCTGAAACCAGCTCCACACCAGCATGATTTACACAGCCCTCCACAATCTTCTTTCCTCTTGATAACCTTCTACAGTTTCACAACTCTACACAGTGTCCAGAGCTCTTGGCTACACTGACAAAACACACCACGTACTGCAAATATCCCACTTTCTTCATCACCCAAAGTTACTCACTCTATCATATCACCAAAGAATCTTAAGCTTGGAAAAGACCTTTAAGGTCATCAAGTCCCCTTAAATTCATCATTAAACCATGTCCTTAAGTGCCATATCCACATGTTTTTTGAACACTCCTAGGGATGCTGACTCACACCATGCTGCACCCTCATTCTATACACCAAATGTCCAAATCTGTGTACAGCTCACACTTTCCTCAGGGCTAGACCCCTATATGTGCCCATGCTTTATTGCCTGTATGCCTTTTGAAACACACTGCTGTCTTTGCATTACTGTGTGTAACACCACATGCCAGCATGTCTGCACATCAGAACTGTACTTACACAACCAGCTCCCCACTTGCAGAAAGCCCTCTAACATCCCATTTCACACTCCCCACCCTGAGTACACCAAGCACCTGCTACCATTAGGATGCTGCCATTATGAACAGAGGAGCTGTCTGTGCTTCCTCCAGACTCCAACTTGCCAGAGAAATAAAGTCATAGCAGTGACACTGCACACTTGACACTTCGACACTAAGATCACAAACACTGTTCTACAGTATTTCATCAAGCAAATACTACATCCTGCCACCCCTGTTATCTCACTGATAATCTTCCTCTGTGCTGCTGGCAGCAGCAGCTGCATCATACTGTGATGAGAGGAGCTGGGCTGGGCTTTTGCACATCTCAGTGTCATTTCATCATTGCTATGAGCAAACCCAGCATTTCTTTGTGGTCAGGCACTTGGCGTAGCTGGTCTCTGGCTCTTGTGAATCTCTAGTGATGGATATACATAACAAGCTAAATTAAAACCACCTCAAGAGTGCTTCACTTGTGATACAGTTAGAGCTGAGGTTCTGGGCTGGATTAATTAAGTGTATGGTGGTAACTAATCAAATCATACTTTGGTAGCACTTTCAGTATGGCAGCACTCCGCCCACAGGTGAGGCAGCAATCTCCAAATACAGAGGAAGTGTGCAATTAAAGCCAGCAGCTGGAAGTTGTTGCTGGCTGTCCCTGTTTCTGTTCTGGCAAGTCCAGTTGCAAAGTGCCTTGTGCCCCTCAGACTGCTGAGCAACATCAGGGACATGCTTATGGATTCTGCTTCAGCTTCCCAAGACAGGCTGTAGCCTGTCTTATATTTTAACTTACATGTTGCGGCCACACAATGGGGACGACAGGGACAGCCTGTGCTGCCCTTGAAAGGATCCTGCTTTTCTGAAGACACTGGGCTATGTTCACCAGAAGAGTCAGGGAATGTCTCCTTTGTCTCTTCAGGTCAAGTAGAAACTCAAGAATTTTGTGTATTGTGACTTAGATTTCAAGGCTCTCCCACATTCAGGACTTCTTTTATATATAGACATAGAAAAGATTCAGAAGCACTCAGCATTAATTTCTAGCCTGCTGCTACTGATTAATTACAAACAGAAGTGCAAAACAGCCAACTGTTGCATGACCCACCTTTTGTTGCATGAGGTAGCTGCAGACTCCCAGCCGGAGATCAGACTTCTCCTGAGATTGAAGCAGCAAAGGATCCTTGCTGTGATCACTCCCGTGGACAGTGTTACCACATGGAAGTGCACCATTAACCCAGTAAGATCTTTCTTGCTTTCCCTTTCCTTTTATATAAGATTTTGAAGAACTCACAGTTCCATTTCATTTTTGCTCAAGAGCTGTTAGTCCTAATGTTTCTAAATTTAGGCTCACAGTCTTCATTGAAAGATATCCGAAACATATCAAGTGCTTCAGAAACAGAATTGTCGTAACTAAGGCCTCTTTCTAGATACCTTCATTTTCACTGCAAATATGGAACTGTTTGTGGTGTTCCAATATTGATCAGCAGATTTCCATGTTTATTTGCATTTCAGCTCTGATGCAGCATTTGAACACAATTCCATTCCCCTGAGTGATGAGTTCTGTTTTCACACGGTTTGAGGCTCTTCTGTGCAAAGATGTGACTGGGAGTCTCCCTATAGTGTTGTAACTCCTCTTACAAACTTAGTAAAAAATATGAGATAAGCTCAGTCCTGTACAGGAAAGTTGTAGGAATGCATTTGTTGTGCCTGACCAACCTTTTCACAGCTATGTCTCTTTCTAAGTCTGTTCTTGTAGCACTTCTCACTTTTATCATAAGGTCCACATTCAAAAGGTATCTACTGATAATTTTTATTTTTGGCATAGTTTCAAACACTGTCAAAATCCTGCCAGACAAAATGCAGGATACACAAAAACCAAACCCAGCCATTTTATCCAGAGAGTGTATTACTTCACTCATAAGGAGACGCACACTGTACTGTCACCACCAGCCCAGGCTTGTGTTGTCACCCCTAACCCTTTCCCTGGGGAAGCAGGGATTGTTCCCTGCACCACCTGTGCACAAACACCTGGCTCCTCTCTTGGAGAGGGTTTCACTAAGGCAGAAGGATCTGTGCAGCCACATGCAGGCAGATGGGAAACTGGGCCCTTAAAGCATGAGCAGCTGCTATTCCTGGTCTGGCTGTGTTAGCGTGGGGCAGGACAGCTGCCTGCAAGGGGCACACCTACTCTGCCAGATTTTGCTGGTCCTTACTCACAGCTCCCCTTCGCCTAAACATCCCTCAAATTTACTACATGGAAACTCAGAGCAGAAGTCAGCTGCTGTCCCTCTTTACCTTTGTGCAGTGCCAGTGAAAACCACGGCTGTTCTGTGAAGATGTCAGGTATCTTACAGCCCTCCCGAGGTTACAGGCAGTTGGGATAGGCAGATGGCCCTCCTGAAATATGTTAATAAGGACTGGGAATAGGGAGGAATGATACAATGCAGCAATTAACAAATGACAGAGGAGCCCCAGAGCCTACAGACATTTCCAAGCTACATAAACAATCTAAGGGGCATCAGCACAATAGCTGAGAACACACGGGTGCTAATTGTATATTACTTCACCAGAAGGGGGAGAAAAATCCCTTTGTGTTCCTAGAATTGCCTCTGTCGCACCTCAGTGCCCAGTAATGAACTCTAGAGTTGCAAAGCTCAGCGCAGCGTCCTTGCTCTGCCATCCACACAGTGGCAGAGCAATCTCTCACAACTCCCAACAGGGCTGCTACATCAACACTTAATATCTTTATACCTTTTCTGTAAGGGACCGTCCAGGTTGCAAGAGGCCGAGTCCCTCTATCTCCACGAGCTTCCTACCCTCTTCATGAGCCAGTGTTCCTTGGATGCTTCATCCCCGCTACCATGATTCTAGGACACCTCCCTCAGCCCTGAGGACCATGGGATCTGAAACTGCCTGACCTCATCACTTCCCCCTAAATGTGCACATCCTCTCCTTCCTCTGCAGATGCTGCTGTGCAGCTGTTTGAAAACTGCAAAATTAGAACAGCAGTGGGAGACTGAAAACTGCTGTTAATTCCTAAGCCCAAGTAGCAAAGGTAGAGTCCTGATAGAGGCTTGTGCATCATCAGGGAGGTCCAAACTAATTCTTGAAAGAATACCTCTAACTTCTACACTCCTTGATTTGGTCCAGGGCTGCAAGAAGGTTGCTCAGGGGAACGGTTTGATTTAATTTACATCTGATTTCTCTGGTGTACATCAACTACTTATATGTGACCATGAATTTAGCACAGTCCTGAAAGTAGTTTTGGGATAAAATAAACCATCAACTTGCTGGCATGAGGAAATATTGGTTTACATAATCCCATTATTAGAATCGGTTCCCTTTTAATATAGCACTGTCAAAGCAAGAAGGTAAACACGAGAGCAAAGTGAGTGGCAAGCCAGGCTCTAGAGAGACCTCGGGTAATCTGTAGGAGGGGACAGGGGTACTTGGTGAGTTATTTTGGGATGCTCACGAGTAAGGCAGGTATGATGTATGACACTCTCCAAGACAGCTGTGCTCTTGCAGCTGGATCAAGTCACCAGCCCAAGACATTTCCTGTCCCTTCCCAACCACAAGGATAACTGTTTCCCTTGACAAAGGAACCTGCTGTCCCAGCACCAGACCCTGCAGCTCTAACAGTGATGCATTCTCCTAAGCCTGCTTGGCCTGCCTTGTTTGCAGATGGCCTTTGAGACAGTGTCAGAACAACCCAGCACAGCAAGGCAGTGCCAGCAAAATGGACTGGGAGGTTTGTTATCGTGAAGTCTAAAAATATTAGGAATTGCAAGCCTGATTCCTTGAAGCTTCAGGATTTAATGAGCACGCCCTGAATGATCTTCCCCCCCTCTGCTCTGTACAGCCTTCTGCTGTTTTATTCAGTTATTTCAAACCCTCCTCTGACGTTAAAGCCTTTGAGACAACTTCATTTATCTCCCTAATACTCTCAAAGTCTACTCTCTATTTTCAGATTTCAGTTCCTCTGACACCATTCTTGCTTTTCCTAGATTGCACTTTAAAGTATATTCCTAAAGTTTGCCATCACTCGACCCTGCCTGTGCACTATAAAATTTCCAATTATTCTACCCCGTATAATGCACTGAATTTGCTCCCCATTTCCTTTCCAGGGTTCTTTTGATTTGCTTGGCTTTTTTTTTTTTTTTTTTTTTAAACACCCCTCCTCTGCCTCCTTTCTCCATCTAGCCAAGATGAGCTGAGTTTTCCTCTGTTCACTTCTTGTTCTATATTGAGATACTCTTGCCTGATTTTCTTATGTTATACATCCATCCCAAGGCAATGAAAAATCACCCTCTTCTGCTGTATTGTGGTACACAATACAATGCCAAAACGTCAGAGAGCATCCTACACATCAGACACTGGAGCCTAGAGGATTTACAGGAAAAACTGGGATCACAAGGGGACACTGACCTTTATTTGCAGCGTCACTTTTGGCTACCTCTATGGTCATTCCTATCAACCACACATTGTCTGCAATTTGACACATCCTAGCACAACCCTCACAGCCAGCCTGGCCCAGAGGAAAACGAGGAAGGGGGCAAGAGGAAGGAAATTTGGGTTGCACAGGCAGACTGAAAGGAAAAGAACAAGCACAGCATGAGATGGGTAACACGCTGAGGATAAGGAAATCTGAAATGGAGGGGTGGCTGACAGGAGACTGCTCCACAGGGTGGCCTGGGAGATGTCCAGTTCCTGCAGCAGTGCAGGGGGCTGAGCAGCAGCACAGGCACAAGCCTGGCTTTTGAGAGAGGACTTGGTTTTCAGAATCAGCAGCTGGAGTTGCATCTTCTGACACCTTTGTAGCCTCCACAGGGCACATGGACCTTGAAAAATGCTTCCCTTCTGCTTCCCAAGTGCCTCCTTCTGCCCTGCTCCAAGAGGCAAGTCATGCTGGTCCTGCCAGCCAGTTGCCAGTAACTACTCACCAGACAGCTCCAGCTCCTGGGGACCAGATGAAAAATCCTGTTCCTGCAGTCACAGCTGTGCCATATGCTGCTGAGCCAGTGCTGTTCTCTGCCTCAGAGATGGACACACTTCACACAGTGACAGCAATACTCTTTCAGATGAAAATAAGGTTTACAAGAGGAAGTAAGTTAATTTATAATTAACTCGACAAGCCTGAGCCCCAGACAAGGAACACTTTTTAACTGGCAGCCAGATGGCTTTGGGGGCTGTGTTCCTTAAACCATTCATCAGCTTTTCATCTCAGAGTCTGTCAGTCAAACAGCAGGCCCTGGAAATTATCCTACCATCTCTCCAGGAGGGTATTTTTGTATAGAGGTCTTGTTGGATTTCCAAACTTTATGTAAGTAGCATAATTTACTACAGCCAGACTTTCTTTACTAGGGGAATGTAGGACAGAAACTTTTGTTTTGCATGGAAGACACCTCTTCAGGGTTGCAGATTTAATATCTCTTTCCCTTCCTTATCTAAGAGAAAATGAAAAACGAATTACAACTTTAACAGAAATGAAAAGCTTTTCTTTGAGCCCCCTTGTGTCTGTTACAGACACAACTCTCCAGGTCTTTGCTCTTTGCTGTGTATGCCTTTGTAACAAGCTCTTTCACAGCAGTGAAGTTTCCTTGACCTACTGGTGCTAGAAACATATTCTAGTGAAACTGCTAAAAACTTACTCTTCTGTATACAGAATTAATATTCTTCCTAGAGGAAGATCATAGCAATGAGCATCTTCTACTCTGCACCTCTACACAGATTAATGCGAGAATGCTGACTTGAGACATGAAGCACTGGATGCCCCATGCAGTGTTGATTCCAGAAGGTCAGATTTTAAGGCCCATAGGAATCTTCTCTCCCCACCTCCTGCATGGCAGAAGGCAGAAAATTCTCCCCATGGTTCCTCCATTTGAGACCAAATCACCTGCATCAAAGGAGTTGCCCAATTATCCTGATGGTTATAATGTCTTGATCATTATGGGTCATTATATCATCAAATTGTCATGGGGTGCTACTCTGCATTGGTTGCTGCACTGAAGAGCCACCAAGTTCTGTGTTTTGATCATCATCTTACCACTGGAGAGCTCAATTTTTCTCTCCATGCTTTTTCATACAAAATGGATACTTATAATGGGTTTGTTTTTTTCTGTTTTTTTATAGAAACACTTTATTGCTGCAGTCAATAACCCCGTGTATCACACACAAATAACCAATTACAGTTTAAGAAACTAAAAATAACTCTGCAAGTGGTAATACTGAGAAAACGAACATACATGAAAGGATACAAAACTATACATTAAGTTACTAGAAATTTAATAACTAAAAAATTCTGCAGAAGTATGAAGTGTCTTGTATAAACGTTATACAACACATGCCAGTGTAAAGTTCTTCAACATTATACAATCACCTATCTACAAATGTTTTACCTAAATACAAGATTAGCTGCAATTTTTAAACAGTTATCTTCTATACAAAAACAAGTGCTTTCAGTACTTCATTGGAATATACAGACACCGCAATATCTCAAAACTAAAAAATAATCACAAAATAAAAGGTCCCACTTAGAAATTTTCTTTGCGTATCTAATACAACACTAAGGAAATCCAGCCAGCAATATCCTTGCTTTTGTATTTGCCCTGTTTCACCCTGTTTCATCTGAGAAGGACCCAACCCAGAGTCACTGACCTCCTCCCTTTTACTGCTGGCCAGCCTCCAGAGCAGACCACACCAGAAATCTGTATCTTAACACATGTCAGCTTTAGGAGAAATTTGGACCTGGTTCCCACTTTGCAATAGATACATACTCTGCCACACACAGGACAGAAGCAACCAGCTCCTGTGCATGGCCCATCCATGCATCACTTCAAAGGTTTCCTGTGAGTGGCAGGCCAAGCAGCCCTCTTCCTTACGGCACCACATGGGACTCGTGCTCTGATCAGTACAGAGGGTTGGCTTGGACAGAGTTACAACTTCTTCCCAGGAACTCCCAGGTGCAGCACAGAGGCCCAGTACTTCTCTAACCCCTTGCAGGCTCATTGAGTCTTCACTGAATGCCTCCTTGCTGAAGCAAAGCCAATCTCAATGACATTGAACCAGAGGGAGCCGTCCGAAGGTCTGGCCATCTCTTCAGAACACATTTTAAACACCACTCTCACTCCCAAAATACAGGTTTACAATTGAAAAAAGTCCTGAGAATTCACAGGAATTTAGTATCTCATCCTGCTCTTATGCAGGATCAACCTTCTGCAGCACACACCTGTATTTTTAACATAATGCATGTTCATGACCTGGCAGATTCATCAAATGTGACACAGCAGGGGAATTTCCTTGGCCCAGATGGTGTCTTTTTGGAGAGGAGTGCCATCAATAGAATGGGGTCAGTTGAATAGGGGCATTGGACATACCAGCAAAGGCTCTGGCAACCTAGGGAAGGGACTGTGGTAGATGACATCAAGCCTATGCTCCCTCCTACTTAAATTCTGGTCTCAGGAAAGTCCCAGGGTAACCCAAGCTAACTTTGGCCAAGGTACAAGGACCAGGCTTCTCTTTCAGTCATTTCAAAAGCTGCCAGAAGGAAGTACTGGAAAGCCTGATCTAACAGGGGGTGGTTGTTCCCCTTACTGACCCCTGAACAGAAAGGACAGAGCTCACCTGAGCTGGCATCAGTGCCTCACAGCTGGAAGCTGAAAAAAGTCAACAGTATCTTCTTGAGGAGAAAGAAGAAAAAAGCACCATTCAGCCTTCTCAAACATTCGATGGCACCACGCAGAAGTGGAGAACTGCATCTCCAGAAGCCCACCATTAACACCAAGCAAGAATCAGCATGAGAAGTGTAACCAGCATAAATGAAACCCCCTGACAGATGGATCTCTTCTGCAGCCTTTCCTGGTATGAGCATTCCTAAACAGTATAAAGAGTTTAAATCAACCTTAATTTTCATTCAGAAAAGACCTGCTGGGAGAAGGAACTGTTAGCAGCAACACTGGCTAAAACATTTTCATTCACAAATATCTTTCCTCAAGTGTTTTTGCTGGAGATGATTTTTCTTTACAAGTTAAGATACTCAGGGGGGCACAGCAAAAACCTTCAGTAACCTGAATACACTGAACACTACCTGGCACATTTCACATGCAGCTTCCAAAACACCAAATGAGCTTTCGCAATGTTTCACCTAGAATCATGTACAGCAGCGACTGAAGCAGAACCAGCACGTTACGGTTTGCTGTATCAGATGTCAGAACATTGCTCACACAGAGCCTCTCAGGTGTGAGCTGGAGAACAGCCAGGTTTCATAGCAGGACTTGTCCATCTTCATTTCACCCAGTGGCCGCAGACGGGATGAGAGCGCGCACAGCAGTGCTCAGCAGCTGATCCTGTGCATCTTGCAGCTGTAATGTGAGCATCTCGCAGACAGGCAGGCCTCGTGCACTTGGGCATTTCAGGAGAACATCGTGAAGGTGTGCAAGACCTGATACTTAACCCACCTGAGTTTATCTAGTGAATCTTTCACAGAACAGAAGAGAAAACAGAACGAGACACTGTATTATCAGGGCTCTCGCAATAGAAGAGGATCACCCACAGCAGAGTTCAGGAAAGGTCTTGAGTAATTGCACTTTAAATTATGGCAGGCACAGGCAACAAACTCTGCATGTGTATGGTCACAAAGACTGCCCCGATACTAGCAGGGTATGCAGGGTTTGTCTGCCTGAATCACTTAAGCATGGGACATCCTGACAGATAGTACAGTACACAAATCCATGCCAGTGCAGTGTTACCAGGACTGCCCAGAGGTCTGCATGTTTTAACATGTCTCAAGAACAAGGTACCACGTTGTTCATGAAGATCACAGACAGTAAGCTTCAAGCATGAAGTGACAGAGGCACAGGTGCTTTTCCTCTAACAGCTTCTAGAAACCACTGGGATGAGTGTTCTCTTACCAGAGTCCCTTCTCTGCCTTCCATTAAAATATTGATTTAGAAATAAATTAATGTTACATTTTAAGGAGAAAATCCCTGATCTCTTACTGTTATATTTTAAGAAGTCTTAAAGCAGCTGCTTTTTCTATGAAAAGAATGTACCCAAAGTTGACTTCAAAAATACTAAGTGAAACTTGAACTAGAGCTCAGAATTTAGTTCACTATTTCAACAAGTAAACAGAAATTTTTACCTGAGAAGTCCAGGCAACTCCTACTAAAACCAGCCATATTATCATTGACTTTACAGAGATTTAGACAGGGCTCAGGTAGGGAAAGTCAGCTTTCAAATGCAGAGGCCTCATGTGCTGACTTTCGTGGGGCTTCGTTTCTGCTCCAGTCACACTGAGACTTTGGTTAAATGAGGGCTTAAAGCTGGACAGTGGTGCAGTGAGACAGACTGGACAAACAAATCAACTGCAGACACACCCCAGGCTTTGGGCAACTGTCTAAAGCCTTCCAAACAGATTTTAAAGCTGTCCCTCTCTTTGCATGAAAGCTGACTGATTAAAAAGCCAGTCCCAAATTCAAAAGCACAGATACTATTCTCTGATCACACAGTGCATCACACGAAGCAGGTATTTTTAAATTTATCCACTTAATGTGATATTGACTTCCTAGACTTGCATGTCAGCATCTCCTCTGACAACATCAAATTTTTGGGTAATTCACATATGACACAGCACTAAAGAAAGAAAACCAGTTTCGGCTGTATTGACTAAGTTTCCTTTTTTCTGTAACAGCTCACATTTTTATCAATACAGCAACAAACCCTTTACCAATAGTTTGGAATGAAGTTACATCAGGTATATATGTGCAGGTATGTTGATGGTCTAACCTGTTGGGAAAAAAAGAATCAAAACCAATCCCCAAAACAGAGCACTGAAACTACTGAAAACAAGCATTGTATACATCCACTACTCCTCATACACAAGCCACAAGTGCAATATCCTTTGAAGAAAATTGCCCCTCAAAGGAAACCCAAAGAAGCAGAGTTTTTTAGTGTTATGTTTAGTGAGATAATGTGGGCATATGTGGGAAATCACAGGCTGAAATTTAAAAAAATTTTTTGTAAGGCAAGAGGTTTATGTTCCAGAAGAATAGATGGGGTAAAGAATGAAGAAATGTTTCAAATATGACACATTCTTTCAAGTTTCATTCTCATTTGACATACATATCACAAAATAAAGATTTTTAAAAGTGCTATATGCTTTGTAAGTCTCATCGCAATACATAAAGCAGAATTTTACACCTGCTGCCGAAGACACAATGTTAGTGGCAGTATTAGTGGTAGATTAGTCTCTCTCTCATTTCTCTCACAGTCTGGGACAACCTCCTTCATCACACAGAAAGAACAGACCAACCAACCAACCCCACACTACACATCCTCCAGAATCACTGAAGAGTCATGCTCTAAAGTAACACTCTCCATGAAGTTGATGACAGCTCACTAGCGGCTTCCTTGATACCAAACCCAAGGCTCATTCTACCCAATATCCTGTGGCTCTTTGATCAGCCAGTATGAGACACAAAATGTTGAGAGGTATGCAACTGCGATGACATTGACAGATATGCCTAAAGGATTTTTAAAAATTCCAACAAAAATACAAACGTAAAAAATTCATCCGCCAGCCCCCAGCTGTTTGCTGATTTTAAAAAGGTAGAGCAGTTTGCAGTAAACAATGATATTCAAATCTTCAAGGACATACAGAAACACCCCTTACACCTAGCAATCAGACATGAAGGATTTCTGCAGCACAGTCTTCTGGCTCTGTGTAATGTGAAGAGTTTGTGTCTGAATGGTGAACCCCAAACATTTCTTTACTTTCAAAGTTTGGCTCCATTAGTGCAGGTTTTTCAAAAATATTCTTTTTGCTAGTTTCTGGACAGTTTTGTACATATATTACTCGGTTATAAGCTTTAAGTCTCTTCCACAGCTGTACGTACACCTTGCATTGTACATACATGAACAGAAGTCCTCCAGTGAAACCAATAGCCACAACTACCAGCTTAGTCCAAAATGGCCACTCTAGAATACCTGAAAGAAAGAAAAGAAAAATAACGAAATTCACCTCACTGCCAGTCAAACAGCAGGCCCTGGAAATTATCCTACCATCTCCCCAGGAGGGTATTTTTGTATAGAGGGCTTGTGGGGTTTCCAAACTTTGTGTAAGTAGCTTAATTTACTACAGTCAGACTTTCTTTAGCTGGACTAAACTGGATTTTTCAAAAACGTACTGCAAGGAAACTGCTACAGAGTTTGGGTCATGCAAACTATTATTATTTTGCAATTTTTCCTGTCTGGCTTTTTTTTCCCCTCTTCCAGTCAAACACACAGACTTCTGCTTCACATATCACATTCTTCCCCACCAGAGGAAAAAAACAAACATCTGTTTTTCTGTGTCTGAGCCTTGATGCACTACAATCACAGAGTCAAGGCAACCACCCGTAATATGCTTAGGGCCTTTTACACCTGTTTTTAAACAAAGACTGGATCAAATTATGAAAGGGATTCTATGGCATAGTTTTCTCTTCATAGCAGAGACTCAACTCAGTGACCCAACAAGTCTGTTCCACTCTGTGATCTCACAGTACATGGAGACATAAAGGAAAGATTGTTACCATAGAACTTGGCATGTTGGTTATGCAGATCAGGGAAATTTTATCAGCATCAGACCCAGTAACTTGTATTGAACTATAGCATCTCTTCTGATACAAAACTGCAAGTGCTGGAGATGCTGAAGTATTCCAAACTTACCCTCTGTCCTTAAAAATTAACACCATCACTTTGCCTAAATTTGTCTAATTTGAACATTTAGACAGTGGATCATGTTATATTTCTATCAACCAACTTTAAATTAAAAATTATTCCTTTTATACATATTCCGCTTCCATAGGTCCTGTATTCATCCAGACTCTTTAAAGTAAGTGCCATCACAAGGTAGATATGAAGCTATGCTGAATCACCCATTATCAGGTTTTTCTAAAATTGTATCTTTCCAACTCTTCAAAGTTTTAACCAAGATACAGGCTGGTTATTTGGAAATGCATGGTAGTGTGGGAGGAATGAAAATACTTTAGTCTCAAAATACAAAGGACATTGCAGCCCTGCTACTGATGAAATCCCACCGGTGACTCATATCTGACCCTCTCATTCAAAGGTGAGCTGTCTGATGCTGTCTGTAGGCACTGACAGCACATGCTTGCCCCTGTGTGGACATGAATACATACCCACACACATTTCCTGCATTGCCCAGCACTTCCTGGATTTAGAATCCAAATGAAAGGAGCAAAGAAAGCACTACAATATGTACCAAATAGTCACATAATTTCTCCTAGTTATGCTCATCTAATATATTTATTGGTTAAAATAACTTGAAAAGGATAAATCTTTGAAAACATATCCTTTTCATTATCATATGGAAACCTTACACTTTTGAAAGGCCAATAATGTTCACTGTTCATGGAAAAAAAGGGGTTGGATGGAACAGAAACTAAGAGATTTCATTGAAAGCAGCTTCCTGACTGAAGTTGTGAACAATCCAACTATAGCCTAAATGAGAAATTAGAGGATAACTTTTTAATTTCAAGTGATTCTGCTCTGAAGAGACTGTAACAGCTCTGTGGATTTACATGTTTATTAATACTCAACTACCTCCACAAAGGACACTTTTCAATCACCAGCAAAACATTTTCCACCTGCAAGTTGGCATGCAGGGCTCTGTAAGCAAGGACAGCTTGCCTTTTAACAGCTTCCATCCATTCTACCCCCACCTTCAGGCTCAGCTGCCTGAGGAAGTTTTGTGACAGCTGCAAATCTGCAGCCCAGCATACCTGAGTAAACACATTTCAGCTTGGTACGTTTACTGCTGACATACTAAAGAAAACCTATTCAAGAAGTTAATGTACCTGTGCACTGGGGTGGCAGCCCTTGATAAGATTGCAGTGCATCTTATCTTAGTTGTGCAAATTGGAGTCCTAATATTCAACTTCTATTTCTTCTGCTTCAAGTGCAGTCACTCATGAAAGTTCTTCCAGCCTAACATGGCTCTCACTGATGACTAACCCACGCCACAGACGACTGGGCAGAAAGAAAACCCTGTTGATTTACCTCAAAGATTTGCATTTAGGTTCCTCTTACTTCTTCTCTTTTTTAAAGCTGTTCCAGTTTTGCCCAGTTTAAAGGTAGTCATGGAGGCAAACAAATGCTTACATCCTTATCTGCAAATTTAGACCTAAATTTGCTGAGGCAGTGCAACTTTGTGCCTGGCTACAGTGGATTAGCTCTCATAGCCATGCATTTCACAAGTGCAAACTAAATTGACCTGAAATAGGTTTTAAAAGTACCCACAGATTAATTCACTGGTTAGTTTACTGATTTAACTAAATAATTTTAGAACTGTGCTTTTAAACCAACCCAACACCAAGGTAAAGCTGACTAGTTGAAGTTTAACACACTTATGTTTCACATCCTCTCGGCAATCAGGATAAATAATTATTCCAAGAGAATAAGTGGGAAGATAAACAAGTAACATACCGGTAGTTTGTCCCTGTTTAATCTCTTCAGCAGTCCTGTCTATGAGGACATAGAGAGACCACACAACACAGGTGATGGCAATGATGTGGAATGTTACAGAGCACATGATCTTCCTCCTCTCACTGGCTGTCATCTGCAGCTTCTCCCACTGGCAAGAAACCAGGAACCAGAGCAAGAGATTAGGAGTTTATTGTAGTTACTAGAGAGTATGAAAAGAGAACATTGATAAGAACAAAAGCCAGGCAGAGACCAGTTTCCTCCTAACACGGATTTTAAAAGTCAGATGGCATCACTGCTTTGGGCACTGCAGGTGTGTGGTGGCTGGCAGCTCACCCTGCTGTCACAGGGTGACAGTGCTGGTGCCAGAGGGGACTGGAGTGCTCAGCTCCCACCCTGAGCCTCAGCACAATGTCAGCACACGCTGTTTACCCACACAGGGGCAGCTCCAGCACACAGGGACACAAGCAGAGCTGCTCCTTGCTGGGTTCCCCACTCCAGCAGATACCCACAGCTGCAGCTGAGCATCATGAGTGGGAGTGGGTACCCTTGCTCAGAGAGGCATTCAACAGAACAGTGGAAGTGGCACGATTCCCCTGAGCAGGGTGTGTAAAGACACTTCATGGTGAGCTCTCAGAGTCCCATGGCTGTTCAGCTCTCACCACCTGCCTCTGGAGGTTTCATTCCATCTATACATATATTTAACACCACTTATAGCAGTAACACTCACACTTTATTTTCAGTGTTTCAAGTGTACCTAAATACATATGCCCTAAGAATATAGAGCAGAATGGGGGTGACAGCTTTTCTGAGAGGATGCAGAAAATTAAATCCCCGGATCTGCATCTATCAATGATGCTTATATAGCCCAAAACAAAACTACAAGACCAGGCCAACATACTTTCAGAAAGATACAACGAAACTAGACAATAATTATAGATGCTTCTAATAAACCAGACATACCTGGGACCCCCAGAAGCTGTGTTTTAAATTTCTTTTCTGTACTTTCACCTATGTATATGATGAAAGTTGTTGTATTTGGGACACACATCCCTCAGCATATCTGCTTGGAAGAGAGTTATGACAGCTCTTCTCACGCCTTCACATAATACATGCTGGAACATACAAACATCTCATGCATAAAAAGGTGCATTTGATGTCTCATAGGATAATTTGTAGAAAAAGAGGACTTCAAAAAGAAGGCATAATGTGGCAGTGAGGATGATCTGAATGATATGACTGAAATCATCCATTATGTTGAATCATTGCTTCCACTGCCACAAAAACTAAAATGATTGAAACATGACACAGAGACTTTGTGATCCTCTCTGTGCTGCCAACAGACACATATCTTTGTCCAACACAAGCCACATTTCCAGTTATGTGGACATCAAACCTCATCATGGCACAAGAATTGAGTACTTCCAGGAATGGCATGCTAGACTCATTGTACTAGAAAGCTGTATTTTTTTCAATCATTTTAGAAAAAGATTGGACAGAACATTCCCTATGCATGTTGTATTTTAAATAGAAAACTGCTTTTGCTTCTATACAAAGGTGGTGCCTTTTGATAGAAGCACAAATTAATCAAATAATTTTGCCAAAAAGCAACCATGTTAAATCTACTTGCAAATGCTTTTACAGAGCCAGGAGGACCTGTGCTTCGACTAATTTAAACTTCTCTTTTCTGTTCCACAACTTGGGCTCCTCTGCTGGACAATACCTCCTGCTGGCTCCACAGTCACAAAACCAGCTTGCACCACCTCACTGCGTCAAGAGAGATGACTGCAAAGCAAAAGAGGAAATATTCTGCAAACTGCACACTAGCCCAGAGAATCTGTAGGTCCCTGCTTTATTATTCCGATGACACAGCATGTGGCATTTCTCACTTAAAACAGTCAGCAGTTTCCAACTGTTGTTAAAACAAATTTTAAAAAACAGCAGAAAATTTAGATTTAATGTCTCTTTGTTTCATTGAATTTTAAAATTAAGCATGTCTCTTGTCTGCCCTCATCTTCATTTGAGCCATGACACAGCTGCAATGCAACCTTAAGATGCCAAGGGAATTTAATTCTATTTCTACCCTACAGACAAGGAGAAGCCCTATTATTTGTCCCATACTGTTCATACTCAGGAGTTTCAGACTGTTTTCTCCTGACTGAAAGGCTATCATAAGGGCTGAGTTGAAGATACAGAGGCATCTTATCTTTTTGCTGCAGCTGAACCTCTAAAAAGAGTCTCTAGATGTATTTGAGAGGTAAACTCCTTCTATTTATGGCTCTATCCCTACCTTCTGGCAACTTGTCTGCTTCCCACAGATGACCTGTTCAGATATAACTAATGATGTTGAGTGACTCATTTCTGAAGGTGCGCAACATTTTTTTTTTCCACAGGGCACAAATATTCAGAAAATGTTTCCCACCCACTTCAGACAGAGTGAGCATAGGAAAAAAAAAACAGCAGTCAAATGACTATATCAACTCTTCTTTCTTTGGATTCTCTAGAGTAATTTCTTTCCTGTCCTATGGTTGGGCTGTGCAAAGTATTGTCTGTGCAGACAGCAGAGCTAATGATGACCAATACTGCAGCTCAGAAACAACTACACTCTGTGCCAAGGGGTTGCCAAGCCAAAATCTGCAGTTTTTAGAAGGCAATGATCCACCACAGTCATAAGCAAAGGACATCCTATCCACTGGACATGCTAAGCTATACACTTTGCAGACAGTACATCTCTCTAAAAATAAGAAGTGTTTGAGATCTGCTGTATTTTCTGTTATAAGTCACTTTTAGGATTTGGACAAGTTCTCATAACAGTTTTTGGATAGCTGCAGTCCAGACTTCTCATCCTACATGATTTAGGCTCATCATAACTGAATTTAATGTTTCTCATTTATTCTAGCAGACTGAGGTTATTGTTATTAACCTCTTTGGAAGATATGGCAAGATTTGTCTGTGCTAAGAATACCAGTGACTTCCATCTCAAAATCCTGATGCAAGGGCAACTGACACTGAAAGCTTGGAGGATGTGGGAGAACAAAGTGAAGATAAGAAGAACAAAACTGATCTCAGCACCTATACTTTAGGTCACCAGATTTATGAAAGATACTTCTCTATAAAATAAAAATACAGGCTCTAGTCATTCACAGCCTAAGAAAAGGTAAAAATGAAAACACATTTAACAGGGAACCACCTTCTAATTACAATGCATTATTTCAAGTAAATAGGTTTGATCCTTTAGAAGGAAAAGAAAATATATAAATTTTAACTTAATTACATTCAAGAAGTGTGATTTAATGTAAATTTAATGTGAAACCCTCATATTCTGAAAAGAACTTAAAAGTTGTGTGGATCTTAGAGCCACAAACTAAAGCAAGTTCCAGTAATACCAAGCTCCACATTAAAAAAAATGTTGGTAACTACAGAGTTTTGTGCTCTAAAATCTACACAAAAATATCAGATTGCTGCATGGACATAAATATATATATTTACACACACACACATATATGTTTACACATTTACACACAGAAAGCTGCTGGGCTCTAACAGCTGTTATCAGAGCTGGATTCCAGAGATGTTGAATTTGCCAGGGTGAGTTAATTCAAATCCTTTTGTACCTATACAAGACTGACCAGACTTACTAAGGAGCCACAAAAACATTAATAAATACATGGTGGGTGCTGCAGGCTCAGCCTGTTCCAGAGTGGATCTCTGTTTAACAAAGCATGTCATGGGGAAGCAGATCCTGTGCCTACCTTTCTCAGAGGCTTCAGTTTTGTCTCCATGATGAACTCGTACTTGCACAGCTCACAGCATCGCGTATCCGAGCTCTTGATCCATTGCTGCAGGCAGGCCTGGTGCACAAAATGAAGACTTCCCGTACAGTGACAGGGGGTAATCAAAGGGCTCTCATCATCGCCTTCACAGTGACATATCCTGAATCAGAAGCAAAGCTGCTCATTAGGAGAAGAGGAAGCAGAAAGGATGTGGAAGAACCATGTAATATTTGATCACACATGGATGTTCAATGAGGATCCCGACACATATAAATCAAAGGGATGTGTTTCACAAAGGAGCTAAAACTAAACAACTCAATTGCTGCACAAGCACATACACAGGCACAAAATAATTAAGCATAGACACAGCTAACTAGACATCTGCTTTCTCACAAATGAGACACACATAGAGCCTGACAGAAATGCAGTACCTGAAAAAAAAAATGGAGCAAGAAATGACAACATTTCACCCAGACCAATAGCACTTAACTGCAAATAGCATTTAAACAGATCAGACAGCACTTCCCAAGACAAAATATGCACAGAGAGGTACAGCTACTCATGTACCAAGGTCTGAAATAGAAGATAAAAAAAATTTCTAATATCAGTGCTGAAACAGACCACCTCAGGATCATGTGCAACTAATTTAGCCTGGATTTTACACAAGTGATTAACTGCAACGCAAATTGCAAAGAGATTCATAATGCAGAACTACAGCACTGAATCTGAACCCCAAAACACACTTATTCTAAATGGTTTTGCTTCCCCAACTCTTACTTAGCTAAGGAAGCATCAGCTCTGCAAAATTCCCCATTCCCTCAGAATCTAACTGTGCAAACAGCAAAGACATCTGATAAAGTGTTACTACCAGCTGCTGACATTTGATTTCCAGATTCAATTTATACACAACCCCTGGGTAGCATCAAGCATTGTGAAGTCCTTCTAACCATGTGGAAGAGGTCATGAATTGAAAGGGGATGGTGAGGAGCTCGGGGAATGAATACAAGTTACTAAGCATATGTGAAGTACATTCTGGCCTGCTGCCATCCCTGTCTATTACTGAAATCTCTTACTGATGTGTAGCATCTTGCCTCTTGTGACCTTGCTGAGCGCTGGCAAGTGGAAATGAAGGCGTGGGTGGATTACAACAGCATCTTGTTGATGGTAAGTCAGTACAGACTTATCATCAGTCAGAACTAGATATGGTGGTAACGAGGGGGAAATCAAATAATATTGGCAAGTAATAACAAAGGCAGCTTTAGGAAGCACTGTTAGAGGGGAGAAAGACTATGGTAATAAAATGCTATGCAGAGGGATTGGACACTTGCTCCTGAACTTGATGACTCTTGCTCCTCAACCACATTTTGGAGGTGGGATGGGGCAGACCTGCAGACAAGTCACCATGAAGACACTCCAGATCTCCTTGTTCCTACCACCTGTGCACATGATTAATCCTTGGTAGTTGGAATAAGGACACGCATAATTTTTGAACCTCACACTATGTATATCACACAGGCCTACCACTAGCAGCCAGCGCTCGAATCCCCTTTGACCAAGACAACCAGGAAGCCTGTAACAAATAAAGTGTGGTGGGACACAAGCTGAGGAGGGAAAAAAAAATCTAAAGTTATATTGATCTGATCTCACAAGCAATTTTCAAGAGGTCTGTCTTCCTCCTGTTTCCTACCCTCTGACCAAACCGGCAGTGCTGTCAGGACAACACATTGCTCATTAAAGGCTAAGACATGTTCAGCTTGACCTTTATGATGTGTAGCTGAGTCTCTCATAGTATTCCCCATTTGGGCACTGATAAGAGAAAAATACTATCTCAGAACTCCAAACCTGAAATAAATTTTAGAATTTATTTGACTCCAAAGGAAATTACTTTACTTAGTAGCCTTGTTAAGTGCATCAGAGGGGTGCAGGACTGCAGAGAGAAGGTTGCATGCTTCAAATCACACACACTGTATTAGCAAGGTGACAGGGTAACAGAAGAGACAGAAAGAGCACAAAGGCAGGGGAAAGCAGAACAGTCACCACCGCACACGGGAGGGTTAAAAAGGTAGGTGGTTCTCTGGTAAACCAACCTGCAGGTATCCCCGGATGTGGACACAGGGGAGAGAGGGGGTAACTTTTCTGAGAGGGGGGAAGGGCAGTCAAGGTCACTGTCCTTCTCAACTGAACAGAGTGGTGCCCGCTGCTCTTTTGCTTTGAGTTTCACTGAGGTGCTGTCCTCAAAGACGTCATCATCTCCCATATCATCAGAGCAGAAGTCCGTGCTTCCCACCAGCATGCTGGAGGATTTGTCAGCTTGGAAGTGACTGGAATAGCTCTCCAGTTCATGAAATTTATGCAGGCTGCTGATGCTGGAGGTGTGGGAGAAGGAAAAAAGGTAACGCAACAGTTTTTTGCTCCTTGAGGAGTCATGGTCCACCTTGTCCTCCAGCAGGGGGATATGTACAGCGCTGTGGTTCTCTGCTCCTCCCGATGCACTTGAGTAGTTGGAAAGGGAAGGGATATAGGAGTGCTTAGAATTGCTAAAAGACAGAGGCCTGAGATTCAGTGGTTTCCTCTCTTTAAGATGAAATTTGTTAATCCTTAAACACTGCTCTTGGTTCGGGGTCAGTTTGCCTTCTGAGCGTGTTCGCTCCACATAATCAAAGCACTCGTTGGTGCTCTGCGCCTTCTGGTCCACGTCATTGAGGGACTTGGAGAATTTCAGAGTGCGGGTGGGCTTTACATTCTTAGCAGACCTGAGTGCCTGGCCCCGATCCTGCCCACGGGAGTTTCTCTTTGCTGCATGTAACGTGTCCTGACAGATTACTGTCACAGTGACCCCTTGTGTCAGAGGGCTCTGGCAGTGCGCATTTTTCAAGACAACAGCAGACTGCACTGGACTGTGATGACAACACTCAGAAAACACTGCACTGGAACTGCATGCAGAACAGTGGAATAAAAGCACAGAAAGTAAAAAAAAAAAAAAAAAAAAAACAACAATTAAAAAAGAGAACATGTATAATTAAAAGTGAAGAAATGAGAATTACAGCTAGTGTGGGAATGGCAAACATAGCAGGGCCAAACAGTCAGTAGGATTTAACAAAGCAGTGTTAGACAGCAGTCGAGTCAAACAAATGGGATGCTTCAAGTGGGAACCCCACATAGCTTACTTCCCCATAAACATGCTTTTTCAGTTTTGTTTTTCCTTAATTTGAACCTCTCCTGAGCCTCACTGTAGCCACACAAATGCCACTCTTTACCTGCAGATGTCCTGGTTGGATGGCGTAACAGAAGTCCGAGAGAAGCTATGAGGGGCAGAGACAGAGGTTGGACTTCCAGCCTGCAGTGACATTAAAACAAACAAAAAAACCTCAAGTCAGGAGTTAGTATACAGAGCAGTCACCTTCAGGGTGAAACACAGCATATGGAGTCAGATACCACTCTACGGCAGATACTCAAGGGCTAGTTGCAAGAAAGTGACTTTACTGTTAAATTCAAGAAAGGTCACACAGTCTCATCCCTGGAGAAGTGGTGATCAGAACAGAAATGTTTTACCCCAAGGTCAAATGCAGACATCTCTGGAGTAGAACCTGCCAGCTGTCAAACATTGCAGAGAACAATAGCTCAGGAAATGAGAAATGCTACACTAATTAGAATAATTAGATGGAAGTGTGTGTATAAACTAGTTGGAATTTAGCTACCATGTAATAACTAATCCTTTCTTTAACAATGATGGCAGGAGATTGGAGGCTTGGGGTTTTCTTCACAAAACAGAACTGTCAGTAATTCAGTAACCCAAACACAACCTGAGGACTTATATTCCTTACTACCATATGCACCATGAGCACCATCTGCCAACCCAGACCATCCCCTGAAGTATTTTCTGTACTTTGTGAGGATTTTCATCCTGCTCTTACTTGAACAGGGTCTTCCATCTACCTGGAGCTGTGGCAGCAGTCATATTTGTAAATCACAACAAGAGCACAGTGAGAAATAGAAAAACTGAAGAATTAATAATTAACTGAACTAACTCAAAAACATAAAGTGAAGCTCTTGGCATATTTAACAACATATTTAACATATTTAACTGAATAGACAAATCTAAAAATCAATGTGCTAAGAATGAGTATTGCTTCAGCTGTGACTTCACTGGTTGTTATTAAAGACTTTTTCTGCTGCTGTATCCTGCACATCACTTTGACAAACTTCTCAACTCTTCCTGGAGGTTTTGGCAAGAAGGAGACCTGCATTAATAACCTCCTAATAGAGAATCTTTAAACCTGGGTCTCCTATGTTCCACAGCTGCTGGACAGGCTGCATGCTCATCCACTGCTGCAAAACACTGCACTTCAAAATTCAAACAAAGGTTTACAGCTCTTTTGATCTGCACAGCAAAGCCTGAAACCCAGGAAAGAACAATGCAATCAGCAAACAACAGAAATGTCAACCCCATACTGAGCTGCACAGAAACCAGCACTGCCAGCAGAGACCTGGGTCAGATAACTGCAGACAGCCAGACCAGGGAGACCTCAGGTGACAAAAGCTGCGCTGCCACAGAAGCACCCTGTGCCCAGCCCTGTGCTTTCAGCTTCGGACACCAGAGCTGCTCAGTCATCACTGCTTTGATCATGCTGCAACACACACTCTATCTGTCTTGGGGCTCGTCAATTCTGTACTTAATTTATTAAAAGCCCTATTGTATATTTAAACAAGGCTGCCACGGGCTTTTATACTCTTATAGCAAAGCCAAGGTTCCTTGTCACACAATATACTCGTTTCTTTGTGAGAGAAGATACATACACATGCTACTTTATAAATACAGATAAAACAATCACCTTCCTTGTCACAGAACTCATCTTTTACAGTTTTATTTCTCTAGTCAACATCACTATAGGCAGCAATGTATCTGCCCTCACATTAGGATGCCTCAGGTGTGAAAACACTGAAAAACAGGTATCTATTTACAGCTGGGTCTGCAGAAATCAAAGGCAAGACTCAGCCAAGACTCAGACACACACCTCTTAACCCCTAGGTAAGACACTGTAACTTATTTCCCATCTTATCCGAAGCTGGGTACATGTATAGAATAAAACCCAGTAGAATAACCATGGGCCAGAAAGCAAACTGAACTATGTAATAACTTGACAAAACAAATTAAAGACAGAGATAAATTACTGGCTTTATCCTGGAAACTACAGTTCTTTACATTTTACACCACTTGCACATGCTAACGGTATAGGATTCTGACCATGCAGTGATGTGAGTTCAGGTATTTGTTGGAAATTTCTCTTTTTGATGCTTAACCTCTTCTAAAAGCAGGCACACCTGACTTCATATCCTTTTATAAGGGTTTGTGCAGTAATGTTTTTTTAACCTCAGTCTGACAATTTAGTGAAAGATCTGACAGTAATTTACTGATAAACTGTTTCAATCTGCAAATGAAAATTAATGTAACTTAAATAATGAAATAGTTTAAAAGACATATTGAGCATTCTTCTAAAAATAAAATTTTAAACGAGTAAACCAGCATGTTGCATTCTGCCACGGAGACAAAGCTACATATTGTTGGAAGTGAAGTCACAAATCAATTAATAAATCTGTCTCAGGTTTTATGTTATGAGCAAATCACAGAAGGTAACCTGCTAAGAATGAATCCAATCTCTCAGCTGCTTCAGTTTAGCAATTAACTTCTCTACAAAAGGACAGCAGAATATATGATGTGACAGTCTAATAGAAGATGACTAGAATCAATGATCCAAAATTTTCCTTCCAAAACCATGTGGCTGGTTTCTTGATTCAATTATCTGGCATCAACAGTGTTAAAAAGTCTTGTCACTTGGGAAATCAAAAAGCTGGGACAGAAAGAAATTGTGGAATTTAATTTGCATTTCGAGCTTAGCATTTTGTTTCTAGATGCCAGTACTGTTCAAGTACTTAAAGAAACTCAGCATCTGAGGCACATTTCCTTTCCCCCCATCTTTCTGCTTCAGAAAAAAAGTTATTTCTCTATTTTCATATATAATGAAAGTGCAACCAAAACATGAACAGAAATTAACACACTTGGATAGGCACCACAAAAAGGAACAACAAATCACTGGAGGAAGTTATGCCCCACCCTTGGTTCAAACTAATGCAAGCTGTGGCTACCACCAAAAGCCATGGTTCAATGAGCTAGGTCACTCAGTTCTCCTTTCATCCCATGCTTTTTGCTCATGAAACTTCACAGAGCTGTGCTGCAACTCAGAGGAGGATAGTGAGGTGAGGTAAAATTAACCACTGCTTTAATGCCAGTCACTTCCCTAGGAATGCCTGTCAGTGACAGCAATGAGTCTCTAACAGTGAAACACAACTCCCTGACATGAGCAGAGTTAAATGCAAGCTGCTGCCAAAAGCTAAGTACCAAGTTCTGCTGGATCTAAAAGCAGGGTTACACATCACTGCTGCTGGCCAGTCCTCCCAGCTCACCTGGGTCTACTGACTCAGACACAGCAGCTTTGAGGCAGAGGTGACACAGAAAAGAAGAAATACAGGCAGCCTTGGGACAGAACAGGGCAAAGAAGAGGCGGTGATGGGTGAATGAAGCAGGCGGATCCAGCTGTCTTGGAGCTCTGATGCTGCTCCCACACAGGGCTCAGCTCTGAAGAGGTTGGGAAAATAAGCAGACAAAGCCTTCTCCACTCTGTAGCTTCTGGCACATACCACCCTTACTGCCCCAGCAGCAGCATCCCAGGCAGGAGCAGCACCTTTGGCCAAACTGGCTATTTATGATGGCAACAGCAGCAGTAGGTTTTAGAGCACTCCTTCTCATAGGAGCTTTTTGCCATGTTCATGCAACAGGTAGCTTTAGCCTTGACAGCCTGAATTTGACCCTTCTAACCCCATAATCAGTTGCTGAAACTCTGTGGACTGTCATGCCCTTTGCATGGAGGAACATCACCTCCAGTGACAAGCCTTGGAGCTTGTGAGTGCTTGTGAGTTACTCTGTACAGCCCAACTGGTTGCCCAAAATAGCTCGGTACTAAAGGTCAATAGTTAGTTAATTGTGTATATTGACATTCCCATCTAATGCAATTCACTGAGGTCACAGCACGGTCTTCTGCCCTGGTATTCAGACAATCACAGCAATTTTGAAGGTAGCAATTCCTGAGATTCCTGTAGTTCTCTGAAGGATTGCCAGCAGGAACATATACAATTTTTTATATGCCTATATGCAGGTGTCCATGTGTATATACACATATATGTTCTTATTCTGCCTCCCCATGACCAGTGTTATCTATTGGTGAGAGAACAGAACTCAGCCTTATTAGGTACTTTTGATTACATGCTGCACACCAAAACCCAAAAAACCCCCACCCTGCCTAAGAAAATAGAGGCATCTTTGAAGCGAGCCATAGTGAACATGCCAATGGCTTGGGTGTATTGCAAGATAACCTGTCTATCTGAGGTGACACTTCTGGGCATAGTTGCTGCTGCCCCACTCTGGGCTGAACTTCAGTAACAGCAATTACATCTCATTTTGAAGAACAGGGCCTGTCACATTCCAAAAACTTTATAAAATTATTCATTGAAGGTAAAAACTTAGAAACAATTCCTGCACAATTTTCCATCTGATCAGAAGTCTAAAGGAAGCAAAGAAAGGTTTTTCCCCCACACATGCAGACTTTGTCATTTCTAGGTGCCACATGATTAGGAACAATACCGTGCTACAAAAATGTGTAGAAGTCTCAGCTAAGGATCTGAAACTAACATACTAAGAACTATGTACATTTAATAATAGAACACAACTCTCTTTTGTGCAGACAAAGAGTGAAAAGAAGCTCAATTTTAAGTCTTTTATTGGGAGGAACTTCAGAACAAGGAGCTTCAGGCCAATACAAATTTAGCAGTAGAGCAAGGAGCAAAACACTCCACAAGCAAAATTTCAACATGGCATTTTGTTTACAGGCTTGCCTTTCTTTTACATGCTCCTGAGTACTTTCAGCAAGTACTGTACTACATGCAATGAGACCAAACTGTACAAACCTGACACCTGAGGTGGGCAGAACAGGCCACCTATGGACAGACTGGGGGATGTGACAGGCAGGCAGCCCTGCTGACAGGCTGGTTTTGAAAGCTTTTATACCAACACGGCAGGAACAACCATCAGCAACTTCTGATCTTCTCCAGTAAGCTCTCCCTACCAGATTCATGCCATACTGACTTCCAGTGCATATTAAAATCAAACGTCTTTAGAGAGACATAAGATAAATAATTAGAATGGAGAGTGGTTAAAAAACTGTAGGGGAGATATGGGAAAGAGGCATCTGAAATTTCAGGATGATCAACTCCACCACATAATTTTGGCAACAGTTTGACAGGAACCAGCAGTCACCTGCCGGAAGAACTTTCTTCCATACTTTATATAACGTATATGACTATAATTAAAACTATGTCTAGCAACTACAAGCAAAGCTGAAATCAGCTTTCCCTTATTATTTCTAAAGAAATCCAAAGGAGGATTCTGTCAGGAACTTTCCCTACAGATTCCAGAGCTAAAGATACTAGAGAAAGGAGGCTATTTACCCCTTCAACACCTTCCCAAGAATAATACAACCTGCCTATAGCACAGGATTAACATTGCCTAAACCCAGGAACAACTGCATGGGCTCTGCAGGGAGAAGAAAAGCATATACATGCCTTTTTGTCTTTAAAAAACTTCCTCAAAATACCTTGAATGGACTGAGGGAACAAAAGAGGAAAGGAAACCCCTGCAGGTTCCTCCTTAATGGGGTGCCCTCATACCTATACGAAGAAAGAATCCAGCCCCAGGAGAAGGAATTTATCACAGCACAGGGAGACTATCACATTCTTTACAAACATGACTGCACTATGCTCCAGCATGAGATTACTTGCTCTTGTATTTGGGGAAAGAGTATACTTTCATCTTTGCACTATACGATTTTTCATTTTTTTTCCCCTTTCCCTTCCCTAGTAACTCAGTAGAAGGGTTTTTTTAAAGCAACTTGTGTTTCCCCACCCCCAGGCTCAGCTACCTGAATAGAACACCTCTGAGAAACAGTTCTTTTCAGTAAGCCTTGGTCATCTGATAGACTACAGGATAGCTGAGCTCTGCAACTGAAAAACCTGGACTACTTTTCTACAGACAAATGCTAAGTGAATCCATTAAAGCTTCAGGCAACAGTGGACGTGTGTATTCATATGCTTTTCTAAATCTGTTCCAAGCTGATGAACAGCCTAAATGGATTTTAAATTTCATAGCAAGCTTAGGCAACCACTTTGTGTCTGCACTGGCTGCTATTCAGCCTGGGAATAATCTAATACTTTACAGCGTGCTTCTGCTCAAAAGATAAAACTATACAGGCCTTCAGAAAAGACAAAGCACTTATATTTTTTTAAGGAGTTCACTTTTGATTTCTTTGCTGTGATCCCAGTATTAGCATTTTCAAAGTTTATCCCTTGGAGGGCCATGAAAATAAGACTACAAAGTGCCTCCCCTTTACATTAGAATCAACCCTCCAAAGCAATCAGGTGACAAGAACAGCACACAGATGACCTGAAGGTATTTCCAGACATCACATCATCAGTTTCAGGATATATCAGACACTTTAAAGGCAAACAATACCACTAATTTGAGAATAACTGTTTAGAGACCAGCTTTGTAAGTGGCCTCATTTCATCTGCTTGTAAGCACAATTCCTTTATCTATAAGCTGAGGGCATGAATTACCACTACTGTGAAAATCCCTCTCTTAGCTGCTCCCAGTGACTAGCTGTGTGTTAGGGTCAATTTCTTCTATATTCAGAGGGTGAAGCTTCTATAAAGCTTAACTATTTTTCTGTGGGGCTTGTATGATGAAGGCACTTCACAGCAATCAGTAGCTGCTTGGAAAAAATGCTGGCTTAGGGTAAGCAGCCAAGATGTGGATCTGGGCTGTATTCCCTTGTGCCAGCTGGGGTTGTTTCAATCAGCATCAGTGCTGTTTATGTGTCTGAACAGGGCAAGTTGGGGAAAATGGGCTGTGTTCAAGTCCCATGACTAAATCAATTAAATCTGCCTTCAATGTTTTGGTTTTTTTACTATTTCAAAACAAATATAAAATATTTCAGAAATTTAAATGTTTCAAGTGTAGCAATTTCAAAGGAGTGTTTGAAATACATATACACCAAAAAAGCAAAGAAGGGCCTGGAGGAACGCCACATCCCCCAGTGTGCAACATACTGCACACAGATATGAAGATCGTCCTACATCTTATTCCCGGCTCCTTTTTCTGCTCTTTCTGGCCTCCATCCCTAGCCAAGTATTCAGGTGAGTGCTTTTCCTTGGCTTGGCCACATGTACTAGCATCTCTTCTGCCTCTCCTAGCACCTGCCTCTTGGAGAACTGCCTTTTTGCCCCTTTGTCCTGAGGGACAGCTCCACCTGGCCCCGACACTGTGGGTCTATATTCAGAGAGGTCCTGCTACCTCTACCAGCTGATTCCATTTTCAGTAGCACCATCTGTCTGCCTCCCTCCCTGATCACTTCTAGCCCATGGGCATTGCTTTCCTTGGTCACAATAAGTAACACAGCATCCTTTCTTGGCTAAAGTTCTGACTTCTGACTCAATCCTTTCCACTCAAATGCACTGTGCAACTGAGAGCAGTGGAAAGATACCCAGTAATAATTACAGTGGGCTCATAATCACATATCAGCACCAGTAAGGCTTTGAATCAAGTGTCAGTGCCAAGAATTTGTAGCAGATTTACTGTGTTGCTGTGCTGTAAGCCAGATTTGGGTGGAAAAACAACGGCTGAAACAGTCAGTTGCAGAAAGCATGACCATTATTTCTGAACAGACACACACACACAAACACACAGTTCAACACATCTGGAAATGCAGCATGTAATTGATTTAACCCAATTCTGGTTAAAAAGCTCCTCTTAAAATGGTGTAGGATCAACAAGTTCTGTGGATTTCAGAATAAGCTATACAGGCAGCCAAGCATTTCCATTCCTTCACTTGTAACCAATCTACCTTATTGGCCAGGTTGCTATGGTATTCTGAACAATTAAAAAACCGGCACTTTCCCATTAAAACTCACAGCTAAATAAAAATTTTCCATGTACTTAAGCTTCCATGCAACATTCCACTACTACTATCTTTCCCGATTTGTCATTTGAAATTGCTTGCAACAGCAATTTCAAAATGTTCCAAAACACCTGTCAACCACAAAAAAATTGTTGCAGTTCAGCACTGAACTGCCTGGATGCACAAGGCAGCATTCAGACATGCAGGCAAATTAGGGGCACTTCACTGATGTGACTTTCACCCTTTGCCCTTGTTTGAACTTACTTCGAGAGTGGAGAAAGTGCACAGAATGGATCAGACAGAGGTGACACAGGAGCAGTGAGAACCTCAACACCTCTGGGAAGCTCACTTTGCAACCAAAAAGTCTCCTCCATTAAACGGGCAAGACTGACTTTTGATCCCCTCAAGAACTTTAGTTTTTGTAACACAAAGGAATCATGTTGAACGTTCCAGCACTTCAAAATGAATGTAAATATTGATGTCTCACTGGCCAGCACTTCCAGGAAGAGCTTTGCCAGAGTGCAAGGTCCTTCCCATTGCACTGCCACACTATCAATTCTTGATGAATTAAAATGAACTGTGCAGATTCACATGGGTACCAAAGCATAGCTGCCAAAAGGTTTGTGCTGATTTGAGACACTCTGGGAAAAGCACAATGATACTTAATGGCAAAACTACTATCTCTGCTGAGCAAAACCTGAAAATCCAATTAAGGATCCCTAAGGAGATAAGAACCAGGGTAAAAAGGAACAAGGGTGGTCCTATTTTAGAAAAACCCACATGACAATTTATACTCAGACAGTGCTTATTTCAAAACCCCTTATATGAATGCACATTTTCTGATGCCAAATGCAAAATGATCTCTTATCAATCCATGATAACAACACCTACAGCTTGGTCAGTACCTTGTGCACTGGGCAGCTGCCCTGCTCACTGTTTAGGACACACAGTAATCCTGTCTTTTGGCTCCAAAGTGAAAGCTGTCTGTGCCTACATACACCATACATTATGTGCAGACACTGCCTCCTCTGCTGGACATAGTCATGAGCAGACCCCCAGATCCAGAAGTACTCACAATACTTAATGTTGCAACCGTAATGACTCAGTCTTTCACTGGAAGTAACTACAAGCAGCCACTTAAACTGTGGCAACAAAGACCTGAAGTTTATGCATGAAAAGAACTGTTCAACCAGCACAGCCTTGCTTGCATGAAGGTTTTAAGCAATTGTACTTGTGTAAGCAAGACGTTGTCAGGATTACAGCTAATAAACAATCTTATTTCCAATGCAGAAGTAGGGTATGTATTGCAATAATTATCTTGGACAGAAGATACAGTTTTCCTAATGGCATAACAAAGCAATTATGCTTTGGATCTGGCTGTGCTGAAGAGTGACTAGAAAGGGTGGAGTATCATGCTTGCCTTACATGACCAGGGTTTGTAAAATCAAACATTTAAAAATACTTATATAGTCATGTCCTGATAACAAGCTCATGGCACTTAAAAATAATTTGGTGTTGAAGTAACAACAGAATAACATTTAACCACATAGCCTATACATATTATGGGATGCACAGCTATATGTATCTTACACAGCTTTATCTTAAAAAACAACATACTTGAGTGATATTTTTGGAGCCACTTTCCCTCCAAGATAAGATCTTAGGCATCTGTCATCTATCTTGCTCCTATCAAGCTAAGGAGGCTGACAGTGTGAAAGAGAAAACCTACTGTAGCTTCCATTTCATTTGACCTGTAAAGAGAGTCTGCAAAACACCAGAGGTTCTAATGTTTCAGGAGTGACTATCTGTGACAGGCATAAAAAGCATTTTCTACTAGTCACATCATCACAAGTATCACCCAATTTTGAAATGAAAGAAATCCCAATATCCCCAAGTTTATCAAAGACTGAGTTACATGGAGCAACATACCTTTGAGATGTTACTAGAGCGGCTCACGGAATGCCCCAAAGCCTTCTCATTCTGAAAGAGCAAGAACAGGGTCACTGCAGCAACAAGTCACAGTTATGAAAATATTTAAAAGTTGGCATTAGAAACCAAATTCCACAGAGAAAGGCCTACAGCTGGGATTTTTAAGGATGCTGCTTCTATCGACATCAGCCTGATTTACAGTAATCACTGAACTGCTTTGTTTGTTTAACAAGATATTACCCTGCAGAAAATCACATAGGTAACACATGCACAAACTGACAAATACTAGAACAATTATTTCTTTTCTCTAAGGGTAGTTACCTTTACTCAGATAGCATTTATTTTGGAAAGGATACTTCTCAGTACCATGAAGACCTGCTTCATCTACATTTCAAGGCAACATCCAACCACTAAAGCTGAAAGCTCTTGCTTAATGACAAACAAAAATATCATAGTGATGTTTGGAAACAATTGTGAATAACCACATGCATGTCACTCTAGGATACAGGGCAGGATTATTGTGGAACTTCATTTTAACACAGAACTTGGAATTAAACTGGAAATATCATACAAGATGGAAATGTGGAAGCTGCAACTCTCAAAACTGAAATTAGTGATGATTGTATCTGTTACTCATTTTTCAGTGTGCAAACCCTGACTGATGCATAAGGATGACAATCTTACCTCCTTCAAAAATTAACTGTAGGTTTCAGCAAGGTATTTCATCCTTAAAGGATACCGGGTTTTTGAATATCAGTTTACTGTAACTGTAACTGGACACAGTTGTTTCACTTGGAAAAGCCTAGAAATTGCTTTGCAAAAACTTTTCTGAATAAAATCCAATGAAAAATACTTTTTTCTAAACAAGTACTACAAACAGAGCAAGTTGTAACATTCAGTTACAGATCTATATTCCTCTAAGTTTGTAAAGCTGGGATGCAATAGGTTTGAGATTCAAACCCTCTGACAGAAAAGCAAAGTTAGTACTTTTTCCTGTGGGCTCTGTGCTATGTAAGGGCTTCTAGAAGTGCATTTTTTTGCTTGTGATTTTAGGAAACAAATTCTTTCAGATTTTTTTCTGGAGAGAATTTAATCTAACAGAGATACTTTGATTGACAGCACCTTCTTCTAGTCTTCTGGGCAGTGACTGATCAGACAGAAATTGAGATCAGAAGTCCTACATCTATAACAACTAGGGACATGAAAAATTCCCCATCAGTCAGCTGCTGTTAGTCCTAGACCAGCACACTGGTCTCAGATTTCCTGCCTACGGTTTGCTACAATTCAAGTGATCCTTCAATGACTGAAGCCCACATGAAGTCAGCCTAGTTGGTTGAGCATTCAGATGATATACCCATACTTTTGATATCTCTGTGTTCTCAGACACCTCTTCCTACAGTGCATTCCCCACAGCAACTTCAAAGCTTTTTGATGAGAAAAGAGAAGTCAAGGCATGAAACTCTTGCATTTGCTTACAAAAGCAGGGTGTCCCTTCCTTACACCACCAGCTGCCTCTCAACACAGTCCTGGGCACTGTGTCAGTTCACTGTGTCCTATTCACTGCATCAATAAAAACTGCATTTCCTCATTAAAAACATGAGGAAGCAAATACAGTGTTCTGAAATTTCCTGTAGGAACCCAAGTATTTAGAAGACAGTAAAACAGTATTTCTGAAGAACAGCGGAAAAGTGGTTAGAGAACATCACATGCTAGTTTTGACCGATGGCCAAAATAAAAATCACCAAGTATCAGAATGTCGGGTTTGTACACTGCAAGGCTGAGTTTGATTTTTGAGATGACTATGAGTTTTTGTTACATAGATAACAGTAGTCCTGCAACAGAAACAAACACACAAAGACCCTCAAAAATATGGACATAATGCTTACGCAAAGACTAATGTTGGACAGGACAACTGCCAGAACCTGCATGGCTAAGAACTGCCTCCAATCACAAGGGAGAGCCTAGCTGATTTCATCAAAGGCAGTGTAACCACAGCAACAGGGCCAAAAAAAAGTTCATTCAAGCTACTGGAGATAGGAGGAATAAAAAAGGGGGCAGGAACATGTTCTCAAGCTATGACGAAAAGAGACCAACACAAGCTGGCAAGCACAGAGACTTGCCACTGCATATGTGTGAGGTGTGGGGGAAGCAGGCTGTGCTTGGCCTCCTAGGGATGTGTGGGAAGCAAACAGAGTGAGGCTACATGTGACAAGGGAAAATGATAGTGGAGAGTGAAACCCTTGGGTGAGAAGTCTCCCTGAAGCAAGAACAGGTGACAGTCTCAAATCCAGCCTGAGGTATCAAAGAACAAGGATGAAATTAAATAGAGCAGAGGTTTCTTCTTGTTAACTAAGTGCTCCCCCAAAAAAAACTCCTGTCTAGCTTAAGATGCTTGCAAGGGAGCATGACTGAACTTACACAGGCACCTGTGTTGAAAAGGATGTGCTAAAATTCAGGAAGCACAACAGGCTGGAAGACAAGACCTGTATTTGCACAACACAGTGGATGATGCAGAGTAAACAGACTTTTACCTGCTGCCACAGAAACTTGTCTCTCTGCCTCTGCTCCCAGAACTGATTTTATCTGATGGAGGCCAGAAGCCTCCAAGAGACAGATGCACACATTCATCTACTGTTGGAAACATACCTCTCAGAGGTTTCAGACAGCAGATGACTGCAAACAATTGGTTCTGTTATTGAAAAAGTGACCATGTTAAAACCAAAAATTAGTCTTGAAAAGTATTCCCTTAAGGGCTACAGAGTGCATGCACACATATATTTAGGAATCCTTGATATTCTTAATAGATTCCTAAGCACCTAAGTGCTTTTAACATCTGTGTTTCTTAGCCACACAAAGCAGGTACATCCATGACATCAATAGGAAATTCACTACAGTAGATTTTAATAACAGGCACCATTAATGAGGAACAGAAACATTAAACAGATAAAAATTATTTAAAAAGCAAACAAACAGACCTCACTTTTCACTCTGTATCCATCACCAGAACATTAATCGTGGGATCTTTCAGAATTATTCACAAATCACCACTGATATAGGCTAAGCTTTCACAGGACTACCATTCCCAACAAACAAAAACCTTCAGAAACTATTTCTAGTATGTTCCCACTGGGCAGTAAGACATATTCTGGCAAGTAATCACAACTCCAAACAAGCTCTCCTTCCTTCATGCAGAAGCATTAGGCTTTGCACTTGAATGAAAGATCAGGACAAAAGCAACATCTGCAAGCAAGGACCCTACAATTATCACCAGTTAAAGTAAGTGTCACTCTTTTAGCAATTCAGTCTTTCTGTATGGAATAATGGGAATCCTGCCTTTTGAAGTCATCCTCCTCAACCAGAACTACCCGGCAGGTGTTTAAAAACCAAACAAATATCACCCAGATAGAAAAAAATTAGAAGTGCATCTTCTCACTTCTCCTGAGCCATTCACTGGCAGTTGCTGCTCTGAGGTCCTCAGCAGCTAACGTGACTCTAGAAAAATGACTGAAAACCAGAAAATTGCTACCCAGTCCTCTGGATCCTCTTCTTGCAATTGCCAGAATCCTCCTCTCAGCTTCCCTTTCTTTTTCTACCTTCTCCTTGAATTTGCTCCTAACTGTAAGTGACAGAGCTGCCTTTTTCAGCACATGTGCCTTTCTTCAGGGCTCTGCACCTTGCCGGGCTCGTCCCTTCTGCCACCATTCCTCAGTTCCATGACATCTCTCAAAGCCTTTTAAGTTCAGCTGTCTAGAAAATGATAACTCCATTCTGTCCTTCCTTTTACCTCTTTCACATATTCAGCATTTCAAGTTATTTTACCCTAATGTAGGCATTTTCCACTAAGCACAACAGCTACATAATGCACACAGCCAAACCAAGAACCCAAATACATCAGTTACCATCGTGAGAGTCAGCTGCTCTTGTCCACTTAAAACATCACTGCATCAGAGTGACCTTTCTCCAAACTTAGCTGTAGACTTGCTGCAGCATCAGCAAGTGGGCACCCTAAAGAAATACAACTTAAATATATTGGTCAGATGAAAAGTAAAAAATATATATCAGTAAAATAATTTGGTTTTGTATTTCCAGCATTCTGGCTTCCAGTCATTAAGGCAAGTAAATAGAAGATGACAGAGGAAGCAGCTCCATAGCTTGTGCAACCATGTTCTGGTTGCAACTGTGACTACATACCTAAATCCAGAGCTAAGAATGATTAATGCTAAACCCATCTTTATCTCTGCTCATAGACCTGCAAAAGAAACTGCAAGCCAGATCCCAATGGAAATGCAAACGACTTTTATTCTCTTTCCATCTGGGAAAGGAGGACAGAGGGCACCAGAGGATAGTGCCCCTTTGCCCTCAAGACACCAATGGCTATGTGTGAACCCAGCACGGACTTGCTTCCTGAAGTCTTAATTCTTCAACACACCAGTGACCTGATAGGGCACCATAGTCCCCATTTTGCAATACAATTTCTGTGTTACATTATCTTACATGATAATCTGGGTTAAGAGCTTCATCTGAAGATAGATGTTCTCCATCTAAAATCTCAGTAACGAAGAGCAGAGTACTGCAGTGTCACAGACAGAGATCCCTACAAGGGAAGGACTAATGTCTCAGACCAAAACAGACACAAAAAACCAACCAGGTCAGACTGGCTAGAGCAATGCCTACTTGTGGTTTTCTACATGACCTCTGAAAGGCATTTTAATTTTATTTTGTGCATTACAATTTTACAATGACAGATTAAGCATGAGATTATACCCAGTAAAATCACTTGCTGTTATCAACAATTCATGTCAATGAATTTTAACAAAGTCTTCTGGGTAAAAGGTTGCTTTTCTTAATAAAAAACTTGGCAGAAGAGAATTAATAAGTAACAACTGCTCCGATTCATACAGCAATTCTCATTGTTAGATCTCATGAGAATTACAGAATAGAACAGAAAATGGCACTGCTTGAAATGGTGAGGTGCTGAAATACTGAGTAGCTGATCCATGCAGGGGAAAAAGCAGCAAATCAGAAGTGAAACTCCATTCTTCCATCGAGTGCTATGACCAGAACATGAATGCATCACAAACATGCAGTTGTACCCATCCAGGTATTGTTTCAGGTTTCATGACTCTGTCAAATTTCTTGACAGTTTCTTCCAAAAATTTCTGCAAATCTTTCTCTGCAACCCTATACCTAAACAATATATATTAAAAAGAACAGATGCTTTTAGTCTGGGGAGAGGAATTGCTGCTGATAATATTGGCAAGTGCACTTAATTGTCAGAACTAGATAGAATGGGAGGAAAGAAATGGGAAAACACTTTGCAATTATTTCCTTCATCTGTCAAAACCAATGGATGGTTAAGTTACAAAAGCTTTGTCAGCACTAGATCTCATCACTGACAGAACTCAACATTTAATTACTTCAGTAAGAAATGGTACTTTGCATCATATCATCTGAATATGACTTTTATGTCTTTGGCAGTCGCCAAGTCATTACAGAAGAGCAATAACTATCATCAAGGTTCATCAATGATTTTTGCATACAGCTAAAAAAGTAATGAAATTAAAAATAATGCCATAATGCACCTAGTCAAAAAACATTAATGGCATTTGTGCTTTGCATCTCTGTTCTTGCGGAGTACTAAGTTGAAAATACTTGTGCAGTGCTCACTTGACACTTGAAAGCAAAAAGGTGATGAAAATCACAGCACCTATTTCCATTTTTTGCCTTTCTGGAGACACAATATAAATACTGAAATAGGAATCCAAATTATGTCCCTTGTACCCAGTCCAGTATCTTCTGTTACTGGATAATCCCACTTGATTCCTGGCAACCAGCAATCCATGACTAAGGGTAAAAAGCCAATGTAAGATTTCAGATCTATCACAAGGGGAAATCTACAGTAAGTTCACTGTGGAAAACTCAGAGAGCTCTCTCACTTGTTTATTCATATTCACATTAAGCCACTTCACAAAGTGGGAGACAAACTCAGAAAAACAACCTGAAGGCAAAAGATAAGCCTGAAAGTAAAACATAGGAGAATTAACAAGCTTTATTCCAGACACTGAACTTACAGTTGTGCCTGAAAACATCAGCAACAGAAATAAAATAATGAGATCATATGGCTTTAATGGAAAAGACAACAGACCAAATGGTTTCAATAGCAAAGTTCAAGGAACTTAGGAATTCAAAGAACCCTTGGGGGTTTGGAGAGGCAGGTCAAGGAGACCAGCTGACCACAAACAAGAACTGAGAAGAAATTCAAAGAACAAACACATTCTGCAAACACAGCAGAATGTTCATGTTAAATAAGAATCTCTTGCCCATGTCTGCACCCCAGTGTGGATTGAAACACCATGTGCTCCTGCCTTAGGAGCAGCTCTCAGAACTTCCAGGGATATGTCCAGTAGGATGTAAACCCGTTGGGCACACAGGTCCTTACATGTGACAGATAGAGTTACTTGCTGTGTACTGCTCTGTGCCTGGCTTTGCCAGTTTGGTCCTGGAGAGATACAAAAGATACAATGCTTGGATTCTTTCTTGGCTTCAGCAGGATGGTAGATAAGGTGAGAAGAGCATTCTCTTCAAAAAGGCCCTCTTCTCCATGGCTTTATTCAGCATAACATTTTTCTGGGTTTTGCATTGCTTTGTTTTACTTCCAAAGACTCTGCGAAGTGCTTCCCATCACGAATAGCCTGCATCTCCAGCTGCTATTTCCAAATGGACATCTGACCTCCATCCTCCTTCTTTAACCATGTGAGCTAGAAGATGATATGTATGTTTTCCTCTTGATGACCAAAAGCTGCCTCACCTGAAGTGAATACAGTAATTTCACGATTATAAGTCGCACCATTTTGACTAAAATTTTGCTCCCAAACCGGAAGTGCGGCTTACATTCAGGAGCGGCTTATATATGAACAAATTTTGGAAATTTCCCAACCCGAAAGTCCGAGCCAGCAGCAGCCCCGAGCCGAGGTGGAGTCCGCCCCACCCCGGGCAGCGGCGGGGCAGTGGCAGTGCAACAGCAGCGCTGCCCGGCCCCGGGGGGTGTGGTGGCGGCACCGGCCCGGCACGCTAGTCTCCCTCCTCCCGATGGCACTGGCCAGGGACGCCCCTCTCCCTCCTCCCAGCAGCAGCAGCCAGGGACGCCCCTCTCCCTCCTCCCGATGGCACTGGCCAGGGACGCCCCTCTCCCTCCTCCCGATGGCACTGGCCAGGGACGCCCCTCTCCCTCCTCCCAGCGGCAGCAGTCAGGGACGCCCCTCTCCCTCCTCCTGGCGGCACTGCCCAGGCACACCCCTCTCCCTCCTCCCGGTGGCACCGGCTGGGCACGTCGCTCCCCTGCCTCCCGGTGGCAGCAGTGAGCGGGGCTGGGGCCGCTCCCTGGCGGCCGCCCCGAGCAGGGTTGAACCAGTAAACCCCGTGATCCCGCGATTCTGTTACAATTGGCAACTTTGGGAAAGTTGCACACGGATCCTCGCTGCGAACGAAAGTGCGGCTAATAGTCCGGTGTGGCTTATATATGGACAAAGACCTCAACCTTGCCGACACCCCAGAAGTGCAGCTTATACTCAGTGTGGCTTGTAATCGTGAAATTACTGTATTTTTGTTTCTGTACAAGATCATCAGTCTGGTACTTTTCACTAAAATCATATCAATTTGCACACTTTTTAGATGGACATGTCACTTGCCCAATTTCAAACAAAGAAAGTAGACTACAAAGTTTGGCATCCAACATGTTTTACTGATGTTCTTATCTTGCTGTTGCCAGACAACCTGCCTAAAATCAATGCTTGACTTTATATGATGCAACACAAAAAAATGTATCCTTCCCTCAGGGAACAAATCATATGAACTACAAAAGACATGATCCAAAAATACACACCTTTCTGGATAATGGAAGCAGTACACATTAAGCTTACAGAGAAAATGCCATTTCAAACAATTTTGTGTATTTAACAGTAGAAAGAAAGAGACAGGCACTGAGGAAGTCTGCAATTATAAACACATTAAAAGGAATAACATTCTATCTTTTACAAAGTAATTGCATTTAATGCAACTGCTGGAATTCTCATGGTACGCTAAACATGTCAATATGCCAAATCAATTGACTATTTTAAACATTCACAGATTAAAAAAACCCTCTGGGCAACTGGTAACTTGAAATTTCTCCAGCTGCCAGCAGCCAGAGGAAGCCTGCAGCCAGGAGAGCCTCCCAGAAGAGCTGGCCTTTCCTGGGGACTGCAGGGCCCTGGAGCTGCAGTGCCTGCTGCACCATCAGGCCAGGCTTTGGCACCTGCTCCTTGGCCTGACACCTGGATCACTGCAGCACTGCCTCTGCTCATCTAACCTGCGCCACAAAGCTGCTTTATCTTCAACTCATACTGCCAAAGTATACTGCTAAAACACTGAACTACCAATTCATCTCTCAACCAAGGTTACAAAGGGCTCCTGAATCTAAAACCACATTCAGAACACCAGAAAACTGCCTATTGCCCAAAAAAAGCTTGATACTTCAAGTAGTTTCTATATTGCTCAAGGATTTGACCTTCTTTTACTCCCTTTACATCTTAATGTAACATGATTGCTTATTAACTATTTCTGACTGCAAGGATCATAAGGGCAAACAATGTTCTCTAGAGAAATTAAAGAAATCACTTCCCAAATGATGCTGGGAAAGTGTTCAGGATATTTTTGTTAACATTTAACATGATATGGCTAAAAGCACATGACAAAAGAACTCTTGAAAGAGCACTTGTAGATATGGTACCTATTTAGCAATACCTGATCAGTGCAGACCAGCTTGCTTTTTCCTGAAATTTTACCTTCCCATTTTTATTAGTGTAGTCAGCAAAATATTCTGCCTGAAGCATTTCAAACTCAGTGTTGAATGATCACAGAAATTTAGGTAAATTATTAACTATGGCCTACAGATGCCATTAAACTTACTGAGGCAAACACTGGTTAGAGTGAAAACCTTGTAAGACTTTAAATTGTGATGTTCTGGAGAGTTTTAATCACATTACATTGCAAGCACCATTTGTTTGTTAGTTCAAAGAACTCATTAAGAATAGTGTCTAAGAAAAGCAACATATTCAGCCATCCTTAAAGAAAACACTACTCTGGGAAAATCCTAAGGGAAAAGATACTTTTTATTTACAAGACAGAGTATCTGAACTGCAGAAAGAGAATATTTCAAAGCATAAAGGTGCTAACAGAGATTTTTATTAAATTACTCTTCAGAATTCCTGGCTAATTACCCAGGAAATTCCAAGCACGTGGACTGACTATAAACCACAAAAAATTTTAAAAACATGCATGAATGAATGCCCACATTTACATACTTTTAAGTTTTTTCATTAAAAAAATCCCACTCCCCTGCTCCACCTGGGAAAAAACCTACAAAACTAGAGAAAGCACATATACAGCCAACTACCTTCTCTCTCCCCAAAACTCACATGCTGATACCAGGCAAAAAACTCTTGAGATGTAGCAGGTTACCCTAACCAGTAGCGTTTTATATCATTTTGCCAAGAAAGCACAGTTGGTCTCACACCTGATGCTATGGGATGCAGCCAACTAGTGTGAGTCCAGAGTGGGCTACCTGGGGCTGGGGCTCCTGGGCACAGCATCACTCATGGGCACCCACTTCTGCACTGTCTGGTGCTGTGAACATTTAAAGTTATTGCTCTACTACAGTACCACTGCATGGCAAGGACCGGTAAGGCAGCGCTCTCAAACACCTGGCTACATCCCCAGCCTCCTATGCCACTGTTAACCACACCCTCCCACAGCCTGGCTCAGCAGCACATTTTCTGCAATTGGGAATTCCAGGTCTTCCTGTAAAAATTCAGAGCTGAAGAAACCAAGGTATGCTATCTCTTGCTTTTACATGTCTGTCTGTCAGGACCATTCCATTTGCTCACAGTAGTGTGTGAACAACAGTAACTCAGGATGGCCATTTCTCACTGACCAAGAAATGCTGTGATTTGCACAGTGCTAGAGGCTGCAAAAGCACACAGGATTTAACACACTCCAAATGTACCTCTTGGCCATCTGGGCACACTGCTGGCTCAAAGACTCTAAATGAGCCACTACCAACACCCTGACCCAAAGAAAAGTATTTCAGTAGCTACAAGTGGTAGTAGGTAGTTTTAAAAATACTAATTTACCTTAAGGGATGAGAAACAGAGAGAAAAAAATTGCACTAAGAGTCAGTTAGAAAAACATCTCCTTGTTTGCCTTTGCCCATGGAAATCTACATTTACTACACATTCAGCTGGGAGAAGCAGGAACACATCTCAACCCCTGTGCAGGAAGGGACAGCTGTGCAGTGCTTACACTGTGTAACACTGGAGTCAATGAAGCTTGTTGGCTAAATGAAGCAGGGATGGCCCAGCACAGCAAGGCTGCCAACCTGCAGGCCAATACACAGTAAAAGAAAAAAAGATTTTTTTTTTTGAGCAGGTGGTGTGAATACAGAGTATGGTGCCTGTAGCTGAAAAGGGGATGGATGTTCCATGTGGGCAGCCTCAAAAGCTAAAAACCCAGAAGACAGCAGAAGACTGACAGGCAGTCAGATGGGACACTTACAAAACCTACCAGCTGAAGAGAAGCAGCTTTCCAGGAGGGCACTGCTCTTCACCCCTTTGGGAAACTCAGCCAGCAACACTGGGTAATAAGGAGGGCTGAGGTTTCTGTGTGTCTGAATGAGCTGAATGCCAGCAGCTGCCTAAGAACTAAATTTACCACCACAGTCCCAGGAACGCCTGCGTTTTCCTCTAAAATAAATCTCTGGGCCATTAGCCTATTGAAACAGAAGCTTTTCCACTTAACTGAAGACATTTACTCATTCTCTTTCTGTAACTCTCATGCTCCAGTTCCAGTGAAATCCTGCTCGGTCTCAGAGTTTTTTATGGAAACACACATGCATCAGCTCAAAAGTACTGATATTATGCAAGTAGTATTAAGCAATTCACTTCTTTGGGTTCCTCTGCCTCACTCATTTATTCCTAGGAAACAGAAAATGAACTGCAGCTGTGGAGTGTGCTGGTTGACCTACTGGGGACAGTGCTGCATTCCTGTGCTGACACAGCATTTTGTAAACTTTACCTCCCAAGGGGAAAGGGTTATAAATAAGTCTCATATTCACATTAAATCTCCTGAACTTTATTTATCTAAAGCTTTGAGTGAGGACTTTTTTTTTGTCACAGGAAATTGCATCAAAGTTATTAGGAAAAGTGTATTAACTTATACACTCAACTTTTGTCAAACTGCCTTTAAATTGACCTCCACCAAAGCTAGATTTTAAAAACTCAGTTTCCATCTTTTCTGTGCTCACTGCTCTACACATTCATTATCTGCAGAAATCACACTGGCTATCTGTGAAATCTGCAGCTGGTTTAGAAAGCAATACATATTATTAAAATACATTATTTTGTATTTTTTGAAGTAACTTTTAAAACATCACAAAAAACCACTAAATAATTAAAGGCATTTTCATATGCTTGCTGTAAATATATATAATCATACCTTTAAGGGAGGTTGTTATCTCTTAGCCTTTACACCTGTAATTGAGTGAAAAGCTGAAACAATGAAAGAGAAGCTTCACTACTGGTACCAGAATCCAGCACAGAAGATTCCCTTTGGGGGCAGGATCCTCAGTTTGCAAGCTTTTACATCTGGAGCATCATAGCAACCACATGCTTACTGATCCTTTTACAACAAAGTTCGGATTCAGAACTGAACTCAGTCCACACATCCCCTGCCTCAAACAATTTCTGATTCCTTTTAGTTTTAAAAATACAAAAAAATAAAATTACCCCTGAACCTAAGTACCATACTTCCAGTTTGAAATCACTGCTGAAGTATCTTCCTGGAAATCCATTTTTCTTAGAAGCCAAATCCCAGGCAAGCAATACACTTATCTGGACATTACAGTATGTCAGGATTCTCCCTTAGATTTTAGTTTTAAACAGGCCCTTCAGAAGGCATCCAACAAGAAAAAACTATGCAAATCTTTCTCTAAAAGACAAAACAGATGATTAGGCAAGAATTGTGGGAAAAGGCGGGAGCACAGGGGGAAGGATTAGATGCTGCTGAGCTGCATCTTGCAAGTGCAGGCAGTGAGAGTCATCAGACAGTACCACGGGATAAGGATGCAACCTGCATGAACAACTGGACTGTGCTCTGAAATACAGAGACTTAAATGGACAAAGACAAACCAGAACTCTGTGGCCCACATTCAGACTCCCCTGTATTTAAAATTCACCGTTTTTGTGTTTCAATACAAACAGTTAGCAAACATGAGTGAAATTGTTGTGAATTTGCAAGGAAAAGATAAAGGTTAGATACTTTTATCACCTTTTGCATTTTAACTCTTTGTTTCCCTTCCACCATTCCTTACACTTATGTGCTTTGTTTTGAAAAAGTCACAAATGTCACTGTGCTTTCACAGGCATCCAGGAGAAAATTCATAGATGAGATTAAATGATTCCTTAAGTCAGGCAAGATCTGAGAGTGGTGAGCAAGGATTCCTGCAACAAAACAAGCATCATGAACAATGGGAATCAACCCAAAGGAAAATGCACTTGCAACAGATCAAAAGGTAACACTGCTGCGTTCACCCTGCAATTACAACAGTTTCCTATTACCCTTACAGCTCAATTTTTAATAATCCTCCAAATCAGGAGATAGAGATATTTAAGTATCAGGTCTGGAAAAAGTCTGTGGGTCTTCGGATATACCCCCTTGTAGGTTTTCCTTGTTTAATGCAGGGAAGTGAAGAAAATATCTCCAGTGAAAAGTCACTGGCATAAACCTCTTCCAGTAACTTTAGAATCTCAAAGTAGTGAAATAGGCAGTCTTATCCTGCAGCTAAGAACAAAGTAGCATAGCAGAGAGAAAAGCAAGACTTCAAATGAACAAGTAGTCAATTTTCTACACAGATGCTCAGAAAAGCTGATACTTTTCATGAAAGGTTCCTTAATATAATCTGCTGTTAGTGCCCAAAAAGACAGAATGAATGACATAAAAAAGAGGATATAAAATTGGAAGAACCTCTCTCAGTACATTAAAGTATTTGGGTAACACCCAAATTATCACTGAAAACCAGGCTGTACTACAGGATTGAAACTTTGGTGCACAGTGCTTTCTTATATAGTACCTTTCCTCCAAAACAGTATTCCCCCTCCAGAGGAAATACTGCAGTTGTTCAGTGTTGAACAGCACTAGGGAGCAGCTCAAAATAAAAGCAGAACAAGATGATACCTGTAAAAGAGATATGATGAGAGCAGTTTGCAATTTACAGCCTCTTGCAAAACGCCTGGAGTCTGATATCAGTATCCTGAATCAGGCAAATGTGGCAGCTACTTGGCAGAAGAGAAACCTGAGGCACAAGGAGATGATGCTGCCCTGAGTGAAATTCACCCCTGTTTGTACTACTGTTGTATGCAGTGTTGCTCTGTGTCACAGCCAGCAGCTGTGTCCTGTTACAGGCACGTGGCCCAACAGTGTGTGTGGTTTGCACAGGATGAGTTTCATGTACAGTGAAACCATGCCAAAGCAAGGAGAACACGGGAGAAAGCTCTCCCCTCCATTCTTCTTGGTTGTAGAATGGAAAGCTCCAAGCTGGATCTTGTCAGGGCATTGATTTTCACATGCAGTATCACACTTCAGGATCCGCTTTAAGAGCTGCCTCCCAGAGCCCACCACCTGGCAAAACACTGACTACTTATCAGTAATTGCTTCCTTTAAGTCAGAGTGATGTATTTCACTCCACCAATCTCATTTCATCCCTGAAACTTTTTGTTTCGGGGTGTTTGTCCCCACCACTTATAAATTTAATCTCAAATTGTTATTGCCCTTCCCTGGCTCTATAATGACCATGAAGAAAGTGTTCCACAATGTCCTTACTCCCCCATACATAGAAACAAGCAAATCAAGGGTGATGCAAACTGATATGTGTTCAAAGCTGTCTAATTTGTTTTATTTTGGGTTTTTGTTTGGTTTGTGGTTTTTTGGTTGGGGGTTTTTTTGTTTTTTTGCAAGTGAGGCCCCACACATAGGGAATCTACAAGCTTGCCCCAAGCACGTGGGCATAACTGGAGCATAGCAGTGTAACTGAAGTAAGAGGATTACATTTCAGGAGGGACATGTTTTGGTGTGAGACTAGAGGCTTATGGAGATTAAAAAACAGGAGCTGCTTCCCAAAGTGACAGGGTGAAACCAGCACAGCCCACACATAAACACTGCCTCTAAGTAAGCATTGCTTGGTATCCTTCAGCAGCAGAGATACAGTGAGGAGAACAGCCAATGAACCAGTGACTACATCAAGAGCATCTTCATCCACCACCACTGTGCCCAGCACCATCTTAATCACATCACACTTGCAATTTCTGTCTCTTTGTGCCTTTTATCATTCTTGATTCTTCTTAAGATACTGCTCTTCCCCTACAAACCAGCTCTTTTCTCCTGTCTTTCTGCTACTATCTATATTGTCTTTTTCTGTATCCTTCCCCACCTCTACAATAACTTGGAAATATTTTTTAATTCAATGAAAGAAATTGAGTTTGGGATGTCATACAAAGGAGGGTGACTTCCATACTGAGAATCTAGAATGGATAGAAATATAATCATCTTTATAAAATCTAATCCTGGGTGCAAAAGGGAGCTCCTGTAAGCTTCAGAAAAAAGGACTGCAATAATTTTTAAATCTAGAAAGATTTTATTTCTCTACCAGCACTTCTCAGAAGTGGGGAATTAGATTTGGCTTCCAGTTCAACATACCCTTCTAACAAATACTTACAGATAGAGTGGTTTTATTCCCTGAAAGATATGAAGTTAATCTCACTACAGGAGTTACAAATACTGGACGGCCTAGAACGACTAGAACATTCTGTCTGGATGTAATTAAAAATCAGAATACTGTGCCAAATTCAACTGATGCTTTCAAGAAAGAATTCAGGAGCAGGGCTGTGTACTGCTCAGCAATATAACACATGGCAAAAGGCTGGAAGTGATTCAGAAATCTTATAGCCCAGTACAAGAAAAGATGACTACAGCAATCAACAAAAGGCACTGAGAGGACAGTGGTGTAAAAACTGGAAGTTTTACTGGAGAGGAAGACTGCTAGGCATATTTATGTCAAATGCATTAAAATGCATACATAAACATATATACATATATATTGCAACAAAAAAACCTCACAAACTGTATTTTGTTTTCATTTAATGGAAAGAATCTGCACCAGATGGGGTCAAATCAAGGGCCACAGTAAACTAAGACAAAGAAACCCTCTCAAAGAGAAATCCTTCAAGTGTCACCTCAATTATAATGACAAGGTAGTTGATTTTGTTTGTACCACAGACAAAAGCAAAAAAGAAAAGTTCGGCTAACCACTGAGGAAGGGTTGAGGAACTAGGAGATGCACTTTCTGTAGACAGACCCTCATGGTCTTGGATACTAAATCTTCCCAAAGCTCAGCTGAAAAGAATGGGACAGAGTCATAGATCACCTCTGAAAAGCACTGACAGGTAAAAGTGGTTCACATCTGAAAATGGTAAAGAAGACAACTTGCAAAAATGCTTGCATTACAATGAGCAGATTCTCTTCCCACTTCTGATCAGGAGCTCATGTTTCCCTCTCGTTAAATTCACACTTCTTGCTATTGCAGATGCTCTGTTTCCATCTCAGATGTATCTGTGTTCACCCTTGCTTTCTTTTCAGTGAAAAGCATGTTAACATCTTCCCTGGAGTCACACATGTGAGGAGGCTTCTACTCGTGCTTCTGCAAATCAAAAGCAGCTGCTACATGGCATGGCATAGCAGAAGTGAAAACTCTTAAATGAAAAGCAGAAGAGCAAAAAAGGGAAAGGAGAACAGAGCAAGTAATAAGCAATACAACGGAGGAAGAGAAAAACAAATAATCCTCTACCCCTAATCTTTTGTTTTGCTTTGGTTTTTCTAATGTCAGGATGTCTCTAACGTTTCTTTTTTGAATTTTGGATGAGAAATGTAGGTCTTCTGATAACAGGCAATTTGCACAAACCATTAATGGTTTGAAGCATCTAGAAAAAGTAGACTGAAGAGCCTGATTCATAAGCTTTTTCATGGGCTGGGGGAGACTAACAGCAAAAGAGAATGCAGAGTTCCTTTCCAACTGTATACACCCAATGAATATTCTTGTCCCTGTTGTACTTTAGTCAACTTTGAGATAAATCAGCTGCAGAAATGACACAGTTAAAATATCCATCCTACAACTCCTGCATCCCAGAAATCCTTTCACAGAAGAACATCAGCTCCCACTAAGTTTTTTCCAGCTGTCATCTGCTATAACATCATAATAATCTTGTAGGATACACAGTTTCTTGATCAAAAGACTGAAATAAAAGACAAAAATCTACATCTGGGCAAGATTATTACTGTATTTACCTTGCTTGATTTTTCAATATTAATTTGGCCTCTGTTCTGTTTGTTTTTTAAAAAGACTGGCTTTCTTGAATTATCACAGACAATGTCCTAAGGCTGTTCCTCTCCACACAGGACAGCTATGCACTTTATGCCAGGTAACCAGGAGATAGTCTCAAACTTACCTCTAAAAGGGCTTTGCTCCAGGACAGCTGAGGGAGACTGAGAAGCAAGGTTTATAGAAATGGCTTCTTGTAATGAGCTGCATTTCTCATTATCCATAATACTGGTGCTTACGGTTTATTGGAGGAGTGGTGTCCTCTGATTTTTAAACCACACTGTGCAGGTTAAAACAGCCTTACTGAGAAATTGCCTTCCACTGCTTCAACTCCTCTTTACATTTAATACAGCATTTTTGCAGAAGAGAAAATGCCCAATGCCTAATTATGAACTTAGGGTTGCAATTTGTTTAAATGCCACAGGTATGTAATGAAAACCATGATGAAAAATACCAACACAAAACTCTCTGCCTTGCACAGCCATTGAAAGTTTGCCAGTCAAAACAAGCTTTATGGACAGAGATTTTTTTTTTTCATTTTTTCTTTTGTCTGTCTACTGTGTGTTTGCCATTTAAATACAGGCATTTTGGTAAATCATGAGCATTCAAAGTACAGCTCAGGTTTATATCTCTCCCACCCTTGCAGGCATTAAGAAAAATAGTGAGAAAATGTCTTTTAATTGTGAAAATGCTTTCAGTTGAAAAGCTGATGTGGCAATGATGAGGTATTGTCATAACAACTTGTCACCAAAGTTCATTACTTTAAGGCTGATGAAAAACAACAAGGAAGTTATAAACCACTGTCCCTTAGAAACCAGCAGCTCCCAAGCTTTGTACACAAAGCCATTTCAGGGATGCTGACTGCAGCTAAGCTCATGTTTCTTAATTTAAGAGCTTCTGTCCAACTGTAATAACTATACCAGACTGCAGCACAGATGATCACTAATTCAACTCCTACTCTGACCCTTGACTGTAACCTGGGAAATGAGAAGCCAACAGAAGTCAGGAAACTAATTTCACTTGAAGCAACGGCTATTTTTAGGGAGAGCAACATGCAGTACTCTCACAAAGAATAGGGTGGGTGCAGGGCAACAATTATGGGAGAGGGAAGCATTAAGAAAAATAAAATAGCAGAAGCAGAGTTCCTGAACAATGCAGACAGAAAACACAGGATTATTACTCTAATCAAGATGGCCCAGCCTGGATTTCAAAGTAGAGCTGGTGCTTCAAATAGCCTAAGGTATTACATCTGGTTCTCCAAACTAATCTGACCCCTTTGAGACAGACAAATACTTCCTTGGGGAGGAGTGTTGCTACACTTCAGCATCCTAATATTAGCTACTGACTGTCAATTGAGATAAAATAAGTACCCCAGCAAGTCATAAAACACTAATTTTCCATTAGATAGTAAGAGAGAAACTGAAGACAAGAAACAACAACAAAATTAGTAATTAACAGAAATAAGATGGAGTGGTATAAAAACTGTTCAACTATTAACTCAATATCAAGAGAAAGAAATAACAGTGTTTTATTTCAGTATCTCGTAACCACAGAATGCCTCATTGTGGAGACCAACTGTCCAACAGTCACCGTAAGGGAGCTTAAATTCACTGGTATTGAGACTGCTTCCTGTTACACCAGACTAAGCTGGGAACTTGACATTAAATTAGAAAAAGGGATAAAAGGTTCCCAGACAAGAGAAACACAAGAAGCCATGTTAACAGAATCTCAGCTGCCCATCAGAAGGTGCAGAAACCAGTCTCTGGAAGAACATTTTAAAGACATTTCATTCTCTCAACACTCTCCTGCTAGCTCTCTTTTGAACTATCAAATTCTATCACTGAAGAGCTTCAGATTTCCTTTTTAAAAATAATAATAATAATAATAATTATAATTTTAAAAAATCATGCATCTCCACAGTTCTTTGCTAGGACCTAGTTTAAAGACTGTCTAGGAACATGCCAGTTCATCACCAAATTGTCACTTGAAGCATTACTGGCTCCAGTACTTAGACTCCAAACTGTTTACCTTTTAAACAATGACAATTCAATTTCAGTGAGCTCTTACACCACACTTCCCCCTCCATTACTCAAGTTTCAAAATTATTAAATTAGCTTAAAATTTATAAAACAAGTGCATGCATCCCCAGTCACAGAAACCGAGTACACCAAAATGCATGATAAAAACAAGTCAGCAACACTGCCTGGTAACTGTAACAGAGGAAGCAAATCTTGAAAAAATACACATTTCAAGCATTACTTAAAATTCTTTTGAGTAAGATTAAAAAAAACCAAGAAATCTTTATCTACATAACTTTCAGTTACATGTAGGACAGATGCATGGGAATGCTCAATGCAGAGATCACAAAATTACCATTTCTTTTACCAGACTCATTGTTTCAGTATCACTGTTTAGATTTTGCATTTCAATGTGTTACAACTCTGAAAGAACTAACAGTATGTTTGAGGGGCTTTTTTTGTTTGTTTGTTTGTTTTTTGTTTTGTTTTTTTGGTTTTTTTTTTTTTTTTTTGTGGTTTCAGTGAGGTTTTGGTGGTTTGGGGCTGATTTGTTTTTTTTCATTAGTTTTGTTTTTCTTTATTGGAACTGAAATTTAAGGTGTGTTTTTTTCCACCACATGAGGCTGCCATTCAGAGAGGCAAGGCAGTCTGATGTTATCACCTAACCAATAGGCTGAAGTCATTGTGTCCTTTGCCAAAAGGCAAAATAGAAAGAAAGAAAATGGATGAGATAAGGGGGAGGGATGTGGTGAGGAAATAATCTAAGTAGTCTTTCAACCCTGAATTGCTTAACTGAGGAAATGGGAAAATCACCCCCTTGCAGTGCTCCTCTACATAACCTCACCTTCTCCAAGCCAACTCTCTTTGGAGTACCCTATGTTTTTAAGTAGTTCCAAACAACTTTACAGTACCCTTCTGGTGCCTGCAGTACACCAAAAAAAGAGAACTTGGAAGAAACAGTACTAGTGGATATGCTTTGTCCAGCTGTAAGATGAAAGGCTTGAGTTGAGCTGTTCGGATTTCCTCACAGCTAGGCTCATAAAGAAAGCATTTGAATGAAAAATTCCTCCCCAGCAGGACACAAAGTTTAGGGCAAGTGTATTTTAATTCATTTCAAGAAGGTCAGCATCCAGTCAGACTTTATAGAGCCTCTGAAGTGATACTGGCAGAGAGAACTGTTACCTCCTTCAAGCCCACTATGGAACTCTCTTGTGACAAACTAAATCACTTCAGTGAGAGTAAAAGATAACATAAATCTCACAGGTTTTGCCCTGAGAGCAGCATTAGAACTTTACAACATAGGTCTTCAGAGACCTACTTTTCTTTAGCCAATCTGAGCCTCTAAAGCTTACTTTCTGAGATGACTGCCAGAAGCCTTGATTGACTGCTTGCTCTTGATTACCTCAGTTTAAGCCACAGAAGGTTCCCACCCACTTTATAACAGCCACCAAGCAAATACATTCAGCAGCACTCCACACAATTCAGCAGTTACTTGGTGAGCTGGCAGTTAAGATAATAAAGTAGTACCAGGAAAGATCCCAATTATTGTCTTTCATTCAAGTATAGCCGACAGATCATAGAATCTAAGAATGACTACATTTGGAAGAGACCTTGAAAACCATGAAGTCCAGCCATCCACCCAGCATTACCACTGTAACCCATAAACCACTAAAACACATCACCCAGCACCAGATCCTGGTGACTCTGAAACACCTCCAGGGTGGTGACTCCACCACATTCCTGGGGAGCCTATTCCAGTGCTTGACCACCTTAACAGTGAAAAATTTTTGTAATATCTGAGTCTCCCCTGTCTCAGCTCTAGGCCATTTCCTCTTGTCCTCTCTGTAGGCAGAGTAGAAGAGACCAGTCCCCACTTCACTGCAAGCTCCCTTCAGGCAGCTGTAGAGAGTGATGAGGTTCCCCCCGGAGCCTTGTCTTCTTGAGACTATGCAAAGCCAGCTGCCTCAGCCATCCCTGCAAGACAAGTTTTCTAGATCTTTCACGAGTCTTTCTGAACATGCTCCAGCACCTCAGTGTCCTTTCTGAAGTGAGAGGCTCAGAACTGAAGGCAGTATTTGAGGTGTGGCCTCACCAGGGCTGATCACTGGGGAATGATCACCGCCCTGGTCCTGCTGGCCACACTATTATTGATACTGGCCAAGATGCCAATGGCCTTCCTGGTCATCTAGACCCACTGCTGGCTCATATTCATCCAGCTGTCAACCTGCAGCCCCAATCCTTTTCTGCAAAACAGCTTCCAAGCACTCCTCCCCAACCTGAAGAGTGGCACAAAAGGGTCATTGCCAATACAGAAACGTGGATTCCAAGACACATTACAAAAGAGTATTTTTAGGAAATGCAACTGTAAGAAAGAAACTAGTAACTTTAGCAACAAGTGGAAAGTAACATACCCAGATGAAGTGAAATTTAACAAAAATTAAATCCCAATGTTGAAAACACATCGAGACATGAAAGAGATGGAGAGCAAATCAGAAAAAGACATCAAAAAGCAGAGGAGGTGGGAAGAACAGCATAATCTGAAATTCTCTCTGTTCTTTACAGATTTATGAATGTTAAAGATCATACAGAAAAAGTTCCTTATTTTTCTTTAATGTGTGTCTTGTTTTTCCCAGTAACTTAGCAAAGCCTAGCTCTGCTTTATAAGTTTGACTGAACTGTCTATTGACAATTGCCTACTTTTGACCTTCTCCAAATGCTCTTCTAATATTGTCCTGCAGGGGCACGGTTTCCCCATTGAGGCTGGCTCATTTCTACCGCAGCTGACAGGACACCTGTGCTCCCAAAATCCTTTGTAGTCCTTTGACAACTCACAGTGAAGGAGTCATGTGGCATGCCAAGTGTTATTAACAAATACAGAAGGTACAATTGGGCAGCTGTAACATTTGTGGTTGTGCTGCACGACAGATAATTCTCTGTCAAACCATTCATCACAAAAGCTTTACCGATTTGTGCCATCTTCCAATATACTGGGGAGGCACCATAATATGGGTGATGATATGCCAACTTTTGACATATTACATAATTACATGCCTCTTTTTTTACTGCTCCCTAAGCATCTCCTGTTGAATACCACAAGGTGCTTTAATCCAATCTGGTACAGCAGTTCCTATGTTTGCAATTCTAGCTATGGTCTTAACTTTGCTGACAACTTTAGTACTCTGGTTATCATAGGTGTAAGGGGCTCTTTGGGTCTTTGAGTCAGAGTAATCCTTCACTGGATTCATCAGCATTCATGAGATATGAATTTAGTGCTGAAGGGTTCAAGAAAACATTATTTTCTACTCCTGTACAGGAGATATTTCTCTCCAGAAAGTAAATTTAGATCTTAGAAAAAAAAATCAGCAGATTAGAAAAACAACAATACATGACAGGAAGAGAAAAGGAAAAAAAGAAATGCCACTAGTGCCTTAAATACCTATAGTGCAGAGATGCAGTCAGACAAAAGTATCCTAGGATGACACTATAAAAATGACAAAATAAAATCAAATTCCTCAAATCCCAGACTGCAGTTGTTGTTGTTGCTTCCTTCCTGACCTCCATTTTCTCAGTGCTTTCAAGCTGTCAGTCTTCACTAGCTTCACACAAACTCCTCCAGAAGCACAGGAAAGGCACAGAGGCTAAATCTCTCTGCAGAGTCCAGTGCAGAGGTGGTCTGACTCGGAGAGATTTAACCGGCCTATCCGTATTCCAGATTTTATATCTCGGTGCAAGGTCATCATTTACAAATGATCTGTATGCCAACATTTACAAATGGTGTTGAAATGCCTTTCTGTTAGCTTTAAGCTCGGATGTTGTGTGCATCTGCAATCATCTCACTTCAGGATTGTTCTCTAAACATTGCTAAAGGGCAAATACACAACCAGGTAGCTCCAGAGCAACACTGCAATGACTATCATTTACTGTATGCAAAACATCAAAATGCTGCTTTACCTCCAGTCTGTTCACTTGCTGTTACTTTCATATGAATGCACAAATAAACTAGACCAAACGTGAGCTGTGCAAAGATAGCACCTCACTCAGTCCTTTGCCCAAGCTTGCTCAGAGAGAAGCAGCTGCAGCCTGGCACATCTCTGCATTAACGTGCTCATTCAGCTTTTAGACTGTATTGACAGTCATGTCCTGACTCATTGGAGTTGCAGCCCATCCATGGAGATACACAGGGTTGCCTGCTATCCCTGTCTCCACCAAACCTTACACAGGGTCACATCCCTACTGTATTTCTTCCCATCCTGCAGTCATTCCCAGGAGGGAAGAAGTGTACAAAAGCATTTCAGCTGTTTCTGCTCAGATATCAGAGCATCCTGTGTCTTTTGGACAATGAGATGCAGAAGTCTGGGGAAGCATGGTGGGGGAAACAGTTACTGTCCCTCCCTTGTCACCAGGGAGTGGCCAACACCTGCCCATGATGAAGTGGCCAAACCCATTACAGTGTTGAGGCTGAAGCACAAGGAGATGATGGCACCCCTTTGCCATCCTCCACCAGATCCAGGCGCAGAAATCTCCAGCCTGACATGCTGTCCATCCCTGCACCAAGGAGGTGCAGAGGACATCCCTTCTGCAGCCCCACCACTGTTGCTCCTCCCAGCCACACCCCTGGGAGGAAGGCACTGCTGGCAAAAGAGGGAGTCTTCCCTGTTTTCTGCTACTTTTCCCAAGGACATTACAGCTGGATTTAATTTAAATGCTATTACAATATGAGGCTGCCTGTATATCACAGAACTAATAACTCCTCTTCCATTCACTGTGTTAAAACCAATATAAGAATACTCCTTCAGTTTGTGACGTTTCTTGCTGCTGTTAAATAGGGAATATTTTAATTGTATTTGCAATTTTTCCACTAGAAGCCTTTATATTCCTTTACAAGGAGACACTGAGATAGGAGAAGAAACTGCTAAGGAGTTTTATGAAATAAGTCTCAGCTCTGGTGCTTGCCACAGCCTGAATAGAGGGTATGTTGTTTCCTCTTCTGGTTTGAGTCCAGCTCTTCACAGTGATCTACAGAAAAATAACAAAAATTTGATTTCTGCCCTTTTATTGTTTATTTGCTACCTTTTTTTTTTTTTTTTTAAGTTCAGTACAATCTCTCACCTTCCTGTATCTCTAAATAATATCTGAAGTGTTCTGTTCAGTCAAAATATTTTTCTCACTCTTAGCTTATGGAGCAAATCTTTGGCAAGTTTGAAGATATTTTAATCCAGACCATTTCTCAGGCATGTAAAAGTTTATCATCATTGAAGCAATGTGTGAATTTTAAAAAATTTTAAAAATCAGAATAAAAATTCTCTTTCCAAGACTGAGATTTTATGATCAACAGTCCACATAATTTTATGATCAACAGTCCATATAATTTTATGATCATAGTCCATCCAGGTCTCTCATGCTTCAGCTTCTTGAAGATTCTGAGGAATTTCTGAAGCATAGGCATAAGCCCAACCACTTTCATATGACACACCAAATATGACGCTTTCATCTGGGCCCAAACTGGTTCAAGCCAGAGTGAACATGTTTGAGTCCTCTCTATGCAAACCATGCTGTAATTTTGGCTTTGTGCTACAGTGATAGTATTAGATATTAGTAATTCTTTTTTATAATGAAATACTAACATCAGCTGAGTGGGTAGCAGGGTGGAGGCTGAGTACAGACGAAATTTAAATGTGGACAGTTGAAAAAGAATAACATGGAGACACTTTTAGAAAACGGAATTTTAAATTATTGATACATTAAACAAATAACTCTTCCTTCCCCACATCCTGATGACCAGGTAACTCTGGACTCTAAGTGTAACTGAGCAGCAGAAGAGTAAAATACACTTTACTGTTAAAAAAAATATATCTTATGTTTAAGTCACATAATCACAAATACATCTCCACTGACTTCAGTCAATTAACTGAATGCACAGGACCTCTTAAGTCTAATACAATCAGATAAATCATTCTGCTAGCCAGCTTCCAAGAAACAAGGATCTTGAAAGGTTACGCGTTCAGTGGAAGAGAGTATTAGACTGCCAGCTCTCTATCTTACGGCAAATACTGAAGCATCTGCAAAATTGAAATAGGAGAGCAATTCTCCATGTATGCATATAAATTCAAAGAGCTTTCACACAAAGTCAAAACAAGCTCTTAAAGTTTTAGAGTCAACATTTCAAGTTATTTAGGACTACCAAAAGTATACATGTTTCCCCACCAAAGCCACAGACTGATAATGTGTGGGACAAAATCTTGAAACTCCCAACTAACTGTTAAAAGGCAAAAAAGAAATGTCACTGAATAAAATATTCTTGTGTACATGCAAATTTTATTTAGGTGATTAAGTGATCTTGGAAGACAACATTCTGGCAGGCAGCATACATTTAAGCTCCATCAAAAACACGAGACCATTAATCTCCTGAAGGATTTCACATGAAGCTGACAATTTTTGCTTCCACTAGCAATGCTTATTTATTAAATCCTGGACTGGACTTAAGCTATTATTTTGAAAAGAAAACAACTCATCTGCAAAAGCACCATTTTGTCCTGGTTGTCTAGCAATGACTCTTGATCTTTGCACTGTCAAGTTTTATCAGCCCACTAAAATAAATAAATAAACAAACAGATAGATAGATAAATGCCATCCTCCCCAAAGCTCAAGCAGATCCCCAACAGGCAGGACACAAACCCACACAGCGCAGCTCGCAGCCAGAAGCAGCACACACACACAAACACACTTCAGACAAACAAAGCAAATAACATTTGAACATTCTTGCCAAATGAGATTATGTATTTGTGTGCCTCCCTCTCACACATATGCACAAACCCACACATTACACAGCAAATAATGCTAACAGAACAGAACAAAGGCCCTTTGTTATTGTTCCATAACGTTTTGCAAAATCCCCTTCTTTGTCTAAAACTGAATTAACAGTACTGCTAGAGCCCTACTAACTTAAACATACAAAGCTTGCGGAGACAAGCTTCTAGCTTATATATTTCTTTTAGAGCAACTGGTAACATTTAAAAATGCAGATATGCTTTGAGAACAGAAGTTCCTATTTACAAGCATCTTTATTCAGCAAATTAAAAAGTCCAGCAAATATTGCAGCCATTCAAACAGACCCTCTGAAAGGACACATTAGAGCCTAAGGCTTATCACATCCAGCTGTGTTTTAACACAATCTCTTCAGGTTACCTCCCCCCAAACAGAAGTGCTAATAACCAATAAAATTTAAAAGCCACCTTAAAGAAAAACAACTCAAAAAATTCCAAAACCCAGCAAGTCATCTCCTCGTTTTTTAACCCCAGCACCGTTAGAAGAATATCAGTGTGAATGAAGGAAACATGGTAAAAGAAAATAATGCATCTTCATGATTAGAACTGAACAAAGTAAAACACTAAAAGGGATCATTCAGGTAGCACTCTAACGAGGAACCTCTCCAGCAGCCTCCCTCCACAGAGGCTGCCCTGACACACATTTATCTTGCAGGGCTCAGCAGCATCCCTCTGCTGACAAGACATTCTCCTACCTGAAGCTTCATTTTCCAGCATGAATGCATGTGTGTATCCTCAGTGCAGCTTCTCCTGGTTGCATGACTCCTGTTCTTCAGACTAGAGAGACAGAGGGGTGGAAGCAGAGCTGAAGTCTGCCCTACATTTGGCTGCAGATGAATAGAAGGAGTTGGTGCAGTACTTGCCCGGGCTTGTTTAAGTCGCCTAAATATAAATACTAATGTAGCTTAAACTAGACTAACTACTTCCTCCAGCTGATTCCAGTGAAAAGAGCTTGTGATGAATAATGCATGAGAGTTCCTACGAACATACTCCATTCCTTGCAGCAGCTGATGTCCATCTCTCCCTGCTTCCCCTAAGCACTCCTTTGCAATTTTTGTGCTGTGAAGCATAACAATTCTGCAAGTATCCAAAGAGCAAGGATGATGACCCTTCCAGATCCATTTTCTTTCCTCATTAGCCAAATAGAGCTGGTGATTTTCTTTTTTCTTTAATAAAAATGTATACAGCTACAAGTCAAAGATGGCATGATAAGCACACAACCATGTCTCTGGGACAACATAACACTTGTCAATTCAGTTTCTTGCTAATTATTTTTTCTTAAGGGCTGTGATGCAAGAGAAGCTGTGTAAAGATGAACACTGAAGACAGCAAAACAATGTGACAGACCAGAAAATAATACTGTACAAAGAAGGTGGGAAAAAAAATGCTTACTGCAGCTGGTGAGTTTAGTTGACTCTTTACAGAATAAAATATTGTTCGGGAGAACTTAGGGGGTGTACTAAAATGGGGGATATGTTCACACGCTTATTCTCTTAAGCAATAAATTTTGCTGTGTCAGTAAAATTTTTCAAGCCAACTACAAAAATAATTTTCAGGTATTTTTCCAAAGAGTGAGCAAACAGAAGACTAATTTGTAGATAATTTATTTGTAAGCAAAATTACTGCGATATGCAAATATTACTTGTAAACTTGGGTCTATTTCTCAGAATTATTTTGTTTTGATTTCGTTGTTAGATGCACATCAAGTTATTTGTCATTTGTGTTTCAGTTACCCACTGCAATCCAAGCGACGCTGCTGTCCAAACACAAGTGACAAGGCTCTCAAAAGCCAATCCTCTCCTGTAAGGAAATCTGGCTTGTCAGTCTCCCAAGCAACAAGAGGTAGGGCCAGAGGAAATGGCCTCAACTTGCACCAGAGGAGGCTCAGATTGGCTGTTTGGAAAAATTTCTTCACCAAAAAGGTTGTTAAGTGTTGGAACAGGCTGCCCAGGCAAGTAATTGAGTCACCATTCCTGGAGGTGTTTAGAAGATGTAGATGTTGTGCTTAGGGCTGTGTTTTAGCAGTAGACTTGGAAGTGTTAGGTTAATCACTAGGACACAATAATAGTGAGGTCTTTTCCAGCCTAAATGATTTACAGTGAGAGAGTTCATGCAGCTTCCTAAATTCTGAACCATGGCTCTTCAGTTTGGACATCACTTAATTCTCTAGACAGCTCTGAAATCACGTCTCAGGTCACAACATAACTTAAAGAGACAGTTCCTGCTTTCTACCTCCAATTCACACAAAAGGTGAGAGAGAAAAGGTAAAGATAATAGAGACCAGAAACAGAAAGGGATATTAAAAATATTAGCCATCTGAAACTCCACTATGACTGCTTGTTGCTTTGGAAGGACTCCTCTTTCACCTCTGCTAAAGGTGGTCCTCCTGCATGGATCAAAGCTTATAAACTTATCAAACTTATGTCTCTCTGGATGACATTATCCAGACAGTTACATTTATTGTTGTGCTTCTGGATACCCTGTGACCTCAGGAATGTGATGCACAAACCACAGGCACAGGAAAGGATTTACCTTTCCAGCAACTGTGCTTTTATTACAGGCCAACTCCATCTCTTTGCCCTCATCAGTTCTTGCCACATCCCCTTTTAAACTGAAGTTTTCAGAGGACTGGACCCTATTCAAAATGCATTGTTACCACAAAGTCACATGGTACAAATCTAATGGCAAAGATTACTGTGAAAATATTCTATTTCTCATGTTCTCCCTCTTACTCAAGGTCAAGGACAACACCCTGAACTATACAGACCTTTTGTCTCATCCAACACAGCTAGTCCCATATCCTGTGCTCTCAGTAACCCACTGTTTCTCCCTCCCCCACCCCACCCCCAGAATATGCCTTTTAAAAAAGAAAAACGCCAATGCAAAATCATATCCACACAAGCATTATCAGCTTTACAATAAAAGCTATGGAAACACTTCACTTACCAATATCCTACAGGTAAACAAACCTCAAGGAGGCAAAGTATCTTAACATTTAAAAATGAGGCCTTAATGTCTTCCTTCAGGTTCCTCCATTATGATTTTAAAAGTGGGAACCAAGAGGCTTCCAGAGAATTAGCAGAGCTTCCAGCAGTGAGAAAGCAGGGGCTCTGCATAAATCCAGCCTTGGATGCCAGGTAAGCAATCAGGCTGTACATGACAGATGCAGAACTACTTTATAGAGAGCTTCTGTCCCTGCAAAGGAAGCAAAAATGGCTACAACTTGTTAGCAAACAAAACTCCTGCCTTAGCTGAACTCGGGCTGCTGTGGATTCACTACCCAGATGTTTTCTTTCACATTTGGAAGATAGCGTTGAATTCTGAGAATTTTTTTTCCAAAGGCTCTAACTCTGATGCTACTGGACATGAATTGCTGGAGGGGAGGGGGAAAAACATGGCATAAACATGCATTTCTGAGGCTTCTGTAAAGGGAAGCATGTTATCTAAACTCAGTTAATTTCACATAGCCCTTTGGATATTTTACAGTCTTCCTATATGTACCTCAGGAGGTTGGGTGAAAGGTTATGAAGGTTGGTTTCTAAATTCAATAGGTGTATTACCACCATTAAAAGAATTATGCAAACACAACAAGCTGGAAGAGAAATACAGTGTCATTACATGCTTCACCAGTGTAACACCAGTGAACTCTCAGCAGAACTATGTGTGCACATGGCCCACAGTACTGCCCCATGACAGCAGGTGTTATGCGTAAGTTTCTGGGAAAAGCAAACCAGAACATAAACAGATGAGCATCACACACTTTATTATTACAGACCATTCTCTCCGGTGCATATTCAACTTAACATGTAACAAGAGATTTAAAGCCTATCTGCCTTCCAAACAGGGTGCTTCACAGGGATTTAACTTAATGAAAAAAAAAAGTGTTTTCTGAATTTTTTAATAATAAAGAGCTCAACTGGTTTTTTAATCCCTCCATTTATTTGAAATCATAGGATATGCACTAAAAAACTGCTTGTCCATTTATAGGCACCTACTCCTATACAAAACCTCCAACTTCTATGTATCAGAGCTTCAGGAAAAAAACATCGGAAACAAGAATATTGAAAGTCTTAAGCCATGTGGCAAACAGCTCCGAAGTGACTTCAATTCATGGATTTTTTAAACGGAAGTGTGACATACTCTTCAGTCTTGCATCCCAAAATAAAGCAAGTTGCTGCTTGGATATTTTTTCCTCAAATACTGAATATTTTCAAATACTGCAATCTAACCAATATGTTAAGTCTTATGTTTGTGAAGCTAAAAAGAGCAGTTTAAAAATTAAAGGCATTCAGCCGAACAGCTTTATATTTCATTTAATATGAGCAACATTTTGTAGCATTCTCCTGCATGCCTGAACAATTATGTTGCCAGTGTGAAAGGAAGAGAGGAGGAAAGGTCTCATCACAGCAAGAACAGTGCTTAGCAAAATAATCTTTCATTCGTGTGCACTTACTAGTAAACTTACTAGTGCACACTCACTAGTGTGCACTTTACTAGGTAAAACTTGAAATAATGTGTGTGGAATAAACTCACACACATATCACTTCATTACATGCTTATGCTAAGGGCCAAGCTGAATCATTTTGGTTAAGTATTTAGCTACTGGCTGGCCAGTTAATTTTACAGTCAAATTTTGTACAGTCTATTTAGTTTCTCCCATTTTTAAATAACTGCAACCTCCTGGGGAAATTCTCTACTAGACCATCTGCTCGTTTCCTATAAATCCTCCTTTCAGACCTTACACAAATTTCTGAGCTGCCAATCAGAACTTCTTTGAAGTCTGGCCGAACAAAACCCCAACTACTCTGAATTAAAACCTGCAGCACAAAGAGATTAGTTATCCCCTGATCAGTAAAATAACAGCAGCAAAGCGAGTCATTTCTCTGCAGCACACCTCAAGCAGCCGATCCACTCTTAGTGGATGAGCACTTACAGCCCTTCCCTGGCCACAGGACAGTCACAAGCCAGGGGCAATTCACCTCATATTTTCAGCTTGTTATTCTCTCTGGAGTTTCTGCATGTCCAAGCACCTTGTATTGCTATCATCTCAGTTGGTGCTGCCTGGGAATAGCTGATGGATGTTTCCCAGGCCTAATCTCAAAGGAGGGTTGAGGGAAGGGAGAAACAAGTTGAATGGCAAAAAGTGGAATGGGGAAAGATGACATAAGGAGATGGTAAATACCAGGCAGTGTTTCCTGTCTGTGCATTCCCATAATCATGCTTGTGCAAGCACTGCTCTGCTCCCCTCTGGCTTGTGAAACACTGCAGGCTGTGCAGACTCAATGATACACCAGACTTTTTCCAAACAAACAAGACTGAAGGGAGTTTCAGCAATCAGGAACACTCTGAGCAAGCTAACAGACTTTGATCCAGCAGATGTTTTTCCAAGTGCACGTGAATATCACAGTAGAAAAAAGTAGTGACGATTTCATAGCCATTTTTCATTAAATTACAGTCTCCCAACTGTACCAAGTGTTAAATTCCTCATAAGCCACTCTTCTAACCCATGCGTCCATGGAAAAGGCAGAAAGACAGCAGTACCTTTTGGCAGGAGGTGGCTTTTGTTGATGCCTGTGTCTAACACAAACACTGCAGTATCAATTCACAATGCTGCAAAGCAATTAAGAGCTGCTTACCCAAGTACTGGGGGTGTTACTAATGCAACTGTAAAATAAGAGTGGGGTGTAACAGTAGGAACTGAAGAATTTTTCAAAAAAGCATTAAAAGGGTGACTACAGGGAAAAAAAAAACAAAAAGAAAACCCCAACAACAACCCAAATCCACAAAAACCAATTCAGACAATCAAAAACTGGATGGCTGAACATGAAATGAAATGGCCAAGCAAGTAAGGAGCATATGGAGCTCGGTAATGCCTTTATTTCCCCTCACATCTACATTTTTGGCTCTTTATTTTGCTTTTTGGCCTCATAAAACAGAACTGAGTTCAGACCAGTAGACTGCACACAACTTCTCCCCCACAAAAGCTGCACAGGCAGGAACTAGTTAAGTCACTTTCATAAACATTCAAGAAATCTAGGAGAAAAAAAGTAAAACCCAGAACTTTCCTATAAAGAGGAACAGTATGATCTTCCTCAAAAGTTTCTCCAAAAACAACCCCAAAACAACAACGGGGGGAAAAAAAAAAACCAACAAAATGCTCACCCAAAAAAGTTCACCCCAAAAAACAAGACATCAGATTCAAAAATCACAACAGCTAAAACCTACCCAAATATGCAAGAATTAACCAGAAGGAATACAACAGGCATAGGGTCAAGGCCCTGCATTAAACACCCTCAAAAATTTTGGTTATGAACCAGAACATCAGACTTAGTTGTTTCTGTCCTAATGACTGCACTGAAAACCAGCAGAGTTACAAAACCAGCTTGATCTCATCTGCCCTCCTTCACTCTGCAATCCAGAGACTTGGGTGTGTGCATCAGGTTTACTACAGGTAGGCAGAGAGAAGTCAGTGTGAAAAAAGGGCTTCACCAATGTACTTCTTGTGCTCCAGCTGGGCACTCCTCCATCATTCTTGGGACACACGGCATGGGAGCACCAGGCCTGCCACTGAGTTCCTGGCATATGTGTGAGCAGTGAACATTCTCCTGAAGAGGACAAACCATACATTTCAGAGGGGGTGAGAGGAAAGATACCTGGGTTTTACTGGATGAGGTGCTGATGGATGGTGCTTTTAAAGCAGTTCCTTTGAATGAGCAGCTGTAGCATCAGAGGTAGAGAGAGGTCAAAGAGAAGCCTTTAAGGAATTGCTGGGCTATGTAGTTATTATTTCTCTTCCAGACGTTTACAGGTGGGCTTGTGTTACAAAGGTCTGAGTGAAACCAAGTTACTAAAATATTTAGATCTAGATATGATAACTCTTGAAAGCAAATACTTGGATCTGGAGATCTAGCACAATCTATTCATGTTCCTGGTGGTTCCTGGGGGCAGCATGAGGATTCCTGGCAGTTTGGAAGCAAGGCTGGACAGAAGCTAAAACTGGGAATGCTTTCAGGAGATAAGCAACTGCCACCAGCCATGCTCAGCACAGGACTGGGTGGACTGGGGACAGTTAAAAATGTTCACAAATCTAGGAACAACAGCAGTACTCTGTTGTATCTACATTCAAGAAGAAACAGAGGTTAATAGATGATAAGGGAAAAACCCCAGGATTAAATAGTCTGGTGTGAACATGATACAGCTGGAACTGAAACTCTGAGGGGACAACACAGCCCAGAAATACAGGTTGTGTCTCTTTCTTGCCACCTGCACTCATGGAAAAGGCCCAGTTCCCCATGGAAACTGCAAGCTCCTAAACACTTCAGTCAGTTCATTGTTAGTAACCATTATGTATCTTTCAGAATACCATTAGTTATTCAGGCTCCAAAACACACAGAAAAAGCACTATAAATGACACTCTCATACCTGAGCACATTACCCACTCTTGAAATTCTCCCCACTCTCTTGCAGAAGAAACATCCCTTTCAGCAGCTGTGCTCAGGATGTGATTGGGAGGAAATGCTGCCTTATTGCAATCATGCTGACCCCATCTGTTAGGTGGGGGTTTTTTGCCAGTCTGTTTTCTCCTATTAACATTTTCCTAAAGGTTTGTTTTAGCTCAGTAGAACTCCCACCTTTACTATGTCTGATATAGTGGAGTGTTTCCTTCTATTTCTCTTCTCGAATGTTTCCATCTAAAAATGGAACAAATGATACTGATATAAAACATGTTCAATGGCAGATATCTGACTGATGACAGATTTTATGTTGACTTTATCAAATGGAGACATCCCTACTGTTTCCACAAGATTGGTGTTAAGCCAGACATCAGTCAATATTTTCAATAATAGTATGGAAATTAATTTTAAAAGAAAACATAGGAAACTCTGCTAGTTATATTTACAGGTGACACAAAACAGGCTGACGAAGCACTTCACAGATACAGAGCTGTGTGTGAAACTGATTTGGGGGAAAAAACCCAGAGTCCTAAAACTGCCTTTTATTTTCACCAAAGTGACACAGGCTGTGATTGCAAATTATGTGAGTTTCAGCTTATAAAGCAGATGTACAGTAGAGGATTAGATTTAGAAAGCTGTAGGGAAGTGACAAGTGGAAATGAGAACCTGGAGTGGGGTTTGAGGAAAGGATCAATGCCATTCACCCTTGCATTACAGCAAAGAGTTTCCAGTTTTCCCTCTGCCAAGGTAGCATTGGAGAACTGAGGGAAGACAAAAACTGGAAAGCCACTGAAACCCTACCAGCAAGAGCAGCACAGCTGGCCTTGTAAATAAGACACTCGCTTTTCCAATGTCCCAACCTTTACTTTCTAATAGGATAGGAGAAGCCTCAAAAGGGTATCTTTCCATCCCTCATTCCCCCTGCCCCATTTACAATGCTGACGGAAACACCCTGCTGGGTGAGATTCCAGAATTTTATCTGTAAGTTTTTAGATAAAGTGAATGACCTCACTTGCTGTCAACACACAGGTCCAAAAGCACAATTTAAGAACTGTTTCAATTAGTCAAGCAAGAGCTGCTAGCAGGCGAAACCATGGCTTCTGTGCACTGTGATGGTGGCTGGCATGGAAACAAACTACAAAGACAGAAGCTTTACCCTTCATCTTCAAATCAAGGCTAAAGTGCCACTCCAAATATCATGAGTTACAGGTTCAACGTACAGGGGCAGCTACATGCAACATAACACAGGTAATTCCAAGTCAGGTGTGGTCACCCCTGCTGGCCTTCAGTTTCACAAACAACAAAGGAATCATTAAAATAAAACAAGCTATTTTCAACCACATTGATGGGAGAGGGTTTTGGGGGTGGGAGGTGCTACTTTTATGTTGACTCCAGCTAGGAATTAGGACAATCAGTCCTTTATTTACCAGCATCTAAAAATTGTATACATATGTATATACAGGTATGTATGTTCTGATTTGCATATTAAAAACATACAAAATAGTTTTTAAAAAAAAACTTTAATCTGTACTCCAACATGCCTGTTCCCCTTCTGCATGAACTTTGTCGTTGTATAGTGACAGATTTTTTTGCCCGCTGATTTGGAGCAATTGTAAGCCAAACAGACAAGTTTTTTCATATTAATCACAAAAGAGAACCACCTTAGTCCTATTCCCAGCTGTAAAAGGGAAGGTGTGTTTTCTTAGATTGAGCACAAATTAGCAGTGGCAGTACCCAGTGGTCCTAATTTGCTAGTGTTCCCATGAAGTACCCTAGTGCTTCCCTTGTCACTACTTAATTTAAATAGCTATGGTTTAAAGTTTACAGGTATGTGGTAGCTGTGCTTCACTTCTCCCAAATATCCCAAACGTGGAGCATGAAGACAGAAATCCCACTACTTAAGGGCCACTACCACAAATCTGCCTGTGGATATTTCAGTAACTCCAGTATTTCATGCAGAACAAAGTTGCTTAACTGTTAACTAGCTCAGAGAAATTAAGATGCAAAAATGAGCAAATGTTTCACTTAATTGCATACAAGGCTGCCTTGCAATCTTTACCCAAATAACGTGCTTTCAGCCATCTGAGTAACAGTAAACATACTTAAGAACACTGGATGGAAACCAAGCCCAAACAACTCCTTCATATTCTCTGGAATCAATCAAAAGTTTTCACTGTTACTATGCACAAAACCTGAAGCAAGAAGTATCATACAAGCCACTGACTGAGGTAAACACATGTTGTTTCAACCTGAACAACCCATTACTCACCTCCACTTCCATCTACTGCTTGGGAATATTACTAGAAATAGGCAGGCAGATGATTGCCAGGAGGAACTTTACAACTAACATGGAGTTTGTGCATCTAGTCACAGCTGGCTAAAACACTTCTGATTTTGCAATTTTCCATTCAGCAAAAGCTGTCAATATGTTACAAAGTTGCTCCTTCACACTTCCAGAAAATTAAGTCAGTTGATCAGGTGATATTTAAAAACACCAAGATTAGCCTCTTGTAAACTTTTAAAATATCTTTTTTAGGCTCCTCTCTCTAAATTCTAGGAAAATAATCTCATACTTCTTTTAAGAATTTGAAGCTGATCCATAATTATCACATGAGATCTTACATACAATACACTTAACAAATGAATACAACTACACACCAGAGAGTGAATTTGACTTGAGAGTTAGAAAAAGAAAACCAGAGTGGCTTTTTAGATAAAGCCAGCCATAAATACTTCTATGTCAGTAAGACCTACAGCAGTCATTTTCTAAGATGTAAGTACCTAAGAATAGGAAATGCAATTATCCTTCAAGGCAGTGAGGCATGCAGGAAGTCTGTGACTCCAAATCCAGCTTTGATGGAGCCCTCAGTAGGTTACATGAAAAATTCAGATGCACACCCCATTTCATTATTTTAAAAATAAAAAAAACTAAGCATAAGATGCAAGGTTATTACTAAAAATATTCTAATATTAAAAATACCCCAAAAATTGCTTCTACACTCATAGAATCTGAGTATATGAATATCTGTGCTAAACACACCCACTTCCAGTGACCCTGACAGATGCACAAGGTGTGTGCAAAGCAGCTGGTGACACAGCCCCAGATTCCTGCCTGCAGGAACACCAGAAATGCTGCACCATAAAGGAGCATGGTGGAAACATGCAGTGCTCACTTAGCACAGGGAGGAAGTCCAGTGCTGCAGACTCAAGGACAACCCTCTCTCTCCCTGACACTAACAGTTACCTGTAGTCCAGGTGCACAAGCCATCAGATGCAGTTTACACGCAAGCAGATGAAAAAACTATAAACAAGCCACTTTTACTCATTTTCATCAACATCAAAGTAGTGCTTATTTACAGGAAGAGTGGACTGGTTTGTAAATAAACTTAAACCTTGACAAATAGGTGATTCTGCTCCTTTCCTTGTTTCTGAAATTCAGTTCTTGACTGCTAAAAAATGAAATTCTGAATTTCAACCACTGACCTCACAGAATACACATATGGCCTTGCTCAGCAATAAAAGTATGCTTTAACTTGGAGCTGTCATGCAAAAATCTTCATAAGGAATTTCCTAAAACAGAAGCTATGTCTTCTGCCAGAGAGAAACATGTTTAGTAGCAGACGAGAGACCATTACTTCTGGGACCAAGAGAAGCTAAATGAATCCCAAAGGTGGATTTTGTTTCTAGGTGTGAAGACTATTGACTCAGAAGGTTGTACTCCTAAGAGCTTAGATTCAGCAAACAAGGGAGGAGTCATTTCTGAAGAAGAATTTCCCATCAAGAATTATTCATAGGTGGCATACAGACCAAGTAGAATTAGCTAAGTTTAAGGTGCAAATCTAAGCCTGTATATAATTTTGCTGATGTTTTGACTGTAAACCACTTGGGCGCAGGGTTTAAGAGGAATCAGCAGTTTAAAACTAGACACAGTTTTAAAAATCCCTGAGGTTCAAGTAAATTAAGGGTACTACACCAAGCCTCCCTGGCAGAATTGTTAGTCTTTGTTCTTCTGTCAAAACAACCCAAAACAGACCACCCTGAAAAAAACCCCAAAACCCAACCTACTTTATTTCACCAGGCAAAGAAACACGTCTGTCTGAAAGATCAAATCAACAAAGTCATTCATTATGTATCAATGCATGAGGCGAAACATCCTGCAGGAGGATAAAACATCCATACTTCTGGGATGTCACATTTACAGAAATTACATTTAATAAACAATAAACTTTAACAATCAGTTTGCAGGAATCTGACAGCCTCACTTGAAAGAAACCCTAGAGCCAATGGATGATGAAAATCACTGCATGTTACAATCAAGTCTTGACTAATGTCTTTGTGGAGCTGTGATGATTTCAGCAACACAGGTGGGATCATGACTGACACACACATCTCATCAGAAGGCAAACAAACAAGAATGCTTCTGCTGGGAAGAAAAAAAGTATAAACTCATATAAACTCCAAAGTCACGCGCTCACAGCCAGGGCTCCCTTTATGGGAAGTTGTTGCACATTAACATACACCAGAAACATTAACAGACCTGCAAAACACCACCAAAGCACACATGACTGTCATGTAATTAAACAGCATCAGCACTTCTTTTAGAATACAGTATTTTTTGAAGAATGACTCAACTTATTTAAGTGAGTGGCTAATAAAGGCCAGACAGAGATTTTGTTAATATCAGAGAGGTGGTGTAAAATTCAGGTTAATGTAACAGCTAGAGATTTAATCATTAACTTTAAGTTTCTGGTCCTGAGACATCAAAGTAAGGAGTTCACATGCAATAAGCAAAGTCAAAACAGAGACTGTAAACAAATGAATGATTATAAGCAAACTGCAAAATCTGAAACTGCTGAGGTTTCGTAGAAGAATCACTACCTAAAACTCTGCTGCTGTATCAACTGCTGTTAGTTTCCATGATGTTTACCGAATTTTTAGAAGAAAGAGTTTTCTCTTCTTTTCCCTCAAAACCCTTTCAGAAACCACTTCCCACACTTTGCCTTTTGTAATTCATCCCCACTCAGCAGCCATCTGCTCCTTTCCTCACACACACACACGCTGTACACACTCCAAAACAAACACAATGCAGAATCAAATAGCGTGATCTGACTTTTTTGTTAGGACTGCTCAGGAGCAGCTCCTTCCCATCCTATCCCCTCCCTCCCACTTCCTGCCTCCTCTCTTCCCCCTTCATTGGGGTTTGCTGGGAAGCAGCATGTGCTAGCTTCCAAGAGTAGGGCTTGAGAGGACCAGCTTCTCATGCTCACTCAAGCACAGTAAGAGAGCAGAAGAAATTCAGGAAAGTCACAACACTTTGCACACTCACCACAACTGAGATCAAGCAATGCTCACCTTCAGGAGGAAGGCCCCTCAGCTCTCCACACACCCCATGCCCACCACGTCCTGCAGCATTCTGCACCATGTTCTGTGCTGGGCCATCAGCACAAGTGTCTGCAGACTGGGACTCTGGCAAAGCTGACATCTCAAAGAACCTAGTGACAAAGGCTTCCAGCTGCTCAGCTTTTATCCATACACCTGAAGTCCTTTACAAGGCTAGTCAGCAGTCCCTCTTTCACAGATGGGAGTCAGGATAACACAAGAACCCAAAGAATTTGCCCAATACCATCTAGCAGGGTGCTAAGACAAAAACAAATGCCAAATTACAGACCTGTGTTAATTCAGGCCTGGCTGCACTGAATTAAGTGCCTCTCAGGCACCACACCAAAGGCAAGGTAAGTCACGTTCTTGTCAGAAACACGTGGAACAGCAGAAGAAAGCCCGTAAGATGGTAAGGGGCAGGAAGAATGGAATGTGTAACTTTTTCAATGGATCATTTCTCAGAAAAATACACCAAGCAAAAACCAAGATTTGAATTTCCAGGAAAGGTCTTCACAATTCCCACCCACTGTGAGCCCATGCCTACAAGAAGTACTACAGCAGAAGTCTGCTTCTCACAGAAGAGATAAGGAATACTCAGACAAAAATCTTTCCATAGTTAGCCAGTTTCTCTATAAAGCAAACTTCAGAAAGGAAAAATGCCAGCCCCCATGTTAATATATGACATACCTACACAAACACACAAACTGCAGTACAAAAAAAATAAGGGGCAAGATTCTCAAAGGATTTAGAGCCTGGTTGCTTAATGAATGATTTAGTTTAATGGGTAAGCAAAACCAAAAACACACACACAGAGTCTTACAAAGCCTGAGTATTTGGATCAAATTCAGCCACTCAGAGACCTCATTCACAGCTCAAACTCCAAAAAGTAAATGGAAAAAGTCTGAGTGCTTCTGTACCTTAAAAACAGCTCTCAGATTCAATAACACAAAGCACAACCTTTACCATGAGAATACTGATCTATGAGTAGCAAGTCCTGCAAATGCACCAATTGCTTTTTTTTTTTTTTTGCCTAAGTCCTGCTTTCCCAGTAAGACACAGCTTATTTGAATAAGCAGGTCATAGTGCCTTTCCTGTTACAGGATGCAGATACTATAAAGGCAGAATTTTATGAAGATGCATCACAATGTGCTTCTCTCACCGTAATTTCATCCAGACAAACTAGGCACTCAATATCTTCCAGATGACAGCTTTGAGAAGTACCTGGATATGTCAGGGACAATTACAGCATCTCTGCTGAGCACGTACCAGCCAGTACTACACAGCACTTACAAAACAAGAGACGTGAGCAGAAGGGAGTTTCAGCTGATCAACTGGAACCAGCAAGTTTAAGTCTGACTACAAGACTGACCTGCATCTGTGATAAATGCTGTGTGATCTTTGAGGGCAACTCAGTATTGATTACCAGGTTGAGGCTATTGAGAAGAAACAGCATTGTGCCCAAAAATGACTTGCACCACCATCTCATGATCTCTCATTCGATCACTGATCCCACCCATCCCTGATCTACTTATGAGCTCTGCAGAGATCACAGCCCAGGAGGCAATGGTTAGTGCACAGTTTTAGAAGAGCAGTGAAAAGCTATTGCTGAGGGAGCTTCACTCTCTGCAGTAACACTAACAATTGCAGTAGACATCAGTCTGCATTGGTGAGGAAAGCAGAAAGCCCTCAAAATACAGTGCGGTAACACAGCACCTAGAACAACACCTCAATCACATGCCAGCATAATTTCCTTGTTTCACATCAAATCCTGAAAGCTGTTTGCTTTTGCATGCCTTAGGAAACACTGCTGCCAGCATACTGCCCACCAAACAGGGGAAGGGGGGGTTGTGGCTTCTCACACACAATGGATTGACTCTCCCTTAAATAAGGTAAGCATGAAGCTATTCCTAGAGAAGGGCAAGAAAGAAGCTAATGATGGTTATTAATAGCCCTTAAAGCTATCAGTTCATCTGAGTTAAATGCAAGAGTATTAATCCCTTTATGACCTTCCTTGTTTTACTGATAAAATGGACAAAGTTTCATGAAATACTGCTGCTAACCTCAGATTTCAACTATTTTAAATGTTGAAAATGACACTAACCTGGATCTACCAGGCTCTATTATGTACACATATCACTGAAGACATAGACCAGAAATGGTAGGCAAAAGCCTTTCCTCTTAATGCTTTTTCAAATGCAATAGGATTTTTGCCACAGTCTTCCACAGGTATTGAGTCTCCAATTTAATCTGCCATGAAGCACGCTTAGGTATCATACATCACTTAATATGAGGAACTGGACTGTAATGATAAAGGTGATAAAGATTCCTTGCTGTTCTTCACTTAGTCACAAATCAATACTCTAGAAAACCTCCTCTTGTTGCAAGAAAAACTAGAATAAAACCAAGCCCTAACCTGAAATACAAGAGTTACATTTTGAACAGAAGCATAGAAGGAAAGAAATAATAAGACAACTGTACTGTTCAGATTGAGAAGTCTTCCTCTGCAGCTCTACTACAAATGTGGATAACTAAGCACATCCATCATCACAAAAGATAGCAGAATATAAAGCGAGTTCTGGGGAGCAGGAAAAACATTGATTTTTCAGAGACTGGTGGAAATTTTCTGTCTAGGCACCTTGTTCCTTCATTTTCTGCTGCTGTGCTTCTTGACTCCAAAGGATGTCTTACAACGCAGGAAGTAGGTACCAGCAAGGCAAAAGTCTGGTTTGAAATAGCAAAAAGGAAAGCAAGACAAAATATCATCTGCTAGATGACACTATTCACCTTGGCTTTAGCCACAATTTGTAAATAAACGGGGAGATATGTACACAAGTCTGCCCAATCTATAAAGTGCACGCCTGGAAATGCACTTGGTCTAAGAAGCTTGGTACTACAAAGCAAACCTATGTTTTTATCTGTGAAATAGTACTGTTGGTTTTGATTGTGGCTTGTGGTTTGATTTTATTCAGATTGTCAAAAGGCTTTGTACAACTCAAAATATTTTAAGACCACAGTGTACATTTGAGTTGCTTACTGTTCCTGCACAGATCAAGTAAGAAATTTATTCTTATTATATGATAAAGGTAAGGTAAGAAAACCATGGTACATGAATCAATCTGTGAAATTGCACGTTTTTCTCAAAAACTATTTTGTGTTTTTGCAGACATAACTGTGTCTAGGTCAACCACAACATAAAGAGATAACTGTGACCTATGTTGTCTGATGGGAACTTATGCAACTGAAATATAAAAGTATTGAAGTTACACTGACTTTGTACTGAAACACCTTCTTTCTCAGCTTTACCTAGTATCAATCTCTTAGACAGTAGATATTACCTAGGGCACAACTACCTGCAACTGCTCAGCAGATTTGCCCAACACAGGATCATGTTCAACTGCACTGCTGCTCTTTATCTTGGAATTGCTATCTCAACAGAAAAAAGGTATTTTGGAACTAAAATCTGATTAAAAATACAGCAAGGATAATCTAGAAATTCTTCTTGTCTTGCATCCTACCTCCCCTTTACTATATCCTTTAAATATGAGCAAAACTCAATCTTGCCCAGTGGGTCTTAACTGCATCCAAGAGTGAACAGGGACTCTGACTATAAAGCATCCTAACTGATGCAATATGAAAATTTAACTGCATTGGTCAAAGTCAGTACATTAACTACCTGATTGCCTTTCAGCTCATTTTAAGATTCAGCATTAAAGATAAATCTCAGAAGCAGGAGCGAGGGAAGGGAGTGTAACAGCCAGGCTTATGTGCACAGGAGCCAGCCACAGTATTAGTACAGCTGACAGCTCACCCAGAGCTCCAGCTGCTCCAGCTGTGGTTTTGGCAGAATGCAGGACAGCTGGCCCCACTTCCTCTTCAATATTGTATATATATATTTTATATATATTTTAAACAAATATTATGTTCTGCTTCTGAATGAGCTAAGGTTTCAAAATATAACAGCAACCCAGCAAGGGGAATATTAGTAAATATTTCAACTAGTTATCATGAAGGAAACACAGGGGATAATTGTTACCACCGAAGTCACTGTGCTGGAAATGAAAAACGTGTTGAGAAGGAGAGTTGGGACTCTCACTTCTGGGCCTACTGCATGGTTAGAAGCATAAGTTGTTCTGATCTGTCTCCTAATCTCCACCTTCCCAGAGCAGTAGTAAATTCACAGCACTGCCCTGCATTTGACAAAGGAACTGTTTCAGTCTCAGCATATACAGTTACTACATGGGAGAACACCAAAGGGAGGAAGCAGCAGAGCCCTCTAACCTAGGGAGCTGCCCAGACAGTAACTGTATGTGACAGGTGGGAAATGAGAGATTCCAGCAGACTCCTGAGACAAGGTGCTTTATGGATTTCGAGCATCTCCTCTGAGACAGTAACTTCTTGTCTAGTCCTAGCAATCAAAGGCAGCAGTGTGCCAGCCTAATTAATTAGTGGTTTAAGAATCTGAACAGCTAGAATTCATTTTAAGATGTTACTAAGGAAAAGACTCAAAAAAGCCAGTATTAAGACACTTTACTTCTGCCAGTGACTTTGATAGGTTCAATCTGGACAGCTGTCAGGTGAGATGGGTAGTCAGGGAGCATTATCCCTACACATCAAAGCTAGAAAGCTAGTGTTGGTGAATCCCTTTCTGTAAAATGACAATGCCTTTCTAGTCCCTTATACAAAATCTACACCTATCTGCAGTCAATATCACTCTAGGTCTCCTCAGAGTTAACCACTGCTGAGCAGTCCACAAAGCAAGCTCTGCAGTTGTACCATAAAGTGAATGTTTTCCTGACATCATTTTACACTATAGCTAAAAAAACCACAACGAGGTTTCTGTGGAACTGACAGATAAGACAAGATCAATGCAGTACAGTGTACACTAAAGCACAATGTACACTAAGGTTTCTGGGCTGGATCAGACACTGCCCAGGTAAATAAGGTTGACATGTGAAGATTAGACATGGTATTTTTCACTTGCTATTACAAACTGTTAAGTAGTGTAATGATTGGATTTTATGGAACTTATAATCAGTAGATACTACAGACATTTTTGCATTAGCACCACACCACAGCAAGACCTCAGACTGATTCCACTCACATACATGTTCCCAAATTAAGAACATAAATCATATTCCATAAAACAGTACAGTATGTATACATATGGGTGTACACAGCCTTCCTTGTGATATTCTGCTCACTTTGAAACCCAACACAGCTACTAGATGCTACCAAGAACAAAGGAAAACAGGATGCATGGCTACATATAGGGGTTCACATTCCATATAATTTTTCTTTAAATACACCTGTAACAGCTTCTACAAAAATGGTATTAGAGCCATCATCCAAATCCCTATTTGCCTTGAATTCTTATGCAAAATAGATGGCTGTAGCTTGCATTTTGCAGAATTTACTCAACAACAATCTGTAGAATTTTGCAGCCAGCTGCTTTAAAATAGCAAACACAAGAATAAGAAGATACTTAGGTAGCATTCATCCTCACTAAAAGCAGCAGTAATGCAAGCAAGGAGTTGGAGCTTTGGAACAGAATCAGGTCTGATTTGGTACCCCTATCATTTATACTTAGATAACTTCCTGTGAAAAATCAAGCATATCTGACAGTACCTGTTCCTCTTTTTCTTTGGTCTTGCTCCTGGAGACTCTGGAAGAGGTAACATCCTGAGCTGGAATGACAGAGATTTGATGCAGTGGCATGTTCATCACACCGCCTTGTTTGGTCCTATCATTTACAGGAAGGAGGCTTGAATGCAGTGCTCATTCCGTGCCATTGTAAGGCCTTGCAACTAAAAAACAAAAGTATTAGATGATGTTAAAGTAGTTTGAAATGCAGTGATTTCTAAAACAAAGCTATGCCATCCACTGGACCAAGCTATATGTCTTATTTTCTCTGGGTTTTGGTGCACTTGCTGGGTGAGAAGAGACACAGAAATTTTTAAAAATTTTAACTAGACAGATCAGAGTACAGTTAACGCAAAATGAAGAAATAAATTTTCAACCAGTTTTGAAAGCATTCCGAGAGAGAGCTAGAGGACAGGGATCATGCTTGAGTTTGCCTGGATAGGGAGAAGAAGAGTAGCTTTCCAAGCTGAGTGTGCTACCTGGAGGTGCAGGTAAGTTCCCTAAACTTCCAACCCCCATACTGGATCAAGTTGCCTCAGGAGTCATCCTAAAACAAAGTGAATCCCATAACTTTGGCTAAAAACAGGCAATAGCCCTCATTTGGCTCCTGTCATTCATATGAACCTGTACCACTGTCAGTTGAAAGACGTATCACGAGTTATTCCTTTCCTAAGACTATTAGAGATTAATATAATCAAAATCCCTCACTAGGGATTGTGAATTCACTGGATGGACTACACACACTTTATCCTTCTTTTACTCATGTAATAGGGAAGCATTACATATAGCAAAGATAGTGATAGACATAAATTAACCAAGACTGGCAATGCTAATCTGAAAGGCTAGCATAATTAACCATACCTTTTATTAGTGAAGTTACATTAAATAAAAAGCTTTTTGAAACGTGCAGTATCATGGAGTGTTTATCTGGAATGTTACTTGCCACAAATGAGACACAATCAATTGTGTTTAAAGAACAGTTTAAAAGGGAATTAACACAGCAGGGACTATATTAAACAGGGCAACTGAATGATGCACTGTTTTTCTGTTTCCAAAACATACCAATTTTTTGTTTGGGTGGTTTTGAATCTGAAAAAAACCAAAAACAGAGACTAGATAAATGCCCTGTCTATTATGTTGCTTAATAACTTGGAAGCATAGCTTAGCACTTAGTTCACACCCTTAACTTACGCTCCATACTTTTTTTATTTAACATTTAATTGGAAGATTTGAAGATAGAACCAGACCATTCAGCATCTTTCACGGAATCAAAAACCTAGAAAGCTTGGCCTATTTCCACTAGACTCCACAGGAATATTACAGCTGTGTAAAATGGAAACGGGACCAACTATTTTGACTGGTTTCAATTAAACAATAGGGAAGAAAAACTGTAAGTTCCAAGGCACTTCATATGAAGAATGATAGTTCACTATCCTCTTTTCACTGAGGGGAAAAGAATTATCAAGGGTCATAGAGCAAATCACGACCAAAACCAGAAATGCCTGCAAAGCCTGCTGCGTCCCAATCACACAGTCCCTCTGCTGCATGATGCTGTCTGCCCATTTGAGCACTCAGCCAACTTCAAGAGCTTTACTGACACGTGGGCAGGATTTGTATTACTGCCACAGAGGCCAGGACAGAGCCTCATACAGCACGAATGAGAGGTTTAAAGGCAACGCCTCCGGAACTTTGCGGCATCACTTACTTTAAAAGTAAAATATATTGGTAGGCATAAACTAGCAACAAGGACGCTTCCTTACTGGAAGACAAATGGAAACATGAGACTTACCAGCCTTATTGAATCCCAGCATAAAGAGGAAACACAGAACCTCCTCAGATCCTCCCCACACCTGCTTAGTTACATCCTCTAAAAGAGCCAAGCCAGAGGGAATATAAACAAACCTGGGCTGAGATGGGATTATTAAACCACAATCAACAAGGCAGGAAGGGAAGGTATTTTCCCAAGAAAACATAGAGAAAGGAAATCCAGAGAACATTAAGCTTCAATGAAAATATGCCAGGTTTTAAATTCTGTGCTATTGCCAGTGCTAACAGAAGAAAAGGGAAGGAGTTCTGCTCTGTGTCCCCCCTCAAAAAGGGTTCTGGGTTTGCAGGCAAGGACACGTTATGACTATAAAGAGAACAAGGAAAATTATTGGAAAACACAGTTAACCCTCTCTGATGATGACAAACAAGTCAAACCAGTTTTTTTTTGCAGGTACTTCAAGGACAGCATGTGTTAGAATTCTTTGAAAGAGCTCAAACAGCAGATATAATCCAAGTGCATATTCAAGGGTGATGTGAAACAGCCCTCCTCTAGTAAAGAAGCCTGGCAGACGCTCTAATAAAGCCTGCCTTTGTTCAAGGGTAGCTTAGAGAAAGCTGTAAACTAAACCCAGATGCCACCCTGTCGCATCCCAAATCTGCTGGGTCCGTAATAATGCACACAACTCAAATTCTGTCTGCATCAAGCTACGGCACTTTAGCTCCAGAGTGCTAATTAAAGGATAAAGTTACGTGAATGAACAGACCATCTGCAGTACTCAGTACAAACAGACAAGGTTGCCAGAGAAGCAATGCCACTCAAAGCGAGTTATGACAAGTTCCACAGGACATTTCACAGCTAAATTAATTCCACATCCTACCTGATTCAAAGGTGAGGAGTTGGGCACCTGCAAAGTGAGATCTAAACTTGAAGCACATCAAACTAGGAGCCTGCCAAAAAGGAAGAAATGCTAAGGCAAGGAGACTGCTCCTAAATAGTCCCTTCTCTTCAGTATTCCAGTTACATGTTTAGGCCATGCCTCATGCAAAATGAGAATTCCTCATTACTACAGAATCTCCATCCAACAGCAGAGTACACTTCCCCAGGTGGTGTCAGGTAAGGGCTTAGCTTCCTCCTTCACTGTGTTTTATTTGGTTCATAACTTCCTGCAAAGCTGGCTAGGGCACATGGGAATGCCAAGACAGAAGACACCTTGAAGTTCAGCTGTTACTCTTATCTATAGCCACACTGGTTCCTAAAAGATGGACTCCAGCCATACTGCCATTGCAGAGAATCTTCAGAAATAAATGCCATTTCAAAAGACAAAGGAGGTCAAAATCTTGGCAGCAGAGCTCCCAGATGATCTTAGCTCAGTGAAGCTAAGATTTCAACCACTCAGATAGTCCAGTTTTGCTATCTGCAGCACAGGCAAAACAGTAATTAAAAATGCCTCCAGACTCCTGGAACCACACCACCTGGGTCCTCATTACATTGCTAGAACCACAAAGCTGCAGCAAAATCAGTCAAATTCAGAGAAAACAGGACAGAGTCTCTCAACATAGTTGAGAAGTACCAAAGGAAGGAAAAGTAGGCACATGACTTGGGTCTGGTGTCTGGGGCATTCCCCTTAACAGTACATCTGACAACAGCAGAAAATTAGGTTCTTCTGGGTTATCAGCATGAAGTATTTGGTGCTAAGGAAACCTTCCAGTCTGACCATCCATGTGGCTCTCTGGCAGTCACACCCAACACCAGAGACTTTCACTGCTGGGACTGAAGCCCCTTCAAAGCAGTAGCTCCTGTGAGCCCATGAGACCCCTGCTTGACTCTCTACACACCCCACTCACACCACTCAGACCAGATTTCCTTACTGGTTTGACCCCAGGTTTCCCACAGCAGTGTCTCAGATGTCTTGTTCCACAAAACCATTTATTCACAGTGCAGTAGCACAGAAACAGCCTGAGCTGGTGCCTCTCCCCACAACCAAGGATCCTGGGCTTTTATCCCATCACAATCTACCTGCATACAAATCTCACTCTTCCTCCTGAGTCCCCTGCTCCTGCTGTGTCTCGCAGTGTCCATTCACCTACCTCACTGGCACCACTCATCTTTATGCCCTTTGTTGCCCAGGACGTTGGCAATCCATGGCCTCTTGTCTCAGGTTCCCAGAGAGAGCTCAATGTGCATCTTGTGAACTGAACTACCTGCACTGATATATCCCCCAACAATCAGAAGGGACAACAACAACAGGAAACCTTGGTACAACAGAAGTAGGTGGAAATCACTTGAATTCCCACTTAATTCATCCACCCTGTCGAGATCTGTTTCCCAACTGACAGCAAGAACATGAGATGAACCAAATGATCTGTAACTGGCTGGATTGCTGGAGTGTCAAGAGCCACTGAAAGAACACAGATGGAAGTCCTCCCTCACCTGCCACCTACTGCAGCCCGCTGCCCATTACATGTTCCAAAAAAAGGTAAACTACTACTTTGCAAAGAGTCACAGCTGGAATGGGGCAAGTAGCAAAAATCATGATTTCCTGTCTGTGGTTTGGTACCTACCGGAGTCAATAAACATACTATCTGAACAGCTGGGATTATATTAGGTCATTTCTATTTCAGGAGCTCCACCATATTCCCTTGCTATACAGGGTATGCTGGAAAACTTCAACAGAAGCTCTGGAGCTGTAGTGGTGGCACTGGCTGCAGATGTACACAGGCCTTACCAAAAGAAATGCACCCTGAGGATGCATTTAGGTGTGTACAAATGCTATGTATTACTCAGAAGGGGAAAAACTACAGCAGTCAAATAAGTCAGTTGCTTTCCTGCTTAAAGTACAATAGGTATTCTGGATTAAAAGAATGTGTCTTTATATGCATGAAAGATATGCCCTGGAACCCATGGCAGAAGGAAGATGATAGTCACTAACAGAAGGGAATTGGAAAGAATTTCACCTGTGAGTTGTTCTCACAAGGTTTCTTACCCTTCTGTTCAACTGCCCTAGTCCCCAGTAGTGATGGTGAGCTCTAACACCTATGTTAGTGCTCTGACAATCTGTTGCAGGGTGGACAGGTTAAAAACAAAGCAACAGATCACTGGTGTTCACATAATGCAGACACTGAAGTACCATCCACTGTGACAATCCTGCCAGATTAATCTGTAGATTGCAGGGCACCTTCCAGATGCAGGCTGAAAATTCTGCTCTGAGACTTTGTGGATTGCTGCCATGCAATCTGGTCTTCTGAAACTTCCCTTCTACATAGCACAAAAAACTGACCAATCCAAAATGGAATGGAAACTCCCTGAGGAAATTTGACTGCTGCTAGATGGTGCAACATCTTCACCAGATGGCTTACTTTCTCATAATAAGGCTTGAAATAATCTATTAATTCAGAATTGTAATCTTTTTTCTGCTGGAGGTCTTGATGTGAAATCTCAAACCTCCATTTAAAAAACTCCTTTGGTTTTGTGTTTTTGTTGTTGTTCCGAAGGTAACAGAAGCCCTCATCCAGTGACTTTAGAAAATTCCTGTGTGCATCTTAACCTTTCCCAGCTGCTTGGACATTTCTGATGGATAGCTTATGCCTACTTTCTGTACACCACATTTTCCACATTTGCAAATATTTCCAATCCTATCAGCTTGTGTTGGCTCCAGTTTGAAGCTTTTATTTATTTAATTTTGAGCTTGTTCAGACTCTTCCCCTACTAATGTATCTTACGTAATCCTCTTCTAGAGATGACAGATGTGCATTTTCAAAAAGAGGATCCTGCATCTGCATTTCATTTTAGTTTACTGTAGCTTAATCAGTACTTTGTTAACAGCATTATTTAAGAGATGTTATCAAGCCTCATGCATTTCATATGCATTTGTTAACTTGACAAACAAATCTAATCAAGGGAGCTTAAGGGAGAGGAACTAACACTTCCTTTCCTGCAGTACCTTTCACATTTCCCTTCTAATGTTGTACTAACCCTGAAAAGAACCCTTGTATTCAGTCCAGGCAGATATAATTCTGGATTATTGCTATTTACAGCTCTGAGTCTGCCTATATATCTTCCACTGTTTGCTAGCTTAGCCGTAACTTCTCCCTTTATTGTCTCAGTTCCTCCTTTCCTCCACCTGCTAATGTCCCAAAACAAATCGGCTTCAAGACTTCAAGTTTGAATATATTTTTAAATCATGTTATTGAGTAGCTGAAATCAAAAGAGAGGCTTAGAAAGGGGACAAGAGATTCTTCTACAAGTTCCCCATCTTCCCTTTGAAAGCTTCTCAATATATAGGACTATACATGTGTAGACACACATAACCTACAGAGAAACAGAAGTATCTGCCAGCTCTGGCTAACTCCTCTCAACATAAGAATACGATTATTTTTACAAATATAATACAACTAGACAAGCAAGCACTTAAATCACAGTCGCAGTAAAAAATGGTCCCAGAGCTCTTAGCAATTCCTTCCCGTGATTTCAGCTGAACTACGATCTGGACCTCTGAAAAACAAGTTCCTTAAAAACTGTCTCCTTCAAATCAAATCAGCTGATAAATGCAATTATGAACTGGGTTGCTAACATTCAGGAAAACAAATGTTATTTCCCCTGTTACAATAACACAATAGTACAGTCATTACAGTCTCCTGAAAAACAAAGAAATTACTTTTGTCTGCTTCTGCTACAATAGCAGACAATTTACCTGCATCAGAAGCAATACTGATCATTCCTGATGTCCTGTGGAAGAAACAAAGCACCAGGTGCTCCACACACCTGGGGCAGTAAGCTCCTGCTACAGATGTGAAACTTCTTTAGCATCAGTGGCCTGCTGGTGCATAGACACTTTTAATTAACTCCCTCTGTATATTTTTTGATGAAATAGCCCATAATAACATGAGTAATAATCCCCAGGACAGTCTCAAACTACAATAAAAACCAAAAAGAAGTAAAGCAAGAGTTTCATTCTCTACATTGGGAAGTCCTTATGGTGGAGGCTAGGGAGAGGTAACTGCCAGGGCTCCTGTTTTCTCAGCCACCAAGTTCCTCACCTGCTCTGCTGAATTCCCAAATCTACTTGCATAAGGGGGTGCCATTCACTCTTCTGCCTCAATAAGCACCATTTCTCCTCACCCCTTCACATGAAAGGCATCTTCCTGTCCTGACGTGCTTATGAGCAGAGCAAGTCTAGCACATGAATCACTCCCACAGCAAGCGGCGAGTCTTTACAGCTTTGCTGCAAGCAGGACATTACATCACAGCCTGTTTGGGGCTTGCCTTATCACTTTTAGCCATGATCCCATCAACTTCCAGCATGAGTAGAAGCTGGCTTCCTGAGAAATTAATGTCCCTCTCCAGAAGAGGCATTCTTCCCTCCAATTTGGCACTGAAGCCACCCTGCAGATCAAAAATTAGGATGTCTTAATCACACAACTTTAAATTTTTATAAAAATATAAAATAAAAAAAGATTAATAAAATATATGGATGAAGACTTGCTTCATTATAATGCTCATTGTCAGAGAAGAACATGCCACAGTATTATGCCCATTCCTATAGTTTTTGAGAAAAGCTGCCTTTCCTTCTTCACAGCATGCCCAAAAGTAATGCACAGCAGTAACCTACATGGATTCCATCACAGTGTGAACACAGGTTTGGGACTGGTCCACTAGGATTGCTGCAGCTGATCGACTGCAATTGCAGAGCATCCCGCAATCAGCACACAAGGGACACAGTACAAGTACTGAATACAAAAACCACTCCCCTAGTCTCTACTCATGCACAAAAGCAAAAACCCACAAAACTATGACGTGCCTCAGAAAAGACAGCAAGTGATGTCAAGGACAAGGTAACACCTCAGACCTCCAGAAAAACTGCAAATCTATTGGGGAAAAATGACCACATGATGATTATTATTTGGCAAAGTGCCCCATGTAACAATTCGTATTTTTTAAAAGAAAATGTAATGAAGATTATAATCAAATGGAAAAAGAGACATACTAATACATGTATAGACCAGACAGAGAAATTTGTACCAATTAGTTGCAGGTAAATTTCTAATCTAGTACACAAGTCCATATGATACAATGTAATACCTATAGATAATTTATGATCCCTTCCCGTTCTCTATTAAAATTCTTTTGAGGTTCACAAAACTCTAAATCAGTTCTGAAATCCAAGGAAAAATTGCTCTGCATTTTTATCTTCAAAATTAATAAAGATTATTTAAAAATGCATATATTTACACTGAAGACAACAAAAGCCTGGGTTTCTCAAACAGTGTAAATATTTACAATGCAAGACAGTGATGAATCAGAACAATCTCACCATTGTTCAGCGAGGACATTGCACACATTCTATATTGTACAGAGATAACAAAAATGCATTTTTAGGAAAATTCTGCGCTACATTACTTATTTTCCATTACATCAGAGACTAACAATTGTAGAAGCATTTATGAACAACAGGCACCCAATGAACATTCTTCACTATTGTTTAACTGCTACCAGGCAAAACATTCCTCTTAAGGCAGAGTAAAAAGAATATACTGTTGATTATGATTCTGTGTTTTGAAGAAATATGAAATCATTCCTTCTTTGTCTTTGGATGAGTACGAAATTTCCAAAGCCATGCACACAAGAACGTATTTCCTTTGAACGATTTATGAGTTAAATGTCAGGTAACTCTTTATTTATAGGCTTAAGTTACAACATGTTTTTGCTGTGGAAGCCTTAAGAAAAATCTAGATTTCTGCATCACTACGACAGACCTTTAAACTCTGAAGAAAAACCTATAAACCACATTCTTTAGGATTTGCCCAAAGCAACTGGAGAGGTCTTCAGAAGTTCAAGTGTAGAGTAAAAAAGAGCAGTGTACCAAGCATCCTGTACCCCATTCTTCTGCTAACTTGCATGACACTGATGAGTTTGATTTCAACCATAAATTGCCACATTTTAAAGCAACCTGATTTCTGATGCCAAACTCATTACCAGAAGTCATTTGCTATCCTCCAAATTTAAAAAATCTAAATACATTTTAAATACAGAGAAATACCATGAGTCATTAAAGTATAACACACTTCAGTGAGAACTTGTTTTTGGGAAATATACTCAGGCATAGTATGTTTCCATCTTTTTCCATTCCCACACCTTTGTCACGTCCAAGAATCCCCCTTGCAAAGGGCAATGTGGGAAGGACCAATACTGTGACCTGCATGAGAACTTGTCCTCCAGGCAGAACAATGTGACATTGCTGCCCATCTTCATTTCAAGTATCACTGATACAGAGCTGTGCTCACTGGCTGTGGTTCAAGAAGGTAAATCATTGGAGTTCTTCTGTGCAATAGAAGGATAACAGTACTTCCATTTCTCACCTCCAGGCTGTTCCAGCCACACAGACAGCTTTTGTGGGATGATATTGTTCCTTACCACAGCAATGTACAGTACCTGGCACAACCAAGAGCACAGACTGAAGTGCTACAGTAAACAATAACAGTACTACATGTCTGAGTCACCCATTCAGTTTCACACCTGCATTGTCACCAAAAATTGCCAATTGAGAAAGTTGCTAGACAGACAAACATAGTATTTTTCATCAACTTCAACATGAAAACTAAGCTATTGAAGAGTGTTAAGAACCTCTGTGTCATAGCATTATCATTAAAAAGCAAAGCTGTACAAAGCCCACAGACAGAGCCCAGGTCTGTGAACAGAACTAAATCCCTTCCAGTGCCAGAACAAGACAGCCTCTTCCAGCTGCTACCTTATCATGGGATTTTCTGGGTGGCTAAAAAGGCTGCATGTGCCTATTGTATTTTAAGTGTCCCTGGTGTAGTTTGAAGGCCGGGCAACTGATTTCAGATGGCTGACAAACAGTGTGACCCCAGCTCCCTGTGCCAGAGCTGACACTGACACGCGCTGGCAGCAGCGCAGCACCCGCACGGTTTCCCTTCACGAGGATGTTATTTCACACGGGCGTGCTGGCACGTGCATGTTGGTTCTGACCATCCTTCCCTCACAACAGTGCTCTGTGCCACCTAAAAAGAGGGGACTGGCATTACTGAAACCCACAGACAAGGCATTCCTTACCACTGTCTATAAAAGGCCATTCATCCCCACTGTACCTAAAATAGCCACTGGGTGTAATCATGAGATGAATACATGACTGTGGATTCTTTTCAATCACTGCCTTCTTGCACAGACAAGAAAACAGTGTCCACCAGTTGCATCCTCACCCATTGTCCTTGGTCTTAATTCAGCAATCAAGTGCTGACCCTTTCTGTCCCAGTACTAGTCCCTTCATTCTAAAAGTATTTAGAAGTTTAGAGATTTTATGAAAAATTTATAGAAACAGTACAAAGCTCCACATATCCATTCTCATGCACTTGCAAGACCTGTACAGAATCCTATTAAAGCAAATCCATCACAGCTTTCTATCACCAGAATTAGAGCAGTAAAGTCCAGCTATCATCCACTAGCTGCTCACTGCCAGACAAACACAGCCAGCTGTAGAAAGCCACTGAGACAGTGAAGTACTCAGGTTCAGAAAAATGGTGCTTACTAATGAGAAACACAATTGGAACTGCACAGGTCTGTTTCTTGCTGCTGGAGAAGAGGTTGACTTGCAGTGCCCTTTTAAGCTACTCTTAAATGATTACCAGTTTTTACCCCAGCATGTGTTTCAAAGCAATCTCCAAGTGTCTAGTAAAGGGAGGCCCAAGCCATCAGATAGCAAAATTCTATGAGACAAAAGGTGGTTTTAAAGGAACCTGGTGATAGTTGGAGCAATACAATGGAATGGATACTGGGATGCTGTTGCATATCTACGAAGCAGTAAAAGAAGCTGTCATATGAAGTTCTCCAAACAAGGAAATGAAATTCAGGAGCATGGCCACATCACTCATGCCAATTGACATGTCACATTCTTCAACCCAATCACATTTAGAAGTGGCTTTTCTGTCTTTTCCCCAAGCAGATGGCCTTTGCTTTAAATCAGTTTAACCAGGAGTCAGTGAGATGAGCCAAGTGTGCTAAACAAGGCCGATGCAACTCTGATGCATATGAGCACTGAAACATTCATGAAGACAAAACCTGGAAGGAACAGCAGTATTTATTAGGTATCTGTTGAAATTGAAAGCTAGAAGAAAAACTTTATTTATTTATCAGTAAATAAATATCATTAGTCCTCGTGGAAAATCTACTCCTGGAGAAAGAGGCAAGCATTGAACCTGTTGAATTTTACATGAACCGCGCCCTTCGCTGCAGAGAGGAAAACTCACAACTCCACCCTACTCTCCCCCATGTCTTCCAGGACCCATACCAGCTGACTTTCTGGTTTCCTTCTCTAAGTAGCTACAATTATAATAATATTCAGGGACATTTGTTCTCCCAAAGAGTAGATGAAAAATAACTACAAACAAGTAATTTGAACATCTGCCAAATTAGGCTAATATAGAGATAATCACGTATTTCTCTATTAATCATTTTAAATGGCAAATGCAAGTTTGTTTTTTCTTTCTCGACTGAAAAAAAGAAAACTACCTCCTATTCCCAATGCAACAGATGTTAGAAAGTCAAGACAAAAATGTCCTCCGTTTTCTGCTCACTTAAAACAGTTGGCTTGTTCCATTCTAGATAGCCCATCTTTAGCACAGGCTCCCACACATGGGCTGTACAGCACATCAAGATGTTCACAAGGTATATAAAGACTAAGGATGTCTTCTATTTCTGAAGTGAGAGGAGCCCACAAGTGACCAAAACGCTGCTGCTTTCCTCTTAGAGGACCCAATCATTCCCTTCAGTGTCAGGGTGCTACAGAAGCAGCACTGTGCCTGGGAACACGCATGGTCCCCTCTGCGTCACAAGTGACCTTGTGCCTGGCACGGCGTTCTCCATTGGCTGTGCTCTCTCTGAAAGAGGGACAAAGCCTTGAGCTCGGAGGAAGTTACACTCTTTGTTTTTCAGGGACACATGCTATTCAGTGAATGGCATTACCTGGCAACATTACCATTATCTTAGAAAGAAATAATCTGGTACAAGCTCACATCCCCTGCATTTCCTGCAGAGTTAACACAGAAGTTTCACATCTCAGCAAGGCCAGCTGGTCTCTCACAGCCTCACTACAGACGACAGAATCATCAAACTTAAGAAATTAAATCGACAAGAGGCTAAAAAGTATTCAGATCCCAATCTTAGGAGATGTGAAATACCTCAGCTGAAAAGGCTCCCTCTTCCTTGCTGCGTTGCTCAACCTAACAGCTTCAAGCAGGAAAAAGCAATGTAACACACATATAGCATTACTTTCTCTGCTCATGGTTGGGTTTTCTGGGGGAGGTGTGGGTTTTTTAAAGGAAAAATGAAATCACTAGGAAGTAAATGTCCACCAAGAAGCATCTTCTCTGCCTAAAAGATGACACTGCTGGAAAAACTGCACTCTATGGCATTTAGCTGGGGCAAAGGCTCAGCATAAATGCCGTGCAAAGTTACTACCACCAATGTCAGAATACCTGGTCTCCCCTCAAGATTATTCCCCCAAACACTAATTCTATCCAGACTTTCCAGACTGGTAAAGCCACTTCAGTCCCCAATCTTGTCCTGTATGCAGGTTATGAATTAGAAGACTTGTCTAATTAGAGATCACCAGTGGAATTAGAAGGTAGATTATTTTTAGCAATTGTCTGATTGAGCTGGAGCTGCACTTAGTTGCAAATTAGTTACTGCTTTTTCCAAGACTACATTTTACAAACGAATTTCCAATACAACATTTAGCATCTCTTCAAAAGCCGTCATCTATCAGCAAAGACAAAGCAGCCGTCATACACCCAAGAAGGTGGTACTTAACATCTTCAAAGCCTAGAAAGAATGGCAGAGGGAGATGAAGAAATCTGGAAAGGCACAGTCATCTCCATCCATCAGTGGCGAAGGCATTTACAAGCTTGAGTAACCCATTCCCCTTGCACGCTGTCATCTTTTCTAGAAGGGGTTGTAGAAGGCCCAGAGACGGCATAACACTATTTTATTGCTCACCAAGTTAAAACATAACTTAGCCTGCTAGTGATTTTCTTCTTTTTTTGGCATGTTACAATAAAGGAAGAAAAAATGCCACAGAAGAAAGGCTTGGCTCAGAAACTTGCCAACTGTCCTTGACTCAGAGGGGTTGCTGGACACAGAGAATAAACAGCATCTCAGAAAAGCAGGCCTGTGCTGCAGTATGTCCATGTTACCAGCCTTGCTGGGATGCACTGTGCCAAGTTGCTTTCCACTCCCATCCCCTGCTGACAAGAAATACTCACAGACTTTTCATCATCTTATTAAATTCCCAGTTCCTGGCTCAGATATCTCTCATATGCATTAGTTAGCTTACATCAATCACAAAGACCTGCCCATGAGCCACACAGAATATAGCTCAAAGGCAATCACCCAGAGATTGGATCATCACCTCCTGAGTTTCTCTTTCCTTATTCATAGAAGCAGCAATGCAAACTGTGTGACAAGAGATAAGTGTATGCTTTGTAGTGTCATGTGGAAAGGGAGATAACACCAGAGCATGAGGATGCAAGTGGAAAACATCCCTTCCTTGAGCAGAGCATCTACCCTGAAGCAGCCTCCTCCCACAACACCTGTATGAGGCATAGAGAGTAAAGACAGGCTAAGCCAAACCATGCAGGTCTTACAGAGCAGAGAGCCTTAATACAGCAGCTGATGAGGAGTTGAAAAGGCAGCTGACAAACAGCCAACCAGCACGACGCCTGCAGGGCATCACAGCCCTACCAAGTCCCTGCAAAGCACCTACAGTTCTGCATAGTGAGAACATGCCAACTAAAAGACTTCCCAGCAGGCAATCAAAGACGGATGAGACAGACTGAACACGTGTCCAAGCTGACAAGTAGAGCTCAAATAGACAGAGAAAGCAAACAACCATAACAAATATTTAACAAGACAATGAAAGATCACAGCCAAGAATAAAATGCATGATGTATCTAATTCCCTCCCTCTTTGCTCTCAGGCTATAGGACCACATGATGCTATGCTTGCCAGGATATCACTAACAAAGGAAAGTGAGTGAGAAATCGCATCTTGAATCACATGTTCAGCAGCAACTAAGCTGGGATCCTGGCCTTGTGTTTGGAGAAACTGGTATCAACACTACCGGTAAATAAAAGCCTAGGTCTGGGGCAGATACAAGTGCTTCAGGGTCCCCAAAACACCAAACACTGACCATGGGAGATCCTGGGAAGAAAAACACCACCAAAACACTGCAAAACATACGTCAGATTTATCCTGCTGCATTTGGTATGTAGCTATATAGAGAAGATGCTTCCACACTCCACTAGCAGCCAAATGCAGCCTCACTGAGCAGGGGTAAAATGCAAGGAGCACTTAGGCAGACTTAGTACAAGGCACAGGGCTCTGGCAGGGCCACCTCCTGCTGCTTCGAAGCTGCATTTCTAATATATCACTTGCACACTGCCTCACTAGAAACAAAGCCACACATTTAAGAAATTAATCAGATGGATTAGGAAAGGTCAAAGAATAATAATTTTGAATTTCTTGCCATTTGGAAAATCCAGTAGTGTTGCAGGTTCTCCGTGATTTGCCTGGAAAATATCACAATGCAGTTTTTCAACACTTCCAGGATGGTACATAAAAATAAATTAATCTCTAAAAGGTCTTAGGAACTGCAGGTGTACTAGAGTAGGACTCTTTTTCACACCCTGCCAAAGCATGTAGCAGCTCACACAGAACAATACAGAAACGTTTCAAGCCTTGCAATTTTGCAATGATTAGTGAGAATTTCTGCAACATCAGAAATACAGAGCTTGAGTGGTCTCAGAGTTATCCTCTTCTGTCAGGTCTGACCCCAAAATAGCTGAACATCACTGTCAAAATAATCACAGAAACAGCACACATGCCTCAGACAAAGGAGCTACTAAGAGGCAATATAGTTTTCATGCCCCAAAATAAGAAGGTATTTCAAGGCTCCAATAGGAAAACACTGCATAAGAACACCAATATGTTTAGAAGGCTCAAATCTGATCTTGTTTAAATTGGCTTCTACTTTATTATGCCAACAGCAAAGTTAAAACTCTCTTCTATGTTTCAATCAGACCTGCTACTGTTTTTTGCTAATTCCCAAGATCAAGCCAGCCTGACAAGAATCATATAATTTTACAAGGGTATCTCTCCTCCCTCCACCCCCTTATTATTGAACATTAATTTTGTGAAGAGTCTGCTGCATCATACCTGCTCTAATTTAGTAACACTATTCTACATTTCTCCTAAGCCTTCAGAAGGCTTTGCACTGAAGAAGGCCATTCTTCCAGAGCAGTAGGATTAGTACAGTCTGAGATCCTGCATTTGGTATCCTGTGGTTATAGGTTTCCAAGGGGCCAGTCACCCATGTGGCCTATCTTATGTTTAAAAAGTGCCATGGGCTTTGGTACAGGGTGAGGCTGCTGTTCCCAGTTGTGACATTGCAATTTATATTCCATTCTTTCTGCAATATCTGAAGTTCCAGCAATTATGTGACATTTAGTCAACAGGTTCATAAGTTACTGGCAGTGTGATTACATAAGCCCACTTCCCCTTAGAGAACAGGTTAAATTTTTTTTTAAAAAAAATCCAAGAACCTTGCAAATACCATGATACAGAATGACAACTGAATAGAAAACTAAGGTGTGCATAGGGGAAGTAACCAAAACTGGAAAACAGGCCAGAAGCAGGAAAAAAAAGACTCAGATTTCCGGTCTCTCACAAAAAAACTCTTCAGGTGCAAGCAAACTTCCTCTTCTTTCTAAAGCTAAGCAGTTTTTTTCCTTCTCATTGAAACAAGACAGCATTTAGTTCAGTATGCATTTATCAGGGTTGGTATAAAAAATCCTTTCCTCTAGAGATCACTTGCAATGTCAAAGAGTAGCAAACCTTCAGCCCACTCGCTTTTGTGGATTATATGTATGCATATAGAGACAGTGGATAGAAGCAGCTCCATTGTAAATCAATGGTCACAGATTGTGCTAGAGAAAAAACACTGACAACAACTGTCCTTCCTAGTCCTGGCACTTCCAGTTCAGATTTGGCAGGCAAGCTCAAGATGATTATCCTAAAAGCTGTAACAATAATCACAGTTAAAAGGACACTTCGGATGCAAAACATCAAGGGGAACTCATGTCATTTACTACAAAGGAACAAAGAAATCAAAGCCTACTGTCAACTTCAGAAAGAGTCAGACTGCTCCCATGTGTGTTTTCTTCTCTGCCATCACCTATGGTAAACTATTACCTAACAGTATTCACATTCCTCCAGCATGCCAGACTTCACCAGGCTTATGTACGATCAACCAAAAAGCCACTGCCAACTTTCACTTTCCATCTATTGTAGCGGAGTTCATCATGCTGTTAAATGCAAGTCCCTTAAGAGTGGTTTGCTGAAGAAGGCCATGGAAAATATGCAAGGAGACAAAACTGCACTCACATAATGCAAGCAGAGTCATTTGCAAGAATTTCTTGCTGTAATGTGGTCCATGTTATGAAACCCTGGCAGAACCCTGTATTGCATCACTTCCTGTTCTCTAATCCATCAATCTTCCCATAAATATTTATATGCACATAGAAAAATACATACACAGAAATATGCCACATTTTTCCATTAGCCTTTCTCTTCTGACTGATGCATTCGTAGTTACAAGAGATTATAACAAGGATTGGCATAATAGTGAATCACCCTCAACAGCACACTGCGCTTTTACAACTAGAAATAGAGGGATCAGAGAGATTAATCCTCTGTCCTGGATGAGACAAGGAGCCAGTGACAGGAAAAGCAAATATAAATAGGCAGAGAAGGCTTTGTCTTGCTACAGCTCCCACTGGTTTTGAAGAAGTCTCTTCAACAAATAAATGCTTTAGGAGACCTTTACAGATGGCATTAAACAATGTCATCTCTTTTCTAAATCCTGCAGTAATTTGGAAATGAGGGGTCCCCACAAATAATCCTGTGACATCACCTTCCTTCTCCCAGGAAAGTAAAGGCCAGGTCCACTGCCAAGAGAAGTGCTTACAGTAGAAGATCTGACTGAACACTTCCTCAATATTTAACTGGTGCTATAGGGCAGGTTGCTCAGAGTCAATTTGTTGCTTCCTTCAGTTAATGGTACTCAAATGGTCCTCTAGAGGCAAAATTCACCCAAATCCCATGACTAGAAGCCAGTTTCTAGTTTCAGTCCTAGGGGTCATGGCAATGTGAGGACCACTACATGTGTGGTGTGCCCATGGAAATTCTTGTGTAATGAGAAAGCAGAACTTCAAACTCAACTCTAGCAACAAGAGCAAAAACACAGGTCCCTTCCTCAAGCTGCACAATGGCACAGAGTTATTAGCAGTAACTAAGTCTGAGTGACAAATTATTCTGGTCATTAGAATCAGCAGATCAGACCCAGGGGAAGTCTACCTATTTATTCAGAAGCATTGGGTTTTTTTCTCTACCTATACTCTTCCTTGCAAGCTCAGTACACACACTAAAGAGGAACCAAACAGCTTTTTAAAAATTAAGCAGATTTGAGAGGAAGAGAGACTAAAAGGATTAGTATACTTTTAAAAAAATTAGCAACTTTATAAGTACACTTAAAACCTATTCTTTTTTTTCTTCTTTTTTTTTGGTTTGCCACCCTGGAGTCTGTCCCCTTCTTTCTTTCCTTCCCCTATTATCCACCTGATCCTTTGATTCAAAGGGAGAAGTTTCTCGTCCTGTGTCGAGGACATGACAGAAGTCAAGCTACCAGCTCAGGAAAGAACAGCTGACAACATTCTTACTCCTTGTAATGAAGCTCTTATCCTGGATGGTGCATAAACACATGATCTTACTGAAGCCATGACCAAACTGGGAGACAAACTCAGCCTTAGTTGAGGTAGCAGCGATTTGTTAAATGATGTTCTTAAGTCCAATGCCCATTTTCCCAAGGAAGAAGTCTGGTGCTGTTGTTCATCTGCAGCCTCACCTGCAAAATGGACTGATAACATGTACTGTGTCCTGATGCCCTTTGAAGGGCACATAGAAGCTATGAAGGGCGTATATTAAGGCATACCCAACTGATACATGCAATTTACCTACTCCCAATATATACAGTATTTATATTTCATATGAATTTTGGGTAAGTATTTTGAAATGTTTACAGCTGGGATCTTTAAATGAGTCTCTAGGGATAAGGAGCTCATCTACTACCTTTATTTCATATAACTATGGAAAAATCTCAGCCACACTTTCTAGAACCTTTCACTATTTTCCACCCATTACATATATATATACACACTACATATAGGCAATATATGTGCATTTCATCTAAAATTTCCAATTTCAGTTGAGTCCAACCAACCATGACATTCTGCCAGGTCAAATTCAAGATTTGCCATAAGCCCCCCCACTTGCCTGCAGGTACCAAATGTGAGCTCGGTCACTTTAAAAGACAGAGAAGTTTAACAGTCATTTACAAACACCTTTGACCTAGATCAGCCCAAACGGACATATAATAAAGGCCAGCCTTCCTTCTTGGTCCTTGGGGAAAATAAATTGCAAGCACTAGAAACTGCTGATGGTTGAGATCTCTTGCTGTTGGTGAACTGTCTGGCTGTCTGGTGATGAGTTACATTTAAGACTAACAAAGCTCTTAAAGCATACCTTTAATTGCAAAAAGACCAGGTTTCCAAGGGCTCTTGTCCATTTACCTATCCCAGAATCAATAAACACTATGTAATCCATTATTTGATTTTTCAGTGCTTCACATGAATGTGGATACCTTGATAAAATCCCACAAAAACATTGTGGGAAGCAGTGGAAAATAATCTGGTGTAGAAATTACGAGCTCTTTTGAGAAGTTTTCAATAAAATCCAAACAGAACTAATAAAACTGACCCTATCTCAGTGAGGAGCATAACAATGTGGAGCTGTGAAAATTCACAGTGAACAAAGCCCACCGAGCAAGTGTAACGCCAGCTCTGCTGTGCTACATCAAGCTGCCACCAGATCTTTGCAGCAAACTCACAAGTCAGCAAAACAGAAGTCCCAGCAAGCCCTGCATGAGTTCTGTCTCACTATGGAAATTAATACAGTGAATTAGATGTGCAATTTACATGGTTCACACAGTCCCTGCAGCAGCTAGTACTAGATGCTCCCAAAAAAAAACTGGCACAAGCAGTAAATGGATAACTTGTTCCCCAGGAAGATTTCCCCTCTAATACCTCATGCCCTGGAAGTTTTCCCCATACTTCCAAGTTTTTCATTCCTTATAGTTTTCTACAGCTTTGCTAGTCACTATTTGTCTGCCACACACACAGTCCAAACACAAGGTTGTTCAGAGTTCCTGGAAGTTCCTTCCTCCAATGTCTGGTAATTTTTTATGGTCCATCTACAGGCTCTTAAAGAATGCTAGTTAAACACTTGTACAGGATCAAGAGTTCCTCATATTTTGGGGGGAGGGTAGAAGGGTAGAAGAATAACAAAACAAAATAAAAACCAGAAAAACAAAGAAGAGACCTCATTCCTGTTTTCATTTTTTCCTGGCAGATAGCCATGCACACTCTATTATGCACATTTTCTGAAGCTAGCTATCAGCCTCGCTAGGGCTGACCAAGGTACATGGTTAGAAAAACCCATAGCAGGAGACTGCTTTTTCTTACTCAGCAGGATCAATTCAGGGCTTGGAACAACCACCTTCAACTCCTTCCTTGAGCAGCATTATTACTGGAAGCTGTCACATTCCTGCAGTACCCTGCCTTCCCCACTAACGTCAGTGTTTGGAAGAACAGTAAGGAAATCAGTCTGTCAGACACTTTGGTACATTGCCTAAAGTACCTGTGACAGCCTCAGCAGCTGGGAAGTCCTTTCACCCTTGAACATGGGAGAGTGGCTTGTCCAAAATGTTGGATCTAAAATAACATAAGTTTAAATAAAGAAAACCCAAACTCATCCTGAAAATATAGAAAGTTCATCCAGCACGCTGAATTAACGTACCCGTATAACAGTTAAGACTGCGCAAAAGCAGCCCGGTAGCAGGTGCATTTTCTAGCACTAGACCTCACCTGAACATCTCCAACAATTTTAGCCCTGCATCCATATGCTGAGGCATGAAAAGCATGCAGCTTATGTGACACCCCAAAACAGAAAATTGTTGCTTTTTAATTAGTTTATCTTTACACGCAGAACTGTTAGCTAGGGATAGCTGAAAGCCAAGTTAAAAAAAAATAAATCAAAAGAACAACAAAAAACCCAATACCGTAACAACAAATATTCAGTGAATTGTTAATTTCTTAAGTTTACATTAGACCTACAGCACACAAAGTTCCCAGCAAAAGGGCAGCTATTCGGACTTCAGCAGTCCCACCATTTTCAGCAACCGCAGCAGAATCAAGTCTCACTTTCTCCGAGCAGCTACAAGGTTGCTCCGAGCAGAGTCTGGCACCAAACAGTTTGGGCTGCAGCTGAGAAGCTGCTAACACCCCCAGCAGGTATTATTTCGGGTGCTAGGGCATACCCTTGAGATAGAACATTGATGTTTCCAGCAATCCTGGTCCTCCAGCAGGCATCAGTAATTGATCAGTAATTGATCAATGTTGACAGATTTCAAACAAAATACCTCAGGTCCGATAAATAAAGTGTTTTGCAAAGAAAACTCTTCTCTGAAAATGTCTGACTAGGACTATAGCTAGATCAATCTCATCCTTATCTGACACTACTCCAAACCAATTTTAGAAGCACAAATTCATAAAGATTGCTGTTGCTTCACTGAAGCGTTACTGTCAGACCGGCTCTCTCCCACCCCCATCTTCCTTCCAGTATTTCTTTCCACCTCCGCTCAAGCTCTAGCCAGATAGTCTCTTCTCCGTTTCTGCTGCTGGGTTATTTCACAGATTTGCCACGCTCGGAAACAGACCGGTCCTGTGCCAACCGCAGGGCTGAGCCGCGTGCCCTCTTGCACTGCGGTTTGAGACAACTCATCGGGCATTGGCACACACAATTCGCGCTTTGCTTCGCTTTCAGCGCACTAAAATGAGGAGAAGTTAAAGTGTTACACTTCGGAACAACTCGAGCATTACTCTGCCTGCCAACTAGCTCCAGAAAGCATGAAGGAATTCTGACTATTTCTTAGCCTGCCGTGAAACTTCACGACACGTTGTGACCAGCACACCTTGTGCACTGTTTTCCCTGGCGTGTCTCTGTTCCACGTAGCTCACGGAACGCGGATTCGCGTCCTCCTCCTAACGGGACACCTGGTGCAAACACGGCCCCTTTCCCACAGCTGATCCGCTCCCGGCTTCCCCGCAGCAACACTAATGCTCCCAGCGCCAGCAGCGGCAGCTGAGGCTGTGCAGACAAAGGCGGCGGAGGTGGCAAAGCCTCTTACCAGGGAATTAGGTGCCGCTTCCCCAGCTCCGACCGAGGAGCAGCCCTGCACGCCCCAGCGGCCAGGGTGCCCCGCTGTCCCTGCCCGGCCGAGCGGCGCCGCACGGTGCCCGGGCAGCAGAGCCGGGCCGGGCCGCGCCGCCGGCCGCTCGCCCCGAAGCGCCTCACCTGCCGGACCCGGCGGGGCGAGCGGCCGGCCCGGGACGAGCGGCGGCCGCGGGGCAGCGAGCCCGGGGCAGGCGGCCCCGCAGCAGCCCGCCCTGGGCCCGGCCGCGGGGCCCGGCCTCGCGGCGCCGGAGCAGCGCCGGACCCCGCTCGGCCCCCGCGGAGGAAGCGGCGGCTGCCCGCGGCCAGGGCGGCGGCCGAGCCTACCTTGGTGGTGCCCCGCACAGGGCCCGGGCCGGCGGCTCCTCCTCCGGCTGCGGCGGCTGCTGCTGCCCATGCCCGGGGCCAGGAGGCGGCGGGCCGTGGGGCTTGGAGGCTTCTACGAGGCCGGTCTCTCCCCCAGCTCTCCCCCGGCTCCTGTTTACCGCGGCTCCCCGGGCCGGGCTGCCTGTCAGCGCGCCGCCCCGCCCCGGCCCGCCCCCGCCGCCATGGCCCGGAGCAGCACGGGCCGGCGAGGCGAGGCGGCCGCTCCGCAGCGGGACGCGACTGTCCCGGCGCCCGATCGCCTCCCGCTGGCGCTTCCCCCGCGGTGCCTCTCCCGCTGGAGCCGCCCCCGCGGGCGCGCTCGGACCCGCGCGCTGCGGCCAGGAACGACGCCTGGCACCTGCGCGGGGGCGGCACCGGGAGCGGCGGGCACCGGGAGCGGCGGGCACCGGGAGCGGCGGGCACCGGGAGCGGCGGGCACCGGGAGCGGCGGGCACCGGGAGCGGCGGGCACCGGGAGCGGCGGGCACCGGGAGCGGCCACAGCAGCAGCGGAGCGAGCGGGGTCCGGCTGTCTGAGCTCAGCCCTGCCTCCCGCAGCCGGGGACGCTGCTGCCACTACTGCTCGCGCTTTAGTACGTGGAATAAAACATTTTAACTTCACAGGGTGCCATTTGACTTTTTAAAAAATGTATGTATGCTGAAAGCCTGAAGATACAGCCATCGCCGTAAGGTGTTTTGTATTCATCGCTCAGTGCACGTATTGATTTTTCAGCAAACAAATACGTCAGTTTGCCCCGTACTTGTATCTGGGTGCCATACTCTCTTACTATTTTACACTTTTGTTATACAAGCAGGATACTTAATCTTTTCTTCCCAAAGATATCTCTCTCCTGAGATATGCTGGAATAGGTGAACTATGCAACTGAGGTGAATTTTGCAGGGGGGAAAAGTAAAGTGAGTTTTATGAGAATAAGTCAAGGGAGGGTTTTCTGTGTCTATGTGTCTACATGATGTCTGTCCCACTTGGGAATAAGTGTAAAATGACAGGAAAATAGGCAGCTTCACTGAACAGTTTCTGTCAGTGCAGCACGGTCAAGAAAGCAGATACTATTCAGAGAATAAAACAGAAAACAGGGAAACCTCCTGACTTGACACAAAAATTCATTCACTAAACCAAAGTTGAAATTTTCATCTTCTGAGTCTGCACTTCACAATAATTTACAAAGCTCCAGGGAGATTACATTTACCCATCAAGAACAGTGCAAAAAGCACAAAATGAGTAAAGTAACCCCTTTTCATGCAGAGACCACCCTCTACAGAAAAATGACATGTTAGATCAGGATTGCAGAGCACAGAGAAGCTGGGCTGAAATAGTGTCGTTACATGACAGCACTAGTACCATGTAGTGAAGGTGGGAGAACACCACCCAGGGTGTACAGTGTGTCTTCCTGGGAAGAGGAGAGTGTGTGTAGAACTCCAATTCAGTCCTATGTAGGTCAAAGTTAACAGATTGTATTAAAATAGGGTAACATGCATATGTGATTATAACCTTTGACCTCTTGATAGGCAGTATAGGTTTGTAAAGAGAACTAGTACTGCTGGCTTACCTTGAGGCCACTGGCATTTCTCAAGGGAGGCTCTTTCCTTCCTTCACACTCTCAATCCATTTTGTTGTGTGGTTTGTCTGTGTTTATAAATTATTTTTCAGGTTAGGATTGTATTCCACTTTGTGAACAGCGTAGCTCACCACTCACTGCTGTGTGCCAGGAAAAGGGCTTGTAGACACAACTGGAATAGAAGTAGACATTATACAGAAAAATAGTCACACCGAGCAGAGGCTTTCCAGGCAAACTAGAATAACTAAGGATTACACCTGAAATGAAAGAAGCCACAATAAACCACTTTGCAGATCTAAGCTTTCCCTGTGTTTTAAAATTATTGCTCCATGGTCTCTGTTTCCCCAGAAAGCTTGTCTTGTATTTTAATACATTGTTGTTCTTGGCTTAAAGTCTCAGCAACAGACTCCGGAACACAGGACTGCAGAGCTGAGACTAAAGCCGCAATACTGAAGGGCAAGCACCACGGTGGAACACCCTGAATCCCTCACAGCCTTCAGTAGAAAATGCAAACCTAAGCTGTTGCAAATGTTCCCCCCTCAAACTTGCAGCTAAATTAAAAAATAGGAAAGAATTAATAAACTTAAAGGCCATTAGTGAAATATTAAATTCTTCCAGATAGTGTTGGTGTTCGAAACCTGAGTAGAAGATACAAGGTTTTAAAAAATTATGGGAACGGAACAGAACAGTTCCATTTTGCTAATTGAATAGCTCTGGCCTCAGAGTTACAGAAAAAACATAGTTTGGGAATGCATGCCTAGAAATGCACGTCACACTTAGCTGAAGAACTGATTGATCTACAGAGAGAACTGCCCCAATGCCCTGCACACAAGGTCTGGACTGTGAGCACACACATGGCCTTACTTGCCAACAACAATAAACACAGTTTTATTGAATTGATTTAAAAAGACAAAACAAAATTACCTCTATATCCAGTAAACTCCAGTCTTCTCCAGAAGCAGCACAGGTCTAGCATATGATTGTAAGTCTGTGCTTTTTAGAAATACTTTTACTCCTTTTAGCATGAAGACCTGAAAGTAGTGTGGGGCAGAAAGCCTGAACAATACCAACTGTTGTATTCCTTTTTTGGTCCTTAATTAATACAATACATACAGTAGTTTTGTGGAAAAGCATAAATAATTTTTCCCAGATAATTATAAAGGATCTTTTTAGTCTACAATGTTGGTCTGAGCACCTGCATGTTTCCATAGCAACTCCACAATATGTCAGGGATTACTTTGTAATTCCACTGTGTTTCGAGTATAGTTTTTCTCCAAGCCAGCTCAGTTCCTCTAGTTCCTTCAACCTGCATATCCTGAGCTGTGTGTTCTCCCACCTGTTCACTCTCTCGTATGCACGACTGGCCAAAATAAAAGTTCTCTGATGACCTTATATTTTACTGAAGGTGAGCTGAGAGTTCATTCCTTCCTGCACTGTTGTTCTGCTGGTTTCTGCCTGTGCTAGGTGAATAAAACAGATTCTGGTAGGAGAGGGAAAAGTGGAGTCATTAGGGAAGGTGAACAGAGTTGATGGGAATTCAAGTAGAAAGATGAAAGGAAATACAAAGTTTACTTTCTTCCTGACTGATTAAGGAATCAGCTTTTATCAGAAAGGCACCAGATTTCTGAGGTTAAATCACCTTTAACAAAAACACTGCCAGAGCACCAAGGTGGTGATTTGGAGACATCTTAAGAAATGTTTTTTCAAAGTGCCTGAAATTCATCAAACTTTCCTCAGTCTCAGGTGTGGGATATAAATCAGTACTACAGTAAATACATCCTACTAGATCCTGGCATTTGAAAATCACTATGATGATTTGAAACCCATCTCTGGGACAGACTGGCATGAGCTATTGAAATCTCACATGGAAAACAGCAGGAGAAAAGAGCATTCCTGCCTGCAGAGCAAACTGTAACCTCTCTCCAGTGCGGTGCTGTAGGAGCCTGGAACACTGTGGATGCAGCGGACAGCGGCTGCAGCCAGCCTGACACGCAGCACGTTTAATCTGGCGTGGTGTGTGACAAACAGCCATGACAACACAGCCCAGCAGACTTCAGCAACTCTTCAGCAGTCATGTGAGGGTGCCTTTGAAGACTGACAAGATTGGATACAGCTTTGAATCTGTCTTGGAGCAGATAAGAAATAAAGCCTAACTCAGGCCTCAAAAACACTGTCCTCTGTAGAAGCTTTCAGAGGTATTTTCTCCTTTCTGAGCTTCAAAACTAAAGGTTAGCAAATACAACAAATTGACTTTTTGAGGTGATTTGTCTAGGTAAAACTAGCCACCTGGGTATGGGTGAACTGGCTCTAGAGAAATCCAACTCACAATGTTAAGGTGTCACACATGATTAAAGCTTATAGCACTGCAAGTCACTGTCATTTAGTATCCAAATGAAAAAAGTGCAGAAAGTACATTGGTCCTTTCTTTGTATCCCAGCCAATTTATTGCTTATTAAAGGCAGCATATGCACTAGTACAAAAAGTGAAGCTCAGGGTCAAGTAATGCTTCTCCGGAGGTCAGGTGGTACTGCAACTGGGTCTAGGGCTCACCATGTTCTTCCCCCGCTTTGGAAAAGAGACAAAAAAATAAAGCTTTCTCACTTCTGATAAAAATTTGGAAAAAGGATCTTGCCAGTTTGCTTCACTTTCACATTTGTTACTCGGATCATTAAGGAATGTATAGAAAGTAATTTGTCCCATACCCAAACATGCAGAGGAGGAATGACATTTTCCAAGCCTACCTCTTAGCAGCCAACACTCAGCTTTGGCTCTCCCCACTGCTATCAGATTGCATGCAATCCACATGCAGATGTGGTGAAGGCATGAAAACAGGCAGTCTGGCTCTGTGTAACAAACCCCATACATCATCTTCCTCATAAGCACAGCTATTGTGCTGAACTCAGCCATATGTTCCCCTTACAGAGCTTTCCTACGTTTTTTTCCTCATACTCTTAACTAACACTATTTACATCCTGTCCAGACTACATGAAGATTAATAATACCAAGCATTTCTATGGGACCTTCTTGGAAGAATCCTAGGCATATTTCACCTGGTATTGTTTTAATCACAATTTTAGAGGCTTTCATTGTAACAGTACCTTGAGCAGCTTATAGCTAAATACACAATACAGGAAAATGAGAACCAGAGAACTGTAGATGACGAAGTATAATGCAAAATAAAAGGAGATTTGGAGGACAGCAGGCATAATTAAAGCTCCGTCATAGTAAAGACAGTAAATTGCTACCATAAAAAAGATGAGTAAGAGGGGATGTGATTCAAAGACAGAACATACTGAATATTCAGGAGACACTGTTCTCCCTTTCTCATAAAACTAGACCAAATGAATTTCAATTTAAAAATGGTAGGAAATTCAAAACTGCAGTGAAAGAAAATTCTTTTCACGTTACACATATAAATAAGTGAAACTATGAATCTATCAGGATTCAAAAATAGTTTTAGACCTTTATGGACCTCCAAATTAATATCATACTGTACACTGAGATAGCAAGTTCTTCACAATTCAGACTAGTCATTAGCATAGGAGGTAAAATCCAGTGTCCTGGATTTTACCCCCTGAATACTGTTTACTGTTCCTGAATACTTGGTTAGGGAATTTTTGCACCTTCTGCAGTGACTGTTCCTCCGGCTCCCAGAGACAGATGGGAGGCTGGATGGATCTCAGGCTAATCCAGTCTATTTTGATGAGTCCTATGTCTCCCCAAAACAAACTACCTATGATGACTGGTAAGACAGGTGATGCTAAGAAGAAATCCTGTCACTCAACTCTCAGACTCAAGACCATGTTTAAAACCAAAGGTATTTCATTATTTATCTGTGTTGTAATTTTGCATCAGCCAGTGCAGCTGTTTAACAAATAAGGGCCATTATGGGCAACAGTTCCAGCACTTAGGTACAAAATTCAGGCAAAATAAATCTAAGTCTCATTAGTTCAAGTTTAAAAAAAAAAAAGGTCTTCACATTCAGTTTATGGATAAAAGGGAGAGAGAAAAGATTATTCACCTTTTAAAAAATCATACACATTTGCTAAAAAATCCCTCACATAGAGAGAAAGAAGTGAGGGTATTTTGAACCCTCCAATTCTTCCTTTTAGAAAACTTCAGTGTTTTCATTTCCTGCTCATTAACACTCTTAATTACATACCATGCAAACAATACTATTTCTGTGATTAGGTACTGTTTTCAATTTCTGGTGCTGGGCAGAACACCTAATTTCAGCAATAATTCACCATCCAGATGTGATTAGAATATAATTCTTACGGAGCTATATATATACTTCCAATAAATATGGTGCATAGTAATCAGTCTTTCTGAAGATTGGATTAAAAAGGAATGAAACAGCCTTAAAACGTGGTTTAGAAAAAAATTTCTGCCACAGACGAACTGTAAAGCTTTTTGAATTGCAAGGCTAGGCAAGACAGATAGTAAGGAGTGTTCACTTTAGTTACTGGCACACCTTCCTCACACACCTCTGAATTTATATTTTCATAGCCTCATCCTGTACCCATAAGAAAAAAAACAGTTATTTTAAAGTAAGAAATTATGGGGACATGCAGTATTTTTACCAGACATACCTGGTGAACATAGCTAAACATACCATCCAACATAGCTTGGCTAACAGACACCTCTGAAATCCATCCTTGCAGGGTTAGTGGGAAGGAAGAGAGAAGGGCAGTCTAGTCTTCAATACCTAATAAATCATATCATTAAACCTGGCAAGAAACAAGTTTCTGAGGTACTCTTTCATTCTGATTTTTTAAAAACCTTTGGGATCAGGAAAAGGAATGTTATTGCTGACCTCAGATGTGTTCAGAGTGGGCTGAGTAAGGGTCATAAATGACGACACTTTTTTTTTTTTTTGGCAAATCTCATTATTGCACAAACCCAAAACTTTTTCCCATTTTTAAAAAATGCCTCTGCTGCCCTCTGGTGTTCCTTCTCTGCAGCTTCATGTACAAAGCAAATGCAAGAGAAATCCAGAAAAATCTGCCACAACGTCTCTGTGAAGAAGTTATGCACAAGCGAGTGGATTACGCTTCCAGATGTGCTTCTCATCTACATAAATGTTCTCATGTAAGCAACTGTGGCTCAGAGCTAATATAGATACCAGAAAAACTGTCAAATGCATCTCAAGATGAACCTGATTTACAGAAAGATTGGAAAAATATGACCCAACATAAAAGCTGCAGGTGGGAGCAACTACTTACAGGCAGAAGCAAAGCCAAAGCCACAGTTCACACTCAAAAGATGGTGCCCCAGTATGAAAGCTGGAAGTACTTGAAAAGAAAGCAAAGTGTCTAATCCATTACATGCAAAACAACCTAGAAAAAATTCATTTTATATTTTGTAGTATGAATTAACAATTCTAGCCTTGTCTACAACTGAAGACTGAGCAGAAGGCAATTACATCCCAGGGGACTGCAAACTAAATAGATGGAAATTGCAAGCAGACAGATTTTTATCACCATGGGCTTCTACAGATTCCAGAGAAAGGAATTATTTAATTCAAGATCCAAAACCATTTCTGACACCTCCATGGTGCCTATCAGTTTGACACAAGAATCCTGGAGGTCATTCAACAAGAGACCAGCCTGGTTTTGCCTCACAGGTCCTCAAGCATAAAAGAAACAAGCAAAAAATATTGGCAGGAAGGTAGAGAAGAGCACACACCGAAGTAACTGTTCAACTTCCAACATGTAAACTCTTTACAATACAATAATCTAATTACATGAACACACAAAAGCTCAACATTTGTCTTCAGCAGACGCATTGCAACACGGTACACTAATACTCAAACCCCAAACCATTTACGTAAGTTTGCACAGTAAACAGTAATTAATCCAAAAGAGAAACTAACACAGGACTTGGTAAAAGCCAATAGCATCTGAATTAATGATTGAAACAGTTAACTTCAAATTAAAGTGCTCTTGCAGTACTGATTGAAAATTAATGCCTGTAACACATTGTGAGAACAAAACCAGTGGAGTTCTAAACAAAAAGTATCTGTATTAAGTATAATTAAAATGAGATATAATAAAAATTATGAGAAGCTAAGCACATGGAAATTAGATTATTAGTGCATTGCATATTCTAAGACAGCATTGTTGTGCACTTCATTATACATATGCAGAAAGGGAGAGTCAAAATTGAGATGTGACTCAAAGACTTCTACCACATATCTGTTAAGTAGCTGTACTAAAATTTGAGTATGGCCATTCCAACACACTGCAAAACAATTTCCTGACAATTATACTTCTGCAAAATCAGATTAAGTGATCACAGACCACATTATTGTAATTCACTTCTTACCAAATCCCTACTGTACCTACAAACAGTGCAATACCTCTCTTTAGAATGTTGCTGAGCTGTGTGTAACTGCTAGGAAAAACACTTATGCATTTGTCACGTTCCTTATTCTTTTCCTTCAGCATCAAACACTGTCCCATGCTGGAGATGAAAAAAAAATTCCAGGCAATTCATGGTACATAGCACAGCTCAATAACAACATGTTTGTCAGATCAGAGGAACTTCCTCCATTAATTACACGCACAGAAGTCACATACATGGAATGACCTTTTTATCTTATCAATGATTATGAACATTTTTTTCCCAAGCTCATCACTGTGAAAACTTCAGGTTTAAGAAGTTTCAAGTGGACTGCATGAAATGGATTTCCTCCAAGGATGAGATTCTTCAAGTTAGTTCTCCCTCTTTCAGTGATCATCTTTCTTCTTTTTGACCTTTCTTCTTTTGACCGTTATTCTTACAGATCTCCTACCCTTTGACTGGAATGCAGCATAGATCATTTTAATACTACAGCCAACTAAGTAGCTGAGGACTTTGAAAGACAGGAACCATGACATTTGATTACCTAGATACAGTGTGGGGGGATTTCTTTTGTTTTGGTGGTTTGTCGTGGGTTTTTTATTAATCCCTTTATACTGGAACACTTCATGCAACTTATGCTTATAAAAGTATTGCACAAGCACTAAGGGAATGAAAGAAGAAAGTCTTTCAGTAGATATATTCCTCCAAAAGCAGTTTCTGCAGTGGCTACATAATCATTAGAGAGGTCTCATGCATTTACTGGATTGCTTTTATATTGTATCAGCTGTAGGGGAGAAATGTTAATACATGCCATTTATTGGGCATCGGTTTTGCCTTTGCAAGTACACCTGTAAGACTTCAGGAGGTTTATTTAAAGCATACAGTGTTGGTCACACTATTCCTAATGAAGTTGGTGGGAATTCCTCCCACCACCTTCAGTATGAATAGGTATGAGCCAGTGCTTGTGAAAGAGAAAAAAAAAAGAAGAAAATAAATATACCCTCCCAACAGAGCCCAACTTTTAATTTAGGAATGCTCCGTAAGAGATAAGTTATTCCGTACATTTATGACAGCATAAACAAGAATAAAATTTAATATTTATTAGAATTTCTTCCAGTAACAGCATTCAACATCTTAACAAAGCAAGTTGTGAAGTCTTAAAAAAATCTAGATTACAAAAAAAGTTAAAATAAGTTGTTTCTTATATTTAATGGCAACGAACAGGGAACCTTCTATTTAAAAACAAACTTGTCATATAAACAGCATTATTTTAAGAAAATGTGATTAAGATGATATGTAATTTTCAGAATGGACACACAGTGTACGAATATCAATCGGAATGAAACAGAGGGGTGGAACACACTATCCCCTTAAAATCTCAAAACAGGCTTTTTGAAGAAAGGGGAGGGAGGAGGACCTTTCTAGTGAAATAACTTAGAAGATACCACACAATGGACAAAACCAAGAGTACAGAAGACATTACGTGACACCCTCATTACAACACCCCCTCAACTCTGGTTATACAGTAAAGTTAGTAAAGTGCATCTTTAAAGACTTGTCTAGTGAAATAGCTTTTCCAAATATAAAACACAACACGTGCAGTAACAGTTAAATCATAGTGTAAGATTTTAGAAACTAATTTTTAACTTTTCATTCACTCAAGAAGAAAAGTTTTAACTGCAGTAGTGTTCACATTATTCTTCGATGCATCCTCATGTGCTTTTGTTACTTGGCAAACCTTTAAATACGGAGCATGGCAAAAATATGCAGTTTAAGCAAGTGCTTCTCTCAATTCAAAACAATTCTTCAACAGCAGAGTGGCCACATGCAGCACAACCATGTCAAATTTTGGGAAGTTTTGGTGCACTAATGATGGGATTGGTCTCCTGTAAATACCTCCGTCCCGCACTCTTGTAGTCGTAGGTGCAGGTGTGAGTCTCTGCATAGCGGTGTGTTGCACAGAAGTTGTTTCCACATCTGAAGAACCAAGAATATTACAGGTTACAAGCTTTTAGAAGCTTTTAATGCTCTGACATGCTGGGAGCCATTCTGCTTAATCATGTGTTAAATGACAGAGTTGTCTGATTTGTTATCATCCTTGACTGAGATAACATTAACTGGTGGAGTACACAAAATGACATTTCCCACACTGAATGTTTTTGTTTTGACCCAACAGTCTCTTCAGCTGGTAAGCTAAGCAAGATCAGTACTCCATGAACCAGTTTGTAAGGATCAAATACACTTACAAATTTAAGAATGATTAAGAGCTTCATTTACTTTCTTTCTTTTTTAAGGACCTCACACAATATTAGTTGGCAGAATTCAGAGGACAAAACCACGGACAGTAATTCTCTCAGGAGAAATCCATGTAATGCATTTCAATTCAAAACCACAACATCACTCAGACAATCGAAACAGTTGTTTTTCACACAACTTCTGCCTGGCATAAATTAAAATTAGCCATTTAAGATTAACAAATACAGTTTAAGTCAGCTGTTAAGACACCAGAAAACTACAGGGGACATAACATCCTGTAGGACTTCAAAAGGGTTCATTTATCCAATATCAGTTGCAATTTTGGTGAGTTAAAATTAGGTTTTTTGCTTCAAACTTGACAGTTCTGCAGCTAAGAGTCTTAGCAAGAGAAATGTGTACTGTGGATGTTGCATATGATCTGGAAAGGTGCTTTACTTGGAGACCCATACTGCTGTCCTGTTGCCTGATTATTTGATAGAGATGCTTCTTGACAGTAAAACACTGACACCACTCAAAATCAGAATTCTGTGGAAATGGATTAAGTGTTACCCATCGAACTCACACTATAATCCCCTATTTATTTATCTATCTGGGTTCCTAATAAACTCTGCAGCTGTTCCTGAGGCTTTGTGTGCTTGGAAATAAATTTGCTTTCCTTTGGTTCTTGGTCCCATAATCAGAACTCTTCTTATATAACTGTATTCTCTATTTGGTTTATGCTGCTTTCTAGTAAAAGGTCCTATGGTTGCTTCTCTTGAAACCAAAACTGATGCTAGAGCCACTTCTCCCTTCATTTTTAACTTTAAGCATGCTGGTTAGTTACTTTTAGAAGAGTTTGCAGCTATTTGCTCATCAGCAAAGTGAGTAGTGTCCAAAACTGTTTCAAAATCAGAGACTGAAGAGTCAGCAATGAGACAATTCCTCATCCTGAAATTCTCCATACGATTTCCCAGTGGAAGAAGTTCTTTTTCATCTTGCTGTTGTTGGTGTGAACTAAGATCAGCTCCAAATGCAGCCCTTACAGTGCAGCAGTTCTCAACCTAGACTAGCTCATAGGAAACAATACTAAGAAAAAAATATCTTGTAGGGACAAAAATACTCAGAAAACGAAGATTAAGAGATAGAGTGGGGCTTTTTTCTGGTTTTTTTTGTTGTTTGGGGCAGGGGGGTTGTTTGTTTGGAGGTTTTTTTCATTTGTCTTGGGATTTTTTGTTGCTGTTTTTTTTTTACAGCTTCCCAAGACCACCACCAAGCACCAGGTCTCATAGTGTTGTCTAGAAGTAATGATGTGGGGGACCAGCATTCTGGTGTTCTGCATTTGAGATGCTCTAAATGTTCAAAGGTGACTGAAGTCTTGCAAAAAACAGAACGCACATAAAATCCAAAATTTGTTGAATACAAATTTGTGTAAGTTCATAAACTGTGAAGATACGCTGCAACAGGGAGAAATCTGAGGGAGATTTATGAGAAACTGTACCAAACCCCTTTTCCTGAAGTTGCTAAAGGTATCATTATTGATGAGAAACTCTGCAGAACATGTATCTGTAACAAGTTCTTCTCCCACCAGTATAAAGTATCACTGTTTTTTGTTATCTTGTTCATTTCCTGGTATCTTCCATTCTGTTAACTTCTATTTCTTTACCTTCCTGGAAGAACATATACCTCAAGAGCACAACAGGGGTAATATTCCCGAGTTCTAATTCCGGTAGTTTTGCTGAACTGAGAATTGCAACTTTTTTGAAGGCTGCCTTTTTATTTGCTGTGCTTAAGGAATACCATGCAGCAAAGAAAACTTTTTGGTTATCTCAGCTATCAATTTTAAGTAACAGCTGGTTATATACTCAGCCTACCTGCACTCATAGCTGGTTGCCAATCCAGTTTTCTTGCCACAAAGAAAGCAGTGCTTTGAAATTTTCTTTTTTGCTTGAATTAAGCCATTCACAGGTGGAAGATGCGTTGCTTCACCTGCTTTCAGAAGCAGAAAGACAGCAAAGATATTTTAACTTAGTCACGAACTAGTTAAATGTTATCTTTTGAAACGCAGATTAATTTTGCATTTCTTAGGATACTTCAGGTGAGAACCTCAAAGCCTAAAAGGAGAGGAAAAAAACCCCGAAAGCCAAAACAGGAAGCACATGAACACCTTTGAACCTATGAACACCTTTGGAAGAGGCATCACAGTGCTCAGAACTGTTATTTTGAACATCCTTAAAAGTTCACACAAGCATGACGTTACAGAACAAATCAAGAAACACGTCTCTTAATGGTCTTCCCAGGTACAAAATGAGCACACTCAGAGTGTCACTGGGAAAGCACTGTGCACAATGACTTTACAAAGACTCAACTTGGCAATCCAGTACTTAGCATCCAACATATTCAATATACCACTTTGCCACCTAAGTACTGCAACATTTAAAAATCTTGCTGGTACTCCATAATTTCAAGAGAAGTACAGTATTAGACTACAGGCCTCTGCTCAGCTATATGGTTATATTATGCACTTTGCAGATGTTTGCAAAATTTCTATACTTAAAAATTTATTTTTACTTTTTGCCATGTAAATCTTGGCTGTTGGTTTACTAACTGGAGATCATGTAAAGAAAAGGCTTCTCCTTTCTTATTCTCCCTTCCCACTACAGAACTTCTTTGTCCACAACTTGCTTAAGCATATTTCCCACATCTGGAGAGCAATGCGTCCTCTCAAACATTCTTTCAGTGTTTCTACTGTTGCATTGTCAGTACGTTCCCAAAAAGTTATCTCATGAGTTCACAAATATTTTTTGTCCAGCACACCTTTAATACCAACAGTCATTTCTCAGTTGAAATGCAACAGACTACACTCAATAGTAGCACCAGGCAGTCACTACACATCACAGTCATCACTACCAACCACTCCCACCCCAGTCCTATTTAGCACTGAAATTTCCAGGCAACATTTGTCCACACTAACAATTTCCTCATCTAAAAGCACACAACTTCAGAAGCATCAGTCAGTTAAGTTTGTGAAAGAGACAGAGCCTGAAGACAGCTGGTCCTGTGGACCTACTTGAACAGAAAAAACAATACACCTATCTTCACATTTACATCCCTACAGCAAGTCCAGTGAAAAGTGATCTGTCCTTTGGCCAGGTACAACAAATCACTACCAGCCACATCCCTCTCAAGGGCCTGCACGGTATGACTAACTCATATCTGGCACCTTTCGGAAAATACACTTTTGTCTGATGAAGATTCACCAGAGGAGTGCTTCTTCTTCATAGTTCTATCCAAAGTGACTCAGGTTTTAGCAGGCTTCCCCACCATGCAGACAAGGCTCTCAGGGTACCACCTCTGGAGCAGCAAAGGACAGACCTGTTTACTGACTGACTGCCAAGTCAAAGCTGCACCCATAGCTGTGAAATAAAGGCACAACCCACTCTTTTAGCAGCTTTTGCTCCAACATTAAAATTACGTAATTTTTTCTGTTGCAACTGCTATTTGAACATCTATTGTCTAGTTCATTTCCTATACCTGGATCTGAACCTCTTCCTAAGGTCATACAGAAAGTAAAGAAAAATTGCTAACTGCAAGTCAAAGATACACAGAAGAAAAATTAAATGTGCTGAAAAACCATAGCTGTCTTAAGAGCTTTAAAGCATTAATTTAGAGAATTCCTTTCCCCCCCCAGCCCATCAGAATTAATCACACAAGCAGTTAACATCTATGCATTACACATCCTTTTTCAGTAGATGTCAAACATTAAGTACTCCACAGTTAGCAAGGCTAGGGTGGAAAGAATGATGACCAGCACAAAAAACAGTGAAAAATCTGCACTGTATCAGTGTTTTGCAGCATCCGTGACCTTATTGCTTCCTCCCCACTTTTTTTTGTACTAAAGACAATGCTACTGATAAATTTGGCTCTGATTTTAGTAGACTCAGAAGTATTCACAGAACGGATAATTTGGAAACTTCAGCACAGAAACTCACATTTACATCTGCAGATGATGTGCAGGATTCACTTAGTATTAAAAAAGCTAAGAAGGAGTTGCAGTTATGGTCCACCTAAGATCTGGATACCATCTGCATTTTTAAGAATTGCTTACAATATTAAAAGATTAACCATGCTATAGAAATGTAATACAGCAAGGACTCTAGAAGCCAAATGCCTTACAAATACAAATTACTTTTGTCCTCTCTATGTGTGAAATATGAGGAAAGATTAAAGAGTCATCTTTAATTATTATACAAGTTACTTACCTACTCTTTTCGCTACAGCTGTCATACTTCCATTCATTCCAAGCCCATGCGCAGACTAAAAAAGAGAAAATTTCCACAAAGAAATTACTAGCAGATGGAAATTAAATGCAAACCTAGGTAGTTTGGTATCAGCTTATTTGATATCAATGTTTATCAATCTACCCACAAAGAGTTCAAGACAACTTCTGCACACAAAGTTACAATTCTGCAATATAAAGCCCTACCCTCAATACCTATGCAATAAATCTCCCCACACTTCAAAATACACCAAAACAACAAAGTACATTAGAGAGCAGAAGCTTGGCACATATGGTGCCAGTCACTGGGCACGCTTTGGAATAAATGACAATAAGTGAGCAGCAGAGGCCAGATGACACTTCTGACACACATACACTCATAACTCCATCACCAAAGTAACTCATCATTTCAGTTGTGAATGGAACAACCACTTTAATCTTAATGAAAAATTACTTCTAGGATGTGTTTAGATAAACAGGCAGTTTAGATACCATCAGCCATTCAGAAAACAGTTTAAGACAATCAGGGATTTAAATACACCTCCCACAGCCCATCTGCCTCTCCTGACTAGACACACACACACCCCCCACTTTTGTAACATCAGTATCACAAAAACATGAAAACTTTGATTTCTTTGGACGTACATACTTACTAGAATATATTCAGCAGCTTCATTTGGAGGAGCAGCTTTCCTAAAGCTTTCTTCCTGAAAATGCTGCAGGTTTGTAGGTAGTGCAATACCAGAAGTCCGAAACCTGTCAGTCCCACAGGAACTCTGTAAACTTTCCCTGTTTGTGCTTCGGGCCAGCGAAGCCAGAAATCCTAAATTACTTACAGAACTCGCAGGTTCTTTGGACGCCTTGCCAGCCACATCTGCAATGTCCCTAGCCTCTGCTTTAGAAATTACATCAGGTCTTTTGCCAAGTGACTCTACTTTCACACTACAAAATCTAGTGGTCCTAGAAAAAGGGGAGTCTGCTATACTACGTACTTCCAAAGATCGAAGCACATTTGGGGAGGCTGCAGATCTCAAGTTACCAGCCTCAAAGCATCTGGGTTGTGCTTGTGGTTTCAGAGTACTGTGATGAGCCACTTGTGCTGAATACCGGAGGGGAGACAAAAGCAGATTTTTCTGAGGACTTAATTCACGAGTACTGAGAAGACCAGTCTCCATTCCTGCAGTGCTCAGCACTTTGCCAATAGGTTTTCTATGCTGCTCTACAACCTTAGAATCTTTGTCTCCATCAGGCAGTTCAAGCTCTGGGTTTACCTTTCCTATGTCATAGATCTCACTACACTGTTCAGCAGTGCTTGCTTCTGTTAAAAAAGCAAAAGTATCTGGTTCAGGTAGATGTTCTTCTTCTGTTCCATATAGTTCCACGTTTGTTAGATTTGGAAACAAAACAGCATCCTCCTCACTTGCTGAGGTCACATTTTCAGATGCTTTTTCTGAATTTGCAGGCAGGGATGAAACAGGAGTCAGAATACTATTTGTAGGTAGCTTTGCATTTTCTAGTTCAACGCGAGATATTTTCGGTGGTAACCTGATGCTATTGACTGGCTGAGACCAAGAGTTGCTCTGCCAAGCGTCATCTTCCTTAAGGAAGTGATTAGCTGTGGATGGCATTGTTCTACCAGCAGTGGCCAAAGTAGCCAAAGCTGACAGTGCGTTTTGGGGAGATTCTGACTGATGCAAATTCCCAGGAGGAGGTAGGCACGACTGTCCGATATGAGGGAGCACTCTCAGAAAGCGGTGACGAGCAGCAGCCACCGAGCCACTAGATGGTCGAGGAGTCATGGGAGGGCGAGGCTTCACCTTGACAGTTTTCTTAGGCTATTAAAAAAAAAATAAAAAAACCCAACCAAAATCAAAAAACACAGATACAACAATCAGTATTTGAATTCCAGGTGCACTCAAAAGACCTGACTGAAAATATATTCTGAGGAATTCAGACAGTGTAAGGCCAGAAAAGATCAGAAAATTATTTCTACTCCCTCATATGTTACTAGACATCAAGACATCACGCCAACATCTGAGTATTAAAATCAAAGATTATAATCAGGAAATGTTTTCAATAAATTGATGATCAGAGAATCAGAAAAAGGAAGCCAGAATATCCTCAAAGTTACCCAGAGGAGCTTCAGTCTCAAACGTAACAAAAAATGTAAGGAAGTATAATCTCTTCATTTTACATCTAGGTAACCTAGTCACACATGAGCATCAGTTTAATGTTTTATTTTCAAGATAATATTCCCATATTTCACTTAACAGACTTTTCAGTTGCAGTATCTCTTTAAGAGAAACAGTGACTTTTACCACAGCAGTACTGCAAAACAAGGCTACTTAAAGTATTGGAAGAAAAAATCCCAAACAAACAAAACCACAAAACCCACCAACCCACACACCCAAAAGATCTACTCTTGCAAATAAATCCAGCGTTAGTAATGAATTCTTTGAATGAGGGCAGGTAGGTCCAAGGAATGCCAATGTCCCTCAGGAGAATGTTTATACAATAGTATTTACATAAACAATAGCTGAGAAGTCATCTACCTGTGATACTATGATAACCTGACTTCTCAATATGGCAGAATATCCGATCTACTTTTTAGAAAAGTCAGCACAAGGAAAACCCAAGCCATTTTATGACAGAAAAATTGAAATCACAATTTCACCTTTTTACTCAGATTCATGTTCTCCATCTTTGCCTTGAGCAGCTTCATTTTATTCATAGTAATTGAATTCTCAATAATCTGTTGGCCAGAAGGTGATGCCTCTGTCTCATCTTCATCATCAGCATATAAATTATAAACTGAACCACCACTGAAAATAAAAGAAAGTTTGCATTCACCCTCTAAAGAAGTAATTTAATTACGTTTTCAATGTAGAGTATTCTCACAACTAGGAAGTCATATCCGTAGTTGATCTGTTGACAAAACATTATGTAAAACTGTATGCAAAGATATTTCAAATTCATTTATCCACATAAGCATCCCTTATTAGGGCAAAGTGATGTTGCTGAAATCTGAACATAGCCACGCTTCTGGGAAGTTGTTATATCATATACAGTTGGTTCACACTCACTATATATTTTCCCCACAGAGGGGATATCCAGTTCCACAAATGTCTCCTGAAGATATGGCCAAAGCTGTTAAGTGTGTGACTCAGACAACAAGCTGATCAGTTTTCCAATTAACCAGACACTGGCATGGAAGGAAAAGTCCAAATTTCTATCCATCCTGAGGGGTGTTCTCACCATAAATGGAAATGGAGGGGTCACCCATGTGGATGTGATATTCTATTTCTCCTTTTCAAAATAAAAAAAAAAAAAGAAAAAAAAAAAGAAAAAAAAGGAAAAGAAAGATCAGTTTAGGTTTCCAAAGATTCCAAAGAGTCTCACATTTGGAAAAAAAATAAATACATTAGAATTGCTAGTCCCAAGACAAAATATTTTAAGTCAGTAGTCACTTGAAGTTTATAACATGACATTTCCTTCTTCCATTCTCCATTCTACCAGAATGCAAAACCTCAAGGTTTTAAAAATCAGCATTTAACTTGTTTTTCCTATGAAACAACGAAGCATTGATCAGTAACACATTGAACATTTGACAGCAAAATGAAAGAACCATTAGGACTGTCCAATTCATTATAAATTGATGCATTTTCAATACTATGTAGTACATTTTAGGGTGTTTTAGTTCCTCCATTAGGTTGTCAGCATCTAGAAATCATGACAATCAGGCAAGTCCTCTAATTCCCCTGTGTTCATACAAATTTCTAAGTAGATTTACCTCAAGTTTCTACTCTCCAAAACAGATCAAGGAAGGACTAAAATTCATCTGATTGTCAGTACCAAAAAGAAAATATCCCTAATTAGAGCTGGCGTCTTACCTGATTCTTGGAAATACTCTGTTGTCTTTAGAGCCAGCATTTTTTGCACTGACTCTCCAAATCCAGTTCCTAAAATGTAACAAAATTCCAAAGGCAGCACAGCTGGGAGACAGTGTGAAGAGCAAGATAGCAGCAAATGCATACCAAGAGTCAGCAAAACAGACCAGACATTTCTTACACAAAAAAGGAGTGATAAAAGGATTTTTTGCTTTAATGTGACTGTAAGATTATAGAAGTTGGACAGGGAGTTTTGATACTCATGATATTTTCAGCCCACTTTCCAATGAGAACATTTTAAACTTACTTTGTCCATAGGTGTCAACATTCCTGAGCTCTTCCTTGTAAAATACATGTCTCAAAAACTATTAGCTTGCTGAAACCCTTTCAGCACCAGGGTTTGCCAGTCTTCTACCACAACTTCAACACTCTTCTAACCCAGAGACAATGATCGCTGTATGCATTTATACTTTTGTCAAGTTTTAATGAGCAACTCAACCACAGATAAAATAAAATTATCTGGACAGCTATAAAGCAAACCCAAAACCAATGTCTCATTTCTAAATTTCATCCAATAAATTCTGCTCCGGCTACCAGCAATGTGAAAAAGGATGATAAAACAAAATTCTTAGTCGCCAATATACCCACACATATGAACACATCTGTCAGTATGGAAAACAGCAGCATTCAGAGTGAACCACAGCTTTACTCTATAAAGATCAAACAAAAAGATCTGATTTGATTCCATTCTCTCCTCCCTTTGCTACTTTTTCCATTTCCCACAGTCTCACCCAGCCACGATAATAAATTCAAGAATTAGGATTTCCTTCCCCTCCAAATTACTATCTGCCTTAGTAGAAAATCTGATAAGTGAACTCCCCTAGAAAGCACATAAAACCAGAAACAACTCAAGCTGAATGTTTTCAACTCAGGTGGCTTCCAACCCAGCTGGTTCACTTGACCAGTGCCAGCACACTTCTTAAGCCCAATGTACTTGACTTTCCCACGTGCTGCTGTGCTTTCAAAGGCTTACCCAGGTACCTTGCAAGAGCCAAATGAGTGTGGTTTATTCCTCCCATTTGCAACGTTTAGCCAATCTCAGTAAAATTACTATTAAATCTGTACATTAGGATTACCCAATGGAAAAGTACAAAGACTTTCAGACCACCGTCTACACTAGTTTTAAATAGCAAAAAAAAAAAAATCAACACACACACTAAAATTTGAACACATAGGCAGATACCAGGGAGCCCATTCTAGTGAAAAATGACATTTCAAGCTCCTTATGATAACTCTTTGCACTTGAGTTAGTATAGCATTCACAGTCCCAGCTTTTTGAATGGGTTTTAATGTTCATTGGAGCTAGAGGTTAAATAGGAACAAAGTGGTAACAGGCAGTGTAGCAGCAAGAACAAGAATTACACCAGTCTGCTCATCTTTCCAGAAGTGTATCTAGCCCAGTGCAGCAGCCAGGTTCACAGTTCTTAACAAATTATGCTTTTTAAAACCTATTTCAAACAATGCCATATGTGGCTATTTACTGAAAGAGTACAGGGGTTGAAAGATAAAATCACAGATCTAAAATATTTGTGTATTTTCTCTTCCTTGTATATCAAACACTAGATCTTTCTACTTTGCATAGCAATGTCAGAATTCAACTTTGATATTTCTTTCCATCAGTGGTTTTTAAGTATGGATGTCTTCAAAAATTTTTAAGAGTAGTATCACTCTGAATACAAACTGAATATAAATCTAGTACAAAGCTCTTACTTTCCCTTTGCAAACTGAAACAAGAATAGTCACTTAAAGTAGCTTAAGCCTTAACCTCAGAGAAAACAAAGGTAGTACAGTAGAAAAGAGAATCCCTTCCTCACAGCTGTACAAATGTTAAGGTCTTGAGAGGTTAAAAGTACCTACCCAAAAGCTGCAGTATAAAAATAGAATGCAATAATTTTTAATAGATATCCATTTTGACAGTTTTAGGAAAAAGACTACCAAACTGTTTATTACATTTACAATGTAGTAGGTAAAGTGATACACATGTCCTTCTGATGATAAGATCACTGGATTCTGACAGCAATTGACACAAGCTTGGTACTCAACAGTAGCTAACCTGAGGCCTAATTACACCCAAAATCTGGCTGTAGTGGTAATTACTTCAGTATATTAAAAAAAAAAAGACAAAAAAATTACAGAAAAACCTCCCAACCAAAATCCATCCAAAACCAAAAAAATCCCAACCCCAGACGCACAACAAAACCACCTCTCCCTTCAAACCAAACAACCACCCCCGCAACCAACAAAGTAAAAAAGCCCACAGGATTTTGCACTGCCAGTCTACTATCTTCCTGACTAATCATTTAGTCCATAGGAAAAGAAATTATTATGTGAAAAGGGAAATGTTTACAAAACTAAACAAATGCCTTAAGATGTTAGAGAAAGCGCTGAACAGAAGTTTTTAATACCTAATAAAATATTCATTTCACTTTCCTGCAACATGTTCCTTTTCAGAAAGGGCTGGAATGCTGAGAATTGCCTGAAGTATGAAGTAAGTTTTATCTCACTGTAGTAATGTACACAGTGATAAGAGAACCATTAGCACAACCACTGACCACAAAACACTACTGCGCTGTTAGATAGTTACAATAATTTGATAGCCCTAAGAGAATAATTCTTGCAATATGCCAGATATTCTTTTGATAAAACCAACAAATACAGCTTAAAATTACACAGTAACCCACTTTTGAAGAATAAGATGAAGATTAAAACCATCTTTACCTCAAAGATTCAGATAGTGGAGTTAAAGTGCCATCGCCCCGGTCCACCACACGGAAGAAATTCAACCGATCTCCTTCTCTATACACTAAGAAGGTCACTTGTTTGTTGGATGGCCCCTTCTCCCAGATCTTGTCTCTAGCAGGATCCATGTACTCAGCCATTTCCCTGATAGGATCTTTCACAGGAACTAAAAAGATTAAAAAAACAAAATAAAACCAAAATATTATTATTGTTCTTTTGATCACCTCTGAGACCTCAGCTCAGTTTATAACAGGAATTCCCAACATAGAAGATATGCTGAGCTTATTCCCAGGTAAAAACTATCAAGGGAATTTCTTCATTTTCACTCCTACACATATGATCCACATAACCAAGTTTATCATCTGACAGCAGCAATGCCTGATTCTTATCGACCATATTTAAAAAATTATTTGTATCATGACATTCCAGGATAATTTTTTCTTCAAGTGAAGAATTGCTGATTTTATGACTTGATGATTCTGTACAAACAAATATACTTAATTTAAGAGTAAACAAAGTGCTGTTGATATGCTAAGAGAAGATGGGGAAAAAAATCCCCCCATTTTTGTTAATTATCTTTCCAAATAATTTGGAACTAAAGTCTGATTGTCTAAAATCTAAGAAGCTCTTTACAGTTATAAGACATTAGATGAAAACCACTAGCTTTAACTTCCTTAACACCTACCTCTTCTGGTGTTAACAGGTCCACCTCGCATTGCCAGAACCAACTTCAGAGTGCAGCCTTCTGAAATGCTGTAAATAACAATAAATAAATTTTTATAGCACTTTCTGTTGCTCATGTTAACGATTATTTAGAAATATTCATTAGAAACCCAATTTTATTCTATACTTACTTATAATCATCCAAACAATAGTCATCCTTCAGTTCCATATTATTCCAAATTAAGTGCTGCTGAGAGACAGGAATACCTGAACAAAAGAAACAAACAAATCACTTAAGGCTTGGCAAGAGAGCTTCTGGGGAGTTTTGTCTTTGAAGAGTATGGGGCTGATGGACTGAAACTGGATCACAGGAGAAAGAAGAGAAGAAGCAGTACAAGGGCAGGCACTTAAGCTGTCTTCTGCCATGACATCCAACCTCCAAACAGTTATTAAAACCAAAGATTCTTCCAAAGGCTTTAGCTCACACACAAAGTTTAATCTTTTGGCTCAGCAGACAGTGTGCTGAATAACTGAAAACTGCTGAATAATTTAATCACAGACTGGTATTTTGTATTATTCACAATACAGACATAGTCACATTAAGGTGACTGGTGGTAGCTCTGTTACAGTGGTGAGAAGTGCAAATGTGTTCCTATCTGTGCCTGGTTTGGGACCTCAGAGTTGGCATGTTTAGTACCAGAATAGTTAACTGAACTTCATCCTACAAATACTTTTGTTTCATTCTGGGTGTTTTTTCAACCCATCAGAATGTTATTACTAATATCCAGTAACATTCACTTTCAACACAAGTTCTGGGATGATTTGACTATTTTTCGTTAAAAGATAGTAAGCATATGGAATATTTGTTCCTTATTAAAATGCTGTGTTCTGTAAAAACAGAATCCAAATTCTACACTTTTTTTCCTGCATAGTCAACTCAGTTAGATACAGAAGTAATACATGTTAAAGATAATAAGCAAAAGCAGGTACAACTTGAGGTTTTCACACATTTTTACTGAAATGCTACTACCTTCTGAGAATACAAATGAAGACAATTACAAAAGGATGAGACATCTCAGACCACCAAAACACAAATCTTCCCTCCAGCATCAAAAGGAAGTTTTTCAATCTGTCTAGTGAAACCCAGGTAATTTAGATCTCATTGTGCATTCATGACAAATGTTATTTAAAATGTATATTTATAGAAATCAAGAACTACTTTTCCAAGAAGTTCTGAACACTACTTCTCATACTAAGAAACAAAATCTATAAATGTATTTTCCTAAAGGTTACATTAAAATTATCTTATCCTATATTTTTATTCATTGCATGTTCAGATACTTAAAAGGAAACACAAGTGGCAGTGCTACACAGTAAGACTTCCCTAAATACATCTGGCAGGAGGGGAACACAAACATCAGAGTCTTTCAGATAGTTCCCAAAAACATTTAAGCTTTTGAAGGCTTGTGAGAATGCTTAGCAAGCTGTGGCAAGGATCAGCAAAGTAGTTCCTTGCTAGGTAGAGGAAGGGCACAAAGCTCCCAATACCCAAGGAACAAGAGGGGATCAAAGTCCAAGCACATTAAACAGGCAAGTTGGAGACATCCCTTTGCAGAAGGGAGTGCACTTCAGAGAAATTGTCATTGTTTGTCTTTAGGCTTTACAGAAGATGACAATTTCCTCTTCTCACCACAGCTCATATTCAAATCTTCCCTGTTCAGAACAACCAACACAACTTTACTCCACTTGATTGCATTTAACGGGAATATTATATCCTCTGAAATCCACAGGACATTTGTAGGAAGAATATCTTCATACAGCAGACTAAGATAATTGCTATTACAGTGCCAGCTATTTAATAGCTGGTCATTGGTTATGTTTCAAGTCAGCAGTGTAAGCAAAAGAACAAGCTGGCAATGGCCAGTAAGTCTACATTAAAGTTCTTTGTGTTGTTTTGCACTCTTCTGATTACAAACAATCTGATTACTGTCTGTGTTTGTTATGGTTTCAGCAGCCTCCAAGGAGCAATTTCCAATTACTCTGATAAACTGAGAGAGTATTTGTTAAAAAGGCTGGCTTGCAGCTGGCAGTACTGGAGTGAAACATGGTTTTGCAATTCAACAATGACAATGTATTTTTGATGAAACGACCAGATGAAAGGATACTCTGCTGTAACTGGAAACAGACACATCTTTATTACTTATTCCCTTTTATACTGCTTTCTTAGAATTCTGTATCTATACAATAAGGAAATAGTATGTGCTTTATAGCTTCAGAGGCAGCAAAATATTCATTAGCTGTCCCTTTTCTGGATTAGTAAAGATTTCTTGAGGAGACATTTGCACATAAGATCAGCATGCACAACTGCCACCAATAACGAGAACTGTGAGATACCCAACCACTATACCCTCTCCCTGAACAGCACATGAGAGCATCACTGGCCTGCCCCAAATCACTAGTTAGAGGTAAGCAGGGCAATAAGCTACATCTCAATGCTCAAATGGCCAGGTGGTGCTACAGCAGGACAGAAGAGTCTGCAGACCACCTATCGAAGTGGCTGCAGGTGCACTGACAATGTGACCTACTAAAATGGGGGAAGGAGAGGAGAGAAGCAGCTACCCTATCCTGTCTCTGAATCAGCACATCACATACAGCCTTAAGCTTCCCTCCCTAACTCTTCTTTTTGGCATGCTAAGTAGGTTCACCACAGAAACTGATTTGGTCAAGTCTGACACAGGAAAAAAAAAATCCCTGTAGATTTCAGAAAAAAATCTTGATTTTATGTTATGGTATAAAGTCCCTATGTTTAAAAATGCCACATAGATTTCATTGTCGAAATTCAAACTGCACTCATCTTTCATTCAGTGTTGAAACTGATGGAGCCTCTTCATACAGAGAGGCTGGGCTGACAGTCTTTATTTTCCCCCACAAAGTGGCTACATTAGTAAGAGGTGCAAAAGCCCATGACTTACAGTGGCAGGACCATTTTCCTAATTGTTAAACCCCCAGTTTTCACTTGAATGACAGTAACTATGGCAGCATAAATGGAGTCAGTACTGAACTACTCTTTGTCCAAGGGACTGACTAAGAACAGACTAAAGACAGCAAATCACAGTAACTGAATGCAGACCAACAAAATTTCCTGATAAAGGTGACCTTACTTTACAACTTCCAGATGCTGCTGCGGGCAGCCATCCGTTCTGAGCAGCCCAGCACTCACAGAAATGTTCCCCCAGCTCAGACAAGGCACAAGCTTAAAAAATGCTTCGTGAATTTCTCTATCAGCACAGTAAACAGGCAAATCATAAAACAAATAGAAGATGTAGGGGAAAAGTAGTAAACAAAAATAAGCATGATTGGCTCTGTTAAAAATTCATGACACTTGTGCAATCCACTTACTCCAGACCTGGCAGAAGCATAGCTATTTTCTCTAATGTAAATACTAATAAATATGACATACTCTGAATTCACAGAATATTGAAAGAAATTACAATATCCACATGAAGTCTGCTTGACATGTTTCTGGTTCCTTTTATTTAATGTGAAGCTGCTGTACACAGGCAGCAAAATAATGACAGCAAAAAGACCAAAGAAAAATAGCAACTCACACGACGAACTGAGTACACACATACACAACAAAATTACTGCTTGCATCTGTCGCTCTGTGTTGAACACAAGGGAACACCTACTGAACACTGAAATCAAGAGGTACGCTGAAATCTAGTTCTCTTTCCTCCCTTTACAATAATACAAGAACAAGAGAACATCTGAATTTTCATCTAAAAAGGTTGATGTACACAGATCATAAAATTCAGTTGCAAGTAGCCACCTAACAAACCACAACCAAGTTGTTTTTTATTTTAAAGCTAACTATGTAAATGAATGCCTGTAAGCTGACAATACCACCACTGCCAACACCAAATCCCAAAGCCCACCTCCTCTCTTGGGACTCAATCCTATCTTTCCCAATAAACATGCTTACAGGTATTATCTACGGTTCTTTAACAGATTAATTAACCACTACTATGAATATGCTACCTGAATGCTCTATCTATAAAACAGTGTAATAATTGGGGTTTCTGAATGAATACTAAACCCTGCCTAGCCCAGCAGCTACAAGGATAGAGAAACAAAGAGATCTCAGTTTCAAAAACCCCATTACCTCCTCTTTCAATGAAATCCAGATTTTTAAAGTATTACTCATGTTAAAGCCCAGTCCTTCATGCCACCTTGAAATACAGATAACATGTCCATCAACACTGACTAACAAGTAAAACCAATGGAGTAGGTAGCACTGCTAGCAGCACTGTGTGTGTATTCCAGCTTTTATGCCACCAGTAGAGACAAAGGGAGTTATTTCTTCCCAGGTAAACTATTTTAAAGGGCTCAGTCAGTGAAGAGACTAGGAACAATTTACCCCCAGGACTCCAAAGTCAACACTAAAACAAATCTCCTGCTTACCTCACATAGAACATTACCTCACATTTGAGGGCAACTGCCTGGATCTGATCCAAACACACATCAGATAAACTATAACTTAAATTTATGAGTAGAAGACTTGCACTGAAATTTCAGATGCATTAGAACCCGTAAGTTTTTATGTATATTCTTTACTAACTAAAACCACTGCAAACACATAGCTGGAAACATGGAGTTCTTTCTTAGTAAGGTACCAATGTCTAGTGCAGCTGTCTAAACAAAGACTTTCCATATCAGATCACTAGCAGGCATCAAGAATGACAAACAGTATCTCAAATAGACAAAATTCCTAACATGCCATCCATATTATGCTTTTTTATTATGGTGAAGACAGTCTATAGCTATTGATTTTCCAGCTGTTGACAAAGATCAATTTGTCTTGTTTCAATTTTATTATTAGCCTCTTACAATTAGAGGCATTGGTAATAATTCAACAATGTGTCAATTTCTGACAATTCTAGATTTTTTTTCTTGGAGTTTCAGTTGTCAGCTCATTTTTTCAAAACGTGTTTTTTTCTTTGCTTACATACTACCATCCCCAACATCCAAATGAAGGAAATACGCATAACTAGGGACCTCATGGTCTTCCAGCACTGTAGGAGGCATTCTCCAACCACAAGTGCAGCTTAAATAAGAGAGATTCACACCCCACAAAAGCTAACATGATACAATAATAAAAAGGGAAAACCAGCAGCAGGAACAGATGTAAGCTTTCTCCTTCCCGTGCTAAAATCACAACAAAATTACTTCTGAATTTTCACTCCATCTGGGTGATTTACTGCTCAAACTTGTGCACTATAATAGGAAGTTTGTCACCGAAAAATTGCTAATTATTATTTTACATGCAATATGAACCTCAAATGCAACATAAAGTTAATTTGTCATTCTATATCTGTTTTGTCTACAGTTAACTGATCAATTTGTTTTTACTCTGCCTCCCAGAAATCATTAATCAGAACAGTAGAAATATTTTAACTCTGCTATGGAGTACTAAAGTATTACAACTGACTTCTTAAAATTCAGTGATAAGCACCAGTGAACTCATGTTCTATGTTTAATGAAATTTACTTATTAATTCTATACAGCAGGCAGCCAAGCCATAATTACCTTACCATCCTATGAATGACAACATGCAAACGAAATTCCAGATAAGCATTATTGTAACTTCATTACTGAACTGTTGTTCTAATAAGAAATGAGGATACTTTTGTCAGCTGTAGGTATAACTGAGTATGGCTATTCAGAGTCTCACATTTTGGACTACAAGGAATTCAAATTCTTCTTCCTCACATCTCCCACTGATCTCATCATGTATCCTTTAAAGCTCACTCCATCACTGATACTGCCCAGATAGCCTGCTGCCTCCTGTTCTCTAGTGCCCATGCTACCTTTCAATTCACTGTTAGCTAGCGTTCTATGCATTCTCCTACACCTATATTCAATTACAGGCAGGAAAACCTCTTTCCTTTTCTTGTTTCACCTCTAGCCTCCGGGAGCATCTTGACACATGCTCTGACTTGCAACTAATTATGGCCTTGTCCACAGCAAACAAAAGCCCATCCACACAGCTGCACTATTGTACCTACATGGATGTAGCGCCAGTCATCTGCACGCTGGAGCTTCTGCTGTGTGGATCTTACTAGCAAATAGTCCCCTCTGTTGTTGCAACGCCTGTGTGTTTTAAGACTTGTGCCAGCTGTCTGGGTTTTTTTCCATCCACGAGAGCAGATTTCCATAAGAGGAGGAGAGTATCTTAGATTCCAGTCTACAGCATTATATTACATCTCCCAGAGGACAGGCTCCACACAGAAGGATAAAAACAAAACAAGTATACTAGGGAAGGAAGGGATCCCTTTTCTTAAAATTAGCAACTCTGATACTCTCAGCTTCTACAGCTGTACAGTTCTTTAACCCCTCCAAAGTGAAAAATAAGACAGAGGATGCAATGCTTAAACTATGACCATATAAATATTTCAAGTCACATTCTTTCATGCAAGGTCATCCTCACCATAGAGGAAACGAGGTAAGAGGGGACTAACCTGCACCTATTCTTCTTGCATAAGCATCAGGACTAGCCCTATAACTTAAAGACTTTCACTGTGCAAAACATGTCAAGTTTATCACTTTAAGACAAAGCATTGCTCAGCCAGAGCAACTGTCTACCAGCAAAAGATCACTCACCTAAACAAAATTCAAATCAGTAACTTAAAGCTGCCTTTGGGATTTGCCTGCACTGCAGTTGCTCTTGTGACTGCAGTATCATAAAAAAACCATAAACTGACTAACCTAATCAGCAACAAACATAGCAGCAAATCTAAGGTATGCTCAGTTACAATATACACATACTGCAAGGCTCAAACTTATAACCTTGCTAGTTAACAAACAGCTTGGGTCAGAGAATACACAGACTTTTTTACAATTAACCTTAATTGCACATAGAAAGAAACCCCCAACAAACCCACCAGAAGAGCAAACATAAATTGAAATGAAGCCTAAGCCATGAACTTACAGAAAATGGAAAGAACAAAAAAGCAACTCAACTTCAATTAAACCTAAGCTATAAACTAAGCACCTAGATTTTTTTAATACATATTGCTAAACATGACATTAAAGTTTTCTGGTTTGATTTCAGCAATTATGATTTTTAAAACAGGATTAAAGTGATAAAGTTTACACTAAAATAAGAGAGAATAGTACCTTCCAGTCTTTGAATTTTAGCTTTCACAGAAATAACTGTTTCAAAGGGGGAAACTCGCAGCTCAAAGCAGGTTCCTGTTAGCGTTTCAATGAAGAGCTCCATAGTTTCATAGAAAGGAAGTTTGTAGTGAAATGGTCCCATATTATCTTTATTAAAGAAAGGAGGCTCTTTCTTGTTGGCCATTAGAAAGGATTTACAACTTCCTTGTAAGAAGATCTGTCAGGAAACTACATTCCACTTCTAGCCAAGGCAGCTTTGAAGACACGTGTAGTGCATTGCTGTTCATCTTTAGGATTTTTCACCTATAAAGCAAACAAATATAGTTCTGACAACATCTAAATATAACTGCTGAAGAGAATTTAAATTTATTTTATGTAAAATGGTTGCTAAGAAATATTAAGGTTGGGCAAGATAACCAGAAAATGTATCACCAGCGTTATAGTTTTAGGGCCCTAATGTCAGTCAGCATTCCAGATGCAACCTACTACCTTTGTTATTTTTGTTTCCACAAGCGACGTGACAACCAGACGCCCAATGCCTCCTGACAAGACCCGAGCCCTCCGCAGCGTCAGAGCAAGAGAAAAACTCCAGAAAGCCGTAAGGACGGGGACTGTTTCGGGCTCAGGAAAGGCAGTTGGCGGTGGCAGCTCAGCCGCGCTCCCGCCAGCGGGGTCCAGCGCCGCAGCGGAGCGGGGCCGGAGCCCGGAACCGAGCGGAGCGCCCGCGAACAAAGGACGGCCAGCAGCTGCCCCGTCCCCGCCGCGCCTCGGGGCGGCCTCGCCCCCCGGGCTGCCCGCGGGCCCCGCCACCACCGCCCCGGCCCCGCTTCCTCCCGGGACACGCGCCTCGCCGGTGGGGCCGGGCCCGGGCCGGTTCGAGCACGGCCCCTCTGCCCGCCGCCCTCGGCGCTGCCGCCGCAGCGTGCCCGCAGGAGCGGCGCTCCCGAGGGCCCGGAACCCACGGAGCGAAGGCGGGGTCTCACCTCATCTGCCGCCGCCGGGCCCGCTCGGGGGGAGACACGGGTGCCCTCCCCCCGCGCCGCCCCGCCCGCCGCAGCTGCCGGAGCCGGCCGGGCCCGGCGGGACGCACGGACCGGGAGCGCAGCCGGAGCCGCCGGGGGCAGGACTGGGAGGTGCCGCCCGGCAGCCCCCGCGCTGCCCCGCCCTGTGACAGCTCCTGCCGCGGGCCAATGGGGTGCCCGCTCTCACGAACCTCGGCCAATCAGCGCCGCCGGGGGCGGGGCTCGCGGTGCCTCAGGGCCGGGCGCCCGCCGGGCCGCTTGTTGTGGTCGTTAAGACGCGGGGCGGCAGCGCGTGCGCGGGGAAGGACCCGGATACACTTCCCCATGCCGGGGGGGTGCTGAAGGCCAGGCTGGGTGGGGATTCGGGCAGCCCGGGCCCGTGGGAGGTGTCCCTGCTCAGGGCCGGGAGGGACGGGCTGGGCTTTCCGGTCCCTTCCGTCCCAAACCGCTGAGGCTGCAACGCCCCCAGCTATACCGGTGGACACGTGACAGCGGCGGCGGCCGCGCTCCCTCCTGGGACACGGAGGGCGGCGGGGCCGGGGAGGCGGCCAGGGCCGGGTCAGGCTAAGGTAGCTCCGGCGGCTCGCCCCGCCGGCCTTTGCTCAGGGCCGAGCCGCAGTCAGCAGCGCGACCCTGCGCTGAAGCCGCTGGCTGCAGGCATTGCCGGTGTGCGGGCGCAGCGCTGGGCCCGGGAGGCAGGGGCGGCCGCTCCCAGCGCGCACAGCCGCCCCGCTGTGCCCAGCCGGGACAGGAACAGCCCCGGCCCCTGGCAGGGGCCAGGCCCTGCTCTGGGACACCTTCACTTGTGCTCCCGTTTCAGCGTGAGGTGGCTGGGACAAGCTCCGAAAGCAGTGGGGCCCGTGGATGATCACGGGCTAGAGAAAACAAGCTTATCCTATTAGCAGGTGCTATTTACATTAACCGCTGTACTTTCCATTTAGATTTTAAAATACGCAAGACCTACCCTGATTCACTGTTAAGTTTCAGGCCCAGTTAAAACTGTGGCTTTTGAAAAGCATGTAGCAGGTATGGGAATATGTCAGAGCTTCTGGATGCTGTAATACTGGGCCTTCAGCTCAGCCCTTCCCAGAATATGCAGCCACAGTTTAACAGATTTGCAAAAATAAAAAGACAAACCTGAAAAGTAAACCAACATACAAAAAAAACCCCCAAATCGCCAAAAAAACTACATAACCCAAAACCCTCTAGCCAAAACCTAGTTCAAAAAGTCACCACTCAGACCAAACCCTCCCAGAAGTCAAGTGCCTAGTGCTTTGTCAAAATTGAGGACCACACATTTTAATGTGAGAAGAGACATAGGAAAAAGCACAAAGACTCTGTCTAACATCTTAGAAAGACTAGGTGGGAAGTTCTGATCTACATCACAGAAACTTGCACTATGAAGAGCTTTTCTCTGCTGACCTTTCACATGAAAGTTTAGGAAACACTAAGGCAGGAGCTTTTTTTTTTCTACTCCAAGAGCTTTTGGCCTTCTGGGCTCTTAGCTTGTGAACAACCCTCTTTGCAATGCTAGTAGAAGTTATTAATGTTGTGAAGATTACAAGAAGAAAGATGCAGAAAAGAAAGAGAAGAATTCACCTTATTTTTCTTCTTTTCTCCATCATATCTTTGAACCCCTTTTAAGCAGAAAAGAAAGGAGTAAAGAAGCAGTCCAAATTATATATCAGGCATATGCAGCAGATGTAATGCCTATAAATAAAGTTCAAGCGCTTTCACTGCAGATACCCATTTAAAATAGCCCCCACTCTCTCTTTCAAGCTGCTACTCACAGCTTACCCCCCACTTAACATGAATCATTGCCAGGCCCACCTATGGTGCAAATCAATACATCATGTTTTCCCTTTATCCCTTCCTCTATCCGTTCTGCTTTACCCTCATTAGTACTAGATGTTTCAGCTGTAGTATTTACTGTGCCTGATAAAGGAAATTCAACTTGAGAAACAAGAGACTGAAGCAGATGTCTCAGAATGAGAACTTCAGCGCAAGTGGGGGTTGATCTCAGAGGTCCGAGCACATGCTTGAAATTCACAGCAGAACAGTCTTAAAAGTCCAAGATAAAGTGATCACTAAAAGCAGTGAATCTAGTCAGAATTGCAGGCACTCACTTGTACAATAAAAGAAACATTTGATCCTCCTGCATTTATGCATTTGCTCTGCTTGTATGTATGCAGGAGAACAAGCATTTAGCACTGCATATCAAGTATGGTTAATGACATCTGTTCCAGAAGGGAATCTAGAAAATACAGGACACAAAGTTAAACCAAATACATCTGACAGAGGGATTCCAGAATAGCAACCTCCTGTATACAGCTTACACTGTTATGGATGAGAAGGGAAAGCAGACAGCAAGCTTTTAGGCACAAAAGAGTCTTTGCACAAAGTATGTACATAGGCTTGTTAGCCTGGAAGTGACCAAGCGTGCTCTGTACAGATGGACTTTGTGAAAACTCTTGTTTGCAAAACTCTGGCAGCTTCATGCAGGTGAAAAATCTCATTTAATGGCCTACAAGTTGAACAGAAGACACTGCTGGGTTTCTTTTGTCTTCATGGACCACTCAGGGCTCATTTGTAACACACTCTTCGTGGCAGAGAAGCATTAGCCTTCATTATTTTTATAGACCACATGAGCTGCCTATATGATACACGTCATTTGAGGTGTTGTCAAATCCTGCTCTGAGATTTCCGGACTGCTTCATTCTGTGAGATAAGCTGTACCTGATACTGAACCCAGCCTTACCCTCCCATTAGCTCAGTAGGTGGCAGCTGACCCAGACAAGGCATGATAGTTTTGGTTGCTTTCAAGTCATGATACAGAAATTCTAAGCAAGAGGTGAAGAGGAAAATAAGACGTGCGGACAGATCAAGTTTAACAGACTCCATTTACTATTCATCAATTATTTTATCTATAGATCTGTTCAATAAAACAAACTATACTTTATATAATAGATTACTTCATTGCAGGTATTGCACAGGCTGTATTCATCTCGGCACCATGGAAAACATGATAGCAGGAGGTTACTGTATTTTTTAAAAAATATATAATTTAGCAGAATTAGACAAGCACAAGAGAATACTAACCATTTTAAATGGGTAATCTCATTTAAATATCCATGTCCATCTCATTCCAGCTCTACTGAATTAGAGATTCCAGAGTATTAGTACTGGACAGGGCTAAGGAAGGCTGCTTCTGTGCAACACATTCCCTTGACTACTGGCCTCCAAAGGCATTTAATGGGTCATCAAAGGTGCTCAGTATCTTGCTCTCAGATTTTGCTTCTGAGGTTGCTTGGGAAGATCTGGTTTTAGGAGTAGATATCTTGACTTGGCTGCTAGAGAAGATATCATCTAAAGAGGAGAACAAAAAAGAGATTTTAATGAGAAGTGACTACTAAACAGAAGCAACATTGTACACAAGAGACTCCATCACACAGCAGTGACTGCCAAGGACATTCTGTGATAAACAAATGCTTTCCTGCTACTTGCAATTCTGGATGCATTTGTAAGGACATACATGGGAGCTGTTAGCTGTAAGATTTTTTTTTTTCTTTTCAGTAGACAGTGTAATACCTGTATTTTATAACATGTTCAGGCTCTCATAAGCATTTGTAAAGTACTAATAAATTAAAGCTCTACAATAAATTCTATCATGCAAGTGCCAGATAGCATCTCTCTTATCTAGAACATTAGTGTCTGAGGAACCTGAGAGATCCAAGAGCTGTGAGGCTGTTACTAAAGAAAATCAGAAGAGAAAAAGATGGTAGTTGCTAGCAACTCCTGTGGTGATCACTAACCATTCACTAATCTACAGCACAGTAAGAACATAATATAAATCCCCTAAGAACAGACCATTTCTGAGACGCAAGGAGGCAGACAGCTATAACCACCATTCTGATGAATATTCAAAAACTCTGTCTACAGTCTTGAATCAAGGTTTCCCATCACCTTCCTCAATACAAACGTATCTTTTGTGAATAACTAGGACCACAAAGTGGAAAAATATCACACTGCCATTAAGGCACAGGGCAACAATATGCAGAAATTAAATCATCCAACCCAGATACCCTGTATCAGCTGCAGAGCTCACAGTCCTGCAGTTCTTGCTGTGGCTAGAACTGCTTGTGTTTAGGACTGTGCTCATGAAAGAGATGAAGCTGCTACCATACACATGCTGAGGGGTTGCCCTGAGGTTTCCTGAGTGTACACAACAGTGTATCTTGTACTCTAAGAAATGTAGGACACTCAGATCATGCAGCTGGAATAAAACCCAAAAAAATTACAAGGCTTGGAGATAAGAGGATCACTAGTGATTCACAAGGCCAGTGTAAACAGCACATAACTGGTCTTGAATCCCTGAAAAGAAAAATGGGTGTTATATAGAGGTTAATATAGCCACTGAGTCTAGTTGGTTGGTTCTAGTAACACCAAAGTTGTGGGTTTGATCCCCATATGGGCCATTCACATAAGAGTTGGACTTGATGATCCTTGTGAGTCCCTTCCAACTCATTGGAATATTCTGTGAATTACTAGTCCAGATACAAAAACTATTTCAGTCTTTACCACGTAGCCTAACCGTAAGCAGAGGCCAAGCACAATGTGGTCTAGCACAATGTGTTTCCCTGCCTCTTCTCACTCCTTTCAATTCAGCATGTGTCTGCTACCGTGCTGATCATAGGGATTACACAGGAATAATCCAGGACCACATTTCAGCACAAGAGCAGTTTAGAAAGGCAGCAAAATAGAGTAATCCCCTACTGGCATCACTCCAAAGCAAGAAGCTATCACATGGATTAGCTTTACAGCACAGAGGAAGTACAGTGAGTGCCATAAGCTATAGCAGTATCACTCCCATTTTTTATAAAGAGGCTTAAAGAATAGGACAGTTTTACCCAGGGAAAACACAGAGTGCAAGAAAGCTCAATCACCATTTTGAAGACAGGCAGAGGTGACATCAGCTATAAGGTGATTGAGGATTCTAGTGACTGGAAGGTGTGGTACAACAGAAGAAAACAACCTGCAGCCTTCACACCCCTCAAACTGCAGCTGAAATTTACTACTTCGTTTGCAGCAGAATTGTTCTCCTAAGACAACAATATACAGCTCTGTAAAAGTGTTACCATGATCATGTAAGCCAGCCCTTAATGTGAAATATAGGCAAGTGCCAGTTCCACACTCTACTGCCAGCAGAATATGCAAACATCCTCATCTTCAGGCATCTCCCTGCACTCCTGTTGGTGTTTTGGAGCCCTATGGGCACTAAGGAGCTGCATGCCCATGGCTGTACCACTGAACAGTCACCACTCTATAGGAAGATGAAAGTCCATCAGATGTGGGTGCTTTGGGTGCAACAGGCATCAAGATCAGCTGTGACATCAAACACAAAGCTTTAGCTTTTGACGTCAAAAGTGGTAGTACAAACAACACGTTCTATTGTGGTAAATTTTGGCACTCTACAACTGTTTTTTTCAACATTCAGTTCAGATTTTTGTGCTGGATATTTGGAAGGGGTAACTGCATGGCAAATTCTTTCACTTACTATAGACTACATGAAAAAATGTAAATTACTGAAACAAGATTTAAAAAAAAATCATCCAATATATATTTCAAATACCTTCCTAACAAACCTTTAAGTCTTATTTTTTTATATCAATCAAGAAGATTTTGAAATATCAAGATGCTCATTCTCCAACAAATTTTTTAGCACATTTACAGTCTTCAGCCATCAGGTTGAAGTACTTAGCAGCAGTCCACGTAAAACAGCAGTAAGTCAGGTTCAGTTTGAGTAAGTTGGAGGGAATGAAGACTTGATAAGAAGCAAAGCAAGAGAAGAAATTTTATCTTAGAAAAAGAAATAGATAGAATCTCAAAGAAGAGCTATGAACATGAAGAGCCTGAGAACAAACACAGCTGAGAATCACATTACTTTCAGATCTCTGCTGATAGAGAAGGAAGGAGCATGCTTTGCACATCATGTCATATTACTACTTGCTGTTTTTTCAACAAATTATACACAGCAGATCTTTGCTTTCAGGTGTAGTATCTGTCAATTTTCCTGGGTACCTGAATGTAAACAAAATTTTATGGGCTCCAAGGTAGTTAACACAATAGTGAAGGTGGGATGGGCAGAGGTGCTAATGTGTTCATATCAGTGACTCATCTGAAAGTACAATACAAAAACCTGTGCAAATTGAAATACAGAACCTGTCTCAGAGCCATAACATTGTGAGATGAGTCTCTTAGAAACTTGTCTGGAGTTAATTCCCTACAGCAATTAAGCTTTTTTCAGAACAATTTTATAGTCTTTCCTAAACTATTTAAATGCCATGCTAGTTCTACAATAGAAAGTTCTCATCCAAGGTTAAAATCCAAAGATGACCAGAGATTGCAGAGCAGTTGAAAAGTAAAAGAAATCAAAGGGCTCTAAAACATCTTAGATGAATGCAACTCAGGACAATATTACAAGACTAATATAGTAGCAAGCAGCAAGATTTTTACTTCTACATACACTTACCCATATCATCGTCAAATATGGATTTTTGTTCCACCTTCTTCTTGGTCTTCTTTTCTTTTGGTTTTGCAGTTAGATCCGCAAAAATATCAATGTTATCATCAAACAGATTAGTCTCTGGCATTTTCTCTTTCGTTTTGGTCATTGGCTTAATTGCTTCAGTAGCAAATATATCATCCTTGGAGAAAAACATAGAAAGGTCTCATCAATTCACAACACACTTCAAGAGAATAGTCAAATTATCTGTACACAGCAGCTGAGATGTTTAGAAGACTTGGGTTTCCTGGGCTTATCAGACAGAGGTTGAACTCAATTATCTGAGTGGTCTTTGCCAACCTAATTAGCAAGAAGTGTGAGACCTTTTTACTCATGGGGGACTTGGCAGAAGTGCCTTAGTAGTGGATTGTATACAGGTCAAGTACAGCACACAGAAGCCTGTAACAAGTGCCCAGTCCACCAATTTTATTCCTTTTTAAAGTGTTATTTAGCTGCTGGGAATTGAACAGACAGTTAACAAGTAAGAATCAAATACCTTATTGTTCTGAAAAAGGTATGTTGTCACAGTACATTCAGTGCATGCCTGCTCTGTGTTAAGGCTCCACCTTTTAAAGTGCTGCTGCTGCTAGTTAGGAGCTGAACAACTAAAGAAAGTTTCTATATCCCAGCAGAGGAGCAGATTGAGAGTTTACTTCACTGCCTTATCCTGCACACCCCATCCTATTCAGCAGTCTTCATTAAACCTAAATTAGAGGGGTCTGCATATGACCCTGGGGAACAAAAAACCAGTGTGATAGGTTCAGCCATTACCTCAAAGATATCTTGGGCAGTAGGGTCAACTGCTTGGTGGACAGCAGATTTTAACTCCTTTTTTCCAGTTTTCTGAGAGGTGAAGAGAGAATCTTCCTCTTCCTCCAAAAAAGGTAAAGGGCTGCTTTTTGTTGAAGATTTTTGTTGTACAGGCTGGAAAAGATCATTGCTGTCCTGACCACCCAGATCAGGTTTTTTCTCCCTGCCCTTTATGGGTTTGTTAGCCATACTGTCTGGCATTCCCTCCTTCAACTTTGATTGTGCAGCTGGTCTGGATGTTGAGCTGCTTGCAAAAAGGTCTTCAGATTCAAACAGATCATCCCCATTTTCTGTGGATTCTGGAGGAAGGAGTTTGTTTGTCCCAGTAGAAGAAGCACTGCTGTGAGCTGGTAGTGACAAGCTAGAGAGAAAGCCATTTTCCTTGGACTCTGCTTCAGCAGCAAGAGGCTCCTTTATGTTCACTACTGCTGATGTCTGTTTTGGTAGAGAGACTTGTGACTCTTTAGAAGTGTCCACCTCCTCACTTGCTTCAGCCTCTTGGGCAGCCAGACGGCGCGCCATTCTGCTAGGGGGTCTGCGCTTCCCGGGAACCCTGATCCTGGTCTGCAAGGAAGGAGGGAAAGCAAAGCAGGATCATACATAAGGAAAAAGCCCCACAGGACATTCAACCTTGGAGTAGTTTGGAGAAAGATTCAGAAATATACCCCAGGATTTCTGATTTACTGCCCTTGGTCATTCCACAGTGGTGGAACTGGTGCATAAAAGCACCAGCACTTGCAAAGAAAGTCACAACAGGTCAGCAAGCCACTCTAGCCCCTTGTTTTTAGGTAATACCTTAGTCAGCCTGTTATCTTGCTAATCTAGGGGCTTTTTCAGTGCAGATCAAGCCATGACTAATTGCATTTTCTATGCAATTTCATTTTATGCATAGCCTATTGTACTTAATTGCTGCTTTTAAGGAAGCCCCCTGCAAGTTTCCACTACAGCCTCTCCCCTATCCCACATGGACAGGAGTATTTACATGGGTAGGAAATGGATCACTACACCCTCTTCTTCCCTTTTGTTAATTGCTCCATGTACTGTTCTTTGAAAGGGCAGGCAGAATGCTAGGCAGGTTGCTTTGTTCTGGCCTTTGGAAAAGAGTGCATTTGACTGCATATATTTATTTACACTCAAACTTGAAAGGTTGAAGAAACAAAGATATGCCAAAATTACAATATCTGAGCCACAAAAAGCATTCACTGTATAGTTACCATAGCTTCTTCTCAGATTACTGCTGTAAAAAAACATGCATCATCTGTACACTAAAATGAACTAAAGGTTCATAATATGCAGCTACAGGCACTCTATTCTTTGCAAGCCTGTCTATTTAAAAGTATCACAATAGAGAGCTTTGTCTGTTGGAATATGCTGCTATTGGAAACAACTATGCCTACATAGTAATGCACCAGGCTGGTGTACAAGCTTCACACGCATTTGTCACTAAGGGGTCATGTCAGCCATTGTGGTGACAGCTGCTGCATCTTGCCAAGTCATCTCTGCTGCTCATCTAGTAATGAACAGCCTCATCAGCATTAAAGGAAGAAAGAATCAAAGATTTTAAGTTATCTTACTCAAATTGGGAAACCCCACAGATTTATAAAATCATAGGTACCTAGATGAAATCTTGACTACATGGCTGACACTTCCATTTTTTAATGAACCACTAAGTCTTTAATTAGAATATGCCTTTTGCAGTCCATACAGTTGAAAGTATGAGTAAAAAAACAAGTGAGTCGGGCAGCAAAGATTTGCCACGTCAAAAGCTGTAACACTTCTTTGTGTTTTCCTTTGTCTGAAAACCAAAGTTTTATTTGAAAAAGAATTTAGAGTTACAGTTCAGGACAGCATGACATTTTTATCCACAGAGGGGTAAAGGTCAACCTACAGCAGTGATGTGTTCTGGATAGCTTGTCAAAGCAGTTGCCTGCATCCTGTTTTATAGTTAGCCTAGCAAGATGTCTTTTGTTAGTATTTTTTATGTTGGTGTCTCCCGGGAGAGGACAAGATGTTATACTAACATACCTTCAACCAATAGCGAAAATCAGTATTTGGAAAAGGTACACATGTTCTTTAAAAGGCACCAGGTATATGCATAAGCCCCTTACTGAGCTAAGTATAGGTGCTAAGCTAGACTTTCTCTTCAGTGATCCACGGAAACGAGAGGGGATTAGATTTTCACACTCCCATTTAGATTCAGATAAACCACACTGTTAGCATAACTTGCATACCAAAACAAACTCCTGCACGAGTACAGATTGTGTTTTTAATCCCCCTTTCTCTTATCGTAAATACCAAGGTTACCTTATTGGCGTTGTGCAAGGTGTCTGCCTGCATGGGCTGATCAAAGCTGACGCCGAGTTCTTCATTGCTTCCTGCAGCAGAGAAGGCTTCACTGTTCTGTACCTCCTTGGGCTCATGTAATGGAGTGTCCACTACTGGTAAGGGGGACTTAACATTGGAGATCTTAGGCATTGCACCAGGTAGTAAGGCTGAAGGGTTAATAGCTAAGTTAGCCTACAAAACAGAGACAACAAAAACATACACACAAAAAGAGATCACATTACTACTGCTCCAGAGAAGCAGCAAGAACTAGTGTATCTGGGTATTCAAGTTCTACTTCTAAAGCGCCTGGCTTTTCTCAGACCTAAGAACTTGTGTGTCTCCCACAAGCTCTGTCTCACTAAAACTGTGGAATGGTCAACACTATTATTCTGTGTAAGGGCTTCAGGAACAGCAGGGTCAGTTATGACAGACCAAACACCTGCCTAGCTCAATATTCTGTCTGAGGAGACAATGCTTCTGACTTTGAATGGTATTGTGATATAGACAGTTACTAGTCATTTTGTGTCAGAAGAGGGACATAACCATAGTCCCCTCTAAGAGTGTTTAAACAAACTTAATAGAGCTAAGAACAATGGCAGTTCAAACAGGAGCCCACCCTCTGCCCCCCCAATATGAGTAAACAGTGCTGTTTAGAGTCAGGACTGAAACAGAAGGAGGAAATAATATTAAACATGCAATACAGAAAAAGCAATCAAAAATATGCCATCTGAAAAAAAATAATAATGTTGCAAGAATAAGGTAAGGAAGCAATAAGATTTTGGTTCAGGGAAAGCCATCAGCGAGGCAAGGAAGATTTAAATTTTTTTTTCGAAAGTTAAAGTGCCAATAAAGTTAATTACTTGTAGCTTTCCAATCCGAGATGAAGGCTCTTTGGTTTTAATGGGAACAGGACCTGTAGATTTCTGCACAAAATTACATTGGATTAAACAAGTTGACAAGCTGTTATCAACCAGACCATAGTTTTCACTTTAATACATGTACAGAAAGCAGCTAATTGCTTACCAATTTCGTCTGAAGATACCTTGTTATCATCACATTCTACCACTAGAGCTATAGTCACTAAGTTTTCAGTTTCCCATATGCCATGGCCCCATCTTCATTACTACATTTCATTCACCCATTCTTCTACCCAATATTATACTTTGCCATGGTAACTGAACAACATCCATGTTCTCCAGGTCACTGCCACCTCTAGTCAAAGGAAACCAGGACAGCTATCTTCTCTTTCCTTGCTTATTCAGTCCCCTAAAATCCTCTGAAGCTATATTGCCAGGCAATGATCAACTTTTCTCTTTGTGACTAGCTGTAACAGGACTACAGACTTCAATGAAGCCTATGTGGCAGCCAAGAGGACTTCAAAATTGTTCCACTCAGACTTCAAGGAAAACAGCTCCAGAAAAGTGACTGTCCCTCTGAAAAAACCAGGCCAGTAGTGCTAGAAAGAAGACTAGGCTTAAGAGCAAGAGCAGCTATTTGGTCTGAAGACTTGGATCAATTCTAGGACTCCAGGAATGAATCAAATCAGCTAAGGTGCACTTCCCAGTACTTGCTCTCTAGAAGTTGGTAGTATGCATGGTTCTGTGAGCTAGGGACTACTGCTGTTGGTATGACTGGGCAGTCAGAGCTCCTTCAGCTAGGTTGAAGTAACTGAGGGTTTGCAACGGTTAAGACACTAGTTTGTAGGAATTGATAGCATGACAGAGGAATCCTAGCATGTGAGGAGATTGTTTTCTACTTAGTTTCATGTGGTGTTCAGCTTAACCTCAGACAGGCTGAAACCATTTCTATAGCAGGCTGTCAGTAGTTACAAAAACCAGGAAGATGAGCCTGGTTCTACACTTCAAGGAATACTTTACAAAAAGGAAAGACATGCTAATTACCAGCCCTACAGGTGTGCTCTGTGTTCTCCAGCCCAGGGGAGAAAAAGCAACTCCCACTCCCTACAATAAAAAGCTAATCTCCTACACATGAAAATCCATCAAGCAGTTCTGGTGAGGCACAGGCCAGAACTCTGGTCTGGATCTTTAGATTCTGCAAGATTAAGGACAGGTGTTTACTCACCATAAAGACTGCAAGATAAGAGTCTCAACTGACACAGATTTGTGCTGCATGCCCTGATCTCCTCTCTGAGAAAGGCTACCTTTAAAGATCACATTCACCCCAACAGATACTGGCACTTTAGAGAAGAAGAAACAACTCATTTTCAGTACAACTGGACCTAGGATGTAGCTCTTCACTGCCATTTCACTTTTTAAAGTGCAGGTACAATGAATAAAAAACACCAATAACATTTAAATTCTTGCTGGTAAGAGTGCACCTGCTGATAAGCAGGGAAGTTTGACCATGCATTGGTGCCTGGCAGCCAGTGAATCCAGGCATTAGTTTTCATCTTTCCAAGACACTTACTTAAAACAGCATGATACATCCTTTTTCTTTGCATGCTGTTCAAGGCACAAGATTTAAGTACTTGCCTCTGTAGTTGCTGTCTTCAGAGTCTCATCTTGCTTAGCACTTAAAGCATTTTCTAGATTACTGCTCACTGAGGAAGGGCCAACACTGGTCTGAACAGTTTTCTTCTCAGCCATTTTCTGAAAGCATTATGAGAACAAGTCAACATGAATGGGGTAAAAAGCATGGGGTGAAGATCCAAAAAAACAACAACAACAAAAACAAAAAGCAAAAGAACTCAAGCAAAAAATTTAAAAATCTTGTTCTTAACAAAAAACTAGCCACATCTTGATCCTGCTGTGCATAGTAGTATTTGGTTTGCATGGAGAGGTTTTGGTAATGGTGGTAGGGGGCTACAGGAGTCGCTTTTGTGAGAAACTGGTAGAAGCTTTCTCTGTATCTAGCAGTGCCAATCTGTGGTGGCTCCAAGGATGGATGTGCTGCTGGCCAAGGCTAAGCCAGTTAGGAACAGTGGTAACCCCTCTTACAACATATTTAAGAGGGGGAAAGGGGAAAAAAAAAAAAAAGAAAGAAAAGAAATATTGCACAGATGTAATTGCCAGAAAAGAGGAGAACATAGGAGAGGAACAGCCCTGCAGATACCAAGGTCAGTGCAGAAGGAGGAAGAGGAGGGGCTCCAGGCACCAGAGCTGAGATTGCCCTGCAGCCTGTGGTAAAGGCCGGTGAGGCAGCCATGCCCCTGTAGCCCATGGAGACCCACAGGGGTGCAGAGATTCACTCACAGCCTGTGGAGGAGATCTAGGCCAGAGCAGCTGGATACCCAAAAGGAGGCTTGAACCCATGGGAGGCCTGGGTCTTGGCAGGGACCTGCAGAACTGTGGGAAAGGAGCTCACACTGTTGCAGGTTTCCTGGTAGGACTTGTGACCCTGTGGGGGACCCAGGTTGGCACAGGCTATGCCTGAAGGACTGCACCCCATGGAAGAGTGACCCACATTGCAGCAGTTTCTGGAAAACCACTGCCCGTGGGATGGACTTAGGTTGGTGAAGTTCATGGAGAACTGTCTCCTCATGCTGGAACAGGGGAAGGACTCCCTTCTCTGAGCAGTAGCAGAAACAAGGTGGGATGAGCTGACCTTAACCCTCATTTCCCATCTCCCTGCACCACTGGGAGGAGGAGGTGGAGCTGGGAAGGAGAGACGATGGGGGAAAGGCGTTAAGGTCTTACGCTATTTCTCATTATTCTGCTCTGATTTTGCTAGGAAAAAATTCAGTAAATATCTCTAACTCAAGTCTGTTTTGCCCATATCAGTATTTTGTGAGTGATCTCTCCCAGTCCTAATCTCAACTTATTTATATAAAATATAACTTTTTTACATTTTCTCTCCCCTGTCCAGCTGCAGAGGGGACTGAGAGAGGGGTTTTGGTGAGTGTCTGGCATCCTGCCAAGGCCAACTCGCTACAACAACAGGCATTAGCTTATGGCTCTGCTCTCCATTCCTTTAGTCTACCTCAACCTTTGCTGTCTGTGCTAACAATAAATAATGAGAGTTTCAATAAACTTACAAATGCATGCATATTTCTTCATCAACAAAACAGCAGTGAAAACAAAAGTTCAATGTTAGCTAAGGAACAGTGTTATTTTTATGTTTTCAAGCTATCAGGCTCCATATATAGTCACCCAAGCACTAATTACTCAAGAACACCCTGTTCAGAGTCCTCAAAGAAACTGTTTCCAGGAAATATTGCCAGTTTTCTAACTGAGATTCCAGCTATATACATGAATACAGACTAACCTAAAGGTTAGTTTCAATTTAATCAAGATAACTACATTTAAAACTAGCAGTTTAGAATGTATGTTTGGACTTTGACCTCAGACCACCTGTAGCACAGTCTACTTCATTACTGCAGCTACTCACCCTTTAAATGGGTGACCATGAGGACTTTAATACTGCATCATTACCTGAGATCAAACCAACCTGCAGAAACTTGAATGACACAACTCACAGAACATGGCTCATCAGTCATGCATAAAGGAAAGGGAAGTAAATTAGCAAGTTAAGCTATTAAAACAAACTCTACTACTCTGGTTTCTGCTTATGGTATGTTCTCTTACACCCAAGCCAGTCCCAGTGGTAAACAAAAATAAATAGAATCCAATTCTCTCATCCCAATGTTGGGAGACCCAATGCATCTGTTTGCTCCCTATGTCTTCAGGGTCACAATGACCATTTCTGTTCTCTCAAAAAGACTTGAAAAGTCACTTCATTTCTCATGGCTATACAAATGGAGAAAAACCCTTCCATACACTTCTTTCCAATCTCTTTTATATAAGCCATTTACAGTAGAGAAACAGGTACCGGAATGTTTGTTTTTGCAGTACTGAAGAGATCATCCTCATCATCATCCCCAAAAAGCCCTCCTCCAGGTGGTGGCTTCAGGATACGGTTTGCAGGCTAAAGCAACAAAAGATAAAAGAAAGGTGTGTCACAGATCTAAAGCATATCTCTTTCAGCCCATGATGCCAGAACATAACTGACATTAGCATTTGGCCCTCCCTGGAAATCAGTGACTTCTAAGCTGTCCAAACAAGGAACACCAGGACACTGAACACTTCAAAGACTGTTTGACTGTTTTTAAATAGGAGGTTCAGAGGAGGGCTTTGAACTCACCATTGACTTCTTGGGGCTGGCAAAGAGATCAACGTCTGGGTCATTGTCCTTCTGAAGTTTGTGACTGAAGAGAAGTTCTTCATCTTGAAAGACCCCAGTGCTTTTGGGCCGAGTACTCTTCTCAGAAGCCTGGAAGGAGAAGAGGAAGATCCACACAGTGAGAAACTCCCTTGGTGAGGAGGTTATTTGCCTCATGATAAGGCAAGTTACAATTCCCCTGAGGCTACACTACAGCTCTGTACTGGTAACAAAAATACAACTTACATTGCTGGTTATGTTTCATTTGGACCAAATTTGCAAAACTTACAATGCAAATATTTGTATTTACAGTTCAATTGATGAGAAGACATTCATCACACTATCTGTCTGCTGATCTAAGATCCAGCTGTTACTATTTACTTGTGAAGCTTCCTTCACAGGAAAACAAAAGGTTTTCAGTATGTTATCATGACTGTACAGTAAAGTTTATATTCCAATAAGACTTTTATGCCTCAGAAATAGTATGCAGAAATAGTAGTGAAAGGAAGAGAATCTCTTAGTTACCTTCCTAAGCAACATTTTCAAAGAATAAAAATATAGAATAATTTTTTTTTTAAGAGAAGGCCTGTAAAGCTATTATTGCTAGACTCCCTGTTTTATTCCTGTGAAAGCAAGCAAACACCCACAAGGAAGAATGGAACATACTGCCTTTGGCAAGAACTCATACTTTCAAATCCGCTGCTGTGGGGAATATTGAAGTTGCATGTATCACCCTATTACCTCCATTACCTGGCAAAGTAATGAGTATCAACTCCTCAAGCACCAAAAACAATGCCTTTGTATGATCATGGTAGGCATCCAGGTCTGGCTTGCAAAGGCAAAGGCTCCACTCAGCTGTCCAGGTAAAAGCCCATATCTATGTTTCACCACTCATCTGTCTCTATTTAAACAACTCAAATTAAAGGATGCCTCTTCGAAGCATGACTGGATGTCCAGTACCATGGCACCAGACACAAAATCGAGGCAGCAAGAGGGGTCATCATAACAACAAAGCGTGATTAAAGCCAGCTTTAATTTCATATCAAAAGTCAGGTCACATTTTTAGGGCACTAAAACTGCTATTTATGCCCAGATATTAAGTGAAAACCTAATGCACATCTATAATCATCCACACACACAACACATATTAAGCTGAAATAAGCAAGAAAAGCAGCACCTTGCAGATTTGCCTATCAAAAATGTTAAGTTCATAAATTACCATTCTGATTTTTGCCTTTCAGCACCTTAATCACTTTGTAACTACAATATGCTGACAGATAAGAGCTTTGAAGGAAAGATTTGAATGGATTTCTATTTTTTCAAATTCATGGGACAGATGTGGCTTCTTTCAATCATCTCCCAGTATGCTCCCCACAAAGACCAAACACAGTATTCATTCACAAGCAGTAAACAAGATCTCATGCTAACAATCCATTTTAACTCGGAAGCAGCTCTAAACAGTGATTTTTCTCCAACAGTCATCTATTTTGTTCCGTTCCAAGGACTTCAGAAGAAAATGTACACAGCCTTTAGGATTGGTAGCTTACTTTACACACTAAAATGACAAAACCTTGTGGTACACTGGAGTGTACAGTATGCACCTTTTGACACTACTTCAAACTTACAGAAAAAAATTCAGTACATTTGCATGAAGTAGAAACAAGAATCCTGCGATAGATTCAAGGATATTGCTGCTGAAAATTCCAAGTCCACCTCTTGATGGTATACACTGTATCAGAAAAGTCTGACTTATAGTACAGTGGCTGGAAGCTTTTGTAAAAAAATGAACACACATACTTGAAAAACAGACGTATACATAGGATTAAGATAATTATTGCTGAAGTCTGAAGGCATATAGCCAGCAAGCAAACTGTAACAATGTAAAAGAAAAAAAGGAAAAAAAGAAAAAAAAAAAAAAGAGAGAAATCACTAAGCTTAAAACTCCACATCCCTTTACTTCCTAGTATCTTTGACTTTGAGCAGTAACTGAAGAGTCAGTTCTGTAAAGCAAAAGTCAAGTAGCTGCACTGAAACATCTGTATAGAATTTGTTTTCATATCAGCATGAAGCAAAATGCTTTCAAGTTAGTGGGACAGGAAAATTACAAAAGGATTCAGGATCACAAGGAAGAGCAGGAATTATTTCTCACCCAAGGATCTGAAGGGTTAGAAATTGAGAAACATAAGCCTGCATGACATGAAGAGAAGGAAAGTTTCCTTACACTCACCACATCAACTCCTTTCTGTGCATTTTTTATGTCATTATTATCTTCTGGTCTTTCCTCTTCTTCCTCCTCAAATAAGCTTAGCACTTTCTTAGCTTGGCTTTTCACATCTTTCCCCAGAGCTGGTGGTGATGTTGCAAACAGATCTGAACTGCCAGCTGGCTCTGAAGATATTACTGCAAAAGGCTCCACCAAAGAAGAAAAAAAAAAAGTAACACATCAGCCTGTTATTTATTTCAGGTTTGCCCAAAAACCCTGCTAAGTTTTCTTGGTTAAATACCAGCAGTGGTCAGAGTTCTTCAATTATTACCAAGCAACTAACTTATCCCAAACAGACAGAATATCAATATGCAGGTTAGCAACAGACAGTTGATCAAGAACACAATCTCAGCTCTGAAAGGAAGACAAATTTCCTCCTGTATTTCTTCCAAATTTCTATCCTACCCTGTGGCACTATTGATTAGCAGCTTCCTGCATAAGTTTTTCTCCTCATCTCTATGTCAGGTTGCACGTGCACCACAAGGCTGCACTAATCAGCTTTCCACACTCTGAGTTACCTAGCTCATACCACTTGGGATACTTTAGAGTAACAGCAGTACCAGAACCTTAAATGTGCTCAGGAAAAGTGTGAAGAGTAAGAACTACAATAGAAATTCATCAGCTGGTAATTCCTTGACAATCACTCAGTAAGACTTTGCCTGAGATCAGTTCTGAAGCTTCTGCAATAATACACTCAATACTCATCAATAGTGTTCTGTAACAGTATTGCCCAGCAGAAATTCACAATCCTGAAGGCCATAATAACACTTACCACTTTATAAATCATCACACATTATGGTGAAACAAAGTTACTGAGCTTGAAGAAAAATCTATGTATTAATACAGGCTATGTTTTAAGGGAAAGCTCTATTCACGTAAATGAAGATTACCCAATGCACTCTGGAGAGAAAACCAAAACAGATTCTGCCAACCTCCTTCCCCCAAAAAAACCCCCAATCCTTCTCAAAGACATCAGTGAGGAAACAATTTCCAAAGTGATTTTGCTAAATTGAGACAGAATTACTCTTTCCTCCAATCCAGAAAAATATTTCTGTGCCAGAGCAGCACTGTTTTTTTGGGTTTTTTTAACTGAATCTTTACCAAACTTCAAATTAATTTAAGAAAATCTCTCACTTTTTCCTTTGTTTGCTGCCCTGCAACATCTGCTCCTTGAGACAATGGAGCTGCTCCAGGTTCTTCTGAACACCACAGCGTATCTTCTACCTGGCTAGACTTCACTGTTCTATCTGGCAGGTCTTCCTTTTCCTCCTTTTCCTCCTCATTAAAGGTAAGTGGTGCTTGTGCTGCTTTTACTTTCTCCTGCAAAATTAGGAGAATGTTGGTGACACAGAACTGGTAGTTATATATAAAAAGCATATGCTGCTGTGGAAAAGCAGAGTCTGTTTGCCTACTGCAGAGGTCTAGGACACTGGCAACATACTTGACTGCTCCTATTTTCCTTCCATGGGACGTTCGGGTTAGCAACTATTAATTTCCAGTATTATGAGTTTTTTAATCTGGTTGAAGAGTGCCAGGGAGCACATGTACAGGAATCCCAACTACAGATACAGCTTTATTGGACCCTTGCATCTCCTACTCTCAATTCCACAGCACAACCAGACAGGCAGTACATCATGGGCTAAGATTGTAAGACAGAAGATAGCGTTCACACACAATAGGGAGGGCCAGTAAGAAGCCTGTTTGCACATCTGAATCAACTTAGGTAGGGTAACACAAAAGGTTAATCCTGGCTACTGAGTCAGCAGTAAGCTGTTTGTTCCTTTTAGTGTTATTTAATGGTTGAGAGTTTTCAGAACATCCTTAGGAAGTACTTTTAGCATAAACCAAACAAATTCAGGGTAAGTGGTCAAGAAAATTTTGAAGTTTCTATTAGGCTAATAGTACTAAGAATGTACTTGGAAGAGTCCAGTCTTCCTGTTCCCATTCCCAATTTGCTAGAGTTACCATTGTCTAAAACGAGTTAGACTTGTATTCAGTATCTAACAACAAAGATTGTAAAAAGACTGTAAAAGTGTTCCATGTCACTTTTAAAAGAATGGGGAGTTACCACTGCAGCCTTAGCAGCTGAAGGAAGTAGCATTGATTGGGAGCTGAAGAATGATTCTCCATTAGTATCATCATCTTCAAATAACAATGATGGCTTCTGTGGCTTTCTTTGGCTGCAGGGAGAGAGAGAAGAAAGTGGAAGATTCAGTGGCCATGTGCTGCAGCAGTTTAGAAGTGGCACTTAGGGCCATCATTTGCAGCAAGTGTTCCCAGACACAGCACTGGGCTTCCTTATTGTCCCAACAATTCCAACATCCTCTTCCTTGTCTGCAAAGCTTTCTGCAGAAGTGGAGATAAAAAAAATGTCAAGAGGATTTCATATCACTGGCGTAGAAATGGAAAGGCTAGTTCAGTGCTGGCAAGGAGAATGACCCACCACAGGTACAAAAGAGCCCAGCACTGCTCCTTCCTACTCACATCCCCCTACTTCCTCCTCAGCAACAGCACCAGGAACCAACACTTGCAACATGCCTGGGTCCATCTGGTTTTTAAAGGCCTGCTGGACTGTTCTGAACAAATGCCTCCCCACTCCCCTCCCAGGATTGTCACCTCTCTTTAGTGATTGCAAATAAGTCCTCCTCATCGTCTTCCTCAAAGAGACTTGTTGTCTTCACATCTTTAGCCTGACTGACAGTGCTAGCTGGTTTTGCAGGGTCTTCTTTTCGGCCATCTTCAGAAGAAAGTTTAGCTGGCTTGGAGACATTCCAATGTTCCTTAAAAAGAAGGAACAAGTTCTCTTTTGACTTGGTCAAAGCCACTTTGCAATCTTCTCTATAAGGAACACTTCTTCATCTTGGCAGTCCTTTCATCTCTCTACTAGTTTACTTAGCTGCCTGCATTTTAGTTACTGTAATCTGACATTACTCAGGCTTTGCAGAGGGCCTGGTCACCTTTGGCACACAGCATTAATTCAGCAAGACACAGTACACATGCTTTGTTACAGCTGCTCTTGACAACTGAGGGCAGTGTCAACTGCAGTGTCACAAAAGTAGGGTCACTCAGTAAAACCTGACTGGAGCCACTAAATTGTTAGCAAGATTGATGTATGGGAAAAAACCCACCACATATGCAGCCAAGACACCTCATTACTAGAGTGCTCAGTGTTGCACTTGCTTCCTTCACAATACTTCTCCCCCAGGCACCCACCTCCTCCCACAGCTACCCTTTATTCAAACCTACACACTAAACAAGATACTTCTGCATTTTTGTTTTGCTATTCTCAGCATTTCAAGTGGTTTTCCCCAGTTTCCCACCTTTGTCCTCTTTGTGAAAGGGACAGGCGTGACAAAGTTTGAACTTGGTTTATTCTACATTAACATAAAAACGCATCTAAAGACATTACTGTTGTCTACTAAGCAAACAATTACAGGACAAGTAATAAAGTCTATGCAACACAGTAATATTGAGAGATAGGAGGACTAAGAAGAGTCTGGATCCTATTCATATGAGTTAATTCAGAGGTTTCCAGACAGGTTTTTAATTTCTTTAGTGTCTCTGGCTTTTATTTATGATGAAGGACAATACCTAGCCCATCCCTAGAAGAGGACTGCTCTGTGGGAAGCCTTATTATTTATGTATAGTTTTCCCATCCCTAGATGGGAAAGAAAAAAAACCAGCAAAACTTAAGCAAGTAAAAATTCCAATAAACAAAACCACATACAAAAGAAACCCACCTCAAAACAAAGAAAACCTCAACACATATCTATCTAGAACTGATAAACTTTCCTTACAGAATTTAAAGCAGCAAGAACAGACTTTTTTTCCCCTCTAGTGTTTTTAAATCAGACTTCTTAGCAACAGCCTCCATTTGCTAACAAACTTTCTATAAATTACATTGAAAATACTGAATTTCTCTTCCCCATGACTTCTATTACCTAGATCCTGTGAAAATTTGGACCAAGGATCAGCCTTCTTAGCTGCAAAGAAGTCAAAGGATTGGGGTAGGCATGGCATGTGGACACAGCAGAGTTGGTCTGTGGTTCCCTTCTCAAAAGTTTTATGCTTTGCTCAGGATAAAGCCCAGCAACCAGTTCAAAGCAACCATTTTCAACGAGATCTCAGTACTCCTCAGTACCTCCTCATCACTGCTGAAGAATAAGCTGGAAGCTTTCTTGAGAGGCCCTGACTGTTTTGCTCTCTCTTCTGAGGGCTTTTCCTGGTGTTTCTTGGCAGGTCCCACACCAAAGAGATCCTTAAAACAAAATAAAATATAATATTATAAAAAAATCACAAGCCAAAGCTACAATGAAAAGCTCATTGAGAAATCATCACATAAGATATTGTTGTCATCCACTTCTCATATAAGTAGGATACAGAAATTGTGTTTTTTGAAGACAATTTCAAGTTAAACACCATATTTTGGTACAAGGAATTCCACACATACAGCATTTGGAAGACGAGAAGCCTGTAAGCATATAGCCTGGTTCAGGCCCACAGATTCTCCACCACAAGACATAACCAACAGCCAAAAACCATCACTCAGAAATTCTGTAGCACAGCAGCCAACACAATGGGGCACTGTTTCTAACCCATATAATGAAATGGAGAATGAATCCTATTCTGAGGACAGGCATTAAGTGAGCTGAACCATGGGTAAAAAATTAAAGCATACACTAATTAAAATTTTTTTAAGGTTTCTTGCACAAACTTGTGCTCTGACCTCTGTTTCCATACTAGCAGTCATGATTCTTACACACTGAAGAGTGAGAAGAAAGGAATTCAACAGCCATGACAAGAGAAGCAAGGTTTAGGATACAACAGCTTCTTGAAGCTCATATTTGTTTTACTGCTCAGTGTTCTCTAACCCTATCAATCAGAGGAATAACATCCTTCATGTCCAGAGGTGAAATACGCTGACTGCAAACTACTTAAAAGACCTCAAGAACTTGCAAGACTCCCCACTCCCACTCTCCTCCACAGTGCTGTCCACATGCTCAGAACTGCTGCAAAATGCAAGATCAATTTAGTGCTCCATTTGCAAGCCCAGTGTTTAAATTTCTGAATATTTCTTGCTGCATTTGCAACATCCCGTTCAGGTGGGTTCCCACATACAGGCAGTATCAGGAAGTGGTACTTACCTCTTCATCATCATCAAACAAGGAAAGTGGAGCTTTTGTCATGGACTTGCTAGTGGGGAGAGATGCAGCTTTGGACTTCACAGGCTTACTTGATGAAAACAAATCCTATGCAAACCAAAGAAAAGTCACTTTGCAAAGCAAGGCTATATGTTTAAGAACTCTAAAGGTGACAATCATGTTTTTCCCTATGAAAAAAATGTTTAGAATGCCTATGAAGCAGTGGATGCCTTATCTGATATACCAATCATTTGCAACTGCACAGGGATTTTCCTGATCTTTCCAGGTTAATTGCTAGCTGAAAGCCAAAATGAAACATAAGAGTCTTTAATGATTCCTACTCTTAATTTCCTGCTCCTTCCTGTCTTCAGGCTTTTAATTTATGCCTGTGTGTACCACCAAAGTTTAATTCCCTGAAGACAGGGAAAACAATCACAGAGCTTTCCCTCTTGGAGCAAGAAGGAACTTTCAGAACAGCTGGGAGTATGTGCATGTATGTCAGATTTCCCCATCCTACAAAATGCAGAGTCCCCAGACACAAGTGGACTGAAGTCAGGATGACTGAAATCCCTAGGATTTCTGTAGAGATTTTCTATAGGGATTTCTCAAAGAAATACTCACTTCAGAATCTTCCTCATCAGAGAAAAGGCCCCTCTGTTTTCTTGGAGGCGTTTCAGATAAAGGCTTGAAGTCCTCACCTGAAGATGGTTGACTCTTTAGAACAAACAAAGACACAGCATCAGCACCCATTTAGATTCAGTAAGGGCTGGCACATCTAGGACACGTTTTTTTGCAGTAGCCAGGAGGGGGTGTGACCAGGACCCAGAAGTTATTTTGTACCACCTCATGTCATTGCTGGGCATGGGGGAACAGAGTCTCTTCTAGGGAGAAGCGATCTCTCCGAGTCAGCTCAGGTGGCAGAAGCAGCAGAATAATTTGCCTCTTTTTTGTATTTTCTGTCATTAGCATTGCTGCTGTTGCTGTTTGCTTTCTTATCTCATTGCTGTTTCAAGTAAAATGGTTTTACCTCAACCCCTGATCTTTATCTTTTGTGCCTCCAATTCCCCTCTTTAGCCCTCCCCAGGGAGAGAGGGGTGGCAGGAATGAGCTAAAGCATTGTTGCAGTGGGGGCAGTAAACTAGGAAATACCTTTCCTAAACCATGACAGACCCCTGCTAAGAGGCATGCTGATGGCAAAATCCCTACAGCTGAAGGGACAGAGCTCAAGCTTGTCACTTGTGGGCTGAAGTCCAAAACTTATGTGCTATGCACAAATGACTTGCAGGTCTTACCACAGGCCTCCTCTGCCACACCATCCTTCTCAGCAGAAGAATGTATGCAGCAACTGATGCCAGGCCTTGTGAGCTAAAGGAAAATGTTTCTTTTAACAAGCTGTTTTTCATAAAGGACAAGGGCAGTTTTGTGCCAACCATCATTTCCTGCATAATCACAGCACAGCCCCAGCCTGCCACCAGCTATATTGCCATTAAACTTAGAATGATCCCAGACCCAAGCACTACTGTCATAAAGCTTGGAGTATAAAACAGCCCTCTCTTCCTGACTGAGCAGGAGGGGTGCTGCTGAATCAGTTCTCATCCTCTTCTCCAGGAAAGCCAAGTGCTGTGAGAGCCCTCCTATCACTTCTGCTTGCACTGCAGCAGAAATAGAAGCTGGCTTTGGCCCCTGTGCTTCTCATAGAACAATATGGAGAAAGTGCTAGAGCAATTTGCATTAGACATCCCCAGCAGTGTACCTCTCAGTCTAGAGGGGAACAGAGTCACTACAGATAATTATGTTCAAATACTCATTGGACAGGAAGTATAAAATGAGTATATACAGTATCTACTGTAGAAACAAAGAGCATTACTACTATCCTCAAGGCACTGTTCTGAAAGTGTAGTGGTATTCACAGGTGTGCTCAGCACCACATTAGAGCTTTCTACAACTTAGAGGAGTTTTCAGCTGAAAAACAGTTTCTAAACACTCCAAGTGCTTAGGTAGAACCCAGCCTCCTCTCCCATAAAACACATGAGCTATGGGTTACCAGTTAAGTTGCTGTCAGTGGCTGGTGTAAGAGCAGTCTCAGCAGCATAGAACTGTGACATCAAAGGTTCATAACTCAGGCTGGTTTCACTTCAGCCATGAAATTCTTAAACATATTTTCAGAGGTTTATCATTTTGCTCTCATTTCAATCATCCTGCCTTAATAAGATTCTTTCAATCACTGCCTACACAAATAAAAATCTCAAATAAATCCCAACTTGAAAAGGCAAAAGGCATTTAAGGACCAGTGAAGCACTAAATTATGGAAGACCCTATGAACCTAATCCTATTTCATAAATATGTCACTTTCACAGTCTTGTATATGGAAAGACTACTTGACTATAAACATTTCCTAAAACCTCAGCCATACAATCCATTTTTATGCCATTACCTTTTTTTCCATTATTGCCTCCCTATGGCTTTCTGTTTCTTTAGTTGTGCCAGCAACTGCAGAGGGAACGGCAGGCTTCTCCTTGAATAAGTCACCTTCTTCATCATCATCAAATAGGTCAGCTGTGGACTTGACTACATAAAGAGACAAAATAAACAGGGAATAAGGATTGCAGAACAAAAGAAGAGAGTCTCTATAGATATCATACTGTTTAACAACAATTGACATCAGGAGTCTTCGAGAGAAAAAGCCAGACAAGCTCTCAAAGTGAAACAGCACTTACCTGAAAGCACCGGTGACAGAATATGCAAACAGCTGAGTCAGCTGGCACCTCTAAAGGCAGTGTTTTGTACTGGCTTAGCACAGGCCTAACCCTACTAATAAGGAATGTTGGGCACAAAGATTCAAGGCTGTGTGAATAAAGCCTGTACTGATTCCCTGATTCAAGTCTAGACACTGCCCTAGTGGTAGAAAGATCATCCTTAGAAAAGTCTGGGGAGAGAATGTACAAACCAGCCCAACACCACTCTGATGAAAAGAAATACCAATGACAAAAAACCCCTCTACAATAGAATACCATAAACCAACCAAAACCACAACCCCTCAAAACCCAAGCAGAAGTAGCAGTGATGAAGGTTCAAATATTAGAATTCATTGGTTCATACCAGTTTGAATTTTGATGACCTTCAGTGTTTAATCTTTCACCACAAATGTTTAGAGGTACCTGGATCTGGAGGCTTTTTAGTTGCTTCCACAAAGAAGTCATCATCATCATCATTATCAAACAGAAGAACTTTCCCAGGTTGTTTAGGAGTTTTTCCTGTGTTCTGTCCTGCAGATTTCTTGTCTTTTTCCTCATTTACAGTGGAACTAAACACATCACTTCCTCCTGCAGGTCAGATGGGGGTAGAATAAAAATTAAAGTAACATTGCCAGAGTTGCCAAAAAGCTGAACTTGTGCCATTGTAAGTGACATCAGGTACAATTTCCATCTCAGCAACTTTTAAGGCGCTCCTGCAACAGTGCCACATCAAAAGCATTAGCTAGACACATTCTGATAAAGCAAGACACAGACAGCCCCTCACTCTCACTGCAGCCACTTCTTCCTCAAACCTGCTCATCTTTCCTAAGAACAGCAGCCAGGCTCTGTGTTGAAGCTAGAAGACTCAGTAATCCCACATTGCTGCCCCTACAGACTTCCCAAACCAGAATCCTGCTCTACTAACTAGTACACCACACCACAATATAAGTGGTAAAGTGCTTGGGGAGAGGGAAAGAGGTCACTGAGCTCTTCCCTGGAGCCACACTTGCCATGTGAGCCCACCAGCCGTACGAGGCAGGGTTTGGCACACGCCAGATATGGCAGTGATTAATCCAAGCCAGCCAGAACAACTGCTCCTTCTGCATCTGCTGGGGAAATGCCCAGCCTCAGTGCTAAGTGCACCATCATCTGAAAACACTTCTAATGGTCTAAGCCTGTCTTTTTGTTTCTCATGTGCAGATGCCTGGAAGTGAGACAGAGGTGGGGAGATACTTAAATGAAAGTTTGGCAAAAAGCAGAACAACTGCTGTTTGGTTAAGTCAGCAGACTGCATAAATTTTGATCAGCAGTAGGTTCTTATTAAAAAAAGTGTATTGTGCAATTATAAAGTGCCTCAGGAATGACAGGAATACAGCCACAAAATTTGGTTAGCTGTTAAAGATCATTGAGTTCCTAAACAAACTGTTCACTGGAATAGCAAAGGAGCCTCAATCTTGGCTTTTCTCTGGTGACTTAAGCCTGTCTACAAGTTATTGAGAGTGAGCTAGTCATTGCTTATACAACAGTACCTCCAAGAAAGAAGAAAGGATAAAAAAACCCCACACATCAATCTGCTGTTTTAAACTCTGCTACTGAGTTTTACAATTATGTTGCAGTCCCATTGTTGACATATATCTTTGACCCTGGAGTAAAAACTCTATTTGTGTACTTTTTACTCTAAAAATTACGCTGACTGAGGGCTCAGTTAACTGAAGACTTTCTTTATTAAGAAAGGTCAAAACTTAAAATTCAGGTACCTCAATCAAGTGAAAAGCCTCACACTAACAAAAAATCTTTTGTCAGTAAATTCAAAAAGACCAGTGACGTGTTTCTTTTTTTTTGACAGCTTGGATTCTGATGCAAAACAGATCTTAGTACAATTCTTTTTTACTTTTAACTTCAAGTTATAGATCTAGTTCTTCCCCATGTATGCAAATCCTCTGAAACAAAACCAGAAAAACAAGCTGGTCTAAACATAGGAACGTCATGCTTAAACTATTCTTCTGCTAATCCAGGGGAACACGATCAAATGTGAAAGATCAAAATGCACTTCCTACAGGTGGAAGCTGTGACTGCATGCACAGCAGAATTAAGCTGTATAATATCAGTTGAAGTGACACACATTCTTAAAAGTTCAGAGCACAACACTTGAAGCTGACATTTGCTAGTATCTGCCATCAGTGACACCTACCTTCAGAGCTCCTCCAGAATCTTTTATTATCCATAAAACATGCTGCAGTTTAGGCTTAGCATGGTAGAAGCATCTGTATTTGTCATTAAGCATATGACTAAGCAATGCAGTGCTGCTGTATTTGGATAGTTTTTTTCTTTAAAACCTTGGCAGTAGGTTTTAAAGAAAAGAGCATTTTGTGCATGAAGCAATTGGCTATTGAATAAATCATACCTGGAAACAGAAATACTGCACCTGCAGGAACTTTCTTTAAGGACTTTGTAGAGGATGCTGTAATCATAGGAAGTACAATACAAATGGATACACTTATTTTATGCTGTCAAAGCCTTCAGAACTCTACCACAGAAACTGGAATCCAAGAAGTTGTCTCAGCCACTTTTTTAACAGTTCAGATGTCTTTACACATTCTCCTTGAACTTCAGGGCTTTTGAGAATATATGTAACAGTCTATTTTTTCCCATTTAAACTCCATTTAAATGAACATCTCTACTATACTGAAGCTTAAAAGCACATTACATGTTACATACAACATTATTTACAACAGTTCAAAACCACTTCAATAATAAATTCAAAACAAAATGGCTTAGTCTCCCAAAACATATCTGAAAAGTCATCAAATATAGTGCTTCAGTAAAAGCTCTGCAATACAGAATGTGTACTCACTCTCCTTAATGGTCTAGCTATGCCCCTAGTGGGAAACTCATGCGAATTAATATGCAAGAAGAAATCTCTGCTCCCCTCAAACCCACAACTGGATCGTGCAATACACTAGAGAAGCTGGAACCCAGCAGAGGCAGAGAGCTCTGCCAATAACAGTAAGGACATCCTTTCAACTCTAGGAGAATAGGTGTGTGTAACAGATCATAGCAAACAAACACCTATCAAATGCAACACAGCTGTTCTCTATTAAGACTGGAGAGGAGAAAAGACTTGCTCTGCAATTGCTGCATCAGGCTTTCTAGTTTGGGAACAGTCTAGCTGCTAGCAGTAATAAATCACAGCATAGACAAGACTATAGGAAGCAACTCTTGGTTCTTACCTTCACTTACTGAGACTTGGTCCTCTCTCTTTTTTGATTCTTCTCCTTTTGGTGCTTCAGCAAAAAGATCACTCTGATCATAGAGGAAAATGAAAAGGGGAGGAAAGTGGTGAAATTGTCTTTATAGGAAATTACAGATGCTGATATTTCCATATTGAATGTCCACTTCTAAGCCAAGACAGAGGTGGTAATCACCACTCCCTTCGCAAAAGGAAGTCTGCAAATACAGACTTAAAGCTAGGTACTCGAGTGTTGAGTGTATACATTCAGAAAAGAAGCTCTCTTCTAAAATTTAATTTACTGATCACTAGTCTGTCTGCTGAAAAGAAGGAATGACCTTTTATTTGCACATCTTCAAGGACTTACACTAATTAATCTACAGCTGGTTAGATCTTGATTATACCCTTCTAAGCTTTCTTACTGAAGTTTATACAGTAAGGTTTGAGGGAAAAATTCAGGTCAGGACAAGCATAAAAATACTCCTGAACTTCATGTGGATAAAACAAATATGCAGAGAAATACACTACTGCTCAAAAGCTTTGCAGGACACTCCCACAGTTCTTGTATTCAGGTTGCAGGTGTACCAATCTGCAACAATCACGGCCTGGATTTCCAGCAAACCTCCAGATTTTTTGAGTACTGATCACTTAATTTCTTAAAAGCCTGCCTCTTATGCGAACTGGGTATTAGTGGCTGATGACCTGGAGACTCAAAATGCATGGTCTTTGTATAAGACTTTGTAGAAAGAAGGCAAAACACCTCAGGAGAACACTTCAGGAGTATGGGAGCGCAGGGGCTGGCAGAAGCGTCAGTCGTCAATCGCCCTTTTGTCAGCTATTATTTGCCTGCTACATCTGCCTGCTGGTACAGTGCAGTCTCCTCCAATGCACAAGTAAAGTGAACCTAAGTCACCCTTCTGAGATGTTTAACTTCAAGACAACAGAAAACAAGGAACAGGTGTATGCAGGCAGGCAGCAATCACAGATAGATCTGCTTGGCTGTTCCTGTGTCTACACAGATTAGGAAAGTAGTCTCAGTAATAAGTCACCAAGAGGTGACCAGCAACAGCTTCATCCAAATTTGCATTGACACAAAGCTGGCTTCCACTATCAGACTATTTTTCTTAATATTCTTTTTAAGCTATTGTCTGCCGGTTAAAAAAAAGAAAGAACATTTTTTCAATAAAGGCTTTGTTAGAATGGAAAGCACTGACTGGAACTATCCCCCTCCCTACACACAATGCCCCTGTTTGGGGCTTATTGGCTATATTCTAGTAGATTGGGAATGCTAAGCTTGAGAAACATGAAGCCTCCTTCCAAATTTCAGTGCAACACCTCCTTGGCTCCAAGGAACACCTGACTTTTGTTCCAGTTGCAACAATGAACACAACATCCCACAAAGGCAACAGTTTGCTGTCCTGGACTAACCTTGACTGTCACCAGTATCAGCTGCATCAGAGGCAATCATTTGCTTTACACAGCTGTATTCTTAAATCTTAACCAGCCCTGACATTAGGTTTCTACACTCTTTCATGTGCACAATGGTAAAATAAGGTCAGAAATGCACTTCATGCAATTTCTTCCTCAAGGCAGCTCTAGGTAGCCCAAGAGTAAACTTAAAACTGAACTTTTCCTGCCAACATAGGCATTCCAGGAGCTGTACAACAATTAGATGAAACAACAGGATTATTGTAAGAGGAAACTTTTAACAGCACAGAAAGAGAGAAACTCAGCAGCAGAATTGTCTATACACGGTATGTGAAAGATAAAAGTGTGATTGGCATCATTCAGGGTTCTCTTTCCATTTCTCCCACAATCAGAGAGAATGACAAAATTCAGTATTTTACAGGCATTTTAATAGAAATCTGCTGATTTAATAGATAGCATTTGGTTTACCACCAGAGCTAAAAATAAAGGGCCAGTTAAGCTCTCCTGGAATCAGAACCTGTCTAATAGAGATTGAACCACACTTGCATCTCTCAGCAGTAGTACTGCAGAAGAGAGGATATCGTACCAAGGGGAACATAAATGTGTCACTTGTGTAGTTCTGTTTTCCCACTGGAAAGCTATACCACTCCACAACACTTGAATATTTCCAAGTAACAAAATGCTGTTTGTCCTCTCTGTCTTCCAGGGGTGGGTATTTTCAGGGATCTTCTGTTTTGCTTTTAAAAGTGGGAAACACTCCATTTCTACAATCTGCCGGATTCTCACCTCTTCATCATCAAAGAGGCCTGTTCCACCACTGAAGAGGCCACCCCTTGAACCAAATGGTGTGAAGTCCTCATCAGTCAGTTTAGGAGGCTTGAAGATGTCATCATCTTCATCTAGAAAGTACATGAGCCATGGGCTTTAGTAAGAATGATCAAATGTCAGGAAAAGGAATTAGAGAGAACCAAAATAAAAACTGCTTTGGTTCCATCTGCTCTCATAAACATGATACTTAGGGAGAAGCTGCTGAAGACAGATTGGGTTGTGCAGCTGCTCCAGAAGGCCACATTAAAGGAAGAACTCTCACTAAGGATGTTTCCAGTCTTGTTTACATGCACACCACAACCTAGATTTGTTTACACATTCATGTTGAAGGATGCTCACTGATATCCCACCCAGCTTCTATAGCAGAGGCCATGATTTCTTAATTGGTACCTTACAATCCAGCCCAAAATTCAAAAACAGGAGAGGAGGATATCCTACCATCTGATGGGACTCTAACTTCCTTCTTCTCTTTTGAGGTTTTCCTTGTTTTGGTCTCTGATGAGAGGGCTTTAAGAAGAAAGTTTCAATGAAAAACTAGTCCACCTTTACTTACAGTCTGAGAACAATTTGCAGCAAAAAGAACCTAAAAAAACAGCAGACCAAGCTAACCTCTGTGCTTTCATATGTATCAGCCTGAGGAAGCAATTTCTAGCAGTTTCTAAAACTAGTATCTAACATTGTAATAGAATTATTCTGTCAGGCACTAGGGGTTCCACACAGCTGTCCACACAGAGACAGTGTCACCTGAGACGTCAGAAAGCAACACAGCATTCCAGACAGTACAGGTTCCACAACTTTGCAAAACCTCTGAGCATCTCAAATGGCTCCAGATTTATTATTGTCTTCATTCAGCTACCAAAGGCAAAGCCAGAGGTTTATCTCCTCTGGCCTTACAAGGTTACTTCAATGACTGGAAGATTTCCCTGTAACTGAACAGGGTAAGGTTGTATACTCCTGCTGGTACCAGCAGACCTAGTTTGATTGTTTGAACTGTGCAATAACACACACACACAGAGATCTTGTCTGTTCACTTTTCAATATTACAGGTCAACAGCAGCCTCATAAACACTTTCCAACTCAACTTCAACCAGCTCTTTTCAAGTGCTGCTTTGCTGCAAGATTAATACTTGAGAGGTCTCTCCTTTTGAAAGCAACACAAAAGTAAATGCATTATTTAGTCTAAAACATTATGAGTAATAGTAGCAAGGAAAACTTCCTCAAAACAGTATATTTAAGCCACAAAGAAAACAAAATAATCCACACCACATCAAAACACCGATCTACTGCTTGAGGTGTTTACCACTGTAGAGCTCACAGAAAGACCACAGTGACCAATGGCTTCCACATAATTACTTGAAACGGGAGAAAGTACATGTGGTCCAACATGCAGAGGGAGAATCAGACTGGAGAGAAAACCTTTCCAATAACTTGTATTTTGAGAGTGACCTGTCTCACCTGAAAGCAATGTGTTTCCCACTATAACACTCAGTGAATACCAATTCACTCCTCTGAGTTATGGCCAAAGAGTTTCTCAGAGCACAAAATAGTGTCTGCAATTCCTCTTGTCATGCTTTTACCTAATACATGTTCAAATAACACATCTGTGTAACTTCATGTATTGTTATCCACAATCTCCTGTCCCACATTTTCATGAGTCCCCCATTACTGCACAAGCACTTTTCAAAACTTGGAGGTAACTCACATGAACGCTCTTCATCCTGTCTGACTGGCACTTCTCCTTTGATTCGGGCTGCCAGCTCATCTGCAAATGATGTTGGCCTCTTCTTTTTCTGAGCAGTAGGGACAAATAACAGCACATTTCTTACATAAGATCCAGCCAGCAACTTGATGTAATTGTAACTATAAATACTGTATTCTGTAGCCTCACTTGTACATTATGGTGTCTAGACTTTGCCTGAAGCCCTAACAAGAAGCAATACAGCTTTCTGTTAAGAAAGCAGAGATTAGGCGTACATCAAGAATTTAAAAAAAAAAAACACCCTCAGAATTTCTAGTTCTGATGAACACAAAATTTTTAATGTCACCTTGCTTTGTAAGCAGGAGAAACAAAAGGTCTTCTCCTCACAAAAATGCAGTAATTCATTTCTTAATGTTATTTGTTCTTGAAAGAACAAACCTTGAAAGCTTTGATACTTGCTTAAGGTGCAAGAATCCCTGAGTTTAAAGGGGTAACACCTGAACAATCATGTTAAAAGACTACTCAGGATTTCTGGAGGCATTCCAGGTACTTGAGAGCTACCATTATAATCCCTCTAAGGACAGATTTTTTCATACAGGAAGTCCCACTCCAGGAAAGCAACAATTACTCACAGGCTTTGTGCTTTCATCTATGTCTCCATCCTCATCCTCCTCTTTCTCAGAGTCAAAGAGATCACAGCCATCATCATCATCTTCATCACTCATCTGGGCTATCCTCTAAAAAACAATTAATATCCAGCTTACAAAACTAGCATAAAACTACATCTTCTTAGATAAAATATTCAAATCAAACTTACAGAAAGGATGGGAACTTACAGCCAATTTGGAGTACTTCACAGCTTTTGAAAGGTAAGGAAGGAGTGCTTCTAGCTCCAAGCAAGTTGCTGCATTCTCTAGCACACCCCAACTCTATGCTGTGTTACTGAATGCTGCAACTGAGGACACAGAGGCTCCCCTCACAAGGCATGTATCACTACCACATACAAACTAAATACCTGGTATTTAGTCTTAACACAGGAATGCTGGGATCAATTAATAAAAAATTGTATCATCTTGCACTGCTCTTAGGGTAGACAGCAGAATGACAGACACATCCTGGTTTCAGTCACGTCAACAAGAGGGTGAAAAAAATGAAGCAAACTGGATGAGAGTTGGGGATTGGAACAGGTAAGAGCCCAGAATTGAACTAAATCAACAACCCAAAGATACTTGCTCAAAATACACCACGCATACAAAGCTACCCTATGAAGGCCAGCATAAAGTAACATCTGGGTGCTTTTGCAATACTGTTTTATTAATATGTAGATTAAACAAGGGTTGCTTTTTGCAACATTGCTCTTTTGACATTAAATCATGCCAGACTGAGGATCCCCACATAAAAATCTCTTGCAGTGGCACATCTAAATATGGATAAGATTCCTTCTAAAACAAATTACTGAAGTCAGGCTTGAAGTTTTCCATCTCAACATTTCTCTTCCCTTCTCATTCATTATCCAAATGGATATACTGTTCAAACATCTAATGCTGTTCACACCTTTGATTTCATGTCATACCCTAACTGCACTGTTCCTTGCCTCCTGCACAGCAAGATTAGGATTTTAATTACAAACTAAATTAACCACAGAAGCCTAATTTTCCTGGGGTAGATTCTTTGAACTCTCATGTCTCCCAAGTTATTCCTGAGGAAAACACATATCAGGAAATGCCATCCCACATAGGCTCTGTATCTAATGACAGCTTGCAAGCATGTCTTTAAGCCCAACATTTTCAGAACATGGTGCCATCTGGCCAGGACCTTCCCAAAAAAGTTATAAAAAGCAGGCCTCACAAAGTTGCTAATAGTCAACTGTCTAGAGCTCTCATCTCCTCTTTCATGCTTGCTCACTGTGCCACAAGTGTAAAGTTTTTCAGGTATGCACCAGAATGTTTTAATCATACCGTCTTTTGGTCATCTTCACTAGGGTTTCCAAATTCATCATCTGATTCCTGTAACACAAGAGACCCAGAGACAAGTATCACACATTACTTCATCCAGTGCTTAAGGGAGAGGGCTCAGAAACTCCGAACTTGCTGAAGTTTGGACATTCAGATCTCCTCACCATGATCTGACCAAAAAATTACTCCCCCACTGCTGACCACGAGAAAGTCATTAATTTAGCAAAGACAGCAGGCTCCACTGTGACTGCAGCCAAGTAACTCAAAAGGGATTTCACTTTAAGTGAGCAAAACCACCAAAAGCAAACACCTTAGGAGAAAGGGATTGCTTGCAAAGCACAGTTACAGAGACATCCCAGCCAAAGGAGGCAAAACATATCAGAAACTGATATTCCAATGCAGCAGATTTATGAGGCAAAGCCTTAAGGTACATCACTTAAAGCTTTAAACTTCTTCCTGTCAGTCTCCATCCCATTCTTTGTAACTGTAATTTACAACAGATTTGTTCTCCATAAATTCGATTCTTGATTGACTCTGATTTGCTTCACAAAATTAATTTAGAGCAGAATAAAACGCTTCAGTTTGAAGTATTCTACTTTAATAACAGCTCGAGTCAATACCACAAATATTCCTGTGGAAAGCTGCACAGGAAACCACTGCATAAGAACAGTAACAGAAAGCATATTTATCACAACTAACACAAGGAACAAACATCATGCAGCAGTATCTTGAGAGCCAACACCAAAAGGTACTTAATGGCCTCACATGCAAGGAATGTTTGTACAAAGCAGCTGGTACTTGCCACTTACCTCCTCATCCTTCTCTTCACTGTCAATTACACTTCCACGATCACTATCTACTGATCCTTCTAATTTAAATGGAAACAACAAAGTTAAGATCAGACAGACACAGAACAATGCAGTCATCATTTAAGCAACCTAAGGACTCTGAAGAAAACTAAAATTCAGGTGGTTAGAGAGTGGTTTGAAAGAGCTTTGAAAGCTGATGAAATTTTAACACTTGCATTTCCAATACACAAAGCACAAGTAATTGAGAAGTTTCTGCTTTGTATACTGGAAAAGTGGTTGTTACAGCACAATGAACATTTTTTTCCCAGCTAATTACAGCCTGCATCTAAACATGCAAGAACAGTACACAGGATATCCAAAGTGGTGATTTAAAACAGTCAAAAATTTTGGATTAGGAACTAATTACTTGCATAGAAATAAAAGGTCATGCCAGCACATACCTTCACTAGAGAGATCTCCAAGGCCAACATCATCCTGTTCCATAAACTGCTGAGAGCCAATCAAGTAAGGTAAAGGCCTGTCAATATAGAGATCCTGTAAAGACACAACATCGGGTGTTTCTGACATCTCTGAATAGCCCTGCATGGCTGGCAAAAACAGAAGTCTTACACCCTTTGTTTTAACTCAAGGAAGATACAAGCCTGTTTAGAGTCCCACCAAACATATGCTTCAAGTCAACATACAACTGGGTGGGCTAGCTGAGGTTTATTCCTCTCAACACTATAAAAGAAAGTGGCTACTTCTATTTGTGCAGTCCCAACTTGTTTTTTACATGCCATCTAACAGAAGAATATCCTTGTAAGGACACTCTACAGGCATGAGTCTTATCCCAAAACCTGGACTTTGGATGTTTTATTACTGGAACCACACATAAATATATGATTTGTACCTAAAAAACATGAAATTTGTACATCCCACTCCCCCACAAAACTGAGGCTTCCCCTTCAAAGTTCACTCCATTAAACTAACTTCCTTTAGGGTGCCGTATCTTAATGCTAACCTAACTACAAGACAAGCATGTTTCACAAGGAGTAGCTCAACAGAGAGTACTTCTTCAGATGCAGTCATCAAATTCTCTTTTTAGGTAACAGGTTTAGATAACATCAGTTTTACACTGAGGCAGTAATACAGCTGATAGAAGCAAAGAGCAAGCCCAAGAAAGCAAAACAAACCCAGCAAGAACAGGTCCATATACCTTTGGCTCAAGTATCAGTTCCACTCTTTCATTACTTTCTTCCTCTTCTGAGTCAGAGTTCCCTGCTTTGATGTCAAGCTGTTCAAATGCACTGTCCAGAACCTGCAACCCATAGTTCACTGCTTCTTGAATTTTAGGGATTAGATCAGCTTCTTTCTGTTCCCGCGTCTTTTCCTTTAGTAACAGAAAAAAACCACATGGTTATTGCATTTTGCTTAAGACTCAATCTTACCACAACACACACACAAAATGTTAATTTCAAATTAACACAATGAAAGCTTTTTCACTACGTGCATTAGAAGGACAATCAGAATTTTTTTTTGCTTGACTTAATTTCCATCACTCCAGAAACAGAGATGTTCTAAACATCCACACCAGCACAGTATTGTTTTATTTGTACTCCTAAACTATTATGGGGACATTAACGGTATAATACACCTAGACTGTAACATATATATATATATATATATATATATATATATACACACACACACACATATGTGTATATAAAGCTCTCTGAGTACTTATTCCTAGGAATTATTCCAGTCGGATTCTGCTTCCCCAATTCACTACCTGTGAATCCAGTAAGGTTGCCCAAGGCCTTAGTCCTCTTGCTGAAAAAAACATGCATAATTCTTGAAAAATCAATGCGTAAGTCTTGTCTGCTGGATACAGTACTGAGCTTTGGGAGGCCCTAACAGATGATCACACACTGTAGTAGCCTCCATTTCACTATCAAATTTATGTCTGAGTGACATAAACTATCCAACAGAGAGACTTCAAGGAGGAAGGAAGGAGTTTAGTTTGTAAGCTATAAATGTACACAAAGTAAGTTCGAAAATGAAAAGGCAGACAATGGCTGCAAACATACTGACAGCACTTAAGGCAGTTGAAGTTAACTACCTGTTCTGTTTTGTCTCCAACATCAGCTTTGGGAATAGGTTCTTCCACTTCTTCATCATATACTCTCTAAAAAGTCAAGGAAAATTAATTCATGTAAGAACAATGTACTACTACAGGGGCTAAACCATGGGTACCATAACAAAATACACTGTCAATATATAATTATTTACACATTAATTCATTACACATTAAAAAAGGAAGCCATGGATGATGTCAAGTACCTTCATGCACTGGTACATCAACAGCCTCTCAATGCAACTGAGGTAATTCAAGTCTGCTAACAGACTAACCTGAACATGATAAAAAATTTACTTTTAACCTTCCCAACATAAAACTGTTCTGGACACTTCAGAGTGAAACCTATAATTTACTCAGAGCTGTCTATTGGAACCCTAAACCCTGGGAGTTTTAAACTTTCTGTGCTTTCTGACACTGACCCTCAAAAGAACACTGATTTGACTTGAGGCCTTGGACAAGGCTATCGGATGTCTACTTTCCTTTAGCTTTCTGTAATTTAGTAGCTTTCCTTCCATACTCACGGAGAGGGTTCACAACATCCCTCAACCTTCAGTTTGTTCTGATGATCCCTCACATCCAGCTCCTTTAGCACTCTTTTGTATGACCAGCTACAAGGAGACAAAGGGGAATAAAAGATCTCCATGGAACCTGCAAACCTAAATCCAAATCTCAAACACAGGTGCAGTTATCCCATGGGAAGAGACAGATCTCTCACTAAACTGAGAATCAGAAATGAAGACCTATTTCTGTGTACCTTAATTTGGGAACAAACAGCTGTAAGCACATGAGATTTAAAACACTTGGTACAGCCTGTTCTCAGTGGAATTATACTGAACAGCCAAGATAGGTCAGAAAGGACACTGCAGCTCTGAAAAAAAAAACACTACCACCAAAAACCCCCAGAATATAAATCTAGTTTTTCATCTTTTCCTCTGCCACCATCTTTCCAATAATAATGCCATGATGAGACATGTATGGCTTTAAATAATGCTGATCAAAACAAAACACCTCATAAAACTCACAGTGCTAAAAAACCTCCAAAAATCCGAAATACTATTCATGTTCTTAATTAGACACATACTTCTAGTTATAAAATGTTGCAACAGACTTTCAAGGATAGTTTTATCTTTCAAAATAGAGATATCTATAAAGTGGTACCATTAACCAGAAAATATGCTTGTCATGACCACACTGCCTGCAGGCCAACACCTTTAATACAAAATGCTTTTAGAGTAAAATAACACCATTAGGCAAATTTACAGCACTGTATAACATTCCTCATATTTACACAGGTAAGTGCAGACAAATGCCACACTCATGCAACTTGTGAAGACAAACCAAGACACCCCAGAATTCTCAACTCATTTTCAGTTCTAAAACCAAAACTCTGATCTCCAGGTCATGTATTAGAAAGGAAGGAAGGTATTGCTGAAAAGCCAAAGGGAATCTGCCAATATTAGATAGTGCATCACACACAAGGGAATTAGAACATCCTTTAACAGAATGCAATTTAAGGTAATTTCATCCCTAAATAAGCATCAGACTTGCCAGAAAGTTAAATCACTTCACCACAATACATTAAGAGACAATGTCTGAAGTACAAGTTTGATGTTGTAAACACTCACATTCTCTATGAACTGCGTGTTGGACAGCATAAGAAAGTCATTGAAGACATTATGAAGACGACAGTCTGTAGCTTTTGTTTCACTAATCAATCCGTCCACCTGTTTTTTGATTTCGTGGGTCCTGGAAATGGTTTGCTGTGAGAACTCTTGAAGAAAATGCAGAAGCTGTTGACAACAACAAAGGAAAGCAATAGTCAGCATCCAACTCCTTTTCCTTTCGGCACCGTTGGTAAGACGGGCAGAACTAATCATACACTTCAACTGAGGACCAAAATACACGCACATCACACTGAAACAATCCCACGCATACACACACAGGACCAAGTCTCAGCTACTTCATTCTGCATCTCCGTTCGGGCCAACTCCTCATTTCAGTTTTCCTGCCCGGACCGAAGGGTTAAAGCAACGAGAGAGCCGCCGGGCCCCGGAAACCGCGTTCTGCCCGCGGCAGGCCCGTCTCGAGACCCCCGTCCCAGGTCCCCGGGCAGGCCGCGGCCCGCGCACCCCTCCGCTGCCGGGCTCAGGCCCGGTCCCGGCCGCACCGCTCACCCCGGCGTCCGAGGCCAAGGACCAGCTCTGGCTGCCTTTACGGATCTCGTCCAGCGACCACGGTCGCTCCCACACCGGCGCCGGCTCCGCCACGTCCCCGTTCATCTGCGGGAGAAGGACAGTGAGCAGCGGGGCCGCCGCCGGGGCAGCACCGCGCCCTGCCCGGCCCGGCCCGGCCGCTCACCCTGGGCTCGCGCCGCCGCTCCCCGCGGTCAGCTGAGCGCCGTCACGTGACCCGCCCTGCCCCGCCCGCGCCACAGCGCCGCAGCGCCGGCAGGGGGCGCGCGCGGCCGGGTGGGCGGAGCCACCGCGTCCCGTCCCCTCGGATCCCCTCCCACCCTCGGATCCCCTCCCACCGCGTCCCTTCCCCTCGGATCCCCGCCCACCCTCGGAACCCCTCCCACCCTCGGATCCCCTCCCACCGCGTCCCGTCCCCTCAGATCCCCGCCCACCCTCGGATCCCCTCCCACCCTCGGATCCCTTCCCACCCTGCCATTCCGTCCCCTCGGATCCCCTCCCACCCTGCCATCCCGTCCCCTCAGACCCTCTCCCACCCTGCCATCCCGTTCCCCGCTCGCTGTGGGAGCCCCGCGGAAAGCAGAGCCGGGCGGGCGGTGGATGCGGCCTCCGCGGCTGTGTCCAGGCTCTGAGTCCCGTCCCCGAGGACGGGACATGGGGACACGGAAGGGACACGTGCGCGGGCAGCGAAGTGGGGGATAGCAGGAGGGTCTGCGCACCTCAGTCCCCGCTGGAGCGCTGCACCGGCGTCTGCTGACGCCCACTTACGAATAAAAAGGGTCCCCTTCCTCTTATTTTTCTTACTAGTATAAGTGCAAGGCTTACCACTGAGCCAACTAAAATCTCCTTAGTTTTAAAATGCATGAGCCGTAATAAATGCATGCCAGAATTCTGGGATTTGCAAGAAAAAACACGCTAACATGAACAAATACACAGTGCAAATCGCCAAACTGGAATTCAGTTATCCCTAGGGCTTTTCAGGTTAAACACCCCCGCTAACTTCCGCTTTTCTTGCTAATTTTTTTCAATGGATTAAAAAGCCTTGTCATACCACCGTATTTCATATGGTCTTTATTACGAGTGAATTCACGAGAAAGGAAATGACAATAAAATAACCTGTTCTTCCAGGTGGTAACTAAATAATCCATTGGCAATAATCAGACCTTTATATTAGCACATAGAGTTTATTTGTTCATTGCACTTGACTACATTGATACTGCTCATGAGGAACCAGGGCACTGATTGATCTTACTTGGGTTCTCAAATAAGAAAAAACATGCAAGATCTCCAAGTTCTTGTATATTGATCTAATGGCTACATTCAGAAAGGGACACAGGGACACAGAAACATCTAAAAGCAAAGTATCATAATATTCCTTTCAACTCTTTTTTCCTGTGATTCTGTGATAAGACACCATTACTGAACTGGCTCAGACTTTCAAACCTAGCAGAATTTAAAGAATTCTAATATATTGATAATAAAGCAGGAACTAATAAAAGGCAAGTAGAAAAATACTAGCCTAGGCTAGTTTCACATTGTCTTGAGCAAGATTGTTAAAAACCACAGATGGGATTAATATAAAATTATTCTCAAAGCCTTTTAATATTTTGCTGTAGTTTCTTCCTCTGCAATATTCCAACAACCAGAAAAGCTTGCCTTTAGTTACTTTCCGTATTCACTGACATGTGAGTCCCCTTTAATGCAGAGCTCTACTTTCACAGAAATTTGTGCATAATAAAACATGAGATCGATGTGTTCTTTGTGCACTGATGCTGCAAAATGTAGGGTCATAGCATTGGGCAGCTTCAGGTCTGGGGGTCTTGCAGATCAGCTTCCATAAAAAACCCAGCATGGCAGCTACATAGAACCTGAATGGTTCCTTAAGGGAAGCTGTTTATTTGTGATACGCCAGTCTCTGAGCAAAGAGGACTATGAATGGAACAACAAAATCTGCTTTCTAGAAGTCCCGTCCTAAGCATTACAGACAAGGTAAAAAAAGCATTTAATCCTAAAATTCCTTTTAGAGAGAAATTTAGACAAGTTCTGTTTAAAGTTTAAAGAAGAGACAGCAGCAAGAAAAATCACGTGCTGTTCCCCTCAGAACTGTCTAAACGATTGTGTGACATAAAGGTATCAAAAATCCCAAATTCCAATCTGCAGATTAAGAAGCAGAACATGTAAGACCATACAGGGCCGACGTCTCTGACATCCATGCTTAAAGCCATACCTTAGCACTTGGTTAAACTCACAAATATTTACAAGGTAAAGAGAATACCACAGCCAGCTTTTCCAATAGCTAACGGAAAGTAAACATGTTTTTATAACCTTAGAACAGGATGCAAACATAAAAAATAGTCAAATTACAATTACAAGTTAAGCTTCTGCATCCTATGGAAAAGAACTCCAATACAAGTAGTGCATTGTTCTTCATTTCCCCAGCCACTCCTTGCTCTCATGCTCAGTAGTGCTGTATGTCTTGGTATAGAGGCACAGAGATGTGATTGTTCCAGCTCTGCAGTTTCCAGAATTCCCCAGTTTCTGAGAGATAGTCTCAGCACCTGCATTATCCCCAGGCTGCAAAAAGTCTTGGGGGTGACAAGAAATGTCAGGGCTTGAAGATGCCTCAGACTTTGGTGCACAGTGTAGAAAAGAGTATCTATAGCTAGAAATAAGTACATGTGCTGTCACTGGACCAGGACAGGAACCTGGAACCTCCAGAGGAACTTCCCCTTCTCCTTGGTGTTCATTGCTGGTTAATGCAATGACAGAACAGACTGCTTGCCTGTTAGTGTATTTATTAATTTCTGGAGAGCTCAAAATCAGGTTTCCTATAAACAATTAATTATAACTCAAAAGAAATAATATATGATTACCCATGTAACCTATGAAGACCTTGCTATATTGAGACAGATGATTTACGGCAATAAGTTGTGCAAGCAGTAAAAAAACAGCCAGTCTGATAAATTCAGTTCATGTAACAAGAAATTAAGGGAGAAAAACAAAACCCACAGCAAAGCAGGTAACCTTATAAATGAACCTGGACTCAGACACATGACTTCATTGGCTCATGGTGTGATCCTTCTTTGATCTGAAAAGTTCATGTCTGGTGGTAAAGTCTTGGGCTTGAAGTCAGCATCAGGATGATGAAATAAAAAAAGTCCTGAATCACAGTCCCACGGTTTTCTAGTTTAGTCTTTAGCAAAACTTTGGAACATGAAACTCATGGGACTAAAGAAGTAGTGCTAACCTCCCAATTTTGTAAACAGATCAAGAAATTAAACTTTGCATACTAATTGAGGTATCATATTTGATAGAGCAAGATAGAGCCCAGATGACTGTGAACTTGTGTTCCAGCTTAGATCCAGGAAAACCTTTCATCAAGTGTGTGCTTGAGAGCAAAGAGTGCTCCACTGGAGACAATGGAACTATCCAGAGGGCTCAAACTAAAAACATACATAAGTGTTTTGCTTGACCCAAGCCTTAAGATCTAGTTAAAAGGCTGCAGAAGTTAATGGGAAGTTTCCAGCTTTCTTCAGTAGGTTCAAATCTATTTAAGCTAAAAACTGTGTTTCCAACATATTGGAGCTATAGTTATCTGCATGACTTGCTGTGCAAATAATTATCTGCGTGATATATCTAAGTTCTATGGAATCAGGAGTGAACTTTGCAAAAAACTTGCTCTCTCACTGAGTATTAATCCACCACGAGGACACCAGCTTTCTTGATGGAAAGTAAGAACACCAAATCATAGAGTGGTTTGAGTTGAAAGGGACCTTAAAGATCATCCAGTTCCAACCTCCAGCCATTGGCAGGGACACCTTCCACTAGGCCAGGTTGTTCAAAGCCCCATCCAGACAGGCCTTAAACACTTCCAGGGATGGGGTATCCACAAGTTCTCTAGGCAACCTATTCCAGTGTCTGACCACCCTCACAGCAAAGAATTTCTTCAAAATAATCATTCTAAACATGCCCTCTTTCACTTTAGAATCATTACACCTCGTCCTGTCACAGCCCTCATCTTTCCTATAATCCCCTCTTAAGAACTCTGCATGCTCTGGTGAAATTAGTGCAGTGCTATGGAAGCAATTTTCCTTGAAAAAAAAGTGTATTGAAAAGAGGAATTCACTGGAGATACAGCCAGATCTAAGGCTTTAAGAAGGGACTAAATTATTCTAAAGCAAGATCTGTGTGTCCTCAGGCACAGAAGTGTCAGCCAACAGCAGACAGTTCACAGCACAGCTGGCAGGGCTCCAGCATCTTTGTCAAGAAATCATTGGCAGAAGAACAAGGTGTTGTGCCCAACATGCACTTTGAAAGCAAAACCAGTCTTGCTTGGAGGTCTCTATCAAAAAGTCACGAAAGGACTGGCATGAAATTCCCGGTTCAGCTCAGGGTGACCTGGTGGTAGCAAAGCCTGCTACCACCAAAGGCTTTCACAGTTGTACAAGACCATTAATGTGCCAAATAATAACTAAGTCTGGTCATCTTAATGGTAATATAAACTGTGCTTATTTAGTTCATGCTTTAGATAATTTTTAGTTGGTTTTTTTTTCCTTTTGTAGGAGTAGGATTTTTTAACAACTATGTAAAGCATAAAATTTGTATTAACAAAGAGAGAAGAATTTAGGGACAGAAAGCAAGTGTTTTCTATCCAGAACAATATGGTGCTTAAGACAGCTGATCAGGTGCCTGGATACATATACAGGAAAGGCATTATATCCTTCATAGCATCTGAGGTTGTTTCCAAAATGCTTACATGCTTTTATACCTTATTTTATATTCAGATTTGAAATGAGGTTGCATACAGTGCTGAAATGGGTGGCATGATTGAAAATTAATTTGTGCTACAGAACTGAAGATGAAAACTGCTGTACTCACCTGAGAAAGGTTGTAAGCTGACTCAACACTCTGTAATCACCGACGGGGAGAAGAGTTGAATGATAAAGTGTTGTTCTACCGTGCCAGAAGCAAAGAATGAGAAAGGATAGTTACTGATTTTTTTTCATATGACTATGAAAACATATCGTTAAACTGAAGTTTTAAAATTAAAAGATTGCATCAGAAAAAAACCAAAAGTCAGGTATTTAGTCAGGCAATTGAATACTTAGGAACTTTTCATTATTTATGTCTTTCTTACTAAAGAACTATCAAACCTGCAAAGACTTCAGCTTTAGCATTTCCTCCAGGAACAAAATTGAATTCTGTTGTGATGTACTTTCTTTTGCTCCTTCTGAGTTCTTTGTGACAGATTAGTTATAATTAGTACACAGTAATACATAGTGCATAGGAAAAAATGACAACTTTTCTTGCCACCATTGCAAAGCGTATAACTCTGCATTTAATTTCCTCTAAAAAAAGTCCCAAATTATTCAGCTTATTTTTTCAGTCTCTAAACCTTATAATCATAGACTAAATTTCCTGTGGTCAATGATAAATATCCTGCAGGAATGAGTTCCAAATTGCATGGTAGCATCTGTAATGAAGTATTTTAAATGTAGGTAGGGCCACAGGTGGATATTGCTTTCTGAAAATAGGTTGTAGGAGCAGGAGAAAGCAGAGCACTTGATTAGCACTCTGAAATTTATCACTTCCTGGGAAAGTGAGCATTTCAAAGTGGTCATGTACTGTACTATGATTATTCAGGTCAAAACCAGAACAGTTCCACAGGAGTAACAACGAGGTTTGATTTGAGAGGAGTTTTTATTTTGGTGGAGGAGAAGGAGATGTGTTGTGCTGGGATGCAGCTTCAGCTAAGGTCTCAATGTTAGGAGGTTTTGATCCTGGTAGTGGCCAAGTACCTTTGGTTATCTTCCAGTGCACACCACACACCAACCATGAGTATGCAAAGATCTGGCAGAAGCTTCACTGGCTATTAATACCTAATGCACTGCTCAGCATGTTCCAGCCCTCTGATAGCAGAATGGATTTTGCAAGCATTTCTGCTTCACCTGAAAATCAACAAGTTGGACTATACTGTTTGGATAGATTAACTATGAATACTTGTAGCCACCAGAAAGGAATTTTTTGGATTCATAATGCTTCCAAGGAATATGAATTTCTGGACTCAAAAATTACCCAGGTCAGTGCCCTACAAAACCAAACATTTTCTCACTGCCAGCTGGGAAAAAAATCACAGATTTCTTTGGATATTACAAAATAACTGCATTTGCACTGAGCTGTCGTTTTATCCTGCATAAAATATTTTCTGTCTGATTCCACATAAAGAACTTCAGCCTTCTCTGGAAACTTGGAGCTCTTTGGAAGCCAAGCTTTCCACAATGGTAAGTTAGAGGTTTAGATTGCTTTGGGTGTTTTTGTAATGGGAATATAGTCAGGTATTTGCTTTAAAACTGCAAAAGCAGAGCATTTGAGAGAATCATCTAGTGACACATTTTAAATGTGGCTATATTGTATTTCAAAGCTGTGAGATGCAAAGACAGGAAGACACCTCTGTAAAGATTACTGTGAGTGTTGTTCTTAGGATTGTAATTCTTTGCAAGAAACTGTGCAGATATCTCTTAGACTTCCACTTGATGTTATCCTTTCCTCAGAAATTTTTGTGAAAGCATTCAGAATTTTGAAATATTTAGGACTATGCTTTTTAAACTTTTAAATGTGAAGTACAGTTTTAAATATAATTATTTTACATAGAAAAAATGTGTATATCCTGTGTATGTAATTTTTCTCTTTTTCACTTTTGATCCCTCAAATTGTGTCCTGTTCCAGCTGTTCAAGCTCCCAAAGGTGTTTGATCTGAATCAACAATTCGGTAATGATAAACAGATGAAAGTCCAATGGCCTAGTTTTCCTGTAATTTGTGCTCATGCAATCCCAAAGGTACAGACATCAGGAGCTACCTTTGATAAGCATCTCAGAATGGCAGAGCTTCTACAGAGCAGGCAGCAGTTTCTACAATATTTGTTGATTCATAAAAAGAAGAAATGACCATGTGCTTCTTTCTCTCTACAGAAGAGCTTTCTTGCTTTCCTTCTTGCAATGGGCAGCATTGTGACCCTGGGGGATGCACACTGCTTTACTGCACTTCGAGAGCCAGAGTGGCCATACAGAGGTAGAAACAAGGAACTCATTGCTCTGTTTTACCTTGTCTCTATGTGGAGCTGCCAGGAAGGGCTCAAAATACAAGGGAGGGGCAAGATATTGCAAAATCACAACTAGAGGTCTCCAGCAGCGAGTTGGAAAAAGCAGGGGGAAAACAAAGTCTTCCCCTGGGCTGTGTATGGTTCCAGCAATATTATTGCAATTGGTGGTGGGATTCTGTTGCTGTTCCAGAATGTAGAGCACGTTCAGAAGTCAAGAGAGTAAACCCAAATTTCTTGGCACTTTACTATTGGCTGGAATAGTTGTTTCACAAAAGCTGAAATAATTTTTAAACTTTTAACCCTTTGGGTGGAGGCTTAAAGAACATGTTCTGTTTTGCTGCTGTCTTCTGCAGGCTGTATGATGAATGGAAAACTGTATCCCTTTGGACGCATTGAGAGGACAGAAGATTGCTACAAATGTCTCTGTCACAAATATGCAATGCATTGCTGTTCCCTGTAAGTTTGAATTTCTTGGTACCATCCTTGTCTGTAGGGTGATTGCAGGTTTCCATTGCTGGGCATAAAGGGGTTTGTAACGGCACAAGAGAGCCTTTTCTCATCCATGTCACAGAGCAAGTGAAAGATCTCAAGGTAACATTTCCTTTCCCTTTCCCACTGACAGCTTTCATACTCCTTTTGCTTTTGATGAGAAGGAATGCAAAGCCATTTTCAATAAAAAGCGCTGTAACTATGATGTGGTGCAGAAGGACGACCCCTCCAAAGTGTGTTCTGCCTTTGGTTATGTGGGCTAACATCTGGTCCAAACGTCTCTGCACTGTGGAACTCCTTCCCACTGAAGCTTTGCCATCACAGAGAAGAACCATGACCTGGGAAACTCTCATAAAAGAGAGCTTGTATCCTCCTAATTGTCCTAATTCACCTTATAATATGCATAATCACATAGAGTGTCTAATTTCTGTCATTATTGTGTTTGACTACAATAAATTGAGATGAAACATCCATAAATGCTTCATCTTGATGTTTTGTTTTTTGCAGTGATGTGGGGAAATGGCCCCTTCTTTGAGAAAGAAATGCGTTTGGCTCTCTACTCTGACATGCTGGGCATCAGTGCCCTGGCACAAGCCCCTGTCATGCTTTACAGGTTCTCTTCCAGCCAGCCGTCAATGTCCATTTTCAGTTTGAAGTGATGCAGTGTTTGGCACATGCTGTGCAACGGCTCCAATTCAGGGTGCAGGGACTTTGGTAGGATGTGTGCTGCTGACACCTCAGAAAAATGAGTGAGGATGAGAGATCATCATCCTCCTTCTTGCATGGTTTCCCTTATTTTCATCAATGTCATCACCCAACAACTGTCCATTGCCCACTCTGAGCAGACCTGAAATTGAAAGCAATGTTCCACTTTAAACTCTGCTGCTCTGACTTGTCCTCTGCCAAGCCCTGATCCTAAAAGTCTGCACACACTGTGCTGCTGGAGTGGTTCTCAGCCACTGTGAAAAAGAGATGGAGATCAGTCCCTGCAGACATGCTTCCTGATGGCAGCAGAGCTTGAGGTACTAATAATGCCGATGCCTTCTGTCTCCTCACCACAACAATTCCCCACATTCACAGGGCAATGAAGCTCAGCTTCCAAACTTGGGAATCAAATCTCCCACCTGGCAATGCCCTGGGTCCAAAATCTGCCCACATATCTGAGATCAGACAACAAGATCCTGGTAAATGCTGCTTCTACATGGAGTTCTCCACTCCAGAATTGGATGTTAAAAAGCCACAACAGTCTGTAGTTAAGTGCTCCATGGTTTGAAAAGAAACACACCTTCCAAATGAAGTGGCTTGCTTAATGAAGTTCCACGTTTTTTCTTGTGAAAGTCGAAGGTTACAAACAGCTGAGCATTCTTATTGCAGGGATCCTCACCTGGCCCCCAGTCAAGCATCAATCCACATTTATTCAGCAGTGGTGTTTCCTTCACAAGGCAATCTATCTCAAGATGTGTAAGGCACTATTAAATCAGAAAGATTTAACGTGGTGTAGTTACTCGTTCTTTGGTAATTTCCGTATGAACTTCTTTGAACATTTCTAAGACCTGCAAGTAACACACCTTGTTTTGGGGAAGCAATTCCAAATATCTTGCAGACCCTGGTATTACATAGTTCAACTTTTGAAGTTCCCTTAAAGTGCTGCAGGCTGGGTATCTGAATATCAGTCAATAGCTCAGTGTTTTTGTACAACCGCTTCCTGTAAAGATGAGAAATATGAGGGGCCAGAAGAAAGCTTAGCTTTTTCCAGTGAAGACATTTGGACATGCCTTTTTAAAATCCTGACATCCTTTCACTGATTCCTACCTATCATTCCTCTAAATGGAGCATGCGAAAACAACCATTGTCGTGTTGCTTAATGTTCTAAAGTAAGTTTTGAGCAAAAGGTTTTTGCTTTCTGCTGGAGTGGAACAGGTTTGAAACTTGTCCTGAATGACTTTTCTGGTTTTATGCTGGTTCATATCAAAATTACAGAAAGCTCAGCCTCAGCTGATGCACATGAAGGAATGTTCTTGCTTAGAGTAAAGACAGCCACAGCTTCATAGGGAAGTAATAGCTTGAGTATGGAGATCAAAGACTTCCTACCTTAGTAGTTCACAGAGCTGCTTCTTGAGAAAATTTGTTTTTCAGAATTTATGGGTATTTCAAAATTTATTTATAAAAATATATAATTGAATGAATAAAATAGTGCGGTGTTTCCTAATGGATTACTTTTAAATTGAAAGCATTGAGAAGTGCAGACATGAAGATTAACATCCAGCCTGTTGTAGGCTGGAACTGTGCCATGTGACATTGAAATATTTCAGAATTCCAATTTTTTTCCCAGCAATGTCTCACAAATTAAGTGTGGAAATGTTTCTTCTAAATTTATGAAACTTAGTTCATTGTCTTATTTTGGTGGAGGAGAAAGAGAGGTGTTGTGCTGGGATGCATCTTCAGCTAAGGTCTCAATGTTAGGAGGTTTTGATCCTGGTAGTGGCCGAGTACCTTTGGTTATCTTCCAGTGCACACCGCAGCACCAACCATGAGTATGCAAAGATCTGGCAAAAGCTCCACTGGCTATTAATACCTTGTGTAGGCCAATGGGCATGCCAGGGCTCTGCCCTCAGCCCTGCCCTGGAGGGATATCTCTTGGATGGGCTGTGATTAGCTTATCTCAACCTTCCCTGGAGAGACGCCCATTAAGTTGGCACTCCTCCCTTGTCATGGTGAGCTGTCCCCAAAGGCTTCAGTGACCCCACCATGTGCTAGTAGCCATGGTAATCCTTTGTAACCCATTGGTCTTTCCCTTTTGGTACCACCCTTGCTTTCTCCCATAAAAACCTCAGCTTTTTCCCCAGTTCTCCAGGGAGCTGTCATCCCTGGTCCCCTTCACAGAGCTGCTGGATCATAAAGGAATTGCTGTGGAATTGCCAAGCAATGCTCCTGTCTCTCTGTCCCTGAGTCAGCCTGGGACAGCCTGGCAAGCAGAGCTGAAATCACTGAGCTGAAATCACTGAGAGCTGATCCCTTGTGGCCACAGGCCACAGCTTGCTGAGGTTTATCCCATGGCTATGAGACCTGCCAGAAGACCCTTTGGAAGGCAGTCCCTTGCAAGACTCTCTCTTTGGGAAGGCTGGTGGCTTCTCAGATCGGAGCATCCGACCTCCATGGACCCCCCTCATCACCTTCAGTATCTAATGCACTGCCGAACATGTTCCAGCCCTCTGAGAGCAGAAAGGATTTGGCATGCATTTCTGCCCCACCTGAAAATCACCCAACTGGATAATACTGTATGGATAGCTTGTATTCCATCAAAAAGACATTTTTTCAAATCATGAAGTTTCCAAGGAATATGGAGTTCTGGACTCAAACATTTACTCAGGTCAGTGCCCTATAAAGCCAAACATTCTCTCATTGCCAGCTGGAAAAAATTCAGAGATTTCTTTGAATATTACAAAATAATTGCATTTGCATTGAGCAGCCTTTTTTCCCTCGACCCAGACTTGAATTGCACAACATAAAGGCCACATAAAATATTTGCTCTCTGATTCCACATAAAAGAACTTCAGCTTTCACAAGGAACTTAGATCTCTTTGGAAGCCAGGCTTTCCACAATGGTAAGTCAAACGTTTGCATTGTTTTGGTAATTTATTTTTTTTTTTTTGTAACGGGGATACAGATAGGTATTTGCTTTAGAACTGCAAAAGGAGAGCATTTGAGAGAATCATCTAGTGACACATTTTAAATGTGGCTATATTGTATTTCAAAGCTGTGAGATGCAAAGACAGGAAGACACCTCTGTAAAGATTACTGTGAGTGTTGTTCTTTGTATTGTAATTGTTTGCAAGAAACTGTGCAGATATCTCTTAGTCTTTCACTTGCTGTTATCCTTACTTCAGAAATGTTTGTGAAAACATTCAAGATTTTGAAACATTTATGACTATGTTTTTTAAAATTACAAATGTGTAATACAGTTTATTATATAGTCATTTTATAAAGGAAAAAAGTGTATATTTTGTCAATTTTTTTCCTGTTCCTTACTTTTGATCCCTCACATTATGTCCTGTTCCAACTCTTCAAGCTTTCAAAGGTGTTTGCAGAATCTAAATCAACAGTTAGGTACTGATAAATAGACCAACAAAGTCCTATGGCCTAGTTTTCCTTTAATTTGTGCTCACATATTCTCATCTCAGGAATGGCAGAGGTTCTACAGAGCAAGCAGTAGTTTCTATAATACATGTTGATCCATAAACAGGGGAGAAATTACCATTTCTTTCTGCTTAAGCTTTATTGCTAAGTTTCTGTTACGCAGCTGAAAGATCATTTGCTTGTTGCAGCAGAAAGCACATTCAGACACCTGATTGAACAGCACAGACTTGCCCTTATGTTTCTGTTTTGTTTCTGTGAAAGGTCTAAAACACTGATCTTTAGAGAGAGGAGCATGCCCAATCTCATGTGAGCGGCATTTCCAGAAACAGCATGATAAGGAAAATGCTGGATGGAAAAAATGGTAAAACATTAACAGAAGACACCCTAACAAATGAAGGATTTTTGTATTTTCTATAAAGATATGAGTGACATGGCACGGACTGTGTTGTTGTAAACACATGGCCGAGGCACCAGGGTATAGAACACTTTAGGAGTTTCAGACTTTCCCTTTAACTTCTCTCATTCTGGCTATGGTGCTCAGCATGACAAGTGTCTCTATTCTAGCCTAAAGCCTCAGGAACTCCACATGATAGAACCACAACAGAAATTAAGAATCACCCCCTTCCCAGACCACTCCATAAACCCTCCTCCTTCTTGCTTTCACTACATGGTAAATGTCACTTGGTCCCATAAGGAAGCAAGACATCAAGGATTAAAATATCATTTTTTTTCCACAGCAGACAGGGGAGTTTCTCCTTGGTTCACCTCCTGTCTGAGGCTCAGAACTTTTCAATGTCTTATGGCATTGTGATTCAGGTCAGCCAAGCCTCTCACTGCTGTTTAAAACCCAGTTTCAAGCAGCAACAGCCTCAGCAATAGCTTCCAACGTTCAGAACAGTAACTTGGAAAGATCTACTTATTTTAAATCCTTTCATGTTAGTCTGCAAGTGCTATCAAGAAAATTTAAATAACTTTCTCCACTGCTTCTCAGTCTCTGGCTATTACTAAATTTTCCTTTAAGTTATTCCGCTGGAGCAACCCATCAAAACAAACGTGTGCTCCCACCTGCTTCTCCAGTTCCTCCACCCTAGTAAAACAATCATTACAAAGTCATGCAGGCTTTTTCAAAAAAAGTTCTGGACGTTCAGCAGGTGCCAGGGGACATATCTGAAGGCCTCTCACAGGTGCTTAGCTGTTGTCCCCACCAGACAAAAGGAGGTGCATCCTGTGTCAAGTCCCAACCCGTGTCTGCGTGGTTTGACAAGATGGGTCAGGTGATGCTAAGTACAATGTACAGCACTTGAATTTTGCCCAAAGACACATTTATCTCTCTCTTCTCTAACCAGCCACCTGTGTCAAAAAACCGACTGGAATAGATTTAGATCTGCTATCTTCTCTCCTTTGCAAAATGTGAATTGCTATACCCAAAAGTGAAGCAATGGGATGTTCTACAAAGATTTCCTGGAGAAATAGCTAAAGCTGACTCAAAGGCAATAAATAAAGCACTGAGAAGAACTTGACAGGGCTCTCGAGTTTTTAATACTATTGAAGTTTAGTGTGATTTCTAGAGACTGAATGTTGGCAGGGAGTAATGCTGCTGACATGGTAATATCATGCCCTTTTGCATCTTCCCACCTAAATGAAAATCTCATCAGTGCAGGGAAATATCTGGAGTGTGCCTTGCCACTATTTTCATGTACGCATTATTTCTGATTTTGACTAAGGTTCAGTTGACAGCATTTGAAAACAGAGCTAATCAATGTGGACTGAAATGCATGGCATGAACTCTCTTTCTTTTACAGAAGAGCTTTCTGGCTTTCCTTCTTACAATGGGCATCATAGTGGCCCTGGGTGATGCATACTGCTGGAATAAAATTCACAAGCCAGGGGAGGCCCAAAATGGTAAGAAAAAGGAAGGTCCTCTGACTTGTTTGCCCTGTTTTCACTTGTCTCTATGTAGAGGTGCCAGGAAGGGCTCAAAATACAAGGGAGGAGGAATACATTGCAAACAGAAAGAGGCAGCTCCAGCAGCAAGTTGCCAAAAGTAGGGGGAAAGCAAAATATTCCCCGGGGCTTTGTATGTTTGCAGCAATATTATTGCAATTGGTGGTGGGATTCTGTTGCTGTTCCAGCACATGGAGCTCATTTAGGAGTTGAGAGAGTACAACTCAAATCCTTACACTTTACTATTGCCCAGAATTACATTTTCACAAAAGCTGAAATATTTTTAAACACTTCAGCCTTTGGGTGGAGACTTAACGAACATGTTCTGTTTTGCTGTTGTCATCTGCAGGCTGTATGGTGAATGGAAAACTGTATCCCTTTGGACGCATTGAGAGGACAGATGATTGCTACAGGTGCAGCTGCAGTGAAGATGGAATGGAATGCTGTTCCCTGTAAGTTTGAGCTTCTTGGTACCGTCCTTGCCTGTAGGATGACTGCAGGTTTCCATTGCTGGGTTTAAATGGGTTTGTAAGGGCACAAGAGAGCCTTTTCTCATTCATGTCACAGAGCTAGTGAAAGCCACATAGAACTCCTGATTGGTTGGATCCTTAGCTGTGTTTGCCTTAGCTCATTTTCTGCTGACTGGGAGGAGACACAAGCCTTTCCAGGCACATCCAGTGTGCCTTTAATTCTTAAGGAACTTGTAAACCCCCTTTCACTGCAGTTAAGACTTTCATTAGCTGAGAAAGTGGGGGTAGGGAGGAATGACTGAAGTGACATTTCCCTATAGAGCTTATGATGATCTGAATCCCTTTCCCAAGATGCTTTTCTCCAGTGAATATGCTAAACGTAGAATCCAAGGCTCTGCTCTGCAGTATCTCTCCAGCATCCTCTTATCCTCCTGTCCTGTGTTCTCAAAGGTCCAAAACACCTGGGTTATTATCTTTGTTTAGGTGGCACAGTCTATCAGGGAGCAGCCACCATATCATATACAAATTAGAAAGAATGAAAAATTAAGAGAAACCGGAGAAAAGATGCCAAGTCCATGCTTACATCACAGTGCAGAGTGCTGTGCTAGAAATCCCTTTGCTAGTGCTGAGCATCCTGGTACATGCACACAGTGCATTGCTCAGGGCACCATTTGAGGCTCTGGAAGCTGCAGCTGTGGGTACTCAAGCTGGCTCAGCTGCCCTTAGCGATAGTTTCAGACTTTTCTCATTCAGCTGTAGTTGAAGCTATAATCACTGAAGTATTGAAACTGTTACTGTCTCGACCTAACATTTGCTTTCTCTTTGCCACTGACAGCTTTCATACTCCTGTTGCTTACGACAATAAGAAATGCAAAGTAGTTTTCAACAAAGAGCGCTGTGACTATGATGTGGTGCAGAAGGACGACCCCTCCAAGAAGTGTTTTGTCTATGCTCGTGTGGGCTAACATCTGGTCCAAACATTTCTCACTATGGATCTCCTTCCCACTGAAGCTTTACCATCGCAGAGAAGAACCATGACCTGGGAAACTCTAATAAAAGAGAGCTTTTAACCTCCTCATTGTCCTAATTGTACAAGATGCATGATCACATGGAGTGTCTCATTTCTGTCATTACTGTGTTTGTTGACTACTATAAATTGAGATGAAACATCCATAAATGCTTCATCTTAATGGTTTTTTTTTTTTTTGCAGTGACATGGGGAAAGAAAGAAATGCATTTGGCTCTCTATTCTGACATGGTGGGCATCAGTGCCCTGGCACAAGCCCCTGTCATGCTTTACAGGTTCTCTTCCAGCCAGCTGTCAATGTCCATTTTCAGTTTGAAGTGATGCAGTGTTTGGCACATGCTGTGCAATGGCTCCAATTCAGGGTGCAGGGACTTTGGTAGGATGTGTGCTGCTGACACCTCAGAAAAATGAGTGAGGATGAGAGATCATCATCCTCCTTCTTGCATGGTTTCCCTTATTTTCATCAATGTCTTCACCCAACAACTGTCCATTGCCCACTCTGAGCAGACCTGAAGTTGAAAGCAATGTTCCACTTTAAACTCTGCTGCTCTGACTTGTCCTCTGCCAAGCCCTGATCCTGAAAGTCTGCACACACTGTGCTGCTGGAGTGGTTCTCAGCCACTGTGAAAAAGAGATGGAGATCAGTCCCTGCAGACATGCTTCCTGATGGCAGCAGAGCTTGAGGTACTAATAATGCCGATGCCTTCTGTCTCCTCACCACAACATTTCCCCACATTCACAGGGCAATGAAGCTCAGCTTCCAAACAGGGCTTGGGAATCAAATCTCCACCGGACACTGCCCAGGGTCCTAAATCTGGCCACAGATCTGAGACCAGACAACAAAATCCTGGTAAACGCTGCTTCCACATGGAGTCCTCCACTCCAGAACTGGATGTTAAAAAGCCACAACAGTCTGTAGTTAAGTGCTCCATGGTTTGAAAAGAAACACACCTTCCAAAAGAAGTGTGTTGCTTAATGAAATTCCACGGTCACAGCAAATCTTTTTTCTTGTGAAAGTCAGAGGTTACACACAGCTGAGCATTCTTATTGCAGGGATCCTCACCTGGCCCCCAGTCAAGTGTCAGTCCACATTTATTCAGCAGAAAATTCATTTACACATAGTCAGCTGGAAACATTTCAGAGATTTCTTTGGATATTACAAAGTAGCTACATTTTCAGGATTTTTGCTTTCCATTCAAACTTGAATTGCACAAAATAAAGGCATCATAAAACATTTACTCTCTGATTCCACATAAAGAACTTCAGTTTTCACTGCAAACTTAGACCTCTTTGGAAGCCAAGCTTTCCACAATTGTAAGTCAAAGGTTAGATTGCTTTTGCTGTTTTTGTATTGGGCAAATAGACAGTGTTTGCTTTAAAATGTAAAGGAGAGCATTTGAGAGAATCATCTAGTTACATGTTTCTAATGTGGCTCTATTGTATTTCAAACCTGTATGTTGCAAAGACAGGAAAACACCTCAGTGAAGATTACTGTAAATGTTGTTCTTTCTATTGTAATTCTTTGCAAGAAACTGTAACAGATATGTCTCAGTCTTTCACTTGCTCTTATCGTTTCCTCAGAAACGTTTGAGAAAAAACTCAGAATTTTGAAACATTTAGGGCCATACTTTTAAAATTTTTGAATGTGAAGAACTGTTTTAAATATAGTTTTTTACATAGAAAACATCCAGCCTGTTGTAGGCTGGAACTGTGCCATGTGACATTAAAATATTTCAGAATTCCAATTTTTTCCCTAGCAAAACCTCATAAAAGAGGTCAGGAAATATTTCTTATCAATTTATGAAACTTAGTTGATTATCTTATATTTTGATGGAGGAGAAAGAGATGTGTTGTGCTGGGATGCAGCTTCAGCTAAGGTCTCAATGTTAGGAGGTTTTGATCCTGGTAGTGGCCAAGTACCTTTGGTTATCTTCCAGTGCACACCACACACCAACCATGAGTATGCAAAGATCTGGCAAAAGCTCCACTGGTTATTAATACCTAATGCACTGCTCAGCATGTTCCAGCCCTCTGATAGCAGAATGGATTTTGCAAGCATTTCTGCTTCACCTGAAAATCAACAAGTTGGACTATACTGTATGGATAGATTAGCTATCAATATTGTAGCCACCAGAAAGGTTTTTTTTGGATTCATAATGCTTCCAAGGAATATGAAGTTCTGGACTCAAAAATTACCCAGGTCAGTGCCCTACAAAACCAAACATTTTCTCATTGCCAGCTGGGAAAAAACCAGAGATTTCTTTGGGTATTACAAAATAACTGCATTTGCACTGAGCTGTTGTTTTATCCTGCATAAAATATTTGCTCACTGATTCCACATAAAGAACTTCAGCTTTCTCTGGAAACTTGGAGCTCTTTGGAAGCCAAGCTTTCCACAATGGTAAGTCAAAGGTTTAGATTGCTTTGGGTGTTTTTGTAATGGGAATATAGGCAGGTATTTGCTTTAAAACTGCAAAAGGAGAGCATTTGAGAGAGTCATTTAGTGACACATTTTAAATGTGGCTATATTGTATTTCAAAGCTGTGAGATGCAAAGACAGGAAGACACCTCTGTAAAGATTACTGTGAGTGTTGTTCTTAGGATTGTAATTCTTTGCAAAAAACTGTGCAGATATCTCTTAGATTAGACTCTCACTTGCTGTTATCCTTTCCTCAGAAATGTTTGTGAAAGCATTCAGAATTTTGAAACATTTAGGACTATGCTTTTCAGACATTTAAATGTGAAGTACAGTTTTAAATGTAGTTTTTACATAGAAAAAATGTGTATATCCTGTGTATGTAATTTTTCTCTTTTTCACTTTTGATCCCTCAAATTGTGTCCTGTTCCAGCTGTTCAAGCTCCCAAAGGTGTTTGCAGAACCTGAATCAACAGTTAGGTAATGATAAACAGATGAAAGTCCCATGGCCCATTTTTCCTGTAATTTGTGCTCATGCAATCCCAAAGGTACAGACATCAGGAGCTACCTTTGATAAGCATCTCAGAATGGCAGAGCTTCTACAGAGCAGGCAGCAGTTTCTACAATATTTGTTGATTCATAAAAAGAAGAAATGACCATGTGCTTCTTTCTCTCTGCAGAAGAGCTTTCTTGCTTTCCTTCTTGCAATGAGCAGCATTGTGACCCTGGGGGATGCAGCCTGCTTTACTGCAATTCGAACGTCAGAGTGGCCATACAGAGGTAGAAACAAGGAACTCATTGCTCTGTTTTACCTTGTCTCTATGTGGAGCTGCCAGGAAGGGCTCAAATACAAGGGAGGGGGAAGACATTGCAAATACGCAAATAGGTGGCTCCAGCAGCGAGTTGGAAAAAGCAGGGGGAAAACAAAGTCTTCCCCTGGGCTGTGTATGGTTGCAGCAAAATTATTGCAATTGGTGGTGGGTGGCTATTGCTGTTCCAGCACACGGAGCTCATTCAGGAGTTGAGAGAGTAAAACTCAAATCCTTGCACTTTATTATTGCCTGGAATTGCATTTTCAGAAAAGCTGAAATAATTTTTAAAATCTTCAGTCGTTAAGTGGAGGCTTAAAGAACATGTTCTGTTTTGCTGCTGTCATCTGCAGGGTGTATGATGAATGGAAAACTGTATCCCTTTGGAGACATTGAGAGGACAGAATTTTGCTACAGGTGCCACTGCAACAGAACTTGGATACGATGCTGTTCCCTGTAAGTTTGAGCTTCTTGGTACCATCCTTGCCTGTAGGATGATTGCAGGTTTCCATTGCTGGGTATGAAGGGGTTTGTAAGGGCACAAGAGAGCCTTTTCTCATTCATGTCACAGAGCTAGTGAAAGCTCTCAAGCTAACATTTGCTTTCTCTTTGCCACTGACAGCTTTCTTCGTCCTGTTCGTTATGACGAGAGGGAATGCAAAGCCATTTTCAATAAAACAAGCTGTGGCTATGATGTGGTGCAGAAGGACGACCCCTCCAAGGTGTGTTCTGCCTTTGGTCATGTGGGCTAACCCCTGCTGCAAACCTCTCTGCACTGTGGAACTCCTCTCCTTCCCGCTGATGATTTTCCGTCACAGAGAAGCATGAAGACATGAGAAAATCTCATAAAAGAGAGCACTTCAGTGGCTCACTTGTAACCTCCTAATTGTTCTAATTCAGCTTACAGGAGGCACAATATGATAGAGTGTCTCTTTTCTATCAAAAACTTGTATTCATGTTCTTAATATTTGTTTTTAAAACTTTGTGTCTTATGTGATTTACAGGTGCTTCGTTAACTGTTAAATTAAGTAGGATTTCATGTTACTAGTTTTCTTTTTTGGGCCTGTATTATAATTTTAAAATTAGGACCTTATTACCTGTAAAGTCCCAAGTGTATAACCGTGGTGCCAGTTTTCTTACAGATTAAATTGACTTTCCTAGTGCGAGAACATTTTTGATATACTGAAAGCATCTGTGGAACTGGGAATTAATGACCAAAAAAAGAAATCTATCTCTGGCTTTGACTCTCATGAGAACATATTCTATAATGTCAGCATGCAAGCTGATCTGAAGTTGCCCCCCAAACTCAACCAGCGTAGAAGTTAACAAGTCCTTGGGTAAACAAAGATTGGTTGGATTCAAACCTACACAGAGATCCTCAGTCAGCCTGACTGAGCCCTAAGGGCAGGTGTATCACTGGTCAGAGATCTGGGCAGTCCAAAATCCCAACCAATCAGCTGTCTTAAGCCCGGAGGTTCAAACCCGCTCCATAAGGAACCATGGCTGTTCTTGCATGGATCTCTGAGAGTTTGTGTCATCCCTGTCTCCAACCAATGATCCACTCACGAGACATTAAAGGTTCTGGGATGGGAGGAACCAGCATGTCTGTGTGGTTAGCACATCCTTCCAGAAGTTATCTCTGGGTGGGGAAGCCCATCCTCCACTGCAAGGGCACCTCCTCCACCACTTGTACTTGAAGCAGAATCTGAGCAGCTCAGCACAAACAAGAGCTGACACTGGAGAAGAAAGAAAATGAATTCTGACAGGTTTACCAGGCCAAGGAAATGCAGAGCTTTGGCCCATAGGCTCCAGAGAATAGACTGTGTTCATTGAGACCCAGAAATTGCATATAAATGTTTTTAAAAAGACATTTTTTAGTCTCAATGTGCAATTGTATTGGTTTTTCTATTACCAGAGTAGCTGCCAAGAATGAAACTGCTTTTTCCTTTGTTTTGGTTTTTTTCTGTTTTGTTTGTTTTTGTTTTTTTGTTTCCTTCCTTTTAAGTAAAACTAATTTAGAAATGAAGCTCAGGAGTCTTTAATCTCCCTTACTCTGAGCAGGGAAAAGCTCAACAACATTGCCACAGGTAATTTTTACTGTTTTAGGGGTTTTTATTAATGAGATTGTCCATCTGCAGGAAAGTAGGCTAATATATCACTCATCCTCTGTTCTGAATTCTTTTTATTATTTATGTACCACTAAAAATTAATGAAATGTGTAGGGCAGAAATAGAGAGGTACAAATTCTGTTTTCCATCTTTCACAGCAATGCGACTAAAGAAAAACTTGTTGAATTTTGGTAACTTCCTCAGAAATCCCAAAAGAACTTCCTCTCCAAATGAGAAATATTTTTTGTGTTGGTAAGACACTGCCATTTTTGTATCCACAGGTTATACCATACAAATGCTCCTTAGAAACACTCCATTATTGTTGGAGTAAGTCCAAATTACAGATTCTTAAGATTTTATAGCACTCAAATTCAATTTGTTGTCATGTATATGATCAGACAATCATGGCAATACCACACATGTATTTAATAAGCAGCACATTTAGCATTTTAAGGATTTCAAAAACAAAATGCTAGCTGTCATTTTGTGAAAACAATTACATGAGATTTGTTGCATTTTCTACCCTTTTTGGCGGCCATTCCTTTTTGCATTCTCACAGAGGGGGAAAGCAATTCTCCTAGCTCAAGCTTACTCTCAGAAAGTGGTAAATAACTTTCAAGAAGCATTCCAAGACATTGTGGGGGTTACACAGCAGGGTTTCCTGGGCTTCCCTCTTCACACCACCGCAGAGTGCATACTGTCATTACAAGCTAAACAACCCAAGTGTAATTCTAGTGAAACCTGTCACAGATGCAAGTCACAAAATCTCTCATGGTGTTCTGTTCTAATTCCTGCCCATCTTAATCAGATAGGAAAGGTGTAGGACATAAAAGGCAGGAAGCAGGATTTTACACATTACAGAGGAGAACAGCAAAGGCAAAAGAGAAGAGGTCCCAAAAATCAAGATATCCTTTGGATTTGGCTGAAGCATTCTGTGGTTGCCCTCCCCATCCCAGTCTGTTCTGAGTCCTCCAACAATAACTTCTAAGCATGGCATGTAGTTTTCATGGAATCAGTAACTAACAGGTTTTAAAAATGGAAAAAAGCTCATGTTGTCTAAATAGAGCTGAAGTACAGTGTAGGTGGGATATGTGAGAATTGCAAGTACTGAGAGCTCTGTGCATACAGGCTCAAAGATAAAGATGAATACAATGTTTGACCTAAGGTCTTGGAGAAAGCTTGGAGAACTAGGACAGTGAAAATAAAACAGATATAAAACAAGAATATAAGTTCATAGTTTAAGTAGAAATATGTTTTAAGCAAACAGAGATATGCATTATGTAAGCAAAGCAATATGTTAAGTAAGAGAGTAAAAGATTTTAAAGTTCAGCAATAAAACATGTTATAAAGTTAATTAGAAGTTTAAGATGTATCAGTGTAGGTTTGTGAAGTGTTGTATGATTGGTTAAAAATTACACATTGCAGCAAAGGCACAAAAGTAAAGCAATTAAGGATTGGTGTAAAAAGATGTCACCAAGTTTCCTAGAAGTATGTGATTGGCTAGAAAACTAACATAATGCACTGCAACAAGAAATCAGACAGCTTCTGATTTTATGGCATTACATGCAACAGACCTTTAAATTAGTCTCATCCTTCTGTGAGACTGACACCATGAGGCAATAAACCATCTTTTAAAAGCCTCTCAGTTGCCCCACCTCTCGTGATATTGATCTCCTGATAGGATATACACAAAATTAACTGAATTTCTTCAGAAATAAGTGCAAAGGATGCTGAACTAACTAAGTGGTGGCATAAAATTGAAACAAAGCCTCCTTTCATTCTGTGCATGCATGGGCAGCTAGTGCTCAAGATGAAGGACCAGATAATTTGCTACCACCTGCAGGACCAAAGGCATGCTCCCACTATCAGTGTGGCCACAGCAGGGTCTGCTGTGCCACCATGTGAGCTCCACAAAACCAGAGGCACTAATGGCACAGAACTACAACAGTGCTCCAATCTCCCATCCTTCCTGTAGCTAATTTGGCTCCACAAAAAGACATATGGTCTTCATTTGCTTAGCCAGTTGCAGGGTCAAGATAACCAGCTGTGTTTGGAATCACTGCGGTTTTTTTAACTTGTGGAATAAACTTTTCTATCATTATTCTGGTTCAATGAAGACCTCCAAGACTTATTTTTTACTACATGTCTTGAGATGGAAGGTAGAAGTGCAGGAGAGTTAGCATTTCCCATAAGCTGGAGATAGATACCTTTTTTGCTGAATCTGCCCCTCCTATTCATTTTGATTTACTGCCTCTGGACTTTTGTAGTCACTGGTACAGTATCTGTGGCCATCTCCCTCACTTCTACCCACCCTTCAGAGATGGAGGTCTCCTCATTGCAAGCATGGCCTGGTGTTCGTGGTTGGCTCTTTAGATCTTTTTGTCTGTCTCTATATCCCTTGCTTAGCACTGATCCTCCATCCTGGGATCATGATCTGACAGGAGTTTCCAGGCTAGCTGAGAAATTATCACGTGTTTTCAAAATGCATTTGCACCAAGATAAAAAAATTATGTGTCTCATCCCACTGAAACTGCATTGAATTAAAACTGAAATTGGACTCATGGATGGGGACTTGGTTACACACAGAAGACAGATGTGTTCAGATCAGAGGAGAAATTATATTATTGTCTCAAGTTTGGGTCTCCCATCTTGAATTGAGATCTCAATTCAAGTTTCTGCTCTGCCATCTGTTACACTCTCAAACTGCCTGTGTACCTTGCTATCAAATTAATACAATTCGTTGGTAATTCCTGTCCTGGGAGAGAGCTGAGGGCCTAGGCTTTGAGGTTTGTGGGTATATGAACCTCAGACTTAAGAAAATTGTCCCCACCAAGATAAAACATCCTTCTACCACCTTTGCGCTATGTTCTTGTGCAAACAGTGCACTGTATATTTTAGTATGGTTTGTTTGTGCCTTTCCTTAACACAGTTGTCCTTTCTCACACACAAATGTGACAGACTTTAATAAAGCAAAGCCAAAGTACACTATACATAGCATTGTCAGTTCAATGTCAAGAAAATTTTATTTGTAAAATCATGTTTACTTATGATCTGTGAGCTGAAATGGTTCATGCTTCCTCTTTGTTTTTCCCCTCCCAAGAGCAGTGATAATCAACCTACTGGGTTAAGTAGGTTACAGAACTGCTGTAATGTGTCCTGCACTTACTCCTCCACACAGAAAGCTGATCCCTCTCAAGAATGTGAGAATAGCACTGAAGTGATGACCTAAGAAACAAGATTCCTGGACTGCTTTCATTTTAGCACACCTCTTCTAGCTTTGAGCTGTCCGTAGATATTAGCTGGATTATTGGGCTGTTTTAATAACATTTGTGCTCTGAAATCATGCTGTGTTTCTCTGTTGATTGCCTTGCACTAAAACCACAGGAAAAAATGAGTTGGTCATTTTGCATTAATCTGATTGTCTCTGTTGTTATCAGTGAGATGTAAGCAGAAACTCCAGCTGAAGAAGGACTAGAGTAAAATAGCAAGGTAAATCTTCAGGAAAATCTCCAAGACTATTCTCTGCCTTAGGAAGAAAGAGGGTACTCTATCCATCAGAATAAGTGGAAAGGATGCACAGAAGTGGGCAGAGCAATGATATTCTTAGAATGTTTTCAGTAAGAAATTAAACAGTTGGGAAGCCAGCATAAGATTTCAACAGAGCTACATCTGTTAGAGAAACCTGTTCCCCACCCAAGCAAAGCACCTATCGTCCTATACATGAACAACATGAAGAAATGTGATGTTATGTGGGTCACAAATGACCCAAATAATCAATAAATGAACAGACTATCCCCAGAGAGTTTGCTGCTGTGAGTGGTTTAAGCACCCCAGCACTTTGTTAGAGTTCCTCTGAACTGACAGATCATGCAAAAAGGTTTCTCTTCATTATCCTTTAACACTGCTCAGGCTTAGGCAGGTCACTCTCTGCTGTGGTCCAAAGAAAACCGTTTGCAAGCTCCCTCCATAGTTTGCACAGCTCTCTGCACAGCTTGTACCTAGAAAACAGGGGGAGGTCCTGCACTGGGAGCAGGTGGGCAGTCTGGAAAGTTGAGAAAGAAAATGCACAAGCATGTTGGTGGGATGTTTAGTTTTATCAGAGTCGAGCAAGAAGCTGATCCTTTGTTACTCAACACCAACACAGAAAGTTGTCTTTTCTCTCATTTTGGCTGTAACAAATTCCCTCAGTTTCACTCCTGCATCACAAATTTCCCTGGGACTGATAATTTTTATTCACATACAAGAACTGCTGCAGGGTGCCCAACAAGGAAAATGTTGCATGCCAAGTACATAACACAGAAGAGGAAAAAAATTAAAATAGCTCAGTAATTTTAACAGAATAAATGCAGTGAAATTTGATGGTCCTTTTAGTCAAAAATATCATGGAACATTTGTTCCAGATCACCTTTGAGGACATGGAGGAGCCAATACCTTGAGCAGGATTCTATGCTACTTCCCACAGTATTGTCAGCCTAGGGAAATGGTTACTTCTCAATACCTAAAGGTAATGATCTAGCATGCAAAGCTAGGGCATATCCTTTGGCATCTCACAGATGTTCATCCATTAGGTCAGGCAGCGCAGGAGCAGGACCTGAAGGGAGACTGAACTCTCTCCATCTTCACTGCAACCAAGACAAAAGGCAGCTTTGGCCTAGGATCAGGGTATTTTTTTTTTTTTGCTATCCTACTGTGCCTTTCCCCCTCTCCTTTAATTGGAAAATGAACATGTTCTGAAACACCAACAGTGTTGCTTTTCAATTGGCTTAATACTTATTTCTGAGAGACTGAAAGGGAATAGGGGGACTCTCTTGATTTCAATAAAGAAATTCCCAGGGCTGACATGCCCACTGATTAGGAAGGTATGGCTATTATCCTCCATTTCTGGGCAGGGCATAAATCAGCATTGCCAAGTCCAATTTACAAGTGACAGGTTTGCCACAAGTTTATCAAACACCTGCAAGCACTTAATCTCTTTTCCGTCATGCTGAAGAGTGATGGTCTTGTAATAGAAGAAAAACCAATTTACCCAACTTACTGAGTTGAAAGCCAGCTAAGGTATCACTGGAAGTAGTGGCCTCACTGTGACCTGCATTGCCCTAATTCTGGCCTCTCATGGACTTCCTGAGCTACCTCTCAGCTCTGGAGTTTGGGCAGACGACATGGAATAGCGAACCTAACTTGGAGTCCTGCCTCTACTCCCAAAACCACACAAGAAGTCACACAATGCAGTCAGAGTAATTAACTCATGTATTGAAAACTGTGCAGCTCTGGTAGTAAGGGATAGACTTCATCACCCAGAACAGCCACATAGTTTAAAATACTTGAACCTAGTAGGTAAAAGCTAAGCAAAAGGGGACTATACTGGACCTCTTTGCTATCAAATACTGTCCTAAGCACTTGGAAAGCATGTCTGCCCTTGACATATTCAGCCTCTCAGAAAAGGAACAGTTTCTCACTGGCTATAAGAATTAAGAAATTATGTAATGCCTATTTCTTCATAGAGGACCTGAGCATATGGATCTTGAACATGATGGAAAGATGAACAAGGAAGAAAATGGTTATCTAGGACCCAGGTGGTTCAAACTAAGCATGCAATTTTGTTGTGAGTGACAATCATCATGTCTCTGATGGTTTTATCAGGGTAAGTGCTAAACATTCCTTCTAGGCTTGAAAAGTGCTTCCTGTAGCTACCTCCCAATTCTGGTGTGCCACAAAAGCCACTCCTATTTCTCTTCACACCTGTTGTGTCTGTTAGAACAAACCTTTCTTCCTGTATGTAATTGCCTTATCTTAACTACAACAACCCGCTGAGGTAATTTTGCAGATACCTCATTGGTGCTGGACATGCATGGTCAGTTTATTCAAGGGGTGTTAGCACAAATTCCCTCTCTATATAAGGTCTCTGAGAAGATGAGCTGTGTACAGGCCATCTCCTTACTGGAAGTCTCAATTCTGCAAGAATGGTGAGTCCTTACATCTTGTGCTGTAAAAGACCATGGTATGTCTATAGACATAGATTTTAAAGGAGCTTCTGCTGGATTTATCTCAGTATTTGTCATGTTAAGAAACTTGGAGAATATATAAATTCTGTGTTATGAGAGCAAGAGTCAAAGAGACGCAAAGGAAGGTAAGAACTTGGGGTGGAAAGTCTGGATAATATCTGAACACTTTGCTGAGCTAAAAAAAAAAGGGTTCTTGATTTTTACTCCTTTGTCACTGTTGCAATTTTGTGGGTTTTTATCTCTCTTCTGCAAAATAAAATGCTAAAATTTCCTCCTCTCATCTCTCAGGAATGACTCAGTCCTACTCTGTCTGAGACAACACACTTACATACAGTACACATACTATGTATGTAATTGTTTGTTACTGGTCTACCTTGCTTCTCTTACCAAGATCTCAAATTAATCATAGCTAATTCCATCCTAGAAGTCTTCATTCATTTCCCCAAAGGAAGCCCTTTAAACATTTCAAACTAGTATTGAAATTTCAGCTGAATTTTCAGGGGAAAAAAACCACTAACAAAGGTCACAGAATATAGAATTATCTAGGTTCTAAGTGACACCTGCAAGTAAGGTACAGGGTCAAGACTTGAGTATTCAACTTCAGCTAAAGTTAATTCACTTGTTCCTTCAATATTAGGGGGAAACATTCTGTAGCTGTTCAGACTGCAGTAAACAAGTTTTTGCAATTATAAGTGAGGTTAGTAGAAAAAACAGTTGGTGACTGACCCTATAGAGAAAAAAAAGGACAAGAAAAATTAATGGGGAGTGGAAAGGAATAGAACACACATTTCCCACAAACAGTATCTGGGTCTAGCAGTCAATGATTGATTTTAACTTGGAAAGACAGGCGTTTTTCCCCCTCCCGTGTGATGCTCTGCCTCTGTTTTTGCAAAATGGTTCAGTATTCCTGACAAGTGTGCTACATTGTCTAAACTGCAAAAGGCAACGATGCCTTGAGAGGCTGACCTAGAACAGAGGCTAGACAGAGTTAAAGGAATAAAGTAGGTATTTATTAAAAGGCCTTCAAAGGATGCACCCTGGGCACTACAAGAGCCTGGCTGGGGCTCTGCCCAAGATGGACCCAAGATGGACACCTGGTCAGGAGTTTTCACACTTTCATAAGTTTTTGTCCATTTACATATTGGGGTTAATTGTCCAATTACAGCTTCAGGTAATGAAGTTCCATCCTGCCAGATTGCTCTCCTCATTTCACTGTTCTTTGCACTTTTTGGGTCTGAGGCTGCAAAAGTGTCCTTGGTTCTCAGGCTGGAAAAGGATTGTTTTGTGTGACTAAACTGTGAAGAGAACTTGCTAACACTTTATATGAAGTTGAGTTACATACTAATGCAGAACAGAATCTGGAAAATATGAAAGCTAAAACTTAAGGCATCAGCAATAGGATTTTAATTTGAAACCACAATATATTTTCCTGTTATTTATCATCAAGACATCTTAATAGTTACTAAAGGATTGATATGAATTCTGTTTTGTTGTTCAGAACACCATCGTGGCCTGCCTTCTTGCTCTTGCCATCAGCATGCCACTGTCTGATGCTGCTTGTTACTTCATCCCATTCCAGCCAGGGATGTCTAATGGTGTGGTTGTAGGTAAGAAGTCAACTGCCCTCAGCTTGGCAGACATCATCAGAATCACTGCTTGATTTGATTTGTGCATTCTGTGCAATTCATCACAATTTAGAAATACGTGGGAAGAGTGGAGAGGAATCAAAGGGAAATGGGAGGGAAATGGGGTATAGAGAGCAATATTATAATACATTATAAGAACAAGTTATTTGGGGAGCTTCATACAGACCAAATTACAAATGATCTTTTTCCAGAGAAGTAGCATAGTTTTAATTTACCCATCTGCATGAAATAGTAACTCATATTTTTACCATGAAATCACATGAAGAAATCAGAGAAGGGAGAAGGACCTGTGTTTAAGTGTGTATAGTCAGTAAAGAACAGGAAACAGATTTACAAGTATTCAGCACCACACAATTTACTCATGTCTTGTTTCTGTATCCCAAAGCAAATTCTTAAAAGCAGGATGGCTGCATTCCTTGAGTCTGGATCTGCTCTTCCTGAGCACAGCTATTCTGTTAGCCTACAGATGAGTGGAGCTGCAGGAAAATAAGTTCCCAAAAGAGAAGTATGCTATTTTTTGAACACAACAAGAGCTGATGTGTGCCAATATTTTAAAAAAAAACAAACCTTAAGTGGTCTAAAATCCCAGCTTTGCCTGGGAAAGCTCTTCTCATTGAAGAAATGAATTTACATTGCCAAAGAAAAGAACATTTATAGGCAAAGATACAACCTAGAAGCCCCATCCTTCTGTCTTGTTCTGTTCTCATAAAATTCTGCTTTCCAGATCAGTTATTTAGGAGACCTATGGTCTATTCTGTGACTGCTGAACAGGAACTTTACATCCAATATTTGCTTTCTTCCTGCAGCTGAGGACTGGGAAAAGTTTCCTGGCCAGATGTAGTCTTGCTTTAAAGAACCAGAGATGATGTTAATAGGAAAGTCAAAACCTTTTTTAATCCTGTCCAGGTATGTGCCCAGTTGTCCTCCTGCTGGGTGCTTCAAATTCCATACCTGAACTACTCCAGGAAACCTCATGCTGCTAAGAACCTCAGGAGACAGAGCAACCCAGGTCTCTCTGTTCCATGCACTAGGACAGCACACCCTGCTGTGTTGGGAACCTCTGTGTTTGGCAGATAAGGATGTTAATGCAAAAAGCCAGCAAAGATCCCACCCATTTTGTACATGCAACAGTGCTGTTAGTGCAATAGGTCTGACACTGAAATCTGCCCATGCACTGTATTTTAAGGCTGCCTTGATGAGGAAGGAAAGGTCCATGAATTTGATTCCAGATGGAGGACTGAGGACTGCAATGATTGCTCCTGTTCTAAGACTGGAATTGGCTGCTGTGATAGGTGAGTTCAGAGCAACAGTGGGATTTTTCCTCAGCTGCCATAATGCAGCACAAACCACTTCCCTTCACACAGGAGTTCCCAAGAAATAACCATAACCCTTCCCTCACTCACTTCTTATCACAAAGTTATGCATTAATCCAACACCATCATCATTGAACATGCAAGGAATTCCTCTGAAAAATAGAGGTCGTGTTTAAAAAATAATTCTAGATTTAAAATAAAAAGAATTTCATTCTTCCTGGGGCTAAGACATCAGGCAAGTTACTGATTCAAGAGAGAACACTCTAAGGAATTTCTAGTTCAGATTGTCCCAAAGGCACACATTGCCCCACGTTCCTCTGAGAAGCAGCTCAAGGTACATTGTCTGTAATTTTTCCTATAGTGATATCCAACCACTCATGCAATATTAGTTCCATGCCACGGGTGAAGAGAAGAAGCAGTGATATTGGAATAGCAAATAAACACAATAAACATCCTTTGGGTGTAAATCAGACCAGAAGAACTGTGACTCTCATTATGCTTACACAGCAGGTTAAGTAACATTTGAGCTGGGAGCTTCATGCAAGTTCCCTTTTCTGCTCCCAAAAGTCTCCTCAGTACAGTCTCTTCATATCAAAGGTGCAGACACCACCTGAAATAGGAGTTGCTTATTTCTTGGTCTCATCACCTCTTTTTCTTTTCCCAACCACAGTTATATGACACCAGGCGACTACGATGAAGAGAAATGTGAAAGCATTTTCAACAAGGAGACTTGCTCTTATAAAGTCGTGGAGAAAGATGATCACTCAAAAGAATGCCCAGTCCACTCATGGGTAGGCTAACAGAAGAATGGTAGATTAGGGAGATACTTCCTTTTATTGTTTTCATGGTTCTCTCTCACAAATACTTAAAATGCAGCTGCTGAGTGATATCTACTAATAAAACCCAACATATAATGAAACTGAGTATCTACTCACAAAAATATCCCTTGATTCTCTGCCCTATGCTTCACCACAAACAAAGAAATGACCTGTTCCTTCCTTGAGGTCAGACATTAAAGATGACATTTTAAAGCATTACCTGTTACCTCATTAAAATGGGAAAAAATTATATCAATACAAAAATCAGTGGGTGTTTTCTCACTCTTTGTCTTTTGCTTGGATACATATTGTATTATTTTGTCTAATTTTCAGGTACTCATTCAATAGTCCATGTATTCCATACTCATTTAATTAACATTTCAAGCATTTCCAATTACTTGAATATGTCCAAAATAATATCCAGTAAATACGAATGTAACCACATTAAAAATGGGCACATTTTGATTCATGATGCACCCCATTTCATGTATCAATATAATACTTAAGTGGTAATGCTGATGTTGGCTTATTTGTAAGGGTTTTGTGTTATTGGACAAGCAATTCAAGTATCAAAAAAAATCTCACACCCAGACTGCTGATCAGAATTTAACATACCTCCAGGAATCCCTGGAATACAAAAAGCTCAATGTGTCTTCTCTTGCCCTTGGCATTACAGCTGATGAAAACCATTACAGGTTACAGTGTTGTTTAATCAGTGCTGTAAATGTTACAACCACCCTTTGAGGTTACAAGGAAAATCTACTGAAAAACCCAACTTACCCAACATGGGCTCCAATACAGATGCAGAGGACTAAGTGCACAGAGGAGTTAAATGATTTCTTACCATGGGCATCTAGATTTTTGTGTTCAAGGAGTGTTTTCTGCAAGCTGCTCTCTAAAACAATTTCATTGCTCTCTACCAGCCTGAGGATGCAGTCAGCTGATTTTCCCAGCTGATGAATGGCTCCATTGAGAGACTCAAGCTCTGGGTTAATATTTGAGCCATCCCCTTCTGGGAGTAGCTCGAGGGCAGGAGGTGGGATTGGTGCCTCGGTGATCCCACTGCTGCAGGGAACACAGGGGAGACAAGAGCTTCCAGGAGCTGACTCTTGAGGTGACAGGACAGGTTTGTGCGTGGGGACAGACTCCTACCAGCCACTGCTCCTGAATTATCACAGCCCTTGCTGAGGCTGCAACAGCCCCAAAAGAAATTAATAAACAGAGAGCCATAGGCACTCTGAAGGACCAGCATAAGCCTTACAATAAACCAGCATAAGTTTTAATTTTGTGTTAACAGGTTTTGCTGACAGCCTTAACATTACAGGTCCCAGCAATAAATTGTGAGTGTTGTCATTTACTTGCTTGTCTGCAGCAGTCACGACCCAGGTGTTGCTTCAGGTGATCTGAAATCCAATGAGCACTCCTGCTCAAGGGCTCTGGTGTGAAGAGAAGAATATGCCCTGCCCCAGACTTTCAAATGCATCACAGCTATCTTAGAGCCTTCAAATGCAGACAGATGCTGAAAAATAATGTCTTAAAATGGAAATTTAGTGTTCTCCATCCCAGTGAACTGAAACAGGCAACATCACATTGATCCTATGTTTTCAAACAGAATATTTTCATTCTGATTGAATTATGGCTTTCAATTAGTGGGAACTTGAAGAATGTTTTTAAGAAGTAATTAGAAAGAGATCCCTAGAAATTTGAGGATTTCTGATATTGTGCATTAGCTAAACCTGTGCTTGGAGTTCTATTGGGAATCAGCATTGTTTCTGTGCCAGCTGCTTACAGAATTGACTTTAAAGCTGTTTTCTCAGTTTTAACGTTATAAAAGGCCTCATGAGACCAAACTTGCTGATTCTCCCACTTACAGCTGTTCTGCAATAGAAATGGCCAGGGATTTTTTTTCCACTGGGTTTTCAGCTTCTTTCTGCTTGACGAACGAATGGAAGAAAAACACTTCATACTTTATGCAGCTAGACAGACTGTTCAAACGAGGTATGGGGGGAACTATCCCAGAGCAGGCACACTCAGCACATATTCTTAACTTATAATTGGATCAACATTCAAAATGTGCAGGAAAGAAGGGTTTTATATTTTTTTAATTTCTCCCTCCTACAGATGCACTAACAAATAAGAGCTTTAGCAATAACAATAGAAAGACAAACAACAGGACAGAAATCTGGTCCATTTTTTGCCGTGCAGTGATGTGTTTTTCCTCTCCTAGTCTGAGCCTCAGAACTTCCCATGTTCTGTAACCTGGGGGGAGCTTCCAGTGTAGCCACAGAAGTTATGTGATATCAAATAGCATCTTAGGGCAACATGTATGTAACTAGCTTTAAGATAAAGTTAAGAAAAAGGACAAGTGGTAAAGGTTTTAAACTAAAAGGAGGCAGATTCAGACTAGATAAAAATGACATTTTTATGGCATTGGTGAAACACTGGCACAGGTTGCCCAGAGCAGCTGTGGATACCCCATCCCTGTAAGTGTTCAAGGCCAGGACGGATGGGACTCTGAGCAACCTGATCCAGCAGGTGATGTCCCTGCCAGGGCAGGGGGTTGGACTTGATGTCCTTTAAAGATCTTTTCCAACCAAAATAGTTCTATAATTCTGTGAAGAAGCAAACAACATATGCTTACTTGTGACATGAACGGAGACTAGCATGTTTTAGGAAGAAAATCCTGAGGGTTTTTACTGCTAGAAGATACAGGATTGAGACATCTCAGCCTTTGCCTTCCTCAGAAGTTATCAGCTCTTTAATCCCAAAAACCAGCATCAGGATTTGGAACTGAAATAATCAAAATCATCTTCTGTCCTCTGCTTCACACCTTGCACCAGTACCACCATATTTTGGGGTTTGGTGTGTTCCTGTGTATCCCACTCACCCACAATATTGGGGTCACAGGAGATAATTTCTGACAGCAGATGTTAAATTCTGTCTGAAGTGGTTTTCCCTAATGCAACCTTTGCTGGTAATCACATTCCCTAAGTGATTTCCTTTATCTTAAATTTTGTGGGAGGGTGTTTCCCCAGACAAAGTGATACTTTTGTCTCTCTGAAAGCTGCCCACAGCTCCTGAGGTGAGCGGTCAGACAGGAAAGCAACATCTGCAAAACGAACACTTTTCACCTCTGGAAAGACTTGAACAATGCTGCTCAAAGGCACCCAGAACTCTCCCACATCAGGTAGAGAACAAGGGTGGAAGTCTCTGCCCGGGGTAGCTGGGATGTGACAACTGCAAGAAGAGGCAATCAGCAGGGTTCCATGCAAGCTCTGTCACGGAGGTACGGCAGGAAAAGAAGCTGCGGAAAGTTTTGTCTGTCAGGGATCCCTCGCCACTTCTCTGTGCAGCATCCTTTCCCCCGAGCACGAAACTGGAAAGGGGTGTAAGCGAGGAGGAGGGGCAGGAAAGGGCAACGCTGAGAGGTTCCTGTGGGGGCTTGGGCGAGCATCAGCAGGGCAGCATCCATCGCCTGTGCCGCCCACGGCCGGGCTCGGAGCCGGGCTCGGGGCTCGGTTCGGGGCTCGGTTCGGAGCCGGGCTTCTCATCATGTTTCTTCCGATCACACAGAGATACTGGGAGGGAAAGGGAACAGATGGAGGTGAAATTTCCCTGATAAAAGGTTTGGAGATGAGGGTGCTCGCTGGAGCACATAAATATATATGTAGGATATAAATAATATATATTCTTATGTTATAATATACACATAATATAGATATATAAATTAAAGATATAAATATGAAAAATATAGAGAAAAATATATTTTAAAATAGTGTAAAATAAAGGGTTTTTTTGTTTCTGTTTGGTTAGAGGCAGAGCTTTTTAATAAATAATATTAAAATTATAAACATACAAATATATAATTTATAAAGGTATAGATATACGTAAAATAGAACTAAACATTAGCAATATAAAGATTTGTTAATATAATAAATAATAAAAATAATATTGCATATATGTTAAAATACAACTTGAATATATAAAATATATAGATTATTAATATGAACATAAATTAAATATGAATAAAGATATATAATATTTAAAGAGCTATTTTTGTTTCTATTTGGTTAGAGGCAGAGGATTTTTAGTTTTGGTCGGGATTTTTTTTTGGGCATTCATTTGGGAGGATTTTTTGAAGGAATGGAACTCGTTGCTTTTTGCCTTGTCTGTGTCCCGCAGCCCGGGCTGAGCTGGGCGGCAGTGTCGCCGTCGTGTGGCCGGAGCGCGGTACTGCAGCCATTGCGGAGGCGGTGTCGCCGCCGTGTGGCCGGAGCGCGGTACTGCAGCTCTGTGGGCTATTGTGCAGCCATTCCACTGCTGCTGGGAGCATTTGGAGCCTTTCCTATTATTTGTCTTTATTCTAGGGGATAAATGCTCGGCATTTGCTGCAGATGTGTCTCTTCTTCAGAAAAAAATCCCCCTCAGCATCAGAAATTAGCACAGGCACAACAGGCAGAGGTGGAAACACTCTGAGGATGCCACACTGGCTTTTCTCAAATGCCAGTGGTGACATTTTGGATTGACATGACCTAAACCATTGTGGAAGCACAGCAAGGGATGGGGTGCCCCTGCCCCTCAGCTTCCCAGCACTTTTTTTTCTGGATCTTCTGTGTCCAGGAGATTCCCCCCAGTTGCCACTCTGGCTACCCTCTGGTGTCTTATTTAGAAAATTAAGTTGCTGTACAGCATCCAGTGTTGGTATTTAATGTGCCCAGGGATAGCATTTCAATGTGGAAAAGCAAAGTAAGCTGGGAGGAACCTCTCACACTCATTTACAAAAGTACTTCAGCAGGAATTAAAATGAAATTTCCATTTTCCACACTCTCCTCCTGGTCCTCGCTGTCATTGACTTATTCCAAACCCCACTTGTGTCTTCCAATTAACTTCCATCCTCCAGACAACATAATGGGACTGCTTTCATTCAACTCTGTTGTTTAATAAACATTCAAACAATTCTTTATCTCTGAGCCATGCAGAAATGTGCACTTGTGGTGTACTGAGCATGAGGTAATGGGCAAAAGGAAAATTACTGGAGAGAATTCATCTTGGGTTTGGTTCTCAGCTCACCCTGGGAGCGATGGGCAAGGCCAGGGAATGAGCTGCTCTCCCAGCAATATTTCCATGGAGAAAGCATTGCACTCCTGTTCCACAGCCTGGCATTCTTGGCTGCCTAAGCAAAGGCACCACAGGGGTCAGCTGGAGGCTCAGCAGCCCAGAGGAGGCAGGGAGGTAGCAGTGAGTATGAAATATGATTATTGCCATCCAAGAGACAAGGTTGGATGCTGGGACAGGGCTGGAGCACTCAGTGTTCTGGGATCAGCCATGGGCATGTGCAGCTAAATTTAAGGAATAAGAGCCATCAAGGTGATGTGAGCTGAACAAAACTGCAGTTTGTGCAGCTAAATTATGCAGTGTTTAAAAGCTGAGGATGTGAAGGGGCAGAGCTGTGCTGCCAGTGTCCCAGCAGGGGCTGCAGCACAGGGTAGCACTAGGACAGTGACCCCCAGGGAGGGTTCTGCCAAAAGGAGCGGGTTTGTATAACTGGCCCTGCTTCCAAGGCAGGCAACACCTTGTAAAAAGTGAATTATTTTGTTACTGTCACTGCAGAGGGCTCTGTGTGCTCACAGGGACAGGGTCCTGCACGGCCACTGTGGGATGACCTGGAAAGGGAACATTAACAGTTAGGAAATGTCATTGCGCCTGACTTTTCCTTTTGGATATTCTCTCCAGGAGAGTTTGAGCAGATGTGTAATCAGGGAGGAGAAGGACTGTGGTGTCACTTACCACAGAATCAGAGTGGTTTGTGTTGAGAGGGACTGTAAAATTCATCCCATGCACCCCTGCCATGGCAGGGACACCTCCCCCTGTCCCAGGCTGCTTCAAATCCCAATGTCCAGCCTGGCCTTGGGATCCAGGGGCAGCCACAGCTGCTCTGGGAACCTGCTCCAAACCTGTTATCAAACTCATGGCTCTTGAGTCTGGAATTTCAGCCTGGTGCCCTTTTCAGCTGAGCCTTTGAAATTAAATGGGCTCCATCCTTTCAAATGTCAGTGTCTTTGAGGAACAGTCTCCTCAAAGGATCCGGGAGCAGAGATGAAAAAAGACTGAATTCCTTGAAAGCTTTGCTAATTACTGGCCTGGAGCTGGGCTGTGGTGTGTGCACCCCAAGCTCTGAGATGGAAGGTTCTGGTTGGCATCACCCACGATCAGCAGCATTGGGCTGAGCACTGTGGAAATCCTTCTGCTCCCTTTTATGCCTAACAGCAAAAATGAGTTTATTCCTGAAGTAACGAACTCCAGCCCTGCCTGAGCTGAGGGAGGCATCTGCAGAGGCCAGGCTGCATTGGAATGCAAACAGGGCCATACTGGCAAAAATGAGGAGTTAATTTAGTGGTGAATGCTCTGACGTTTTTCCCCAGATGTGTTTGCAGAGCCATTAAGAGCTGTGTTTAGTCTCAGCTCCACTTACAATCTGATGCACATGATGCTGCCTCCACACAGAGCAGTTAATGGCACTGGATGGCTCAGCCCCTCCAGGACAGGCAGGATGAGCTCTCCTGCCCAGGCTGCTCTTCCTGGGCACTCTGGAGACAGCTGTGACCCCCACCCAGGGCTGAGGGCTGTTCCATGGCTGTGGGTACCACACTTGCACACCAGTATTTGGGACTGAATGAAAACTTCCCTGAATTAGCAATGATGTATTGATTTTTAAGGTCAGGCAGGGTTTTAAAAAATGAATCATGATTTTAGGTGATTTCTTCCTGCTTGGGTGCTCAGAGCTGCCTGAATATTGTCTGTTAAAGCTGCTGCAACTTCTGCCTCTAATGGAGGTGCTCATACTCACTAAGCTGTTTGGCAAACACTGGCTGTCGTGGTTCATCCTCCTGATTAAATCCCATATTTGCATTTCCTTGGATATACAAAGGAAAAGCAAATCAGCAATGAGTAGCACAGTTAGAGTTGGAATAAGCAAACAGGGATAGAGGAAAAACTGCTGGTCCGGAGATGCCACACTGCAGAGCCAGCCCTGTGCAGCAGAGCATTCCTGCATCCCAAAGAGCGTTAATGCATGCCAGAGAGCATCCATCCCTGCATCCCACAGAGCATCCTGCATCCCTCAGAGCATCCCTGCATCCCAGAGAGCATCCTGCATCCCACAGAGAATCCTGCATCCCTCAGAGCATCCCTGCATCCCTCAGAGCATCCCTGCATCCCTCAGAGCATCCTGCATCCCACACTGCATCCTGCATCCCACAGAAATCCTGCATCCACACTGCATCCTGCATCCCACAGAGCATCCTGCATCCCACAGATCATTTCTGCATCCCAGAGAACATTCCTGCATCCCTCAGAGCACCCTGAGCCACCTGAGGACCCCAGTGGCAGGCGGGTGGTGCCAGAGGAGCAGGGTGGCCCTCCCCACCCCTGCCAGGTGTCCCTGGGGCTGCACTGATGGGCACACTCCAGCTCCAGTGGAAGGTGCTGCGTGGGGTTTCTGGTTTTGTCCTTTTCCTTTAATTCCTCCCAAGGATGTGAGGGACAGTTCGATGTTTTAACGCTTGGCCCACTCTTAGCTGGGGAAATCTAGCAGATGCACTTCATCACCTCGAAGATAAGAGCAATCTCCAGCACTCCGTGTTAATGTGGGGAGATTGACTCCAAGCGTTTTGATTCAATGGCTCTTAAGAAATTCACAGTTCATTTCCAGTCATTAAAACAATGAGTGCTGTGCTCTGCCTCCTCTGAGGACAGAGCTGTAGGGCCAGCTGCCCTGGGTGGGACTGAGGGGCTGAGCTCCCTCCTCAGCCTGTGATGGGGATGATGCTGAACCTGCCTGGGGGGAGCCAGGGGAAGGCCCAGCTTTAAGCACGACTTGGGGGCTTAAATGACTTTGAGGGAGCACATGAAAAACTGCCCCACTTGTTTTAATGAGGCTGGTCCTGTGATAGAGAGGGTTCCATAAATAAGTGATTACAGGACTGAGCCAAAACCAGTCGTGAAGGATTAGATGTGACTCATGGGATCGTGAAAAATCCTTGGTTTTACTGGAGGCAAGGGAAAAGTCTGTTCTTTGCTGGATCCCATTATGTATCACCTTCACCCTATAAAGAGATCGTGGAAAACAGGAGTTAACCCAGTGATGCTGCTCAGGGCATGGGGGGGACAGGGCACAGGGAGCTCTAGAACTGCACTTCTCTTTCAATAACCAGTTCTTATCTAAAAGTCTTTAATATTTTTTAGAAAAAGCAGAGGTATTCTTGCAGTTCTGCTGTCTGGTAGCAAGGTGTGGAAGGCGTTTCTGTAAATAGGCTTGAACTGGATAGAATTTGGCTCAGGAGAATTGCTGAGGGTGAGCAAAGCTTTTCAGTGCATGGGCAGTTTGGGGAGGTGAGGTTTGTAGGGGTGGAGGGCTGGACAGTTTGGGATGGGCAGGAATGGGATATTAGAGCCAGGGCAGTAGATCCACAATGAAGGAGCATCCATGGGGCTAGAAATCAGTCAGCTGTTTGGTCTGAATTTAAATAAAATGTGAATCAAAGTGAAAACCTCTCTGTTTGCTCTGTGGCAGTGCAGGAAGTGAGGGGCAGGATCCAGACAGGACAAGGGAATGACTTTAAGCTGGAGGAGGGTGGGATTCCATCAGATGCATGGAGGAAATCCTTCCCTGGGAGGGTGGGCAGCCCTGGCACAGGGTGAGAGCAGCTGTGGCTGCCCCTGGATCCCTGGAAATGTCCAAAGCCAGGTTGGAGCAGCCTGGGACAGTGGGAGGTGTCCCTGCCATGGCAGGGGTGGAAGCGGAGGATCCCCTCTGAGGGACTGAAGAATTCAGGTGTGGGTAAGATTCCATTCACTATTCCCTTATTTAACTTGGGTAAGTATCACCCATTGGAGTTTTAGGAGGGCAGGCTGTGAGTGTGCTGGGAAAATAGGAAAATAGTTGAGACATTTTTCCAATGCTGAGGGAATTTTCAGAACAGCTGTAGTTGGGTGATTATGAGCAGAACCCTTGTTTCCATCAAAAAAAACCATGTATATTAGATTATTCCCTAATGATAATTATTACTAAAAAGACAAAAGCTATAGAATAATAGACATTAGCAGATGGATCTATTTCCAAAATCCCCGAAACCAGATTTAAATCTTGGGAGTTATTCCTCACCTTTAGCAGAGCTCTCATCAGTGCAGTGTAAGCCCCTGGGCTGACACTCCAAATAAGTACATGATATAGTTGAGCCCTAAAACTCTTAACAGAAAATGCATCAGGACTTACTGTAAAATTTAATGGAGGATTAGAGAAAATATTAAGTCAATAGTTCTTTAGTTATTAGGGACTTTTAAGGTAATCAATACTTTCCAGCCATGTTAGATGTTAGTGCCTACGATGATAAAAGATGACATTAATATCCAACTTTTTTTTTTTTTTTGGTATATTTATGTATATCCTTCCTTTAGTCACTCCTGCTAGAATCAATAGCTATACAAAGAATATGGTTATTTTTAAATGGCACCAGTATTGATTCACCTGTAACTGCCAGTTTCAACTGGGACTTGATTTCAGTAAAAAACCCTCACTTTTCACACATAGGGATTTCCAACCTCCCTAAATCTTTGGAGTACCCCTGCCTTTGCTTCTAGTGATTTTCACATTTAGCAGTGTGTTAATGCAGCAGAAACTCTTTTAGGATTAATAAATCCTAAAAATAGGATGAATAGGATTGATTCTAACATTTCTTTGGAGTTACATGACATTTTATGTCCTCAAAGCATTGTGCAGATGTTAATTGAATTTAATTGATATCATTCAGTCCCCAAAGTTAAATGCATGCAGTTATTAATGGTTTAATTATTTTGTCAATGGAATAGATTCTTTGCTTTTGATTCTGCTTCAGGAGATCCAGACAGTCCTTAGGCTGAGTCCTTCTTATTCAGGTGACTCAGGAATGTTGGTCCAAGGATAAAATTTTGCCCAGGGCATCCTCAGGCAGGGATTCTTCCCCTGGTCAGTGCCAGCCTGAGGTCTGAAAGGAATTATTCCTTCCCAAGCACTGGGCTTTGCGCCTGGAATGTTTGGTAAATCCAGCTCAGGCTGTTCCTTCAGCTTGGGGAGGGATCTCCAAGCAATGGTTTGGGTTGGAAGGGAGCTTAGAGATCATCTCATTCCAACTCCCTGGGACTGGGACACTGCACGATCCCAGGCTGGCCTGAGACACTTCCAGGGATCCAGGGGCACCCACAGCTCCTCTGGGGCTCCCCACCCTCACAGTCAAGGGTTACAGTTAAATTAACACTAGAATTAAAGAAATAAAAAGATCTCTGAACAAAAAGCACACTGGCCAGTGCTCCCAGTGGGATGCCCTGAGCCCAGTGCCTGCTCCAGCCTGCTGCTGGAGCTGGGACAGGGACAGGGCTGCCCTTGCAGGGGAAGGATTTTCCTGCAGCTCTGGGAAAGCTCTGCAATGATCTGAATTAAGATCTGCACTGGATGGCAGCAGCCTTTAGTTCTTTCCTAATTAACCAAATCATAAACATCACCTCCAGTCAGGAGGGAGCTCTGCAGGGCTCCCTGGGTGCTCCTGACAGCCAGGGGGTGTCAGGAATGACAATTCCAGTTCTGGAATTCCAGCAGGGCTGCTGGATGGGATGGCTTTCCTGGCTGAACCTGGCTTTTGCCACTCCCAGGGAAGTGCAGGTTTGTTCCATGCAGTGTTTGCTCAGCTCCCAGCAGGTGCCAGGGGGTGAGGAGAGGAAATATTGAATTAATTATGGCACCCAGAACTGCATTATTTTGGCTAAATTTAAATAACATTGGACTACCATTTTCATCTTGCTTTCAACCCACGTGTATATCTGAACACAGTCTCTGACAGCAGGAATTTCCCTTGCAAATCAGCTCCCAGATTTCTTAAGATCAGCAAAGCTGTTCCACGTACAACTTGTCCCTTTCTGATCCTTTCTAAGAAGATGGAAGGAGAACTCTCAGGTTTGAAAATGAAAGAAACTCATCTTTAAAAATATCCCTGAATCCAATTCATTTAGTAGTTTTATGGAGAGATGTTGTAAAACCATTCCCAAAAATGGTTGGAAAGAGCAAGAGGGTGGGTGCAGTAGGAAACCACTGAACCATTTATGCTCAAACCAGTTGCCCCAGTGGCTCTCAGGGCACCAAGCCCTGGGTATGGAGAAATCAGCCACAGTACACTGAGAGAGTTTCCAGCAGAGAAACCTGTGAGTGATCCCCAACTTCCTGGACCAGCATTCCTGGATGCCAGGGTTAAAATCCCACTGAGTCCCCAGTGACTTGTGCAGAAAGTGCCTTTTCCTTGGGAGCTATAAAGGGCTCTGGGGTGGGGCAGGGAGGGTGGCTCTGCTCTGGTTGCCATCCTGGCCCCTCTGCTGCCAGGGCTGAGCGCAGTGAGAGGCACTCAGGGCACACCAGGCTCCTTCTCTCAACTCAGCCTTCTCCAACTCCCAATTAACGGGGCATTAAAAGGGAATTACTGCATTTTGCATTTGAGAAAATGGCTGGTCTTCTTCCAGTGGAATGTCAGGCCCTAATGATAGAGTCAGGGAAGACATGTCAGGTCAGGCCTCTTTTCATTTCAATCCCAGCTTATCAGGGGAAGAACAAACTTAAAGAAAGCACAGAAAACATTGAGCTGCCCACCCACAATACATCATTTGTAAAGCTTTCACTCCAGCTTTCCAAAAGGCCATTTAGCTTAATAGTCTGTCCCATTTTTCATTTCCTTATGCTACAGATGCTGGGGGGACGATTTACAAAAAAACAATGGAATGACATTTTACCTGACTTTGGAAATTAATTCCCAGCAGTCTCACGCCTTTTGTGCCTTGGATTTGCCTTCCATAACACAGAATGGGTGGTGAGATTTTGTAACAAAACAATAGGAGATTTAAAATGAGAGAATACATCCAATTTTCCATCCAGCCATGATCTTCTAGAACCATTAGTAAATTGTTTGTATGTCCATGTTAGTAATAAAAGATTAATCGACTGATTGAATTTTCAGAAATTTAGGCAAAGGCCAGAAGAATTGGCCTCCATTCTGGTGTAATTAAATGCCAAAAAAATTACATGTACAAAATTCATTATTTGAAAAACACTCTGAAGAAAAATGCCTAGCTGTATAAGACACATTTAGATAATCTGTATATTTAACCTTTTAAGAATCTACAATACCTGAATTCTATGAAACAGAATGAATGAAAAGGGGGAAAATCTGTATCTCAGTTTGGTTGTTCCTCTTCTTATTTCCACTGGTCATGACAGGTCATTAAATGAAGGTCAGCTCCTTGTGGAATAGTTTGTTGGCTTCTTCAGGATCTTAAAACTTGTGAGGCGTGAAATCAAAGACAAATTTTCGGGCAGTATTAGTGTTGTAAAATGGAGAGCTTCCAGTGATTCAGAACATTGTAGGAAATCACCTGTTGGGTGAACGGTCCATAAAATATGATCTATTGCTGAAAATCTCCTTAAACACTCAGCCAGTGGAAGAAATGAACTTTAAGTGGGACTTTTGTAGAAGAACTTGTGCTTTGATGAATTTGTCATGCTTGGTGGGTAGTGATATTCAACTAACAGCTTAACAACCTCACTATTTACAGGCAATTACCCCCAAGAAGGAGCTCAGATGGGATGAAAACATCTGTTTCCTTCTGGAATCTGTGCACATCGGCCCTTAAACGAAGTGAAAATCGGGTGTGAGAACTCTTAAGGACTGAATTACCGGGTTTTTTCTGCAGTGCTGCCTTCTCTGCAATTAGATAACAGCTTACAATCTGATTAATGAGTTATTTTTTACCTCTCAGAATGCACAGGCACAAGCGAGCTCTCTGTTGAGAGCTGATTCGGTGCCAGTTAAATATTCAGGTAGTCCTCTGAAGGCACTGGAAATCAAATACCCGAAGCATCTTGTGCAGAGTGAGAATTTCCATGTTTCCGAACGTGTATTTCCCTGCCATTCCCAGTGGAGGTTCTCACTGTTGCTTTTTCCAAAGCCCTTTCAAGCTGTTAGTGAGTTCGGAGTTTCACTGGGACGTTCTCTCAGGTAGGGGAATCCTCTTGATGTGCTGGTTATGCTGGTAAAGAGAAAATACAACTCCGTGAATGGTTTTGTACCTGAGAGAGGAGATCTGACAGAGGCTCCCTCACAGCAAGATCTCATTTTTTTCCTTCCAGCAGAGACAAAACTGGCAGCTGGAAGGATTTGAACGAGGGGGAGCTGAGGAATCTGAACACTTCCAAGGTTTTCTTGAGCTGCCAAAGGGACTGGGCTGTTCCAGGGGGATGGAGGCTCAGCTTCTCCTGCTGGGAAGGGCCAGAGACAGCACTGGGCAGGTCCTGGATCTGCACGGCTGCAATGTGTGTGACACCAGGGCCAGGCTGGACAGCCTGGGAGAACCCTGGGCTGGTGGAAAGTGTCCCTGCCCACGGTGGGGGTGGAATATAAGGATTTTTAAAGTTCCTTCCAAGCAAATCATTTAATGCTGCTATGAAAATGAGGACTGCAAAAGCATAGAACACATCTAGAGAGTGCTTTCCTCTGCTGCCTGAGGCAGAAATCCAGCAGACTTTGCTATGTATGACCATTACATGCAGTTTATGTCCATTACATTTTAGCATGTATTTTTCCCCCATCTTTGCAGTGCACCCACCTTTGGATCAGAGTGATGCAATACTCAGTGCCACTATTTAAAAGAGCTGGAGAATGATGTTAGCAATATCTTTCAGCCCAAGAAATGGAGAAACTCTAAGTAAGCAGCCTGCAAACATGGTGTGCTCAGCCTCTACTAAATTTTAGGAAGTTATGATGTGAAAAAAACCCAAAAAAGTCTTGATTTCCAAGCTGTTCTTTTCCTCCCTGACCCAGTGATAGGTTGTCGCTGCCATCATCTACAGAGGTTACTGGATTTCCTCTCCAAGACAAACTGCAGGCAAACTTCCAGGATAAATTCCCAAGATTAAGGACAATTGTTGTAAATGTGTTAACTTTTCTCAAGCTCCCTGATTCTGAGTGCTTTTCCTGCATGGATAATGGAAGGAGCCTGCTCTAAATCCACAGTGAAAGAAAAAAAAGTACTTTTAATTCAAACTTATTGCTCTGTGTTTGAAACTGAAGTGAGATTTATGAGCAAGCTCCCTCTATCTAAATGCACATACACCCATTTACATGATTTTACATAATATATGGGAACAGTTTGTTGGGTAATGTACACAGGGATAAAACCAACACTGTGCACTCTGAGTAGGGGTCACTGCAGTGAGCTCTGCATAAACTCCTGCTCAGATGGGGCTACTTGGATCTTCTTGGGAAATAACGTCCAGAATAAGATATACATTGAACTATAAATACATTGAACTTGCTGACAGACTCAGCAGGAACCATGGAGAAGGGAAAAGCAGTGTTATAGCTTGTAAAATTCACTGGAATCACTCTTGTTTATGCTGGTTAAAATTTTCTGACCCCATTAACACAAAAACAAACAAAAATTTTGTGATAGAAAAATTAAAGGAAATACCGAACCCTTAACTCTGACAAATTTTCTTTGCAATGGATACATGAAATCTGTGTTAACCTGCACCTCAAAGCTACAGACACATCTCAGGTGATCTGGGAGCAGGGTCTGGCAGCTCTGGATTTACAGAAATTTTCCTCAAGGGTCTCTTTGCTGTTGTGTCCCCTTCCAGAAAGTGTTACAGAGTTTTCCCCTCACTTTTCGTTCCCTTTATTGAGCCACATTTGTGTTTATAGCCCCAATTGCTTTCCCTGCCACGCTGTCCGTCACTTGTGCGGAATATGGGTTTTGCACACTTGCCATATAGTTTTATTGCTTGGCTGAGGGTTCTCTGGCAGGAGAATTTGCCTCTCTGCACAGTAATGGGCATGTTTGGCTAATGGGCCCTTTGTCTGGGGCCTGTCACATATTCAGAGCTGCTCCTTTGTCGCCAGCCTGACCCAGGCAGCAAATATTAAAAGGAATTGTGAATATGCCCTGTTCTCACTGGGATGCTGGCTGAAGCAAGAATCAGCTTGCTGGGATAAACTGGTCCTCTCTGCTCTGCAGCTTCCCAGCAGCTGTCCAGGCTCTCTTACTCTAGCACAGCTCTGCCCATCACTGATTTTGATGCTTTTGGAGTCACCTTGCTCCGTGGTTTGTGTCCTCTTAGAGTACATTTAGTGTGGACATGGCCAGCTCTGCTGATGTGTTTTGGGATGGCACAGCTGGTAACGGGGGGTGTGCAGAGCTGGCAGCTCGGCTGGGCTGCTCGTGCAGCTGGAGAAGGAATTTCTTCCTGTTTGCTGGGGACTGGCGGGTAACTCATCTCCCAGATTTGTACAACAAAGTGCTGACAAAGGGAGCAGTAAGTCCAACTGGTCCCTGGGAAAGCCAGGAATTGCCATGGCCATGTGGACATGACAAGTGTCTTCAGTGCTGGGGCTGTTGGTGAGGAAGTGGCTCCATGGATTTTTTGTAACTCTTTTTTTTTTTTCCCCCACATCTAGAGTATAGATTTTCTTTTTGTCCTATAGCTGCTTTCTACTGTCATTGTTTAGTAAATTGTTTAAAGGTGGGGAGTCATTTTTTATTTCAGAATACTTGGAGAAATTGTTTGGTTGTGCCTGGAATAGCAGGTTTGGGTGGATAATAAGCCAATGTACTGGTAGGGCAGAAACCAACGGCACAAGTACACAGAACTTTTACCATTTTAATTAGACTACCCACACTCCTTTTTAAACAGCCTGGTCAAAGCAGCAGAGATGCAAAACTCCACATTTAAAAGGATAGCGTTGTAGATCAAACTTTTCCACTGTTTGCAGTGAATCCTCTAAAAACAGAAGCTCACTGAACCCAGCTGAATAATTCTGCCAGATAAAACCTGCAGAAGGGGATGTTACAGCACCATCCAGTGCCTCTTCTCCCTGCAATATCGGGAAAATTTGGATTTTCGACTTCATTCGAGGATGTGGGTGGGTATGAGGGAGTGCATTGGCTGCTTAGGCATTGACAACTTGTTTTCTCAACCAGTGTGTGGAGAGAAGGGAGCTGAGGGATGGAGAGGAGCTTTGGAATTTCACACAGGGAAGATTTAGGCAGCAGAGCTGCTCTCAGTTCCTCTATTTCAGCTCCTCACCAGTCAAACAGCTTTCCCCCTGAGGACAGTCAGGAAGAGGATGCAGCAGTAGGAAAATGGGAAGAAAAGTTAAATAAGAAATTGGCCAAATGGCGTATTTTGGGGTTGTATTTTTGGTAGAGCATTAATCTGTTCAGTGAATAACTAATGAAGAGGAGGCTGGTGTTGGTTTTTGCAAATTCCTTGTGTTGAGAACTGCGCCTGTGATCAGGGAACAGGCTACATTTTAATATGCTTTACATTCCTGTCCCTTTGTTTCATTTTCTGCTGGAGAGGTGATTTAACATCCTCTGATTCCGAACTACACCAAGAACAACTTTGCAATTATTCCCAATCACCCACAGGAGATGAATTTGGGGATGAAGCCCCTCTAGGAAACAACTTCCAGTGTTCTCAGTCTGAGTTTGGGAACATAGCTTGGGCTGGGAGTGATTCAAGTGTGGGATTAATGACTCTTCAAAACTTTTTGTGATAATAAATATCCATAGTTATATATGAAATGTGTTTTCTAGCAAGTTGAATTTAAACCCCTCAAAATTAATTATACCTTAAAGCATTTAGTAAACGTTCTGATGGTGATGTGGAACTTAACAAAAGTCACTTATCTCAAAAAAATCATCACCCAAAATCGTCAGTGTCTTCACTACAGCCTTGCAGAAAAAGCTGGTGGAGAGTGATGTCTGTAAATTATAGTCAGAGTCTAAATTAGAGTTAATGCCCAATCTGGGGCCTGAATTTATATTTGAAGCTCTCACTGGAGTTACAGTGCTCATACACAGAGTTGTTAGCAGGGTTAGGGTAAAAAGAGCTGCAACAGCATGTGAAATACTCCCAAGTCCCCACTACTTAGCATTTTATTATGATTATTATTGAATTTAGGGTTTCCTAAAAGAAACTCCAGCTCCATGGGTAATGTGAGTTTTTGGAGAATCCCAGAAGCCACTAAAAAATAAGATCTATGCTTTAAGAGTGCAGAAACAAGCTTAAAAGTGTGACTCAAATACATCCCCAGCAATTTAGTAAAAAACCAACAGAAATCAAAATACTTTAGCATATCAAAAGAATGAAAAATATTTAGCATAACATTTCTTAATAAGATTCCAGGGTTTGAAGAAAAATTGGAGAAGATTTTTTAAATTCTTCAGTTGGCCAGCTTGGTAATAAAAATACCTTTTTTTTTTTAATGGTAAATTATCACATACAATATCCTGCAATTATGTCTGTTACACTGAGACAACGCAGAAAAAGCTATGGAATAATAACTTAATCATTTAAGTGATTGTTGTATTTTACAAATGCTTAATGTATTATCAGGGGCATGTTCGTGCTCGTTTAGCAAATGTGGTATTGATTGTTGCTCTAAAGGCCCATTCAGGTCAGAATTGATAATGATTGGGAATTTTCCACCCACGATGGCAAGGAAATGATAGTGCTTTTCTGCTGGGGAGTCTCATATTCAGATTAAACCTTTTCTTGGTGCTGCCCTGGACAAAGGTCCTTCCTGCGCGTCGATCAATCCTGATGATGTGTAATTTTCCTTCGGAGTGCTGTTTCTCGTTACGGGGAACCGAAGCTTCGGAATGTAATTTTTCCCAGTGGAAAGAATTTACGGGAACTGGGGCGGGAACTCCCAGCTGTCTGATCTGTGGTACTTGACACGTCCTTTATCGATGATCGTTCCTGATCGGTTTGGAGTGGTTTCAGGATCGATCGTTGAGCTAGGTTTGTTGATATGCTAATTAAGACCTTTGTCTATGGCTCCGGGTGCTGGCAGTGGCTGAAAGATTCTCTTACTTTATTTCTTTATTTTATACAACATTCTTATATATGAACACGAATTATAACAACATATATCACAGTTTCAAATAATCCTGCCAAACACAGTGAACTTGAACCGCTCTTAGGCACTTTTGGACCCCTCTGTGCCACTGCTCTGCTCCTTTACCTGCGAGCTTTGGCACGGCAGGGGTTGGGTGCTGGGTGCGATTTTTTGGAGCGCCTCCAGCCGCTCAGCACTCAGGCTCCTGGGCTGGGTGTCCTCTGCCATTCTCTGTGCCATTGTCCCCTTTGTAATGTTAAGAAAGTTGTTTGGTACACCCTAGGACGGTGCTTAATGACACAAGGAGAGGCGGGGAGGACACCTGAGAGCAGGGGCGGGCTGGGGGCAGGACGGGGGAGCTCTTTGTGCCCGGGACACGCTCTCTGTCTCTCTCTCGCTCGGTGCTCGGGCAGGAAGGTGCGCGGGGCTCTGACCCCCGGCCATCCCCGAGCGGGGAGCCACGTTCGCCGCCGCCCTGCCGCTGTGCCCCGAGCAGCCTGCCACCTCCGGACACCCCTTTGAGCCACAGGTAAGCAGGGGGTCCCTCCTCCGTCCCTCTCCCACCTGGGCCATTGTCCTGCCCTCCGCAGCTGCGGGGGGACCGGCCCTGCTCCCCGCAACCGGGACCGAGAGCGCGGAGACGGCGCCGGGGGCCGAGGGGGGCTGGAACTCGTTCTGCTGCTCTGTTCTGTCGCTAATTGTCATAGCTGGTGGTGGTTTGGATGTCCTGTAGATATCTTAGTGAAGAACTGTTATTGCTTAACGCCTATCTTTGCCTGAGACCCCCTTAACCTGTCCTCCAAAGCAGAACACGGGGCAAGGCTGCGGGGAGGAGGGAGAGACCGCACAGCTGCAGCTCAGGGCAGTGCTGGCTCTTTCAAACTGCTCGGTGCAGAACTGCAACAGCCTTCCCCCTTTCTCTCCATCCCTGGGCAGAACATGAAGATGAAGCTGCACTAAGCTCTCTGTTTTGTGGGCTATTGTTTGGTTTGGGTTTTTTCTGGCTTTTTAATGTATTTCCAAGTGGGACAGTGAGGAGCGAGTTGCTGGGTTGCTTGATTTCTGCGTGACCTATCACAGAAATGCGCATCGGCGTGTGCACGCTTCCCGGCAAATCCAGATGTGATGTGGAAATCCTAAGCGAGGATTTCCAGCCTTGGCTACAGGGGACACAGGCTCCTGAAAATGGAAGTGACCGTGGCAGAATAGCAGCTGTGAAGGGAAGCAGAACTGAAATACAGGTTAAGCAGAAAAACCCCGCTTCCCCTGCTCTTACCTTTGGGGTGCTGAGTTCCTGCGTCTCCCTGGCTCTGCAGCTGTAGCTCACCCGGTCCTGGCTGTGGCTGATAAAATTGGGCCTGGGACGTTTTTAGCAGCAATCAATTTTTTAAAAGAACACAAAGAGCATCCAATGCAGAAGAGTCTTTAAGAAATACATCCAAAAAAGGGACTGCTTTTCCTGTAGGTCTGCCACCTGTTTTCACCTGGGCTGGAAGGATGGACAGGGCCTGTGCTTACCATATGAAAGTGATACTACTAAATTTCTCCAGAAGTTCTGATTATTATTATTATAATTACTAATTTTCTGACAGAAAACACTCTCATCTTCCCACATTGTTTTCAGGTGCTGCCCAGGATGGACATGTGTGGGTGGGTGAGAATTACTTCACAGAGAATTTCTCTTTTTCGTGTTTTTTTTTAAACATAGATAGCCCTGAATAGAGGTCTCTGTGACACACCATTCTTCTCGTTCCTGTTCTTGTCCATCCTAGTTAGTTACATGTGTAGTAAGGTTTTTGCATTCACTAAAGGCTAATTATGCCACCTAATAAATTCTCTACGTTATCTAGCTACGCTGCCGAAAAACAAAGTTTTATTTCTGATGCAATTTTTACCCCTTTTTTCTGAACGCACTGGTTGCAAAAAGGAAAGCGTGTGCATTTCCTATAAAATTTTTTTGCATTGAAAAATGACTCACCTTTCTCTTGTTGAATTTCCTCACCTCAAATTCAAGTCTGAGGAGCCAAACAGCTGCAGCTATTCTGAGGCCTTTTATACCTCGTGCAAACGAGAGGCGGTCCCATATATATATATTTATATATATAGGGGTATATTAACCACAGCCTTTGCTAAGGGCCTCCCTTCCCTCTCTGGGAATCAGCTGGGATAAGGGTTCTCCTCTCATTTCAATGAAGAGGATGTTTCACCTTATTTGTTTTTCAGCAGATGCTTTTGGGCATCTAAAGCAGAGGCTTTGAAGATTCTGTGACGAAAATGGCATTAAATACAGTGAGCATTTAAGTTCATAGTTTTGGGTTGTGTGTGCAGAGGTGATAAGATGCTTTTGTAATTTTTAGTTGTGTTCTTGGGTTTTTGTGGATTTTTTTTTTTTTTTTTTTTTTTTTTTTTTTTTTAGGAATACAGCTTCCTGAAATTTTAGGTTGTGTAAAATATGACACCTGAGATTTTTTTCAGCACCTTTGTTGTATGACAAAAGGCATCTGACCTGTGTTAAATATGTCTGAGGTTGAAGCTTCAGGCGAGTAAAGGGAGAACTGTGACCGGGAGAGGGAGGGTGAGCAGGCTATCCAGTTAGGCGTTACCTTAGAGTGGGTGGGGGTGGTTCGAAGGCAGTACGGTGTAAAATGTCCATTTGTCAGCCTTTGAGACTTTTCACAAGTGCGGCAGATGGATTTGCACATCTCACAGCACATGGGCACACCCACCTCGCTCACAGACACGCCGTGTAACTTTGTCTCTTCCTAACCCAGGTGCCCATGGGAACAGCCACAACCTCAGGCTCTGGCTGAAGCTGTGACCACTCAGGACCTCCAAATCACCCCCAGGATACCCCCAATGACCTCAATCTCCCCCCTGCCCCCCAGCCATGACCACCCCTCGGTGCTGCTGCTGCCTTCCCCCCGCCCGCCGACATCCCTGCCCGTGTCTGGGCCCGGGACCCCCGCCCGGTGGGGGGGTTTGGGGGTCCCTGAGGGGTTTGGGGGGAGGGGGGACAGAGAGGTTGGGGGATTTTAGGAGGGGTGCAGAGGGGTACAAAGGGGTTTAGGGGGGTTATGGGGCATATGGATGGGTTTTGGGGGGTTATGGGGGGGTACATGGGTGTTATAGGGGGGATTTGGCAGGGGAGAGAGGGGTTTTGGGGGGGATAGAGAAGTTTTGGGAGGGTTATGGGGAGTGCAGAGGGGGGTTTTTTGGGGGAAAGAAGGGTTTGGGGGGTGTTATGGGAGTTTAGAGGGTTTTTGGTGAGTCTCTGGGGGTCTCTGACTCCCCCTGCCCCCCTGGGCCTGGGCCAGAGCCCTGCAGGAGCTCCAGAGGGGTCTGGGGGTTCTGGGGGGGGGGGGTGGGGGGGTTTAGGGTCCCTGTAGAGTTTTTTGGGTCTGGGGGCTCTGGGGAGATCTCTGGGGGTCTCTGACCTCCCCTGTTCCCCCGCCCCAAATTCCCAGGGACCCCCCAGAAACCCCCCCAGCCCCATCTGAAACCCCTACCCCCCAAAAACCCCTGGGACCCCCCAGAACCCCCTGAGACCCCTCCCCAACTCCCCCCGTGTCTCTCCCCAGCATTTGTGGGACGCTGCACTCAGTGGATCAGGTGAGTGCGGGCGGTCCCAGGGCAGTCTGGGGGGGGTCCCACGGGGTTTTCAGACCGCTCTGACTCCACCCTTGCCCCCTCCCCAGTACCTACACATCAAACTGATGGACATCAGTGTCATGGACCCTGAGAAGTACCCACACATGGTGAGGGGTGGGGGTCTCAGGGATCTTAGAGGGTTTTTGGGGGATCTGAGGGGGTCTCAGTGAGTTTTTAGGGGCTGTTCGGGGTCTCAGGGGGTTTTTGTGGGGGTCTCAGTGGGATTTTTGGGGTCATTTGGGGGTTCTTGGTGTGTTTTTGGGGTTCCTTGTGGGTTTTTGGGGGTCTCACTGGACTTTTTGGGGCCGTTTGGGGGTCTCACTAAGTTTTTAGGGGCCATTCTGAGGTCTCAGTGGGTTTTGGGGTTCCCAGCGGGATGTTTGGGGTCTCACCAAATTTTTGGGGGCCGCTTGGGGGCCTCACCGGTATTTTTGGGGCCTCACCAGGTTTTTTGGGGGCCGTTCTGTGATCTCACTGGGTTTTTTTGGGCCTTACCGAATTTTGGGCCCCCTTCAGGGGTCTCATTGAGTTTTTTGGGGGCCCCTTGGGGGGTCTCAGTGGGATTTTGGGGGGAATTTGGGGGTCTCAGTGTGTTTTTGAGGGTCCCACCTGGTTTTTTAGGGGTCTCACTGGGTTTTTTGGGGGCCGTTCAGGGGTCCCACTGAGATTTTGTGGATCCCAGCGGGTTTTGGGGGTCTCAATGAGTTTCTGGGGGCTGCTCAGGGGTCTCAGTGTGGTTTTGGGTATTGCAGTGGATTTTAAGGGGTCTCAGTGGACTTTTTGGGGGTCTCACTGGGTTTTTTTATGCTCTCAGCAGGATTTTTGGGGTCTCACCAGGTTTTTTGGGGGCCGTTGGAGGTCTCTGAGTTTTTGGGGCCCTTCTGGAGTCTCAGAGCTTTTTGGGCTCTCACCGAAATTCGGGGCTTGCTCAGGGGTCTCATTGAGTTTCTTGGGGGCCCTTTGGGGGTCTCAGGGGGGTTTTTGGGGGGCCGTTCTGGGGTCTCACTGGGTTTTTTTGGGCCTCACCGAATCTTGGGGGTTCCTTCAAAGGTCTCATTGAGTTTTTGGGGGCCCTTGGGGGGGTCTCAGGGGGATGTTTTGGGGGTAGTTTGGGGGTCTCACCAGGTTTTTGGGGCTCTCACCCCAATTTTTGGGGTCTCACCAGCTTTTTAGGGGGCTGTTCAGGGGTCCCACTGGGATTTTGGGGTCTCAGAGGTTTTTGGGCTCTCACCGAATTTTGGGATCCCTTCAGGGGTCTCATTGAGTTTTTTGGGGCCCCCTTGGGGGGTGTCCCCCTCCCCTCTCCCTGCCCAGCTGTCGGGCAAGAACTGCTTCAGCCGCGGCTCTGTGGTTCGCTACGTGCAGCTCCTGGCTGACCCCTCCCCAAATTGAGATTTCCCCCCCCCCTGAAACCCCCACCCCAAATCGGGATTTTTCCCCCCGAAGTCCCCTCCCCACCCTAAGGGCCCGCCGGGTGCTATGGCTGCAGCTGTGGGCGAAGGTCTGGGGGTTGGCCATGCTCAGGAAGCCCTTGAGGTGCCCCCCGCCCCCCACGGGCACTGTGAAGTCCTGGGGAGGGGGCGTGGGTGAGGTCAGGACCCCCAGAAACCTCACTAGAACCGCTGCAGACACTGAGAAACCCCCCAAAAAAACCTCAAAAAAAGACCCCCTACAAAGTGCCCCAAATTTTTCCCCCAAAGCCCCCCAAAATTACCCCCAAATTCCCCCAAACCCCCCGGGGCTCTGAACCCCAGAATTTCTTGGGGGTCTGAACCACCCAGAGCTCCCTCAAAGTTCCCCAAAACCTTCCAAATTCCCCCGGATTTCCCCACAAAGCCCCCCCAACTTCCTCCAAATTTCTCCCAAACCCCCCAGGTCTTTGAACCCCAAAATTTTCGGGGATCTGAACCACCCAGAGCCCCCTAAACCCCCCAAAGCCCCCACAAATTGCCCCCAAATTCCCCCCAAAAACCTCCAAAGCCCCCCGAATTTCCCCCAGGATCCCCCCAAACTCTCTGCAGGTTTGAACCCCTAAATTCCCTGTGAAATTCCCTCCAAACCCCATCCAGAGCCCCCCAACCCCCCCAGGGGATCTGAGCCCCCTTAACCCCCCCGAGGATCTCACCCTGAAAGCGTCAGCCACGACCTTTGCCCCTCGCAGGTTGGTCCAGGGCAAGATTCCCACAAAGAATTCCTGGCCTCTGGGGGGCAGGGGGCGGTTGGGACCCCCGGAGGGTCCGGGAAGGGGTCCCAGGGAGGTCCCGGGGGTCCTGGTGCCCCCCAGACTCACTGGTGAACAGAACATCACCCCCGTCCAGCGCTGCCCTCTCGTCCGTCACCGACAGCACGCAGAGCTGGAGCTGCTCCAGCGCCTCCCGGAGCCCCCCGAGCTGGGGGGGTCGGGGGGGTCGTGACGGGGGAGGACACCAGGTTAGAGCCCCCCCCGGATTCACAGAGACCCCTCCAGCGCCCCCCGAGCTGGGGAGGGGGATGGCGGGGGACAGCGGGCACAACCCCCCAGAACTCACAGAGTTCCCACAGAGCTGCCCCCGAACACACAGAGATCCTCCAGAGCCCGTGGATCTGGGGAGGGGCACAAGGGGGTCATGGGGGTGGACAGCGGGCACGACCCCCCCCACAGAATCCATGGAGACCACCGGACCCACAGAGTCCTGAGAGCTTGGGATGTGGACAGGGAGCTCACGGCGGGGGGTTGACACCAGGCACGACCTCCCCCCCTCCAGAGCCCGCAGGGGGTAGCGCCCGCACCAGGGCGTGCGTGAAGTGGCTGAAGGGCTCGGACATGGCCGGGACACCCTGCCCAAAAATGGGGGCTCCTCCCAGAAATGGGACCTTCCAAAAAATGGGGGCTCCTTCCAAAAAACGGGACCTTCCAAAAAACGGGACTTCCCAAAAATGCGACCCCTCTTCAAAATGAGGACTCCTCCCAAAAAATGGGACCTTCCAAAAACGGGCCCCCTCCCGAAAATGGAACCTTCCAAAATAGAGATTCCTGCGAAAAACAGGATACCCCCCCTCCCCAAAAACGGGACCATGCCCCTCTTGAGCAGGGAAGTTTTAAGGTCGCTCCTTGAAAGGTGTCCCCTGCCCAAAACTGCTCAAAATTTGGATGGGGGCGGCCCAGAAGCTCCGCTGGGACCCGCAGTTTCTGCCCCCGAATCGGCGGCCCCCTACCCATAATGCATTGCGGCGGGCCCCTACCCATAATGCATTGCGGCGGGCCCCTACCCATAATGCATTGCGGCCCCCGCCTACCCATAATGCATTGCGGCCCCGCCTACCCATAATGCATTGCGGCGGGCCCCTACCCATAATGCATTGCGGCCCCCGCCTACCCATAATGCATTGCGGCGGGCCCCTACCCATAATGCATTGCGGCGGGCCCCTACCCATAATGCATTGCGGCCCCGCCTACCCATAATGCATTGCGGCGGGCCCCTACCCATAATGCATTGCGGCGGGCCCCTACCCATAATGCATTGCGGCGGGCCCCTACCCATAATGCATTGCGGCCCCCCGCCTACCCATAATGCATTGCGGCCCCCGCCTACCCATAATGCATTGCGGCCCCGCCTACCCATAATGCATTGCGGCGGGCCCCTACCCATAATGCATTGCGGCGGGCCCCTACCCATAATGCATTGCGGCCCCGCCTACCCATAATGCATTGCGGCGGGCCCCTACCCATAATGCATTGCGGCCCCGCCTACCCATAATGCATTGCGGCCCCCGCCTACCCATAATGCATTGCGGCCCCGCCTACCCATAATGCATTGCGGCCCCGCCTACCCATAATGCATTGCGGCGGGCCCCTACCCATAATGCATTGCGGCCCCGCCTACCCATAATGCATTGCGGCGGGCCCCTACCCATAATGCATTGCGGCCCCGCCTACCCATAATGCATTGCGGCGGGCCCCTACCCATAATGCATTGCGGCCCCGCCTACCCATAATGCATTGCGGCGGGCCCCTACCCATAATGCATTGCGGCCCCGCCTACCCATAATGCATTGCGGCCCCGCCTACCCATAATGCATTGCGGCGGGCCCCTACCCATAATGCATTGCGGCGGGCCCCTACCCATAATGCATTGCGGCCCCGCCTACCCATAATGCATTGCGGCCCCCGCCTACCCATAATGCATTGCGGCCCCGCCTACCCATAATGCATTGCGGCGGGCCCCTACCCATAATGCATTGCGGCGGGCCCCTACCCATAATGCATTGCGGCGGGCCCCTACCCATAATGCATTGCGGCCCCGCCTACCCATAATGCACTGCGGCCCCGCCTACCCATAATGCACTGCGGCCCCGCCTACCCATAATGCATTGCGGCCCCGCCTACCCATAATGCATTGCGGCGGGCCCCTACCCATAATGCATTGCGGCGGGCCCCTACCCATAATGCATTGCGGCGGGCCCCTACCCATAATGCATTGCGGCCCCGCCTACCCATAATGCATTGCGGCCCCCGCCTACCCATAATGCATTGCGGCCCCGCCTACCCATAATGCATTGCGGCGGGCCCCTACCCATAATGCATTGCGGCGGGCCCCTACCCATAATGCATTGCGGCCCCGCCTACCCATAATGCACTGCGGCCCCGCCTACCCATAATGCACTGCGGCCCCGCCTACCCATAATGCATTGCGGCCCCGCCTACCCATAATGCATTGCGGCGGGCCCCTACCCATAATGCATTGCGGCGGGCCCCTACCCATAATGCATTGCGGCGGGCCCCTACCCATAATGCATTGCGGCACCGCCTACCCATAATGCATTGCGGCCCCGCCTACCCATAATGCATTGCGGCGGCCCCCTACCCATAATGCATTGCGGCCCCGCCTACCCATAATGCATTGCGGCAGGCCCCTACCCATAATGCATTGCGGCCCCGCCAACCCAAAATGCATTATGGGATTTTTAAGGGGCTTTTTAGGCATTTAAAGGGGATTTTGGAAAGATCTTTTTAAAGGGTTTTTTAAGGTTTATAAAAGGAGATTTTTAGGGGATTTTTAGAAATATTTTAGGGATTTCTAATTTGATTTTTAATGGGACTTTTAAGGGATTTTTAAAGGAATTTTAAAGAATTTTCAAGTTCACTTTTAGGTTTATTTTAGCGTTTTTGGTACCTTCAAGTGAGGGTTTGGAGGCGCCAAGGTGAGGATGGAGTCGGAGATGGGGGGATGGAGATGCTCTGGGAGGAAAAAATGAAATTTAAGGGGTTTTGGGATTTTGGGAGATTTTAGGGTTTTTTGGATTTTGGGGGAATTTTTTAGATTTTTTGGGGATTTTGGAGGGTTTTGGGGTGAGGTTTGGGGTTTCTCGGGATGGTGGAGGGTTTGGAGTACCGGAGAGGTTTTGGGATTTGGGGTTTTGTGGTTTTTTGGGATTTTTTAGGGGTTTTTGGGGATTTTTTGGGGGGGTTTCTCGTGGGATTTTGGGGAGTTTTCTAGGATTTTTGCGTTGGGGTTTTTTTTTGTGATTTTTTTGGGTTTTGGGGATTTTTGGGTTTTTGAGATGTGGTTTGGGATGGAGTTTAGACTGAGGGAGTATTTCCAAAATTCTCATTTTTCTCCCCATTTCCCCCTCCAGCTTGTTTATGGCCAGGATTTTTGATGAATTTAGGATACATTCAACATAGAATTTTACCAAAATCCTCACTTTTCCCCCAATTTCTCCTCCACCAGCTGCCCCAGTTCCAGGATTTTTGATGGTTTTATGATAAATTCAATATAGACTTTTCCCAAAATCCTCATTTTTCTCCCCATTTCCACCCCCCAGCTTCTTTATGGCCAGGATTTTTGATGGATTTATGATAAATTCAATATTGAATTTTCCCAAAATCCTCACTTTTCCCCCCATTTCTCCTGCCCAGCTGGCCCAGGGCCAGGACGGGCGGCCCCAGGGATTCGCCGTGCTCGAGTTCGAGTCCTTGGAGGCAGCCGAGCGAGTCCAGGAGGCCACGGATGGGCTGGGGGTGGCCGGGAGCCACCTCAGGGTGTTCTGTGCCCCAGGGTCACCAGGCAGGAGCATGCTGGCTACTCTGATAGCAGCCCAATCAACAGTGAGTGAGCCTTCATCATCATCATCCTCATCCTCATCTCCATTATCTTCATCATCCTCAACTTTATCCCTGTTCCTGTTCTGTGCCTCCGGCCACCTCAGAGCATGCTGGCTGTTCTGATAACAGCCCAATCAACTGTGAGTGAGCCTTCGTCATCATCATCATCATCCTCATCTTCATCCCATCATCCTCATCTTCATCCTGTCCTCATCATCCTCATCATCATCATCCCTGTTCTGTGCCCCTGGGCCACCTCAGGGTGTCCTTCTGTGCCCCAGGGCCACCAGCCAGGAGCATGCTGGCTGCTCTGATTGCTTCCCAGGCCACAGTGAGTGAGCCTTCATCATCTTCATCCCCTCCTCATCATCCTCATCCATGTCCTCATTCTCATTTTCTTCCCTGTCCTCATCCCCTTTCTCATCGTCATCCCCTTCCATCCTCATCCCCCTCATCCACTTCATCCTCATCACCTTCATCTTCATCCCTGTCATCATCCTGTCCTCATCCTCATCATCCAGCCTCGGGCTGGACAGGGGCAGGAGAAAGGCAAAGGGACCTCCTTGGGGTCACCATAGCCTGTGGGGAACAGAATGGACACTTGGATGACCAGTGGAGGTGAGGAGTGGATCTGAGCTCATCTACAGGGAAATGAGGAGGGGATATTTTGGGGGAAAAAGCTCAGGTGCTGAGTTCACTCACCCTGGCACGAGTTGTGATTGCACAAAGAGGAACCAGAGGTGAAAGTTGATCCAAAGCCAGTCCTGCTTGACTTCTGAATTCTGTGATAAGTTTAACAAGCTGCCAAATGGGGGGGTTAAAAATACATAAAAATAAAACCAAGAGCATTAATGAGGTTCCTGGGAATCCATTACATTGTTGTCGTAGAATTCGTAACAGAGTTTTGAGCTTTTGATGACAACAGTGCCATTCTTTATTTGGATTAGTCACAGTGTGGGATTTGGGGTTTATCTGGATTTTAAAGCTCTCATGGTGGCCCTGACACTGCTCAGGAGCTGGTAGGAAAAGCCAGCTCGGTTCCATCAGGAAAATTAATCCACAAACACTAGAGGTTTATGTCCAGAAAGGAGACACAGGAGTCCCTTTTGCTCTATTTGAGTAAAGGGAGAGGCCTTGGGGCATTCCCCTGGGGCCTCTCAGATTTTTGGAGGATGCAGCCTCCTTTTTATCCTATTTTTCCGGCTGCATTTCCCTCTGTCTTTCCCCTTTGGCTTTGGTACTTGAGAGGCACAGACTTCCCGGAATGCCTGATATTTGAGATTTCCCTCTAATGTATAACCGTCCCTTTTAATTTTTAATTCTTACGGAATTCATAGTTTCCCCTCCCATTGTTTCTTTCATCTTCCAATACCCGGTTTAATTTCTACAGTTTGTTTGTAAAGGCAAATGTCTTTTCCCATTCATTAATCAGTGCAATCAATCCCATTGTTTCTTCTATCTCTCAGTGCTAGCCTTATCTACCAGCAGACCCACAGCTTGTTTGTAAAGACAAATCCAGCGTTCCTCTCAATCCCTCCTCTTTTAATTTTTTAATAATTGTCTTTACAAACTTTATCTATCATTAACTTAATCTCTTGTTCCTGGGTCCTTTTTGGTTTTGCAATTATTTGCAGTGACATCAACTGCTGTCCTGTAGCCATCTCTGGATCAGTAGGCATAGCTATTACCTGGATCCCTTTGATTACATGTTGAATAAGTTGTACTAAGCAAGGGATCATGCATGTAGCATTGCTACAGCACATAAGAGGAAGAAAAGCAGTTGTTGAACCCACAGTCCACCAGGTAGCCATGAAAACATGTCCCATTCCCATCCTTTCCATGTTTGGACTGGTACATGAGCTAACTTTCTTACTCCTTTTGCTATTTCTTTCACCACCTTTTCATTTATTTGCAAACAGCAGTTTGAGTCATTAAATTTGCCACACACTCCCCCTTCTTCTGCTAATAGTCTAAGACCATCCGGTGTTGGAATATTGCATTTCTCATCTGAGTAGACTGGTTAATTTATTGTATTTTGACAAGGACAAGCCTCATCTGGCAGTCCAGTGAGGCTGAGTGCATCTGGTTAATAGTGCATCCACTTTCTCAGATGCAAATTGCTCTGTTAGTTTTCATGACCCTCTTATCTCTGTGCTGTCTCCATCCACCACAGTTTCCTTATTACATAATAGGATTGTGCCTGTATCTTCCAGTTTCATTTCTATTGGTTTCCAATCTGTGTGATGCTGGGAGAGTGTGCTGGTCCGTCAGCCTGTCCTGCTGAGAGATGGGATCACTCACCCCGAAATGCTCATCTGCACTGCGGGACACTGGGCATGGCTGATCCCTCCCTTTGCCTCTTTGGGCTTCACTTCTGATCTGAGTCACTCCCTGCACCAAGGGGAACCACTGTGCACACCTCTACCTGTCAAGGGCTCTCTAGTGGAAATCTGCAGGGAATTAATTAGAAGTTAGATGTTTCAATATATATCTGCCAGCTAGTCCATGCTATCTAATTTTTTGAACCCACTGTTGTATTTTTATGAAATATGATAAAGGCACAGAAATCTCAGGGACAGGACATTCCTACAAGATTTATGTAAATAGATGTCCAGGTCAGAGAGATATCTGAGAAAAACACTATGGCATGAGCTGGAGTATTTTTAAATCTCAGCGAATACACACTGAAGAGGGCACATGAAATGTCTCAAATGCAGAACAAGCTTCAGTCACAATTTACATCTTCCAGACAGGAGAGTCAATCAACACTGAACCAAAAATCTGGAGAAAATCAAGCTTCATTAGCTCTAGTATTCATGAGTTACATCCCCAGTCCTCGGAGACTGAAAGTTAGGTACAAGGTCAGAGGCACTGCTCTCTTTCCTTTTTCTTCCTCTGAGTTACAGGGGGATTTAAAATTTACATCTTCAGCTCGGTCTCTGTGAGAACATCATAAAAACAATGCTGGTATAGTTGTAGAAAAATATTTATATTCCTAATATTCCTCTTGCTCTTACTCTCCCCCCCATCCTCTGGGACTTCTTTCGTCTTTATAAATTTTTGTAAACACACCCTTTTAGAATCAGATTTCTTTTTAAAAATGTGAATTTAAATATCTTTAAACAAAAAATCAGCCTGTTCCTTGCACCTCTGGCCCTAGTGACCTTATGGAAATCAAACTGGAACATACAAGGGGGAAGAGATACTGGAAGAACTGGCTTCTTATTTGCATAATAAAAGAATAAAAAAGAACAACTAAAGTAAAAATATTAGGTTGTAGCTGAAACAAATTTATTGTATTGATCTCCCAAGTAAATTTTGTATTTGTGATTCTGATAAAGAGCAGGTCACTGGAATTTTACAACATATGCAGAAGATACTTCACCTAGAACTTGAAGAGTAAAATAATGATCAGAAGAGGGTGCTCTCGGCTCATGTTCTTTTGATTTTGTTTAGAACATTTTGGTGAAATTCTGCAGAATTTTCTTCTTTCTTTGTTAAGATTAATAAAAGATCTTGTTGTAATACATTTTCTGGAATTTTTCACTAAATAGATCACTCTTCTTGCTGCACCATGTTCAAAAACGGGCTCAAGTTTTTGATTCCACATTTTTCTATATGCTTTAAAAAGCCTTCTGTAATTTTAACTGAAGTCATTTCACAATGAGCTTTGTGTCTGGGCTCCCACTATTTTAGATGTGTTTATGTTCTCATTCAGTCATACTCTGTTTAAATTAGCATTTACAGGAACAGATTTCCTAGTACCCATGACTGAGTGCTTTGGAAAGCTTTAAAAATTGCAAGAACAGCAATCCATTCCAATATCAGCTGCATTTTTATTCAGGCATGAAAAAGAAACAAAAATATATAGCTTCAGGGATCAATTTCCAATGATTGAAACATCCCGCATATCTAAGTATTGACAAAAAATTTATTAGTTGATCTTTAGAGAAGAATTTAATAAAAACTTGGTGCTGCCAGTGAGATTTTTAGCAAACCATTTGATCACAGGGTTCACTTCAGGAAACATGATATATCAGAAAATACCTGACATTTGTTAAGTTTTATTAAATAAGTGCTGATGTCATGGATAAAAATAAGCCTTTTAAAAGTTAGTTGATATATAGGTGCAGTTTTTCCATTTTCGGATCATCAGTCTTTTAAGGTGGTGAAATTGTGCTGTGCACACGTCACAAGAACACAAGAATAAGTGATGGCTATAATCCTAGATGTTCGCAGACTCTCTTTCCTTGGATCTTTTATGTGAAATGTTAGTAAGAGAGGAGTTTCCAGCTGTAAAGGACACCAGCAGAGCTGGGGCTATCACCAAAGTCTCAGAAAATCTCAAGTCAGTGCTCTGTGACACTACAGTGCTCCTTATGCTGGTTTGCCAGTGGGAAGTAAAATCTATTGAAAATCAAACCTTCAGACTCCTCTTTTGTTCAGCTACACCTCAACAAATGCAAAGGCAATCAGACAAGGAAATTGTGGTGCTCTGGGATGGGATTTTCTATTCCTTTTCTTACTACAGGACCCCCATTTTGGGTAGAAAGTTCTTTTGGAAACAGGTGAAATAGATTGATACTTTTCAAAATGTCACTTTATGGAAACTCCTGTCTTACTAACATTTCACATAAAAGAGCTCTGTCTAATAAACCAAACTATTGTCAGCACCTACATATTACTCTTAAATTAAGAGAACAGATTTTGAGTAGAACTTTGGGCATCCTACTCTTCTGGATTACAGAAAAGGGAGGAGCTCTGGATTTTGGAATATCTTTTACTTTCTAAAAGAAAAATTTTTGTCTCTGTGATGACCTTCATGATCAGGGCAAGGGCAGGCACAAAGACATGTGATAAGTCATATGGTGAAGATAACTGCTTGGATTTGAAATATTTCTTAATAAAAAGCAATGTTAATCAAAAGCAGAGTTTGTCCTCATGAGCTCTGAATCACAGCTCTTTGGATGTAGGGCTAACAAACATGAGCATATAGTACATAAAACAATTATATGCAAACTATTTTGCAATAAAAAACTACCTTGTTTCTAAGGCAAATTGAAATAAAACATTTCAAAAAACTACAGTTTTTCTCCTTCAGTGGAAAGAGATGATTGCTTTTCACAAGAAGTCATCTTAGCATTTTCTCTGTTTGATGCCTCAGCCTACAAAGAGTGATCTGAATTATTCCACTACTGAAAATATCAAAGAGCAATGGGTTGTTTTTTATAGGTCACAACAAAGAATTTATATTCAATATTTCTGTCTTGGTTTGTCTTTAACTTCACCAGCACATTCAGAGCTAGCAAATGAACTGTAAATAGTTGCTCCTGTAGCTCCGCTATCTGAGGGAGCAACAAGCTGTAAATTCTATGGATTTTGTGCATATTTTTTGAATGTTCTCTTTATTTTTTTGTCTTGTATTCTTATTTTGACTGCCCCTGAAAACCTGACCTGAGTACAGGTACAATGTAGATTTTTATATGTTGGCAATTATTGTTCAGCTAATGATTTAACCTCCTGGAATTTTTGAATAGCTTTTATTGTTTACTGCTAAATATTTTTACTATTCATAAAGAACCAGGCTCTGAAAGCTGTTGCTAAGCCACTTGCCTTCATTGATTTGCAATGATTTGACGTTAAAAAAATGACCACTAGAGTATTTATTTCCTGGAATCTACTTTTCCACCAGTTCTTAATCACCTGCTTCTGAGTGACTGCCACTTTACTGCAGGTGAGGTATCAACACAACAGCCTGAATGTCTCCTGCTTCTTTGAACAGCCAGCACAAGGCTTACCAGGGTGATTTTGGAGGAAAATGTAAGCAAGAAAAATACAGAAATCTTTTAATAGACTTCAGATTATCATACACGTTTAAAAAAAAAAATCAGGATAGATTTCTGCAATGAAACTAAAGCAAAGCATATGAGACTGATTATGCACCTTTTACCCCTTGTTGGTAAAGTCTGTGAGGATTCATCTCAGATTTTTAAAATTAGGGAAAATGAAACTAAGAGCAGCAGCAGCTGGGTCTTGATTTAAAATAAGCATTTGTAAAAGCTGATTTTCTTTTCTCCAATGACAACAAAAAAATGCAATGAATGTTTTACAGTTAAAGTTCATTTATGTATAGAGAACCACAAAGTTATTTCCTCATTGCAATGACTGTAATTGTATTGCTTCAGATAACCCACAGACATTTCTATAGGACAGAGAACTATTCAGTACCATGTGAATTCAATCCTTTTCAGAATTATCACAGCTGGGGGATAGGGTATAAATGACTGAATGAAGGTTTGCAAAATCCTGCCCTACAATGACACAGAGATTTCAGCTATTCATGGGATTGTTTTGGGGATCTCTTCATCAGTAAGTAATTTTGTCTATAAAGCTTTCCAACAGTCCTGTATTTAACAATACATATGTCCTTTTTTTCCCATTTGAGATCTGTTTAAGGTCTAGGTCTTTAACACTGACTTTCCAAAGACTTTAAAACTTCTGTGTGATGCACTTTGGGGAATTTTGTCTAAGTGGAGGATTGAAGGCTGAGTCCTGTGCTTAGATACTTTATTTGAAGATTAACAGTAATGGGAGTTTAAAATGTACTTTCTGCCCACGTGCAAATATTTCTCCTGAAATCCTGCCAGTGAGAGAACTGAGCCTGAGTCTATTGCCAGGTGAAAGAAGCAAATTGCTACCTTGCTGGATTAGTTTGTTAGTAAATCCAGTATCTAATACTGATAATGCCTCTAGAAGTACAGAGTTAAAGTGTAAAGAGTTTGAAAAGAAGCCATTCAGCTGCTACCTCGTTTGAGACCCTACAGAATTAAGATTATGGAGCTGTGCTTAATCTTTGCACAAATGGCAGCAAAGTTTTTCAGTGCACTTGTGTATTGCCACTGATCTACAGTTCCTTCCTCTCCCTTTCTTCAACCCTGATAGACGAGTTGCATGTGAGTTGGAAGCTTTAGAAAATGAACCATTAAAATAAAGGATGATTTTAAAATTTTTTTTTACAACTTAATTTTTATCAAGGGAAATAATTTCTATAATGAGGTGTGAAGCAGGACCTGAAACCTAGCTAACATCTGAGAAAGGATCTGTGGATATTGCAGAGATATCTGTGATCTCTGGCTGGATTGCACAGTCCCTTTCTTTTCTTGAAGCTTTGCCTAGCTGGATAAAACAAGGAAGCAGGGGAATAATGCAGAATGAAGACGATTAAGAAATATTCAGCCAATATACATATGTACATATATACACATATGTACATTAATATATACGCACACACGCAGGTGTATATATACATGTATAGGTGTGTATACATACACATACACACACATGTATATATACACACACCTATGAGCAGTACTTTAGAAAGAAGAAAACTTTTAGGTTGTAGCACCACTAGCTCCACATAGTGGAAAGAAAATATTCACAGGAAAGTGTCCTCCACTATCCTGTCAGGTTAAAGGCTTAGGAGGCTCTGTGGAAGCTTGAGGGCCAAATCACCCCTGGCAGAGCAGAACAGGTTGTATGCTCTCTTACCCCAAATTTCCCTTTCTTCTCCTGAAAGCACACAGCTTTCCTGCTGGAAAGAGAGGCAGTTTTGGATAGCTGTCCCTCCTTTTCCAATATTGAACAGACTTGCCTTAAAAAGACATACTGGAAAGTTATTCTCATCCCAGAAATGAAATCTAGTGCTTAGCCTACCAAACCCTTTAAATCAAACACCAGAACACACATATAAATCTGATGCAAGTTTTCCTATTAAACAATGCTTATCACCTGAAGCTTAATAGCTTTGTACCCATCTATGTTTTGTGTCCAATAAGATTTTCGCCCCAATCTAAAAATGAAAATCCAGCTTAAACAAGGAAAGTGCATATCTCGTTTACATTATGCATACCAAAGAAAACATGGATTTTCAGTTCACGTTCTGCTCTGTGCCTATTTTAAAATCTTAGATAAATTCAATTAATGAGAATTTTGCTTGTTCACTTTGCTTTTAGTTAACTCTCTGTTGGTATGCAGGAAACTTTACATTGGCACCTTTTCAAAACCTGAAAGTTTCTGTTCAAATCTAATGTGTGTGCATGTTTCCTTGGGTTAAGCTGTGATTTATTTAAGGGTGAAACTGATTGGAATTCATTTGCTTTATGACAGGGATTTACATGAAACTGTAGAACACACAAGTCATATGACCATTCTAAAACACACAGCAAGACCAGGTTACTTTAACCTTCTTTCCCATACTCAAAATTCTGTTTGCACATTTTATTTATCTCAGGAGGTCTCAGGCACTGACCCATGCTATTCACACTTCTCCAGGTTTTAGTGCTTTTGCACAGCCAATGGTTCCAGTACATCTCCGTTAAGGACCACTGATAAACTGCAGTCCTTTGCCATTATTAGATGATAACCTCCTTCAAAATACCCCAGTATTTTTTCCACTGTAATTCCAGCGGCTTCTCCCATGGCTGCCCTGGTCTACTAAAGATGGGATGATTCTACAGGGACAGGAACAAGTAGTTCTGTTTAGCAGCTATTTATATTAGCACAGAGACTGAAAGTGTTCATTCCCTAAGCTGTATAATGCAGAAGTCACTCCAGTTTGATGTATGCAAGACAGGCGAGCTGAACTGGGCTGAAAACCAGCTTGGGACTCTGTGGCAGGATCGCTACCCTGAGACAAGTTAGTCTCATTAAACTACAACTCTAATGATGACATTCATTAGTATCTCCCTGAAGTACTTTGCCTCTCCTTTTCAGTTCCTAGTTTGGAACTTGGTTGATCTCTCCTAACAGCACTATCCCTTAGTCTCCCCATGTTCTGCATTAAAGGGGAAGCTTTCTGGGGGCTGCAAGAGCTTATTTTATTGGTGCTCTCTCCTGCTTTTGCCCTGCTCCTGAACAAAGGGATACTGTTCTGCACACCAAAGATGTCAAGGAGAGGTGAGCAAAAGCCTGACTTGGTGCAGTATTCATTCAAAATTCTTTTGACTCTTGAAGTAATAAACTGGATTATGTAACACAAGTATATATATTTTTTCCCAGCTCAGTTATTTGTTCCTATCTGGATTTGGCTGTGCAAAGGAGACTATTGAACAATTTCATTCAAAGCATAGAAAGTACTGTCCTCTAATATTAACAGAAAATTCTCTAAATGGGTTAGATAAGAGATCAACTCTAATATTACAAGAAATCCTGGCAGGCATTTGTGAGCACAATAGCCATGAGTTCAGTGTCTGATCTGGCTACAAGGCTGGCCTTAGGCCTATGATTTTAGGATAGAATTACTGTTGAGCAGTCAGTATCTGTCATTAACATGTTCTTTCATTTTCTTCTGCATATCAGTTTCACATGGAGGATTCTTCAATCTTTCTGCAGTAAGAAAGGGTCCAAAAGCTGAAACAGTGAAAATTGTATCGGGGACAGAAAGTGGCACACCAGCCAAGAATTTCAGAGAGGACCTCAGTTTTTCAGTTCAAGCCTAGTGAAAGGTGCCAGGAGATTGATTGAACAGACTCTTGTAACTACAGACCAGCTACATTAGTACAGCTTATTTATGTACAGATAAGACAGCTCTGGAACATTTTCTGTTGTTGCCAATGTTTTGGATTTGTTTGTTCTTTTTTCTCTACTATAAATTCACTAGTAACTGCATTACAGCATAACTTTGTCACAGTGCTCCTGTGCTGGAAGGAGCAGATGGAAAAGTTGGAGCTACAGAGAGCACAAAAACCTAGTTCCTGATCCAGCTGGCAGGCTTGCCCACATTTTCACTTTACTCCACTGAGGTTTCGAATGTAGGTGGCATTTTAGACCTGGCTTTAGTCTATGGCCAAGGAGACATCATGAGTGGGACCGAGTAGTTTTAAGAATGCTTTTTGAACCGGAACAAAGACTGGCTTGCCTGAGTTATCCTCACTACAAAGAAAGAAAAGCTTAGCAACAACACTGTGGGAAATAGAAAAGGTATAAAACTCTCAGAAAGCTCTGTGAAAGGAAGTCTCAAGATGGAGAAATGCAAGAATGCTGAAGGTACAAGGACAAGAAACAATAGAGCTGTGAGCTGTATAGAGATAGGCCTTAGGAAAACATGTTAAGCAAGATGGTAGAAATGCGTAAGCTTAATAATGAAGCTTATCCATTGTTTTTAGCTATAACAAGCAAGCATTGTTCAAAGCAAGATGTATGTGTATCTTTATTAATTGGTCTGAGCAAACACTTGTCAGCTTTTAATATGATCCTATTGGGTAGAAAGTTGTTAAAAGACTTTGTAACAAAGAGGACTTTGTCTGCTGTTGTGAATCAGCTGAAGCTGTTTCCATCTCCCTTGCTTAACTCTGTAAGATGAGACTGATGACTGTGATGGAATAAAGGCTTCAAGACAGCTGCTCCAGCAGGCCTGTCGTTTGTGTACACAGATGTATGTAAACATAAGAGAAAAAGCATATCCCAGGAAAACCAACACAGCACTACTTCAGAATTCCATTCAGGGAACAGATGCACCAGCACCTCCAACTGTTAACGGAGCAAAATCAGGGGCTTCCCATTGAGCACAGCAGTGCAAGTTGAGTCAGGTATGACAGGCTATGAAAACATCACTGGGAGTAAAAAGGAAAGCTTAAAATGAGTTATTAAATAGGCATTTCTGTTTCACAGAAAAATAATAATAAGGGGATTAATTTGGTTTGGAAAGAAAAGTGAAATGACTTTGTGAGTTTCTTAACAGTAGAAACAATCTCGTGCTTTAAAGCTTCTGTCAACAGACTTTTTTCTTGCAGAACTTCAAACTGCATTTTCATTGTTTCAGTTTCTGTCCATACTGCCCCTTTCCATTGCATTTTTCTTGCCTATCAAGACTGGAGAAGGCAGGTACTAGAAAGTAAATTCCTAATCCTTTGAAGGAAAATCTCTGCCCAGCTGATAGAAGCTTTCAACAGTCCATGCCAGTAATCATACTTAGAAATTCACTGATGTGCATTGTAGTAGTACAGCACCCTTTAACTTTGAAGGCAATAAGCTTCATTTGCAAACCTTGCCCGACTATCTCTTCATGTCATGTCAGCTCTGATACATGTGCCTGTTCCCTGTGCATTGCAGTGTGTTCTCCAGGGCAGGATGAGAAAGGAGCTGAGAGATTTTCTGGGTGCAGAAAGCTCAGCAAAATAAAAGGGAACCGCTCTGGACTCAAACTAATTAGCAAAGGCTAATTCCTGCTCAAGGCAAGTGGGAATCTGTAGTCTGAATAAGTTTGTGGATTGAGAGCAAAACTACTCCCTCTGTAGTCCTAGTACAGAAGGAAGGAAAAAGCAATGTTTGCCTGTCTTTAAGGTCATGTAGGTGTTGCACTACATTTGTGTTATGACATTGTTCTGTCCACTTTAAAGAAAACGTTAGGCATTTTGTGTGAGGAGCAATTAGAGAAGTCCACTTTTGCCTCAAAGGGAGAGTGTTCAGTGACACTGCCAAGCAGGACAAAAGGGAACATGCACATGGACTCAACAACTTGAAATACTTCAAACTTAAAATAAATAACTTCTCCCCACATACACAAAAGACCCATCTGCCCCAGACCAGTAAATGTGTGAAGTGGTAGGGAAAGTTAGAGGCAATAGAGAAATGTCTTTTTAAAAGTGCCATTAGGGAGAGGACTTGGGCAGTGTGCTTTTGAATAACCTAAAAGCATCAAGCAGTTAATGTTGAATGCTTTGTACGGGGGGAAGACAGCTTCACCCCAGACAAGTGGTGGCCAGACAGTGGTGCAGCACTCCTGATAAGCAGCAAACCATGCTCTCACTGAAGAGGGCCAGGTCACATAGGTAGTAGTTTTGGGGAAAATAATAAATTTCATTTAATTTCCTGAGAGCTGCATGAGCATTAGGTAACATTCTACCTAATGACTCATTCCCATGAGTTCAGCTAAAAATGGAGTCAGTCACTTGTCAGAGCCAGCAGAAACATCAGTTTCCCTTATTAACATTGCTAAAACACATTGACATGAACCATTTTGAAGTCAGGTCAGATTTATTTCTGTGCTTTAACCCAATTTTAAGGCCCACCATAGTGTTTAGTAATTAAGTATTACTAATTAAGTAACTTCATAATAATTTACAGTGATGTAATTTTAAAACATAAGGTAAGCAGTAGACATCCAGCAGACTATGTCTAAAGCCACTAAAATCTTCTGAAGAAATGTTTTCAGTGTGGGCAAGTTGTAATAAAATTATAGAGTTGATACCCTAGCAGAGCTTTGGTGATAGGGAGCCACCATCTCATCGCCCCTCTGGGTGGGAATCACAGCCCAGTCCCTCCAACTCCAGGCCCCTGCTCAGAAAACACAGGATCCTTCTAATTGTCAAAATCTTCCCAGGGCAGAATTGCCTCTTTGGCTTGGCTCTGAGTCCCTATTTTAGCCCAACCACCACAGCATTTGACCAGTTTACTTTGGCAACTTCCCTGACAGATGCAGGAGTGAGACAAAAAGGGAAAAGCAGGTGCTCAATGTTCCTCTCATTGCTTCAAGCAGGGGAGACACATTAACTGTTGCAGTTCCCCCACAAGCCAGTGAAAGAAGTTTTTGACCTAAGTCAGTGCATCTAGAACTGGGCTTTGAGCACTTCCAGCACAACAGAGCCCAAGGGAGAAGGCACAGAGGGAAAGCAGCAAACTGATGAAGTCACCATGTCTCAGAGGTGCTCAGCCATCACCCAGGCTGAGAGAATTTGCCCTTCTCTTAAAAGAGGGTATGTGCTTATCATTGCAGCCCCAAAAGAGAACTTCACAGCTGCACAACAGAGAATCCTCTCTCCTTTTTCTAATCATTTGATATGGAAAAGCTTGTTTGTCTCAAGAGGAAATGTCCAAGCAGGTCAGCAAAAAGATGAACAGAGTGAGGTTCAGCTTCTTCTCTGCTCCAGATCCCACAGACAACTCCCTCAATGTTTCAGGCTTTCATAAGCATTTGCATTTTTATTGTCAATTCATCCAAGATGCTTTGAGCTGTCATTTTAAAAAAAAATTTTAGAAACTGGTGCACAAAGAATACTTTAATATACACTTCAGTTGTAGGAGGTAGAGCTAACAGGCACCTCTGGAAGCAACAGCCTTGGCCACACTTCAGTTTCCTATTTATGTGTATATTTTATACATATAAATGCATTTACCTACCTGAGAAACATCAAAAATTATATGAAAGTTACTTATACAGTTATTTCTCTCCAAGGAGAAAATAACTAACTAAATTTAAAGTAAGAGAATAATTTGGAATCCACCATGTCCTTCAAGTCAGAATTGCTTATTACTTTTCCTTGCAACTACGTTCTTATTGGAGATACTACCCAGTGTAACTGTTATTTCTCTTCAAGACACATCTCCAGATTTGTCAAGAATTATAGCAGGGACAGAAAAGAGGTGGGTCTGGCCTCTAGCTACATTAGACCCTAATCAATTGGTTTCAATTAAAATAAAACCAAGTTCACAATAGTATGAGAGCCTTGCTATGTTTTCACCTTGTTGCCTTTGCTAACAAATTATTTTGAGCAAGTAATTTCCTTCAAAGAGAAATTAATTTATTTAAACACTACCAGAGAAAGAGTACTTCCACAAAACACTTCATAGGACACCACAACTGTTTCCTGCAGCAGAACTGCACACAGAGGTTAACACAAAACTTGACAGCTGTACTGCAAAGCTGAAAGCAAAGCACAACAGAAGCTCTAAAGTTTCTTGCTAAATTCATGCAAACAAATAAAGAAAAGAAACTTAGATAATTCAGATCTTCTGCCACAACAGTGACCACCTCCTCCACAGCTGTTACTTGACTCCAAATCTCTCAGAACACCCCTCTTGTTCTGCTACTGCCCCTTCTGCCCCAAAACCACTTCTAGCGCAGCTTTGTTTCCTCCAGCTGTTTGTCAATCAATGGAAGCTAACAAGTTCAGGCATGCCAATCGAGTGCCTAATTAAAGCCAGGTGTGCTAAAAGAGCCAAGCTAATGGAATTAATGCAACTCATTAGGCTGGGAATGCTCTGGTAACTTTTGAAACTTGTTATGCCTATGCTCCAATTCAGTAAAGCATTGAATCCCTGCAGCCCTGATGCAGCCACAGTGGTCTGTGCTAATTTTTCTGTCTGGTTCTGAGAGGCAGCCTCACATACTGTGTGTTTTAACAGTCTAATGTCACAAAGACCTGGACACCTGTGGTAAGATATGTATTGAAGGAAAAGTCCTCATTTTACTGTTGCAGAAACAACACTGCTTTGGTGTCTAATTCCAGCTGCATACAGTGAAATAAAACTGGAACTTTTTCTTTCTTTGCCTTCCTCAGTCCTTAGCATTGCTTCTGGATTGAGATAATACATTTCTCATCTCATTTTTGCTGCCAAAAAGGTGCCACCTGGTCATGCTGATCTGCCTCTAGTCCCCAGGCCTGGCTTCGCTTCAATAGCTGAGATACATAACTGCAGCTAGTTCCTGCAGGCTGCTAGATATGGATGTAATGTGTCTTGTATAAAATAATTGAAAATACAATAAATCAGTCTGAGAACAGTGAACTTTCCACACCACAGCACTGTATGAATGACCTGTCCTGTGCCTCCCCATAGCAGGTCAGTTGAACAATAGTGTCCTTTCCCTGCTGGTCCTTGATGGCCTGCCAGCTCTGGAGCCACTGCTTTCTGGTGGCCACATTTCTCCACTGACACCAGTGCTGATGTAGAGCAAGCACTGCATCTGCTGGAGTTTCTTCAGGTTTACACCAGCACAATGGAGTTCAAGATGCCAAAGTATGCCAGTGCACAAAAGGAGCCTTTGCAGGAGTTTTTGAGGTGCCACCTTCTGATCGATGATCGGAACAGGTTAGAGTGTCCATTGGGCACACATTCACATTGCCTCTCTTTGCACTGACCATTGTTTCCTCACTGTATATAAAGAGACACTACTCTTCTTATTATATGGGAGCAGCCCATGCAAGTATGGTAAGTTATCGGCTTTATGTCTGTGTATGTAGGTGTATGTGGTACATTTTACTACAAGTATTTTTAATTTGATTCTATTTAGAACAGTAGGACTCATCCATAACTCTGTGCTAGACCTTTGGAAAAGAACCCCACTTTATTCTAAAAAAAATTTTTATTTTCTAGAAATTCTTGCTTGTTTTTTGCTTGATCCTTCTCTTCTCACGAACTCTGTGTGTTCCTGCTCGCTGTTACCTTAGACCAGCCAGAAAATATGGTAAGAATGGCAAAATATATCAGACATCCCTGGCTTTTATTAGCAATGTTGGAATAGCATAACACACTTTTTGCTGAGGAGTGATCCAAACATCTGCTTGCTCAGGAATCAACCCACCCAGAGGCATCTCTGGGCTGAGAGATTAAATAATTACACTCTGGGCTGATGTATGACTGAGGTACTTGCCTGTGTGGCAAAACCCACGTACTTTTAAGTGGCATTGATTAATCTGAAGGGGGCATCTGACATTAAAATCAAAGCAAGGACAACACAGCTGCTGTTTAAATTCATTTTAGTAGTGGAAGTTGAAGTATAATAAGAATTGGGAAGGAGGAAGGAATGAGAAAATATAACCAAAACCTGTCTGTTGAACATAAGAAAGGGCAGAAAAATCTTCCTGTAGCCATAAGTTAAGGTGTTTTTCAGATTCATTGCAATAGCAGAATAATACCCATCTGGTATGTGGTTGCAACATTTTTTCATGCCATGTCATAATTTCATGCACACTGCAGGAGCAAAGGCAGGGTATATTTTTGGCAAAGCACAGGGTTAGGCTCTTCCCTGGTGTGACCCTACAGAAATCAGTGCTTTGATTACTAGACCACAAACATAAGACTGTGGTCTATGTCTGTTGATTTACTGATTGTTATTTCCTGGTGTGTACATTCAGGGTGCCTTTCAGACAGAAACCTCTATGTTTTCGGTGCGGTGTGGAAGAATGAAGATTGTTTCCAGTGCAGGTGTAAGATGGGTGCAATGACTTGCTGCAGCTTGTAAGTTTACCCAAATTATTGTTTGTTTATTCAGAAACTGATTGAAATATTCAGACTTAAAAAACCTCATTGAAAGCATGCACTGAAATGTCGTATTCATGAGAGCAAAACTCCTTTTCCTATTTCCCAGTTAGCTCTAATCATGACCAGCAGAATAATCAGTCAATCTCGCAGACTTTTTGGGGAAGAAACCTAATGATACACAGGGTGTTCCCAGCACACAGCTCTTCCTCATCTCCTTCTTTAGATTCAGGCACTAACTGGGTGTGTGCTTCCCTTTAGCCTCTGTTTTCTTGCTCCTTCTATTCACCAGCTTGTCTCCAGATACCTAAACACCCCACAACACATGAACCTGTGGATTTCTGTAGCTCTGCACCAAACCACTGGCCTGCCTGCAAGCATCTCTTCAGCTATTCCAACATCCTTGCCATGCTGCCAAGAGCACACATTTCCTCCTTATCAAAACAGGACATACATGCTGATAATTTACTTTCTTGTGTGTTTCTGCCTCATGGATGGCAGTGACTAATCAAGGAGAGCTGTGTCTTACTGAATAGGGATGTGAACTGATTATGTCCCCAGAAGAATAAAAAGTCCTTCTTTTAAGGGGAGGGAGAAAGAGTCCCATAAATTATCTGTGAGGAAGACTCCAATTCAAGGAACCTTTGGAGGGAAATATTCACAGCTTTTCTCAGCCATAAGAGGGAGGGAGTTGGCCTGTGCTGAGAAGAGGCCCAGCTGGGAGTCATTCATGCTGGGATGATTCAGCACTCTTTAAACCATTTGTTATTATCAAGAAAGTTTTACTTTGAATGGGGAAGACAGGATTAATCTGTATTTTGCTTTTGTGAGGGAATTTATACTAATCCCTAACAGTGAGAACTGCATTTAAACAAGAACAAACATTGGGAAATCACTTCATCTGTTGACAGCCACAATCAGGGCTCTGTATTCCTCCTGTGATAACCCATAGTACTTGTTGTGTATATCCACAGGCCAAGTCAATCCATGGTTGCTCCAGGATGGCTGTAGCTCAGTAAGTATCCTCCTCAGACTGTGCCTCAGCTGCTGATTTTCTCTTTGCCTTTCTCAATGACAGGGTTTTAATCCCCAAGAAGTACGATAGGGTGAACTGTATTGCCCTATTCCACAAGAAAAGCTGTTCCATTCGAGTGGTGAAGAAGACTAATCCTGAGATAAGTTGCAAAGTCTACAATGGAGTTGGATAAGGCCACATGATGCATTTCTCTTCTTTCACACCTACCCCAGAAGCTGAACACGCTCTGGATCTCTCCTTTAGAGGAAAGCAGCAACCAGCATGGCTTCAAGAGAAATTTTGCCTTGTGCCTTTCACAGCTCTAATTGTGCCATATCTATCTTGTTTCTGACACTAGGTGGTTTGTCTTACACACATTTGTAACCAAATTTTAGCACAGGCTTTTTTTCCTGTTGGGATCCAGAGTTAAATAAATTTTCACAAACATCAAATTGCTATAGTCACTGATTGGTCTCCTTGAAAACAGAAGAATTCATGGAGTCTATAAATCTTTGTAAATCTAATTATGGATTTGGAAATAATGTGGCTTTTAAAGTAACAGGTACTATATAAATTGTTGCCAGACAGAGGAGTTTATTATGCTATTACACTTATTGACATTCCCCCAATGACAAGTGTATTATAAGAATGGGATGAAACAAAGCAGAAAAACAGCCCCTTGAAAGTCTCCCCTCACCTTGGTGCCTTGTGTAGGTCAATCCATTAATGCAGATGCACAAGGGAACATATTCCCCAAGAGATGACTGGTACATTACAAAAATTGCAATCCCATGCCTGAGAGTCCAAACTACTGCAAAGAAATGCCATATAAATAGCTCTGTAGCCTTCCATACCAGGGTAGAATTTCCTGCAATAATCTTGTTTGGATCAAAGTCCACTGACAAACAACCCCATGAAAGCTGTTTTTATAGGAAACCTAGATTGTAAATCATGTTTAGCCTGTAGACTTCAGGCATTACACTGTGCCTGGTACAAAGTCCATAAAAGTAGTTAATATGAGAAATATCCTGTAAAATATGTTTATACACTATTAAGAGCAATTATAAAAAGAATTCTGTAGAGCTTAAAAGGCCCAGATAAATAATTTGAGTGTGTTCAGTTTATTCAACACTGTCGTCATAGTTATTTTCTTCATCTGCCTTTCCTCTACCTTCCTGAAGTGTGTTACAATTAAACATTTCATCTGATGCAAACGACAACTTCTTTCAATATTTATTGTAGAAAACTACAATCATAAGGTCTATTTAAAGTGTGGTGCTGAGAACATACAAGCAGAAAACCTGCACATAATAAGGAAAACTGCTTACCAATTATCAGAAAAAATCTACCTATGGCAGTCAATAAGGTGAATCCAGAAATCAGGTAAAATGAGAAATACAATTTATTTTCTTAAATCTTTGGGGCTCAGGGTCAGTTAGAACTAGTATCAGCTCTCTTTGATGATATCCCCCTGTGCCTTCTTGGGACCAATGCCATGGGCACCCCTGCATGACCCATCCAGTCTGGGAGGACCAGACATCAGAGGGGCCCTCACTTCCCTACTTGAGGAGGATGAACCAGAGGATTTAATCCAGTTATATATAAACATACACATATATTTTTTCTGTATATATACCTATGGAGGTAGATGTACATACAGGTATATATGCAAGGGGTCATGCTATCAGCTTCCTAAATGCTAGATTCATTTATAAGGGCCTGTCTAGGGACCCCTGAGTAACAGCCCTACTTTTCTGAACATCATTTAAGCACTTCAGAAAAAATTCATGTGAAGATATATCAGTTCCATAGCTCTCCCCATGGAATGAAGGTTATGGACAAATTGAGGATGGGTGGTAATGGTTGAAATAGCAATTCTGCTTCAGAAAGAGGTAAAGATTCTGACAAAATGAAGCCAAACCAAACTTCTGTGAAGTATCTACAAGGATGCCATGTAACCCTAATAAACTTAACATACACATGGACTCTGTACTGTTCCATGGCACATTTTCTCCACATGCCTTTGTCATCAAGTGCCTAGTACTATTCTTTGTGGATATTGTTTGCTCACTGTTTAGCAGTGCCACAGAGAGCAGGACTCCAGATGCTGGAACACAATTAGATTTGCTAAATGTACTGTAGCAGAATTTGCCTCTGAAATGTCACGCTCAGAGGAAAGGAGGAGACAGAGTATCAGGGCTCCAGCAAGGAAGGCTGATATGGCTGAAGATCTGACACAAGGGTGCTGGAGGAGACCCTCAAACCATTCAGAGTGCAGCTGTAATCCCACTGTCACTGCAGGGGAATGCTCAGTTGCACCCAATGAATGTTGGTTGGTGGAGGCCTTGCTGTCACCATAAACTCTGTGCTCTGGGCAGCTGCTGCTTGGAGCTCCAGCCCCATCACACCTCTTGGCTAACCCTCAGTGGCTGCTGATGCATATAAGTCCCACGTCCATGAATGTCTGCAGGGCTGGAATGACCCAAGAGCTGCTCCCACATCAGCTTACTAATGGTGAGCATTTTCACCCTGCAGTATGGATATGATGTGGAAAGAACTCTAATGGTATGATGTGTGTTACAGGACTCTGCTGCAGGCCCATTCACCCCACCAAAATGGCCAGAACCTTGAGAGAGAAGTTTATCCAAAAAATTTATCAACTCCTAGATGACATAGCAAGATACTGGTGGTGGCTAAATAATTTCCTGGTCCCCAGGCAACAGAGCCCTGAGCAGTGCTTCATGAACAGTGATACAGCTGTTCTCTACTGACTTTAAGAAGAGAGAAGATGTTTATTTGCTAGTTTGGAAACTCTGCCCAAATGTCTGAATTGAGAGAATAAAAGTGGTGCAATATACCTTTAAATGGAATTTGGGAGGTGTGGAGGCAAGGCTGCCTAAGGAATTCTGCAGCTGAGGGGAACAGTCCTGTCTGTTTCCCCTTTCTTTAATGCTTTGAACAGCGGTACAAATAAACATACGATAAATAAATTAAGGAAGAAACAGAAGTGTACAGGCCAGCCAAATAAATAATTTCAGCTTCTCTCTCCCCAGTAAGATAGGAAGAATCTTCTACTTCCTGCAAAGCTGGCCAGAAGCTCAAGATCTGTGTGGGCTGATGCTTTCTCATCCTGAGCACAGCCTGCATGTCCTTTTCCATTGTCAGATGGAAAAACTCATCTCCTTCAGAGGTGTGTGGGTGAAGGGGAAATGTTGGAATATGGGGTGCTGGTTCAAACTAATTGGTAAATAAAACATCTAAAAATGAGGCTGTAAAAAAATAAAAGTAACACAAAATAAGCAGCTCAAACAATCCCTAATTTAAAAGTCATTAACAGTGGACAACTGTCCAGCTTACACTGTTCATTATGTATATTCCAGTTCTCTGCTTCTCTGCACCACAAGACATGAGAAATGCCGAAATATCCTATACAGCTGCCCCTGCTTTGATTATTTCTCTACTGATGAAAGCTGTCCGCTAAGCTGTTGAAGTAGATGATCACATCTGTAATAGCTGTTACCAGAAAAACTGAAATAAGAAATACAAGATAAATGAAAAACTGTTTACACTGTTAGTTTACTTCATACGAGTTTCACTTATTTTGATGTTGAAACATTTGATTTCTATTAGCATACGACATGCCTACAAATAAAAATACCTATTTTCTACAACTGCTTATCACAACTTCAGAAAGGCTCCAGAACAGCATTGGCCACTGGACTAATTACATAGCTGACCATAGCTTAAAACCATTTTTATATGAAGACCAAAATTAGGTTATTTTGGTATAGCCTTGTAAATATTCTGTTTGAGTGTTTTCCCAATGCAAGAGAAATATTTGCAACTCTGATTTCTGCCTTGGTTTTTGATGAGAAATACCAGGGGAAAAAAAATAACAGAAATATGGCACTCCTGCAAATCCCTTTTCCCCCTTTATTTCCACCTTTCTCAGTGCTCTTTCATTTCTGAGTTCTTTTCTTGGGTAACAGTGTGCCTCTTCCCCTTTCACAATCTAAGGACTTGTAGCATGCACCCATATAAAAGAAAATTTCAGTATCTGTCCGTGATGGAATAGAAAATCTGAGAAAACTGGTACTGGCCTCATGAGTATGAGGAAAAATTCTCTTTGGAGTCCTAAAGAAATCTTGCCTCAGCAAGGAGAAGGGGATTAGGCTCTGTGTCTGTATTTTGTCTCTGTTTTCACTTGAGATCACACTCATGTGCAGCATGGGGGCATGATGTGCTTCAGATACTTCACAGCTCTTCCCTGAAGTTGTTATTCCTCCCAAGTATCCCTAGAATTTGTATATTTATACAACAGCAGAGGGAGCCAGAACTTCAAAGTCAGACCATAACCATAAAGCAGAATTCATTGGCTGGGTTGAAGGGAGGGAAGGACAGAGGGCGGGAGAGACAGGGGAGAGGGAGAGAGATGCCATCCAAATTACCTACAGAAACAGCCAGCAGAGCTCCTCTCTGGATTGCTAGGGCACAGAAGATCTTACTTCACTCCTACAACATTTCTGCTTTCTTCCGGAACAGAAATGTGCACCAACAGCAGTGATTCTGTCCATCAGTAACTGGTAAGAATTTTCTAAATTATCTATTTCAGACTGCCTAGAGTTCACATCTATTTATGAAAGTTATCACCTGTTATTGTTAAAAAAGCAGGTGACTATGTTTGATAAATGAAGACTTTGACTTGTCATGAAAGGCCCAACTCTTGTATCTACTGAGCAAAGCTTTGCAACCTTTTAGGGTGCAAGAGGGAGATGGCAGCTTCTTGGGGGCCTTTGCAGCTCAGTGTGCTCCCTGCCACCCTGTGGTGTGACAGAAAGAACCTTCCTGGCTGCCTCTGGTCTCTGGAAAACCTTCTTATCTCCTGAGATTTCTTGATCCTCACACAACCAATGCGGCTTCAGACAGGACACAACACAGATATGCTGACTGACTGTCTGCTGAGGCACCCATTGCAATGTTTCACAGATTCACCACTTCCTTTGGTAAAGATCACCTTTGTAAAATGTAATTTTTTTCTTGGGTAGCAAACATGTCACAAAGGGCATTACAGAAATCACGGACTAACCGCCTTTCTTCAGTCTGCTGATTTGCTATTCACATTTTACCTCTGTGAGCTGGCTCCATGTCTTTGGTAAAGTTCTTATGAATTTAAGCAGAAAATAAAAAGTTGTAGTAAATGCTTTTGTAAAACTGCCCTGCTTTCTACAGGACCAGAGAAGATTAACTCATAAAAGAATTTCATAAGCTCCAAAAGGTTTCCCTCTGAAAACATGCAGACGTGAGAGGGGGAAAAAGAATTCACTTTCCTGGATATTTACGCCACCCCTTATGTTGCAGACTTGTAACATGTTAATATTACAAGTTTTTCTATGCCCTAATTATGCAGATTCTAGATTTTTTTAATCCTAGATATCTTTTTCAATGACCTAAGATAGTTTCTCCCAATATTTTTGCAATACAGAGTTAAAAAGAGGTGAAGAATCCATCATTCACTGTACCAAATGCCTTATAGATTTAACACTGTTGTGGGATGTCTATGCAAACTCAGTGACATGTTTCCTCTTCTGTTTAAGTGTTGCTTTTCTGGGAAGCTGTGATAATAGACAAGTGATTTTTAACTTTTCTTTAGTATGTAAGGCCAAACAGGGAAAATCTCCTTTACTGAGATAATGCCACTGGCAGCCAAAAGGGGATACCACTGTCAGTCAGTCCCCACTACCTCAATTAATATCTGTAATATGAATTCTGGCATTCTGTTAAACCTTGCCATTACTTCATTTTTTCCGCTAGCAGACAAGAGGCAGCTTTACTCCCAGTAATTGCTGTAACTCTTGAAATAAGTGATACAGTCACCATATGTCTTTAGGAATTTCTTCTTTCAGAATGTCTTATGGACTGAAAGCAGCAGTTGTTTGAGCAGCTAGTTAGACTCTGATAAGCAAGTGCTTCTAAGTACCAGATAATGAAGCCAGACACTGAAAACATGTTTTTTCTTTGACTGATGTCTGATGTGGAAATTGGCTTCCACTGTCCATCACAACTGTGGAGACTGTTATTTGATTATGGGCAGTGGATGATCGTGATCAGCTTTGCAAAAATGACCCACCCTTTTCCAGTGGGCACATAGAGCCCAGCATCTGGAGCAGTCCCCTGCTGTATCCTGCCTCAGGAAATAAGTTTTTATAGGGGTTTTCATAGGATGTCTTTGAGTCCAGCTTTAACTGATTGAAGCCACTTATGGTTTAGCAGTTTCCTTGAAACCCACTGAGGATTTTATTTTCTTCCCTGACTAATTTCTGCAGAATTCCCTTTCCTTTGAGGAATTTTTCTGGGAAATATAGGATAATGCCCTGGGGCAAGACCTTTTAGCTGACAAGTGATAATTTGGTTTCTTTTTTTTGAAATAAACTGAATGACATTTGTTAGTTTAGAAGGCAGTGCTGTTCACCAAAACAAACCCTTCAAACTTTGCCAGCTCTTCTTCCTTCCTTCCAAGACAAACAGAATAATAAATGATAAACAAACAGAGTGACGACAGTGATAAATGTCTAAAAAAGATGTGGGGAATTTAACTAACACTAAGATTAGATCTGAAAGCTCATTCTCTTCTCCCCTTTGTAACCTGTTAATCTATTGCAGACTTTTGTGGCACTTGCTTCTTAGAGGAGCTGTCTCATGCTGCATTAACTAGAAAAGAAACTCTCATGAATATCTTAAGTTTTGTTGCCTAACTCTTTCCCAACATTAATTAAGAGTTCTGAAAAGGACTCCTCTTTCTTCTTTAAAAACAAATTAGCAAAAAACCAACTAAAAATCTTTTTCCCTCTCTCCCTCAACAAACTGATTTAGGAGATATACTTCTTATTCCTACAAGCCAAGACAATATTGCTTCACTTTCTGGAGCAATGAGCTGTTTTTCTTAGACCATAATTACATTGCCATGTTTTCTGGGGCAATCAACAAACCTCCAATACAATGAGGGGACTAATGCCCTTGCTGCCACTGCACTGCTGATTTGCTGTATTAGCTCACCTTTGGTTCAAATGTCTGAAGAGGACATGCACACATTGTTTATTACTGGCTCTTGCTTTAGAATAAACTGAATGGCAACCAAACACCTTGGCAGTCAAATACATCATTTGGGAGTGACTATCCTTGAGGATCTGCCGCCCAAGGATACCATAATAGGATGCACGAGTATAAGGTCACTGCAATATTTATGTTTCTGGTTTTTGGGACTGCTTTTTATATTCTGGTGCTGGAACAAGAGTTAAAGAGCACTGCAGACATAGGTGATCTACGCACTGAGTTTTCCCAACACATCAGGTTGGCAGCTGGTTTAAAGCACCTCACAGTGCATCACAGGTTTCCTTGAGACACTGGACAGCTCATGTCCCACCTCCCTCTCACAGTCCCCTCATCTGTGATAAGAGGGTGATAATTCCTTATTTACCTCCTGAATGCCCGGGAAGTGCCTGCAGTCACCTGGTGGGGGACACCACAGAATGTGAGGTGTTAACAGAGAGGCAGCTCCTAACCCAACAGCACACATTACAGAGTCTTCAGAGATGCTCTTTATCCTCACCACATTGACCACCAGTGACAAACACACCACCATGCTCAGTCTTTGGTATTTCTCTTGGAAATATGCTCCACAAACCTGTGGGATCTGGCTTCTGCTTTTCAGGTGGCTCCTCCACTTCCTTTTTTTTTTTTCCTTCAGCACTATTAATTCTCACTGATGCTTCAGCATGTCCAAAAGTGTCTTGGACCCTTGAGAGAGCTAACTGTGGACACAGATGTTTGTAATAACTGCACATATTTTCATATTTTTCAAGCGACAAAAGAGAACCATGTGTTTTTTGTCAAGGATACTGTAGCTAAGGACATGAGGCTGGGTCCGTAGTAAAAAGCTCATGTGTTTTGTTTACAGCAAAATCTATTTGTCCTGTCCAAATGCCAGGACTTATCTCTCCTGACTGGTACAAAATAATATTGCAGGCTGCTGGTCCCTTTGCTCTGTTTTGCTTGCAGCATCTCCACTGGCCAGCAATCATTAAAAACTATGGGGCTGGTGAAGGTTTTCCATTCTGTATCCATTTTCACTCTGAAAATGACCACCATAGCCTCCCCATATGTGAACATGGAATTCATACATCACCAATTCCTCTTTCCTCCAGCAAATGTATCCATTTGCTCACATGGACTGGGAAACAACACAAAAATGAGTGGACAGAAGGAGTCACACCTGTATCCTCAATTTGGAAAATTTTCTTTGCCCCTCTTTAATTAAAATTTAACTACTGAGGAAATGAAAGATCATGAGAAAGAAAGGGCTACTATATTTTGCTTGTGTGGCTGTCTTGACTGCCTCAGATGGATATGGATAGATGACAGAGAAATAAAGAAAGATACAGTTAGACAAATCAGCAGGTCTAGCAAAGTAACAAAATAATTTACTGTACTTATCTATTTTTGCTGATCAAGCAGAACAGTGATCCCAAAGCATCCTTTTATTTACTGCACACTGTTGCTTTCTGCAGTTTCTGAGAGGCAATATCTCTAGAAACAATAAAATTAATAATGGGAAAGACAAGGGAAAGAAAAAGATGTAGGATAGTGGGTGCTTTTTTGTACAGCACTGGTTATCTTTAGGTATGCAGTTGTTCAGCAATAAATGCTACTCAATCGAAGTGATAAGCTCACTATACCATGTTATTTATGTAGTCATGCCTTGATCAGTTGTTTTTTTTCTGGATCTCAGACATTTTTCACTACCCCACAAACTTGAGTGATATTTAATCATAGAGGAAAGGGTCATGCAGTAGTTAAATAATGTCATTCCCCAAGTATCTATTTACTTTTCATGCTACAAGCCTTTGTACAGCATGGAACTGCCTCTGGCCTGATGACAACTCCCAGCAGAGTCAGATTTTTTTCTTTGATTCCTGGACACAGAGGATTTGGATTATGAAGTAGCCTTTGCTATGGCTCACAGGAGTCATCTGGGAGAGTCGAGGCAGAACTGTGACTGAGATTTCCAAAAGGATGCAGTGCCAATTAACTCCATGGGTTCTGCTCCCTGAATCCCTCTGAAGGTCCCAGCTCATGGCTTGCTGCAGTGATTATGAAGCAGACCTGTCTGTCTGTGCAGGGACACTATCCAGCAGATGGAACAGGTTTTCACAACAAACTTTAAAAAAAAAAGCAAAATTACACTGAGGGAGAATCAATAAAAATCTTCCCAGAAGGAATTAAAAGACACTATTAAAATCACTCACACTTAAAGCCAAAATCAGGGAACTGGACTGTATTTCTGATAAACCCTGTCATAGTCATGTTAGGGGAGATATCAATGCTTCATGGGCACTGGAGTTCATCTGGAATGAGGAAGCAAGAAATTCGGATTGCAGTTCCCATGACCTATCACAGCTGTGTAGAAGCTGGAAAATGTTGAAATTATTTTGAATTTTTTAGACTTTTAAAATTTTTTCCCATGATATCCCTCCAGAGAATGAGCCTGAATTTTTGCATGGTGATTGTCTTGCACAAATGTGATTTCTGGCTGCAATTACAAATGCATTTCACAGAAGATATTTTAATGTTGGCCTTGTGCACCTAATATGCCCTGCTTTGCACATTGATATTTACTCAGCTGAAGGTAAATGCAGCCTCACAATGTCCTCTGCCCAGTTTTGGATCAGAACCTTGCAAAACCAGAATTGCACACAATTTTTTCCTCGGGTGGGTTTTGATCCAGTTTTCTTGTATCTCCATTCTACTGCATTAGTCATGTTCAAGATACTGCAGTGAGTGAAATAATGAAGTTAAGATGTTCTTAAATCCATGGGACAGCCTCACAATGAATAAACATGGTCATAATTCAATAGAGTTGCACAGACTTTCATACCACAGTGTAGCAAAGGGCTCCATTTTATGATCTAATAAACTATGTAAGAGAGAGCTGCAGAATATACACAGAACCCCTGGCATTTGCTTCCCTGTCTCCCTCCTTACCCTTTTGACTGATTTCTTGCAGCATAACTAAACATATTTTTTCTTTGCCTTTCCTTTGCAGATATACCCAGACCTTCCACAGCCAGACAGATAAACGCTTTTAGGCTGGCTCCAGAAGACTCAGACTGTGTTTGACTGCCACCCTTTTGGATAAGTATTTTGGGATTCAGGATGAATAAGACAAGGGCTGTTAGTGATGTTTTTCATTTCCTGATCAGCAAGAACTGGAGCTCAAGCCGAAGCTTTCCTATGAACATTTCCAATCAGTGCATGAACATCACTGACCTTACTGTATTTCTGGCCACCTCTTACAGCTTGGAGACTGTTCTGGGCATTGTGGGAAACATCTGTCTGATTGCTGTCATTGCCAGGCAGAAGGAAAAGGCCAATGTCACCAATATCCTAATTTCCAACTTAATAATTTCAGACTTGTTTATGTGTCTTGTCTGCCTGCCTTTCACCGTTGTTTACACCATGATGGACTACTGGATATTTGGAGAAGTCATGTGCAAAATGACCTCTTTCACTCAGTGCACAACTGTGACAGTGTCAATCCTTTCCCTTGTCCTTATTGCTCTGGAAAGACACCAGCTCATCATAAACCCAACTGGCTGGAGGCCAAATACCTCCCAAGCCTACCTAGGAATTGGAGTGATTTGGACTTTAGCATGTCTCATGTCCCTGCCCTTTTTGACCACATCCATCTTGTCCAACGAGTTGTATGAGCAGCTCTCACACTTCATGAATTTTTCCACCGATAAGGCAATATGTATCAACTCGTGGCCTTCTGAGCAGCACAAACTTATCTACACCACCACTTTACTGCTCTTGCAATATTGCATCCCCCTGTTCTTCATTATCCTTTGCTACCTGCGTATCTACCTGCGCCTGCAGAAGAGAAAGGACATGTTTGAGAAGGGCGAGTACAGCAACCGAGCCGTCCAGCTGAGAAGGATAAACATTTTGTTAGCATCCATGGTTGCTGCTTTTGCTGTTTGCTGGCTACCGCTGCATGTTTTCAACACCATCGTGGACTGGAATTACAAAATCATTTCGCCTTGCCACCACAACCTGATCTTTTCATTGTGCCACCTGGTAGCCATGGCTTCCACCTGTGTCAACCCTGTTATCTATGGTTTCCTAAACAGCAACTTCAAAAAAGAAGTGAAGTCACTGATTCTGAGCTGCCAGCATAATTCAGTAACTGCCTCAATGGAAGAATATGATCATTTGCCTTTGTCCACCATGCAGACTGAAATTTCCAAGGGGTCACTGATGTTGAACTGCAGGCACAATTCTATCTAATGAGCAGAAAACATTTCAGAAGGGTGCACTGACCCCACACACCAATTATTACCTGTGGGTAATACAAAGCAACTGGTGATGCCACAGCTGGGATGTGAACAGGAACCCATCACTACCGATTTTTGGAAGAACAAGCAAATGTTGTAAATGTTCACAGTTGCTTCTGTGGTGTGCAAGTTTTTTGTGTCATTGAGCTGGTATGGACACTGAGGAGACTGGGCTGATGTACAAGCAGCTGTTGTAAGATCGGTAACTAAGCTGTGGCTGCACAAAAGCTGATGTGGGGTTCATCACTGAAACTCATATCTCTACCATGGCTGCAGAAGAAAACCAGATTTCCAGTTTCAGCACTGCAGGCTGCCAAAAGTTGTGGTGGAGAAGACTCAGTTTTTCAGTATTAGTAAGACTTTTATGCACAGCTGAAAAACCAGTGGAACAGAGATATGTAAATATAAATTTTTTTTTTTTTTGCTTTACCACCTCTCACAGCCCATTAAGTAACAGCAATCTTCCAGATTCACATAAAACAACTGCCCATTTCTATGAAACTTCACTCTGCCACAGGCTTGAAATAGTCATTGCCTCTGCAAGTAGGGACAAGGAACAATGGCCCCGGTATGTAAGAGAAGACAGTCACTCACGAGGGATGGCAGCAAATGAAAATGTTATTCGATGGATTAAACTCAAAATGCATTGAGATGATACTGAGAACTATTTTTAAGCATGTGAAAAACAGTTGTAGATCTACATGGAAATGAGTCAGCTCCCATTGCTGTCAATCACAAAATCTGCAATGCTAAAACTTCATGCCATGTTGGTACAAGGTGGCCAGATCACAGGAGTTGTTCCAGGACTTGGCAGCAACATGGCATTCTGCTTCAGCATCTTCTTGCTACTTTAATTGCAAAGTATCTGATTCAGAAGTTCAGGATGAGCATGAAACCCTGTTTGTGGAAATCATGTTTCCAGAGTGGATGCACTTCCAAAGAAATAAGCATATGGAGAATTTCAGTTTTTTTGAAAAATAAAAACCTGATGTCAGGTATCAGTCCCACTCACTGACATCAGCAACACAGGTGAAGCTGAAATTCCAACAGATCAATAGAAGGTTAGTGAAAATACACAGGTGGAATCCAGGCTGAAGCCAAGCCACATATAATTAAGTAGTACTGTCAATTGCTCTAGCAAAATGATGGTGATTTTTTTTCCACAACTATGTTATTTCTAGCCTTTGTTCATGAAACCTACAAACTACAAACTCATTTTAACCTCTGGAGCCAGAGGTTCAGTGACTACTCAGAAGCCAAGGAAGGCCATACTGAGGTACAGATTTTAAAAAAACCATCAGTTTTTTTTCAAGTGCAAAAGGGAGACCAGCCAGTTCAATGCTAATGAAATATTGGAGCATATTCTGTCCTGATTTGCTAAACTAACCTTAGCAGAAGACTGGACTAGGTGGTCAGCTGAGGTAATTTCCAACATGAATTGTGCTGTGGTAAGCAGTGGTTACTTGTTGCAGTCAATAGGTTTGCATGGAGCTGAAGATATCCAGTGTGTAGTAATGCAAACAACTAGAAATTCCTTAGCTGGCAGATCTCTGATTAGACAAGTTGGTATAAAGATAGGAAAAGACTTCTTCCCATGCTGTGAACTGACAGGAATATGGCTGCTGAGCAGAGTTATGAGGACAAGAGCTAAGCCCTAAATTATAAGGCAGCAAGAGCTATCAGTAAGAACAGGATCATTGCCCCAGCTGGCAGAAATAAGAGTTAACCCCTTGCCATGAGCTGAGTGAACAGATTTCTGTGGTAAACTTTAAGTTTGGCCTTGAATTCTTGCGTGCAGAATCTTACAGCAAAAGCTTTTTTGATGCAGGCACCCCTGTAATTCTGGCCAGAACCTGTATATCTTAGTAATAGACTTTGTGTGTGATTACCTTTTATATCTTCCTCAACTATGTGGCAAGACATTTTGCTTTTTTCAAATGGATTCCAGCTTTCCTTTTTTTCCTTTGTTACTTGCTATGCTATGCTGAAAAGTTGTTTCTCTTGATTAGTTTGCATGCAATGTGATTTCTAGACTGGACATTGAGTCTATTAGAAACACAGAACAAGAGGACTCTTAATTTTATCTTAGATGCATCTTGAAATTTGCTTCTGTAGCCAAAACCATCATGGGATGCCGAGTAGCTCCTCCTAATCAGTGTGATTTTTATCAAAACTGTGCTATATTACTTCAGGGCTTAAATACTGTTTCAACTTTGTTCTGCATTTGGAATCAATTTAAGAAATTCTGCCTGTTTTTGCACTTGTTAGAATTCCAGCATTTAACTAGCTAAGGTATCTGTAAAGCTATAGTGAGAATACTCTGCTAAACACCAACACAGAAAATTACCTGATACGTGGTCTTAAGTAAATAACTTTTCAGAGTCTTAAATGGAAACACAATTACCTTTAGCATTTGCACTTCCATGAACCTGTCTTTTTCACTAATTCTAACTGAAAACAGCACTGGCTGTTTTGCTAAAGCACTTACAGTATATCAGAGACCTGTCACTACAGCTATGCACTGGCATTGCGCATCAGATCCGAGTCCTTCCTGCAAAGGGTATAAATATGAGAGAGATCTGACACTCTGTTTAACTGTAATTCACAGGGGCATTTGTTTCCATGAACACAAGTAGAGACATAAAGCAAGCAGATCCAACTTTACACTAACACTGACAAACACAAACGGATGTTATCTTCCTCTCGTGACTAAGCAAAGTGTCAAGCTTGGAGTCAACTACTGTTTATTGCTAACTGACTTTGGACTGGATAAACTACAGGATTTAAGCACTAAAAGCCACCAAACTGCACCCATACATCTAACTGCAAGAATGCAGATCCTCAGAACTCCCAACCAGCTGCAGTCTATCCATCTGCTTACCATCCTGAGATACATGTTTTTCAACCTCTAAAATTTCCTAAATAACTAAATAAACTTTGAAGAACACCCAGAAAAGTAAATAGGTACCAAAGGACTGCATATTTAACAGGCAAGGTGCCTGTAGCAATTCTTCATTCTGTGCATACACCAAGGCTTATGCTGCTGTGCACAAATGCAGTAGAGAATACTACACTGTTAGGTTTTAAGAACTGCTGTAGCAACTGTTCAACTGTTCCCTGTTCCCTTTGAAGGCAAAGTCACAAGGCTGGGTGCAATTTTGCCAGCACAGCTGAAAAAGCACATTTTATTTGTCACCTTGAGGTTCTTCACAGCCAAGGGAGGCCAGGTTTCTTTGGTCCCAGCAGAAGGTAACAGAACAGAAACAGCTCACATACCTCTTATCCATCTGTAAATAGCAGATACTCTTAATGTGTAAGAAGCATTGGGCATTTTTGTGTTCATTGTATGCAGTGATGGTTTTGGGTATACTCTTTAAAGTTCTGCTACTGAGTCACAAAAGCAGCATTGGAGAAATAGGCAGGAGTTGAGCAAATCACGAGTTTCTACAATTTTAAGACCTCACACTGCCATTTTTAAAAAAAAAAAGAATTCGTAATCTTGCCTCTTGTGACACATTATAAGAAGACAGTAAAGTTTTCAGAGCAAGAGAACAATTTATTTCTGTGATATAAGTAGTACACTACAGGGAATCTTACAGTAACAAATAAAATAATATTGTCTGTGTCACTTCTCTGTGCCTGCTTCTGTAAAATGATGTAATACTCTTTATTGTATAAAAATACATGAGATTTAGTCCTCAACTAGTGTTTATCAAGAAAAAACAAGTGAATGGTGTAATAAGAGCCACTGATATGTGAAGGATTAATAATTTGACGCATTATTCCAAAGGACAATGGTGCAGTGCAGCCAACAATGGAAGACTGGCAAGCACCAAAAATTCAACATGGAACATTGGAATATTCTGATGCCAGAACTCAAATCATCTTCACAAACTTTTCAGATTGCACAGGAAGCTGGGTCCTATGTGGCACAGTGTCCTGAACCCTGACCAGAGCCACAGCCAGAAAGTAACTGAGCCTGCTGGGATGAAAACCAATGTGGGACATTGAACAAAATTTTACTGAACTTCACAAAATGCTTTGACTGGGTTGAAAGTGTTGGTAAATTTCTCTGACCTGGTTACCTGGCTTGACAGAAAGTAAACCAAGGTACTAGAAATGACTGCAGATTGTGCTATAAGCAGGTTTGGTTTGTGACACTTGCACACACAAGGGAAGAAAGAGTGCATAGCAGTGTCTGCCTGCCTGGACTGCTGAGCTGTGGCACAAACTGCTACAGGAGCTGGCAGCAATGCTGTGCCAGCCGTCAGTCACAGCTGCAGTGCAGGTTTGCTGTGTGCAAACACAGTGAGAGATTATTGTGAAATAAAATGTCATACCCTGAGGACCACTTCAGAGATCCTTTTGTTTTGACTCATATGCCATGCCACAAGATCACCTGGCATTTCATTTTACAGGCCATTCTCTTATTGATCAAAAACTGGCCTGATTTTCATACTGGTATTATTTCAATGTAAATTACTTAGCACGATGTGTGACCCAGGTTTGTATTGTATGAACATCAAAATCCACAGAGCTTTTATGATCTTCCCTCCCTTTTCCAGTTTGCGCTATAAAGTCACTTCTTTTAACTCAGGAAATCATAAGTAGGATAAGCCTGAGATTAATACTTCTGTACTATGCCTTTCCTGCCAGACAATGCTCATTAAGGCTTAGACAGAATTGTTTTGTTGTCCTTCCAATAAATGCTTATATGAAGCCCAGTAGCAGCACAGAGATTATATGATGGAAATCTGTGCTGAAATTTGATTCCAGAGATGTCTACCTTTTGTTTTTTCTTTATAGAGCATTAGTTGATGAGACCCACTACACCGCTGTAAAACAATACTCATTTAAATATAAATTTAAATTAAATTTAATGGCATTTATCACATATGATAGAAAGTATTTTGTTCAATAGAAATTGCAAAACAGATTACCAGATATAATACTAAAAAAAAAAAGGCTATGATACACATAAAATGATGGCATAATAATAATATGAATAAGTACTCTTAGTGAAATATCACAAGTTGCAAACTGACAGTAGAAAGACGGATTTTCAGTCAAAAGGTGTGCTAACAGAGAACATGGAACTTGCACTGCAACTCTTTAAAATAGGACTAAGTTTTGTACTTAAATTCCCCAATAAAAAATTCTGTGCTTTGAATATAGTAACTTCAGTTCATGAGTTACTGTGTCCCTCATCCCATCTATGAGAATATGAATGCTCCCTGTTGGGAGCTAGTGGGCAAATACTCCATCATTCCTAAGTATTGGTCTTGATTCCATTTCTACTAAGTGATTGCTTGTAAAATAAACTTCTCCAAAATGCCATGCCTTTGGTAAGCTAATGAGCATTGATTCATCTGGTAGATAGGCTGACTTAATGACTAAAATTAATTACATGCACCATATATTTCTTTATATTAAAGATAGATTGTAGAAAAATTCCTGATGTCCTAAAGACCAATGTAACCACTTTCTGAAAGACCATGCATTCACAGCAGAGAGCTGAAAACCACAGGAAAATTATGGTCTTCTCAGCATGTGTGTTAAACTCAAATGAATTTACACAGTCAAGCAGAGACTTTTGTTTAAACTTACAAGTACACAGACTGCTCTGGGAGCATAGCGCACATGTACCCCAGGGCTATGCTTTGGGAAGGCTCCCAGGCTATAAAAATAGCAGAAGCTGGCTAGCACTGTGGTAAAGGTCTTTAAAGCTGGTGAAATGAACTCAAACCAGCAGCCCCATTTAGAATTCAGCATGTGCTGAAATGCATCAGGGAGATCCAGCCATGCGGCCCCAGATTGTGCAATGTCCTTTCATAATAACCCACATTTCCATGAGCCACTGCAGCAGCCCCACACATCTGACACAGCACACAGGCATGCACAGCCTCACCCCGGGCAAGCTCATCTCCCTGAGCAGACTAAAAGGTCTTCTGTTAGACCTAAATGCTAAGACAGCTCCCCTGCCTCAGAAAGAGTCTATGAAAGGTGGTTCCTGACAGGACGAATATGTTTGCCATGCACTGCAAGGAAAAGCTTCGTGGCATTGCAGTAGCATTCAGCTTCTGGGTGAGTTGCTTACAGACACCCCTAAATAAGTTGTCTTCTAGTTTGTAGGAAGGAACCAAGGAATTACTTGGCTGGAACAAAAGAAAAGGTTCTACCTGTATTCAGAACAACAGACAAAGTATTTGCAAACAAACTCCTGATCCAGCACATGCTCAATTATTTGCAGTGTAAAATTAATATATTACATTGTAGATTTGCAAAGGTTAAGGTTTAAGTGAGGACAATTTGAGGTTTTGAGCTTCATAACATTTTCACTGATCAGTTTTCCACAAACCACAATTGGTTAGAACTACAATATGCAAAATTCAGGATTAAAATATACATAAGTTCTATCATAAACACACAGTTTCGCAGGACCTGGGCCTTGCAACAAATGTAAACAGTGCATTTTAAAAATAAGTCCTTAAAAAAATGGATTTTTTAATTTGAAAAATTTCAAACAACAACTAACAAGGACAAAAAACAGTCCCTCATTCTGCAAACAGGCTGAATGCAGTAAGAAAATTGTTTACTTCAAATTATGTGAGGCATAAGAGTGGTTTGGTGTTAAATTTCCTACTGTGCAGTACTTCCTAGGTCAACAAATTAATTTCACTAGAAAGAACAAAAAGGAACAGTAATGATAAACACTGCAAAGTAACATGGATGCACTGTTGTGACTGGTAAATGGTATGGCTTGTGGAGTTCTGAATTGCTGACAGCCTCTCTTTAGTTTAATAAGAAGGAACGTGCCTTTGTTACAACCAGCTTAACTCAGTATCAATTTTTCTAAATAGACTTCACCTGAAAGAGAGAGTAGGCGGCATCTGAGCACACAGAGAGAGTATTTGAGCTTAAAGGACAGGTTTAAGACATTAACCATAATCCTCTTGTATCTAGGAGATCATGCAAAGTCTTTATTAGTTTTTTTTTAGACTTGGAAACAAATCAATTGATGTTGTTGCTATGATTCAGCCATCAGCTTGACTGGCTGCATTCACTTTTGTCTGTATAGTCTGTTATTAAAGGTAGGGAATGAAAATAACCCCTCTGGTGCTTATTTTAAGCATACTTATCAGCAGCAATCTCCTATTTTATACTAAGAGCAAACACTGCTTAATATATCCTTTTATAACTAAATACAAATTACTAAGAGGTATGGGGTCAATAAGTGGTACCAGCTTCCAGGAATATCCATTCTTTATCAATTTTTTGTTTTTTCTTTAAACAGCATTTATAATATCTATTCAGGAAAACACTGTCAACTGTTTTAATAGAGGTTTACAAATCACTGCTTTGTTAGGAAAGAATGTCTGTGTTGCATCCTCTGTTAATATGCTTCAATTGTAAATACCTGCCAGCAGCATCTCCTGCAATAAACTCCAGGCCTCCCATTGCCATGATGATACACAGAAATTAAGAGTAGGCAACTACTCTTAATTTCCACCTGCTTGGAAATGAGTTTTCCATGAGCTTGGACACCACTGGATGTTTTCCTGTGTGGCACGAGGACATACATGGATATTCACACACACTCACAGTGCAGACACAGCCACAGCCCTGCTCTTTGCTGCACAGGACAGTCACTTCTGAGAACAGAATACACTAACAAATTAAGTAGGCATCCACCTTACCTTTCTCTTTTCAGAGCCCTGAAGACACAGGCAGATATTTTTGCTCATCTATGTGTGCTATGCAGCTTTCTGCTGCTGCAGAAGCTGGGCAGGGAAGTGAGGAGGGGTCTTGCATGCACTGCCCATACATCAGCAGCTCAGCAGTCCCACGAGAGTGTCAGGGAAGGGCATGGCCCTGCCCAAGCTGCTGAGACACACCTGGTGGAGCAGGGTTTTGGGAGGCACAGGGTTTTGAGAGGCACAGGCTGGGCAGCTCCCATTCTGCAGGCAGCAGCAGGGACTGGGAAGGTGAATGGGTCATCAGTGGTGACAAAACCAGGATTATTCCCACAGGGTCAGAGCAGGATTTCAGAGGGAGCAGGAAGTGACATAAAGCAGAAGTCTAAGGTTAGGTAGAGCTTTGAGGATCCTTTTTTGAAGTATAGATGCCCAAGCTCTATCTAAATCTAATACTAAATTCAGCTCCAAGGTGACATCCTGAAGTCACAGGGGAGTTTGTATCTGAGCAGCTGTTGAGCCCAGTCCTACACCAGCACACTAATCAATAATCCACCTTAACCCTTCCTAAATCTCTGAAAATTGCAGCTCCAGCATGTTCAATTCAGAATAGGCTCAGGGGTAAGGACCCTGGAAAGGAGATGGGGATGTACAAGGTGACCTGAATAAGTATGGGCAGCCACACAACTGGAACAATTAAAATGATTCCACTTCTTGGGGAGTCACTTGATTTTACAATTAATTTAGTTTGAATGAGTTTATTTCTTACAGGCTCTGTAGTACTAATGAACCACCCAGCCCCTGAGGAACACCTACCTTGAAATTGATAGATATGCTTTCACGAAATTTTAATTCTTATTTGGTTAACCATTAGACCTCCTTAGCTGCACCTAAAGAAAGCAAAGGTTTTGTATGCTCTATCTCCATAAGAAGAGCACCCAATACAGCCAGTGAGATGAAGACAGAGGTCTGATTTTTTCAGTTAGTTAATATCAGATAACATATAGGCCTGCTTTCTGCAAGAGACAGCATAAGTCAGTGTGCAATTATACATCTAGGCATCATGCTGGTCTCTTCTCAGCTTTACCCCCACTCACTTGCTCATCATCCTATGGTGTGTGGCAGTACATCCCAACGGAGCTGGGAATTGCATAGCTGAACTGACAAGCATTTAAAAATAAGATTTAAAAAATAAATATTATTTTAAAACCCTGATTTGTTATTTTTAACTTTGTCTTATCATTGATTCAGTTAATGCAGTGACCCTACAAAGAATTTTATCATCACAAATAAAGAGACAGCGAGTTTAAACACTGAAAAAAAAAAGCAGAGGGGAATATTGGGGACTCTGATTTCTTAGATGAGGTTTACCACCAAAGTCAACATTCTGCCTAACTAAACCCACAGTGTCTGTATTTGTACTTTACCTGTACTGAGGGGACTGTGATCAGAAACTTCACAGAAACACAGAGCAGCTGAGGTAGCTTGATGCTACCTTGTCCAACCTCTGAGCTCAAGCAGGGTTGCCACAAGCAAGATACTCAGGACTATTTTCAGATGGGGTTTCAATATTTCCATGGATGGAAATTCCACCACTGCCCTGGCCAGCTTTGTTCCAGTGCTGCCATCGTGCACAGGCAAATTGTATTGATGCCTCATCTCACTCTCTGAAAATCTTCAGCACATGAAAACCAGCAGCAATTGCAATGTCTGAAGAAATTGCAATGGGACATGACTGGATTACACCTACTGGAAGTCTGTGCATTACTTTGTTTTCTTTTAGTCCAAGTTTCTCACTAGTATTTGATATTGAAAATTCAGCCCTAGTTCAGCTGTGGGCTCATGCTGCCCATCTAGGATCACACCAGCTTGCTGACAAATGTGGAGTTTTAAATTTTATTACCAAATACACTGCCCTTGAACTTACTGAAATTTAGACCTAACTTGCATGATTCCATAGATTTTGTTTGGTGGAGATATCTCATTGGACTGTGCTGAATGTATAATCACAATGATATTAACTCCAAAACCTAAGATAGAACAAATAGATTTTTTTTTTACTAAAATAAGAATAAAACACCTCAATGACCAACAGCTTTATTAGTAATCTCTCTTTAAGCAACTCTCCTTTCAAAGCCTGTTACTCGTTGCTTTATTTCATAGCCTTGTAAACACCTTTAAGATAAACATGTGGTAGCATTTTCCATTTTGCCATTTACATCCGGAAGATTTTTTTTTCCTGTTGGGTACAATATAAAGTTCATGGGTCTCATTTGCCAGGGTATTCCGGTATAAGGAGATGGCAGCCAACAGCAGGAGTGAAGGTCATGTCTGATGCTTTCACAACAAAAGGATTGTGCTTGTCTTATGTTACTTTGAGGAGATCATCCCTGCAGCTCCTTGAGAAATGGACTGGATGCATTAGACCAGCAAAACACCAGGTTATCTTTTCTTTTGCTGGGGTCCTATTTTTTAAAAGCAAATCTTTTCCTAAGCTGCCCTGATTAGATAGTACTAATAACATTAAGCTAAATTGGTTCCTTGGGAGATGTCCCAATTAAATGGCTATCCTAATTAAGCCCATCCTGATTAAGCAAAAGATCCTATAATTATAATAATAGCATGTAATAAAAACTGGCCCATAGTTCTGTACAGACAGAAAGCATTTTGCAAGCCTTATTTACAGGAAACACTTTATCCAGTATTGAAACACAACCAGCTCTTGAGTGAAATGCAACATCTGTTTAACAATGTGCAGTAGAACTAGACAGGCTTTCAGAGCCGGAAAACATAAAATTCTGCCCCATATTGACAATGCAGACAATGTTATCATAAAACAGAGTGTACTTAGCATGTACTTTGGATGAAGTATTTTGACTGATCTTAGCAGAATTGCTGCAGTATTTACAATTGCTTCCCGTTATCACAAGCTCACCAAAGAGGGTGTTTTATAGAAGCTTCTAACAAATATTTAAGCTCCATACTCAATGGAGGAAAAGTACCCCACATTGAACTTTTGCCTTCTAAGTTCTAAAAAAAAATCTCATTCCTATATTGCCACAATGGAATTTTTTTCAACTTAAAATACTGAGGAGAGTGCAGAACAAGAAGCCAAAGAAGTACAGTGTGAAAAGTCAGTTTTCTCCAATGAGCTGTATGGCTGAGCTCCTGACCCACTGTAGTTATTGCAAATGTATGGCATGTTTTCTGAGCACTACTGTGCCAGAGGGAATTCCAATTGTATGTTTTGGATGCTGTTTCTGCTCCAGCTTGCCTAATTGTATTCGTCTGGCTTAGTTCCTCTCTTGATCACAGTGGAGTAGGACAACCTCATTATTTTTAGTTTGTCCTACACAGCTTCAACATCTTCAGTAAGTAATAAAAGTTGAATAAATAAATATAAACAAATATATTTACTTATTAAAATTACCCTTTTTTTGGCCTCCTAGTGACAAAAGAGCAGAAACAAGGAGTTAACGTGAAACTCATACCCCCAAGTGTCAGCTGACAATAACTGAATATAAATGTTAGCAATCATCAGCATAAGGTATAGTATCACTGAACAGCAGAATTGGTGAAGTCCACCACAAACCATTATTCCAGAGAGTACATAAAACAACTCCCTACATCTTTCCTTGTTGTCCTGCCATTGCAGTGTCTGACCATTTAGGGCTATAGAGATATTATGTTATTAATTATTCAGTATTAGTTAAATATTGTGTGGATGTAGCTATGCACCATAAAACTGAGGAGCAGAATCTGGTCCTTGCATAAACTCAGCAGTACACACAATGCAAGTGCACACCCTGCACTGAGATACTGCTCTCCACAATATCGAGAGAAATGTCCATCTGTGATACTTCTGAACTACCACTGTGAGACACAAGAGTGTCCTTTGAAGAAAACAAGGGTTGCTGTTGCTGCTGGAGGATGATGACAATGTTGTCCTCTCAGCTTTACAGTGAGCTCCCAACACAGGTCAATTCTCAGAAGTGCAAATGCAACCTGAGGACGTGTTGTAGAACAACATAATTACAATTACTGCCGAGAGTGACTCTGGACAAGGACGTAAGGCAGAACACAGAGACCCACACTGAGGAAATATCTACAGAAACCAGAACAGGCTGCAAAGTAACATTACTAGGAACAGAGAAACAGCCAATCTATATACCAAAAATGATTAAAAGAGCTTCACTGTTCAGGGTGCAATTGACATTTGTACTTGCATCAGGCAAATTAAATTAGAAAGAAAAAGCAGTTGAGGTAAAAGGGCAATGTTAAGACAAAAACAAGCTAAGTCTGGACTTGAAACTGAAAGGCTTTCATTGAGGTACTTTCTAACCATGTTAACCTTTCAGAATAGAAGCCTGGTTAGCCGGTAAACAAATTTACCTGGTGCTCTAGCAGATGATAGATGTAGACCAGCTTTTAAAGTCCTGTGCTCTGCTGCCAGGTAGTTGTGATATTTGACTGCAGCAATCTCAATTCCAGCCTTGCTTGAAGTCTCCTTCCTTTATCCCAGCCTCCAAGCCACTAACTCTTCATGCCTTAATATGTCCTTCAATGATATATTACAGAGGAAACATTAACACATTTGCAGAAGCTACCTGCAGGCAAGATTTCCCAAGATATCATTAGCCTAGGCTAAGGCACTACCATAAGGCCTTTTTAAGGAACTAACATAAGACTTCAGGCAGTTCACAACAGCAAAACAGTCTCTTCCTGTTGCCTTCAGGTAAAAGCAGAATTTTTTTCTTTTTAAATAGAAATCTTGATGCTTCCAGATCACAAGACAAATCATTCTACAAGTAACAAATATCTCAGTATAGGGTACTAAAAAACCTCCAAACCAACCTAAATAAATCCAACCCAAATTAAAAGAACATTAACAACACATTAAAGAACTTCTAGTTAGATCTCCAGCAATAACAACCGTGGTGAAATGCACTGCAGTAGCAAAGACTAAACTCGTTTATATGTAGCAGCTATCCCTGCTTCTTTTCAGACTAATCTTCCCAAACAACCAACCTGCCAGCCTCATGTCCAGTTCCTTAAGTAGGAAAAAAAACAAGTACAAGTCTTCTGGGACTGTCCCTACCATCCCTAAATCAATTGTCTTAGATAGCATTACATGAAGTTACATTATTCCATGGCCTGATACCTCAGGCGGTGACTTTATACCTAGATGTCCACAATAAACTGCAATCAATGTTCTTGAAAAGCTGCTTTCGGTGAAACACAGCACAATATTCTGCAAGCAGTAATAAAACCTTGTTTTATTGTTTTCTTCCAGTTCAAGTTTTTCACAAGTATTTGACAATGAAAGTCCACCCTTAGTTCAGCGAATGTAGGGCAAAGGTTATGACAGATGAAGTGGAGCTACCCCAGCAGGGGTGGCTGGAAGAATGTTTCACGTGGAAAAACCTATTTCCAGGCAGCAAGGACTTGCCCAGCCTAAGGGAATTCACATCTGGTTAAATTAAAAGCAGATGTTTAGCTGCTCTAAAGCAGCAGAGCACCATCAGAGTCAATGAAACAAGGGCAGAGGTTCCCTTGTGCAACTCTTCCAATTCATTATCATGGGGGAAGCTGGGCCAAAGCTCCATCCCCATGCAGGTCTCAGCAGTTTTGAACCATCCTGAAGTACATTTAGTGAGCAGGTTATTTCATTCTTCATTTCACCGAGAAATTCTGAACTGTAAGCTCAGGCATGAACAAGCAGGTCCACTGATCATCAGGTGAGGGAAGTGTCATAACAAGGGTTATAACATTCATTAAACTGACTCACAAACAAGTATTTTTAAAAATAATTTTGGCTGCTCTTTATAAAGCTGCTGGTTCTTGCAAAGTAGGACCTGTGCTGGTGTCAAATGCCAAGTTCCTTGGCTGACAACTCACAAAATCTGCAGTCTGCATGCAGCTATATGACTATTTAACAGGTAAGTGGAAGGGAGAGCTTGCAGATTATTTGTTACATTCCCACCTCATCAGGTAGCTTCATATGTCAGGTCTTTACAAGTCACTTTTGCACAGGAGGAAAAAGGTAAGCACAACTAAATTAATGTATACCCTGTATACAAATCCCTGAAAAGAATTGGTTACAAACATAGATGGTTTAGAGTTATGTGAGGCAGTCAAAACATCAAAACTTGGTTCCCAGAGAGCAATAAACATCAGGAGCTGGTTCCAAGTAGACTGAAAGGCAAATTGTCTATCCAATGAGGTGGCAGATTCCTTTAAAGCTCAAACATTATTGCTTGCTTCATGGAGCATCAAAAACCAAATCAAACTGTACCACGTAGTGAATCTTGCCCTGTATATTTTATAAAAAATATTTACCTTCCAGCAGAGCGGATTTGGTGCTTGTCATAATCTCCAGCTCTAGGAAGGGAGAATTTCAACATAAAAAGAATACAGGGAGCAAAGGGACAGCTCAAACTTCCCTGACATTGCTGCTGCCCTTACTCCGAATGGGACACAGACACACACCCTTTCTAGGTCCCTTTCACACTCATGTCACCTCAGGACTGAGTCTGATGAAAGTGTTTGAGACTGTAAATATTTGCCTGGATCCACAATAAGGGGGAAATACATTTGGCAGAGTATCAGCCTTGGACCCAGAAAGATGTAATTTATTTCCTTGCAGGACCACAATTTTACAGTGCGACAACAGGCACAGTAAAGTCCTGCTGTAGGGATTAGCAACAGTCTCAATTTTCACTCAGTTCTATTCTCAAAAACAGAGGTGAAATGTAGCAGGATTTTACACACACAAGGAATTATTCAGATACCACAATAAAGGTGGTGTGTAAATACCTCCAAATAAATACCTCCCAAGCTAGGTATGTTTCTTCTGTATGGTTATCATAACAACATCCAAAACTCACTGTGCCAGATTTATGTATCAGCAAGACACAGTCATAAATACAAGATGCCTTTCAAGCACTGTGACATTCCCTTCCTGCAGATGGCTGGAAATGTTCTTAGATACAATATTTGCAATTAGCTTGCTGATGAAATTAGTGCTCTGAAATGGTTAGTTTTATAGATGCCCCTGTTACTCCCTCTCTGGATATTACTGCTTTAACCTCTTTGAGACCTTGGCTGAGAGCACTTTTTTAGGACTGCAATATTGAGAGTGCAGGTCAGAAAAAAAATATATAGCCCAGTACAAGCAGTGAGAAGATGTGGAGTCATGAGGTGGGTGATTTGTCTGGGGCTCTGTTGAGCTGCATCCTAATCCCTGTTGTCCCACTGCTGACCCTGATCTGGTCGCTTCCCTGTGTTTCTGCTTCAGTAAAATGAGGTACTACTTACTGCCTTCCAGCCCTCTGCCCGTGGCAAAGGACATGCTCTGGCAGAGCTCAGAGTCACCACTATTCCCAGTGGCCAGTCCTGGTACCTCCTTCTTTAAGCATGAGTAATCACCAGTCCTGACATGTGCTGCCCTGCTGCTCTCATTTTACCAGCAAGAGTGTTTGTGATCAGAACATTTAGGAAAAATCCCTCCAACTACTGCTCCTGAGCTTCCCAGAACTGTGCAGGTGCACACACTGCTGAGGACAACTCTGGCCCCTGCCTGCTGACTGGAATCACATCAGTGATGGGAAGGATCCATCAGTAATACGGGGGCTTTGCAGGTCATATCAGGTGTCCTGGGGGGATCCCATATATCCAGGGCACTGTTGCTTCAATCAGCGTTCACTGCTTTGTGCCACTGAGATGTGAGAGAGCAAAGTTTCTTCCATAGGAAGCAAGCAGGAATTTGAGATTTTGATGAAGTTTCTACTCTCTTTGCACCAAAGCTCATCAGTGTCTCAGGCTGGTTTTCACCTTTCATGGACAATAAAGTAATTTGCTCGTAACAAACAGCTGCTCATCTGAAACAGGACTGGCATGAATCATAGCGGAGGCATGAATCAAAGAGGACTGGCATGAAAAGCTCATGCTCATTTTTGAACACTACATTATGCCCTGATTAATTGGCAGTGGCTTATGGCTCTATCAATAGGACACGCTCCCTGGAAGAATGACACATTGCTGAGAAACCCTCAACAGACCCAAGCATGTATTATTGATGAGCTAGGAGAAAATCATCTGGGTATTTTTACAAACCCAAGCTGTAAATCAGTTTTGCTGAAAGGCCTGTCAGTCTTTTTGATTATGTTTCCCTCTGAAATAAATTTCCCCTGAAGCCAAATCTTCAGTTCTGGCACAAGCCTGCAGCTTAGGAGACCTGAACTCCCTCCTTGGTTCTGTGGCAGATCCGTGGTGCCCACAGCTCCGTGGAGAGCAATTTAACTGCATGCCCCAAGATCGTAACTACTCTTTAAGTAGTCTCACAAAAAAATGAAAAGCATTCAACTGCTGCCCACTATCTTGGCTGTCCAGTAGTGCTCCCTGATCCCTGCAGTATTTGCAGACCTACTTTGGAGAACTTTTCCATCTTCTCCTGTTTCCTGCAGGGGTATTATCTGTGCTTGCGAGGATTCAATTAATGCCATTGATGTGGAATGTTGTTCCATTCATCACTGGCCACAGCATCTAATGAATAGGATAATCTAATTCTCCCCAAATAAATATGACACCAAATTAAAAGGGTTCATAAACAGCCTCCAAAACAAGTGAGTTTATTTCAATTTATTGCCTTTTAAATTGCACTGGATCTCTCAAGTACCAACCTAGCTATAAACAAACCAGTGACTGAGTTTGAGAGTTTATTATCACTAATGTTTGCCTTTATTTATACTAGATTTGAGTGTTAATATTAGCTGGAGAACAGAAAAAGGGAGGTCATCCAAATGCCACAGTTTTTAGCCACGATTTTCCTAAACTAGTGAGAGAGCTTTAAGGAACAATGTATTCTAGACAATTATTTTTGCTGTGTTTACTGTCACTGAAACATTCAGCGAAGTAGTATGACCTATCATTAGAGCCATGCAAAAAAGTTCACCAGGAAACCAGAAAAAAGTTGCAATGCCTAGTGGCTGGTGTAAAAAGACAATCCTCACCCTATATTCCACCAAAACCCAAAGCTACAGCTCTTCTAAATTTTTGTCTGATTTAATTTTATTTGGGAGCCAGTCGTTGGAAAATTCATTACTTATGTAAAGACAGATGATCTTGTCAAGCTCTTCTCTGAAGGCAGCCTGGTTTTCAGTATCCTGCCTTCTCTGGACAGTCTTTCCAGAATGTCTGGCAGGAAAGGAGACAATTAGTGGGGTTGTGGATTTCTTACAGGATGATCTAGATGAGGGAGAAAAGAGAGAATCTATAGACTTAGTGTGGTGCTTAAAAAGCACATCATATTGGCTCACCAATTTAACTGTAGACATTACCTGGTGCTTCAGAAGAACCCCATCTTGTGCTTTACTGCTTGAAATTCCTATTTATTTAGCAGCTTCTATAACGGATTTTAAACCTGAAGTTAATCCTAAAATTAATCAACTTAGCCTCATTACAGACAGTCTCATGAAGTAAAGATTTATCTCCACATGGGTTTTGCAGTTAGCACATTACTCAGGGTAACACAGCTGTGGCTTAGCAATCCAGAGCTATCATGTCTGCAAGGCAGAAAACTGCTATGTGAAGGGGTCTTATTTCAGTCCTAGAAGGAGGATGAGCAGTGAGGAACAAGAGAACTTACCACAGAATCACAGAATGGTTTGGAAAGGACCTTTAATGGCCATCCAGTCAGCCCCCTTGCAATGAGCAGGGACATCTACCAGATCAGGCTGCTCAGAGCCCCATCCAACCCAGATGCTCCCAGGGATGGGACATCCAACACCTCTCAGGGCAACCTGTGTGTGCCACTGTGTTGGTTCTGGCAAGGTTAGAAATGGACATCAGCTGTAGCTGCACTTTTCCTATTTCTTGTTTGAACCTTTGGGGATCCATTTAAACTCAGAAATCAGACCCCCAACACTGATCTCTTCTGTTAGAGAATACTGCTAGAGGCATTTAAAGAAATGACTCTCCCCTCCCTTTTGAAAAACATCAGCCTTTATTCTGGCTAAAATAACAAGGGACCTTTCAGCTCAGTTGCTAAACAAAGGAACTGTGGGGGAAACTGGTTCTCTGGCTCAAACTAAAATAGAAATACAAGAGATATTTCAGAAAGTAAAAGTTGTGTTCTCAGGCAAACTGAATATTAAAATTTTGACCTCCAAAATGTCATGCTTAAGCTTCAGATTAGTGAAACCTTTCAATAATTGTTTTTCAGCTTGAATCAGCTTTAAAAATAAAGTTCCCATTTTAAAATCAATAGAGGTAAATGTAGACTTTCATTTCCCCCCCTATTTTTCTGGCTGACATCAATTTATAAGCTCAGTTAAATTTCATTTATGTCCACCAAATGCCTTTTTTTTTCTGAATATAGTACTGCCAATAATATTTTGCTCAGTGCTGACTGTGAGTCTATGCTTCCCTAGACCATTGCTACACATGACTCAGTTCCTGTTTGGACTGTAATTCAATTTCAGAGCTCACTGCCATCGATAATTCCAAAGAGCAATTTCAGCTGAAAACCTAAATTGAATTACGGATTCATATTGCATTGCTCACTATTTATTAATAATATTGTGCCCACAACATATCCTGTTCTTCATTACTACAGAGAGAACAGTACTGGTTCCTCTGTGTGATCCAGAGCTATTTATTTCTCCAAATGTTAGGTTCCTGCATGTACAGAACCTACAGACATCTGTGTTTCTTTTGCAAGAAGTACTTTTATCTAGCCAGAAATGCAGAAAAGGTTTCTGAGGACTATACTTGGATATATCATATGACTTCTATATCACAGAAAAATATTGCCATAAGTATTTATTTGCAACTGAAAGAATGCAAAGTATTATGGGATAAAGTCCCTGTGAACTTTGAACTCCCATACAGTGACACTCTTAAGTGTTGGGCACACAACTTTTAGTCAGAAATGTCAACTCTAAGCCTCCAACAAGTCCAAGGGACGATACTGGTGCACCATGGCTGACTGAGATTTGTAATAGGAAGGAATGCTGGGGAAACAGAGACACAGCTTGAAGAAGTAATACTTCCTTCCAAGCACACAGGAGCCCAGGTCCTCAGGATTGGCTCTTTCTGACTTCTCAGAGGGCAGACAGATGTTAAACCCCAAACTATTTATTCTTTTCTGCAGTCTAACATAAGGTTTTTAGTGAACAACAAAAACTACTGGCAATTTCTTGGAACCTCAGGGTTGAGTTCTTTGGGTTCAAATGTATGACACCAGAAAACCAAACAACAATTACTTACAAGGCCAATAATGTTTGCAGTGAGGGGAGAGATGGGGAATTGGAATGACCTTGTTTGCATGTGAGGAGAAGAGCTCGCTGCACTGTGTCAAACAAAACATCTCTTGCTGCTGCAGCATCCCAGGCATGGGGATGTTCTGCTGTTATTGACCCCAGACACTAAAGAAGTGAAGAGTCTTTGGAGTCAGCTCAGGCATTTGAGTTCAAGGCAGAAGTTGAAGGAAAGCCTGACAGGTCTGTGGCACGCTCCCATCTTAGCATCTTACAGTTTGCTGCTATCTTCCCAGCAAAGGAGATTCCCCACGATAATCTCTGAGGAACGTGTACACTTTATTATTACATATTTATTACACTTACTATCAGATGGCCACCTTGCCAGAAAAATAGCCTTCTTCAAGATAGCCATGACACCAGGAGACTCCATTATCCCATCTGGATGTCTGTGGCACGCAGTATTTAAACACTGCAGCATTTTACATTAATGCACCAACAGTAGTTTACCATTAATTTATTAATTTAGGAATTTAAAAAGTCAGCAGTTTCCATTGAGGAAGGCTCCCATCTGCCCAGCAGTGAGGGTGCTGTGCCCTTGAGCCTCCCTTCAGCCCACCCCAGAACAAATAGTGCCATCCATGGCAGCACAACCACCTTCCCTTCCCACAGGCCACACATCGTGCTGTTCTGTGTTTTGGCAAGCCCACCCCAGCTCTGAAGGGAAGTGCTGTCTGGGCAGCCTCAGAGATGGCCCAGTGTCAGCTCTGGTGCCTCAGACAAGGCTCTGTCCCAGTCCCACCCCAGCCCCTGCAGCAGCCAGGGCTGCCTCTGTGCACTGATGAGGAAACCACGGAGAAAAGGGGAGACTGAACATCTTCCTCAGATTGTTTCCTGCCCTTGAGATTATTTCTTTAACATGAGGAGATGGTAAAGAGATCTCCCACTTCGCCTGACTAGGACATCTGCTATTTTCTTCTTCCACTTCCTGACAGGAATAATGTTCTTTTAACCTCAGTTTGAACACTTGAACATATTTTATCCAAAAATTACTCCAAACTGTTGCAAAATAGAAATACAAGTGAGGCAAAACCAATCCAATCTTTTCTTCTCTCCAGAAGTCACAATGATGACATATCTCTTAAGAAGCAGGGCCTTTGCTTGCCTGTGGCTGGCCTCCTGGGTTTCAGGTCACATCTGCTCTGGGTTTCTGGGAGAATTAAGCAAGACTAAATGAGGTCAGCTTTCTCTGGAACAGGAACTCTCAGGGGTTAAACACAAAGTATGTGCATTAGCATCCTATCTGGAACAGATTTCTGTTAGTTTTCCAGGTCTCAGGAGCAGAGCTAACATTTGGAGACAGCTACCCCAGGTACACGTGGGTGTGAGCTGAGCAGAGAGCTGATGTGCCCACGCCCCACGAGGCTGAGGGGTAGCACAGCTCCTGCTGTGTGTGGTGCATCTGGGGACACAGGGCAGCCACCCTGCAAGGTGGCATTAGTGTTGTCCCTGGAGACTCCCTGCACATGGGTCTTTCTGCAGCACTGCAGGAAGAAAAAGCCTGGCACAGAGGCAGCAGAAAGCTTACACCAGTCCTGGGCATTTTTAACATTGCCCCTGTTACCTTTTCCTTGTCAAGCTTTTATCTTGATTTTTGTGCAATAAAATCATGTTAATAAAACTGTGAATGAATAGAAAGGCCCTAAGTCAATATTTGCACCTAGAAAAGACTGGTTAGAACAGCTTAGGAATTGATCCTGATTTATTAAAGCACCTGTTCACCCAGGGAACATTTTAGCAGCAATCAATATGTAATTAAATCTTCATTGATGTTTTACAATTGTTTTGTTTCCCAGCAATTACAGTGATAGAATCAGCTTCCCCTGGTTGTTCCTCCTTTCCAGCTTTGCTACTGATCTCCTGTGAGCATTCTGGCAACTCACTTAACATCTCCCAAGCTGTTCTTAATAAATTGGGATCATAATCATGGTGAAACAGCTCGAATCCATACCCACTGTGCTAAGCACAGGCCAACAGCAAAAGCCAACCTCTGACCTGAGTAACCTGAGAACAATAACAACAACGGGAGTTGTGGGATGATGGAAACACAAATGTTTTAGTGAAATCATCACACATCTCTGAACTAAAATATGCTTGAAGAGCTGAGCTTACATAGGCTTTTCTAGTCAGACTTTAGGCCCCTCAAAGCTGGGGTTGCTTTCACTTGCTGCCTGCCCAGCTCCAGGAAGCAGAGGTGTTGTGAGTGCAGCAGTGTAAATCCTTCCTGTTCCCTGCTCAGGCAGACACAAATTCCCATTTGGCTTTCCAAAGCAATACCCCAAGCACACCAGAATGGGTCATACTTTCGGTAAAAGCTCCTCACACGACTCTGGCCGGAGGAGCGCCTTTCTGCAGAGCCCACAGCCGCGCCGAGAGCTGCGCGCTGAGAGCCCCCGAGCTGGCACCCCACGGGGACAGGGAACCGGCCCCTCCGTGTCAGCCTGTGCGGCGCCTGGGAGAGAGAACGAAGGGGGAAGGAGGGAAAATCCCACCCACCATTCCTCTTGGCTCCCGCGGAGACCATGCCCGGGGTGCGCAGGATGCCCAGGATGTCCGGGATGCCCTGGGATGCCCTGAGGTGCCGGGGATGCGCGGGATGGCCCGGGGTGCGCAGGACGCCGCTGGGTGCCCGGGGTGCCCGTAATGTCCTGGGGTGCCCGGAATGTCCCGGAATGTCCCGGAATGTCCCGGGGTGCCCGGGGTGCCCGGAATGTCCCGGAATGTCCCGGGGTGCCCGGGATGCCCGAGGTGCCCGGAATGTCCCGGAATGTCCCGGAATGTCCCGGAATGGCCCGGAATGTCCCGGGGTGCCGCCGCCGGGCTGCGCGCAGCGCTCCCCCAGCAGAGGGGAGTGTGAGCACAGCGTTCGCCGCCGCCGCAGCCTCCGCACGGCACTCGCTGGCCGGAGCAGACTCAAAAAACCCTAACCAACACGAAACAGGCAAGCCTGATCGTCGGTGTCAATTAGGACAAGCGACTGTGAAAAACCAAGTGGGGTGCTGTGACCAGCAGAAGGGACGTGCGAGTCATTGTCCTTTGGTGCCCAGAGCCGGCCCATGTCCCTCAAAAACTGAGAGAAGAAACCCTCACCTTGATGCTCAGTCTAGAGACCAGGTGAGAAACTGGGATATTACTGAAAAGATAGGCACCTGAAGGCAGAGACTGAAACCTCCTCTTCTTTGTGTTCACTTGAGGTGTGTTGATACCCTGACCTGTGTCCTGGACTCTCTAAGATCTTTCAAAAGTCTCATTCTCATGGCCCCAATTCCTGCAAATCTCAGCAGTGCAAGGAAGGCAGCACCCCTCAGCCAAAAAGTTCACCCACTTGATCAGAAAATCTCCTTTACTGAGCACATTTACTGAAAGGCTTTTTGTAACTACACATTTCAAGGATTGCTTTAGGTGTGGAGAACCAGTGGTCCAGGCAGACCTGAACTTTTCAGACTTCTCAGACTGTTCTCTCTGCATCACTGTCCACATTTGGGACTTCACTCAGCACCCTGGTGATGCAGTCATGGGGGTTGGAGGCAATTTTGGAGGAAGTCCACAGACTGCTGAGAAGTTACTGTGAAACTAGAAGCAGAAACAGGTCTGCTCCCATGGGCAGGGTATCCTGTGTTCACCAAAACCAAACCATCCATGCCAGCTTTGATTCCCACATAGTCTGACATTGATGTGGAGGCCTGCACTTGCTGGTCTTCCCCAACAGACAAGCAAGAAGGAAATTAGGCACACAGCCTTCAACTTTCACATGCTTCCATCCTGCTTGGCTCTGCCATTCAGTGCCCCTTGGGGAGCTCCCTCTGGAGTTTTGTAGATAAGCCTGCTAAACTACTGTCTCTGACACTAAATCTGTTCTGACCCATGCCCTAAAGCCTCATTAATATCTGGGACTCCTTTCAGACTCATCCTGCAAGCATCAAACGGCCCCCCATTCTACCAGCTGGTCCCAGTGAAATTAGCACAGCTTCAGGGCAGCCCAAGCTTTGTAGAGTTGTTCAGAGTTGTGAAACTTGTTAAACAGAGGGTTTAAAAGAGCCTTTAATTCCATGTCAAAGTGCCATCCTTCACAGCAGGTTAAAATAGAAAGAAAACGTAAAGAAGAAAATGGAAACAAGAAATTAACATTTCCCCTTATGTTTGAAAAACTGTTTGAGAAGTAGATAGCATCCAATATGTAATGAGCATCCACATCCTTCAGAGAGCTTTGGATATCTCAACCATTAAATTGATCTTCTGATTTCCCCCTCACTTGGATCAATGGAAAGATTTTCTACAAGTACATTTTCAGAGCCTTGTTCACTGTTAATCTTCTGTCTGTATCCGTTTCAACATCTTCCTCCCAGAGTCTGTCAGTCACTGCCACAGAGATTCAACAAGGCTGTCTTGTAATCCCCGCTGGTATCCTCCTGACAGGAGAAAATATTGAAAAATAGGTGAGTGTGGAAGTTCCTCTGCACGCTCCAAGTGCTGATGTTGTCAGTCTGTGGAATATGCCCACACAGGAAAAGGACTTTGGAGAAAGCAAGCCAGACCTCAGCAGAGCTGCTGCCAGCTGACACACCATCAAAAGCGAATGGAGAAATGAGGCCTGTAGCTACCACCTGAAATAACATTCACCAAGTCCAGTTTTTTCCTTTGGAATGCAGGTGAGCAATTGATCAAGGATCTGTCTCACGGAGCAGCACAAAGTCAGCACAAATGACAGTAAGTAAATGTGTTGTGTTCAGATTTTTGGTCCCTGGATATTCATGTAGCACCTCTTCCCCACAGGAAGGGAAAAGGCACTACAGTCAGCCCTGACACATAGCATTTTTAAAAAGCCACAAATGTGGTCATTTTGGTCTAGAAGCACTACAGGAAATATTCGTAGGTTAAAACAAGTGCTCCCTTTGAATGTTTTGTGGTGACAGGTGTAAAGCTAGTTTCACTTCTCAGATGGAATGAATATTCTGTACAGACCCTTGAAGACTGATCATTAATCAACACAACAGACACTGACAATTATAAGAAAGGCCCTTCATTACAGAACCATACTTCCCATAGGGACTGCTAAGGACAGGGCTTCTGTGCTGTTTGCACAGGAGCAGAGGAATGTCCCAAAATCCTTAGGATAAACAATAAAAAACAGCATTTCAGGGAAGGTACATTCATTCAGAGCTGAGACTCAAATGCTACAATAAACCTTGACAAGGTTCAGTTTCTGAATCTATCTCCTCACAGTGTAGACCAGGCTTTCACCTGGGATAATGCAGCAAAAAACCCTCAAACAACAGGAAAAAGGGAAAGAAAATGGAAAGGGAAAGAGGAAAAGGGAAAAGGGAAAAGGGAAAGAAAATGGAAAGGGAAAGAGGAAAAGGGAAAAGGGAAAGAAAATGGAAAGGGAAAGAGGAAAAGGGAAAAAGGAAAAGAAAAAAGGAAAAGGAACAAAATACCCCAGCACTATTTTGATGTATATGGATGGCACTGGCTTGAGGTAGCCCAGGATGGAAGAGAGAGAGAGGAGAAAATGGCACAGCAATGTGGGATAGGTAACAGCAATGCTTCATTTAATTTAGATTAATCTAGGATGTCATGCAGTGCATGGATACAGAGACTGGTCCATGAAAATCCTAGTGCAGTCTCCTTGTGTTTGCTTTGTCCAAACCACTTACAGAGAGCATAGGGTCTGACTCACCTTTCATGTCTCTCAAGGACACAACTATTAACAGGCTAGAGAAGGAGAGCATGATCATAGCAGAAAGGACATTGCTACTGCAAACAACTATGGAAGCATCCCACAGTGCTGGACAGGTTAGGAATACATGCAATGGCTGAGAACCATCATATCAAGATTCTGCTTACCGAAATCATAGCAGAGAGAGACTTTCCTGCCATACGCTTGAATTCAGGCTTTATAAGATTCAGGTCAACTTCACTTCGAGAAACAAGCACCCTTATCAGAGTTCCATCATCGGTGCCAGCCCCCTGGAATAACAGTCTTAATTAATTAATTAATAGCATTAATTGATATGATAATACATCAGTTTGTGGTGTTACTGGGAGTTCAAGGAATAAGTTATGCCGACTAGTCCAGAGCAGAAGGAGTGAGATTTCAAACACCACTTGGCACCTGTTCTGTGGAACATCTGCATCTCTTTCTGGAGGGCCCTCACACCCTCACATCCTCACACCCTCACACCCCTCCCAGGGGCCACTGCCAACATCACAAGCCCACCAGGGAAGTGTGCACAAGTTTTGCATATGTCAAATACAAAAGCAAACATGGTGGGAGTTGGCACTGAATACAGACTGTCGTCCTGCAGCACCACCCAGACAGTGTTTGGCTTCAGCCAATATTGTTTAATCACTCACAGGAAAAATTAAGGTCACACTGATAACAAAACAAAATGTTTGGAGAGCTGATATCTTGTACATACCTGTTAAGTATTACAGGGGCACAATCTGCAAATACCTTGTGCGTCCCCATATGAAACTGTTATTTTATAGTGCCATTGAGAGAAGAAAATACTGTGTTCCAGTCTATCAACATGGAAGGTGAATTGTGACCTTAAACAACCTCCTAGAAAAGCCTCTTCCAGAAGTTTTGTCTATGTCCCAGAAAGTGGGGCTGGGCTCCTTGCAGACTCTTAAGCCACAAAAGCCAGACTCCCTTGTTATCTTGAGCTTAAAGGGTACTTTTCTACTCCAGGTGTTTGAAAGGATTCTGCTATTACTTGCAACAATTGCACTAAACCTGCTGAATTTCACCAAAACCTTGTCTCTTCTAGTTTGAATTGGTGCAAGCCAGGTTACAAATTAGGTCAGTATGAAAACCAGTGTGCTACAATGAAGAATCTTACCTTTAAAGCATTGTACAGCCTCTCTGCAAAGTAGCAATGGATGTTCCTGGTGCATTTCACTAGGCATAGAAAAAAGCTCAGTAAGAATCAATGGTGATTCTAGCCCAGGGCAGGAGGTGACTGGGAGCCTACATGCTTCCCATTAATTCAGTGTGCTCCTGGAATCTGAGTTTATCTTACCCAAGAGGTATCCCTTACTTCCTTTATATATACCTTCCTTCCATATACCTTTATAAGGTATACCTTTACCCTTATACCTAACATAAGTCAACTACTGCAGAAGAAAAGGCAGCTGACTGTGACAAAGCAAAAGGAAAGGTCTTCACTTACCAATAGCCAGCATGGCATCCTCAAGTGAACCACGAGTTTCACTCTTGATAGAGTCTTCTATGCTCTTTCCAGCCAGTTTCTGGTATTCTTCAAACACTGTTTGAAACACAAAGAACTTTTTTTTTTTTTACCAAGTCACCCTCAAGGCATTTTGTGCCCAATATTTACAGGCATTACTTGTGTGGCAGTATGTACACACAGAACCTGCAAAAGCAATGGACACATTTGCACCAGCTTTAGGAGGCTTTGGTCAACATCAGAAATCAGCTATAAAGATGGATGTTAACATTTACAAAAAGCCAAACCATTCATGCTTCTTAATTCCCTGACTTCAGGAAATTTCAGTCTCCTCAAGTTTATGTGGAAACCTGACCCTTCATTGCTGTCTTTCACCACAGAAATAAAGCAGACAACAAAGTTAGGAACACCTTTGGTCTTGTGGTTATTGATGTCATTAGCTTCTGGAGCCAAAATAAAATCAGCTTAAATCTAGGACTATGCAGCTCACAGCCCATGGACTTTAAAGCGATGACAACACCATTTGGGGAAACTTACAATTTCAACCACAATTTAAAATAAAAACAACCGAGAAAAGATGAGCAAAACACGGGTGCAGATTCTAAGATATTTGAATTCCCACAGTAACAAAACCTCAGCAACAGGGTCATTGCTTGCCTCATACACTCTGTATACTCCAAGGCTCAGAAACACAGGTATCTGTTTATATTCTTAGCTTTCTAGGACTGACAAAGAAGGAAAACTCCTATGTAATGCAATAGACATATTAAGAAACTTTGCTCAGCATCCAAAATCATCAACACTCAAGGCACTTTGGGGAAATAGAATACAGAAGAGACAGATGGATACAAACTTCTCAGCTCAAACCTACTCTTTCTATTAAAAAAAAAAAAAGCTGCAATAATTACACTCAACTTTTAAAGAAAAATAGCTACAGGTGGCTGTAGCACAGAAGAAATTGCTTGGTGCCACAGTAGGTTCCAAAGACTGGTTGCATTATCACAAAAATCAATTCTAAAAGAGAGATACAGACAAATAATATAGAGACCACCTATTTATGTTTGTTTGTTTTGTTTATTTTTAAGTGACCTTGGGAGATTGAATTTGAAACACAAGGGGGAGCTGGCTTCCAGGGCATAGAAACAGCCTCAGAGGACTTCAGCTTGGAAAAAGCTCAGGCATATCTAATTTATCTCTGGATAAATGCATCAGTTTAGGTCCACGTATTTCACACAGCACTTGATATGCTTAGATTCAGCCAACATAACAAAATCTGTTATGCCTCAAAAGCCTTGAGAGGACAAGGTTTGGTCTCTGCTGTATGGACAGTGTGGAGCTGAAGTCTCAGCTGGAGCAGAGCTTGTGTCTTCCCTCCCAGCAGCCTCTGATGCCCTCAAAAGGACCTGGGGCAGAAATGCAGGCTGCACCCTGTGATTTTCCAGGACTGAATAACCAGCTATTTTTTTTGTGATTTATTTTTCCCCAGAGGAACCCACATCCAAGGGGACGTGTCTGTTCACCACATGCTCCTACTTAATTAGGATGGTACTCACTCACACTCACTCACTCACTCACTCACTCACTTCTTGGATTTATAAAAACAACTATCCAGTTATCACCACTGTATAGGGATTCCAGGACAAGCCACTTGATTTTCAGCAGAACTAAATTTTCATAATCTTTCAAAAAATTTGCTGGCAGCTTTTGGCTACTGGGTGACCAGGGATTAGCAAACAGGCTCAGGTACTTATTTCCGACCACCCATGTCTCTCATCTATAGCCCCCCTCTTTTTGGCTAGGGTGATTTCTGATTTTGGAGGCTTGGCAGTGTAGTGATGGTAGTGTGGGCTCTGCTCCATACCTTTCATTAAGTGTGTGGCACTCCTTTTGCACAAGATGGTGATGAACTGTATCTCATCAGTGCCCCGTATTTTCTCTCCAGCAGCATAGAGAGTCTGCAATTTAACACACAGTTATTAGCACTGTTCTCTGTGTGCAGCTGGAAAAAGAACAGAGTTTGGCTGAAGGCATGGCTGGGGTAAAGGGGTTTGGAGTAACTGAAACCACTGTGAGAACCACAGTCTCCTAGAATGGCTGGTTATGGAAACCTTTGTGTCTCCTAGTCAGACTGGAACATCCACTCTCTCCATCCTTTCTACCCCTCCTGCAGCAGCTGGAACAGACACCACTCCACCATACTTCCACATACCAAAAGCAGCTGAGCCAAAGCCCAGGCCTCATCACTACTCTTGGGAATGGCAGAGCTCAGCAGGCAAAATTGAAAAACCCCAAACTACTTAATGATAACCCCACCCCAAATTATTGTGACTCCGACCCTCTGCTGACAGTGAAGCACTCTGAAGTTCAAGAAGGTGGGAATGCAGGCATATCAGTGATCACAGGTATTTAAGAGTACCTCTGCATCCTGAAGAGCCAAGGCTGTGTCCACATAGAGGGTGGCATTGTCCCTCTCACCCTATGAGCAGAAAAAGAAAGGCAACACTTTTATCTCATGAATATTCTTCCATAAATAAGGATCAGAGCATTCATTCTGAGCAAAGATCAGTTATCCTCTCAGTTATCTATTTTGGCAGAGTACTCAAGCAGTAATATTTCAGACAGCACAAGTGCTAATTCCTTCACTGAAAGGTGCTGAAATCAGTCATATCAAGCAGAGTAAAAAATCACTCAGTTATTCTGCTACCAGGCAGGGAAATTCCAAAAACGTGGTAGGGTAAAAGCACTCAGCATTGAGGGCACAGACCCTGGAAAAGTGGTGAAGCCTAGTGGAGAGGTACTGATTTTTAAGACCCTTGTAGAGTACAGTGGCTTTACACATATTGAAAGTGAGAGGAGTCTCTGCAGCAGAGCTGGCTGGAACCTTCCAGCTCTCTTCCTGCTGCTAAGGGAGGGAGAGTTCCCTGCTTCAGGCACCTCGAAGCTGAAACAGATCCAGTCCAAGTGACCAGATTGTCTCTGCAGTTTATCTGGTGATCATGACTGTACTGGCTCTCCTATTGCATATCTTCTCCAAAAAAGAAGAGAAAAATGTGAAGACCTTTATACCATCATTTCTCTTCTCTAGCATTACCTGAAGAAGGCAAACCAAAATCTGTTCTAAGTAGCCACTCGTTTCCGATTTTATGTCTTGCTCCAGATCAGAACCATATTCTACACAAGGGAAAGAGAAGGACAAGGGAAGGATTTGTTATTTATTTAGGTGATACAGTCAAGATATTACCCAAGCACACACAATAGCCTGACACTGGGCAAGAGGGTCATTGAGGAAAAAACCAGGGCTGAGAGCAGCTCACAGCCTCTGTGATACCCAGCTGAGTCACTATCTCCCCTATGTCCAAGAAATAAACCCAGAACTAATTTGAGAGGCATAGCTGAAGGGATGAACAAGATAAAAAAATTACAAATACATATTTGATAAATTCCCATCTAGTTAATGGGAAGAAAAGCCAAGTGCACAGCTATAGTTTTGTTTGTGTTCTGACAAGACTCTGTACCCAAACTGAACCAGATTTGTGATTTGCTGATCCTTTACTGCAGCTGGATGAAGGCCTAGAAAGGGATTTTCAAGTTCTCTCAGCATAGCTGTTCTGTTTGCCAGCTGAAAGCACTTACATTGCTTTTAGAGTTAAATGCTTTTAGAAAAGCCATTTTCCTGCTGACAGTGCTAGCTGGTAACACCGTTCCTGCTGTGCTCTGACCACAGAAATCTGAGCCCCAGGCGCTCACCTTCTTTGTAAGCCTTGATTATCTCCTTGATCTGCGCTTTTGTCCGAGATGCCAGGATCTCTATGATAACACTTTCCCTCGTTCCCACACCCTATAATAGAAAACAGAGTGGAGAAATAAAGGTGGAGAAAGGCATCTAGTCATAGAGGGTGATTTACTGCTAGAGAAGTATGGTGAAGGGAGGAGCTGGATGGCACCTGAGTGTCAGGCTGTGTGCTGAGCTGTCAGAAAAAGTCCTGATGAAAGCTGGAGACACAAAACACATTTGGGTTGAACATGGTTTCTTTTACTGAGGCGCCTAATTTGTAAAGGATGATTTTATGTCACCCTGCATTTCTGGAGTGCTGCTCTGGAGTCAGATCTTTGAAGACAGGCAGCATTAGAGGAATGCAGGGACACCAGTGCTAGGCTAGTCAGTCCATCTTTGTACCATTTTAACAGATCATTCTGCATCTCAAACTTGTAAAGATACACTATCAATAGGTAGGATCCCAGCCAACCCCAACCTGGCCCTTGCACCACCACTCCTTGATTCCTTAAAGGTTTCATGGCTCAACTGGGGCATCAGGGCAGCAGGTTTGGGTGAATTTAGTTTTGCTGTTGCCTTCCCAGGCTTTATGTTGTGTATGCACAGAAACTTATAGCCATAAATATTTAAGAAGCATTTCCCCCCAGAATATTAATAGGACAATTAAGTATTTCTCAAAGGCTACTGCTAATAACAAACTTAACCATGCAACAGCCCAGTTATTAACACTTGCACAATTGCAGGAAAGTAGCACTGTATTTGTGCTACTACTTAAACATCAGCATGCAATTTGCTTACCTTCATGGCATCATACAGCTCCTTGGCATCATACTTGAATGGGGAGTACATGAGAGCTACAATGAGCCTCTCAAAGTTGCCACTCAATTCAGACTTCAGGCTTTCAATCAGATCCTGTTAAATGGGCATCATCACATGGTTACATAAGCAGCCTCACAGGATCATTTTGCTGCACATGCTACTCCATCCCCATGGCCCATGTAATGAAGCTGAATGACAGCATTGTTGATAGTTCATTAGAAAAGGGACTGAAAAAAGCACCTAACTCCAAAATGGGATTTGTCTAGGTGCTTACACATTCCCTGTTTTCTTGATATTCAGGCTTTCTCAATAATTAATCTTGCAGCCAATCTTCCTCCACCCTGCTTAACTCAGTGAGCAGAACCAGGAAGGTGAAGGCCTTGCATTGAGCAAGGGTGTAGCTTCAGACAGAGCTGAGTCCCAAAGCCTGCACATAAACTTGCACCCAGGATGTTTGCAGAATCAGGAATGCACTCCGCTTGAAGATGCACTTCAAACTTTCACTATAATGCAGGTTTTCCAGGACTCTCTGTTTCAGTGGGATGCAAGCACTCTATTTATTCCTTGTTCCATACCCCCCCATCCCCATATTTGCTTCCCTTTCTTAGGCTTTTGACCTTTTGGAAAGGGCAGTCCCCTTTCCAGCAAGGGTCATGAGAGACTCCACAGTGGGGCTGAGGGTACAGTCTGCTAGTGAGAAAATTTACCCAATAAAAGTAAGATTTTATCAAGGAAATAAAAAGAGATAAAGGAAAATATAGTTGTCAATAGCCCCAGAATTTCCAAGCAAATGTAATTAAATAAGTCTTTAAATTGAACTTTTTTGACATTTATAAAGGCCTGAAACAAACCAATATTTTACTTAAAATGTCACTTAGATGGGTATCAATTTTTGTCACAGCTTCAAATCAATAAGAAGCTTCACTTCAAGTTAAAACTGATCTTTAAAAAGCATTTCTGGTCAAAATGCATTTTAAAAAATGTAATCTTGAGGAGAAAAACTTTTTTTCCTGGTCAAAATTTAATTTTACACATTCATTGAAGGCCTTATAAATAGATATTAGTCTACTTATTTGCAGAAGACCTGCATATAGTTTGCATCATGCTTTCAGGGTGAACTGTACACCCATTTACTACATCCTGCATGCAATAAACCAATAATTGAATATGGAAGAACCTTTCCAAACTGTGCTTTGAAGGATTTGGCAATCTCTTGGCGCTGCAGATTGCTCCTCTTGGTTAGGACATCAATTATAGCTTGTTCATCAGTCCCTGTGGAAAGCAACAATAAATCATAAATACAGTGCACAGAATAAGCTGGGACAGGTCCAAAATCCCAATCTGAATATTCAGACAACCTTGTCTGGTTCATTGCCTTTGTGTAGAAGTTTAAGTACATACTGAGGAGACTTTAATATAGTTTTTCACAGTAAACTGGAAGTGATACCTCTGGATGGAAATTTCCGAAGGAATGGGCTTCAACTTAGCAATTATAAGAAGAACATAGAATTTACATATGTGGTTGGAGTCAACTCACCAAGCCCTTTCATGGCCTTGTACAGAATCTGAGCATCAGGTGCAGCGTTAAAATTTAAAGCACCTGCCACGGACCTGCCCTCCGCTTCACTCTGAAAAAAGAAGAAAAATACATGGCTTTCCACCACTGCTTTTCATCAGCTGAAGAAAAAGTATTTGGAAAGCACATTAACATTGAGGCTATTTATTGCCTAGACATGGTGAATGAAATCACAGAAAATAGAGAGACTGGTCTGAAGTTTCTCAGCAGAGCAAAAAGAAAACACAAGCTTCTCTCCAAAGAGAACACAAGTTCCTGTTCCCACCTGCCTGTACCAGCCTTTGCTGCTGGCAGAAACACGAAGTGCAAAGCACGGCAGGCAGCATTGCAAGCCTTGTGAGGTGCAGGCAGTCGGGCAGAAAAAGCACAGGCTGTAATAGACTGGACTTTGCTATTCACCCCTTAATTACAGTCCTTCATGGAGGCTATTGTGTCACACTGCATTTCTCAGTGGGTTGGTGCAGGGTAGTTTTCAGACAGCCTTTTGAATTCCTGAAATAGTCCTGTTCTCAGAGACCATGTTCTTCAGCAGCTGCTGAAAGAACTTCTGCAAAGCTGGTTTCAAGAAGGGAGCATCTCCATGGGAAGGATTTGGGCCAAAAGACTACTTTGAAGGAAGAGATCCATCTGGAGGAGTGCAGGTTTGATATTCTTCCCTGTACCAAGAATCAGACAAGAAGCCTCCTAACATACCCCTGAGGTGCTGACAGTACCAGTCACAGGGCATGAAAGACACACTGAGTCTTATTTTAGAGACCACAAGTTAGTAGGGGCATTGATCAGAACCCAGGCATAATTTAACAAAGCTGGTAGGCTTTGGAACTGGCTTGGATACATTGCCACATCTATCATCAGCTGGTCCTATCAACAGGGGGAGTATGTGGGTGGGTAGGCATGAAGAGTCATCATCACTTTATTACAATAGACACAGTTTTCTCCTTCCTAGAAGCAAGGATATTTAAGTTGGAAACTGCTATATTCTCATAAATTTACCTTTAGAGGCAGGGTTAAGATTAAGCTATTGGTATCAGCATGACCTGATACATATTTTACTGGGGTTGGCTCCACAGTGAGATGAAAATCAGAGACTACAGATCAGAAGGAAGCATTAGGGTTGTCCCACCTGGTTTGCATAGCATGGACCACCAAGTGCCACCCATCAGCCTCCTGCTAGGATGCAAATCCCTTATTCCCACGTGAAACAGAACCAGTGGGCACAGCTGGCACCTTGGCACGCTGGCCCCTTTGCAGCCCTGCTCCAGGAGCATCAAAGAGCCAATGAGGAGTACTGAGAGAGGCAGCATGCTCAGCAATCAGCAAGATTTGGAAAAGTTTGCTTTACAGCCAGCCCAGAGACACTCCTGCACCATCACACCTTGCTCCCAGCAGAAAAAGCAGCTGTGAAGCAAATGGTGCCAACAGGAAACTTCACAAGAGGTGCAGCTTTGAATCCAAATGGTCACTGAGCAGCAAGTTTAAGGCTGAGGTGAAGCTGTCACTGCATAAAAAAAGCAGTGATAGAGCAGGTGACATTGCCACCTCTAACAGTTTGGCATTGGCCTAGAAGAATTTGGCTGAGCTGGCAGGACCATTCCAAGTGCTCCTTTTCCAGCCCTCTGCCACGATGGCCAGCAGCACCACAGCTTCCCTGAGAAGCAGGCTAGACTCATTCATCTGAGTTTGCTCTGATAAGGATGGTCAGTCCTCTCCAGCTGCATGCAAGGGCCCTGTGAAGAATGCCCCAAACATTCTGGACCCATGACTGAGCCTGGTGACTCAGTGAAAGAGGGAGCACAAAGCAGAGCTTTCATTGGGAGGCAGTGGAAACAAATGAAACAATGATCTGTTTTTGGTACTAATTCCCATAAACAGTTACAGCCCTTCCTGGATCATGCAGCACATCTGTGACTCACTCATGCACCTCATTCTCTGTGCACATAGCTGCTGCAGCACAAGTACAATTGCACCAGTTTTTCAGAGAATCCCTGTTCATTTTGGTCTTTTTTCCAGCTGAATTGATCCTACAAACTCTGACTGAAACTACTTGAGGCGTTTGTGCTCATGCAAATATAAATAATTGGCATGAAAGCAGCTGAGGCAGTGTACCTTACAGCTGATGCTGTGAAAAGTTTTACCTATAAATGAAGGGAAGAAGGAATAAAAGTTTTACTACAAAAAATATTTTCAAACCTAAACAATATTTTTTTTAAAAAAAGCTGGAATCTGGGTTGGGTTGGGTTGGGTTAATGTTTAGGTTTTTTTCAGTCAGTATTTTCTGAGAAAGTTTCACATTTTTTCATTCCTTTTGCTTTTGAACTGCATTTTTAATGTAGGGTTTAGAAAACCAAATTTTTCACCATCCTTCTCTGGAGTTCTCATTTTCTTTTCATGCCTCCACTTGCTACAACACCAATTGGTACAAGATCATTGGAGTTTAAGGGCTTTTCTCCTTCTTTTTTCATTCCAAGTTTACAAATTATTTCCAGCTTGGGGGTAGCAGGGAATAGATCATCCAAAAAGAAAGAAATTAAGTGAGAGCTACTCCAAGCTCAGGAAAAAAATTATTATGCCAAATATCCAAAGGAAATAGGGAGGCAGGGAAAACTCAGAAGGAAGACTACAATTTTAATGTTTCTGGGAAAAAAAAATATTTTGAGACCCAGGAGCAAACCTGGCCTCCCAGAGAGGGTGATGGGGCAGCTGCCATGGCTGGCACATCACCAGAGGTACCTGGTGCCTGATCTGAGCCAGACCCCAGGTGCTGCCTCAGCACACCCCATGAGCTTCTCCCCATCCTGCCACATTCCCCTCAAAGCCACAAGCATTTACCAAAGAACATACACAGCATTTCTGGCTCCTGGCAAAGAGACTGGCTGTTCAAGACACATTATTGTTGAAATATTAAAAACCCACCAAAGATAGACATTGTGGCTTGACCATATCTTTCTCTGTGACCACAGCACAACAGGGGACCAAAAATGGGGACAGGCCAGTACCCTGGACTCACTGCCACAGGACAAGGGAGCAGACAAGGAGCCCACAGCCTCCCCATGAATGCAGGGATACAAACACCCCCTGCACCTCTCTCAGCTCAGGATCCTGATAGGGTCTATTTCTCTTCCTACAGCCAGCAATCATATCAACACCCTCCTTCATCAATGGTTTTGAAGTGCAGAACGCTATTTTACAGCCCGGAAAACAGTAAAAAGTCTTGCTGATTTTTAAAGGGAACTCTTCATTTCCTCACAGTGCCTGATGCAACTTATGTTTCCTTATTACAGTGCCAAAAAATCTCAGAGAGTCAGAATATCCTCTACTTACCCAGGCTTTCCACCATGCCATTGCTGTCTCAGTAGTGATACCTGGGTCTGTTGGTGAAGAAAACCACATATATTACACCTCAGAGTTTGGGAAGCTGAGATTTGAAGGGAGGCATAGGGAGGAGAGGAAGAAACAAAAGTTCTTTTCAATAAACTTACCCTAAGAAAAATGGAATAACTGTACTCCTCTGGAGGCTTGTTCCCTCTGGAAGCCGCAGAATGTAACTGGCCTCTCAGGCACACGCAGGTATAAAGCATCCTTATCTACAGGTTCCACAGGGCAACACCCTCAGACATGGCTCAACCTGTTTTTCACATATGATCTCACAGGGAGAGATCAAGTTGCTTAATAAACGAGGCTTCCCTTGTGAGGAGGCCTAAATTCAACCCTGTTGACTCATTGTAATTTTTCCACTGCTTCTCCCAATACACGCCCTTCCCTGCAAACATTTTGGCCTCTGGCACAGATACAACATGCAAATTACAACCAGGTAATTTCTCAGCATAAAAGAGGTTAGATTAATTCAGCTACAATTGAATAAGCCACTCACTACTCACTACTACCAACTCTTTCTATCTCTAATAATCTGGAGCACTGCCAAAAAGGACTCTAGAAATATAACATACCTTCCTCTACCTCTCTTCAAAAACTTTGTAAAAAAACCTCAAAGCCAAACAACCAAAAAATTTCCAAGCCAAACAAACCTCATACCCAGCCAAACTCCACATCATCCATGTCCTACACCTTACAGTGTAGCTCCATGAAGGATCAGATTGTAGGAGACTTAGGAGATCCCCCCTGCCATACTTAGGCTTTCACAGCATGAGTCACAAATTATCTCTATGGTAACATGGGAAAAAACACATTGAAGGCTAACAAATTTGAATAATGACAAACCCAGCTAAGTGTCATAGGGCTTGCAGTAGCTGCTGTGACATGTTAAGGTTTATGAGCTGGGTGCACAACTTCTTTCAAAAGTAAAAGAACTCAGTGGAACAGCTCCTCATACTTTAATTTGGTGAAATGTTTCTGTGAAATCATATGAAATACCTCATGGCTGTAGCAATATTTTCCTGTCTAGACTTTTGTCAGAATCTACTTATGCCAGTATTTATTTATTTATTTGCAATGGAAGGCTGCCCTGATGGAAACATTCCCACCAGCTATATCTTAACACTTGCTATATAGGAGCTTTGTGCCCTCCACATTTACAGGCCCACGTGGGATGCTGGGTAAACACCAGACTATGCTGGGCCTCTCTTATTTCCTTCCCACACACAGCTATTTCACTGCACTCCTCAAGGCCCCTGATGGCCTGGGAAGTTGCCCTGGCTATTCCCAAGAGAACGAGCTGGGCCAGCTGCCCCTGCCTCCAGCACATCCATCATGTGGCCAGGGCAAGTTGGGAGGGAGGAGATGGCATTGCCCTTGGCATGACAAACATGCTGCTGGGTCTGCACTGGCTTTGCTCCCAGGCACTTGTGAGAGGCAGGTTGATCAACAGCACACAGCAAGGAGAGCTCGTGGTCCTTCCATCCTCCTCCTCCTCTGGGGGTGCCTTTGCAAGCAGGGTGCATCAGCTTTTGCTGGAATACAGCATTTGCTGCCTACATGCACATTTCCCTCTGCTGGGATATAGCTGCTCAGCTTGCCACGGAGGTAAGCTTTCTTGAGGACTCCAAGGAGAAAGAAGCCCTTCTAGGCAGAAAATCAGAGTTACAGCAAACAGCCATAGGTCACAGAAGGCAGCAGAGGCCAAATCAGACAGCAAATGGGAAAAAGTCCAAGGGGACATTCTTGCCATCATAAACTAAAAAAGCTGTGAAGGGATAAACCTGGGTATTTTAAAGCATAGAAACACTGGCCAGGTTTTAATCAATATGGACAGGCTAGGAAAGGTCTGGAGCACCTGAAATGTGCTGCAAGACTCAGAGCAAGGCTGCACAGACTTAATATAGACCAGAGAGGTCAGCACTTGCAGGCTAGTGGGGCAGAAGGCAGTCCAGTGCCCCAGTGCCCCTTCTCCTTGTGCAAATATAGTTACTCTGAGCAGCTGTAAACATGAACAGATTTGTCTTCACTGCAGTTCTTGTCCCTCTCTCAGCCCTTGTGATGTGTGAGTGAGCTTATCTGTGGTTCATGGACTTTACTACTGTGTACCAGAGACACACACAGCTATTACAGCACCAGAAAAGGCAATGCAAGGCACAGCTTCACACATACCTCAGCAGTTACTCTCAGGAACATGCAGCTCCTTAGAAAAGGGGCAGAAGATGATGCATGGACTCACCCAAGCTCAACTTTCTCACCTTGGCACTTCCCCTCAGCCCAGGGGCCATACCTGCATTTCAGGTACTACTCTGTTTTGGAAAGTGAACCCCAAATGCACAAACCAGACTGTCTAGAGACTCTGCTCAATAGAATATTGAGGTGGTTAGAATTTGTCTCAGACAGTGACCATGTGCTTGCACTGCAGTGTGCTGTGGTACCCCACAAGACAGAGCCATCTCTGATGTGTCTGCAGGAGCAGTACCTGGGCAGGGGTCACTCATGCCATGGCTGCACACACCCATAGCGTGTCTGCACAGTGACTCTTTCTCAGGCCTCACCCACCAGGCTCCTCCAGGCTTTCAGAGTCCCTACACCTGCTGATATCCCAGCACAGCTGTCAGCCAGCAAGAGTGGGCAGCAACCTCCAGCAGAACTACATCTTACACCATAATCAGCTCTGGGTTTGCATTTTTAAGCCATTTATCCAAATCAATTATGAGCTAGACACAATGCAGCAGGTACCAGTACACTTAGCTTTTCTTGACTCTGCTCCAGGACTTTCCAAGCTTGAATCACTGACATTGGAGTTGCCCCTGATATGTACTCAGCCAGTACAAGGGAAATAGAAATCACAATCAGCATTTTTAACAAAAAGATGGCAATAGCCTTGGAAAGATGCATGACTGTCATCACTTTAAGAAGCTCTTGCTGCCTAGTAATCTCAGGCAGCTTTGTTGTAGGTTGAATGACAGTGGTATAAAGGATGCTCTAGTTTAGATTGAGGATGACTAAAATCTTCTAGGGTATAGAGGCAGCCCCCTTTTCCATCTATGAGTGAAGTCTGGCCCTATGCCTGGAAAGTTTCAGGCCAAGAGCTGACTTCTTTGGAACATGAATGCCTGTGGAAACCAGGCTTCTCAAATGCTCAGCAATTTCCTTTCATGGCTTTCACTTCTAATAAAATATTTTCAAGACTAACAAAACCAGCACAGTCCATTGGGAATTTCATCCCAAGGTATGTATTTGTTTGATTTTTCAGCCAGGAACTTGGAATTCAAGTGGAATCATTGAGGAAACAGCAGACCAAACACAGAGATATACTGTTGGGCAAAGCAATAATACTACAACCATATAAAATAACTACTTAAATTTGAAGAAGAGCATACCTTTTAGACCAAACAGGACAGGGGTATTTTGCTACAAGGCTACAAAATGAGTACTTTTCTCCAGCCCAGTCTGTAAGCAGAACCATGTAGAACTGGAGCTTTGATGAGGACCCAGTTCAGCAAGTGTCAGGATTGGCTTTTTTAATGTATGAAAGAAATGACCAAACTCTCATAGTACTGTGCTTTCCAGATCTGAACATTCCCCTTCTACAAGTCTTTTAGCTTTACAGCCATTACTGACACATCTGGCCCTGCCTCCCAGGGTCATACCCAGCCCCTTGCTGCAGTAGCTGCCATGCTTGCAGACATGCTCACACTCCCACTGTGAAACCACAGGAGTTTCATCCTGCAGGTTTTAAACATTTGTGTAAACAGGACCAGAGATCAGGCACTACCTTCTGCTACTCCATTTCCCTATCCCCCGTTTCACCTTTAATCACCTAACCTGAAATCAGATCTCTGAATGAGAGAGCTGTGTAAATTTGCCAGCAAGCCTATCCAAACAAAGTTATTGTCTGTTTATGAATGAGGTGTGAGTGAGCTGGGTGGGGAAAAGGGTCAGCAGTTCAGAGCAAGGAGAGCATCTGTAATGCAAAAATACAGGTGATAAAGACCCCCTAAAATTGTACTACCTGTCAGCTCACTACTCACCCTGCCCTTTCCTCTGCTGCTTTTGAACCGTGTTTCACAGTGAAAATGACCCCAAAATAGGTTTATTTCCACTTGAAAATCATTATCATAATTTAATTTTTGAAGCTGCACTGCAAGTAGCTATGAGCCAAGCATAAGAGAAATTTTATCTTGCATGTTGTGGAGCATTACACAACATTCAATTACAGAAGGAACAAAAGGGTAAAAACTCGGGGCTTGATTTCTCCTCAGCACCTCAGTGTCAGTGGTGCCTGTGCTGTGGGATCTGCCCAGGGGTTTGCAGAGGTTAGTGAAGGGTGTGGACTTTGCTTTTCCCAGCAGCTTTGCTGCTCAGGGACACTCTGCTGCAGGTGGGAGAGTCAGGGCGAGGCACCAACTCCTGCCCTGCCTCTGCCCTGGCACTGACTCTGGCTGAGCATTTTTCTGCTCATTCCTTTCTTAGCTAGTGCTGGTGCCAAGGAATTCCTCCCAGTTGCTCTAACAACCATTCCCCACACAAAGCAGTCAATTGCTGTACTTGTTTAACCCCAAAGGCCAATAAATAAAGTGCCCCCTGAATCAAAACAGTCAGAGGCTGCTCACTTGGGTCTGATGGGGACATGGCAGGTGCCAGGAGCTCACATGCCAGCTGAGGGTGGCAGGCAGCATCCAGCAAGTCTTTGAATGCTTGGCTGTGAAGTACTTTGTGCATGTACCTATCTGCCTCTACGGGAATCGTTTTTTGTGTGCTCCTTGATGGAAAAAGCTGTTTGAACACAACTGAACACAGTCTGGTTGCTTGAGAGGACCCTGTGACAGAGGTAGACTCACATGGAGCTACCTAAGAGAGAAGAAAATAAGAAAAACATTCTCACATCGGTGGATGTGTCTAAGCCTAGCTATTTGTAGCAAGGCAGCAACATACCCTTTACTGCTTGCTGTCTCCCAGTTATTTGTGTCAGAGCTGAGCAACATCCATGGCCTTTTTGTTGATCTGGGTTCCCTTCCCATTGCTGCAGAATTGCAGTGACACCACTCAAGCCTGTGTGCTCATGCCAGTCACACAGGTAACACTGCAATGGGTATCCAGATCTCCCTTGGTGGATGTAGAAAAGGCATCTTCAAATCTTGCCAAAGGAAAACAAAAACAGAAAGACATAAAGTGTTGCTTCCCTGTCCTGGGGCCATGGCTGCTGAGGAGCCCTGGCAGAGAGACATCATGCACTTTGCTTGGCTGCAAACACACTGCCAGGCTAGTTTTACACTCATTTCCTGCTGTAAAGTTTGGACTGCTCCTGAACTACCAAAAATACTGGAATGCCAAACATGAGTCATGTGCTTGGCCAGGACCAGGAGCTTCTCCAGCCTCTTGCCTCTGCCCCAGGGGTTGCTGCAAAGGTACTCAGAGAGGAAAGCTGGCAGCTGCTAGGTCTGAGAGCAGCCACCATAGCTACAATTGCTGAAACTGCTTGGCCAGGAGTGCTGAGCTGTAGAGTCCCAACAGCCAGAGCTGGGCTCTGTCCTTGCAGGAAGGGAAACTGAGGCACAAATGGAGGGCAGAGAAACAGCCATGACTTGACTGGCTTGTATTAGCCTCAGAGGAGGGAAGGAAAGGCCTCCCCACAAAAACAAATGTACAGAGCTTGTGAACCCCAGGATGCTCCATCATCCTCAGAGCCCCTCCTGGCAGCAGCAGGCTGCAACTCAGACCCATGGGGAGCAGACACACAGCCCTGTGCATGGCTCAGGAGAAGGAGAACAGGATTCAGGAGGCATGCAAAACCTCACTCTCCAGACAGAACTTCCAGAAGACCACAGCAGAGACACTTCCTGAGACCACCTGGGAAGCATCCTGCCTTCTCTTCCTGGGGTGGTGCTGGGTCCAGCTGGCCTGGGTTAGAGGCAGAGCTGCTCCTTTGTGTATGGCCAGGAGGAAAATAAGCTATTTCATATTTTCACTTGTGAGTTACTTCAGCAATACAAACAATTAGTATTGGAAAAAATAGGGAGAGAGCTGGGAAATTCCAGAGCCTGCAGAGTTACAGTTTCTCCCTGCCCACTTTTTTCCCTAGAGAAGAGAAAGTGCTTCAGGGCACTGGTAGTCCCTGGCTATACCTGCTAGCCTGGGAAGAGACAGACCCCAGCAGGGTCTCTCACTGTCCTGGCTGTCACTCCTGGTGTCTCAGATACAGGCTGTTTGCATTTCTGGAGCTGGAGTTTCCTGGTGAGCTGTAGCAGAGCCAAGTCTACCATTGTGATTTTGGCTTTCAAGGGGTTTTAATTACCTTCCGAAGGCACTGTCTGCTGAGGACATTGCAGCATTTCCCAGTTGGAAACAACAGCCTCACTGATATGTTGCAATCCCTTTATCACTGAAAATCCCAACACACCTTATACAGAAATCCAGAAAAGAAAAAAAATGCTAAAGCTGAACAAGGACCAACCTCTACCCCTAGGCACATTCACTTTTAACTAAGATATTATTGATGCAAAAGGGAAGAGAGGTACAAAGCAGGAACAATTGTGTTTTTGAAGAGAATGAGCTGCCACATATGGTTGCCATATTTTTCCTTTGGTTTTGATTGGCCAAATACATCTCTGATGATGAAGGGGAATCTTGGGACTCCTGTTTCCACCTCAAAACATCTTTCTATGTACTGAAAAAAAATAGACTAGGAAACATTTGAGGGTACTAAGTATTTTACCCTAACAGTGCATGAAGCACGACCAGTAAGGCAAGAGTTGCTATATTTAGTAACCTGTGGCAAACACATGGGTGTTTATTACATGACTATGGCTTGACAGCTGTGTTCCTGTGTTCACTGGGAAAACTCATGCTCTCAATCCATATCCCTCTGCCATCAGAGGGAAGAGTGCACACTCTAAGTGTGAGGTGCTCTGGGTCACAGGACCTCCTAGGTCACAGGACCTTCTAGGGCTCCTATTTCTACCATGAAGAAACAGTCTGAGCTCCAGAATCGTGGCCAGAGGCTCAGCGAGGTGCAGGACACCAGCATGGATGAAGGGCAAGGGAGCTGCACCATGGCAGGGATAGGCTGGTGTGAGGAGAGCTCACTTCAGTGAGTGACCTCTGGGGCTGAGACAGATGGGCTTATGTAAGGACCTTCAGTGAAGCACTGACCCATGCAATCATGCATCTCTGAAAGCTTACAAGGAAACATGTCTCAATCTATGTCACAGGCAAAACCTGTCAGCAGGAAAGCTTTCTTTTAGAGAAATTTTTCATATCATACATAATCTCACAGTTTGAGCTGCAGTCAGAAATCAGAGTGATGATACCTGGCCAGGAAACTCCAGTGCAGTGAAGAGGAAGGTTCTTCAATGTGCAGAAAAAGGGGAAATTTGTCACAGAAACAGATGAAACTTCAGATGAGACCTATCCCAAAGGGCAAAGCACATTCACAGAGTAAAGACCAGACAATTTCCAGCATGGGCAACATGCTCTGCCTGTGGTTTCTTAAGGAATGAGAGGAGAGGGGGAAAGAACATTTTTTCATTCCTGGCTCAGGTTGCTGAAGCCAAAAAAATTCTTGTTGCTGACTTCCATGCAGCCAGATAGGGTAGAGGTTGGTGTATGTGAACATATAAATGCCACTCTTGAGACTGTGAAGTACCTTTGATGAAAGATTCTAAAACAGCACTAGAAGCTATTTATAGACAATTCCATAACCAAAGATCTGGATCTGCACATTCCCAGTCTCTGGGAAAGTTCTGGTCAAATCTGAATTTTGTTGTCTTAGGCATGCATAAACCTAAGCAGCCACAGCTGCAGCCAGTGTAGGGTTTTTGTTAATGCAGAATAAAAGTGCCCAGAGCCTTGGCTGCAGAACCACTTTTGTTTATCTGATCTCTTCCAAGAGCCCAAGCCTGCTTTTTGAGTAAGAAGCAGATGGAAGAACAAAAAAGAGCGAAGGCCACAAAACCATACTGGGTGACTATTGTCTTGCCAGCTTGGGGTGCAGAGTGAGAGAAGCCAGGCTTTTTGTCAGAGCCCCTGCCCCACGAGGGAACAGCACAGCTCCAGGCTGAGGATTTCAATTCCCATTAGCAGCACAGCCAGTTGGAGCTGCCCAGAGGGAAGCACATGCCTGGCTCAGTCACCACACAGCTCTCACCTGCTTTGCTGCAGTGAGCTCACATTTGGGGGCTGCCAGACCCCAAAATTCTGTGCCTGCCATTTTTTGCAGATGAGGTTCACACGTGCTTGGGGGATTATGTGTATGCAAAGAGCAGCTTCCTTTCCCTCCTTTCCCCTTGCACACAGGGCTGAGCACAGCTCAGCAGCTTTGCAGCAGCCTAAATTGCCCATAATTGCAGCCTGCTTGGGTGGGAGATTTTTGTGGCCTACCCCTGTTGATTTTCTTGCCTGCCTTATGTCCACCAGCCCTCCACTCCCAGTCCTCAATGGGGCTGGAACAGATACACAGGAAACATTAGAAACAGGGAGGGACTGAAAAATCTGTAGTTCTGTCTGAAGCCTGGTGACTCCAGTGTTTTTAGATGTGCAGGATTTCCCATGGAATTTCTCTCTGGTATTTTATCTTGCATGGATTTTACTTTATGTCTATGTGTTGTACGACTCTTCTTTAAGATAACAGCAATTAGTTCAGGCTCTGCCCCACATGTTAATGTCTGAGGCCTGCTCCAGTTCAATTTACTCAGCATTTCTACTTGGTTTCAAAACACAATGACTTACCTTTGAATTAGACAAAGATCCAAATTCTCAGCCTAGAAACATGAAACTGAGGCACAGAATTGTCTCCAATTCAATTAGTAGGATCTCTAGGATGGTAATTCTGACAGCCCAACTCCACATTCTCCTCCTGACCATTACGTGGCTGAGCTAATTAGAAAGAAGATACAGAGAAGCTTATCACCTCTTAAAATGACCTGCAATGAAATTCTTTGTAGTGTTTAACCAGTAAGCACTTTTATTGTTGATTCTGAAGCCATTAAGACTACATTACGTTGGATTACAAGATTTTGGCTACATCTCCCACATTTGCATGCAGGCATTACATTTGCAAGGTTTTCTCAGAAAAATGGAGCACGTGCTTAAAATGCATAAAGTTACATGATTATAACATGGAAGCAGCATGTCAGTTACAGAAATTTGTACCACATGTACCAGTAAAAAACCCACACTCCCATGTAAAGCTTCTTTATCCCTCAAAAATCTTACTGCTTCTGCTGTCCCTCATCTCCATGCCCCAGCTATGGATCAGCCCACATCCCCACCATTTCTGAAAACACTACATTTTTCTAAACAAATGAAAAATTTAAAAATTGAGTACAGTACATTTCCCCCCCTAAAAACTAAAACATTTTCCCCCTCACTACTCTTCTCCTCATCTCCCAAATGAAAAATCTATCAAAATCTATCAAAACCACATTTGTTCAAGCACTGTTATATGTTAAGAATCTCTACTGCGTTATTCAAAGGTATATCAGTAACAAACTTCTAAAAAAACTAGAATGACCTAAAAATTCCCCTTGCCCCAAAACTACAGAGAACTGAAAATGCTATACTGCATTATCACACTTGCATGCATGTATCCTGAGCCACCTCTATTTATTCACCTTGAGCCCCTTTTAATAAATAACTGTCCAGCAGTAACATCCAGAAGTGTGCTGTCTCCTCCAAATTAAACTCTATATTTACAGAACTAGGGCTGTTTTCTCAGTGAAATGTTACTTTAAAAAAAAAAACCCAAACAAACCACAAAAACCCAAAGTAACAACAATAAAAACAACAAATGATTAAAGAGAGAAAGCACATTACTGATTGTGTTGTCTGAAGACCAACAGGACTAAAAAGCATTAGGAGCACCAGGTGCACATGCATTTGAACTGGTACAGTTCATGAAATAATGTCATTCATTGTTATGCTTGCTCTTTCACATGAGAAGCTGATTCTTTTCCTTTCTTTTTTTTTTTTTTTTCTTTTTTTTTTCTTCCCCCTTTTTCTATGTAGGACCGTCTGCTCTGCAGGCTACTCCCACAGATGGCAACACATGCACTGAGCCTGAAAGATGGCCATAAATATGCTTTGGTCAATGTGGTTCTGTATCAGGTTTAACCACACAGAGTTTTCCTCCCCGCTGCTTGGCACCTTGTGTCATTTCACATCTCACATCTGTACTAAGCAGGAGACCAAGGTCTCCTGAATCCACATTTTCCTCTAGGATTTGGGGAGGCATTAGATATTCACTTTTTGAAAGTGTCAAGTGATGCTATATACTGGAAAATACATGGGAATCATCCCACAAGAGAACATTTTTTAAAGTAGTTACACAGCAGTATAGCTACTGTGATCACAACTGACATACACAAGAATGCCAAAACAAACATCGAAACAACATGCCCAATAGAGGGATTTTGGTCATTTATTTTTCAGACATCTCTCAGCTGATGGATGACAATATTACTGCCTTGATTTCAGTTGGTCTGTTTTGATTTATATCAGGTAAGGATCAAGCTCAACAGACAATAAAATAGCAACTAGTTTCTTCTATCAGGCTGTTACAGTGCCTGAGATCACTGCAAATGGGTGCATTTCTATACAACCAAAAGACCTTTCTGTAGCCAGTGCAGCATGTTCACTGCTCCCACCTTTGCAAAGGAAATTCAGTTTAAGGCAAAAAAGTTCACTTTTTCTTTCTGCTTTACCAGTAAACTAAACCTGCGGTGCTTCTATCACAGAGGCTGCAGCCAAAACTTGAGTTAAACACCAAATGCTTAATTTTTTTTACAGTGTGAATGCAGGAAGCTCCATTTATGCCGAATCTAATTCTCAAATCCATAGTGGCTCCTGCTTTATCATACATGAATCCATTCATCTGGGATTTGGCAAAGCCTAAGCTGTTCGTATTCCTGCTGCACTTGCAGGTTGTGCAGAATTGTTAGTATGTGTTGTCTTTGCAAGACTGCCTATTCCACCAAAGAAGATATTCTCCTCAACTGCAAACAACAGGCTTGTTGGATGTGTGACTGTTAGAAGCCCTGCCTAAGCCAACACCTCCACTGTCACTGGTAGTGAGTCAAATTCCAACATTAACATGAGGGCAAATCACCAACTTTACTCACTCTACTTGCCCCTCCCAAAATCTGTACAGGTGCAAGACAAGACAAAATCTGGCTCTCAGGCTATTTCATTAGCTAAAGTTGAATCTGGACCCACCAAGCCACTGCTTCAATCTCACTGCTGCCTGTTGATAAGAGACTTGACATCTACAGAGCAGGGGTCTGTAGCAACCCCACATTAAAGCTCTAATACCCTGTTTTGTCCAGGCATGGGAATCAGTTTTATTGTCCTCTGCTATTTCAATTTCTAGTTAAGATTTGCTGGCTAATTATTCTTATACAACCAACGTAAGAAGCTGTTAGGTTCACTGTACATATGCATTACAAATGGTCTTAGACCCAGCAAGGTTATTTCAGGGTTTCCATATTACCAGCATAATGCACATCAGTGATCTCTGCTTGTGAAGCAAATTCTCTCACCCTTCCCTCTGCCCTCTCACTGCAGACATCCAGTTCCTTTCACTGGGGTGAAAACAGAGCTTCACCAGAACTGCAGTGGAAAATAGGACTTGTTTTAGTTTCACCTTTCAACTGAAAGAAACAGAGATAGGTGATGACTGTGTCACACTGGCTGAAAAAGGCCTTTCTATTTCGTAGGAGTACAACTCTGAAGCAATTTTTGTAAAGCAAGAGAAACCAAACAAAACCCTACACAGTTCCCACACACAAGCACGGACACACACACACACATACACACACTCTTCTTTCCCCTCCAAAGAGAAATCTATTCTCATGAACCAAATTATGCAGACCCTATTCAAGTGTCTAAAAAGAATGAGGATAGGGTTGAATGCATCCCAGTTCTCCTTTCTGATCACAATGAAGTCACAGGTCAGCAAAGTACTTGGGCATAAGGAAGTTTCTCTTGACCTGCAGGACATTTTAACACATGCAGAAGTGCTTTGCTAGCTCTGGCCTAAATCAGGAACAGCTCCAAGGCCAGCTGGCACTCACAACCATGATTTCACTACCTGCACCAATATACATGAGGTAAGAGCTAAGCTCAAGAGAGCAGAGCAGTGCAAGAGGAGAAAGAGGCTCTGTGGTTCTTCTGAGTTATGTTTTACAGCCTCAGCTGCATACACACGGCATGTCACAGTGATCAGCATATACTGATGAGAGCTTGGTGGTGTTCTGCAAGTGGGCCTTCCACTGGAAACATTAAACTTGATTTCTGTTTATACCAGGAAAGCTTTATATGCCTGTAACAGCTGCATGAAGAGGTCTTACATCTGGAGCAACTGCACAATACAGTTAGTGTTTTATCTCAGACTTATGTGCCAATAACTACTGTGATGTGTTACATGCCCACACACAGACGGAGAAATAGGTATATGCTGTGTCATAATACAACATATAATTATTTCTACAACTATCCTAAACACACAGCCAGTGTCAAAGCGGACCAGCATACGTGCCCTCTCCAATACAATAGGTAGTGGTGGAGAAAAAGCAAGCTCAGGTGTTATTTTGATTCACTAGGGAATGCTCTGGGCACAACCCACTCAGGTATTGCTCAGTGAGCACTAACAATGGGCTGACCCACAGTCCCGCGTCAGAAATTCCCACCTCTGTGTGGGCGCTCACATTGCTTTTGTGGCACCCAGAATTGAGGTCATGGGAGAACAGCCAAGCATATAAAACAGGGATAAACCTCATACTCACTCTTCACACCATGCCTCTCAGCCAAAGGTACACTGCAGGGTTACATATTAGTGGGATCTGAACTGTCTCAAGAAAGAGCTGCTCCAAGAGGAATTGATGTTTGAATCACAAAAGGATTGAATTCTTCTTGGCAGTAAGGTCAAAAGGAAATTTGTCCAATCAAATAGCAATAGAATCAGTCCCTCAATGCTGCTGATATAAATAACATATTCTGCTTGCTTACTACAGCATCTACGCTCAAATTCTCTGTATGTTTGCTTCGCTTTGGACTACTCTTTCTGTAAATGAAAACTAAACACCAGGCCAAAATATTTTTCTCAAAATTTCTCTGAACTTTGGACAAATATGAACCCAAGTCTTGTACAAAGTCTGGATTTCCAGACAGGCTATCTCACCTTCAGTGGTTATCCTATGCAACCACATCTAAACATATGCAGAGATGGCAGGCTCAAAACTGATCTTTCCAGAGGGGAAAAAAAAATCTCCCTCTTCTATGATAGATTATTGTGCTAGATCATTGGCACATAGTCTCATGTTACCTCATTACTGTTATAGGCTTCTTAAAACTTCCATGGAAATCCCACCTGCAGAACCAAAGGCAGAAAGTTATCTTTGCAAAATTAACATCTGGATGCAGTACTGTTGGGGAAAAGAAAGCAAATTCCTCAATGAACTATGTTGAGCCAACTTGTAGGTGGCAGCTATCAAAGCCACAGATGCATGAGTACCGGCTAAAGTTATTAATGAATGATCTGACATACCGAGTCAGACAACTGTCATAGCTGAATAGATCTTCAAATGTATACACACAAAAGCTGCTACTGTATCTAGATGATCATTTTGGTTTGTTTCTACACCCCATAGCTCTGAATCTTTCCACTGAATGTTTACTCAGCACGTGTGGTATAAATATATTCATACATTAAAATTGACACTTGGCAATATTTTTTTTCCTTTTTCTTTTTTTTTTTTCTTTTTGCTGACCAGCAACAAATTCTGATATCTTTAACTGTAAACCAATACTCAATAAATATGCTGTGTTCAGCAAAGAGACGTGTGGTGTCGATCAGGTTTGGCTGCACTCTAAGCCATGGGCTGCGGGGGTGGGCGTGAAGGAGGAGGTCCAGGAGGGGCTCGGGATGGAGGTGGTCCAGGAGGTGGCTGCCTGGAAGGAGGCTGCAGAGACACGGGAGGGGCAGGATTCCGTGGAGTGTTGTTGAGGGGAGCGTGGTCGCGCACTGGCAGCTTCGGGGGCGGGCTGTAAGGGGCAGAGGTTCCGTCCGATTTCACACGGGTGAAGTTTATGCATCTTCCCTAGAGGTGAAGAAAAATTCATTATTAAAAATCAGGTATTTTGACTCAGCAGCAGCTAGTCAAAAGCACTATAAGCAGAGGGGCCAGGCTGTATTTCATCCAGTATCACTGTGCTGTACTAAAGCTCATACTTTCCTTGATTTTCAGAGCTACTGCCTGTAGAGAATAGCCTAGGACTGGCTTAAACCAAAAGGGACCACATGGGGACAGGGCCCACATGTGCTCTGTGCCGTGCTACTAGAGTAGAACACACCTAAAGTGACAGCTCCGCCCAAGTTGTGCTTGCCTTGGTGGAATCTCTGACTACAAAGCTGTGCTTGAAAAAAACTCATACAGGATTATACCAGAGCAACAACATTAGCCACAGACACAATCTGTACCTCTCCTTTTCAGAGTGGTCCTAGCCTGGCTGATGTCTGTGCTCTGAACTTTACACTGGGATAGTGCATGTATCTTCCGTGCTGCAGTGTAGATGTGGCCCCCCTCAGACAGCAAGGTGTGGGACTTGCACAGAGGGCTCTCCAATAAGTGTGTTTTCAGGATGGATGCAGGCAGGCAGGACCTGATGGGAGCACTGTGTGTGGAAGTTTTAAAACAGGAGTAGCTTGGATTTGAAAAAAAAGCAAGCACTGGGGATGTCCTAGTCAACTAGGGGATAAACGCAAATATGTGAGGAACGGTTTCCTTTAGCCAAAAAAAAGCTTTGCAGAAGTTCTCACTAACTGAGCTCCAGACAGGAAGAGAGAGAGAGAGAGAGAGAGGCCCCAAAGACCACCTAGCCTCTCCTGTGGGAAGCAGCCAGAGGCTCCTAGGTAATGCAAAAGCTACATGGCAACCTCAGTCAGGCACCTCAGATAGGTTGCACACTGGAATCAACAAACTAAATTCAACTTGAGGTTATGACAACATACCCTGAGCAAATTCAGGAGAAGAATTCCAAATATAGAAAATTTATCTCAAAGCATCTGTAGATCATGATCCTCTCCAGCTACCAACGGCTGTGGCAGCAGGAATACAAAAACCCACATCAGTCACAGATTCTCTTGGCTCAGTGCTGCCTGGCATGAGAAAACTCTGAAGGTGTTTAGAGAATGGGCTGAGTTTCTGTGACAAACTCATAAATCACAATTTCCTCAGGAAACGAGCAAAAGCCATCACAGCAGAACCACAACTGTTTTGTTGAGCGACTTCCAATGTCTGCACCTTTGTTCATGGCAACAATTGCTTTAAAAAGAGGGGAATCACTTAAGTCTATGGCTTCTTTGAAGAAAGGCAAGCAGCATTTCAAAAGAAGCTTGTGTAAGCTCCAGAGCTCAGAAAACAGTTTTACAAATGTACTAAAACCCAAAGGGTACCACCCTATCACTTACTTGGACTGAATGGCTCTGGGCTTCCAGAGCTCAGCTGCAGACAGGAGCTGTTTGAATGGGCATGTTGTTGCCTGCACATGAAATACACTCAGTAGTTCTCTGTTCCAGCTTTCAGCACCACAATTCACCACTACACTTAAACAACAGCATCAATGAGCAGGATAAAATTCTCTTCCTAAAAATCCAGGCTTGCTACACCAGACTTTGATTATGAAGCAGGTTTGTGGCAATACTATACTGGTTTGTGGCAATACTGTACTGGGGCAGAGACTATGCATGGAGGCAAAAGGCAAAAGCCAAGGTCTTGATTACTTCTGCAAAGATAAACCATTGGATCAAAATAACCAATTCAATGCTTTGCTTGACTCCCTCACTGAACTCAAGTCCTCACCAGTATTGCAGCAAGTAGCCATCCTTGCCAGGTATTTGTCTTCTGCTGTGCTCCACTGTATTCAGAGCCCAATTGGAAATTCAGCATATTTACTGACATGCAATGAATGTTACAATTAGATTTAACAGCTGTACATCAAATTCTTTTAAGAAAACTCAGTTTTGATATTTATAAAGTTATGAATTTAGAGCAGCTAAATAATCACTCAGGATGAAAGAAAAAAAAAGAAAAAGAGGAAAGGTCAGAGGTGCTCAGATGAGATGCACCATATGGGGAGGGAAAAATTTAGAACAGAACAATCTCCCTCATAGTAAATGCAAAGCTGCAAACCCAACACCAGTGCTTTTGCCTACAAGCCTTTCCTGCCCCTCTGTTGTGTCTCTCTCACAAACATCAATTCCAAATATATTCATAGTCTATAATCAAAGGGGATCCCATAAATCTGTTTGCATTACTTTCACTTCAGTTGAAGTGATAGGCGACGTCAAACTGCTGCCAGTTTCTGCCACACTCACTGATTTGTCAGACAGATGGGTAATTTAAAGGCCATGCGCTGCATTGTGTCATGAAAAATACGGTTGAGTTGGGAGAGTCTGACAGACAGAGGCTTGGATGATCGATGTATGTATTGTGACACTTCCTCACAAAAGATTACCAGTGTTAGCCTACAATCTCATATATCAAAGACTTCTGGTGAATACTGGAGCAAATCCTCCTGAGCACTTCAAGCAGCCATTGATAAAATGAGGCCGAACTCTAAGCCAGTGCCAGGATTAACAGCTGAAAAGGGAAAGGGAAGAACAAATGATAATAAATCATAAGTGATAGTTTGGATTTATCAAGTGTGTTTTGTCAAAGGATTTCTAGTTGAAGAGTTAAGCCCTCCACACATCACAGTTTCCTAATCACAGAGTGCCACTGTTATTCTACCTAACATGCACATCTCTCTGGGGGTTAGTTTATTAAAAAAATCCACGATGTTTCACAAATAAACATGCTAACCACAGGATTTTTAATAGTCTGTTTAAAAGAATTAAGTCATTTCCTCTCCAAAGGCATATAAAGGCTTTTAAAGCCTGGGAACACAGACAGAAATTAGGTATCCTGCACGCTTATCTCTGCTCTTCCTGCACAGCAGATTAACAGGGATTAAGAAGCCACCACACCACTTCAGTAGTGGCAACGATATGTATTTTTCCAGAAGCATGGAACACACGAAATGTTTCAGGGAAGGTGTCAGAGCTGCAAGGTGCAGCAATGCCAGGATGCTCTCAGGCCCAGCAGCTGTCAGTGGCTGCTTCATTGTGCTGTGGAGGCAGATGATGTGCGTGGGTGCAGGTCGGTGTGGCTGGGGCCCCGCTGCCCAGCAGCCGCGCTCAGACGAGCGACCCGCGCGGCGTGCTGTCATTCAGGCACCAACTGAAGGTCAGCACTGGCCATATGGAGCTACGCCCTTCCTTCAGCTCACATCTGCACCCTCTTCCTAATGCACAATTATTTTGCCTCCCCATATGTCCATCCACTTGTTAGGCTCTTGTTATGCTGCTAGCCAAATTGGCTTTTCAAAAAGTACAAATCCTCAAGCAGTGGGATCTGCCCTTGTCCCAACTCCAGCTTTTATCCCAGTGTAACAATCACATGTGCAATTCAGGCACTTTGTACTTCCAGGCAAAGTCTCCTCGACCACCTAGGATGTGTTATTGTGTGTGGTTTAAGGAGGGGGAGGAAGGGAGGAACCTCCTGAAAGCCACTACATCATGTTGCTGGGCTATCTTCATCACAGTGCTCACTACACCATTCCCCAGCACTCACTTCTCCAAAATCTCTAGCTACTACTCAGCGAGTTAACAATCATTTCTGCCAATTGAAAAAAGAATCCAGGCAATTAAAAGAGTGTCATGGGGAAGTCTGTTCACCCATGATACTAGCAGCACTTCAGCAAAAAGAATTTTAAAAATCCAGGCCATCTGCCAGTAGCTGTCTCTTTTCTCTCTTCATTTTAATACATGCATTGGTGTTTAACAAAAATCAAATCCAGTTTCATCTCTGTGCGTGTCAGTATTTGTGTACACAAAAGTATGTCTGTTTCTTATTTTTAGCTACATTAGTTGACCTAATAAAAGACATCCTTCCTGTTATAAATTTTGCTTGATTTTCCATTCCCTCTTGGTTTGGCTTACGGAGTCCCAGGGCTGCAATTTGTATTTGCAGAGGTGGGTATCTGACTGAAAAAGAAATTAGATTCACTTAATTAACTGAGTTTTCATGTCTTTGATCTTGTAAGAATATGATACTTGCATTTTGGAATGGATTAAAATAAACAAAGTCCTTTAAAATTTGAGCATGGCCATTCAAAACACTAGACCACCAAATTAAAAATGAAGTTGCTCCCAGCAAGGAAGTACTAAATTATTTATTATTTTTAAATGATAGTATTATTTAGGATGCTGAAATCCAAAATGAGCATAATTTCCTTGGGCTCTGTCTCCAGTTTTATTAATCTATGGCACTGGAATGAGTCTGCCAGCTTGCCATGGACCTGGTTCATCAGCATGTAGCTTCACTTCTTAAATATCTCTTGATAGTTAAGTATAAAAACGTAGCTCTAAGTCTCAAAAGAATAGATTAAGATTTTAAGCTACTTACAAAACCACAAGAGGGAGCATATACAAAAAGTCATGATCAGCTTAAGTAGGTGAAAGCTTTGATCCACACACCCAGGAAAAAATGAGATATACACCCTTAAGATCAGTGACTTTTGGAAAAACTGAATCTTGGCAAGATTAGGGATTACCCTGTCTACTAATAAAGAACAAAAATGTTCTAGCAGAAATACCTACACAGAATATCCTATACCAGCCAGTGTGGGAAACTCATTTAACAAATCTATTTATCAGTGATAGAGTATGGATACAACACCTGTACAGTGAAAGAGAAGAAGCAAGGTGGTACAGAGTTCCCAATATTTGAGTTCCCTGGGCAAGTGTCAGGATTAGCAGCTGGCTCCTCAGGAGCCAGGATCTATGTGCATCAGCTTTTGCCAAAAGCTTCCTCTCACTGCACTGCCTGACGCTGACTGTGCGCTCAACGTGTCATGGCTCATTAAAACCTTCATGGATTTCCTGGGAATTGCACTGATTACCCTGCAGCATACAGGCTAGAAATTAGGGAGCTGCTGAAACAGTTTGTCACGTAAAACCCAAGGCTGCCTGGTTTTCAGGCACATACAAGTAACTTTTACTAACTCCTGTTCTTACATTTGGGACTCAGATATCTTTCTTGGGTTGAAAAATAAAGTATTGGAAGTGCCAAATATTCCCATATCACCAGTTTGGTGACTGATCATGCTTTCAGGTTAATAAATATGTAATTTATAATTATTTCCTAATTATATAATTTAATTATTAAATTATAATAATTAAAATTAATTATATGGTGGTTATTTCATTAATCATTAACAATTATTTTATGAAATTGTCATTCATTTTTATATGCAGCCATTTTAAATTATCAGGACTCAAATCAAAACATTAAATATCATCAAGTTAAAATATTTATTTGCATGACAACCTGACTTTCATGCATATCTTCCAGTTTAATAAGCCCTCTATTGTACATAATTTTCTGGGAAGTTACTTGGCAGCTCAGCACCGATGCCTATAATGATGGCAACCCAAAACTATGAAAAGATAAGAGAAAATGGGGTTGACTGAAGAGAAGAGGGTTTTAAAAGCAAAGCTCAGTAAAGTGTCAGTGTCCCGCAATGAGAATGTAATTATTTCCTTTTGTGTTGATTTTAAAAAGGAAAATAAGTTCAGCCCATTCTTTCCCCAACATATTATCTGGCTTCTTTCTACATAAACTCCTATCCCTTTTGCTCAGTCCCTTCTATGATGGAGTTATTGGAGGGGAAGGAAATTGCTGCATTGTGGATTGTGAATCACTCATTGCAACAGTGAGGACCCTGTAATGCTCTTTGGCACATCAGATAAATTCAAATTGAAAATTGCAAAATGATAATGCAAATGCACAAGGATGATCCTAGCAGCAGCAGCAAACTGTTTACAGCACAGCATGAGCAAGGTGATGCTACCAAGAGGTGTAACCTACTGAGCTCACCCAAAGTGCTGCTCATTACAAAACGAATTAGACTGAGCTTTAAGATGTGGGAGGTAACCCAGCTATAAACAGGACACATATCCTGACCCAGGAAGGGGCAGGGATATTTAAAAGCAGCAGAGTCACATGTGACTCCTTCACAAAGTCCACAAAAATCTTCTTACAAGTAAATCTCTCCTTTTTCTCTTTTTAGCAACCAAACAAAACCACCCACAAACCCTGGCTCACTGGAGCAGCACCATGGAGACACAGCACAGAAGTTAATCCCTACCTCACAAACTCTGACTCCCAAGTCCCAAACAATGAGATCCTGCACATGGGCTGGGAGCACATGGTGACAGTGACACACAGCTAAGCAATTCCTTGGGCTGCTGACAAATTCAGGACAAAATCTATTGTCTTGGCTGAGGCATGGCTGACATTGCTGCCCAAAAAGCTCAGGCAAGATTCCTGAGCCCCTCTCATAGAGGCAAAGTGGGACCAGCCTTGTTGTAAATAAGCTGGGAGAAGAAATCCTTCAGAAGTCCAGTATGCCCTCAGACAGCCTGGCTGTGGGGGCCAAATAGCTGAGAAAATAGGATTTATGGGGTGGGGAGGGGATGAGAGAGCACAGGAGCTCTTCTTTTGACATTAAATGTGTGATAATCCCATGCAGGGATCCCCCAGGAACAAGGGACGTAGGTTGCCAGGGCAAACTCACAAACAGACCCATGGCATGCATTGCATGTAACAGCAGCAATAAAAGTCATCTTTCAGTCCACTTGCTGGCCAAAGGAAAAGTCAACAGCACCCAAAAGTCTTCCTTTTTCAGGTAAAACAAGTATGTCAAAATAAGTTTAATTCAGGCTTGAAACATGAATTGTTCATTTCAAATCATCTTTGAGTTTCAGGCAGAAAAAGTGTTTCAAAACAAAAACTGAAAATATTGAGACTTTTTGAAGGGTATATTTTCAACTTCAGCTAATTCTACTAACATGAAAAAACATTTACAGACCATCTAAAGGAACAGTTTTAAATAAAAATAGCAACAGTATTGGGGGAAACGGTGTCCAATTCTACTAGGCAATTAAATCAGGAGCTGTTTTGCAGTAAGATTAATAGCTGCACTATCCCAGGCAACTGTAGTTTCTTTTATCAGAATACTGAGAGTTGAATACAATCAAGTACTGATAATTTTCCCAGACACACATCTGCAGACACTGTTCCCCACTTCACAGCCCCAGCTGTTCACAGCACTGCTTGAAACAAGGGATAGGTCTTCTGGGAGCAGTCTGCTCAGTTAGGGAGAAGACCAGTGCAGGAATACACTGAAGACAAGGGTGCTGCTTCCAATTTACCACTGGAGAAAGTGGACAATAATAGGAAACTGAGGAGGACTAGCTCAGCCAGGAAAATCAGACTTTTAAGCTAGTACCAGTACCCTTCAGCAAAATAAACTTTGCTGAACACATCCCTCCCATGCAGCTCTCTCATGCCTGATACCACTTTTTCAGCTTAGGCACACAAGGAACGAGACATGAACAGCCCACCCCAGTATTGAAGACAGGGCTATTAAAATAATATGCATCACACTCCATTCAGCAGCAAATTGCATGCTGCTTCCAGGCATGCCTCAGCAAGGAAATGCAGCAATGGGCTGCAGACATCTCCTGAAAGAATGGCCGGAGTCACAAGATATCTTGCAGGAATGCACAAAACATCACATGTCTTGGACCTTGCCGAGGCTGTGGCTGGAGTAATGCACAGTGCAGATCCATAACAAAGCCTGTTGATTCTGAGCCCAAAAGAGGCTGAAGTGACAAAGGGAACAGAGTAACACTGGGCATAACTAAAGTTCAGGTCTATCAGGTCCTGTATATTCAGTACCAATCTCAGAGTGCCATCATGCCAGAACAAATCTCACCCAAACCTCAGAAAAATATCTTAACCTAAACCTGCACTCATATGTGATTTACTGCCTTCCTCCTTCCTGACAGCTTTTATGGATGAGGGTCCCAGAGTGGAGGAAGCGAGGAGAGCCACTGTCAGGTCATGTCATCTAATTAAGGTTATGCAGGGGGGGAAAAATGGTATTTACAAGTTCAGGACTTGTGACTCACATCCCCTGTTTTAACCACAGCACCACACATGAATGCTGACCAGACTAGAATGTGGTTCAAGAAAAAAAAAACAACAGTAGTTGGTTTGCAAAAGATTTTCCTCTTTCCTTTGGTGTTTTCAGGGAAAAGGACATTGCATGTGTCCATCTCCTAGAATGGGGAGCACAGCAACAAAAGCAACAAACATTGGCTGGGTGCAACAGCCTCAGCCTGGAGGTATTGGTGGCTTGCTGGGAGCAGTAAATTAGGCCACAAAGGACCATAACTGATCTTGCTCAAACTGCAATTAAGTGTCGTCATGCTTTCCTGGTTGAATTATTTGACTGTCTCTCAGGAGCAAGCTGGGATTATTGTGTACACAACATTATTCACCTGACTAGGGTACAGAATAATGATGGAAACTCAGATTCCTGCTGGAAATGGTTAACATTTTTCCTTGCCTCAGCCAAAAATATAAGATCCTGGCCCACCACACAGACAGGCTGCCTCTTTGTGTAGAGTCTGGAAACAGATACAACTATCACCAATGCTCCTCTGGGCAACTGGCCCTTAAATGGCTCTACTGCTACCTAGAGCAAGTAGATGGTAAATCCACAGTTCTCAGCTTCCCCTGTGCTTACCTCACATGGATTTTCGTCTTCTGGGATGGGACTCACACAGTCCATTATCAGTGCTGGCATGTTGATAAAGCACAGAAAACCTCTTCTCCCCCAAATGCTCCTATGTTAAATTGAATGGCAGATTGTCTTGTGTCATTCTAAGAATGAACACACTAGAAAAGCAACTCAGGTACCAAAGTCCTGACATGGAATTCTCTGTCCCATTTCATGTGTGCTAGAGACCTAACACTATGCAAATAGATTCCTGCCATGTCTACCCTGTGCAGGTATCAAGTACCAGCTGTGCATCTTGAGGTTACTCTTTTCCATGAGCACTCCATTGCCAACTCTGCCCTACCCTGCTCTCACCTCAGCAGAGTCAGTCCCCCAGCAGTAGAAAAAAACCCAAATACACCTCCTCTCATTTTTCAAAGGTTTGCTCAACTCAGAGTGCCTGGCCACCAACATTGCAAGAAGGGACACTGCTCTTGTTAGGCCTCACTTCCAAGTTTCTGTATATCCCACTCCTTAATAAGCCAATGAAGACTGAGCTGTCTTCTTGGGCAACTAATTCCCTAGAAGAAGCCTGTAAAGGAGGAGGAGACTAGGGATTTATTTACAAGCCAAAAAAACCCCAACCAACCAACCAGAATGATTTTTAAATGCTGCAGAAACCCCAATATTGCCATAGAAAGCACAAGGCATTGGCAGTCCTGTTGTTTCTATCTGAGACTAAAACTGGCATATAAAGCTGGAATGTTCAAAGCAAGATTAGGTTCATCTTAAGACCTAACATACATAGATTTAAGCTCCTCTTGTTGTCTAGTGCCTTTTTGTTACTTGCATAGTAGTAGACTGTGATTTAGGGTTTTTTTCTGGTACCACAACACAAATCACAATAGTTTCTACAAGGACAGAGACATCTGGAACTACAGCTCCTCTGAGGAAAGTAGTAAGGCAATACATTTGGAATTTTAGTTATCATTCTGTACAATGATTTTAGTGTGAATAACAGTATGAATACATCCTCTTTTATTTTCTGCAGCTTCAGAAGGTCACAGCATTACACATTCTACATAACTACTAGAAGTATGCAATGTGAGCAGAGAGCTAAGGAAGGCTGGATAGATTAATTTCTGCAGTGTTACCCAACTCAAAGACAATGAGGGATGCACAGCTCCCAGCAAACTGAAACAAAAGATGAACTGAAACCGTCAGATGATGTTCAGATTGATCCAAGGGTGCTGCTGAGAAACAAGTAAACACATTGGCTGCAACACACCTGTCCTGTGCAAACTGTGGATCTGTTCACACAGTCCTAGCCAGCAACCACACGTGCATTTGTGCACTTTTCCTCTCAAAAGAGGTGTGCCATCTGTACTGCCCTGTGGTAATACTGCTAAGGCCCAAGACAGTCTCCAGGCTTCAAGTCAGGTCCTTGGACATGCTGTAGGATTGTGGAACATCAGTGAAGTGATTTCTGGGAAACTGTGATAACACAAGAGCCTGTTTCCCCCATGCAAACATGTCAGAGTTGCAGTTAACAGGGGATTAAGACACCAGGCCTTATCCCAAAGATGTTCTCTATAAAAAACCCCCGAGAATCAGACCTGATGAAGCTGTTCCTTTATGATAAATATCAGAGAAATAGTGGTACATATGAGGTACATATGTTTTAAGGCTAGCAGAAAAGTCCCCTCTCTGCTTAGCAGTCTGTCTATTAAGTGCTCAAAGTACTAGTAGGAACATGGTCTCAGCCTCCTCGAATTTAGTCCTCATCTCACTGATTCACTGTACAACTGCAGTACAATGGAAGTGAAGTAACTTATGCTACAGCCAGTGTCTCAACCACAAGGCCAATCCTTTATCCTGTTGTGTGCCAAGTAACACCAGCCCTGGGATCTGCACTCATCCACCACAAAACCCTCCTGTTCTTGAGCATGCCTCTGGCTGCCAAGGACATGGACAGAACACTGGTTTGACCTGGGTGCAGACGGGCAGCATCCATCTCCAAAGTCTGTGAATTCCTCTTCCACAAGAGAAATAACACAATGCTGGCACAAGTGAGAGGCAATGCAGTACACAGGCTTCTTGTAGGACAGGACATTCATTAGCCACTGATTACATGTTTCCAGCTGCAGCACTCAACACATCCTGGGAACTGTGCATTAGGACATTGGTCCCACACCAGAGAAAGGGAGCTTTTTCCCCCCATGCCATGTCTGGTAAAGCAGGAATGAATCTCAGAGATACCTGTGTCCTTTAAAAAAAAAGAAGAGAAAAAAGTAGAAAGATGGGTGCTAAATTTGTCACATTTTCATTAAAAGTGACAAAGTGAGATCACCTACTGTGGCAGGCAATGCCCTCATCTCTTTAATGTTTCAGTGGTTTATAAAGGTGAGAAGCAAAGGGAGAAAAGCCCCAGGACCAGGCAGCAGCCACTGATGACTACAGACTGAGGGAGCTCAATGCTGCTTTTCCAGCACCCCTGTAGCTCTGCCAATTGTTGCACGAGTGATTACAACACCTCCAGGCAGGGAAGCCTATTAAAAGCCATTACTGGGTCTTGAAGAGAAGTAATTAGAATAAGCTCCAAATAGCACCAGTACGTGGGCAGGCACCGCGGCGTGACAGGCGGGTGCTGCCATCTCCGTGGGCTGCAGTCAAGCTGCTGACCACCTGCAAGCAGCAGCCAGAGAGTAATTATTAGTCATTAATAATCCATAAGCTTGGTGTCCCATGATTCCTCTAAGGAGTCCCAAGTGTCTGGCAGAACACTAAACCTCACAGCTGTAAGGAAGGTAAATACACTGTTCTCGTGGTTATTTTCTTGTTAGGAAAACTAAGGCAGATAGATGTCATGGTCAGCATTACAAGTAATCATTCAAAATCTGAGGGTAATCAGACCTTCTGAGCTTTAACAAACCTACAACCGTTAGGTCTAAAAGAGATCAGACTCTAAGACTGAGTCTGATCAGACTAAGAGTGATCACTCTGAAAGGGATGCACAGAATAAGGAACCCACATATTCCTCATTTCAAAAGCTGCTATGCCCTGTTCCAAGTCACACTGCAACTCAAGGGTTAGAATGTGAAAGGATCCAGAAGTTCTGTCTTCTAAAATGACCAGCAGCTCATAGTTTGCAACATTTTTGTCTGAGCCTTTTAATCTGAGTTTTATGGAATATAAAAAGGCAAAAAAGCTCTCAGAGTTTTGTACAACAGCCTACTTCTAAGTCCCCTTCCCCAGGAAAGGGCTTTACATGTACAAACCACAGGTAGCACTATTAAGGTATTGATTTTTTCTAAGTAAAGTCCCAGGGGTATTACCAGGGGATGGTGACAGCAAAATCCAGTCTACACTCCCTGTTGTAGCTACAAAATTTTCAGTGAAAATAATGAGATCAGGTTTTAAGTCTTTAAAGTAAATGATCCATTCTGCCTAAGGGGGAAGAATGTTGGGTTTTCAGTCAAGGACTTTGGTAAACCGAGCCTCTAAGAATTTCCTGCATCAATCAGTATGTGCTGAGAGGCAAAATGGAATGGAATTGCTGAAAGCAGCAGCTGACACCACTGGAAAGAACCTCCCATTCCTCTCTGCACAGACTGGGGCTTTCTGTGTTTACCTGCTGCTGTTGGTAACAGCCCACTTTTCAACTATGAGGCCAAGGAAGAGCTTGAAACTTCCCTTTTGCAGAGACTATTGATAACCTGTCCTACCAGCTACTGTGGTTTGTTTGTATGAAATATTTCAAGATAGCTAATGTTTCCCAAACTCCAACCTTCACAGCAGCTGCTGCAAGCTCAGGACACCAATGGGAAAGTCTTGATGGAAATCCAAATACCTCGAGCAACACAGAGCCCAATGGGGCCATGTGGACACTGTGACATATTCCTGTGGCTGGATGAGCAGTGTCCCCACCTCAGAGCTGTCAATCCCTTTCTTGGGCCAGAAGAGTGACTGCTGGTCCTCTGAGAGACAGATTTCTGAGGAAGGGTGGGAAGAATAACAGCCTAGCTCTAAAAGATCCACCACTGCAGCAGTAGCACAAATGCCCATGAAAGCGTCACCTTCGAACATTCCAGCAAGGCAGAAGGCCCAGCAACTCACCACAGAGCCACAAGTCCTTTTTCATCACTTCACTCCTCTGCTGATGCTGTCTGAGAGCTCAGCAAAACTCCATGCCACAAATAACAGCCTAGCTGCTAATGATGGGGTAGAGCTAAGTGTGTTTATCCCTTGTTGTCCCATCCTGGTGCAACAGAAATTCCTGCTAGAGGTGACCTGAGGAAGTCAAGTGAGTGGGATCCTGTGACCCTTTACTGAGGTACTTGCCAAACTAATAAATTTCAGTGGTACTGCTATGACATGATCTTGAATGGAGACTGAGAGGAGGAGCTGTCTGTAAGAGCCAAGCAAAACACTGTGGGCACACAGGAGAAGGAGCACCAGAGTTTGTTGCTTGGATGGTTTTCTTTAAATAGGCAGCTCCAAAAACTCCTGTGATTTTCACAAGGATTATTACAGTCCTATTAATACAACCCTGCCTAATGCTGATGAATCATCCATCCTGAGATCCATTTCTTGATAAGTTCATGGAAGACACAAGCAAGGGCAGGGGAACTCTCAGAGCTTCAGCCAGCTCTGCAGCAAGGCTATAGCCCAGAGCATGATGCTACCAGCAGCTCAGGTCCTGCAGCATGGCAGGAACAGGGTAAGGAGGCTGGGGACCAACCTACTGTTCCCAAAGCCAGGGCTGCAGGGAATCAGTCTGTCTCATCAAGGGGAATGACATGCAAACAAGAACTGAGAGAGAAAGGGGGAAGAGGCCACAGAAGGAAATGGAAGGCAATGTATGGGGCAGGAGACCAAGCAGGGCACAGGTAAGGAAAAGAGCAGGATGGGGAATGGCAACAGGACCATGATGAAGGAAGAAAAATGGATGGATGGACAGCAGACCTGCTCACTCACAGGAAAGGACAACAGGAACCCTTGCAGCTGTCAGTCCCGTATTGCTGCACACGTGCTTCAGCCTGTATTTCTACTGCAAGGTGCTCACATACGCTCTGGAATGGGCTTCCCCACATGAGGACTCAAAAATATACAAGCAATGCTATTTTTAACTTCACTTCAGATGGGAATGGGTAAGAAGTAATGATTTAAAAATCTGGGATAGCAATACTGCCGTTGCTGTATGGTTTGCAGATGCAAAGAGAAGAGGCCTGTGTTGTGGGGAAAGACACTGAACAGTCTCAAAAAGTTTGACAGACTTTTGCCTCTTTGTGACAAACCAGATACATTGGTGAATACACCAAAACCAACAAAACTATCACAAAGTTTTTCTACAAGTATTTTTCAGGTTTTTGAAGGGGAGAAAAACTCCCAATTCACTGTATTCATTTTCAAGTGATGAAGAAGTTATGTTTTTCAAAAGACTTTGTAAAAATTGCTTTAATTTAAAAATAATAATAATTATATATATATAAATATATATATGTATATATCCTCTTTCATCTTCTCCCTGTCCTAAAACCTTGTAAAAATATTTCCCTCCCTATCCTACAGATGTTCTCTTCTCCATAATGAGTATTTTCATTAGGCAGAAATAGGTGGTTTGCCATAATTTCATCCAATGGCTGCAAAAAGGAACATATGCCCAGGAACATAAGCAGCAAAAATGGAAAAAGGAAACTTTCTTTTTAATGGAGGCAAACCATGAAACAGAAATTCGGAAAATGTAACTTCAGTGGATCTTGTTCCAGTGGGAAACAACCTATATCTCTGGTAATCCCTGCAAATATAAAGAAAATAACTTCTTTGATTCTGGGAACTTCAGATTTAGGACTTTTCTGAGTTATGCATCCAAATGTCATTCCCAAAACAGAGATGCAGAGTTGAAACAAACAGAGTTGAATTGTGTTTCTTTTGCTTTCTAAGCTGTACATTTTCCTGAACAGCCAAGACAGCTATGAAATGACCTTAAAAAAAAAAAAAAGGTTCACTTAGACCCCACCAAGAACTCTTTCCCCTGCTCCCTCATAACCACACAAACCAAAGCAACCTCTTGCTCCAAGATGACCACACAGCCCCTGGCCTCTGGATGGCAGAGTCTGGAAGGACACCAAGGCAGGATGAGCTCTCATTCTCCCCAGCCCTCGGCTGAAGGCTCTGACTGCTGCCCTTGTCTGACTCTGTCACTCTGAGTGACCTTGTCCTGCCTGGGCTGAGCCAGCAGAGCTCTGGCCTTGCTCCTGGGGCTGCCAGAGCTCCCAGCTGGTCAGTCCCAGCACTGACCTGATCTCCCAGCTCTTCAGCCACAACCATGAGAATGCATGTGTGTGTATGCTCACATTTACTTATGTGCACATACAGGTGGATTTATACACATCCCCCAGCAAAAGCCTAACTTACAAGGAGTCAATTATCCACTGAGAGACTGCTACTAGAGAAGTTACCCAAAGAATAAATAACAAACTTGATGCTTTCTGCGCTAGTTTCCTCTGTGAAATACAGGCACGTGATATCCTTTTTTTTTTTTTTAAACAGCAGAAGGCTGTTTAGTTATTTTTCTTGTTTCACTTTCAATATTCTTCAGCCTTAGCTAATTTCACAGGCCAGGGAACAGAGATGATTCTATGATTCCACTGGATCTGGCTCAATAGGATTCTTTCCACTCTATTTCTCAGATGTACATTTGATTTTTCTTATGTTATCCCTGATACAATAATCCTTCAGCTTGCTGTTTTACATTGGCTCTTTTCAGCCCCTTGCTCGCCCCACAGCAGAGCTGGAAGGCAAGGAACTGAGGATCCCTGTTCTGAGCCAGCCCCCTGCATGTTTCTTGACCACGCTGGCTAACAGAGGTTCTGTTGTGCTCTGCATTGATAGAAATGTCCCAGCCAAGGGAGTGAAAGGCAGAGGACAGATTCATATTATACAATGTTAGTGCTATCAAAATACAGCTGGACCTAAAGAGCCTATTCAGAAGCTCTAGATCGTGCTTAAAAAGTAAATAAGGTGTCTCAAGCACAGCTGCCTTGAAAATGCAGCTTAGTGAAACATTTAAGACCATTTTACAAAGTAGTGTAAGAAGCTGGGTTTGCTCTCTTGGTTTCCTTAGGTGCCAAAAGAAAAATGGAAGAGATTAAATTTTAAATACTGATGCAGCATATTTGGTTAGACTAGAGAAATGCCATAATAGTATTTAGCCAAAAGCAAGAGGCTTGCAACTTACTGCCCTAGCTGATGCAAATTAGAGCTACTTTTAAAGTCTGTCATTAGGTGTGAAAACTACCCAGGCAAACAAACCTGGGCATCTGCACCAGTCCTATCCCCGAAAAAGCCCTTTATGGACCCTATTGCTGTAACTCTATAATCCCCTCACCTGAGAGCCAAGGTGATGAAATGTATGGACTCTGCCCACAGGGAAGAGAAAGATGCTGTTGTGTCTGCTCAGTTCTCATGTTACAAAGAAGCATTGCAGAAAGAAAAACCTTGATGGTGAAACAGCTCAAAGCAGCAGCACTCAATTCTTAGGGAGCTGTCCCCTCAGAATAACAAAATAGAGACAAGCATAACAGTGCCAGGCTCACATGGGGAAACTGTGAGAGCTCTGAACTCAGCTATTGCCAGTGACCAGAGACAGTACACAGACATCTTTGTGGCTCTGAAAAACACAAACTCCCTGCTTCCTCCCAGGAGGAGTCCACTCCTGACCTACTTTTGTCCAACAGACTTCATCAAGGCAGGAGATACTCCTTGCCTATGTATAGGAGATGACTGAGAAATGTGTCTGCACACAATTCAACACCAGCTTGTCCTCCATTAACCTTGCTATGATTTGCTTTTTCATCATCTTACAGTTCATGATTTCTCAATAATCATTGGACTTCATTATTAAATCCAAGAAACATTAAAAATGTTTAGCTTTTATCTCTAGGGCAATGTGAAAAAAGACAAGTTTATTGAAAAAAAAAAAAAGAGATGGGCTGATTGTGAGGGAAGAGCATTGCTGCTGCTAACAGAGGAGTGATGCCAGTGCATATGAGATGCCTTACCTTATCCCCTGGCTGTGGTCTCATAAGAGAGACTTGGTCATAGCCTCGTCGAACCAAAGCCCACAGTGCATCAAGTTTACCCTGCAATTAAAAATAAAAGACAAGATATGACCAAGAAATGTGGTGAAAGTAGCATGAGATTAAACAAGTGGGTTGGTACAGCTTTTCTGTATTAAGCTGTCCTCACACGCCCTGGCCTCTGTACATGTCTTATCTGGACAACCAGAAGTGCCCCAGTGGGGTAATACCCAACACACAGTAAGCCAAATACCCAATAGGATAAGAGTAGATTAATGTGAACAACTCACTTAAGAGGCACAATTAGAGAGGTATTATTTTAAAGTGCTGATCTTACTTTAGGTGTTACAAAAGGCAGAACAAAAGTACAGTACAGATGGGAAGAGAACTGAAGCATAAACAGCCACAAGATTACCTGCATGGACAGGCTTTAAAATTCACAGATGCTTTCCAGAAATGTTAAAGCACTGTTTAACTGATCTGTGAGTAAGCAAGGGAGGGGAAAGTGTCCACAAAGCATTCTTTTGGGACATGGCCATAGATTCCTGGGATGAGCATGGTGTGCTGCAGCCTTGACTGTGCTAGCCCTCCAGCTTCCTTCTCTGTAAGCAGACAACAGCTCTTCCCTGCTTTTAGGGTTGTGTGAGGATACATACATTAAAAGACATTGAAACACCAGATACTATAATGACATGGGAGAATTGAGGATGAAAATATGGAGAGACTGAGTGACTTGCCCAAAAATCAAACATTACTGTCTTGTGGTTGAACTAGGGGGAAACAGAGCTTGATTCCAACCCAAGCCCTTAACCACAGTGCAGTCAAATCAAGGACAGTGCCCTCTATCTGATCCTTTTCTGTGCTGCTTTGAGGTGGCACAAAACAGCATCTGCCCTCCCCTAAGGTTCAAATAATCTGCTGTTGCAAGAATACATGAAAAGACTCTGAGCTGAGGAAGATCTCTGCTCATGCCCTCTACTCTTCTCAAAAGTTGGTAAAATGGAGGGTCAGAGACATTACCTTGATTGGAGTGTACCATTTTCGCTGAGAAGGTGGTTTTCTCACATGGGGCTTCTTTGGCTTGGGTTCCCAAGGCTCATACTCCTGTTCTGGTAACTTAATAATAGCATTTTTGGGTTTCTCCAGTTTTGCTCCTTCCTCTGTTGACCCCTTGTCTCCCCATCGCACCTGATGTCAGGACAGGACACTGTAAGAAGGCACTTCAGCAGTCTCCACCAGGTGGTTTCCACAGATATTAAACTAGTTCCCATCACATGACCAAGTTCTACCAGGAATTAAGTCAAATTCATGAAAGCACCAAATTCCCACTGTAATCAGAAGTACACATTCAAGAATAAAACAGTCTCATTCAGAGACTGCTGGAACTACTAGCCTTTGCACATTCCAGTAATCTAAGGTGCTGTGGGAATTCACAGCATCTGGGGCAGATGAGAATCATTAAGGTTGGTAAGAGCTCTAAGATGATGGAGTTAACCCAGCACCACTAAACCATGTCTCAAGTGCCATATCCGCACACCTTTTCAACACTTCCAGGGATGGTGATTCCATTGCTTCCCTGGAGAGCCTGTTCCAACTCCTAATCACCCTTTCAGTGAAGAAATTTTTCCCAGTATCTAATATCTTAATATTAGATAATAGATAATTAATGGATAATAGATTGATAGATAATTAATATTAGATTTTGTTGTCTACCTTAGCTCAAGCAGAAAAATGACTCTGCATTCAAGAACAATATATGAACCATGGCGTCACAGTCAGCATATATTCTCAGCATCAAGGATAAAATTCTTCCAAGGAAAAGGGTTGAAGACATTAAGATGCAATACTTCATCTGCAGTCTTACAGGAACTTAATGAGAAGCCTCCCCTTAGAAACCAGGCACTGCATAGACAGCACCCTCAAATATAAAACCAGTGTAGCTTTGACTGAATTTCCTCTGACAAGAGAACTGGCTGCAACTGCATCAAAGGGTTTGGCCCATGAGATTAAAACTTCTTTTGGCGCTTACCTCATTTCTTAACCTGCAAAATTTCTCTGCCTCATAATGCTGGATTCATTTAATTATTCATGCAAAGGATAGCAGCTTGATGCCTGTCACTTGGACAGCAGGTGCCAATTAAGTAGACAAGCCCTGATTAAATCCCAGTCTTGGGTCCTCTTTCACATGAAAACATAGTGGTACAATTTTCAATTAAATGTGCTGGGGTTTACAACACTAAAAAATAAACCAAATACCTCCATCCTCTTAATCCCACCAACGCCTCGGCCTCCATAATAAGATGCATCCACGGTTGGCCACTTCTTCTTTGGCAATCCATCTTCATCATCTGAGTCCTGTGGGAAAGACAGGGAGATATTAATGCTGTTCTCACATAAAAAGCATAAACTGTGGAAAACAGCTGAACATCCTATGGCCCAATCCTTGGATATCTGGCTTTGTGTGTTATGCTTATTTGCTGACAAAAGGCAAAAAAGTCTCTTGTCTCTGCAGTTACAATTTTGACTAGGGAAGTTAGCAAGGATTGCTTTTCCTCTCTCCAGGCTGCTTTTATTTAATCAAATATTCATTGATTTGTAAGGAAAGGGAAAGTACAGATGAATAGTACATATACTGGCTTGCTACTGTGCTATGCAGAAAATGCAGTGATGAGTTAGCCCAAAGAAATAATTTATTAATTGCACTTTTAGAACTTAAAGTCACCTAACAGAGGGAAAAAAGTGACTATGGTTGTTTTCTAACATGTACAGTAATTTCACGACCATAAGGCGCACCGGACTATAAGGCGCACCCCCCGGGAGCCGGCACATTTTGCAACTTTGTAGATCAGATAAGGCGCACCGGTCTATAAGGCGCACCGGGTTTTTTTTTGCAGCGAGGCTCCGCCCCCAGCTCCTCCCGCGCGCTTGCTGGCCGAGGCCCCGCCTCAACCCAGCAGCCATTGGCTCCCAGGCCTGCCTGTACCCGGCAGGGCCGGGCTATGCCCACCGCCGCTCCGTGCAGCATCCCCAGGGCCCCGCTGTTCCGGGAGTTCCCTGGCGCTCCGGGTGACCCAATGCCGGCAGGCTTGCCCCGTGCCGCCGCTGCCCCGATTCCAGCTGCTTGCCCCCTCCCCGCGTGGCAGCCGCTCCGATTCTGGCGGCTTTCCCCCTCTCCGCATGGCGGCCGCGGTGATTCCGGGGGCTTTCGCCCCCCCCGCGCGGCGGCCGCCGTGTTTCCGGGGGCTTTCGCCCCCCCCCCGCGCGGCGGCCGCCGTGTTTCCGGGGGTTTTCGCCCCGCCCGCGCGGCGACCGCCGTGATTCCGGGGGCTTTCGCCCCGCCCGCGCGGCGGCCGCCGTGCTTCCGGGGGCTTTCGCCCCGCCCGCGCGGCGGCCGCCGTGATTCCGGGGGCTTTCGCCCCGCCCGCGCGGCGACCGCCGTGATTCCGGGGGCTTTCGCCCCGCCCGCGCGGCGGCCGCCGTGCTTCCGGGGGCTTTCGCCCACCCCGCGCGGCGACCGCCGTGATTCCGGGGGCTTTCGCCCCCCCCCCCGCGCGGCGGCCGCCATGCTTCCGGGGGCTTTCGCCCACCCCGCGCGGCGGCCGCCGTGATTCCGGGGGCTTTCGCCCCCCCCGCGCAGCAGCCGATCCGATCCCTGCGGCTTTCGCCCCCCCCCGCGCAGCAGCCGATCCGATCCCTGCGGCTTTCGCCCCCCCCGCGCAGCAGCCGATCCGATCCCTGCGGCTTTCGCCCCCCCCCGCGCAGCAGCCGATCCGATCCCTGCGGCTTTCGCCCCCCCCGCGCAGCAGCCGATCCGATTCCTGCGGCTTTAACACCCCCCGCAAGGGAGCCGTCCCAATGTCGGCGGGACGGCCCCGCGCGGGGGACGCCCCGAAGCCGGCGGGTCCGCCCCGCGCGGGGGACGCCCCGAAGCCGGCGGGACGGCCCCGCGCGGGGGACGCCCCGATGCCGGCGGGTCCGCCCCGCGCGGGGGTGGCCCCGAAGCCGGCGGGTCCGCCCCGCGCGGGGGCGGCCCCGAAGCCGGCGGGGAGGCCCCGATGCCGGCGGGCTCTCACTTCCGGGGTGGCAAATGTCGCAACTTTGTAGATCAGATAAGGCGCACCGGACTATAAGGCGCACTTCCGATTTTGGGGGGAGATTTTAGTCAAAAGGGTGCGCCTTATAGTCGTGAAATTACTGTACATCAGATCCATTTCTCGTGGCAGCTGTAACCAGTTATTCTACACTATTTGATGATGGAGTCTGTGGGGTCTGGCTCAAGCTGTACAGTTTGGAATAGAGTTCAGACAGGAGCATCTCACAATTGTCAGGGAGATCAGAACCTGAGCAATCATAAAGACTGAAGATTATTTTTCTGGAACATGTGAGAGTCTGAATCAGGAATTAACTTCAGGTTCATTTTTCTGTTCTTGCCTAACTAAAAGCTGACAAATGGTTCTGGTTCAACAAGCCTGGGAGCACATCTCCAGCTCTACCATCCTGAGCCAAGAAAAGTAACTGGGATTTCTCAGACTTCATATCATTCCACTAAGTTGAGGCCCATGAAAGTCACAGCCTGACACTCTCTAAGCAAACAGATAGCGGAGGAGAGGGCACAACAAGCCTCCTACAAAAAATTCATTCCTCAAATAACTGTACCTCATGTTGATATACAGATGTGCATGCTGCTCTTGGACTGGCCATGCACAGTGCCCTCTGCTACTGTTCCTCAGTACGTTTCTAGAAATACTACCTGAACTTTCTCTTTAATTAAACAAACAAGCAATCAATCAACCGAAAGCCAAATAATATAGAGACGTAAATTAAAGTAATTTCATTATTATAAGCCGCACCATTTTGACTAAAACTTTGGTCTGAACCCGAAGTGCGGCTTATAATCAGGTGCGGCTTATAATTGTAAAATTACTCTAGATGGCATTTTCATAAAATTGCCCTACGTGTTTCTATTGGAATGGAAAAGAAATTAAGAGCCCAAAAGACAGTAATAACTTTTTTAAAATCATGCTTTAATTTTTGTTTGTTTGTATTTACCTCGTCAGTTATGCCTTGGAGAAAGGTATTTCCATCAGTTATTCAGTGACATGTGGTCTCTCAGCTACAGTTCAACAGGTCAGTTCCTCCAACAAATTCTTTTGTATGGTCAGGCAAGACTAGAGCTGATATTTGCATTAACTGGTAAGGGGAGTTTGAGTTTGGGTTTTTTATTGTTGTGGTTTGGCTTTTTAGTGTTTGTTTTACCTTTTTTTTTTGTTCCTGTTATTTTGTTTTTATCCTAAATTGGGGAAATAAATATACAATGAAGGTATTGTGGTTTAGTGTTGGGTTTGGTGTTGTTTCAGTGAGCTTTTTTTTGAGAACACAACAAAACCAAATTTTATCCCATTTCATGCCACATCTAAATCAGTACCTAGTGAACTGCATCAGCATTTTTAATTCATTTATATTTGATTTCATTGTGAAATCAAACATATGTGAAATACTCATGAGTATTATATAAGATACTCTTCCTCTTCCATGCAATATAACACAGATTTCAAGTGCTCATGTCTAACAGTTCTTACTGCTGGCAAGCCTGACTCTAGCAGGACAGATTCAATAGTAACTGCTGATACTTTTCCAGTTGATAAAGGATTTATACCAAATATCCACTACACACAGCAAAGCAACATTAACAGCTACCACATGAAAATCTAATGCTGGTGCTTTAGAACAAGTTTTACACCTATATTCAGTTTAATAGTGGCAATACCACACTGTATCAGCTGAAGGGCAGGTCACCATACTTAGGGAGCCTAACACTAAACATAATGAAACCATTACACAGTTACAATTATTAAAATGCATGATTATTACAACCCATACTGGATAAAGACAAGGCCAAGAAAAGGGATGGATAACATCTGTATTCTTTGTTATTCCTGGAGGCTTACATCACTTCATTCTCTGACTGCATTTAGAATTACAAAGTATCTGGAATTTCTGCCAGGGGTGTGATATGCTCTCTGAAACCTCCTTCAAATGCAGCATGGCTGCAACTGCAAGCTTTGTGACAGCACTAATCACACTAACCCCAGCAGAAATTCTGGTGTGCATTCAGAAGTTAAAGGTCACAGTGCTGCTGCTCAGGACCAGTAACAGGATCACATACACGCTAGTGGTGGTCTCTAGCAACATCAAAACAGCAGCTGTGATTGCCTCCATACTTTCATGCCAAGTTACAGCAAGTTAACAGTAAACTGTGAGCTTCTCTTGTGGGTTAGGCAAGTATTTTTCTATTATTTAGCTGTCTATGCCTAGGAAAAAAAATAAAGGCAGGCATAAGTTTTCTCTGGAGGTGCTTTTATTTACTACTATTATTTTCATGAAATTGGCATGGTGAAACTAAACTGAGGTCAGAGTCAGTGACTTACTATCTCCAAAAGAGCTAAATACAATCCTGCCTCAAACAGCTCAAAACCTAAATGGAAAGAGGCTAAATGTCCTTCCAAAGGTCACTCTGCAGAAGAGCCACAGCCAGGGCAGGCTTTTGTCTCCTCTCCTGGAGCAAAGCCACAAGAATGTGGCCTTTGCTGTCCTTTTTTCCAGCTGCCAGACTGTTCCTTACTACCAATCTGGGCTAAACCCCTGCTGAGAACAATGTCAGCATTACTAGAGGAGGGACAGCTGTCAGCACAGCTTGAGAAGCAACGATTTGCTCACACACCTGTTTGATGCACAGCAGAAGGAACAAAATACCATAGGAACTGTTGGCCTGTGGATTTTGGAGTTATGCAACTGTTTTCACCCTGGGTGGAAGCAGTGTTGCTGCATGTATAGAAAGAGGCCAGAAGGCAGAAATAACTGTGGTGACCCAGAGGACTTCCTCTCACAGCCTGGAAGGTGTCATTAAGACACCTACAGGGCTGACATTCCTGGGCAGCACAGTACACCTACAGTGGCTGCAGGCAGTGCCACAGCTCACAAATAGCACTTACAGGCTCTGGAGGAGGCGGTGGAGGCGGCTCCTTGATCACCTGGAACAAACAAATCATGGAGAAATCTGAGACAATGGTAGGGTTCATCCATCTCAATACTATGTCCTCCCTGCTTTCTTGCCCATGCCACAAATGAGTCACTCTGTTTCATACCCCAATTCAATCCCCTCATTAGACCCATTGAAATAAACCCAGATGAGATGAAAAATACTACACAATTATCAAGTTAGTGCAAAGATATTATCTCAGAATCTTCAGGTCCTCTGAATACATTAAAGAAATCCCAACCAACAAAAAGCAAAAACCCCCCAACTCTTGTCTTTGAAGTGGACTGCAACAGCTTATGCACACATTAGTAAATCAATTCCACTGATTCCACATCAGTTCCACAAATTCCATCAATTACACTTTTATGCAGCAGGTTTCAAAGCTGGTCTAAAGGAGGTCTTGATCCTTACAGAAACTGAAGTCACATCCATGAGTTTATTTAAAATTTTCATTCAATGTAAAAATCACATAGGCCTTGAAACAATCAAAAACCCAGACGAGAGTAACTTCAATGTACACTTTAAGCAAATTGTTGAATCAGGGCTTTACAAATGGTGTGGGTTTTTTAAAGCAAGGTTAACCACCCACTCCAACACTCTAACTCTGTTATTCAAAAGAATAAAAAAACTGTACTTACCACTGTGCAGCAAAGGGGCCAAAACCACCACAGAAGAGCCAGAGCCAGCAGTAGAAAGAGAATCAGAAGAGCAATGAAAAGGATGGTCCCAGTCAGCTGCAAGCAAGATGATTATTTCTGAGTTACCTTTGTATGTCTCAAAGAAGGCAGGAGTCCTGAATTACACATTTAGAGTCAGCTTTCCCTCACTACGAGGTCTCAGGTAGATTGTGCAATCAATCACTGTTATCATTAGGATCATATCAGTATCTGAAGTCACAAAATACAGGAAGCATCTCCTCTTTGCAGTGTGTATATGTGTAATTTATCTACGAATTTATGGTGTGTTTATAGTCCACTAGATAGCAGGAAACTAGAGGAAAGCCTGGGGCAAAGGAGAATGTGAAAAGAGCTTAAAGAAAGGTCAGTCAATCAGGCTGAGGAAAGAAGAGTTGGCTAGAGAGTTGGTTGTAAGAGATTTTTTAAAAATAGATGGGATAAAGGGAAATAAGCCAAATTCCAAAAGTGATTTCTATATGATAAAGTCCATGAGATTTACCTTAATAAATCTGAAACTACTTGCTGAATTTCCTTGACACCAGAAACCGATGCTTAGCCCTTTCTTACAACAGGGATTCCCTTCACCATTCTAAGTGAATTTGTTTTCCCCAAAGACAATGAAAAGGTTGAGGGAGGAAAGAACCAGCTGGTAAGAGCTTTGCAAAGTCTGGGTGAGATCTGAATGACTGACTTAGGTGGTACCTAGGTCTCTCTCAGGCCAATTCCTAGAGCTGTTAGGATTGACATGTTCAATTTGGGACTAACATAAACCCAGCTCCTACTCCATGCTTTTAGGCAGGTAACCCAGTGTCCCATACCTGTGTCACAGCATCACCATCCCTACACTGCTCTGGCTTTTTGTTATAGACACAACAAACCAACATGTTTTAGGATATTCTACGTGTCTCACCCTCCTTTGGCCAGGGAGCAGCTGGATTGGTCCAACATGTGCCCGACTCCTGCTCAAACAAGTCCTGCTAGAGGACACAGTACCCAGCTGCAGCTCAGTGCTAAGCCACCTCTCTGGCCCTCCCATGGCCCCATATATAACTAATGCATCTGAAAAGCAGATACTCGAAGAGAAATGAATTTCCAGTCAAGTCAGTTTGCTGAGAAAAGGGTGAGTAAAAATCAAGCATAACTTTTAGAAACATCACTGTCCTCCTTACAAACAAATCCAAACACAGTAGCAATGCAGTACCACTGCTACTATTACTCCAAACACACATTACCTCCTTGTTTTGCAGCCTTTGTTCCCAGGCATCACTTTTCCTGTGCTAACTGCACATATAAATTGCTGAGACATTTGCCAGCAGTAGCTCGGGAGCTGCTGGCAGCAAGAAGCTGAAGAGTCTTCTTCTAATGATTTTAATGCTACAAAGCACCATAGTGAAGCTGGACTTTGAAAAGAAAATAGCAGACTTTATGCAGCTGAACAGAAATAAGCACGAGGATCACACAGAGGCTTTAGGATTATAGTGAAGATACTTACTGTACAGAAAAGACAGAAGGACCAGCTGGGGAGGAGAGCTGAGCGGGCCAGCTGACTGCCACCCACAGAAAAGGAAACAGGAGAGGAAAGGAAATGGAGGCAGTCTAAAACGAGAAGAATGAAATGCATGAAATTAGAACAAAGTTGGAAACTGAACTGCCAACTCCCTGCTTATGGGACATAACAGGAGTGAGAGAGTGTTTTTCTATCAGCTGCAAATCAGGCTTCCTGCCTCCTTCACATTCAATCTGCAAGAGGCTGGTCGAAAACTGTCAGAGATTGACATGACTGGAGATTGAATTCCTCTTTTTATCCTAAGGCTACCAAAAGAAAAAGCTTCTTCCATCCATGCTCTGGCCTTTAGGAATCCCGCTTAGGGTTGAGACTTCAGTCTTCATCAGAAACAGATTACATATGGGTAACTAAATGCACCAGTTAACACTTGTGTTTCACTGCATACTTGAAAGGTTTTACTGTACCTGAGGTAAAAGAGTGGAATTAAATGTGAAAATATCAGGCCTCTGTATGGAAAATTTGCAAGAAATTTTTAGCAAAATAGAAATAATCCCATAAAGAAAGAAATGCATCTCTGCTATATTGTGCCCCTGGAACCCACAGTTCCATCATTCTGGTGTGGTATTTCCCACCTTCACTGCTGCAAACATAAAAAAAATAAAATTTACAAGTTACAGTCGCCTCAATCTGCATTCGTGCCCTTCTGTTCTTAGCTGTCAAAATAGCCAACAATGATTACAAACCAATATGACAGCATTTGGCATAGGCTATAAAAGTCCTTTAGATACTAATAACAATGATACAAACTGCTATCAGGTACTTCAGTCAACTTGGTTTAGACCACAAGGTCACATATTTAATTACTGCATTTCCTCACACCAGCTATGGGCACTGCCTTATTTCTACCCCAAGGCAAGGAAGACAACTCTTTATCTATTAGTCAGTTTCCTAATTTTGCTTATTTGATTCTAAAAATCAGATTTTGCTAAAGGATCACTTGTAGTTGTTTGTCCCTGACACTCTACCTGGTCTTTTTGACCACATGATACAGGACAGACATCACTGTCCTTTCCTTCTGTGGCCTTTCCAAATATACGTCCTAACAGTTGTACCTTCTACCCCAGATCCCATCAGGGACCCCAAGGCTCAAAGTGTTGCTCCCTGATGCTCCTTCAATCATTTTCTCAGATCTCCTTCTGATAAGATCCTAGTTTTGATGATCTCTCTCCTGGGGTAGGAATGGGCAGGGTGCCTCTTATTCTAATTCTTTACTCAGAAAATCTTTTATAATCTATCCATTATCACTAACAAGTTGATATTAAGTAGCCCTGGTTATTTCCCCAAGAGCTGTTGGGATCCAGACAGCAGCAGTGATGCAGAAGCTGCAGAGAGGCCATGCTCACTCAAGGAGGCTTTGCCTGAAGAACAACCATTTATTTGCAAGGTCTCATGGTTCCTCTGTCAAGCTCCATTGGAGTTACTTACACAATGTGTGCTGGTGATGCTGACAGAGCTGGAGATGAACGTTAGCCCATTGTTCATGCTGACTTGTAGGAAAACCACCCTAAAGCACAAAACAGATATGTTTATTTTTAGTGTGTCTTTACACCCATTGTTACCTTTACTCCGTCTCTGGTTTAACCATTGGTTTATGAGCATGCCTGGAGAGCACATCCTGTTGAGTCAGGGCATTTTCATGGCCTCAGGCACTTACCTGAATTTGCCTCCCTGCTTGCCCAGCAGTCACCCTTTCTGTGTTACCTTAGTTGAGCTGGGACATATGCTCTTTATTAAAAAAACCCCATCCCACCTGGGGCAAAGGGCACTAGGACACTGAAAGAAAGCCTCAGACAATAGCAATACTACTGTAGATAGCACAAGAAACTTTAAGACACTTTTATTTATTTAAAGAAACCCTTCTGTCAATGAATCAGAATGTATTCTTTTGTATCCAAGCAAATCCACTGAGATCAAGAAGGGTAAAAACACTGAAATGCCAGTGAAAGTCAAGAAGAATCTTCCCCAGCCATTCTCCAATATCAGAGCAAGGGTCCAAGGGAGAAAAAAAAAAAAGTAATAATAAAAATAATGAGAAAACCACACCAAATTAATTTCCTTCACTGACAAACAGAAAGGGGAAGGGAGGCATTCACCTATAGCCCCAGTACAGCATTTAAGTTCCTGTAAGATCACCTATGGAAAAGGTAGGGAATTTTGCCATATCTCCCAAAAGTCTACTGGATTAAAAAGGCTGAAAAACATCAACACTAGATACAGCAGAGTAAAATATAGGAAGCAACATACACAATAGCAGCAAAGGAATTCAAACCAAGCATCTCATTTCCACCAAAATTAAAAGTTTTTCTTGAATTTATTACCTTTTGGTCTGAAACAACAGAATACAGGAAGAGAGGAGGAATCACAATTCTGTGATTCTATGATATGGGGCCAAGAAGACCTTTGGTTAAACTGTGCTGAAGACCCAACATTAAATAGAGCTATGCTGGCTCATACTAGGAAAGGATTTGGCACAAAGGAGATGGCTGCAATATGCCACACACGCACACAAATTAATTTGCCACACTTTGGGCAAAATCCTGAGCCTTTGGCTCAGTAATGGCAGCTTAACCCAGAAGTCCACTCTCTCAACACAGGCTGGAAAGCAATACTCACTGTCCAGCATCTTCTATCACTGGGGCAGGGCAAAGCAAGTACGTGTCATGAACAAAAGTCGGCTTTTCATCTGAAAAGAAAATAATATAACTATCAGGGATGAAAAAAATAAATTATTTCAAGCAGGCCACCCCCTTGAGAAGTGCTGACACCAATGACAGCCACATATGAACTCAATATACTGGCAAGTACCAATATTCCCCAATGGTGCTGATCACAAATCCAAAGTACTAGAAGAACCATTCATGTTGATGCCAACATGATGCTATCAGGCTAGAGATACCACAGCTGAGAATTGGAAGTTTATCTCTGTTCCTGACAGCAGTGGTCAGCCATTTGGAATTTAGCTTTGAGCAGTATTCATCATGACTATCTGAAAATTACATGCAACCTCTCCTCACATTGAATAGTCTGACCCCTCAAGTTACTCAAGGGCTCAAAAGTTTAGAGTTTGATTTTTGTCTGCCCATGTCCAAACATACACAGAAGAGAATCCAAGGCCGCACTGTCTGAGCCCAAGAAAAAGGAAGGAGAGGAATGATGAAATGGAAAAATACAGGGGGAAAGAAACCAAACCCAAGAGATGGTTGGTCATTGGAAATAGGCAGAGAGGGGCCATGACAAGAGCACACATCTTCCCATCTCCTTGCACTCCACTGCTCCACAATTCAGCAGTGTTAATCCTGTTGCTTTCAAAAGTCACATCCAGAAAGACAAGTCCTGTGAACACAGACAGGAGGCCCAGCAGTAATCCTGCACTGCCACTCCACCAAAAGTGTGGGAGCTGAGGCACAAGAGCAGACACATCACTCCAGTGACTATAGCTCAGCTCTGAATGGACAGCAAAGCAACTGTGCTGCCAGCCTGCAGAAAGAGTGGTCTATGAGAGTCAAACCCAAGGGAATAAAGGGCTGACAAAGGCTGCCATCTATTTATACCTTTGAGTATACTATTTATACTCTTTTTATCTAGGGAAAAAAGTAACTCAAGCAACAACAGATCTAAGAGTTGTTCCTTCATGCTCCCCCACTTCAAGCACATCTGAAGACAGAACTCATTTCCCTTCCTTGGCAGAGATGAGGGCATATCAGTGATATGTTTTAGGAAGGGGAAAAAAAGTCAGCATGGATCAGCATCTCATGACAACATCTGTTGCAAACTTAACCCAAGGAAAACACAGCATGGAGTTGGAATGGAATCAGAGTAGTTTTCCTCCTGTGTATTTCCAGGCCCAGGTCAGCACTCACAGTGTGAAGCCCAGTCAAGGTGCTAATGATTTGAGTCAGGGAAGAGAAAGCAAAAAATCTGACTAACTGATAAACCACAAAAAACAAATCCTGGTTAAAGCATATCTGGAAGTGGAATAAATGCAAGACCACCAGAGCTGACTGACTGCAGCATCAACATAGACAAGTGGGATGGAAATGAAGGAGCAATTCATGTGTTCCCTCTTGTAAGTGAATCCCCTGCTTGGGAAGGCACCAGTCTGGCCATGGCAGCAAATGAAAGCCTCTACTGTGCTCAGGCCACAAGGGTGGCATATATGAAAAAGGAGCAGGGCTCCTCTCCCCACACCAGGTTTCATTCTGGCTTTTTAGGAATGAGAGAGGACTAATGAGAAACTGTACACTCCATCTTTTTTTGGCCATTCAGTCCTTTGCCTGGCTGTTGAGACAGCAAACAAAAGCACAGCACAGCAATGACAGGGACTTTCCATGTTACACAGTCACTGTGATGGGACCAGCAACTGGTGTCAAAGAGGAGCAGCATGTACTCAGGAGACCTGGATTTATGGCAATTATCTCCTGAACTGTGAATAAAAACTCTGAAAACAGGTTTCCAGGGGATCAAGACAGCAATATTTCTTTTATTGGGGATGAAAAAGGGACTAGGAAGTAATTTTAAGTTTCCATGTTAAAACCTGATCCCCAGTACTCTCTTGCTGCATGCAGCACCCATGTACATCACTGCATTGGTGCTAAGGTCACTGTGCAGCAGCATTTCCCATGTAAGCACCCACTACACAATGCCCACAGGCCACTGCACTGAATAAGGATGAATTTCAAGCTTCTTTAAAATGGACATCTCTACCCCAGCTCCCTCTCACATCTGCTGCAAGGACTCCCTTTAACATGAATGAGAATTGGCCCATGGTCCATGAGGTGACACAGCCACAGGGGTCACTGCAATCCACCAGCCTGCAAACTTACTGATAGTGAGGCTGTCATTGAGCTTGAAGCTGCAGAGTACCTGGTCGATATTTCTTGCATGATAAAAGCCGTTGCCTCTTACCACAACTTGAAAGGATTCTGTAAGCAAAAACACAGCAGAGTTATGATTTATTTATGAGAAACAACTCAAATACAGCACTTCTGTTCGGAGTGACCTGAATTAAAACATGGCAGTTGCTGCTCTCTGCCCTATGCCTGATACAAAAAATATACACACACACTCCCTCTATTCAGCAGCCATATCCAAGAGTGCTACAGTAGTGGCATTAGTGCTTCAGAGTCTCCTCGTTGTCTCAAGTCAGCTTCCACAAGTGTAACACAGAAATTCGATGCCTTTAAGGTGCCACAGTAAACCTAAGTCTGACTTGACTGATGTTATCTCATGGTTCCTCCATGGCTTTTGGGACAGATACCTTTGCTAACCACCTGTATTCGTCCTTCCCGCTAATCTTCATGGCAGATGGCACCAGGCTTTCAGCAGAGCTCTATTCAGGAAGATGCTGACAGACAGAAATCCCCTCCTAAACCTCCTGTGACTCAGAGAGAAAGTTTTGCCTCTGGTACAAAACCTGGGAAAAAAACAGTGTTCCTGGAGATCCCTGTCACAACTTCTGTTGCTTTAGCCCTGACAGGGAAGGCACCTATAAGCAACTATGTTTTGTTCATTCAAGCAGCAGAAGCAGCAGGAAGTTTGGGCTTTTCCACAAGCATTCCAATAGCCTTTTTACTGACAAAGCAGTTTTGCATTTGAGTAAAGCTAGTCCAGGAAGGGAGATCCCAACTGCTCAGGCACCATTGATCATGTTGCAGTGCAATGAGCTTACTGATAAGCCTAGAAAGTAACTCTGTTTATTGCCAGAGATCAGTAACACCTGGCTGAGTATCTACGAGAAGTAGAAATGTGCAGAAGGGAAGTGATAGAGAGAAGTAGAGGTAGGATTGCTGAGCTTATGCCTAGCATGAAAGCACCTGGTGTCACCATACCCCATACAGTTAGAGACAGGAAAGGTCACTTGAGGAAGAAAAGTATTAAGAAATCTATTTTTTCTCCTCAGCTTCTCCCCAGCAAGCTTTTAAAGCTATTCCTTAGTAACCTACATAGTTAGCACTTCTCCTCAGAGCTCTAACAACACAAAAGTTTGGTATCCTTCTCTCCCTTTTACTGTGCACAGGTAAAGCCCAACAGAGAGCCACAGTCCCCTTTCTGCTACAGTGAGCCTGAATTGCCAAACTAGGCACAGGATGCACCAGGAAGGGAAGTGGGAAGGGAAACTTCCCTCTAGGACACAAAAAGCCAGTGTGGCTGCTACACTGACCACAGAGATAACATCTTTAATGTAGGCAAGTGGAGAGACACATTACAAATTTGTTCTGTCCCCAGTACACTTCTGAAACTCCCTTTGATACTGCACGCAAGCTGACAGCTGAGATCACTGGCACACAGTAAGGGAAAGCACAGAAATTGCACTTTCCTGCATGAATTTCCTACTTTAACCAAATCCTCACAGGGCTCTCACACCAGCCTCTGAGCAGGGTTGGAGACCAGCCCAATACCCAGGGTATAACAGAACAACACAGGACCAATTAGTCTTCTAGCTTCACATTGAAAAATATGAATAAATTATATAGTACTCCACTAGTAGCAAGTAAAACCATGAACAGTCTATATGCATCTTCAATTATACTTCAATGAACGTACTAAAAAGGAGAGCAAAACAATGTTGGTAGGATTGAGGGGAGCAGTACATGATTTTTAGTGATAAAAGATTTAGCTTTTAGCAACACTCCATACAAGGCCATGTTATTTGTGCAACAATGGAGAAAGGAATAATTGTTGGATAACATTTCACAAGGTCCCCAAGGTGGCTGAAATACATTCAGCCTCTTTTGCCTGCACTTTATTATCAAACCTACTGCAAGGCAAGCTAGCACAGGGATGTAAAATGCTTCACTTTTTTGTACAAACAGCTTGTTTTTGTCAAAAACACTCTCACTCATTGCCATTATCACTGTTTTGAGATCTAATACAACTCCAGGTGAATTGGGCTAAGGCACTTACAAATTACAATCGTACATGGAAATCCACACTCTGGTTTTCATCGTGGTAGCTTGCTCTAGAGCAGGGCTCTGAACTGACAAAAGCCACAAGGTACATGGGAATCAAAGAAGATATTTTGGGAGGAGAAAAAGAAAGTATCTACTGGAATGCATTTTGAAATGTAATATGTGCTTAGGTACCTTGCTGAAGAAAGATGATAAAAATTTGAGATCTCAATGAGCATATCAAGAACCAAATACACAAATCCAGCACCAGGATTTGGCCTCTTTTTAATGGGAAGTCCAAATGAAGCACATAAAAAAATTGAACCACATTACATATGGAGTGGCACTTTAACTGTCCAGTTAGCTGGTTGTCACTGGAGGTAATGAGCATTTCTTTAAACAAATGAAAATGTACTGTAGGGCAGATTCATCTGCTTCTTACTCCAATAAGGATCTTGAGTTACTCTTAGATTCATGCCTTGAGCCATTCCACATCTAACCCAGCTGCTATGCTGAGAATTATGAGCATCCCTTTTTTTGCCAGCAGAGCTGAGAGTCATGACCAACCCTGAGGGCAACTGGGCCTCTGCCACCCACCAGAACTACCTGCCTGGGACCACACACTGGCAGACTTTCTTGTAACCAGCCCACTTCACAGCACCTTGAACACTCAGCCAAAATTATAATTTTTCCCCATCTCAATTTTATATTTTAAAAGAAGCTTGATAAAACTGCACTTCAATTTTTCTTCCCCTTCTCATGAATTAATGGCCTTAAAAGGCAGCAATAGCAAAAGTTTAATTGGTGGCTGTTTCAGTGGCTTGAAAAAGATGCCACAAGTAAGAAAATTTCAACACAAGACATCAAAGGTAAAAGCCACATGTAGAAGTTTAGCCTTGTCAGGACAATTTGCCTCTCCTGCCGTTCTTTTCACTGTGACTGCTGCTCTGCACAGCCAGTTGTGAACAAGTGATTGGGTAGTAACCTGTCCACCAACACAAGCTAAAAATACACATTGCAGGGAAATGTAAACAGCTGGAGCTGTGTTTGTTGTTGCTGTTCAGAGCCTGCCCCCTCGTTGCTCTGGAGCATTAACATGTTCTGGGTGATGCTCTGTTGAAATGGCTAATTCCATTTAATTTTGCACCCTGGCTCTGGCTGCGTCCTTTTCTTCCTTAGTTACTGTCAGATCATGGCTTGCAGCTTTTGACAGGACAGCGAAGGGAAAAAGGTCAGCGCTGCAATAACCGGGCGGCGCTGGCAGCGAAGGGTAGGTTGAAGCTGGTGTGCACTGGCCGTGCTGTCGGCTCCGCTTCTCTGCCTCTGATGAGAAGCTGACTGCTTGCATCCACACCTGGTAGTTGATGTGGCCAGTAGGATGCCACATCCAACAAAACCTTTCAATCACATCTGTGTACCATAAGCATAATCAAAGCAATGATGCTGTCAAACGGGATATGAGGCTCCTCTGATTCTGCACTGATAGCCTGTTTACAGGCTGCATGTCTTGGTCACTTTAAATCAGAGGGAACAGGAAGGACCCAACTACACTGCTCCCTCCACACTGGGGACAATGAATTTGCAGGGTCAAAAAGCATTAAACATCAGATAGCTGTCACAATATGACGAGATCAATTTGTAACTGGATTTGCCACACAGCTTTGTCACAGAAAGCCAGAGTCCCAAATGGAATTGTCAACACATAGAAATTGTTCCATTAGCATTTTAGTAAACCTCTGGCAAGTCAAAAATGAAGCCAAGATCACCAGCAATCACCAAGGCAGTAGTAACTATGACAACACTTGCAAGGAGTGGCTCAGACCCTGCTTTAAGCCCTGATCATAACTTGTTTCTACTGAGCCACACACAACCCTCATGATCTCATAGCAAATTGTAAAAATTACTAGCAATGCTAAATAAAGGCTAAACCAATTATCACCTCCTCATTCAGATAAGTTTCATACAAAAAGCGTGGACCAACACATTTCAAGGCTGTAAACAGATAAGAATCTTTGCTGGAGAATGTGATAATATATTCCACTCTCTCCAAAGGTCCATTATTTTTCAATCATAATAGAAATTTTCATTTCAAAATTATGTATTTAAACAAAAAACCACTCCTAACCTTAAAGAGGAGGAATGGCAAATTTCTAGAAAATGTTATGTTCTAATTTTCAGCCAGTGGATGTATCCACCAAGCAAGTGTGTACATATATGTTGATGTAGGTTTCAGTGGCTCTATATGTTGACAGAATAATACATTATCAACAAACCAAATCAGTAATTACATAAATATAAAATGCATAAAATTCTGACATTAATGCAAAAAATGTGAAGCCTATGAAGTAAAGTCCAAATGAAGCACATAAAAAAATTGAACCACATTACATACACAGTGGCACTATAATTGTCCAGTGAGTTGAACTCATGATCTGGATTCACACTACCATGAAAAAAAAGTTGTTTAATCCCAGGAGATTGCTTCCAGGAGGCAGTTCTGCACACAGCTATACAGATGAGCCTCTGGTTGTGTTGAAGTGGGATAATAAAGGATAATAAATCTAAGCACAAATGTAAATATTTGTAGCCTCATGCTGTAAAACCTCTTGCAGGAGGTAATTTCAGCTGTGGCTTGCAGGATAATAATAAATGCTACTGATTCTTAGTGCTAAAGACTTTAATACTTTAAATATAATGGTATACAAACAGTGTGCATCACATGGAGCTGCAGTTTTGGCTTCCTCCCATTTTCAAGCTCTCTGCTGTTACAAACAAACCTTCAAGCATGTAGAGATTGGGCAGCAAAGCTTCACCATGAGCCAGCCCTTGGTCAAGGGGGACAGAGCAAACCTCAGAATTTAAGTGAAAAACGTGCCAGTACCTTGCTGAATCATCAGCACTACACAGAAACTGATTCTGCCCCATTTATACCAGTCTTGTTTGAAAGTCACAAAGACAATAAAAAATTCTACAGATCCAAGTAATGTAACAATATTGTCCATTGGGTTTTTTTTAAGGCAAACTATTTTTAAAATGTACTTGTGGAATTTTAATCACATTTGTCATAAACTTTTTGCCTAGCAAGCTTAGCAAAAAATGGTTTGAACACATTATCCTTTGGGGAAAAAAAAAAGAAACTTTACTCTTTTTGCTGGAATACATTAATTTTGCTGAAAGGAAATTTTTTTTCTTGAGAATTTATTTTCTCAAATACTCCATAAAAATATTTTCAACATTCCATTTGAAAAACATTGTTTCAAATTCAACTTTCCAATATTTGTAACACTGTCCCAAACAATTTCAAGAATACTACTGAAACTCCTCCTATTGGATCACTCACATTTTTATGTAACCAAAGGCATTTTTCTGGAACAGGATGGCTTGTAATAAACTTAACACAAAAATTTGTCAAGTATACAATAACTAAGCAAAAATAGGAAAGTATCATTATGAAATAAAAAGCTTTAAATGTCAAAATTTTAAAACTTTTTTTAAAATCAACTTCACAATATTTTTAAAAGTAAAATCATTGCTTTAAATTTTCTACAGATGAGATTTTACATCCAGTCCACAAAAATATACATAGGAATGATTCAAGAGACACAAAGATGTTTCATGTTAAATTGAAATAATCAGGGTAAGATCATATTGTGATTGACATGTGGAAATGAAGAGTGAACAATTTTTCTTCTGTGATACTTAATTTTTCCTGATTTTCATATTTTATGTTTTCAAGGTCAGCTTTCATGCATGATTACCGTTTTTATGTGCTCCTTTTTACAGAGTACAAGGAAATGAACACAAGAGACTAACACTAGAGCTAAATAACCACGCTGAAAACTGTACCTTCCAGCAAACTTATGGTGTCACTCTTACTCTGCTGCAATAGCCTCTAAAATAAACACAGCAAGAGAATTGCTAACATAAACCAGAACAATCCAAGTTAAATATACTAGATATGAAAGGCAGGAAATTATCTACAACTCCTCTGGGTATCCTTCATGTTTACCATAAAGAATAATGGTTCTTTCAAATAAGTAAAACATTAGCATTTTGGAAAACACAAGAGGTGACTTGGCCTATGCAGCAGATTATGTTTGGTTCAATCAAATTTCTGCAAATGTTTTGCAAAATCTTGTTTAACTGCTGACAAGTCATAGCAGATCCCAGGAATGCAGTCTTTCCAGAAATTTATGAGATATTGCCTTTGGACCCTAAAACACCTCTGTCAGTCTGGTTTTAGATTACAGTAATTTCACAACTATAAGGCGCACCGGATTATAAGGCGCACTTGTGGGTGTCGGCAAATTTCTGAACTTTTGCCCATATATAAGGCACACCAGACTATAAGGCGCACTTTTTTTTGCAGCTTCCCCCGCACAGTTGCTGGCTGTGGCCCTGCCTCCACCCGGCAGCCGCGGCCCTGCCTCCAGCCAGCTGCCACAGCCCTGCCAGCTCCTCCCGCGGTTCGCAGCTCGCACTTCCGGGCTGGCAAATTTCCTAACTTTGTCCATATATAAGGCGCACCAGACTATAAGGCGCACTTCTGGGTTTGGGCCAAAATTTTAGTCAAAAGGGTGCGCCTTATAGTAGTGAAATTACTGTACTTTTCTTGTTTCTTAGATTTTTTAAAAGGTGGTAGCCCCAGTTTGCTGAGTGTTGCCTCTGTCAGCTCTCCAAACTGGTACTCAGCCACAGCAGCTACAAGTTTATTTTCAGAGTGTTTTTCTCAAGCTGAGAAGGAACATGTAGGGCTTTAGCTATGGCCTGAGAGGATGCTCTAACACATCCACAGGCTTCAGCTCCAATACCACATTAGGTATTTACTGACATTTCATTAGTGTCATTCATTTGCCTATACACACTGTTCTTGTGGAAACTTACCTCCTGCACAAACACTGGATGGTTCAGCTGCCAGGATCTCAATGCAAGACTTCTTCAGAATCTAAAAGATGTACATAAGGGCAATTTTTGGTAACCATTTTTATCTGTGCTTTATTATTGCAGGAAAGGGCACCCTTTACTGTGTTTCAGAATTTCCAACTTACTGAGTCAATGGTTCCTCTTAGGGCATAAAAGCCTCCCTTAACTGGAAAAACATGATCGATGCTGTCAGCAATCGTTGACAGCTGCAAAGAAAGACAATCATAAATCATGGGGAAAACAAAATTACAGTGAGCAAAACCAGGCCCTTTCATACTCGCTAAAAGACATCGCAGTAACACGAAATGATTTATGCCTCAAGTAATTAAATAAATGCTGTAACTTGTGCAGTAACATAACAGAAAAACACAAGAGAAAACAAGCAAGTTACCTGAGTTTCGTTGAAATCTTTCACTCCAACACAATAAACAATAGCTCCAAAGCTTCTGGCTCTGTTGGCCTAAAAAACCCAAGAACTTCCATTAAGTGCAAAGCTGTATAATCAGTGGAGCCAGCAGTAAATGTGTACAGGTTTGACAAAAATTAGTTTGGATAAAGATGAAAGTGACTTACTTCTTGTTCTGCATAATAAAACTGAGCATCCTGCAACTCGCCATCCGTCAGGGCAATGATGACACTGGCGGTCCGGACTCCTGCATGGAGGACAGTTTACAACAGATTGCACACACATGGCACAGGATCCAACAGTGGGAAAAAGGTCTGGAGTGAGGCAATCCTTTTTACTGACAAACACACACACACCCACAAGGCCAGACTCCCAGCCTGATTTGTATGGACTTGGTGACACACCAGCTGAAGGCCAGATGCAAGACCTGCAATGAGCCAAAACCTGTGCACCTTCAGGTCACCAGCATCTCTGGGTGGGGAGTGCTGCTCTAACAAGGTCCACACACTGACTTCTCTGTTGTGAATAAAATAAAGCAGCTACCAAGATTACAGACAGAGCTTTCACGTGGAGAACTGACTGGGTTTGAAGAAGGGCAGCTTTCCTCTCTTCTCTTGACAAATTTGTCTCTACACAAACATTGTCCAGAGACTGTGGTAAGAGATTAAGAGATAGTTCTGCAAAAGGAGCTTTCCTGCCATCCTACCTTTCCCTCCAGCAGACTTTGAAAGGGCAACCCCACTGAATGTGGCATGAAATGGGCTTCTATGGGAGATCAGCCCTACAGTTCTCAAGCAACAAGAACTTCCAGTGAAATTCATAGGAATTCTGAGCCTTAAGATCAAGTCCATTAGAAAAAAAGTCATGTCTTGTGATATAATATCTCATAACCCATTTAACTTACATGAAAATATTGCATAGACTGCAGAGATTTATATATGTAATGCAGTATAGAATGCAATCCTACCTAGAAAAATGTTGTTAACAAAAAAAAACCTGTTAACAAAATTAAACCAAATTACCATGCAAACTATGGTTCAACCAACCATTCTGAGTCCATAGTTCTTAAGCAAAGTAACAGATATGCATACATGTTACTTTCAGGCAAGTATTTGTTATTTTTTCAAAATAATCTGTTACAATTTCAAGTGTCTTCCACCATACTGTCTGAAATTACAGATTGATTAGTTTTGACAGGTTTCTTATGCCACGCAGTCCTTCCCATGTCATGTCAGACACAGACATAAATCTTAAAAAAATGACCTGCAACTTGGAGGAAAAAATAGCTTGGATTCCCTTTTTTTTTGTCTTACTGTGCCCAGCACCCTTGAAAAATGCTGAAAAAAACTGGAGATCTTATTTTGTTTTCTTTTCAATGCTTGTTTCTTCCGGTAGTTTAGTTTCTAAATCCAGTTCTCATCTACTCTTTTTCCTTCCTAATTCAATTTGCAGAATACTTGATTAGTTCTTAGATATAAGCTATGAAGTAAAATGGTTTTCCCTTCAGGACTCCTGATTTTACTGGCAGAAATGCTGCAACAACGTGCAGAGCCTGCTGCTCCTACACTCACAGTCTATTTTAATACAAAGGCACCAATCTGTTTCTGCATCTTCCAAAGAGACCATTAGCCCACAAATGAGAACAACCTCACACCAGGGTACGAACTAGGCAAGGCTTGTTAACTAACTAGGTCTTTTGGCACAGACAAAAAACATACACACTTTCCTCTCAAAATTTAGTGAAAATGCATGTTTTAGCAACTCAGAATATGAACACAGATCATTCACACTGAAGCAAAACTCTCATTTGCAACTACACTAGTGAGAACAAGGAGGTGGGACCACAAAGCAGAGAGGGCTGAGTGCACCAGGACAGAAAGGAGCAGGAAAATGTGCATATTCCTGTCTCCTGGTGCATGACGGGCAGCTCTGGCTGCTATGGTTTGGTCTGCATTCTGCAGTGGTCAGATCTGGGATCATACTGGTCTTCTCTGATCTCAATAAACCATGAATCATGCATTTAGAAGTAGGGTTGTAGTCAAAATGGAATGTGGGATTGCATAACAGCGCTCCTTCTCCAATACTTCTTTCAGCGGGTTTACTGCAGGTCATAAAAAGAAGTAAAACCCCTGTCTTGTCAATGCAGATACACAACATGAACAATACACAACACATACCTCCATAGGTTTCATGGTAAATTTGCTCATTTGCCTGCAATGAAGTGTAGAACATGGTTAGCTCTGAAGTATACCAGCAGGAAGTAAGCAAAGTTTCTACGTGTAAAACAAAGAAAGTAGGTACTGTGATGTGTACCCTCTTAAATCCTTCATGCATGAACGTGTCTCCTCCAGGCAATTCCTCCTTAAGCATGTTGAGCCCTCGTCTTATGGCTTCCCTTTGGATTGAAAAAAAACAAAAAACAAATAAACAAAACAAAAAAATCCCAAGAGAACATTTTATTAGAAGTTATTTTTTCTTTTGTTGAGATATTCCCATATCACAGCTAGATTATGCAGCCTGTCAATCAATTGCACAGAGTGCATACACATCAGCTGGAACACTGCTTGAACCAAGATTTTTTAAAAATTCCACAATTTACCAGCCAAACACCCATGGGGGCACAAAACCAGACATAGGGTACAGCATTAGCGTAACATATTTTAAAGATGCAATTCCATCCCTGTTCCATCATTCTTGTATATTCTCAGTCAGGATAAGATTGAATTAAAGCCAGTGCCAGATATTAAACAAACAGCAGAACAAAACAGAGTTTAAAAGCTTGTGACCCTGTCACAAAAATGGGACAAATTAAAACTCTGTATTGAATCAGTCATCAGGACAGTCTGGATCAGGATTTTTCCATTTTAAAGGCAGAGCCAAAAGATAAGAGAACAGGATGGGAATGAGGAGAATTTCCTATCCTAGACCAGGGACTCATTAACCTTCCTGGGGCATAGATTACTCCTGGAAATAGAAGCACTTGCATGTCATGATCCTTGTTGCATAGCTTCCTACTCCCCAAATAGCTATTAACCAAGAGGATTGTTCAGGGGCATTAATAATTTAATTGATCACCAAAATTGATCACCAAAAGACCCTGATTCTTGACAAGGGTTTTCTTTATATTAATGGAACACCAGGCACAAATATTCAACCGATAAGACACAGGCAGTTCAAACATCAGCTCCAGATGCCATGGGGCAGCCTTTCTTTAGGAGAAGAGTGAGAACTTTCTAAACACCATTTTGCAACTGGGTATTTTAGGTAACACAACCACAGTTACAGAGAATACAGGAGGCTATATACGATGAGGGTAAAAATCAGGAGCTTGGACTGGGCAATGTCCTTAGCACAAAAAACACATTTTTACCCTTTTGAAGCATAAAATGAGCTGAAAAGGCACAGAGTGATGCATACAGAGAACAGGATTTTAGGACAGGGAACACTCTAATACCATGCTCAGCATATGGACAGAGGATTCCTGTCTACTTTCCACCTTGCAAAGAGCAAATTCACCCAGGGAAAAGTAAGCAAATTTGAACTCTGCCACCTAGATATATGATGAAGACCTGAAACAAAATTCAGGGGAGCCAGCAGAAATGCAAGAGCCCTGCAGGGTAGCTGGCTTAGGACCAGTCCCTGCAGTACAAAGTTGAGGGAGTAGTTGTTCTTTCTGCTCCATTTATAGGGTGCCCTATACTATTGAGGCCCTCTCACAAAGACAGCAGTAGCAGCAAAAGCAAAGGCTTTAAGCTGAAATGAAAAAAAACAAAAACCTAGAAACACCCCAGTGACAGGGATTTGTATGTGTAATGAAAACTAAATTTAAAAAACAACATTTTGGAGGTTGGGGATTTTTTCTCTTGAGATTGTTTTCAGTGGTGGTTTGGGGATTTTCATTCATTTGCTTTTTAAATAAACAATTTGGTTGGGAATTTGGTAACCAAAATTTTGCTCCACTTTTTTTTTCTTACAAAGATTGTCACTTGGTTTTGCAAACCACCCCTGGCATGGGTGCTGTTTTCAGGCAGTCCAGGAGAGGGGTTCCACAGCCTGGTGAGGTCCTGTTCCAGCTGCTGGTGTAAAGGTCAGAGCTTTGAGTCCCTTCCCAGGGCACTGGGGACCTCTCATACACTCCTTTGCTCACCAGCTCACGGTCTGAGATCTCTTCCAAAAAACTGTTCTTATTTGGGTAGCTGGGGATAGCAAGTATGTACCTGGATCCTCAGCTGGAAATGCAGTTTTTCCCTGAAATAGCACAGTAAAGAACAGACAGCCCAGTGCTGCCTTCCTCTCACAAAGCTGAAAAGAAAATTGAAATGGGACACCCAAAGGCCTTCTAAGCCCTCCTCCAGTTGGGGATGGAGGAGAGGATTTTGGTTGGTGCCACACCAAGGACCAAGACAGACCTGCAAACTCTGGGTGTGGGGACACTCATTTGAGAGAGAGGATAGAGGGCATTTCTGAAAATGCTGTGGGAGGTACTTGCCTGTTCTCTGTTAGTTTCATGATTGTAGTGCCTCGTGAAGAGAAAACAATGAAAGACATCCGCAACATTGGACTGAAAGAGAAGAAAAATCAGATCCATGTCACATTCATTACTTCAGCAGAAATTCATTACTAATAAGCACTGAACAAAAAAATAAATTATGTACAGGAAATTAAAGTATCATTTAAAAAAACCTTTACCTTATGAACTTCTCAGCTAGGCTTTCCACGAAGGAGTAAATCTCAGTCCAATGATTTTTGACACTTCCAGATCTGCATACAAAACATAACTGATTACATTAAGCTTTCTTTGCTGTGAAATTCCTTGTTCCACTTCGAATTTTAAGCCTGGCCTACTCCAGAGGTGATTAGGAACAAAAATTACATAGATGAAAGCTGCAATAAGAGCCATGATGACAAAACCCACTGACTAAAAGACAAGCAGTCTGAAATGTTTTATCACAGTTTAAAACAAAATCAGTAACCCTTCCATTTGCTTTTGTTCCTTTTATAGCATTAAAAAATTAAATTCTTCTAGTTTAATTAATTTTATTTGACTTCCTTAAATTATCTGCTATCAAACTATTTGCTTTCCTAGAGCACAGCTCTGCGCTTGCACCACAGAGTCTTGACTGATCTGTTCTCCCAGAATGCGTGGGAGAATGTTTCCACGAATTACTTTTTGTTTCAAAAGAGAAAGCTTTTTGAAATCATTCTGATGGGAAAGGCAGCACTCTTGCCTAATTTGCTGGACTAATGTTCTGGGCAATCAAGCCCTGACTCTATTATGGATTTCTTGTGAAAACTTGGACAACTTAGTTACATGCAGAAGGCTTACACATCCATGCTGCCACTTCCATTATATAAAACTACATTACTGGCACTCCCTGGCTTTTTTCTGCCAAGTCTTAGCAGGGACCCCCACAGTCTGATGGGACTCAAACAGAGCCTTGCACACAGCAACTCTACAGTAAATTATAGATTTCTACCATGCTGATCTATGCCATACACTTTCAAGACATTAAAAAGGCTACAAAGCATGAAAGTCAATGGTTTTAAAAGCCCTCCCTAGGACTGTAGCATTTATGAAAGAATGACCCATTTGCTTTCCTTGCTTGTTGAACTCATCTATCAGGTATCTTAGGCAGATAAAAAGAAAGATAAATGAAACAATGGCACATACACAAAATCACAGTGGCTTGGATGCAGAACTAAAAAAAAAACACCAACTTCTGAAATTCAACTATTATAAAGCAGTAGGATTCCTCTAATGTTGCTAGGCATTTTTCTGTGTAAACATGAGAAAACAATTACATTTTTCAATTCAGTTCTACTATGGGCTTTCCAAGTGATCTTATGCCAGTCACTCATGACCTTGTATGTCAGAGACAGAAGCCCATGTGTGCAATGCAGGATGGCACTGCCTGCCCTGCAGCAGCGCTGGTGGAGTGGAGAAGGGCAAAGATAAAGGGACAAGGACCAAAGGAGTCTCCTGAAGTACATAAGCTAGAATAAATTGGCTTGTGTAACCCTGTGCTTTCATGCTGCTCCTCTGGAGAACTGGTGATTCATTCACAGAACAAACTTGTTGTCAAAGAGTGAAGAAATTTCCAGGCAGCAAGGGAAGGCAACAAAGCACTGGGGACTTCTCAAACCAGGGCTCTGGATCCTCTGTAATCCCCAGTTTAGAGGTGCTATTAAACAACATGTTTATCATTTGGGAACTGCACCAATGAAAGGTGCTGGCACTATCACCAAATTAACCCTATCAACACCTACAGTTTCCCACGATTTTTATGAAAGTCCCAGGCTAAATCTCTAAACATAATGAAGTCAAAGATTTCCTTGAATCTATCCAAGATGCATCTACAGCTCCCAAACTTCTTAAAAATTCTTTCCCCCCCTTGAAGCTGACACTTTCAATTTCATTCTGAGCATGCCATCTGACTTAAATTCAATTCTTGAAATTTTCAACGAAGTCAATTCCCCTCACAGGATAACCATGGTTTCTTACTTGGAAAAGACTGACCTATTTTACATGAAGTATCAAATTTCTACTGCCAGATGCAGAGGCACTGATGCAATCCAGAAGAAAAGTAGCAGCAAAATTTCTTTAGAACTGCAACAAACCAACATTTCCAGTACCTTCTTAGGACTGTCAGAATTACTTCCTTTTTCTCCTTGCTCTTTTTTTTTTTTTTTTTTTTCCCTTGGAAAGGGTACAGCCACAAGAGAATTGACTGTGATAAATCAAGAGGTGCCCATCCCTGAAAAGCCAGGGAGGTCTGTGGCATGGATTATTTCTCGCAGGAAGCTTTCTGTGCTCTCAGGGTGCCCAGCTCTACTTCCCAGAGCTACAGCCCTGCAGAGCAGAGTTACTTCAGCACAGCAGTGGGTGTCCTTCACCCCTGAGAGGACTTCTGCACCCACATGTTGCTTACAAGCTGGGAAGTGTCAGAAGTGTCCCAGTCTATCAGCAGGGAAAAGTCAAGGCCAGAAAAAAATGCTAGCAAGAAAATGTTAAAACTCCATAGAGAGAGCACCAGTGAAGTGGTCAGCATTTAATCACTTTTCCCACATCACACTCCTCCAAGTCTAGGTGTCATCTCCCACTGCAAATGGCACCAAAATGCCAGCAATGCCAGACATGTCAAATCCCTCATGAACACCTATGGGACTGGCTTATAGAAGAACCTGATTTCGCCTCCCTCTCTCTCAAGATTCCGTCTAAATATCCCTGTTTGTGAAGCTATTTGTAAAGGACTTTTGCCATTTCATGTATGTATGTGTGTGTGTATATATATCATATATATATATATATATGTATGTATACACACTTTGGAGGTTTCATGGGTTTGGCCTGATAGTTTTGTTTGTTGCCCCAGAGGTCTGACCTCATACCACTAGCAACAGATTAAACAAAAAATTATGACAACAAAATGTTTGCTAAATTGCATACTAATTTGTCAAATGTTGTCAAATATGAATTCCACCACTGACAAATATAACTGCCCCATACTATTGAAAATCCTGAGCCATTTCACTGCCATTGGAATCTTATCCTCCACACTGCAGAATCACTGTTACTATCAGCATAAAGTAACTTTCTGCTCTTTGTGGCTGGATCAGACCAGGAGAATAAATGAAGCACATCAAAGACCAGCACTGGGATGTGACACATACTTATCAGCACCTGGGAGAAATTGTGGGGAAGTGACACAGACAGGGAATCTTGTGTATGCTGTTGTGGAGGTTTGTACCAGCAGGTCTACCACGACAGCACTGTGGCTGTCTGCAATAAAAGAAAGCCTGTGTTGCAGCCAGATCCATCTTGCAGGCTCACACCTCTGAAATTCCCTGCTTTCACCACCAGCTATCAGGCCTCTCACATCAATCAAAGGCTCCCACCAGCACTGCCAGCCCTGGCCTTCCTCCCTGCAATTTCCCTGCTGAAGAAGCCCAGCCAGCCTAATGCTCTCTGCAAAGCGAATAGTGACCCATAGCTTACAAGTAGCTTAGGTACCTTTTGGAGTCAAGCAGGATGGTGAGCCTTCAGCCCTCAGAGGTGACATAATTCTCACGGTGAAGGAAAGTACACAGCAATAAACAGCTGCTGTGGGCAACTGGAATGTTCCAGAAGGCGTCTCAGAGCCTGTTTCTGCTGCTGCTTTTGCTGGAGAAAATCAGGACTGGGACCAGAGAAGCAGCAAAATTTCCCCAGGTTTATACCTATGCAACTGGGGCCACAATTCAGCCCAAATGAAGTTTAAAAAAACACCACAGAAGGCATTTGCCTTGAGCATGCTCCCTGCTCCATGAGCTCTGTTCCCATTACACACAAGACAAAGAGAAAAGTCAGCAAACCACAACACAGGAAAGAATGTCCTCCCAGCCACATCAGGACTGGGCTTGGAGGAGCAGCTGCTGCTGCAGCTCCTGCTGCTGCTGTTTTCCTTAATTTTACATTGCTACTGCTTGGTGGGAGGGGAAAAGAGGAGGTCAGTGAGTATTTCTGGGGGTGGAAGGAAGTGATGTGATTCCAAGGCTTGATTCCACTCCTGCCAACTTTGGAGTGATTCCTTCTGGTTTAGCAGACCTCTGCGTCAGCATAAAAACTCTGAGTGTGTTAGAGTTGTGCCTATACAATCTGAATTATTTCACCAATATTTCTGAAGGCAAAGAAAAAGAAAGGTTGGAAACTTTGTCTTCCTTCCTAAGATGCTCCCAGTAACACTGGAAGCTGGAGCCTGGAGAAATGAAGCAGCACAGTCCCGGCATAAGGGGTGCCACTCTCAGCCCAGTCACTTCAGCAGGCAAACAGCAGGAGAACCAGTTGTGTCTGTCCTAGAGCACATGTGTTCCACAGCTACTGCTGAATTCCCTGTCAGGAGCCCATATGGATCAACCCAGTGCAATATACAGCAATCACCTAGCCTTGCAGTGAAAGTCAAAACCCCAACACTACCCAAACAGAAAATATTTTTATTACCATATGTACACAAAGAAGGCAGCAGGACTAGAGCCTTTCATCCCTGCTGAGAGAGTGAAACCCCTTGAAAGCACAGAGCTGCCCCTTGTCCTGCTCCACACACACACACACACACACACACCCCATGCCCATTTGCCTCCATTACAGATTAGCTGAAGGCAGCAATCCTGAAGCAAGTAAAAGAAACATTATTACTGGTGCTGGGTTTAGTCTGAATATGGTATCAGGGGAGTACAAAACTTACTAACTTTGTAGGTCTCTGTAAATCTCTACCCTCTTGGGTTAATGGTGGCCCTGTACATTGTCCATTGCTCACAAACGTGGCACTGTTGTTATTTGGAGGGCTCTTTGTGGTCACAGCCACATTGTAGACAACAGAATTCTTGCACATGGCTAATAATGGCTCTGCAATAAAAGCAAACCCTGGGGCACTGAGCTTGTTGTGGTTTCAGACATGCATGCTCGAGTGTTCATCCACCCCTCTGCTCCCTTCTGAGCCACCAGAGCATTCAAAGTGACAAGAATCCTCCTCTCCCAAACAATGCATCTTGCAAGCATGGAACGGACCCTGACTGGGTGATTCATCCAGGCAAGGAAGGACTAGTTTCTGTCATCTGCTCCAGAGGCAATTAGAAACACAGGCAGAGACAGCCATTCTGAGACAGTCCTTGCTTCAGAGTACTTGTAACATTAATGGACAAGACAAGGGCTGGAATGGGGAAGGGAAGATGCAGAGAAGTGGCTGCAAAATGGGTGTTAATCCTAGGCCAGTATCCGAGTACATGACCCAAAGTACTTGCATACAAAAGGTTTCATGACCAAACCCATTAATTTCATAGCTAGTTTTTGTCCTATGGATAAAATCTGCAGCAACATTACAGATTTCTGTGAAATCATGCCTCAAAGAAAACACTGCTCTTTCATCCTACAGTCATCCATCTCATTCACAAATCCTGTCCACCTGGTGTCATACTGTAGTCCTTGCTAAGTTCCTAACCAACAACAGGGCACAAAATAAAATTCAGAAGCCATGCTCACATTGCATTCAACCACTTCAGACCTCCCTGTAAAGCTGCAGGGATGCTCTGAGCAGCATCAGGGCAAGAAGACCCATTCTGAGCATCCTGGTAGTCTTCAACAGAACACAGGGAGCAAAGAAGGGCACACAATCCCAGCCATGCTGCAACACTCTTAGCAACGTGCAAAAGATAGGAGCAGGGATATACAACTCTTGAGCTGTTAATAGCTCACGGGAGTAAATTAATTTCTGCACTTGAGATTAGAAGAGTCGGTCCTACTACACCTCATACAAATTCACAGTTTACAATACTGAATTTGGCCTGCAAGCCCAGACAAAAGTAATGAAATTCTCAATCACTGAACACACAAATAAGAATCCTAGGTCAGTGGGAATGTTACGGTTTACTTCCTTGGCTCAAGCCCCAAATAAATCAGATTTAGTTACATGCATAAATAGACTGCAAATGACAAGCTGCCATGGCTTTTTCTTCCCGTTAACTGTACATGTTTTATGTCAAATAATCATTACCCATTAGCTTTGCCTTGTGTTTCATAAAGATTTTTTTCTTGGACTGAAGGAAGGAGAATTGATTTTCCTGAATATTTCTTTTTTTTCCCTGAAAGAAGCCAAAGCTGGCAGAAAAATATGAGACAAAATGCAAATAAATAAAACCCGGTCCAAATCACATAGGTGTGTCTGAAACAGAATAAAAATTTGCTGTGGAGCATTCCAAGCAATTATACCTGGTTGTAAGCAAATCATAGCACTGGCTGCAATATAACCACAACAAAGAAAGATGAAAAGGCAACATACCAACAGATAATATTTTGAAAACAAGAAAAAATTTTTCTTTCAGGCAAAATTGCTTACAACTTCCAGCAAAGAAGGAAGACAGACAACCATTTTTAAATACACACACAAAAAACAAAGTTGATACTTCTGTTCAGACAGCAAGTCCTCTCAGCTGACCTGCATCAGGTTCTACATCTTACAATGAACTGAAGTCTGGCTGCAGTAGACAGATATTCTTCCTTAGAGCAACAGAGTTCAGCAGTGGTTTAAAAGTCAGACAAAATCAACTTTTCAAATGTAGTTAAGGTAGGTGATAGAACATGTGTTCAGACACCTATTTTTGCCAGCAGTCTGATTTTCCAACCACAACAATGTTGTTTAGCCATGCGTCCCCTCCCCACATACTGTGCAAAACCAGCACAGAATGGCAGTGGACTGAGCCTGGAGAGGGAAGCTGCAGAAGTTCCCACAGGTCAAGCTCCGTGCTAATGATCTTAGGCTGGGACTACATGAGGCAGGAAAAGAAGCAAAGGGCTGCAGTGAGACCCTAAGGCAAAAAATATTTGCTCTCACTAGCACTTGTAATTCATGAGTGCTAAATTCATTCAATTCATTGGCAAGGAAATAATGGGGGGGAGGGGGGGGGGGCAAATAATGTGTTTACCAAATGCTCTTTGGTTGCTTAAAATATAGCATATTGTGAAAAAAAATCATACATGGAGATCAGCAATTCCCTCTAGTAGTCTTGAAATTGTAGAAGGTGATCTTAAATAGCAGCTTCTGAAATGCTTTTGTTCTGAAAGCTTTTGGCAAACCAGGAAGGATCAACCTGTTTCCCTCTTGACATTTCCCACACCCACTGCCTTTTCAATGGCAATTGAGAAGGTCTACACATACCTAAAAAACAAAATCAGGAAGGATATTGGACAGGGTAGCTAATTCCCACCTAATCAGAGGTTGTGCTCTTTCCCACCAGTGACATTCACCTCTGGAGGAAGGCTTACCAAATTGAAAGAGAGGCAGCTGCAAAATGGATTACAAGCGAGAGACTGGGCACGTTGTACTGATGTCTTTACCAAAGATGCTGGTGACACTGATGCTCCTGGGAGCACAGGAGACAAAGTAAAATTGATGTGAAAGGCAATATTGTTGCGGGCCCAAAGAGACAAAGAGGGACTGTACAAGAAGTTCAAGGGGAAGATGAGGACTGAAGAAAATATAGTTAAGCCAAACTCCCCAATGTATCAGTTATAATACAAGAAAACCAGCTAAGACTTTATCAATATATTTCTGCTTCTGTGATCTGTCCTGTAGAAAAAAGAAGCATTTTCCCAAGTCTGTACAGCTCATTTTTCCTCAATATCCAAACAACTTTTAGCAAACATCCCAAATAGGAAAAATAAGAAGACACTTTTGTCTGGCAGTCAAAAATAATCAAGAAATCGTTTCATGTTTGGTAAATTACAACACAGATATCTCTGCAGCTCAGACCTGTCATGTGAAACATTGCCAGGAGCAGATATTTATGCTAAGTATAAGTCCTTACTTTAAAGGGGTTTCTATTTGTTGCACTAATAAACAATCACAATGATGCTACCAGGCACTGTTATAATTAGGAAACATTAGAGGTCAGTCATCCTTTCTTCTCTTCAAATGCAATTCAGTATGATTACAAACAACAGCTGGATGTTAACAGCAAGGCAGGATGAAAGGGAATTATTTACATTCTCAAGCACAAGTATGTCACTACAAGACCTGATGGTCAAGCAATCAAATCCTGAACAGGGGCTGTCCTCCACAGTTTGGGATAGGACAGAAACGAGTCCTCTGTGCACTGGGACAACCTAAGCAAATGAAGCAACCAAAGCAACTGACAATTGTTCAACAATCCATCATGTCTGGCTTAAAAGCTTAAGAGCTTTTTATGTTACTTAAAGGTAAAAATGAGAACTTCACTATCACAAATGACTTGATCTTCCTACATGCCATGGGAGAGATGGGTGTGCCAGTTGCAAGTTATACTGCCTTACCTCATGCAGAGAGTGACTTAGATGCAAACAGAAGAATTTTTGCCTCTTCATTATGATACTTTAAAGTTTTCCACTATGCCTCTAAACAAGCTCAGGCCTGCACAACTCATAAAGCACAAGACAGAGACAGAGCAAGACTGCAGACTCCAGGCAGCCGCCTCTGCAGGCAGCAAATGTCCTGTCCTCCCAGCTCCAAGAGATTTCCTCATTTAAGCCTCCCCAGAGACAAGGAAGTCCTAATGTAGCTCTGGCATGGTCAGCCAATCCTAAGGAGGATGACGGCTGGTGTCCCTCTCACACATGCTGTTTTTCCCTTTCATTATGCCACTTTTTGGGGCAGCTAAGGTTTAGTGGCACTGCTCTGATCTTGCTTATCCTATGGAGTTAATATGAAGGACTGAAATCTTCAGGCAGAAAAAAACTGTAAGGAAACAGCAAGTTTCTTTTTTTTTCTTCTAATTGGTAGCACATATATTATACCAATAACTTCACCAGAAGATGATCTTTTCCATCTGATGGTTGTTGCCCTGCAGGATTAAATCTGCACAGACTTTGCCTGGCAGAATGAAAAGGAAAAATCATGCCCCAATAAAGTCATTGCAGTAACACACACTGCATAAGGCGAAAGGTCCGTTGTCTTCTTCCAGATTGCCTCCTACTGATGTGTGATTGCATCTTTCTATTGGGAAGCAAAGCAAAGTAGACTTAAAGTCATTGTGGTTCAGCCAGGCTGACTTTAGAGACAGGAGCTGTCATTCAGCTCAGTACAGGGTCACAGGATTAAAGCCTGGTGTTTTCACACAACCAATACTTCAATGCCAGTGTTAGACAGCTAACAAAGACTGAATGCATCTAACTCCAGACTGGCAGGACACCAACAAAGAGAGGCAATCCCCAAGCCATAGGGGTATACTTTGTGGTGCATATGGCTGGGTTTTCCTGAGGTCTCTCCCACTTGAAATTAGAGACAGAATTCTTCACAGGTACATGTCAGCATGGATCCAATACTAAAAAAACCATTGTTCACTGCATTTGCAGATTTACCAGATGCGTTTGATTGGCTTCCTGTCTTCTCCCTACCTGAAATACCTTGACTGTCCTCAACACTTGAATGAATTGTCAATGTTTTCTGGTTCCTTCCTCATGAACTGTCCCAATACCCAGGGTCTATCCACTGAACCAGTCCTCCCTGTCTCCATAAAGCTCCTTGTTTTGTGACAGATGTCACAGAATACAGCTGGGATAAATAGACCCTCAACCAGCATGGGACCTATGGCTCTCAAGATTTGGCACTCTAATATTGCCCATATGGATTGTAATGCAATCTCATTGAGACCAAAAGCAGCTTTGCCACTGCATTGTTACAGGCTTAGTAGGAGCAGGGATAGATTCTAAAACCACTCAGGGGCCCAAATAACACTTAACACAACTTTTTACCAAAGGGGAACTCTGGTATAACTCTCAAATCACATAAAGACTCTGTTTGCAATTGAAGCTAAAGAGAATTTTCCCACTGGAACCCCAATGCATGACTTTTTGCTTTAACCATGATCATATCCAGTTTCCAGTGGACCACTGTAGTGAATGGACAGCAACTGAAACAAAATGAAAGATCTGTGGCTTGCTAAAAGAACATACATTGTTTCAGGTCCAGAGTACTACAGAGGAACTTGCTTAGATAATCAACTTCCTACTGTTTGAAGATCATGATCTTGGTGCAAATTGCTCTCTTCTCTGCTTTTATCTCCCTGAATACAATATGAATGGCTACAGCACAGCCAATAAAGGGCTTTCTGAAATATAGATGAAAAGTAGCTTAGGGCACAGTGTGGAGATTGCTAGGGATACTCAGTGTCACTGTTACAAGGAATTGTACTATGGAAGACAGAGAAGCCATACTGCTATCAGCAACATCCATTGTTATAGGGAATTCAGTATGGGAACTGGGCATAACGACAGTGCCAGTCACTTCTAGGAAGCCTGGCAGGAATGAATTTGAGAATTTACGCTAGCCCCCCACAGAGCCCTTTCCAGACACAAGTTACGTACTTCAGGAACAATTCTAAACAAAAGAAAAACAAACAATGACCACATGGTGGATTAGTATATCTTTTAGAAAGGCAGAATGCCTTTGATCTACAGCTTCTTTTGCTCTAAAAACAGAATCACTATTTAATGAAATATACATCTTGAGTGACAGTGATTTTTTTGCCTCTTGCAGGTTGTACAGAGGGCCTTATGGATTGATCCGTTCTCCCAAATGGGAAACAGAACAATGCGGAATTTATACCTGGCCTCAGGGCAAGAATCACAAACTCTTCCATATTTCATAATACACAGGTAACCCAGGATGTATTTGATAACACAGCCATCACACCATAGGACACTAACAATTTACCCCTTGATTTATTCCCTTGGCTTTAACCCTCTGTCAAGACAGAGCAATACACCAGAAAAAGGAAATTTGTACCTTCTGAAAAACTCCTGTGGGTGCACCAGTTTACCATTTGCTTTGCTAGTGCTTGCTAAAACATGCCTACACATGAGAGCTTAATAATATCCCCCCTGCCATACCTAAATTCAGCTGACATTGTATTAAAGGGAAGCATTTTACAATCTATTTTAATAGATGTAACTCAAACACAGGTTTAGACAACTCCAAAGAAGCTGAGCAAAAATAAGTTTTATAAAACCTTGTTCTTATTAAGCAAACTCGTAAAAACACAACCATTCCATAAAAGCAGTATGGTCTTAACTCTGGGTAGGTCTGCATGGTCCTAGCGCTGCTAAGTCCCACGAGTGACATCTTTGCACACAGCCCAAGTCACGACACAAAACTCCAGGAATGATGGGGGCACTGGCCAACATCCCCTCAAATCCAGCACTCACAACCCACACCCCACATGCTACAACCTGAAAGCAACCCAATTCCCCAGGTTTGCATGCACAACTAACTCAGCATAAAGGACACTGCTCCCCTAAATGCTCCACTTGGGAAATGTGCAAGTTTTGGGGAGCAAAAATAAGGAATGAGCCCTGCACGTCACATCTGGTATCAGAAGAAGTGTTCTGGGAAGACGGGGGAAGAAAGAAAGAAAGAAAGAACATCCCTGCTGCTGCAAGGAGTCACTGAAGGGTGAATAAACGTTTTTAAATGCGGCTGTCACTTACTTATCCAGGACGAAGTACAGATCAAAGGCACCGTGACAGGAGCGCTGCTCTTCTTGCTCTTCCTCCTCCTCCGGCCGGGCGCAGCAGATTAGGCTCCCCATTGCCAGCAAAAGGCAGCACAAAAATGCCGCTTTCTCCACACTGCTCCAGCAACTCGCCATCTTTTCCCTCTCCGTAATTCTTCCTCCTCCCCCAGTCTCTCTCTCTCTCTGCAAATTTTACAGGCACTTCGGAAGCACCGAGAGCAGAGGGGAAAAAAAAAAAAAAGGCCAAACAACAAATCAAAACAAAACAAGACAAAAAAAAAAAAAAGTCACTAACTTCGGGATCTCAGCTCAACGCCGAGAGCTCAAGGCAGCCCTGCTCGCGGGGCGCCGGACCGCTGGCTCCGGGCAGGGGTCTGAGCCCAGGCGGATGGTCCCCAGAGCCCAGTCCCCATTCCCTGCCGCCTCGGCGGTGCCCCGAGCGCCTCAGCCCCGTCCCGCAAGGAGAGAAGAGGCTCCTCTCGCACGGGCCAAAGGCAGGAAGGGGCAGAGGGAGGGGAGCGGGAGGAGGGAGACAGGATCTTATGGGGGGCAAGCTGAACTGGGACTTTCCTGTTCCGGGATACCGAGATGGCAAAGGCTGCTGCTAGCGAGGGACCGAGGTTAGGGACCACTGCCCGGCGCCGCCGGGGCACGGGGCGGGCGTTCCTCCCTCCTTCCCTCTCGGACTGCCCTCGGGGCAGGACAGCGGGAGCGGGGCACGGGAATCCGCCGCCGGCGGGCAGGGAAGCCAGCGGGGTCTGGGACAGCCCAGCTGCGTTCCGGAGCATCGCTGCGCGTCCTGCTAAGTCTCTCTCCCGCAGGCTCGGGAGCGGCTGGAGCCCAGAAGCGGTTAGAGCTCAAGGCAGAAAGAAGTTGCTGTAGGATATGGGCGTCATGGCAAAAACCCGTGACAACAAAGCAGAGGTGGGGGCACAACGCGAGGAGGCACTTAAGAAAAATCTGTTTGTAGCTCAGTGCAATTAAAAAGATTATTGCTTGGGGGCGGGGGTAAGGGCAGGTTTTCACAGCCCTCTCGTGCCGCAGCAAATTGTTTCTCTTCGTGGAAATCTTGTTTTACTCACACTGGGGTCTGAACACATCCTGCAGGCGATGAGTAATGATGAAATGAAATCTCTTAGTGGAGGCTTTGCACAGTAGCATGATACACACAGGTTACAAAGCGCTGCCCTAAAGAGATTGTACAGCTCATCTGGATGCTGTCTCCAAAGTTTGAATAATTAGCGGCTTCCAGCCTCTTCCCCCTCCCCCACACATTCTGCAGCCCCTAATTAATGAAAAGAGCCACGGGGAGGGATCCTAGCAGAGTCACGTTGCATGACAGAGTTGGGGCTAGACATTTCTCTCTCGGGGCGAGGCTCCCATCGCGAGTCAAGGAGGAGGGAAACCATCCATCCATCCATCCATCCATCCATCCATCCATCCATCCATCCATCCATCCATCCATCCATCCATCCATCTCCTGTGGGATGCCGGCGCGCTGTCCCACCGAGCACAGCGCCCCGAATACCCAGCGCTTCGCCGGGGCCACTTCGCCCGGGAAGCCGAGCCGTAACGCTCCAGCCGAGAGCCGCTTCTACTTGCTAGCAGCAAAAAGTGACACCTCCTGCCCGCGGCAAATGTGGTACCGCGCGGGGCACGGCGCACCCGGGCGGGCTCGGCCCGCTGCCTTGCGGGACGTGTGTGCTGTTCCCCCACCGCACACGGCAGCTCTGCCCTGAGCCCACTCGGCCCTGGGTGTGCGGCTCGGTGGGGGAATGGTGGGATGGATGCGCCCTTTCCCTGCGCACCCGACGGGAACACGCGTGGATGCGGCGCGCCTGCCCCGCCGCACAGAGCCCCTTCCCCGTCGGACCCGCGGGCCCTCCAGCAGCCTTGGCGTGCTTTGTGCGGTGTGGGCTGCCGCCCGCGAGTCTGAAACAGAGTTTGCCCTTCGGGGAAAGCATCTCCATTTCTTCGGGGAAAGCATTTCAAGTTGCCTGTTTCTGTGCTGGACCGAGTTCAGACACATCCAACCGCGGCGGCGGTCGGGGACTTATCAAGGAAAGATTAGAGGGTCTACCGGTTTTCAGCCGCTTGCCTGGTTTAACTATGCACAGCAAAAAGCTGAATGCACTGCTTGAGCTCACCACTTGAATGGTTTTTTGAGCACTGGCCAGTTGAGACCCAGCGATTACTTAGATCATGGAGAAATAGAAAAAACCCACATCCTTCCTGGCGACATTCACAAAAAATGAGCAAGCGGCTGCTGAGCTGCAGGAATACCCCGTTTCATCCCGCGCTGCCGGGCTTCGGCCTCACCGCTGCCCACTAGTGTCCGCAGCCCGAGTGGTCCCCGGGAGCCCTCGCCACCCCCTGCCCGAGGCAGCCGTCCTTCCCCGCACACACCGCCTTTCAAAACGAAATAAATATGCTGATAGCGTCAGATTCCCTCGGTGTCTCGTGAATATCAGATTGTGTCGTAAAATAACGCGGCAGGCTTCAAGGGAGTCTCCAAAGCAAAGTAAGGCGCTGCCGAGAAAAAAAAAAAAATCACTGTTTTTCGATAATGTGCACTGCCTTTCTCTGAGGTCTAACATAACCTCTGCAAAGAGAGATGAGCACATATGCCTCCTCCAAAGGGCCCGGACAGGGGGCATGCTTTAAGGATACGCTTTTGGGCGTATGCAAAAACAAGAGCACGGCTGAGTTCTGCAATGGTCAGTGCTGGGCAGAAATACCCTGGGGAATGTGGGGCTGAGTCTTTGCTAGCGCCCCTTCCCTGCTCCTCCAGCCCCTGCGAGGAGCGCCGGGCGCGGCGGGGACTTGCGGGCCGCCTCTGCAGAGCCAGAGCCCTCTGCTTTAAACAAAACAGATTTTCCCATCGGCCTGAGCCCCTCCTGTGGCTTTCACACCCCTGTCAGGTCCCCAGCCCGTGCGAGGTTTGTGTGGGGTCAGGAGGGAGCGGGCAAGCTGGGCGGGCAGGGTTGGTCCCAGCGCCCGGATTCATTTGATCGGGTCTTGCTCGAAGGAAAATCACACCGAGCACCAGGAGAGCTGAGCTAAGGTGCGGATCTCACCCTCCCTGCGGCACAGGTTACCTCAGCGCACCCTCTCACGGTGCTCTGTAAGGCAGGTGATCACGTCTAATTGTCCCTTCTTACACCTTCTGTCGCTATTTGCGTAAAACAAAAAAATATAAACTCTTGCGATATGAAGTGGGAATTGTCCATCCCACTTTCCTAACACCTTCATCCCAAATCGGCCGATTAGGAGATGCCACCAGCACAGCCGTTCCTGGGCGGGCGGTAGGATGCGGAGCTTCCAGGGCGGCTGGGCAGCTACCAAACCCCCGCTGCCCTCAACAATGTTGTTTGTTCGGCACGAGTTGAATTTTATAAAGAAAAACTCTTGAGTACATCCTCTGTAATCCCTGTATCACAGAACACAGCAAGAGTGGTTCTCTCTCACTATTGGTATAAGATTACTCTTTAATTGCAGCGAAAATCTATCCTTTCAAAAGCATTAAAGGCTTGACGTTTCTTTTCCTGATACAAGCCCATATTCAGATTACATGGACACTAATCAAATAACTCGGGTTATTTCATTTGTCAACATGTTCATAAAAATTTTCTACCAGGCGTTAAAGGCATTTATATGGAACGACATCTTTCAAAAGCAATGTTGCTAGTCCAGATTTAGGATATATTTGATTATGACAAGACGTTTGATGGTTTTATTTTACATACCAGTTGTGCCACAAATCGTTTCATACCTCAAAGTCCTAATTTTCATTCTGCGAGTATTTTCTATGAAGCAGTAGTTTTCATTTTAAGCGGCTCTTGACAATACCTGCAGCTCCTAGAAGAGCCTTCTATTCAAAAACGTTGTCAGATGATCTAAAGGACAAGTGGGAAGGCGGCTTTGGAGATGGTTTTGTTTTGTTTATTTCAGCGTGCGCGTGTGTGGTTTCCCCTTCCAACTTTAAAAGAAACTCCTGTTTATGGTACCGTTATACAAGGGGGGATCCCGTTCACCTTCTGGCTCCCCCGCGCTGCGGGACGGCTCCTGCCCGGGCGAGGGCTGCGGCCCCCGCGGGCGGGGTGCCGGGGGGGCACGCGTGGCTCAGGCTGGCGGCGGGGTCGGGGGCAGGAGCTGCGCTAGGAGCTGCGGTAGGCGTTTCCCGGGCTCGCTCTGGGCGGGGAGCGCGGCGGGAGGAGGGTGCCGGCGTGCCGGGGCGGTGCGGCGGCGGGGGCTGCGGCGCGGCTCTCGGGGGCCGGGCGGCCCCGGCGCTGGGGTGAGGTGAGGTGAGCTAAGGTGAGCGCTCCGCGGGCACTTGTCCGCAGCGGGATCCTGGGAGAGGGAAAGGGGCGCGGCGGGGCCCCCGGAGCCGCAGATCCCCCGTCGGCGTGGAGGCTGCAGCGGGACCCCAGGTGAGCGGGGCCGGGGCAGAGCGCGGCCGAGCGGAGCAGCACGGTCCGACCCGCCCGGGCTGTGCTCCCCGAACCGCGGAGCGCTGCGCTCCTGGGCCGTCTGGGGCGTGCGCGGGGTCCCTGAGGGGACCTGCCGGGACCGGGGAGTGGCCGGGAGCAGCTGAGAGCGCTGACTTGCTGACTTTCTAGCCCTGGCCGTGCACAGCCCGCTCCGTGCGGCAGGAGGGGCCCCGAGCGGGTCCGGGCAGGGCTGGGGCTGCCGCTGCCGGGGGCGCTGCCCGGGCGGACCGGGAGGCGGATCCCCTCCGGCAGCCCCGCCGGCCGTAGGAGCCTTCTCCTCCCTCCCGGCTCTCTGCTCTCGCCGAGAACTCTCGAGCATCAGTTGCTCTTTTTATTGGTTACAGCTCTCCTCATCCTTCCAACTTCGACAGGTGATCAGAGCATCGTGGCTGTTTTAGGTACTTACTTAGGGTTAATTGCTTTTATGAAATTGATGAAAGTTGTTTGGAATAGCTCACGTTGTCATTCTCTGTTTGTATGTATTCCTTGTATCATGGATATCCATGTCTTAAGTTAGGAGCTGCTGCTGTTGCTTTCACTTTAAAATGCCACATTGATCTTTAAATTTGCAAATCTTTACATTAAAAGGTTTCTGTAGGAATTCAGTCCACTGAAAATGTTTGAAGCATTTTAATGACTTTTTTCTGAGAACTGGCAGCTACTAGTTGAAAGAAATGTCAATAGAAACTTGATGGAAGGGAAGACTTTTAAACAGCTTTGTACTTTTAATATAGTTGCTTTAAAATAAAAAGCAGTTGCAATCATGCATGAAATTCAGAATTTAATAATAAATTATGTCTCAGAAATTTTCCCATATTTTTGACTTTTAAAAATGCAAAATATAGCACTTGACAGCTTTTGTTACCATATATTAAGTATAATTGGTACTAGAGAGAGGAATAGAGGAAATTCTTTTGGCAGTAGGGTGATTAAATTTATGTTTTAATGTATGAAACTACATGAAAGCATAAGCTTTCCTCTGAGAATTCAATTATTTTTTTGTATTTAACCATTTTCCAGTATTTCAAAGCAAAGTAGAGCTGCCTTATGGAACTCTATAGAGATATCATTTTATAGAGAAAATAGTTTTGTAGCCATAGAAATACTAATGTAAAGTCAAAATATTTAGATCCTATTAGCTGAACAGTAATATAACCAGATAAGAAAGTACAAAAATAAATTATGTGTAAGAATTACAGAGTGTACCAAATATTTTGCAAAAGAAATTAGTTGGCTAAATCCTACTATTTACAGATGGGTATTTCCATGCCTATAATGCTGTGATGCTGTTAATATAATTTTCCTGCAGCCCAGTTTTATGTTACCTGCAATTGCTATTGATAAACACCGGGTCAAAGAACAAAATATTTTGTTGGAAAACAAACGATTTTAGGTAAGATTTATTTTAATTTACAAAATCACTTTCAATTAAAAAGTTTGTTGGCTTCATTGAAGCAATTTATATTGCTTCCCACAATTTCACCTTGCATAGTGTCCTTCAGTTCTGTCACTTGCTCTTATTGGAGTTAACATCATGTAGTAAGTTTAGCACAAATGTAAATAAGATTAATGTTAGGTAATGCCACTTAGTATTGTTGAAGGAATCTTCGGCATCAGCCATGTGGAAGTAACTGATCTTTGTTTAAAAATATTTCTTTTTTAAATACAAATGATGAACATGCAAAATCACAAAAAAAATAAACAGGTGCATATATGACTATGTGTACAGCTGTGAATGCATGTATGCATGTATGTTTCCACATCTATGTATGTGCCTACACACCACATGTATATGCTTTGCTGTTAGAAAGAAACATTCAAACAGATATTATTTTTTTTTAAAGCTACCAAAATCAATTGCAGGACTCTTAAATAGAAGCATACTTTAATATATCTTTAAATTCAACCAGTTAACGTAACTTTGAAAAATTTCTGAATAAGAGACATCAATGTGAATTGTATGAAGAGGGAAGACAAATATTTATAGCTGTTTTCACAAGTTGCATGTTTTGGTTCAGTCTGTGTTTAGTTGATGCTGTTTGGTTTGGTTGGCTGTTGTTTCTCCATTTTCTGTGGCTACATACAGGGAATGGTTGTTTTGTGTGCATGGATGCCTGGGCGAAGGAACAAGTGCTCAGATCTATGTGAGAACAGATGTGTTAGCACAGATTGCTGTGGTCAGGGCTGCTGTTCATGTGAATCAAGGATTTTGCTGAAAGGAGGTACACACATCTGTGTGACAAGTAACTTTCTTACACTGTGTGACAGATGAATAGCTGCCTTCTTTGTTCCCCCTCTCATGGACTAACATTTGCTTTCTGTTCTTTTTGGATGCCCCTGTAAAATTTGAACTTCCCATGATGTTTTGGAGCATTATGTCAATTGCTGAATGGTGAACAATGCCAGAGCAGCAGGTGCAAAACCGGATCAAGTCTCTGAGGTGATCACCAGCACAATTCAGGCCTGGAATATGAAAAACTGTGAGCTCTGAACTGAAATGTATCTGTACAGTGTACAGCATGTACAGCTGTTTAAGCAATTGAAATGATGTATTCATAACATTTACAGTCTGATAATACTCAATCCTGGCTGAAGAATTAAAACATGCTCCCTTTATCCTACAGAAACACAGTTTATTCCTTTATCTTAGAGAAACCCTGTTTTTTAGGTCTTTGGCCTTGAAACCACAGGAGTGAAGTGGTGGATAAATGCACTGCTTCATTAAATAGAACAGCTGTAAGCCAGTAAAGAGTCAGCCCTTCACACAAAAATAAAGTCTTTGAAAGCCAGCAGACTACAGAGCTGTAGTCATCTTCTCTTCATGCACAGGTGGATTGTCTGATTTATGAATGACTTGTACAAGCCAGTACCATCCAACAGGGTGCATTAGATCAGATGGAATGCCAGACAGAAGCATTCATTCTGTCACTGGGACCAACCCAACTGGAAAGGAATATTGACATTTTTATGCATCATTAGGCCAAATTCCTAGACCCAGACTGTTTGAACCACTGTGATTGCAGAAAATAAATGTACTTCATCCTTTCCAAAGGATGCAGCATGGTATTACTGTTGCTCATCGTCCAGTTTGAAATATCAAGAGTTCTCCCAGTGGCTGCACTGCATTTCTTGTAGTCAAGCACTGGAAGGGATGGAACAGAGACCTCAGTGGCCCTGTTGTTCATATTCCACCAACTTCAAAACCTCCCGCTAAATCCAAGAAGGCTTCATGTGGAACTGTGCAGATGCTGTTGCATCACACATCCCAACAAGGGAGTATTAACCAGGCTTTCCAGCTGTGTAGGATAGCCCATTCCTTTCCTACCTACCACATTTCCAGCCATGGAAGAGAGTGGAAGTAGAAATAGGAATTTAATGTGGAAATTCCAAAAACCGTAGGGAAGTTTGGTGCTGGGCTGCTATTTGACAGCCAGTGGGGTTGAGAGTATGTGACTCTGCTGGGACTTACTCAAATCTCAGTTATTTTCTCATCAAACTAGACGTGATGCTCAATCCCAGGCATTTTGTTCCTGGACATCAGGTAGAGATTTGAAATTGCATCCCTGTAGTGGTCTTGGAGACATGAAGTAATCTTCATCTGTTTTGGAGAGGGAGGTCTGTGTGTCTGTGTGGCAGCTACCTTGCACTAAGAGAGATGCCACTCCAACTTCCCTATTAAAGAAAATAAGAAGAAACCCAAAAGCTTTTATTTTACTTTCCACTTCCAAACAGTTCCTGTATGTCACAAGACTTGTTGAAAGCAAATGTGGAGCTTGAGGTATTTGTTAATTTCCAAGCAGAGATTTTAGCTCTGTCTTCATTATTCCCACTGAAGTTTGAGAGATTGTTCATAATAAAAAGATTTGGCAGTTTCATGATTCACTGGGCTGGGTATCCAGCCAAGATATAATGATGGTTCATCAAAAGCTGTCAGCTTACATCACATGTGCTGGGAATTTCAGATGGTGGAAGACAATCTGAAGACCACAGAGCCTTAAAATAGTAAGAACTGGAGAGCTGCTCCCTGAAGGTATCATGATGATACAATAACAAAGTGGTGAGCACCCCATAAACTTGAAGGGCTCTAATTCACAGTAAAACCTCCATAAGGGCCCAGTTTCTGAAAGCTCAAACTAGACACCAAGCTCCACACCCTAAACTGCCTCCTGATCATTCCAGAGGAACCTAGGCAGTGAGTTTCCCTATTTCTACTCATTATTTTTAGGTACTTGTCACGTCAGAGTTGTGCAGCTGCTGTACAGAGAAGTATGATGGAAGAAACTGGGGAAGTCTGGAATGCCAAGGGAAGATAATTTCCATGCATCAGGCTAGTTCAGTCCTGATTTTATATCACTCTCTTTAGATTTCGTTCATCTCTGCAATCAACAAATTCCTCCTTGATGCATAATTGTATTTCCTTCTGCTTTTTCCCAGATGCCTAGCTCAGGTAAGCACCTCAGGCAAGTGTGACTGAACCATGCCAGGAGAACAGGGGATATGTTAGATGAGCACCACATCAAGAGCTGTGAGGAACTGAGAAGAGAGGTACTCAAAATATGTTCCAGCTGCAGCTCTGGACTGAAAAAAAAAAGTAAAAAAATCCAGTCTCTACAGGTTTTATTATCGTTTTCTCATTTATCTCATCAGTGCTAATTGGGCTGTTCTTAATTCATGGATGTGACATGGATGTGACTGACAGGAAAGGGACCTCTGGATCTGCCACCTTTTGCTTCTCTGTAGGATCATTGCTGGGATCCAAATTTGTGACCAGTAAAAATGGGAAGATGAAAGAGTATAGTCAAAGCTTAGAAATTCAGTGTGTATTGTCGAAGATGGACAGGTTGCTAAACCTGAGACTCAGAAATGAGTGACATATGAGTAGTTTTTCATAAAATCCAGAGAAATCCTTTCTTTCCAAGGTAATCCAAGACGTTTGTGTACTCTGCTGGGGGTATAATATTTGTCTGAGGGGTAGCAAACTACTAGATGGCTTTGTTCATCCCAGAAAGGCTGGGAATGGCAACACATAGTTGTATCTTCAAGTTTTTTTGTACAATTTTATTCAGGTGTGCAAGATTTTCAGCAGTGAAGGTGCAAAGAAATAACTTAATTCTCATAAAGACCTGACCTACATCCAAGCTGGAGCACATAAACTCTGTCTTGTAGTAGCAGTGAGCTAAAAGTAATTACTTGTTTAGACTTTTCATGCTTTTAAAGGACTGGTCAGAATTTAGGAAACAGGGTTTAATTTCAGGGTTTATTTAATGAGTTCTGGGATTATTTTTTAAAACAAGAATTTGCCATTCTTTTATTTGATTTCCTGCCAGTTTCCTTCAGTTTTAGTTTTGATATTTCTTTTTTTCAGTTCACAATTTAAATAAAGGGAGAAGAAAACCTGGCGCAGAAGAAAAGCAATTGTTAAAACCCAATAATAGATTTTCTCACTTTTCTATTTTGTACTCCCTTGAAATTTCCTTCACGTGTTAAGAATCCTCAGTTCCTCATAACAGCAGAAAATAATAAATGCTGCAGACAGAACCACTCTGTCTGCATCAGCTCAATTCCTTTATTATCTGTAGTTTATTGTGCGTGACACTGCGCGTCTGATCGTGGATTCCTCAGGCCGACAAACCTGCTACTGAAATCAAAGGCAGTTTTGGCAGCAGTCACGGGACTGCACTGGCACAGTCACAGGTTATGTGCTTCAGGGAAAATGCCATCACACTTTGGAGCAGAAAGGAGTAAGTTAACAGGTGAAGGAAATGATGGCTCCAGTATTTAATATTTCTGTTTATGTTTTTCTTTCAGCTTTGTTGACATGGGAAATGCAGAACTATAGTGTTTACATTAACCTCTGCTTTGGAGTAGATACAGAAATGGTTGGGATGATGCTTTCCAGGATCAAATACTTTCAATTATTTCTTAAGAGTAACTTCTGTGCCATTTTTTTTTCCAACTAGGGTAATTGCTTTGAAAGTGATATAACTATATGCAAATTAATCTACAGCTAAAATGGAAGTACAGGTGAAATAGAAGTAGCTATTGACAATTTTAAAAAACCAAATTAATTTTAGAGAAACAGCTTTTATTATCTGCTTCTGGTTTTGATTGTGAAGTGCTGAACTAGCTAAATAAGTTCTGGCTGGAACGGTTCCCCTCTTGCAAATATGATTAATTTGTTTCCTTCCCACTTGCATACATAATACCAACACAGGGCTACCAGTGCCTTTGTGGCCACTAAGAAGCTCCAAATGATGCCACAGATCGATGGGGTTACTGTGGCAAGGAGATTCGGGTCAAGTCCTCTGAATATAGAACGCAGGGGAGTCCTTGCTCAAATTGGTGTTTCTACATTTGGGAAATTCCGGATATTTCTTAGAAAAGCTTGCAGTGACATCTGAAGGCCATGCAGTAGAAAACCAGGAATCTGAAAATTCTTTTATTTTCCTCTCTGGTAACATGTTTTTCTCATGAGGTACAGGAGCTATGTAAACATATTTCAGGAAGGCAGAAGTTGTAACCCTAATTAGTTAATGGGATGCTATACAAGTGCTAGGAAGTGGGGAGAGTCTAGGAGAAGGCTATCTTTAGAGTTCAGCTTGGAAGAACACTCAGGAAGCCAAAAGTTGACTAGCAATTTGTGTGCTGCTCTGGAGGCAAGCAGGCTGGGAGCATTTGTTTGAGCTTCATCTATTTCATGTGCTTTTTGATGGAACATCCAGAATTGCATAATCCATAGGGAGTTGCCTGCCCATAGGTCCTTGTTCTTTGACAGATCTGTCACACTTCTCAGAAATCAAGATGCAAAATCCATCACTCAGGGACATGGTATATGTGTATCAGATAATCTCTGGGGGATGAAGAGTCCATTAAACAACAAGTCCGTAAACTCATCCATATGAAGAATTCACATCTGTGACAGATAGGATATGGAGAGTACCCGGTGTCTAACAGGTGATCTGAATCTAATGTGCTACTAAAGCACTATAAATATTCATTTTATTTCAGCCTCTCGGAGACATCTGTGGGTGATCCCAGAGGGATAGGAGCTGCTTATGCAGAACCTGAGTGGGAACAGCAAGATCATGTTGTATGAGAGGGATCATGGGAAGCAGTGGCAGTTTGAGGCAATATAATTTCCTGCATGATGTAGAGCTGAAGATCTGACCTTCACAATAAAGCTTATGGTAGAGTTCTGTAAACTTTGCTACATAGTAGAGTGAATGAAGTCATATGTACAACAGCTAGTGAATCTGTAAGAAATGAAGGCACAGCAGACTTACTGCTCATTAAAGGAGGTAGTCAAAATGTGGAAATCATTGACATTAAGACAAGCAGTCAGTTTGGTGAAGTCATAGGGAGTTCTCTGTTATGAGAATTTTATCTCTGCTTCACTCACTGGGAAGAATGTGAGTGATTTACCTACTTCAGCCTATGAAACTAAAATGGCAAGCATTCTAGTATGCCTTCTCCATTTCTCCATATGACTCCATTTGTTGGCTCTTAATAAATTTCCTTTGACTATGAAGACTTTTGACAAAAGCGTGAGATTTGCATTGAAACCAGATTTTATAATTAAATAAGACCTCAAGTACTGAGTTCATGGTTTGGTGTAAAATTCTCATTCAGGCTCAAGCCTGAAGTTCCTGAAAACTTAAGGGAGATTTTATTTAAAAAACCCTCAAGCATCTTGACTGTGGCTGAAATTTTGGCTTTAGATTACAACCAAATGAAAAACACGTAGAGGTTCAAATTTGCATGCAAATTGAGGAGTATTTCAGATTTTTCAGATTTATATTCTGGCTTATTACACATGATCTTTTTTATCCCTAGCTAATTTCTGCTGTGTGTTTTGAGTGTTGTGGGTGCTGCTGCTGCTGTATTTCAGCAGTTCTGAGATCTCTGGTGGTGGTTTCAAGGTATGAGGCATGCGTTGACTATTACATAGCCACCCTCTACACAGGCAGGTGCCACACTCCTGCTGACCCTGTGAGAATCCATCAGGTGTCCTCTGGCAGCACTTGGACCTGACTTTGCACACAGCCATTCCTTGGCTGTCTCTGGCTTTGCCATGAGTGGAGGCAGGACTGAGAAAGGCAGAGCTGGCTGGGGCCCCTGGCAACATCATGCCTACACTGTTGAGATTTTCTTCTGTACAGTGTCAGTGAGTATTTGACTGGACCTACTTGGAAAAGAGCACTATGGGTTTAGGCTTGGAATACTGCTAAACTTTCCTGAGCTTTGCTGAAAAGGTGTCTCTGTGTGCATTCTCCAGACACCACCATTCCCTGACTCATGGGACAAAGGTAAAAATCTATGTTAGTAAACTTTCTTTAAAATTGCCATGCAACTGGGTTTAACAGCAGCAGCCATTGAAAAGTAGTTTTGAAAAGTAATTTTTGAAAGTCTGCCATGAAAAAATGCATTACCTAGGTTGTCTGTGGGTACCCCCTTTCATGCTGCAGCTGCTGAGTTGCACAATCCAGCCATAATATTACAGTGATGCCTGTGATGCTTTTGTAGATCTTTATTATTTGGATCTTGTCTTCACCTCTTGCTCCTGTTGTCCATGGTCCTTAGACCTCACTTTAGCTCATCTGTTTGATTTCCTTTGCTCCACCAGAGAGCTGAGAAAGCAAATCAGTTAAATTATTTTCTCTCGAGTCACGTCTCAAACTTCAGTCTTTACTTTTGAGGAAGTCAGTATTTCAGTTCTCCATGGTAAGGGTGGCAGCTACCAGAGAACCCCCATACCACCCCTCACCTGTGCAGGAGGTGGGACTTGTTCCAGTACTGCCTTGGATGAACCTGCACTTTGGAATGGAGACCCCTGAACAAGGGCATGTCGGAAAACCCACAGGATGCAGCACATCCCTTTGCAGAGGTAGCAACTCATTTTTGAAAGCAGTACAGTCACGTTTGCTCACTGTTATCCCTCTGCTGATGAACTTGGCTTAGTAACAGAAGCTGAAATCTTGTGGATGCAAAGGGAAGAGCTTTCTCATGATATTTGAAGACTGTAGAAAAAGATTCACCCTTTTTCTTCTAATGATGTTACAGAGCATCCCCACTCTCCACTCTAGCTACCGGCAGCACATCTTCAGGCAACACTGTAAAAAGCCTGCAGCATTTGAAGCACTGTAGACTTAAATCACCCTCCCTACCTGACATTACCCTGACCAGACCTATCAAACCCGGTACCTGAGGAGACACCTGACCTCCTGTTTGAGCTGAGGGTGGCAGAGGGAATGCCCCACTCCTGGGAGGAGCGATTGCTGCCTGGCAGGGTGCTCCGCAGGTGCGGCGATGGAGCGCACCGGCAGCGCCGGGGGCTGGGCATGTCCCGCTCCGCTTTGTCACTGTGTTATGCTGAGATGCGACACTAGATGGTGCATTCGCCAAATGATTGGAAAAGGTCGATCTGCCCAAACTTTTCGGTGTGGGGCTGACGGTAGCTGTCCGATCTGCTGTGTAACCACAGCACATCCTTCTCACAGCTTTTCACAAAAATGACCCTTCCATGCAAGACTCAAATTCCATGCTTCCACAGCTGCCGGGGTGGCACTTGGAGACTTTGGCACTTACACATATAGGTTTGGGAGATTTTTTTTGTCTGTATTAAGTTCACAAGTCAATTACAAACAAACAAACTTCAATGTTATATTGAGTTCAAGGGATGCTTGAAGCTGGATAGAGGATGTATGATATCCCACTCTTTGTCTTGGTCATCTGGTTTTGACCTTCATCCTTCTGATGCTTACTATATACTGATTGTCTAACCATGTGTTTTAATATTTTTAGAGTAGGCTCTTAGGCCTTGCCTACAAGGAATAAATTATACTGAATTACCTACACTGATTTAGAAATTGATTTAGTTTGATTGGTGCAACTCTCCTGAGCACTTTATACCACTTCAGTTTAAGTCATGAATCAGTGAGTAACAAATCAATTCTGTGGGCAGAGAGTGAGAAAGATTAGACTAGATCTTCAGCCCTTGTATCTCAGTATTTATTAGGCTAAGGCCTCTTCAGGGCTTGTTGCTGTTCTCTTTAATTTTCTCTGCCTAATGGACCTGATCCAGCTCTTGATGACGTAAATGAGGGGTTTTCCATGACCTCCATTTGGGAGATTGAGATGGCAATATCTTTATTAGAAACCTAGAAAGGCTTAGAATGACACATAACTCAAGCCTATCTTCTCCTCGCTGCATACTGAGTTCTCAGATTGTGGCTTGTATTGCTGAAGTTGCATCTGCAATGACAAATATATTATTCTACATTCAGGGCTAGAAAATTTATCCTCTAAGACAGGGATATCTACTAACACTGTACTAGGAGCATCACTATGCAAAGAATCATAATCTGATTTGATTTTCTCAACCTCACCTGATAACATATACTAGGAGGTGGAATGAAAATTATTCTTTTCAGGAATTTCCACAGATTTTATGCATTCTGGTTGGATAGACTCAGGACTCAGGTTATTCCTGGTTTTGTAGCAGCTTAACCAGAAGCTAGACTGATGTTGTACTCAAGTAAAAAAAGCACAATTTTTACAAAATGTGTTTCAAAAAAGTCTTCCTTTACTTTGTTGCTGTTCTCTTTCTCTACCTTTCTTCACATTTCTACAAACTATTAATAATAACAAGGATATCTGAGAATATGCTTAAGAATATGCTGGGTTCTACTTACTAAAAATTTTGCTTGGTGTTCCCAAATCTTCTTATTCCTGTCTGTAGAGAGCAGCAGTTGAACTCTTGGACTGTCTGTCTATTCCAGGAAGAGTAATTCACTTGTTTACAAACCTAAGATTTTGGTTTAGTGCAAAGTAATCTTTCTCATTCTGAACTGGATGTTAATAGAGCTGTAAACTCTGTAATAATCAACAATGTCCTGGCATACTCTTACAGTTCACCTACAGCTCCTGGAAATCTTTGTATTTCAAGTAGTGATACCACCTTCTACTTCCATCTCTATGCCAATTGTGATTTCTTGTGTGTTTTACAGGTTTATAATGGAACTGACATCTTTGCCTAAATTCCTGTGGACAAGTGACAACAAGCTTCTGCACCACCATTTTCCAGACATACTGGCTACTGTTCATACCACACAAGACATCCCTGAAGAAGTTGTTTTTGGACCATGCATGCTCCAAAACACCCTGCTGGACACTGTAGCTTTCATTGCTCTCAAGTGTTCCGATAGACGGAACATCCACTATGTATTTAAGGTATGAGAAAAATACGAGTGTTTAATGTTAGACCTATCAAAAAGAGTTACACCATCCCTGAGAAGGTAACTTTGCAAGGGGTAGGTTCTTGTTTTGTTCAGCTCTAGTAACAGTTCCTTCAAAGAGAAAGAGCTGATTTATGAGCTGTAGACTGGAAGGACCGAAGGAAAACTGTTTCCTTTCCAGGAAGAAGACAAAGTCCCATTTCTATGCTGGTGATTGACGACCTGCTTCAGATCTGACTTGAAATAGGAGGGAAGAGGGACAAATAGTTTAATAACCTCTAGTTCAGGTTTTGTCAGGACAAAGGAGGTTTATCAGGAGGTGTGACAGCCCTGTGAGAACCAGGGGAGAAGACTGTGGCATTGCGCTGATTCATGCAGGTGATACATAAACAGCATTTGTTTACAGATCTAGGTAGCTGCTACTCCAGTGTGTTCAGTTATCCTTAAAAGCGAAACAGCCAGGCAACCAGCCCAGCGCCCTTTGGGCTGCCACAACTTAATTGCTATTGGTACGTGGACCTCCTAAAGTTACCTTAGTTCTGTATGTCTGTATTACAGCTACACTTTTCACTGTAGGGAAGGCAGAAACCCCAGGATTGCAATGGACTATTAGCTCTCAAGCTCTAGTTCCCCAATTTTATTTTTGTTACATAGCCACTGTTTGTCATGCCTACCACTTACCCTGGCTTTCTGGGGCTTGGAGTGCCTTTCAGGCACTGTTGGTCTAGATGAAGACAGGTGTTTTACAGTGCGAGGAAAGAAAATTTCCCACATTCTGTGGAATGGATGCATCTGGGAGAGATCCAGGTTTGCCTAAGATTTCTGTGCTCTGAAGGAGAGAAATCCCAAGGCATATGAGTAATATGGAAGATACCGTTTTTGAGAGATAACCCGTTCTACACTTCTGCTTTAAACAAATTAAGAGAGAGAAGAGGCTTCAGGGTTTATCTGTCTGTTTTGAGTCTCTGGCACAAGTTTGCTTTCTTGGATGGTGTTATCAGTACTCCAGGAGACCAACAAACTCTTTTGAGAGAGACCTGCCCTGAAATGAGGCTTTATTTTTGGAATATTTCAGTATTTCTCCTGGGAGTTTTGAATTACTGTAGAGAGAACCTCAAAGGCTTTCTACATTGGAAGAGTCCTCTAGAGGGATGGCTTTAGTGTTTTTCTACACTTGAGCTAAGTAATTGCTATGCAGCAATGAAATTGGATGCCTGAGTTGGCTCAGATCTCTGTCTTTTGGCAGTAAATACATGAAATTCTGTGCAAGTAGCTGTTTCAGATGCAATCAGTAGTCCTATATCCTGTTAAGTACTCATAATTAAAAGTAAACCTTCCAGAAATCAGGGACTACCATTAGGCTCCTAACAATGTGTAGTAATTAATTAAAAATTCAGTCATGATGCTATGTCATCATGGCACTGAAGTGCAAAACAAGAAATAGGTTTTGCTCTGCTGGGTATACCACAAACAGGGCACAAACGGGAATGATTTGGCAAGCTGGATTCATTGCAACTGAGGTTTCTATTCATCATAGTTCATCAGCACTCCTGCAAGACTTTGGGGAATATAATTTCTAACAAGGATTTCATCATCCTGGGCTTTTTCGTTTAGATCAAAGAGGGACTTCATAATTTTTTTCCCTTCATTTTCTTGGAGACCTTAATTTGAGCTCCTTGGCCCAGTTTGTACACTTGAGCCAAGAAGAGGCCTTGGCATAGGTAGTTCTTTCCAGCTGATTCCTCTGGCTCTTACAGCTTCTTGGGGGTTTCAAGGAAGAGCCTTATTTTCTCTCTTGTCTTCCAGCATCTCCCAAGGGATCCCCATTGCTCCATAGCCCAGCTGTGACTGAGATGCTGGGCTGTGAGGGCCTTACCTCATGTATGGGTGCAAAGGATCCATCTGGGGGATTGACATCTCCAGGAGAGGATGGATTTGCTGGGTTTGTAGTGTCTCTAAGCACGTGGAAAAACTAAAGCTGGTTCATGCTTCTAGTTGGCAGCACCCAGATCTTATCTTACATCTGGTACTCCTCCTCACCTACTTGTAGCTCTCTGAGCTCTTTCCCTGGAGTCCCGGTTCCTGATGGAGCTGTGCTCCCTTTGACTTTGCTTAGAGCACTGGGTGGCTGCTTGCTATTTCTGAAACACAGCAACTAAAATATGACAGCCTCTGTCATAGCTATTAGTTACAGCCACTGTGTGTGTGTGGGTGTTCTTGTGTTGCTGTCAGGCACTTGTATTTCTCAATCATTGTTAATTACCATGGCATTTGGAGAGAACCAGTTTCAGGGCATGCTAATTTATTTTCTCCCTTACACTAAGTAACTCTTATCCTAATGGTCTCTTAATGTTTCATTCTTGTATCCGAGCTACTAATGTGATCAAACTTTTCAGGGTGGGTAATAGTCAGTAAAAGTAATTAGCCAAAATATTGTTCCTGGTACCAAACACCAATGAATGGCTGCCCTGCAATTAGTGGAAAACAAAGAGCTATACATTGCTTGGGGTGAAATTTAGATCATACTTGTCATTAGACATTTTTCATTTGCATACATCTTCCTTTCTAAACAATGACTTGGTGCTTCAAAAATTAGTTTTTCTGCATATAAATGTTGCCCTTGATCACCCTGTGTTTTAGCCTTCAAGTTATGAAAATCTTCCCCATCTTTCAAATGCTACAGAGGGCACAGATCTACTGTGGTAAACACCAGAGAAAAACATATAAAGGAATAAATCATTCCTTATTCAGTGTAATAAAGTAACTAAGATTGGAGTCACACACTGAGTGAGGAAGATAATGCCAAATGTTTTGCACTTACATTATTCATTGTCAACCTGTGACTAAATGACTCAGGAGACCTGTGGAGTAAAAATTGTATGTGATTTAGGACTATGCTGTAATATACACACAGAATGGAAATTTAATTTAATTCAATTCAATATTATTTTTTATAGTTTTTTTTGCCCAACCTTACAATCTGAAAAATATTTTAAACTGAATTTGTTTGGTATGTCTGCATGCACACAATTTGAAAGTAAATCACCCCTTGCAACTCTCAGAAATTATTTAACAAAAAGTATTGATCTGATGAGGTTTATCTGTTTAATTTAATTAATCTAGCAGAGGTAAAAAAGGAATATATAATTTTATTTATGAAAAAGGAAAGAGATCATATAAATGCTTCTTAGTTGTGTATATTAAAATATGTATTTTATGTAATCTAGCCAAACAGATAGGCAGATGTTTACTTGGGGTATTGAACCAAATACCCCATGATTTTTCTTACACCCCCTGATCCATATGCCCTAATGTCTGTGAAAAACTCCAATGCAACTGTCCTGAGTGTGAGTTCATTCTCAGTTTCACACTGCACTCATGCAGGGGTCTGCACATCTCTCAGTCCCCAAGTCACAGCACTTGCACATCTCCTGTCAGATCTCGTTTTCATATTCCAAAGATTGAGACCCTTTCTTAGAGAGGATCACACCTCCTGTACCTCAGTGATCCCCACCCCATGGGATGGTCTGTGCAGGACAGGGCCAGGGACTGACCAACATACCAGGGCTGGCTTTGCCATGGGAGGTTACACATGAGCATTGGTGTCTCCTCCTCCCTCCACACAGCTGTATTCCCAGAGCTCTCAGCCCCCACACTGGGGAAGCCCTCTCCCTGCGATACCTTTGGATTTGGTGACACTGGCAGATGTATTGGGCTCACAGCTTTGTCCTATGTGCTCAGTGCAAGGCAGAAAATAGGCTTTGTTCTTGGATTGGGTGAAAATCTTGCTTTGGGCCTCGAGACCTGTAACTTCCCTTCTTTGTGTTCTGCCTCACAGGTGGATGTTACATCTGTGAACAGTCCCACAGGACTGCCTTGGATGAGACTCGTGCAAGCAGCTGCCAATAGCAAGGAGCAGAACTTGGAAGCCTACTTAGAAAACAGTCAGTTATACTATCGCTCCACCAGGAAAATCAGTAAAAATGAGGAACTGCTTGTCTGGTATGATGAGGAGCTTTCCAGCCTCTTGGGTTTCAATGAGATAAAAGCTCAGAGTCCCCAGAATGGTAAGTACCAAATTGCTGACTGCAGGGGTCACTGAGGACAGAAGTGAGTCTGCATCTTCTTTAGTATGTGGTTGTCTCGTAATAATACAAAACATGTCTAAATCCCTAGCTGGTCTGCTAAGAGAAGAGGCCTTCTTTGAGCTGGGGGCACAGAGCAAGAACCAATTTTCAGTTCTTGATGCCATTCTCATTGGTACTTTCTAGCAGAGGATGGTGCAGTAGGGACTCATGCTGAAATTTTGAGCTATACAATGAAAATTTATGCACTTAGATAACTTGGAAATCCTAAATGTCCAAAGTATCAGTTGGAAATAGGCCTTTTTTAGCTCATTGAGAAGTCAGGTGTAGGGTAGTGTTCTGCTTAACTCTGGTACATGAGCATATCTTTTAAAATACATAACAAACCTAACAGTACTGAATGCAGCACAGTCAGCCTATTTAGTGTGGGACGCAGTGGAAATTAGGAAAAGAGCAAGCTTTAATTTCTGAAATGTTGCTGGAAATTCATTGCTCCAAAAGAAATTGACCTGGAAGTTGTTACAAAAATAAAAATCCAAATTAGGGAAATACCAAATCAGTCAGGTCCATACCAAGTTTGACTCCAACTGTAATTTGCTCCAAATTTTACCTAGTTACATTGGAGCAAAATCCTTTCTGCATTCCCTTTAGTTGATTTAAACAAAGCTTATACAGATTGATTAGTAAAGGTATAGGTTGGTAAAGATATGCTTGTCTGTAAATTAGTATTGAATTTATACAGACACATTCATAGCAGAAACTGACTAAATCATTCCAGCTGGTTTTAGTGTATTCTGTTACACACTGCCAACCCTTTGGATTTACCAGGGAAAAGGGTTGCTTGCACATGAAACACTATATCTAGACACAAGACTTTAATCTCACAGGTATAATGTTCCAACCATTTCATCAGCCTTATTTTCTTATTAAAATTTCAGCTTCTGTAGTTTGCAAAGGGATCTAACTTGTGCTGAGTCCCAAATTATGAATTTTTAGTTCTACTCAACCAGTTTATGAACTTTCCTATGTATCCCAGGTCTCAGGTGCTGTCTGGCATCACTTGCATTTTAAAACTGCTGTATTGTGAAATAACGTAACACGGATATAGTTTCAAAGCTTATGATGTACCATATTTATGTTGATTGCTGAATTTTGTATCATTGTTCATTCGAAATCAGTCATCTCAATGAAGCAGAGCTGCAGTAGGTCTGAAGACCACAAGGAAAGAGTGTTCCTTATTCCTCCTGCCCATCACTGGCATTGTTTCAATTTGGATATCATTTTATGTGCCAGAGATGTGTGCCTTAAGGCATATAACAGCTTTTCAAAAAGCATGAATAAGGGCTTCAGGCATTAAGGTCAGATGATTTTTCAACAGTATTAAACTTCCAGAGTATCCTAAAAATAGAGCGTCATGTAAAAATCTTTGAATCCTGGTCTAAAACTCATTATTTAATGTTCATCCTGAGTTAAAGCCAGTGACTTAGTTATGAAATATAGAGCCAGATCTGGGTTTTGACTTCAAATCATTATAAAGTCTAAATGGTTTTATCTAGATCATGGTGTACTGGCCATTTTATGTACTTTTATGTAATATAATTACATTTTATGTAATAAAATCTAGGCTTGAGAGTCTAAATGGAATAATTTCTGCCAGTAGCATGGAAGCAAATAAGCGTGAACTGTTTTGCATAGCAGAAAGGGACCTGGTTCTGCACTGGCATTAGTTTTACCACGTGTAACCTTGTGTGACAAAAGAGGTGTTTCTGGTTTTTTCTGTCAATGACAGGATCAGGGTCTGCATCCACCCATGATTCCACCTTTGCGAAACTCATCACTTGTTGTCTGTTTCAGCAGAGTTGAGATGCCAAGAATGCGAGCGAGTCTTTAAATGTGAGCATTCCTATCTGTCCCATGTCCGCTTCCTCTGTGTCCCAGAGAAGTGTGCTCTGCTATGGAGAAACTTCCAGAACCCTAAAACTGAAAAGAGCAACCTAGCTGAGCAGACCACAAATTTCCACAGTCTGGCAAGGGACCTGGAAGTCAAAATGGCAGCTTGTAAAGATGATGCATATGGTCTTATTGGAGAACGGACAGCAAAATCTGAAGAGACCGAAAACAACAGGAGCAGGAAAACAGTGCTGTTGGAGAAAACCAATAATTTGACTGAGGAACGTAACTCAGAGGGCAAGGAGGAGGCTGGGGGGGAGCATGCATTGGCTGGTTCTTTCTGGAAGCTTAGTTCAGGGAGGCACTCAGTTAGAAAGGATGCTTTAGAGCAGAAGCAGAGTGCTTTCACTGAGGTCAAAAGGATGAAAGAGAAGTTGAGGAATGAGAGAGTGCAGGAGCCAGAGCAGGAGGATGGCACAGTCCCTCTTGGTAAAGAGCAGGTGTCAAAGGAAGTGTTACTGAACTCCTCTGGTAGTGCATTCTCCTTTGTTTGGCCCACCAGAGTTCGAGGAGAACAGAAGAGTGCTTTCAGCAAACCTACTAAGTGTGTAACAGAAAGAGCTGCCGTAAATTCTTCTCATCCCATGAGTGAGTCAACAAAGAGCCTGGGGGAGCTGTCTGGCTTCATTGCCACCGCAGACATCATGTGCTGCAGCACTCTTCTCAATTCCAAGTTCTTTGTCAGTGATTTGTGCAATGCTCAGATGCTGCAGACAAGCATCACTCAGAGCAATGTTTTCCCATATACCTCAGAACCGTGGCCCAAGCAAACAGGAGGACAGTTACAAAACACCAACGCCACCACTTCCTCCTCCTCCTCCTCCTTGACTCTTCTTCCCCCCACCTTCACATCCTTCGGAGTGGCTGCCCAGAACTGGTGTGCCAAATGCAACCTGTCCTTTCGCATGACATCTGATTTAGTCTTCCACATGCGGTCACATCACAAAAAAGAATATTCCTCAAGTGAATCCCAGTGCAAGAGGAGACGAGAGGAGAAGCTGACATGTCCCATTTGCCATGAGTACTTCCGAGAACGCCATCATTTATCCCGGCACATGACTTCTCATAATTAGAGCTGTGCAGACAGATGTCACCAAGGGACCAGGCAGGTTGGAGGCAGAAGGGAATGATAGTTCGCTTAAATCCATTTCTTTTTGAGTTTACATTAATTTCTTTCAGGAAATCACTGTTTACAATAATTTATAATAGATGCTTTGCGAAAAAATATGAAATGTTTACAAGAGTCTGAGTGGGTTTTAAGTTTTGAAAACTCAACCTAGCCCTTGTCAACCTATTTTTGTGGAAATAAACTAGTAAAATGAATCCACATGCAATGTTAATTTGCAGAGTAGGGAACAAAATTATAGATTTGCAAACAGACTTGTCTTTGCTTATATTTGATTTGCTGGTGTCTATGCAGTACAATGTAAATACAGAAATAACAACCACCTCATAGAATGAGGCACCTTTAAGCATTAGAAAAATCAGAGCTAATATCTTAAAAAAAAGTTACTATTTCTAGCAGCATTGGTGGACTCTTACTCCTTTATGTTAGCTGAATCAACTCTATTACCAAATGTCTGAGTTAAAAACCGACATCTTACCATCTCCTTGGCTTTGAAAAGGACCTGAATTTAAGCCTCAAATCTACGATTGTCAACAACTGACTGGCAGACTGCCAAAGAGGATGGAACTCGTAAAGCAGAACATCCAAGTTCTGTTCTAGGCTCTGCTGCTTTTGAAATATCTTTTACACAGTGAAATCAATGTGAGTCTGTATCAAAATGTGAGCTATTGTCAACCTTATTGTGTAGACAGGAAGCAAATGTTCGAAGATCTGTGTGAGTTTAGTAGGCATACAGATCTGATGGGAGTAGAGTTTAGCCTGTGGTTTTCAGGTTTTGGATATACCAAAGGAAGCAGTTAGGGTATCAGAGTTACTATTAGCTACTGACAGAATCTGCACACTTTAATTGTGGATGAAAGGCTCTGTTCTGATAACTGCTAGAGGAGAAACACACAGTGATACAGGTGATCATGAATTGCACTGTATTATACCAACTTGTCTATCCTCTGGTTTCTACATGGGCCAATTCCAAATATTTTAAAAAGGAAGTGGCATATTCTTGTTCTGCCTGTCCATGAGACATTTTTCTCTTGCCTACTTTGTTTTGAGCTTTGCTGAGTCTCAGCAGCAGATAAATTTATACTGCTCACTGTGGGAGGAAACACTGTCTATTGTTACTGCAGCCCATCTAATTAGCCTGTCATTACTTTTAAAATCCATTTAGGGGCTAGATTTTGATGGTTTATGACACTGTGTTCTTCAAGCAATCATTTCTCCTGTTCTTGTATAGTATTTTTTCAGGTTGTCTGATGTTTTTCTGGCCTGTCTCTGAACCTCATCTGCCTCATCAAGGGCTATTATTCCCTTTCAGACTGAGAATGACCAGAAACCTCTTGTTTCCCAGCTGAGGATAAAGGGCATTTCAATATGCTTTATATGTTCCACCATATTGATTATAGACTCTAGTGGCTTTTGTATACTGGACAGAATTTTGAGTTATCATGATAATACCTAGTCTGATAATGCAAGTATCAGCAAGTAAACACATCTGAATGATAAAAGAAGGCTACCAGTCTTAGGCTGTCAGCTGGAACCAACATAACACACTGTCACCTCCTGGGAAATTTCTGTAAATCAGGAGATTGTATTCTTCCCAATATATTGCTATTGAACATTAATACGTGGCTGTTCCCTATTAATAGAAACATTTTTCTTATTGCAGGCCAACCCCTGGCTGTGCATCTCAGCTTTATTTTTGAAACTGAAAGTGATAAAACTTGTTACATTATGCCTTTGAGTTCAGGGGACAGTTCTGGTTGGATTATAACACAGCTTTTCAAGGTCAGTGGTGGAAGCTCTTCCACTTGAATCATTAAAAACCAAAATGAACCAAGACTTTGAAACATGGAGCACAGAGAGACACATTGCATTGGGTAGGGAATGGTGTGGTTTCCTTGTAATCTTTCCATCTCTATTTTGTGTCCAATAACATTTACTGTGTAAGGAATATATTTATGGTAAAGTTTAATGGGCCAAATTTCACTCCACCTGGGTGCCAGCCAGTTTACTGTGAAGTCAGTGTCCGTAAAGTGTAATGAAGGACTCTGTGGTGTAACTGCATTCATATGTGGTCAGGGTTATATTTCCCATTAGTACTTTAGGCCAGATTGTGATCTCATTTATTCCAGTGCAAATCCAGAATAATTCCATGTTGCTACTCCTGATTTATATTAATTGCTTTAAGATCAGCCTGGCCCAGTATAAATAAGACTAAAGATTTTTTGGTACCATTACTGCAAAATGTTCTCTTCTGTACTTACTGAAAGATGCCATGTTTTCTTAACAGTTTTATGATTAGAAACCTAGCTTCAGATTTCTTCTGGAAAAAGACAGGACTAGCTGTATAATGCTCCTCAGTATTATTTTGGCACATCACTTCAACATTACCCTGCTCCAAATGCCTGTTTTTCCAGTGCACTACACCTGGTGTATAATTTAGATTGGAATGAAGGAGTACCAAATCTTACTGGTTACATGGTTTCACTGATTTTGGGTTGGACAAAGTGTAGAAAATCAACTACTGAAACACAGATACCAAGTCTCAAAACTCTTCACATGGTGTGTTAGACCTACAGCCTGAAAGTTCTCACCAGTAATCAAACTTCTTCACTTTGCTTATGGTATGAGGCCTAAGCAGGCAGCAAGGTTACAGGGAGAGATAGCTTCCCTTTATGTTATGGAGTTGTTTTCTTTGGGAAAAAGAAAAGGGAAGAACTCTTACCCAGTTTCCTTGTGGGCATGTCACAGCCACAGTGATTTATATTATATTTATATACATTACTGTGATACCAAGCAATGTAGGAATGACTTCTGTGCACAGAGAGTTATGAGGAGAAGCAGGTACAAAGAGTGGCAGAACTGATTCAAAATACAAAAATGAGGAGAGGTTTTTAATAAGTTTTATTTCTGATACTTTCCTCATCTCCACCAGCCTGGGGGCACTGTGGTCCTGATCTGTAAAACTTGATGATTTCCTTCTTGTACACTGCAGGTAGTGTGTGCAATGCTGTTCTTGTTATTTTGTAGGTGGCCATCAACATAAAGACTGCGCTAAAAAGTTGCTTCTTATTCTGAGGTAAAGGGGTTTGTGAACTAAGACTTATTGAGACACATAGCAAACCATACAGCCAAACAATAAGACATTTTGTTGCCTGTTGCATCTGTGTTGGTATCAGTGCAAAACCACCCAGAACAACACTACCAGAATTTGATTCCCTATGTGTAAAACCAGTGCTTGTGTAAAGCTCCTTGTGCAGTCACAGTGAAAGTCTTTTATGTGTCTCAATTTTAACTGAGTGTCTCATCTAAACTGGGTTTCATAAACCAGGGGGCTTAACCAAAATTTTTGCAGATTTGATTTCTTTAAATGAAAATACTCATATTAAAGCTGAGTGAACCAAATACTGAACAGGCAGAAGGAAACCTAACGAGACAAAGAAAAACAAACTTCCTATAATTGAGTCATGCTGGAAGCTTATTTCCCCTTATGTCTAGAAGTCTGAAAATTTAAATTGGTGCAGATGAAATCCTGCTGGAAGGAAAGCATTTCACTAGAACAGGGGGTTCATGAAGGACTGCATTCTGTCCCTGTGAAATACTGTGATTTTACAGCTGGGATCTTTGTCTTTTCTACAAGAAGAAATGCTAGGGAAGGGGGAAAAGAAACATAATTTTGTTTTAAAACAAGAGGAGACAATTTGCAGTGAGCTGACTGGTTCTTTTCCTGTCTTTGTTAGCAACTAACTGTTTATTTTGATCAAACAACTGTTTCTCCTGACGTGTTTCTGGATCAGTGGAAAAGGACACAACACAGTGCTGTCAAGCTTAGCTGTGCAGGCTGTGTTTCTGCAAAGGATAATGAGTTTACCAATAGGAAATGCCAGATTACGATATTTGTTCACTCACTGATCATTGATCCCTGAATTTTTTCTGATGAAGATGTGTTTTTCCATCAAAATGACACTCAGATGTGCTTTTGAGAAATATATACTTACTTGTTTTTTTATGAGGTAATTTTTCACTAATCAAGGCAGTTTGTACACTTCCTTGGATCTACAGGGCACAGTTTGAAAATCACTGGACTAAGGCAGCACAAATGAAATAAAAGCTGGCTGTCATTTCTTGGTTAGAGTTCTATGAATGCTGGAAGGAGAAAGATGATACTGCTAGGTAGTCTGATACAATAACTCCTTTCTTCCCACCTTTAAAAGGAACATGATTAGGATTAAAATTCAGGAAGTTATTCTTGGTGGGACGATAAGAAAATGGTGCTATAAACTGTAAAATTTCCATGTCAGCTCTGGAACCAGATGAGAGAAAGGTGGCAGTTTCATCATGTTTCCTGTTGCGTTCTGGAAGGGCACTTCTCAAATTGCTTGTCCCTCCCTAAAAACTTTTTAACTTTCTCATTTAAACCACAAACCATGGATTTCCATAACTAATTTGCATTTGTTCTTTTGTGATTTTCAGACCTTTCAATGCAATGTAATTTTCTACACAATTACTGACTGTAGTTCTGTGAGGTCTAAACTCATTGAGATGAGCATAACTATGACATAGCAGTTTGTGAAGACAGGAAAAATTGCTTTTAACACACTGGCCTTTGTTAAGCCTGACAGTTTCAATATGAATTAGCCAGTACTATGAAATAGCAAATAATATTTTCTCAAGTAATAAAATTTCTCAAGGTTGCACAATAGTTTTCCACTGAAATCGATCACTTTAGTGAATTAACAGCATTATTGATTTAAAATGGACTCACCAGCAATTGCATCTTCACTGTTTGCTTTTCCAGTCACTAGACATATTTATTATACATATGTATTTCCCATATTCCTCTGGGAAGAATTTATTTGCTATTTATGCCCGTATAGTATGACTTTTTATCCTTTAGTGGATGGCTAAAGTTTCTAAATATTGGGCTTAACAATTAACATTGTTTGTACATGACAGCACAACTGATTGTTTTTAGGAAAACCAAGCAGTTTATCTGGATCTTTGAGATATTAAAGAGGCTTAAAAGACATTAGAAGAAATACATTAGTGTTGTTTATTCATTCACCGACTACTCCATTGTTTTCCACATTAAGAATATTTAATTTTCTTCATATGTATTTCACTTTGCATGAAATTCTGTATGGGTTTTAATTCATTAAAGTATTTTACACAACACTGAGAAGTTTAACCATAAGCTAGTGCATAAAAATCAGAACATGAAAATATCTCAAAAGAGTTCAGGTTAGCAATCACACTGAGTGTAGTTGATAACACAAGTAATAAAAAAGATGGAAAATCTATTTAGTTCGTAAAATTTTCTTCCTGTAAAAACTTGAAGTGTTTAACACAATTTATAAAAAAAAAAAAAAAAGGCAGGAACTTACAAATGAGCAAATGAACACCGATGTGTAACTGCTGTAGACTCTAACTGAATTTTGGGGAACCATTTCCCTAATTTAATTACCTTACAGCTGGCCTTTTGTAGAGATGAGAAAATCTGAACTCTAGATTAAAGTCACACATATTTCTAAATAATTCCAAACATATATGTTTAAGAATTGTAGGAAAGACAAGGAATGCTGTGCATTAAGCTCATATCAATATCTCTGTGAGTTATCCTGGAATATACTATCACTTCATATGTAGCTTGATAGCAGAGTGCAAAGGATATTTTTCAGCTATTTTTTTTCTTTTTCTTTTTTTTTTCTGTCTTTGGGGCAGGACAGCAATCTAATTTTAGCCTTAAATAAAAACATATGATGCTTTTCCTTGAGCCAGTTGATCTGGGCACTGGGTAGAAGAGTCAATGTACTGCCTTTGTCTTGCTCATCCTCCCCTCTGTCAGACTCTGAGAGAAGCAGGCATGTTCCTTTCAAATACCTGGAGTCTCAGCAGCCCTGACAGACTGGGAATGGTTACTTTTGTTATGTCTAAATGATGAAATGGAGAAGAAACTGCATTTAGCTCTTGCAGTTTGGAAAACAGACTCTTCCAACTACTGTTAATTTTTAAAGATGCATACATAGGAATGTATGCAATTTCCGAAGAAGAGCCTGTTCTCTCTTTAAAGTTGTTCACGTGCTTTCAATACTGACAACCAGGACTTTCTGTGGGATGAAAGGAAATCTGTGATTGGTAGCTACACTTTAAAAAACTGACATACTGAGCATTTATGTTTGATTACAGGAGAGGAATACAGAAACCCCAGTGAATTATTGAAGTATTTCAACCATGCACAGAAAGAGATGGGTTCCACAGAATGGGGAAAAATGCCAGCATGTTGGAAAGGAGTCACTTTGAGCTATGTACAGGGAATCAATCACTGACCATAGAGATTGAAATGCAGCTCCCACTTCTTCCTAGGGTTTACATTTGGGTAGCTATTTTTCTTTTCATAAGAACTAGGGATGTGTTCCTCCACTGGGCTATCTAGAGGTGTGTAGATGAGCATTGAGCATCTCCTTTGCCTTGATGAGTGCTGTTGCAGCTGGTGTTTCTATGTGAGGAGGGACTCCTTTCCCTTCCCAAGAGGTGTTGTCTGCAGAGATGACTGATCTGGAGGTGGGGATGATGATGTAGAAGTTGGTTTCATCTACCTGATACGTCTGAGGGGAATGGCACCCGCCACTGGTCTGCTCCCCAATGATGAGAGCTCTGCCCAGTCTCTTCATTACGTATACAAACTCTTCAGCAGCTCCAGCTGTCACAGCACTGGTAAGGATTACCAGCCCCTTCTGAGTGCCATACCTCTCTCCTGTAAGGTATAAAAAAAACCCATCAGAAATTAATCCATTTTCAGAGATTTATTTGTATGATAGAGCAAAGAGAAGTCAAGATAGAGGCTCTGCTCCCTACCTGCAACCCAAGATGTTTGGAAATTTACTTTGTGCCTATGATAGTATTAAAGTACTTTCAACACTAGCCCAGGCTATATGCTGCTAAAAAAAGGCTGCCTCCCTGTGTGGTGCTCTTGTGCCATGAGTTTCTGGTTATGAGTTCCATAAGGAGAGAAGCCAGCTCATGATTACTACTGTTAGCTCTTCTGTGGCTTTGACTTTTACAGAAGCTTCAGATCTCATCAGAATAGCGGAAGAGACAGGTGACAAAAATGTCATTTTCCAGCATTGCAGCAGGAGTAGTTAAAACTCATCCAGAAGCATCTTCAGTTTCACCCTCATCACTACTCTAGTAAAAATGGCTGTCATAGAGCTTAGCCTGCAACTGTGCAGTCATTATTTTATGCAATTATAGTTACAGTGGTTTCCCACAGCTTTTTTATAGTTTGTAAATGGATGCTATACATGGCCTTTGTCCCAAACCCTTCAACAAATACCCCTTTATTATTAGGACGTGAGCCAAGTATCTAATTTTCTTACTTAAAACAGCTGACAGGAATAGAAGAGGCTTTGACCTTTATTTTCAATATATCTGAACATGCTAGATACTTTTAAAGAGTTTATTTTCTTTGAAAAAGTGACCAGCAGGTAATAACTAGGACTTGAAAGCTAAACTGCCCTAAAAATGTGAATCTATAAGTAAGTAATAATATGACATATAATTCTCATGCTAAATTCTAAGAGAAGGGCCCAATAGCATGGTAATTAATTTTCACACCATCTTTGGTCTTCTCATTTCACTATAAACATAATAACCATTAGAAGACTCTTTTCACAATAGATACATATAATACAGGACCAGATTCAGCTCCTTTGAAGTTAATACGAGTCTGTCTGTTCTCTTTGAGGGGAACTGGAATGTGTCCATAGAAATCATATCCCTAAGCACAACCCACCTCTGCCTGGGAAAATAGATGGACCCTGCAGACTGGGACAAAGTTTAACCATTTCAGCCTGATCCAGGCCAACAACTGCAGACACCATTAACTGGTTTTCTACTGTCTTAGCTTAAGACAGGTAAAGAATTAAACCCCATGTTTAAGGCTTCTTAGTACTCTAACTGCAGTTTATGAACGCTGAAGAGCTCTGCTTCTGCATGGTGTAGCACCCTTTCAACTTCCACAAACTGGGGCAGGGTATGTGTGAGGGGTGTGTGACACGTTGCCAAAATGCTTCAAACTCACCCAGATGTACAAAATTTAGTGTTTTTCTTTCTCTTCTCTGGACAAATGGGGGTATTATGGTTTTCATCTACTGATGTAGAGGATTACACGGGTAGGTAGTAGGGAACAACATATAAAACTGTATGGGAGTGTTGGAAGAGATATTACTAGAGGTCTAGGCAACACTGGATTAGTTTTAAAATTTGGCAACTTTTAAAAGCCACAAAAAAACCTGCTGTACATAGTATTTGAGTATTTGACTAAACTTCTGGGGACCAATTTACAGACCTCTGTGCCTAACACACCCCGCTTCTAGGAGTGATAAACTGTTATTTGTAGATGGCATCGAGTGACATGGCTGAAATGCACATTTTTTGTTTCTATGTTCTCTACACAGCTTGAGCTGATCATGGCAGGTACTTTCACCAAATGACTTACAGGACTTAATGAGTCATTTAAAATGACAAGGAGAGACATCTGAAATGAAAAGCTACTCTGAAAAGAACTTGTCATTTACCTTTGAGCTGTGGGTGGGTCCATATCTCCTTTACTGAGTCACTGGGTCTGTCATAAACTTTGTCCAAGAGAACTGGGTGTCCTTCATCAAAGAAATATGAGCATAGGATTGCTATGGGTGTAGTGGAGCCTCCAATATTGTACCTTTTCAAAAATTAAAAATATTAAGGAAACAAATTAAAATTGTGTCAGACAGTGGATCTCCCTTCCAAGTATTGTTCCTTAATATCAGTCCCAAAAAAATCTATGGCTACGCTTTGATATATTTACATTCATTCTCCCCTATTAGCATTTGCATGTCTAACAGATAAACACAGTCCTGTCTAAGAGTGTTGGACCGTTTTTGCCCACAACTGACTTCAAAAGCAAACACAAAAGTCTATTTTTTTCTTGATATTACCTGGAAAAAAATCAGAAAGTAACCAAAAACTCTGAATCTGCAGAGAAATATCAGATTTTTGTTATTCTCCTCTCAGTAACTTATTCTGTTCCTGATGTAGGCCAGCAAGGAGTAGATACATAATCCTAATACATAAAAGTAGATTCCAATTAAAGCAACATATGTTTGTAGAACTGTTGGGTTCTTATTTTTTGCTACACAAAATGAGAAGACTTAGTAGTTTAAATGAGGTAATTTTTTGTGCTTAAAGATTGTGTCAGTTGCTTCATTTAGCACAGTTGTAATTGAAAATTTTGGTTGCAGTTTAATTCCATAGCAGAAGACTAATTTTACTGAAGAGCCTGTCATTGGAGAACCGCTGCTATGAATATACACAATTTACTACCAAAATATTTTTGCCTGTCACTTTTCACTAATACTAGAGCACTTACAGCTCTAGGAATGTTTGTACTTTACTTATAGTGTGGATTCAGTACTTTCCTGCAGCTGGTTTTAGGAATACCTAGCACAGGCATTCCAGCAAAAACCTGCTGGAAAATGAGTTTATTCAGTACTAAGATTTTTCACCTCCAGGAAAGGATCTGACAATCCAGGAGGTCTCTGCTCTGAAGAGTGAAGCTACATCTTTATTCTTCAGAGTTTGGGAGCTACATGGTGGACACTGTGACTGACTAGAAGTTAAACAACCATCCTCAGCATGTCCCTGACAGTGCTGTGCTGCCAGGAGGGGCTGCTGCTGCTGCACAGCCACGAGACAGCTCAGCCCAGCAGAGCCCGGGTTCCCACAGGGGCCGCCACGGCTGAAGGGGGTGGTAGGCAGGGCAATGCTGGAATGCTCTTCCTGGAACTCTTCCAGACAGTGAAACTGCAGTAAGTTAGTCAGTAATGATGACTGAGCAGACTTCTGGATGCTGGTACTCCTTCTTATAGATGTCTTATGTGACCCTAGGGAGGCCTTTTAGTTTATTAGTGTCTCTTATCAATGCTGTGAGAGTTAAAAATATGAAGTTCATGACTGGTACAGCTGTTCTATGAACAGGAGCTATTAAAGTGAGAGACATTATGTATTATGGTTAATCCCATGCAAAATTTAAATCATCAGTCTTAAAATCATAAGATTGGCAAACAGAGAATTTTAGAAGGTTTGTTTGGGGTTCCCTCTTATATGCCTTTAGACACTGGATCTTTTATGTGCAATTAAAGGACTGAAAATATGTTAAATATTAAAAAAAAAAAGTAAACCAAAACCAAACAACACATGAAAAGAACTATAATGATACCATTTAGTACCTGAGACATGATTTCATCTTTGCTGTTGCAGTGCTCCCAGCCCTGAAATTTTTAGTTTGGGAGAAAACTGGGGCAAGAAAGAGGAAAGCCCCAATCCTATCTCAAGTCTACTGGAAGATGGTGGTGCTTTTGCTGAATTCAAATTCAGTCATGGGTGTTTTGTGTTAGCTGCTACCTTGCCTCTTCTGTGCTCACATTGTGAGATCTTTGTCTCTGCTCTCATCACTGTGCTCAACTTTTCCTCCCTATGCTGAAAATCCCACAAGAATATTAAGAAGATTACCAAATATTAAGAGCCCTGTGATAACAATAGATGCAAGTGGTTCTAACATTAAAACCAAGTTCTTACAAAGTCCTTCTTTTCTTTGGTTTATATTTGTCATGTTCTGGGCTCACACACATTAGCTCTGGACCACAACAAGGGAATTACTTCCCTAAATATGGTGTAGGAAACGTACATTTTTATGTTAATCTGCTTTGATAGCTGGTGTCAAGCGGATGACATCTTATGGCTCATTGGATTTGAAGCACTGTTGACACACTGGAGTGTCCAACAGAATTCTAAGCAGAGAGCAGGCATATGATGCTGCAGCTTGGAGCAGCAGGGCCCAGGAGTGCGACAGTACCTCTAAGTACCTCAAAGTACCTCTGTGCTCTGTGCACAAGGCCTGTTCTGTACAGACCTGATTGCCCAGAATTATTTAGCACTGCACATACAGCAAATTAAATGTTGTAACACAGCCTTAAACATGGTCTGTCTTTTTGTCTATTGAATCATTTGAAGTAAAGGATTTATTGATATATATATATGTGTGTGGCACATGGAGAGTTAGATTAGAAAGAAATTAGAGAAATAAAACACATGTAACATTCAGAATTGCATTCTGCAAACTATTCCCTAAATTTGACTATTTAGTTCTAAACATCTCAAGTGATGATACAATTTATCTTGAGATATACTTCCAGACTGTTATTATTTTCCTTGGCTGTTTTCCTTTTCTCATTTAATCCTAGCAATGTTAGCCTGTAAACAGGACAGCAAGCCATGTAAAGCTAATTCACTATTACAAATAAAATGCTGGTTTGAAAGAGCTTTGGTTATTTGCCATTCAAAGGTTTACCTCGTATCTATGATTAATGCATCTGTGTGAACAATTTTCTTCCAAACATGCTCTATCATTAGGTCGGACACCTGGGTTAGAAGTTCACTGTCTCCAAACATATCAAATCTCAGATAGCCGATGTTGTTTTCAAATACATTTGTGTGGAATGAAAATTTAATCAAATCTTCAAATACTTCTGGTGGAGGGATCTGAAAGAGTATGAGAAAACAAAACAAATCATTTGCTGGCACTGGTAGCTTGACACAAAATTATGTGGGTTGTGTTTTAATCCAGGTGGGACACATGTGAGAAATGTGACCAAGTTTGAAAAACATAATAAATTTTACAATACTTTTGCACACTAATCATAGGTTAGCATTGCCTGATGCATCTTTTGTGCAGTATAAGGTGCATCAATAACACACCCAGAATCTGGATCATGCACCTACATTTCCCAGAGCTCAGTTTATTTTTCAAAAATACATGAATTTGAAGAGAAGAGTCTACAAGAACAATCCCAGCCTCCAGCATAGATCCCACTCCAAGGCCTGCCACCCAAGCCCACATGTTGCCTTTATGAGTTGTTTCTAAACATGGGCCTGGGACTTTCATAATCTCTTGATTGGCCTCATTGGACAAACAGCTGCTGGCTGCAGGTGTGAGTGGCCCAGCCCCTCAATGACCCAGTCCCTGTGACAGTGAGGAACCTGATGTGTTGGGCATGTGCTAGGATACTCAAGAAGTAGATATGCTAAATCTCTTGTATGGTGGCCATGTGCCTGGAGCCTCACGTGTTAGGTTGTGATTTATTTAATTTTACTTAGCTTATGTTATTAAACAGAAGACTTTTTTTTTAGTAGCAACGTGTAGCCGAATAATAAAGTTATCCTAGTATCCTAGTAACCCCTGTATGCACTGAGACACAGCCAGCTCATATTGCCAAACTTCTATTTGGTATGAAAATTCCATTTTCAGATACTCCTTCAGCTTGAGATGAGAAATTAGAATACCTATGATTTATATAAACTTTGGTCTTTTCTCTTCAGGGTTGTTGTGAAAATGGTGTTATACTTTCTTTTTAATCTGCTGCCCTCTGCCATAGCTCATCCCCAGACAATCCATGCTTTTACACTCAAAAGAACAAGGTGTCAGCAATGAGCCATGTGCTAGAGGTGCTCTTCCAGCCTACAACATGCCACAGAATTGGGCAGCCACTGGGGCTTTCTGCAACTACAGAGAAGTCAAATAATCTCCTGACCTCTCTATAGTGCTCTGGCCTGGAGCTGTGCCCCTGCCAAAAGCAGGTCTGCTGCAGCAGAAAGATTTTCTTCCAAGGTGTGTGAATGCATCTGTGTTTGACACAGCTCGACGTTACCTAGGTGAAAATTGCCCACCATATGACATTTCATCATTCAGTCCCTGATGTAAGCCAAAATTACCAAAATTGCAATCATCAATTTAAAAGCCCTGTTGGCCAGTAGTTGTTGACCTGATGAAAAGAGCAAACTCTTTTCTGTGCCCTTCTTTATCACTATACCTTGTGAAAATAACCATTGTATCTGGACTGTGAACACGTCAGCCCAGCACTGCTGAGCTTGTCATTTCCAATCCACTTCCCAGTGACAGCAATGCTACTTGATATGCCCACTGTACTTAGATTAAAAAAATCACAGTTTTGAAAAATATATCCAACATGCATTGATTGATCCGACAAAACTTATATCTAGTTCAGAGATACTGGGGGTCCCTTCAAGGAGGAAAAGAAAAACATCACTCATTAGTAACATCTACAAATAAAACTGATGTGTTACTATCAGCACTTACGAATAATATTTTAACTGAACACACAAATGTCTTACCTCCCTCTCCAGTAATAACTGCTAAATGCATACCCATAAGCATGTTAAGAATAATAACTGTCTGATGTTTTTTTGACTTGTACTTTTACTGTGATGCATTGCATTTCTGTTCCCTGAGGTCTTCAATTTTGATAATTCTTGAAAATTCGTTATAAATTTCAAGGTGGGCAGGTTGCCCTTAAAGCCCCACGTCTTATGAGGAGAAATAAATGTGCAAGGATCTGCATGAAAGTTCTTCATGGCTGCAGGAAAAGGTATGAAAATATATCTGTTCTAAAAGTTCCAAATATATCTATTCTAAAAGTGGAAACCAGATGAAAAACACTCAGAATGTAATTCTGGGGTGCCAGGGAAAGTGCCTGAACCTTTCAGCAAAAGAGGTGAGGAGCCTGTGCCTGACATTAGAGAGTTACTGCCCTGCAAAATTGCAGGTTCGTGACACTGGCACATGAGCCACGTGCTGTGGGTACCTGAGGAGGCAAGTCAAGCTTCAGGAAGCAACCACATGCTCTTCTTTGGAAGGCAGAGCTCTGCTGGCCAAGGACAAGCTGGGACAGGATGCAGCTGAAAGTAAGATCTGCTGCTCAGTCAGACAATGTTTACATACAAATGACTTGTTGTTAAATATAAACCCTCAGGTGCACACTATAAGCAATGTAGCTACACCAAAGGACGTCCAAACTAACTCCACTTAAGCCAAGGAAAAATGTTTTTTCATTAACTATACAGGGTCTGCAGTCCTGTTGTGCAGACTGCTTCCACAGGTGAGTGAAGTAAAATGTCACACAAAATAGGACCTTAGAATGCTGCCCTGGGACTTGTGCATGGGGTTTGATCCCTGATTCTGTTATTGACACAAACCCCAGCCATGGGCAGACTACTTTTCTAAATGTGCCTCTCTTCCCTCTTTCCTCTCCTTTCATCTCTTCCTTATGTTGTTTTGTCTGTTTAGATGGAACATGTTTTTTCATAGCAATTTTTGTGCTGATTTTGTAAGAGAACTGATTTAAATTAAGGTTGCTGTCAACTGCTGGCTGTTAAAATATTATCATCAATACCCTTGCAATACCATTGCAAACCCTGAGATTAGTTTAAGAACCATGAGGTCTTGAGGGCTGAGTGGCAGGGTTGCACCTTTCTTAGAACATTTGACTTCCCTGTGTACTCTCATAGGCTGGAATGGAACTGTTTGTTCTAGTAGGGCCCCCAGCTCAAGGACTGAGCAGGATCAGCTATAGCCGTGACAGCTCATTCTCACTTGCTCTTAACAACACACATTTTACTGGGTGATTTCCAGGCAATCCACCCTAGTACGTCACCAGCCTTACTATTAGAAAGATGTTTTTAAGATCCAGTGTAAACAGTCAAAGTTCACTACTTTGTACTGTTTAAGTGCATCACTTCTTGGCCTATTTACTATGGACAAGGGAAGAGATTATTCTTTTCATATTTGAAAAAGTCTCTTACGTATCTGAAGACTGTTTTCATGTCTCCTCCCAGTTTTCTTCTCTCTAGAATAAACAACTCAAATATTTCAAACTTTTTGAAGGTTGCTTTTATTCAGTGTTCTTTTTACTCCTATCCCTCTTTTCTGCTATCTCCATACTTCAGCCACATCTTTCCAGAAAACCATTGCCCAAGGCTGTGCACATTATCTAGATGAATTTTCTTTAGAGCTAAATGTAGCAGCAGATTTCATGTTTTCCTGATTATATTCTTCCTTATCCATTCCAGTTTGATGATGAGGAGTATTTACTGCAACAGTTTGACCCTATTGACTTGTGCTCAGCTTATGAACCCTGAAGAGCCCATTTACATTTTTACAGGACTCCCCCTAAACAAGCTACCTTCCTCCCGGTGTTGTGCAATGAACTACTATCACCCTAGAAACAAGAAAGCAAAGATTGCAAAAGGTGAAGAGCCAATGAGAGTTAAAAATGAGACATTTTTCTCTTGCATAATCTTCCATAGTACCACTGATTCTGCTGTGGTTATCTTGATATAAATTAACATCGTATGGGCTTACAACATTTTTTTTACCACCTGTTAGCAATAGGTGTAGCAATTTGATTTTTTATCTTTACGCTTGGAGGCTGACCATTTTGATTTCACTCATTAATGCAGCGGTGCAAACAAACTGTATTTCTTTCTGGTGAAACAGCTCTAACTATTGCCTCCTTCACTCTCCTACATACACATATTATTTATCTGGAAACAGAAGGACTTGAAATGCAGAAACAATCTCTCTTTTTAAAGGATTACTTTTTGCCTTTTATTCCGATCAACATTTTCTGCTGCTTATCTAAACCATCATTGCAAAAATTCTCTTAGGTGTAAAGACTGTATCAAAAGTATTTGGTCATTAAGAAGGGACCAAAATAATCACTCAGGGAGATTTCTCATCACTTAAAATGGACATAAAACTTTTGTTAAAATCAGGCAGCAGTTCTTCCATAGGTAGACAGTCACAAACACAAATGTTTCAGTTTGTAGAGGAAGTTTGACTGGAGAGGAGAGAGAGGTAGAAGAATAAGAAGCAGGGATTATTAAACTGCAGATCAACAAGCTTCCAGAGCTCTGCCTTATAAGCAAAATGTTATTTCTGTATCACAAAAAATATAGACAAAATCTGCCTCAAGGAAGTGTGACTTTGGAAAGTGGCATTTATGCAGATGACAGCTCTGACTAGCAGTGACCTTGCTGCTGCTTAGAGGAGACACATTAACTCCCCTGTACTATGCTTCAGCAGCTATTCCAGTGCAGCAGATGCAAAGGTCTGCACACATTTCACTTGTCCATCTCCTATGTCCCATCCTATCCTTCCTGTAGTTATTCATCATCACTTTCAGTTAATTGTGTTGAATCTGTTTCACCATCAAGGTCATTAACAGTAAAATTCTGCTGTCAAGGGAGATGGTGGATTGGAAGGTAGGTAGCACAAGAGAAAAACTAGCTCTTAGGTTTTTAAGCAATAAATGTGATACAGATCAACAGTGCCATTAAGTCCATGTATTGGGCTGCTGAATTTTAATTTTTTTTTAATTTACAAGTGCAGCTGGTGCCATCACGTATATGTTTCACTGTACTCTAAAGGTATTTACTCTCTGGGATATACTGAAATGTTCTGCAGAAAGCAACCGTCTTATGGGTGCAAAACCAAAATAGGAGATGAAGGTGCTCTTGCTGTCCATGGCTCTGTGGAATGGGTGAATTTTCTTTTACCTCCATCTTAGGGAAAATCCTTTAATGACTTCAGTGTCTTTGTCAACATCCTAATGCTCTCTTGCCTGACTCCCGATTTCCTCAAACAATATGAGGAAATGCTTCTGGAAACCATTTTAGTCTCATAAGAGATGTGATTCTCTGCTCTTCATATATTATTTCACCTTGGAGAAATCTAACATTTGTCCTGCTTTCATCCACACTGATGTGATTTCCTTCTTATGGATGTGTCCCTAACCGCTTCCAATCATTTTGCTTGACGAAGAACTATGGTAAAACAGGCGTTGAATAATATAATGGCATTTCTTCACTAGGTCTATCAGGATCAGAATTTTATGTATGTGACAAATAAGATACTTGTCCTCTATGTCCTGTTCTTGATGTTTAAGGTCTGAATAAAATAAGATCTGAACAAGTAAAAATCACCAACAATATTCATTAACAGCCTTCAGTGAACACAGTGACTAATTTGCAAAAGATTTTTCCATTCTGCAGAATGGGGAGAAATTATGGTGTGCCTTTACTGGTATGTTGATAATAATTGAGCACAGAACTCTATCAAAAGCATTGAAATATCTTCAAAGTGAAGTTTTCTACACTCAGCCAAGATAGGAGGGAGAGTGCTGGAATAGAAAACTCCTTTAATTAATGATTTCCATTTAATCTTAGATGCACGAATGGGGCAAGCATCTCATGGTTAACAAACTTGAAAAAAAAAATCTGCCCCTGGCAGTGCTTAGACTTTGTCCTTGACCTTAATATTTGTGGTAATACCACAAAGGTCATGGCCACTTTAAATCATGTATGCCAAAAATTTCAGAGTGTGGAAATCCATGGATTTCCTCCCCCAGGAAACATTTAATAGTTACCTGACACTTGGTCTACTCTGGTTCATTGCAAAGGCAAATGCATTCTCTTCAAAAAGTAATTTTATGAGTCCCTGGAGAAAATACGTCTCTGATAGCCATGCTAGTGCAGTAGCCAGAAACTAGCTAACTCCATCCAAGAAAGGGATCAGGTTATCCTAACCCTCTATTTAATTTGAAGATGGAATTTTAACAAGTGCTCCTGGGAGCTCCCTTCGGCACAACAATGAACAAGAAAGATTGCCAAGGCAGACCAGTGTATAAACACTCAGGCTCAGAACAAAGCACAGACTGTTATGCAAGCCACACAGCAAGGGCAAAAGTAGATTATTAAAAATCAATTTCTCCCTAGGGTCACCTAACTTCCACCTAGATACTTCTTCCAAAGTATTTCTAGGTCACTGGGAAACTGTCTGATGCTGAGCATGAGATACAACTAGAACAACTTTCCACTGCCACTACCAAAGGAGTTGCTGGTTATTCTGGTGTAATACATGTCAGCTGCTACAATTTTATATAGAAAAGTCTATCAAAGAGCACATGGCTGCATGTTTAGTGAGTTGTATGCATTTACTCTAGTCCAACTAAACTTCCCTCGAATTACAACCTGGGTTTGAAACCAGAGGGTTTCTGAATTAATTACAGCTGGAAAAGCTGCACCATTGAAAGAAGAGGGATCACAGAAACAACGATATGCTTCCCTTTTAACCCCAAAGCCCTGCATTTTTGCTTGTGGCATATGGCAACAGAGATTCACTGCCTGAAGTCCAAAATCTGTGCATCCAGAAATACCATCTAATTCCACAATCTACTGCCCTAAGAGTCAGAGACAGCTCAGCCCATGAAACAATTGGCTAGTCCTCTGGGTACAGGTAAATTTGGGTTGGTTTATAGTATGGGCTAGAAAAAAGATAAGGTATCTGACTTAATGCTCCCATTCCAGCTGGCATCTCTATAGCTGGGTATGAGAGAACTGTACCTGTTTTGGCATGATCCCTGGGATGCTGTCCTTGGCATGTTCAGGGATGTAGAGTAATTTCAAGTGCTCATCACCAGAAAGAGCTTGTAAGACGGCAGTCACCTTCCTGGCAAAGTCCTCCTCTGTATGGATCCCTTTGTAACTGTCTTTGTTGATGTTCTTTGTGAGATTGGATGCTATAACAGTCCCAATGTCCACAAAGGCATAATTATCTGCCACAAGCTTGCCTATAGTTTGCAGTATCTGTGGCACCTGGGCACGCAGGTTGGCAATGTGCTGAGCTACAGCCATGGCTTCACTGGCCTGAATGGAGATGTGTGGCTCCACCCCAGACACACTCCATACTTTTCCAGTGACTGGGCTGAGCACCACTTGGCTGGGGATGGAGGCATATAGGGAACTGTTACCAACACGATAAATGCCCACTGAGAGGGATCCACCGACTGTTGGCTCACCAATAACTGTGGCCCGGTGCAGATCCTTCATAGAGCGAGTGAAAGCTTCGGCTGCTGAGCCACTCATATGGCTTGTTAGGATGTAGATGTCCTTGAGGGAGCCGTATCTCTTGCCAGTGAGCTGGGGGAGAGTCCACACCTCTGTGCTGCGGGAGGTACTACGGTCGAAGACAGTGTAGAGGTGTTTCCGAGGCTCAGGCTCAAAGAAGTAGGAGCAAAGTATTGGGATGGCAGTGGAGTAGCCACCTGTGTTGTATCTCATGTCAATAATCATGGCATCTGTGTCCACCAGCTTATTCCACACCATCTGCAACAGCTGTGGCCCAATGGCCTTCACTGTTTCTGCCTCAGCCATCATATCAAAGCGAAGGTAACCCAGGTTCCCTGGCAATACCTCAATTTTGAAGAGTGCCTCAATGATGTAGCTCAGCTCTTCAGGGCTGGGAATCACATTGGGAAGCTGCTCTTCTGGTGTTGGTTCCACATGGCTGTGGAAGACGTGAAGCCGATGGTCTCCAGAGGCCTCCTGCAAGTCACTGGTGAGTTGGGAAGCCAAAGTCTCAGAGTCTATAGCTGATCGATAGCCTCCTTGGGCCCGTTTGGTGCGGAGCATAGCACTGGCCTTACCAGCCACTTCTGGGATGGCATAGTGAGCCTCTAGCAGTTGCCCAGTACCCTCCAGAAGTACTCCCATGTTCTTGTGGAAGGCTAGCACTTCTTCAGCCTTCTCCAGTGCATCCTCAGCCAACACTATGGCATCAGGAACAACTCCTCCGCCCATCCAGCTTTCCCCATGGTTGTCGATGAAGGTGATAACAGGAACTGTGACAGTCAGGCCACGGGTTATTCTTGGCCCAGGCTGCAGCAGAGGGAAGGTACGGGTGTGTGAGAGGCTTCCTGCTGTGATCTCACCAATCAGCGTGGCACGGCCCAGGGATTGCATGAGGTAAGCAAACTCCTCAGCAGCTGTAGCAGTGTGGTGGCTGGTGAGCAGGTAGATGCCACGCTTAGCCCCATAGGACTGGGCCAGCAATTCTGCCTGGCTGTTGTGCTCCTGTGTATGGTTGGTGCATCTGTCATAAGTTGTGAAGAGATGGACAGGACCAGCAGCAGGGTCTTGAAAATAGGAGAGTAGCACAGGCACAGCAGAGGAGGAAGGGCCTCCAGGGTTGTAACGTAGGTCCATGATCAAGTTCTCTGTATTTTGAAGGGGCTCCCACACTTTGTGTACAATGTAAGGTCCCAGCTTTGCAAGCACAGAGGCATCTGCAAACTCATCAAAGCGCATGTAGCCAACATTGCCTGGCAACACCGACACCTTGAAGACAGTATCCACCAAGGCATGCAACAGCTGCTCATTGTCAGGTAAGTCAGCTGCCATTGCAACCGGCTTCTCAGCTGGAGGATCAGCAGCTTCACCTGGCATCATGACTCGGACCATCAGGCGGGGGTCTTCAGATAAGGCCTGCAGCTCAGTGTTGAGTTTGGTGGCCAAGTCCTTGGATGACTGCACAGAAGAGAAGTCAGAGGTGGCGAGGTGCCGCAGTAGTGCAGGCACTCTCTCCACTAAGCTGTAATTGTCCTTCAATATGTTTATAAGGTGGCTAATGGTGTCAGGCACTGCTCTGCGCACTGCCAGGATGTCCAATGATTTCTGCAAGGCTTGCTCTGCCTCAGTAGCCACACATGGCATCACCCCACTCACTTCCCAGCTCTGTCCACCCCCACTCAAGGGGCTCACGGAACGTGACACAGGAACCATCATATAGAAATTGGAAGGACCAATACGCAGCTTCTGGATGTCCAGTGAGCCCCCAGCTGTCTTCTCTCCAACAGTGATAGCTCTGTTCATGTGCTTGAGGATGTAAGCAACATCTTCAGCCACTCCTGTGGTGTGACGGCTGATCAGAACAATGACATCCTTGTCTTTGCTGTATCTCTCTCCCAACACCCTTGGTAGTGTCCATATCTCTGTGGTGGTGTTGGAGGGACGATTGTACACAGTCTCAACATGGAGCCTCTTGTCTTGTTCATGCAAGTATGAGATGATGAAGGGGAGGCCAGAAATCTGTCCCCCAGTGCTGTGACGAAGATCTATCACCAGGGCAGATGTCTCTATCAGAGTCTTCCAGACCTTGTCCACCAGAAAAGCTCCAACTTTCTGCACAACTTCCTCTCCTATGATATAATCAATCCTCAGGTAGCCAACATTGCCCTCCAGCTTGTCATACATGACCACATGCTCAATAAGACTCAGGAGTTGCTCACGGGTAGGGGAACCCTCAGCTTCTTGTTTGGGAGTGGCATGTGGTAATGGCTCATAGGAAATCACCAGTCTTGGGTCATTCAGAGCACCCTGCACTCCAGCTGTCAAGACGCTGGCCAGCATTTGTGGATCTGAGATGTCCAGGATTTCTCCGCTCTTGATTGCTTGTTCAATGGCTTCTTGCATTCCCACAAGGTTTTCAGGATAGCAGTAATTGTCCAGAAGGACTTTAGCCATGTCCAGCACTAGAGTTGGCTGAAAGATTTCCTCAGCAGGTATGCTGCATATGATCAGTGCTGAAAACAGCAAGAAATGTGTCCTGATCATTTTGTCTTTGTATGGAAGAGAAAAGAAGTCAGACGCTCTTATTGATCAAGATGAACATAGCTCTCCAATGACTCTGAAACCTGAAAGCACTGAAATCCCTGTGTTGAAACCAGGTGCACTGAACAGATCCTTTATCTGCACTAAACCTTTAATCTCATTAAAATGGAGTGCATCATCCAAAGTGCACCAATGGATGAAGCTCAGCTCCTTACTACTTCACAGACCTCTTATGAAACAGTAATAAACTTCAATCATCAAGGAAGATCTTTCCAGCAGTTAATTGTTTCCAAAGGTAGTGTCTTACCAAAAGGTAGTGCCAACTAGTCCTGGTTTATTCTCAAAGTGGATTGCTTAAATGCAATACTGATTCTAACTGCATTTAGAATAGCAATCTTCCTGCCTTTCACTGTTATTTATGAAGAGCTTATACCAGGAGATACTTGAATGACTAAGTTGTATCAATATTTAATATTCTTTCAAAAGTTGTTGACAATACATTGTCTTTGGTGTTTTTTAGTCTGAGCTGCAAAGGACTGTTCTTACATTCTATGACTAAGGGCTCCAAACAAGGAACTCCAGACATTTAGCACAGCTCATAAAATCCAAGGTAATGACAGCCTTTTAATTTCTGTGCTGAGAATTGCCAGCATTTTAAACAGGACTTTGAAACACATTTGCCTCAACATAATACAGCTAAATCTGAGATGACTTTAATCTTCACAATTTGCACTCAATTAGGATTTACTTGTAATACCGTTGGGTAACATATGGTCATGTCTGATGACAGCTCCCAGCCAATAGACTTCAGGCTCAACATACCAAAATAGAATGTGGGGGGGTTGTTTTCTTCTGCTCACAATGTATTTGAGACCCTATTGTATTAAGAGTTTGAAAGAGGATCAGAATATGCATGATGCAGGCAGTACCCACTCTGAGCTCCAGTATGACATGCTAAAGATATACAAGAACAGATTCCCAGCTTCAAGTTTGAAATGAATTGCTACCCCAGCCACTCTGTTTGCTGGAGGTAGCTACAAGAATAGAATCTGAAATCTGGGAAAAGCACGTTTTTGTACTCCTGTCAAAATGTTGCTACATATGAATGCATGAAGAGGGAAGAGTCTAAAGATGGTCTAAGCTTGTCTGGATGTACTCTGTTGGTGTCGTGTGTGAGTGTCCTGAATGAAGCCTGCCACTTATGACTTTCAAAGGATGTTACAGATGTTATACATAAGGTGCTAACAGTCACCTCCTCTTAATCAGAATTTAACAGACATAGATGAATTGCCATGAAGACAATAGCCAAAAAAGGAGACAAGACCAGACAGCAGCTGAACATTTTTAATCAGAGCGTGCCAGATATGAGCTCTTCCTTCCATACCTAAATGAGGCCTATCTATCACTGCTAAACTCTTCACATGACATTTTTTCTGTAGCATTTAAGAAAGTATTTCCACAGATGAACAATGTTCTTCTCTGGTGAGGCCTTATCTAGAGGTTAAAAATCACAAAATGGCGCTTTCCTGCCTATGATTGCTACATCATAATAAGATTACAAAAAAAACCCCAACCCTTTTCTCTATTTTCCTGACATTTATTTTTGCTTTTTATCACAGTCTATAAAGGTTTTCATATCAGAAGTGCTGGAAACTGTAGCTGAGCTTCTTAAGAAGCAAAGATGCTGAGAAATATATATAGGATTGTGATTAGATAAGGCAAAACCCCACAATTTATTTCTCAAGTTATGCAAATTCATCCTCATGTACTTTATTGTTCCCACATAAAAAAACAGTTTCCCAATGTAAGTGTAAAATTGATGATTTTTTTCCAGCACGCACAATTTAAAATGCTAGGACAGTGGAAAAAGCTACTTTTCCTCCCTGGATCTGTTCAGTAATCTAAGTCTATTGAAATTCAATATGAATATTCAGTATGGATTTCTGAATTTGACATGTAACATTCACTGCTACTTTGGTAATTCTTTATAGATGGTGTTAGAAGGTAAGAATCCTTACTTGTGGTGTGAATTCCTTAAGATCTGGAGAATGACTATTTGCTTACTCATTTTGAGGCACATATAGCTTAAATTTTTTATCAAATATGTTGTATAATGCAAGTCTGTTCATTGAACTCTGAATAACCAGATCCAAAATGTAACTCCACCATCTATTCTAATTTATAGTATAACTCAAGCCAAATTCTTATTTTGATTTTAGTTTTGAGCAGATCTAAATAGCTAAAGCCTAGTTTTAGCTTTTATAACTCATAAAACTTTATGATCCTTTAAAATCTGTCCACAAGTATTTCATTTTCTGACTTCCTGTGGGTATGAACTCCCCACATACTATGAAAAGAGGTATTTTTTTATCTGTCCCAGACTAGTCTGCATGCAGAGTCTGCATTACTCAGATCACATGCTAAAAAAATCTTCCATAGGCGCAAGATTAAATGTTTTGCTGTATATTATATGCTTTCTATATTCTGCTCCAATATTCCCCAGTTCAGCTGTGCAGCTGAACCATTCCCTCTTCAGACTTTCATGTAGATACTCGGTCGCTGAGGAGCTGCAGTAGCAGGAGGCTCATCTGAAGGTGGCAGCAAGAGCACCTTTTTCACTGGCAGAGATGCCAACAGGATAAAGGTGAAAGTTGCAATAAACTACTTTTGGTTTTAGTAAAGCCTTGTCATGCAGCCATATTTTAAATTATTTGTATGAATTAGAATTAATTTAAAGGTGATAGCTGGCTTCCAAACACTGAGAGGCAGAGTTTATTAGCTTAAGCAAAGGACTATGCTAATGAAATATTTAATGCTTCCAGGATTTCAACAAGTATTTCTAGACAAACCTTCACTACCTTTTATAGATGTACAAGTCTGGGTCAGTTCTACTTCATAGCTGTCTGTGACAGGCAAGACTGGATTGCATAGGTATGGTCTAAGACTGTCTATTCTGTTCTCTTCTTGTGCTGTTTGGTACAAAGGAAACCTTGTTCCTGAGTAGGCTTTCTAGGCCCCTGAGAAATAAAAAAATTAATAATATCACCCTTAGATTCCTTTCTAATTCCCATGCCAAAAGAAGTAATGTTAGATTTTTTCCCAAGGTCTTTTAGTTCTTTTGCAGTACAAACCTGTATAGATTAAAATTAAAGTTGGAAGTTTTATTTCACATTATTTTATTATTGAAATCTTTCCATTCCATGAAAATGGAAATAGTATTCTGAGTTTCTTAGTGACTACATTTGTAAGAAGAAAAAATTAAATCCAAAATGGGTTAGATTTTGATTTTCTGTTAATATTCCCTTCCCTTCCCTTCCCTTCCCTTCCCTTCCCTTCCCTTCCCTTCCCTTCCCTTCCCTTCCCTTCCCTTCCCTTCCCTTCCCTTCCCTTCCCTTCCCTTCCCTTCCCTTCCCTTCCCTTCCCTTCCCTTCCCTTCCCTTCCCTTCCCTTCCCTTCCCTTCCCTTCCCTTCCCTTCCCTTCCCTTCCCTTCCCTTCCCTTCCCTTCCCTTCCCTTCCCTTCCCTTCCCTTCCCTTCCCTTCCCTTCCCTTCCCTTCCCTTCCCTTCCCTTCCCTTCCCTTCCCTTCCCTTCCCTTCCCTTCCCTCTTTTGATAGTGATCAAGGAAGGAAAAAAAAAAAAAAAGATTATTTATATTTTTAAGCAAGATTAAGTGAGGGTAGAAAAAATGTATTCCCATTTTGAAGTCTATGTAATTTCAGCCAAGAGCAGGTGGAGAGTCATCACAGTTTATGGAGCACAGCTGTGATAAACTCACATTGACCAGCTCTGCTGAACAGATGAAGCAACATATTCTAGATAAGTAGAAGATTCAGGAGGTCATCAAGAAAATACATTTCAAATATGCAACCTGCCCTAGGTGAGGAACATACTTTTGAATGTGCATTTCCTGAAGAATTGGTATATTACATGTTTGCCTTATATTATCTGTATTCTCTACATCTCGCGTTTTGGATAGGTTTACATGTTTGTTCAGCATGGTACACCAAGCAGAGTTAGCCAATCATAAATACTGAACATTAAATACTCTATCAAGCCCTCCTGTCCTGGGGTTATCCTTGAAACAGTCTGAGGTCCAGTCACCCACAGCAGGCTTTGTTTAGTGTCCATCACAGACGGCTGCCACCAAACCGATCTGATTCCTGCTGATGGTTCTGCAGAGGGCTGACATCCCTGATGCCTTGTCCTGGCACTGCTGGCACTGGCACTGATGTGTGGCCCCTTTAGCTGGGCAGCTGTCAAGGACGGGGTTTGTCAGTGGTGCTGGATCAGGAGCGTTGGTGACCAGCCCAGTAGGAAGCGCCAGGCTGTCGGGATGCTGCTCTTCTGCTGCGCTGGGCCAGCTCAAGGCTTTCGTGAGGGCAAATGGCGGGTGTGCCAGGCTTCGGCCACACCACACACCTCAGCAAGGGATGAACTCAGCAGTGCCCTTTGCCAGGGCTACACTGAGGCCATTCTCCTGTCAGGCTTCCAGTTGAACTATGACTGATGGTCCAGCAGAAGCTTTCAGGAAGATAACAGAGAAGAATCAGGTGCAGCTTAGAAGGACAACATGTTTCTGAGAGTGCCAGGAGGGAGAAGTTAGGCATGGGCCAGCTTGGAGGCACGGAGAGGATGAAAGAGGCTGCGGGCAGCGACATGGCAGAGACACCTGTATGCTGAGAGGCTTTAAGGTACTGTGGGAGGGAGAGTAAGAAAATGTGTGGGAGCGGCAGTGGCGTGGGAACAGGGGGCCGAGATGGGCCGGGGAGTGTACGGACCCCCAGAGAGCCCGGCTGGGATGGGCCAGGGGGAGCATGGACCCCTAGAGAGCCCGGCCGGGATGGGCCGGGGAGAGCACGGACCCCCAGAGAGCCCGGCTGGGATGGGCCAGGGGGAGCATGGACCCCCAGACAGCCCGGCTGGGATGGGCCAGGGGGAGCACGGACCCCCAGAGAGCCCAGCCCAGGATCCCGCACGGCCCGGCCATGGCACCGGGGCAGCGCTTGGAGAAAGCACTGATGGCTGAGGGCAGGCCAAGGATGGCTCTGAGGCCGCCGCTGGGCTCCAGTGGGAGCCGGGGCGGCACGGAGCGGGTACGCACCTCAGGCCGGCAGAGCGTCCCACCTGGCAGATGGAGAGCAGAGCTCCGAGCCCCCGGGCACTGTCGAGGGGCTGCCCTGTGTCTGACTGCCGAGCACACAACAAAGGTACCACAGCAGAAGGGACGTGGTAGTCATGGACAATGTACCGTGAGCAGTTCAGAGCAGCCAGAGAGGATGCGGAGCAGTCCCGCAGTGCGGGGACAGGGTCTTGTCTCGCAAACACACACTTATTACCTTGGCTTTGCCAGCTCGGTATGTGTTTCTACCTATATCTTGAAACTCTTTGCAGTAACAAACCGATTCAGTGCTGTCTGTGAGGAGTCACAGCAAGGTGCTGGTATTTCCTGGAGGTCACAGCTGCGGCGATGTGGTCTCCATGGAGCATGGCCACACACCTTGTGCATTACCTGTGTGGCAAAGGCTCTGAGGAGGCTGGAATCGGCTGTGCTGGGAGCAGCCTTAACCATGTAGGGCACAGCTGTGTTTGAAACGATGGGTTTCCATGACAGCCCATCCAAAATATTTTATTCTGAGCATCAGGAATTGTTAATTTAGCTTAACGTTTCTATATTGACAAGATCTTTACAGTATAAAGGCATCCAAGCAGATACTAACCAAACCACTCCAGATCCCCAGAGCTGCCTCTTCACCTGTAGAAACAAACAGTAATAATGGAGACATTTCTATTTTTAGTGACTGCTGGTTCTGTACTGTTAAGTTGCATCAGCTGCTCTTTTGTGTTGGGCCATGGCATGGAGGAGTGGGTGAGATCAGAGGCTGTTGTGTTTGCTGTGTACACAGACAAGGTGGGAAGCTATGTAAAAATAGCACCAGCTATCTTCTGACCAGCTTCCACCAGCTTCCCATGTTTATCTATTCAGGCTGAAGTGCTGTAGGTTAGCCTTAAAATTGGCTGTGGAGTCAGCTGGGGAGTCTGATGTTACAGGACTGTTCACAGATACGTAACAGGCCTGAGGAGGAGGACATACATAGGCTTTGTGTTTATGTTAAACAAATAAGTTTAATTTTAACTGTGCATCTGCTGAAAACTGCACAAGCCCCAACCTGCTCCTCAGTAACAGCAAGGTGCTGATCAACATTCACAGTCCAGTGACGAGAGAAGAGTTTCTCAGTGTCCAGTGGGGCCCAGCTTGAAGATGCTTACCTTTTCACAGCCTGTGGACTCTAGGACCATCATGACCACTTGGCTGACCTGTTGCATCCCAAAGCATTTGAAACTTGAGTGAGGTCAAACAATTATTTAAAATCAAACATGCAAAAGTACATAAATCAAGTGGCTAAATGTAAAGCCAAGCATCAATTTGACACGCACTTCAGCCATGCTGAAGGTAGCAGCAGCTGTAGTCACTACTGGGTTCACATTTCTTCTTGACCCTGTTCATTACCCTGTGGAAAGATTCATGTTTCATTTTACTACCATGCCAACCAAAATGTTAAACTAATGGGCATATGATCACTAAAGCTGGCTGGAAGCTCAATTGATTTTTTTCATTAAAATACAAATCAACTTCTAGTCCAGTTTTGTGATGGGATCTGTAGGTCTTCTCTGGAATTCTGATAACATAGCTAGGAGCTAAGGTTTTGAGCCAAAAACGGTTTGGGGTATTTATTTTTGCTATGTAAATAAGGGAAATAAAGATCAGTGTTTGACTTCAGAATGTAACAGCTGTCCCACCCCCACGCCCCGCCGATTCTTGAGAATTTCTCTTTGTGCAGGTTTTCCCCCTTCCCCATTTTTTCATTTAATTATGGACAAAGACCTGTATTCACTGGAGTCAAAATGTAACTAGGACCTTCTGTTTAGATGACTGGAGGGCACTTAGCTACAATTACATTGACATGAGGGTGAATAAGTCTCCTAATATGATCACACCTACTGCATGTTTGGTTGTTTCTGTCGTTTAAGAAAGTTTTGCAAAATGTCAGGAGCTTAGGAGAGAGGAGCAAAATAGCGAGAGAATAGAGGGGGCTCTAGCAGGCGGAAGACATGACAATGACTGTAAGATTACAGAAGCCAGTGATAAAATGATTACTGCTGTTGGAAACTTAAGAGGTTAATGATGTGCAGCTAGGGATGTATGGAGTTTGCGTGGACCCAGATCTCTGATCCAACTGCAGACCAGTTCTAAAGAAAAAGACTATAAATCAGTTCAAGAATTCTAGTGAATCGTGCTTTGTGCTCATGGTTTTTGATCTAACCAGCAGTTCTTGATGGAATTATAACTGCCCTACTCACACTCACCTGCTATTTGCTCTGTATTAGGTTAACAATAGTAAATAAACTGTGTATTGGATTTCAAGCTGACCTGTTCATGCCAAAAGAATTCGTCTTGCCCACAGGCTATCTTAATTCAAAACATGTGTATCAGTTGCTTCCATACATTAGGGTACTGTTTAGATTTTTGCCTCATCAATATTCTTCACCTTTTTGAACAGATGCATACTTTTGAAAGGATTGGGTTCAAAAGGGTTCTCAGGTAGATATGTATAAGATGGTGAAGGAATAGAAATGAGGTGCACTATGGTGATGTTGTACAGCACTTACACCTGTCACCTGCAACCAATGGAAGACAGTTTGTCCTTTTACAATGGAGGACAGTTTGTCCTCCTCCATTAGCATCAAAGGAACTTTACTTTAATTGCAGGAAAGATAGGGTCCTTGTGAAAATACAACTGAAGTCAGCAGAATGATAGTATGATAGTATATTTCTCATACAGCAATGTAATAGGATACAGATAGAAGTTTTACATTTTTCTCAGACTTCTAAGGGGTGAAAGAATTTTATATGTAAAATAAAATTTCTCCTAAGAAGAAATTTTAAAAAATTAGAACCTCATGCCAGGCTCTGAACAACAAACTTAGGCCTCTAAATAATCAGCCTGGGGTTTTCAAAAGTGCTGAGCTCTGCCAACCCCCACTGCTCTTAGGATACGGTTTCTAAGGCTGGACATCACTTGCCTGCATGTTCTTGCAAAGAAATACTAAGAATATGCAGTAGGTCAAAGTGGCTCCTTATCTTTGTGCGGCGATAAGGGCTGCTGCTCCTCCTAGGAAACAGTGTCTTAGAAGCGGAAGGCTGCACTTCTTATCATTCAAGTATGTGCCATAAAGGGGTAAAAATAGGGACATTGAGGATAAGAAAGCTGAAACTAAGGCACCTGCTACCCACAGAAGGAAACTTGGGAATGAATAAGTGAGAGTCTCTTCTGTTTTGAATACTGCAAATCTTCGCTTACAGGAACAAATAATTTGCCTGTAAAAGCCTCTGAGATTACTGATACGAGAAAAGGCTTCCTGGATTTAGATTCCTGACTTTATCATGCAGACAACATTCCATTTACTGCGTTTTACTGAAGTTGAAAATGTCAGAGTTGACTGAGAGAATTAGATTTCAAGAGCAGTTAAACATTTGTAGGACATCATAAACCCCCACTGAAAATCCTCTAGTTTGTGACCTAAATACAGTTGATTAAACAGAAAGTTTGAAATAAGGCATTGACATTGTATCACTGTCATCAGATTATGCATAGTTCATTCAATCTCACAGTATTTTAATCCAGTATTCACTTTGCCATGATATATAATGCAGGCTATTTACACTGATTGCCATTCTTTAAATGCCAATTTTCCCTTAAAACAAGCAGCAACAACAACCAGCCCAATACCCTGCTCCAAACCTTGTATGTAACGGTATTCATTTGCATCACTATTGTGCAGATTTACACAGGACAGGAAAAGGGGATGTTCCTATTCTTAGAGATTCTGCCTTGTATACTACCTGCAGCCACATTCTGCCACTTTCATCCCTTCATAGTTATATATCAAAGTGGGCACACCAGCATCATCCTTATAAAGAATGGAGATTGCATCCAGTTTTGTTGGAACACAACACGCCTTGGAGGCTTTTTTGGGATTTTGGAGATGTACCAGAGTCTGGACAATAGCATGTTTAGTTGGGGTGACGTTATCTGTCAGAGGGAAGAAGCAACCTCCTTTACACTCAAAAGCCTCATAATCTTTTGGTGCAATGATCCAGGAATCCCAGCCAATCTCTTCAAAGTTCACATGGAGAGAAGTTCTCCTGCAGTGGTTGGCTCCAACGCTTCGCTTGCTTCTGGAGGAATGCAGGTGGGATCCAGTGATGGCCTTTTCCTCTCCCTGCTCTTCCTCTTCAGATGAGGTGTTGCTCTTCCCTAGTTTCTTGAGCACACTTTCTTGTTCATGGACAATCATCTCGCGGAGCTCCACTTTGGTCTCTTTTGTCCCATTGCTGCGGTCATTGGAGAACACTATTAGCAGGGGCAGATTTTTAGTGTCTGGGTTAACACTGACATCCAGCTTCCCACAAGTAAAACCACTCAGAGCTTTAGTCTCTATAACAACCTCCAGCTTATTTTTAGTCTCCAGTTTGTCTGCCCTGACCCATCTTTTCACAGCACGGGACACTTCGAACATCTTCCAACCACATTCCTGGATGTTGTGGGAGACAAGGGAAGATTTGGTACTTTCTGGGTTTTCCCAGTGGCCATCATCTAGAACATCATATATTACCATGTTGCCTTCCAGCCTAGAGAGAGACCCAACTTCCCTGTGACAGGAGATATAAATTCTTAGTTCAGCCCTGGTGATATCCTCATATTGTGGAATAGAGATGTTGAAGAACAAAATATGTTTCTGAAATGGGCTTTCTTCTGGTGTATTGAAAGAAACAACATCTGCAATAGGAAATTAGAACATATGGTTACAGTGCTTCAGACTGTAAAGTAACTTGATTTTAAAAGGCTTAGGGTATATTTTGGGGATAAAATAAGAGCATGGTAACACAACATTAAAAAAAATCCTGTCTTCTGGCCAAGTTTCAAGGGCAGAGAGTGAAAAGAGGAAATGGAAGTCCCTGGCATTGGTAGTATTTTACTTTATGTAGCCAGGTGAGTGTGTGAAGGAAAGCATAAAGAGGCTGCCTAAAACAAACCATGGATGATGCCGGGAAGGGTTAAGTACACGGATAAGGCACATGCTGAGTTTTCAGGTTTAGCAATTTGCTAAAGATATTTTTACACAAAGAATTTGCAGAAAACCCCCAGTGATATCCTACTCTTATAATAATGAATTGCTCTAATACACGTATTTAAATGCCTTTAATAACTGGCTGTGCTGAGGCCTTTGTTGTTGTGTTCAGATAAGTTTGAAAGCAGCTTAGACTGAGAGTTTAGGGAAATAGAAAAGATTTTGAAAGTCCTGAACTGAAGCTCCAATGTCTATCTGAACCGGGACTTGGTGATAAACAGCCTTTCATGCCCAGATCCCAGACTGTTCCAGGCTGAACTCCCCAATTTTGCATAGATTTGTTCACATGTTTGTTGTCTGCAAATCAATGTGAAGTATCAGCAACTCTACCTTGGAAGGGGCAGATATTTGGCTGAAAGATCTGATTGGTAGTGTTTAAAAGTCATGGCTGGTGTCTATTTAATGCTCAATGTAAACTAACTGCTTAATCATGACTGGGTTTTTGAGTAATTTTAATTGGCTGTTGCTGCTATTTCTTCAGCTCATTTACCCTCAAAAGTAGTCAGAGGGGAGAGTGAGATATGGAAACTGTAATCCAGGTCCTATTGTTGAGATTTCTTTCTATTTCAGGACTAGGGACACTAATTTGGGAATTTGGACTTCTCCATAGTGCTGTTACCTGAATATGTCCATTTTTCACCTAAACAGAAACTTCATTTCTCCCTGTTTCATTTTTATAGCAAGGATTGCACTTACTTCTAACTTTATTACTATCTGATGGATCTTTTAAAAGTCTATTTAGTGTTACACAGACAGGGATCTTGAATTTTTTCTGTTGATATAAACATGACTAACAATTTCCATATAAATCTTTGTCTAACTCAGAATTTTGGAGGAGCAATGCTATTCCTTGCTTGGATCCAGTGACAATTTCTCAGTTGGTTGCTGTAGTTTTTAAACATGTACAGAGCCCACCTGAAGGAAAAACTGTCTAGCATCAGTCTCAATTATAGGTGATCAAAAATTTGCATGCTAACACAAAACCTCAGTTCTAAATATCTAGGATTGAGGAGCATGCTTCATGTAAACCTTGCTATTTGGTGCATCATCTTAGTTCAAGCATTTGAGAAGAGAATATTATACAGTGAAAATATCAAAGAAGAAAACTAAAGGTAACTGCATTTTTTAAAGATTGAAAGAAACTATACAGTAAGAATATAATCCAAATTTTTAATGTTTTATTTCTAAAGAATCTGTGGAAGTTAGGAACTCAGTTTCTTCTGAATTTCAAAGGAATCTGACTATTTACTATTGATGTATTTCTTAAAAAATTGTAGTCCACGTAGTGAGGACTTTTCCTACCTTCAGTACTGAAGCTCCTTACAATATTGGATGCAGGGATGGAGGACTTGTCTGCAGCATATCTGTTGTATAAATCAATCATGAACTGTGGTGGTTCTTCTTTGGTCTTCACTTGTGAGGGGACTTTTGACAAATTCAAACTCCTTAGTAAATCCATCTTCATATTCTCCAAGAAAGATTTAAAGTTGAAATGGGTCTCATCTTCTACTTCCCCAGGATCATGAAAGAGTGCATCAGACTTTCCCATAGCTGATAGCCTGTCCCAGTCTTCCAAAGGCTTGCCTCTTGTCAAACAAGCAATGATGTTGAAAACAGACAGTGCAGCTAATACTCCAAAACAATGCATTTCTTCTAGATTTACCTTCTGGTGGAGAGACAAGAGGACAAAGGTATTTTAGCTGGTTGTCAGTCTTGTTTCAGTAAAGAGAGAGGAAAGAAGATGTAAGGCAAACAACTGGAATGCCCTTTGCAAATCACTTTCTTGTGCTCTTTTTGCAGTCTGCTTCAAACCCCAGCCTCTTGTCAGTTGTCAAGCAGATTGGTCGTACACTTGTCCTTATCAGAGTCATTGATGCCATGCTTCAGCTTCTGTTATCTAGCAAAGCTCTTAGTTAATGAAGATTCTGTAAACATCTGACAAACACATGTGGCTGGTGGGAAGGACACTGTATATTGTAAAGAATCCACATTTCACTTCAGGGTCATCTTTGCTTAATTACATTCTTCTATCATTTCCTTGCCAACACAGAGAGAAGTTTTCTTAGGGACGCAGAAGTTTACACTGTTTCCGGCAAGACTAGAAAATACAGATCTAGAACAAATCACTCTATTAGCCATTAAAAAGATGACATCTCTCATCTCTGTATAAATCTTTTGTACAGTCCCTTCACATGCAATCAGAAAATGCCCATTAGTTTGATGGAGACCTGTGATTCTGCAAGACATGATCTCATGACATTACAAACAACCTTAAAACTTCTTTCCGTTTATCAGCCAAGGGCTATTGTTTGTACACAGTGAAGTATCTGTTTTGTGTCAAGTTTGCTTCGTGTTGTTTGCAAGCTTGTCCATTTTCAGTTTGATTCTTTGGTGTATGGGAATTTAGGCTTGTTTTTATAGTATCTTATGTAATATATTTCATAGATTCATGATGGTCAATACCGTCCAAAAGCAACCAGTCATTTTTTCAGCAACCTCAAAATGAAGACAGAACTAGGAAAGTAAAAAGTGCTTTTGAAGATACAGAAGATTCTCTGAAGATATTGTGTGCATGAGAAGAATAGGCCAAGGCAAATGAATTTCTCATGATGCAGAAGAAAAACCAGGTTTATTTATCTTAATGAATGTACTGTGATTTAATTGAATGATACATAATTACTTTTTCTGTACTATTAATGCTTTATATTTTCTAAGAACAACTAAATTCATACTGTAGATGTGTCAAAAAATCTGAAGAGTATTATGAGCTTTCTTACATTAACAAAAATCTCATTGCAAACATGGTTAAGGTTTTGCCATTCCAAGGTTTTTGGTCATTCCTCTTGTTTTTTAGCAGTGGAAACACAGCTTTTAAAGTGATCCGAGTCTTCTGCAATGCTTGCTTATTGTCTGTTCAAGTGATAACTTGGATCTGAGATCCTGGTTAATTATGTTCCTATGAAATAAAGGCAGAAAGGATTACTTGGCATTGGTCCTGGTGTCCTGCATAGCAAGACTTAGATTTACTCAGGGCCTTTGTGTTTCTTACCTACCTGCAGAGTCCAGCTGCTTGTGTTTGACAAAAGATAACTTTTAAGTGCCAACAGACTTTATTCTGAACATGTCAAAGAATCAAAAATTTCGTTAATTTTTGTATCTAAAAGATTATCACTTACAGCTAAAAAACCCTTTATACCACATTCATTATTTCATTGTGCCTGACTTTCCTATCTAGTCAGGAATTCCTGTAACTTTCTGGCTAGTTTAAGGGGTCCCATAGCACTGACATTTTCTCCCTATCAAATCGCTTGCACAGTGTAATCAAGTTACTTCTCAGTTTTCTCTCTGATGAGCAGATTGTTCTTTTTAGTAACAAAAGACATTTTCTTTCTCTATTTTGGTTTCTTTTTGTGCCTCTTTCAGAATTTGAATGTCTTCTTGAAAAGGTGAATCCTAGGGCTTTACATAGTTTTCTAGTGGCAGTCCACCAGTGCCACATACAGAAATAAAATATATTTTCTTTATGTGGTTCACTGTTTCAGTGTGTATCTTTCCAAAGCTTTCCCTGGCTGCCATTACATAGCATCATGCTGGATGCTCAAACTGCATCACAAATCCATGACAGCCACAACATTTTTTAAGAGTTATGACTTTCAAGGGTGCGATCTTGTACTCAGTAGGAGCAGCCTCCATTTCTTGTGCCTAGGTACCTGAAGTTCTGTACCTACTTTAAAATTAATTTTAATTACATAAAGTGCAGCTAGATCAAGCAATCTATATAAATACCTCTCTTCTCCTGCAAATGCTGTGGGGTTGCAATATACAGACTCTAAGTTCATACATAAAGGTGTCAAATACTGTCAGGCCAAGTGTCAGCTTTGCAGAAACTTTACAATGAACAGTTTAACTGTGGAAATTCCTTTTGAAAGCTGTTCTTTGAGGTTTGGCAGTGAGACAGATTTTAATTTATGTGATACACAAACACATTCATATTGTCCAGTGGTTTATTTTAATTATTCAGCCTTGTGCAAGTGAACTCAATACTCCACAAAAACCTAGGTATGTTGTAGCTGTTGCTGTTACCTCTGGCAATTAAACAGTGGCCTGAAAGAATAAAAATGGATTTATTTTAGAAAAAGAGAGTTTAAACACTTTGCTGGCTAGTATAATCTGTTTTCATGTTTTATCTGTCTTAACTCATACCATTTTCTTTTAGGATCAGTTGGAGGAATTATCTTGACCTGTGTTTATCACTAGTATCTTTCTGTAGAAACTCGAGCATTGAACAGAATGGTTTATAGGATGTTCAAAGAAATAAAAAGATCTGTTGGAACCAAGCCAGGGTATCAGTGTCCTCTGGCAACAGCTGTCTCCACTTGTGCCATTTCATATGCAAAGATTCTCTTTCCAGAGGAAGATTAGACATCCAAATTCCCATGATCCAGAAAGGAGAAACTTAAACCACTAAAAGTGGTTGAAAGCCTTTTTTGGGTTGAAGAATTGACCAGTACAGCTAAACTCCTAATAAGAGATGTGTATAACTTGTGTGGCAAGGGTATATTTTGAGAGCTTAGAGGTATAATATGTTGCCAACAGATCTTTAAATGCAGTTTTAACCTCTTAGAGTCTGTAGGTGTCTTTATGAATGCAGCAGTGGTATTTTTCCTTATGTCCTATATAGACCTTAGATCACAATGTGGTGTCTCTTGCCACAATAGCTTGCAGCAGCACTTCTTGGAAAGAGTGTTTTTATCCGAGGACTAATTCAAGATATAGCAAATATTCCTTAAGGAAAACAAAATACTATAGATGAGAATATAAGCACACTAAATCAATATGTCAGGCTGTTCAGAGCTAGTGATGAATGGGAGCAAAACTAGACCTACATGAAAAGGTAGATTTTTATAAAGAATGTAAATAACATGGATTTAAGATACTTACGACTGCTCTGTAGGAATGATGAGTTTCTGACAACTTTAATTTTTTTTATTATACATTAACATTATTCTGTATTTGAGATTCTTGTGATTTAAAAAACACAAGATTGTAAAATTTTTAAGGGCAATCCCTAAAAGCAACATTATACAAAGGTTTTTCCCAACAGCTCTAGTGTAAAGTATTGTAGTAATTTAAAAAGTACAAAAGTACTTTGGGAGGAGGACTGCAAACTTAATCAGTGATCTTTTGTCAGGCATACTGGCAGTCACTATGGGGCACCACAGAATTATTTGCTTCTTAGAGCTTTCTAGGAGGAATTAGCAAGAACTGCTGTGAGAGTAACATTGCAAAGCCTCCCAAGCATGATGAATCCTGCTTTTATGCATGTTAGCAGCAAGTACCACATTTACACACCTCTGTTGTCTGAGAATCTGCACCCCTGAGCATAGAAAATTGGTGGCAGAAGATACCTAGAACCTTAGTGGGATAGGAGCCTTCCAGTTATTTGTTCATAAGAAGGAAGTGCATGTAGTATTCTTCCCTTAAACAAAGCAACTCTTAATAGAATAAGGTAGTGCCTAAGGTTAGACTGTTTCTTGAGGAGGAAATACTCCATATTTTATAATCTGTGCTACCTTATAGACTTCAGATGTTTCTTCCACTCTTGGTCTCTTTATGCTATTGCGTAAGAGCAGGTGAGAGAAAATGAATTATGTGGCAAGTGTGTCCTAGAACATTGGGACACTAAGAGGATTGACAGACACCATGATGGGAACATCAGCTCTTAAATGACTGCTGCAGTTAAAAGGCTACCATAGATGTATCAACAGGGGGTTGTGTAGGAGTTAGAGGGATGCAGAGACTTTATTTCTATAAAGACTTCCAATGGAACCATTGCCAAATGTTTCCTATTTTTATCTTCATTGTTTGAAAAGAAAGTTAATGAAAGTTCTGGAAAGAGTTCAGAAGAGACTGTGAGAAATTGTTTTAAGGCTTAGAATAAGAAATCAAGCTATTTAAATCTTAGCCAAAATGTAACTTGACCCTACTGTCTATACTAAAAATACACAGTGCAAGTATTTTGGATAATAGATAAAAGGGATCTAATGAAATAGGTTACAGTACGATCCATTGAATTGAAGCTAAAGCTCATCAAATTCAGTCTAGGATTAAGCCACTGCATATGAACAAAGAGCACTAACTTTTGGAACAACTACTTGTAGTCCAGTAGAGATATTCTATCACATGAAATCTTTAAAGCCAAATTTATGCATGTTTTTCAAAGATACTCCCAAGCTTAAAACAGAAGTTCCATAATGCATGGTGCAGAAACTGCTGAGCAAGTTTCTTTGATCTGTGCTGTGTAGGAGGTCAGTCTGGATGATCACAGTATTTCCTTCTGTCTTTAATCTATTGAAGAACATTGTGACAAGCTTAACATGTATTTACAAGTTTCCATCTAATTAGCAGAATGTAGGAGAGTGCATTTATAGAAAGACAATCAAATGTTTTTAGATACTACTGTACCTTTAATTTATTAGCTTTTGTTAAAAGCATGTAGCAATCTAGAGGATATAAAGCATAATTTACAAAAATATAAATCTTGGTTATTTTTTTTTTAGTATTTCAACATATTACTATACTGTATGTGTTACTCAGAGAATATGTTTAACAACCTGAAATTATCCAGCAAACCAAAAATGTGGGATATTACATATCTTTTGTAGAAGAAATTATGTATTAAGGAAGGGTAACCAAAAATGACTATATTAACATATTGTTTATATGAAAACTTATGCAATGAACTATACTTGCATCCTGAAGAAAATATACATTTTAAGCCCTTTATTACAGCATTTTTCAGTATAAATATATATATTAGGAGTATGAGTGTTTTAGGCAAAACATTTTGATTTGTGTACAAAAGTGATATTCTAAAATAAGCCTGCCTTTGCAAGTTCACTTCCCATCTTCTTGGTTAACTGAAGAGATAAAATAGTCAGAAAATAACATATAAAAACATATTTTAGTTCTTTGATTATGGAAAACTTTACACTTAAATTTCTCTCTAAAGACCAGGTATGTTGGCTAGGTGGGTTAGGAAGGTATCTGTAGAAGCACTGAATTCCTGGAAGATGAATGTGAAAGACAAATGATGACAGTACAACCCATCCTTCAAGGCGAGCATGTGCATTGTTTTAGTCTCTCCATGTGCTTTCTGTAGAGGAACTGGAGACTTGCATTGGTTCATCAACACAAGTGGATCCATTTCTCCTTTCCAACTTCCCAGAGCAGTCAGGCGGGATTTGTGGGCCTTGTTAAAGTTGTGTTGTACAAACTTATCGGCAGGCACAAGTTTCAACTGACATATTGGGATATACCTTTAAAACAACATTTTTGTTCTCATCCAAGAACAGGACACTGAGTGAGCTCATTTTGTCAGGAACGCAGCAGGGTTCTGGGATGCCAGGAATGATTCCTACTGCCTTTACGATGCTCTGAATTGTAGCATGATTTGATGGTCGGACAATCTAGAACAGAGAAGGAAATAGTTATAGCTGCATTTATGAGCAGTCACTTTCCCAGGTAGACTTGGTATAAGCAGTCACTTTTCTAGGTGAACTTGGAAAATGACAACAATCAAGCAGTTTTTGTTTCTCAATAAAGCAAATATGTCGTTGTTTGTGTCACAGGGTCATGCAGCACAGCCACAGTTCCCTCACACCTCCCTCTTTCTTGAGCTGGATGTATCCAACAGATATTTTGTGTTCCTTAGACTGCCTTCATAAATACCAGAGGAGGGCACTGGTGGCACAGCCAGCAGCCAGAGGCCTGAAGAAAAATGTCCCTGAATGTACCTGCTACATACTGGAGGCAGACAGGCAGGAGAAGAAGCCTTAGCTGGGGAATAGTTCTCAGCTGCTAGACGCTGTATTTTATTTTCTTAATCTCTTGTCTGACTTAGAAAATTTGTAAGTATTTTCAAAATAACTATCCCTATGTTCCATTAAAATCTTCCCTCATGTATGCTAACCTGGAATTAGTTACTTTTTCCTGGATAAATCACTCTCTTTTAAAAGAGCAGAGTTCTCCAGAAGAAGCGTCCACAGGAGAGAGTACAGAATAGTCAAACACCCTGACAGAGCTTTTCTGATCATAACTGCATGACAAATAGTTCATATCTGTGGTCTTTTCTTCTCTCTGCCTTCATCACCAGTTTTTTTTCCCCATGGGCTAGCCTCAGACTGGGAGAAAGAAAAAAAGGCTGGAAGGCTGGGAAAAGTATGAAGTGAAGATTCACAGCAGCTTTACATCTATAACATATTCAGGGTACTGAACCACAAAAACAATGGTTTTCCATTTCAACATGAAAAGTTACATAGTCCATGGATATAACAAAGGAATTGTTTTTAGGATAATTCAGTTTTGAAACATTTGCATTAAGTGTAACATATGAGCAAATCAGATTCAAACCTTAACTGCCATTAAGGCTTTCAGATCTTCCTTAACTAAGCCATTATAAGGAGTATCTCTGAAATCTGTCCTTGACTCTTCAAGACAGCATCCCTATAGCCAGATATCAACAATTGACCAATCCTGCACAGTGCCTTTCTTTAATGTTAGCATAATTAGCAACAGCTTGCTCTCTCTTGCCCACCTTCATCTTTAGGTTTCAAAATTGTCCACAGACAACCAGCAGTGAGGTGGTCCCAGCTGCTGTATGAAGTAGTAATCAGCTTCTACCCACATTGGACATGTCAGCATATGTGGAAAGAGAGAGACAGGAGTTTTTGTGTGTTTAAGCAACTGCAGAATTAGACCTTCTAGAATCAAGTTCTTAACTTAGCCTTTATGAAAAACCCCCTGAACTGTTCCTAGCACCTGTGCTATTTCATGCTGTTATTTGAAGCAGTCACATATCACAATGTGCTACTGAAACAGCATTTATTGCCCCCATGCAGTGGATAGCCAGCATTGCCCTCACAACCAGTTACTGACTTACAGGATTTGTGGCCACGAACCTGCAGAAGATCCTACAAGGATCTTCTCCCACTGTGCAGCCTCTAATATCTGCAAGGAACAAAGACATGTGAACAAAGTCTATCTAGACTGAGCAACTGTCTCCCAAGACAACACTAATTATGTTTCTAATGCCTGAAGGTAGATTTGCTATGCACAAAAGTGCTTAGAAAGGAAAATGCACATGATAGACTGGTACTCTGTATGGAATCTGGCTGCCTGAGCCCTATATCCACAGCAGAGCCAGACAGCACACCCATCCCGTGTCCAGCCAGGCTCTGAATTTTTCCAGCCCTTCTGGAAACCTGGCATCAGTGTTCAATGATCATGGGCTAGGCTTCACATTTGACTTTGTCTCAGTGTGCCAAAGCAGAAAGCTTGAAAGAATTAGTTGAATGCCCAGTAATAATGGCACTGAGCAAGTGCTAATGTTTTAAATGTTGGCTGCTAAATTATATACAGCACACCAGGTTCTATGACATGCTGGACTGGGATTTATTTGGTAAATGCAGAACTGTAGCCAGCCATACATATAATCTAGTCTTCCTCCTCACAGTTCAGGGAATAAGAAAGTCAGCAGGAAGGTAAGTGAATTTACTATGAGAAGATTTGTACCTAAGCTATTGAGTATCTATCTAAGTCTTGATTTAGATCAAGACTTGCAGTTATTAAAGTGGATGCGCAGAAGGATATACTGATACTTAAGAAGAAAAGAAAATAAACCTACAGTATGATGATACCCAACATGCCAGGTATGTAATTCTATCTCCATACTTGGAAATAAGGTGTCAGTTGTCCATCATAGGTGTAAATCAAGTCTTTATGAATAGCTTTAATCTGGCCTTTGATTCCTGACTTAGAGCATATGTGAAGGAAAAAATTTCTTCCTCAGTAATATTTAGCAGTTTTTATGCTCTGAACTGAATTGTCATTCATACTGGTGTCCTCTCTATCTTCCTTTTGAAACTGTCATTAAAGTTACACCTTTGAGTCTTCTTCTTTTTCTACACTCTTTAAAAGGCAAAGCTAACAATTAGTAGACCTCTTCTACAGCAAACCTAATCAATGAACGTGTATCAAACCCAGAATTCCCAAATCTATGTATCTGTGACGTAGTTTTTCTCGGTTTGTTTTTATTTTTTCATTTGTTTTTTTTTTTTTCCTTATTTTGGTTTTTGGGCATCAAGATACTAGGGAAAGGGAATCCTTATTATATATCAAGTATTTGATTATATTTCTAGATAAGATATTAAGTAAGTGAGCAATATAAGCTTATGTAACTAGTCAAGCTAGAAATGGCTCCTCTCTCTTCTGGGTCTACCAGCTTTTGAGTAATGCTGTTTTCTCACAAGAAGTCAGATGTGTTAAATGCATCTTTTTTGCAGGGTGAGGTTGGGGTTTGTTTGTTTGTTTGTAGGTTCGTTTTTTTTGGGTTTTTTTTTGGTTGTGTTGTTGTGTGTGAATGGTGCATTAAACTATTTGTCTATGCCAAAGGACCCATATTTCCAGGCTGTCTTTTGTTTTGGAAAAGTTAAATGGTGATTACGTTGCATGATCAATTTGTATTACAACAACAAAGCGAAGTTGTATGTGAGTCTGTGCAAGCTTTAATTTTTGCCAGACCATGTATCAATTTATGTACACCTAGTTCAGCATTGGCCAGCTACACAAGAACATGGGATCTGATTTGTACACCCTACCATGAAGTCTGGATTTCCACCATTCCTGGACTTAAAAATAGCCTACATAACTACTCTTAATGAAATTATTCTACTTGTTTCAACACAAACATACATCAATCTCCCTGGATATGAAATAGGGCAGATTCCTGTTTCAGAGCCTTGAAATTCTGTGCTGTTAAGCACTATTCTTTATTTATGTGCCAAATGACCACATACAAAAATGTCAGTCAAACAAATAATCAGGCCATTTGTAGGCAGAATTGCAAAATAATTGCAGTTTCTAAATTTGCAGCTTATGCAGTGCTTCAGATCCTCCCCTCTGCCATTACTTGAAAGCCTTATAAAATCCTAAAAGTTCTTGTCCGACATAGGATTACCAACCTTTCTACTTCTTGCCATAGAGCAGTGGTAGTGAGAGAAACTGCCTCTGCACTGGCACATTTCACACTGCTTCTATAGGAGGAATTCAGTATGCTTACTTTAGGGTGCTAGATCCAGTTTTGAGTCATTCTACAGACATAAAGTAAATCAACTTTTTTATTTCTGCAGGATTATTTAACATATTTAGAATTTAGATGCAAAAATATAATCTTAATCAGTATTGCTGTTTTCAAAAGTGACAAGCAGTTTCTTGAAGTTAAAAATACCTCAGTGTAACTACTCTTCACTTTTCTTCTACTATATTACAAGTAGGATCCAGAAATATGCTGATAGAGTAGCTTGCTTTAATATTAACATATAATATTTTATGCTTCTGCCACGACAATAGAACATTTGGATGATTTAATATGTATAACCATATTTTCATAAGCCACAAAAGTCCTCATGCTATGGTTTCAAGATATGAGAAATTATAAGATAAACCTGAGATATTTTTCCTATTCTTCAGATTGCATTTGAAGAAAACTGGGAATTCTTTTGCACTCTGATGGCTAAGTTGATGGAAACAATATTTTTAAAATTCTTTAGGTCAAGGCAGCAAAACACAATGAAAAAGGCAAAAATCTAAAGGAAATTCTAACTAAAGAAGTAGTTGGATAAGCAGAACAGTAGGCCTACTGTTTGCAAGTTGACAAGAATAAAAAGGCATACTACCTTGGGCATTGGAAATTCACATGCACCTGCACAGTAGTAGGCATCAAATGATTTGGGAGATATGATCCATTCATTCCAGCCAATATCAGCAAAGTCAACTTTCATGTATCGTCTTGAACAAATCCTTGGCTCATTCCATTGTTTTCGCCTTGCTTTCTTCATTGTTTTCTCATCAAAATTTAGCACCTGAGACTTTTTAAGTGTTCCTGTATTTTCCTGCCCTTTTCTCCTTCGATCTTTGCGTGAGGCTTTTGGTTTCAAGGATCTGTAGGCATTCTCCCATATGTCATGTTTGTTGTATTTATTGTTGTTATAATCTACTTCTGGCAACTCGTTGTTCTGAATAGAGCTAGCGAGGTATGTGTCCCTCCTAACTCGAGTGTCAGTAGAAGCATTAGGGGATAGGTTTGGGTCCCCGTCATTGGGAGGGAATGGATCATAACGTTGTAGGGTGCCTGCCACACTGTTAGGTTCAGAGATTGCAAGATCATTGGCATAAACCAGTATATAAGGTAAATGGCTGGCGACCTGGTTGGGGAAGCCCTGGTGTTTCTCCCCAGAATCAAGCTCAGCACAGAGAATGAGCTCTCCAGCTCGTTTTGATTCTTTTACGATGTGTGAAATGTCCTTTGCATGCCAAGCCCCTCGTCTTTGAAGAAGCACAGTGAAGTTCCCTTTCACTAGTCCATAGGCAGAATTCTGGTGAATGCTTTGGAAAACTAGGTTGAGCCGTAGGACTGGAGGCAGGTGAAGGAGGCGGCAGGATGAGTTCTTGGACCGTTTACAAAACACTTCCCGGTGCTGAGGGCGTTTGTCAGCATAGAAATGAAAAGTGGCAGCAAGGATCATTTCTGAATCCTGCATGGATGTCAGATTGAAGCAGTACAAGAGTTTCTGGGCCAAGAATTCTGCAAGAGAGCAAGGAAAACATGGATATATATCTGAGACCAAAAATGGTAGTCAAATCTTATTTCCATTTATGCAAATTAACAAATTTTACTTTTCACTTACATCAAATAATTTAGTATAGTGAGCTTGTCACTTCAGCGTAAAACTATGGTGAATAAGAGGAGGAAAAACATTAACTATATAATAGCAATATTACAGTAACATTGAGAGTGTCCAACATACTGGTCATCTTTTGTACACATGAGGGGTAAAATTCTTTTCAGAGATTTTTAGTTCCAGACTGCCTTTCATTCTAGGCAGGCAAGAAAAGCAATCCTTGATTGTATTTCATTTATAACAGTCGGGCTCAGAGAAGTTGTCAAGTTTACCTGTGGCAAAGCTCAAACACCTTGCTGAAACCAGTACTAGCAGAAACCAGGTTTACAATTAATATTCAAGATTGTCTAATCTAAAGCTGATGCAGATTCCTGGAAGATGTCTGGGTGCTAACTCTGTGGGCAACAGCTCATCATCTGCAAGTAGTGGACATGAGACATTTCACAAGGGGGCTGACAGTAAGCAGTGTAACACATTTTGGGGATCGTTAGTCCTCTGAGCAATTCTCCTTTCCAGTAAACATCATGTAGGAGCTTTGTTTAAAGCACTGTAAAAACACACTTGGTTTCTAAGGCTTGTGTTTAGGTCTGTGTGATGTTAGTGACAAATGGTATTGAACAGAAGCTGACTCGTAAAATTCAAACTCCTTTTCAACAGCTTCTTTTTAGCTAGTCGAACTGTGTGCGCTCAGCTTACATCTTAACCCTCCTTTTGAGGAAGATGGACAAATTTACACTAACAACTGCTTACACTAAGTTTATTTAAACAGTAGAAACTTCTCTAAGTGTGTTAAAATGTAATCCCATCCCAGCATAAAAAGATAATGTCTTAATAGTCTATCATTTTGAAAAGTTGCCTTTGTTTTTTTACTAGCTCAAGTATATGGGAAAGTGTTGGCAGAACCAAGAAGTGACTCCTGTTCTCCCAAGCTCACACCACTACTTAGAATCCATCAAAGGACTACAGTTGGTAAGTTTGCATCTTTAATTAACTCAAGCAGACCAATTCTCTGGCAGCCTTGTTCGACACACCTGAAAATTCTCTGGCAGAAGGAAATAAAAAACGACCCCAAAACAAACAAAACCCAACAAGTGCAACAGCCAGGCTTCCCAGAAACACTTAGGTTTGTTTTTCAGTGCACTATGGATGATGAGTCACAGAAATTTTTGCAACAACAGAAAGGCACTACTGTTAACTGCCACCTGTTGGAACATTCTTCCAGTCTCATTTGAAAGAGGGAAGTGAATAGTGCTACACCTCACTAAACTGGTTGTTGCTATCTCACAGTTAATGCTGAATAGAACTATGATTTGGACAACAGCAGATTAACATGATCACTAATCCCAAATCCACACAGGCAGTCTTGGAGTACAAATGCTCAAGTATGCAATTTCCATCTGCACCATTACATTGAAGTGGAAGAGCTTGCACTGATGTGATAAGAACCTATTTGTTTCTGTCAGTTCAGGACAAGATTCCTATTAATAAACTTTTAATCAGCACTAGTCATACATATAGGTGCTCATACTATGAAAAAATTTAAGGGATTTAGATTTTATTCAAGTCTTTGTAGTACAGAAATTTCACAAGGCTGCTTAGATGATTTCTCAGGCCAAGGAAGAGAGTAATTATAATACTTCCTTTAGAACACCAGGCTTTATTATTCCATGTTCATTTCAGAAGGCATATGTTTCTAAAAAGAAATCTATCTACTGGTTCTCTCAAGTTCTCTCTGAGCTGTGTACAGTTGAATTTTTAAATACTATTTTATTAGTAACATGCTCCAAGCACCATCATCTCTGTAGTTACTGCTATGAGCACAAACATTGGGATAGAGACATTTCACACACCAGTGTCTCAGGGTTTCAGAAGGGAAGGTAACTTGTAATGATAGATCAGCGAAAGGGAGGCTGAATTCCTCTAAAATAATTCTGTGCTCTGGTATGAAACATACCTTTCAAAAGCCAAAATTGTTTGTGAAACAGAATAAGAGTCTATGAATCTGCAGCTACTGAAAAGCCAGAAGCTAGGAAGCACAGTCTTTTTAGGAATTTAGAAGATTTTGGATTTTGGATGGAGCATAGTTATATTTCCATATGGCATACGTTCAATCGGCGTTCACCAACTTGTCAACCACGCATTGTCAGTCTTGATTTGGTTTTCTTGCACATAGGTATTATGATACAGTCTTAAACATTTTATATTTTCTACTATTCATTAAGGATGCATGGTGTTCAGGGAAGGAGTCTCTAAGCTGCAAGAGTCAATTTGTGGGGAAGTTACATGGCTAGGCAGTAAATTGCTACCATGAAGATTAATTCCCCTCAATCTGAGCAATTTAGGTGAAGTTGGACAATAACTTAATATTTCACATTTGATCGCAAACCAATTATGACTTGGTTAACTTCAGCCTGTTGGTGCTGTTTTCTAAAGCTAAAAGCTGAAAATTGGAAAGAACCTAAAGAAATAGGAAACCTGAGAAACTAGTTCTTAGACCATGTCTCAGCTCCTCATTAAAAAAAAAAAAGAACCCTTGTGAACGCATGTAGAAGTGAGCTGAGAGGAGTTGATCAGATGTTTGTGAAGGGGCAAGTACTGCTAGAGGAACAAAACAAAAGCTACATTTGGGCTACATGCAAACAGCACAAGCATTTACATTTCAAGTGCCTCATACTGAATATGGAAAAATATTGCACATTCCATAGCTCATAGCTATACCTTCTAAGGAACAGGTAGGATGGCAATACAACTGGGTGGTTGAGGAGAACTCAATAATGCATATGAAAAAGGACAAATGTCTGGACCAACATTTTGTACTTCTGGAGCCCTCATCTTGACAGCTGTAAGTAACCCTGATGCTTGAGTGTCGCCTAACAAACAGCTTTAAAAAGCACTGCAGGAGCAGACAGTTACAGATTTTCTGAAAGGTATGTGATAAAAGAAGTAAGTCCATTGCTTGGGATGATGAACATTATTGTGTGTGTAGTCTGTTTTGCTTATTTCAATAGGACTGCAATTTATAAAGAATAGATGTTCCTCATGTCATGTTAGAAAAATGTGCCGATTTCCTCTTTCAGAAGGAAATATTAGAATTTCTCAGAGAATATAAACATGGTGGAAGATACAGTTCTTCTTTCCTGACTCATCCTGCATAATTTCATGAGTGTTTGTCACTAGCTTGGTGAACGCAGTTCAAAGGGGCAGCGCAGAAGAGCTTCTGCTTTCATTCCATGTTATTTGAGAAAGATGGGATCCAGTAGAGGAGGTACATAGATAAGACACAGGAGACCATTTTGGACATAGATGTGCCTTATTTCCATTGCAGGGAAAGCCAAATTAATTTCAGGCCTCTCTATCTTGGTTGCATGATCGGACAAAGGAGCAAAATAAAATTAATTTGTATTTGGTCAGCACAGTCTACCTGTGGGTAGAAAGTGCTGCTATTTTAGTGTTTTAATACAGAATTACAACTTAGACTACTTTGATACAAGTAGTGTGTGCATCAGATTATTTGAAAAATTAAGAAAAAAGAATATGTGCAATTCTTGCCTTGTCCCCAAATCCCTATTGTAGTTCATTGCCTTATTTGGGTGACAGCCAGTATTAGCTGCTCAGTTCACAGAAAAATAGAAGTGTTAACAGGAGGGCATGGAAAACCCTCCACAGTGGAAGTTTCGTCCTAACCCCCATTATGGCAACTGCTAGCTAATGATCTAGAGCATGAAAATTAATTTGTCTCCCAACTGTCTGCAATTGCTTTACATCATAACTCCTAGATTTTTAGACATTTTCATTTGCTGCTTACTCTTCCCTGGAGTTTGCCCTTCCTTGAATATGATTACTTTTTAGTATTACAGTTGGCACAGCATAGAAATTAAGTTGGGGTATACAAGAGAGTATGAATTATTGTGCAATATTACAGTAAGCGTTCCCTAAAACACCGTATGCTGCATTGTACTCTATACATGAGACTTCAGTGGTGGAGAAATAGATTAATGCAAAATTTGCTTTTGTGAGTTTTAATCCATCAGATTTGTCTAACTAGAATAATGAATATTTCTGACAAGGCAGTAACAACTAGATTCTGGAAGCTGATACAGTTCTTATTTTGACAACTAAGATCTTAGATACAGCCTATGTAACTGAAGTGTTAATCAGAGAAGGAAGGTGTTTTCCAGAAAAGAGAGTTTGCGTTTCCTTGGCAAAGGATAACAAATGCATGGACTATTAACTAGTAAACCTCCTTTTTATTATTTGACGTAATATTGGGATAATGAAAGTGTAGTTTTGACACAATACATGTTATTTCTCCACCCTCATAATCAAGCCAAATAAAACTGGGGAGAGGGAGGTCAGGTATCTGTCTTCTCAGGTTTAGGCAGTGCAAGGAATTTAAGATGCCGAGCAGTTTTAGGGGGTCCTGTAGGCGGCACTCTTCCTAGCAGGAACTTCTGAGGCTGCGGGAACAGCCGGGGAGAGGACCAGTGCCTGGAGCACTCGCTGCTAGGTTTATGCTCCAAGTATTTCTAAAAAGATCTTTTGGCCCAGTGCGATTTGAGCTGGGAACGGCGCTTCTTTTACCTCTGGTTTGCACCCACAGCAACGGAGACTTTCCCAAGGGAGATACTCTTCGGGAAGGGAGCCAGGGAAGGTGGGAAGCCGTCCGCAAAGGGAGGGGCGACACCCTGTCCGTGTAGGTAGCAGGGGACCCCCCAGCATTCGCCCAGAGTGACACCCCGCGCAGTCAATGACAACCTCGACGCGAACCCGTCACTTTAAAGCGAAAGAGGAGCCGGGGGCTCCAGCGGTGTCCCCCGTGCCCGGCCCGTCTTACCCGGCCTGGCTTTGAAGCTGCGGACCGTGTTGCCGTCGCCGGGCCGGCTCCCTTCCCGGTTGTACTTCTCGTAGAGCTTAAGCATGTGGACAGCTACCATGTCCTGAGCGATGCTGCCCAGCCCAGGGGGCGGCGAAGAGCCGCCGCGGGGGTCGCGGCCGGGGGCGGACGAGCCCGGCTCGGCCGGCGGCTGGACGGGGCAGGCGGGCGCGCTGCCGGCGCCCTCCCCCGCGGGCGAGCGGCAGCCCCCATGGCCCAGGGCCCACAGCAGGAGGCAGCAGGTCAGGCGGGCGGCCATCGGGGGATGCTGCGGGCGGGCGGCCGGGCGCGGAGCGGCGGCGGCTGGGTCGCTGCCTGCGTCTGGGTCTCCCGGTTGGCCCTGCCGCACCGGGGCGAGGGGGCGGCGGGGCCAGGGAGGAGGAGGGAGGGTGGGGGCGGCCCCCCCCCGCCGCTGATGCCGCCTCCGCCGGGCCAATCCCCGGGCCCGGGGGCGAGGAGCTGCGGGCCGGGGGCGGCGGAGCTGGGGCAGCTCCAGGGGTGCGGGGGGACTGCGGGAGGGGCCGCTGCATTTCCCCAACGTGGGGCTTCCCCGCTCCTTAAAGCGTAGCGGGAAAAGGATCTAAATTAATTAGCGCCCAGCTGCCTATTGAGAGACACATGTCACCGCCGCTGCTGCGGCACCCAGCGCTGCGGCAGGACGGCACCTAGGCTGTCCGCACCAGCCGGGAGGCGGGGGGCTTGCAAATAATTTCTGAAAGATAGAAGCAATAGATACCAATCAGGGCGGGCAAGCGGTGGGGGCACGGAAGGGTGAGTGGATGGCAGGGACAGCACGACAAGAGAAGGGTGCGCATATACGTGCCAGAAGTGGGAGAGCCTTTGCTGTTTCGTCTTTGCTGGCAGAACTGGCAGTGCTGTCTCGTAAAGGCAACGCTGTGAATAATGTTTATTTCAGGGACCTCGGGGAAATGAGAAGTCCCGGTGGCTCCGTGCTCTAGAAGACCCAGTGAGCTAGCCAGGAGTGCAGCAAGGGTCACTGCTAATTCCAATCAGATTCTTAAATGGTCGGGGTTAAAGGGGCTGTGCATTAGTAAACTTTCGTCATTGGACTATTTCTATGTGTGATTTGGAGGAGGAGAATAGTGGTGTGAATTTCTGAAGGATTTACATGGCTTAGGTCGGAGGGGGTTGATTTGAAAGTGAATGGTGCATGTTGCACTTATTCTTCATGTGACACAGGTAGTTCTGAATCACAGTCATCCAGCGGGTATAAATGCTGGTGTAACGAACAGCAGTTTTAAAGACAACCGATAAGGAGAGGGGTATATTTTAACTGAATTTAAAAATTCCTCCTCATTTTTAAAGCTTTTTCTCTAGTAGCCAAGGCAGTTACTTTTCTTGAAGAGTATACAATGTAATAATTGAAAAATTGTTGGAAAAGCTACTGTTACTTTGTATAACACAACTCTTTTGTGTTTTTTTTTTTTAACCTTGGAGTGTCAAGTCTGAGCAGATACTATTGAAAGCCTCTGAACCACAAGTTTGTAGTTTTTGGATCATGGCAAAGAAAGGTTTGATTCATTTTTAAAATTAGTACCAGGCCTCATTGCTCTGTGCCCTTTGAATGTGCGAAACAAACAATTTGCAAATACAAATTTGCCCAAATGTACATTGCTAAAGTATCAAACCTCCTATTAATTATTCTTTGCTTATAAGTAAACCAAACTACCCTTTGATGCTTTTTTTTTTCTCCATGGTAGCATGCTCATGACCTCCACTGGGGGTGTGAGCAAACCTTTTGTTGTTTGTGGTTTTTGTCTGTACTGTTTCTATACAATCAAGGTCCTGTGAAAAGGAGGAAGAGGCAGCAGGAGGTAGAAACAAGCTGGGCTATTTTGGACCAATGTCCCATTAAAACGTTCTCCCTCTCCTTAACTCACTCCAAACTTCTATTCAGGCATACACTTTGTATCAGTCTTTAACCTGCACTAAAACCTGTAGGACACTGATACTTTGACATTGTTGGGAAAGAATTGAGGAATCAACCAGGGATGGCTAATATTTCTTGCCTTATTTTATTGCCGAACAGCAGGAATTCAAAGTCTTTAAAGCTCTGGTACTTTGACTCTTTTATGCAGCTGAGATGATGAAATAAAAATGTGTTTGGTAAAGGAATTCAAATTAGCACTGGGTCACATAATTCCCCTGTTCTGAATATGGCCAATCAATGGCATCTCTAAGGCATCTAGAGGCAAGAGCTATGCAATTTCTGCTCATGCAGAATAATATTCCTAGCGTGGAAATTTCTGCTAATTAAAGCTCTTGCCAAGTAGAGTCTTTTTTCTTTTAGCATCTTTTTTATTTTTTTTTTTTTTCTTCTTTTCTTCTTCCCTTCTTCAATAGCTTAAGTCAAAGCTTTGCAAGCCAGGACTTGGAGAAAGTCTCCTAATAGTTAGAACAATGCATTCAAGATTTTAAACTGCAGAGTTAAGTTTCCTACTAAAAATCATTGGGATCTAAGTAGTGTTACATACCCTTAATAACAGTTTATATATGAAAAAGAAACAAAATAATGTTTTCTTGTGGAATTGGTGATATCTGTTTAAATGAACTATTATGACCTATGCTTGTTTTTTGTTTTAGGAAACACACAGGAAATATATAAAAGGGGATATAGAGCACCAGGAGTAGTATCTATTATTTTTGTTCTATGATAAGATAAATTATTAACTCCCTTTAGGATTATATCTATGTATATTGAAATAATTTTGCCCGACTCTTTAATTTTTAATAATAAACTCAGTAGCAGGGATAATAAAGCTTAAAACTCTAGGGAAGTTAATGAAACATAAATTATTATTAAATTTTGGCTTCAGTCCAAATTTCTGGTTACTACTTATTATAGGGCAACTCATTCTTTTTTCACTCAGAAAAATACCTCACTACGTATAATGATACACAATTAACTAAGACCACTCCTTAACTATATAACTTATTAATTAGAAGTTGACTGAGTGAAATGCAGTGGTCTGCAGGTTCTCATAGAATTTGGTGGCAGAACTGTACAAAGCCTTTTCACATTCCTTTCAAAATCACATGGTTTGACAAGGATGTTATATGGTCAGTGATGTATGGTGAGCAAAATGAGCTTTTGTGTTCAGTTCAGTTTTCCTAAACAATAGTGAAATTATTTTAATACCCAAGAAAGAACAAAGACATAATGGTGTTTAGGTATTAGAGGAAGCAGAATGCTCAGAACTGATCCAGAGCTCTGGAAGCATTTCGTGTTGAGAGAAGAGTTTGGTATATCAGGCAGGGAAAGCTTTTCCTCTTAAAGAGCATCACTGATTCTTTCAGTCCATCCCATCCACTCAAGAACAACCTCTCTCCTTGGATTTCCATTCTGGATCCATGATCTCACATATTCCAGTCTGTCCCAAGAATAAACTTTCCCCCTGAGAAGCTCCCCATCCTTCATCCTTAGTGACAAAAGTTTATTTTTTCTATCTTTCTATGAAGCAAAAATTGCCTCTATTCACATCCTACCACACTATCAATGATCATCATTACAGAAACTAAGGAATTAAGATGCACAGATGAAGTGCAATTTATCCTACCCTACTGCAGATGTCCAGAATTGCTCATATGCTCTGGTGTCTGTGGCTTTTCATTGGCTACAAGAAATCTCTATCAGCTGGCTAGATATGTGGAGGATGAACTTCACTCCATGAGGGTGGTTGTGTGAAGTGGAGAACACCTTCCTGTTCCAGTTTCACTGGCAATGGTAGCACTATTCAGCCTCATGATTAGCATTTTGCAAGTCTGGGGTTAGTTTCAGTTTCTCTTTACACAATTGGCAGGTACCAAGCATTGGCGTATAAATCGCTTATCCCTATCAGTAATGAAAACGTTGTATCTTTGGCTTTTCTGGTTTTTTTCTCACTGACAGTTCAGGATTTTTTCTTCCGTATTGGAAGACTTTCAGAACGTGTTTTTTGGTTAGGTCTCAGGAGCCAAAGATGTGATGTGTGTTTCTATCTTGAAGTCCACCATTTGTGTTTGTAATGAGGATGGTATGGACAATTAGCAGACAAGCCTTTCCCACAGGTCACCAAGTGCAAAGATAGCAGCTGGTATTTGCAGAAGCAGTAATTCTCTGATGTTACTAAATACTGACCTGAAACAAAGACCATGTTTTGGGTTTGGTTTGTGGTTTTTTTGGTGTATTTTTGTTGTTTATGTTTTGTGATTTTAAAATTTTTTTTACAGCAGGCACTTTCAACTTTTCAATGGCCCATGCACCACCATGTGGAGTCATTTAGGAAGATTTTTTTTTTTTTCCTATTAAGGGAAGACACTTTTCCAGTGGAAATTCTAGTGGTAACTCATGTCTGTTGAAAAGCTGGTTCATCCAGGTTGGTTATTCTGCCTCCAAGCTCACCTGAACTGCAGTAGCTGTTGTTACTCTTTGAGATCTCTTTTTACTGTGAGAGGGTGCATCACAAGTGCCTGGCCATTGTGCTGCCTGGGATACTTTTCTTCCATGGGAGAGGGAAGCTACAGACAACTTCAGGGAGGAAAAGGTGTGGTGGTTGTGGTGTTTAAATCCGTTTTCGTGTTCAAAACCAATTTTAAGGAAATAATTCAAGCAACTCTAGGCACTCGTCCTTAAGTTCCAGTCGGCAATCTGTAAGGCTTTGAATTCGCAGTCCTTTGAGCTAGTTTGTTTCCTAGGCAGCAAAGACTCTCACTGAGGTCAGTGTTCAATACACGTTCAGCGATGCACTCTGCCAGGATCCATATCTGATGAGCCACTCTAAATACTGGTGCTTGTCAAGAGAACAAGCGGGAACGGGCTATGGAATAGAAGGACGTGGTGAGGCTGCAGCGTACCCTTGTACCCCTGCAGCAGTGCTGGCATGGCCAGCTGTGATCTGCATCTGCAGACTCCTGTATACAAGTGGAATTTGAAGGCCGTGGAAAGAGAGTGGGGGAAAGGCAGCAGCAGCTGGCAAACACTGATGACCACAGCTGGTTTTGCCAAGATCCTCCTGCAGATTGAGTTGGGATGTTTCCAGGGTTTTCTGGGTCCGAGTACCGCCGCAGCCGAGAGGAGGATGTGCTGCGCCGATCGGTGCTCGGGCTGAGCCGGGTCCCGAGGCGGTGTCACGGACACGGTGACCAGCAGGGGACAGGCGTGTCCCGAAGGCGGTGCCAGCCCTGGGACACTGCCCTGCCCTGTCCTTGGGGCGACAGCCGTGTTCCCACCCAGCAGCTCTGCCGGGAGGTTTCCGTATCTCCAGCCTGAACAGCCCCAACCTTCTCAGCTTTACGATAGCCTTGGCTGAACTGCTGCCAGCAGGCACTTGTGGGAGGACCTGACCCAGAGAGTCCTTGGTGCTCACAAGTCTGCCTGAGCTAAACCAGCTGTATTAAGGATCCATGCTTTCTTAACTGAAAGCAATAGAGAACTCACAAGAATTATATTTTCATTAACATTTGAAGTTTATATGTTATTTTTATGTCAAATTTGTTTGGTTTGGTTGCCCTACCGCTGTAAATTCAGCTTCTTTTTTCTTTGAACCACAGTACGGTTTCTTTGCAAGAATAAGTAATTTACATACTCTTCCCATAAGGGGCAACGTTGTAATAATGAAGAAAAGCAACTACGAGTGTAGTAAAGCCTGACTCAGATCAGTAGTGTCCCTTCCACAGATGTAACAGAATATTGGTTTAGGTTTGCAAAGTATGAAGTACTGTGGGACAGAAGATGCTGCAAATATTTATGTGGAGCTGATCCTGCCCAGAGGTAGTGAGAAGAATGAAATGATCTCCTGGAGAACCCTAGCTCCTAAACATCCTGTATTTTTATTAATGGCAAGGATTCTACTAATAAAAAGGAATTCAATACTAAAAATGACAAGTATGTCGTGACATTTCCTCCTTGTAAAAACTTAACAAGCGTCTGTATTTCACCCAGATACTCTAAATCTATATTGAATTTTAAAATCTTCCCAATCTATACAAGATGCCAAAACATTTTCTTGCCTAGTTCTACTTGTCTACAAGGTCTTTGTTCCACCATCAGATACATGAGAATGTGTGTTCTTGCTATTGCAGTTGTGTAGATCCATGCTGTAATTTTTCTCTCAACCCTCCAAATACTGTGAGACACGTATTTTTGGGTGTGTTGTCTCCCTGGGCAGGTGTTTGGAATGTGAAGATGTCTTCTTCAGGACAGATGACAAGTGATTGAGAGGTTTTGACTGGTTTCCAAACGTACTGGTGGTTTTTTTTGTTTTGGTTTTTTTTTAAAAAAAAACAAAAACAAAACCAAAACACTTCTGCAGGAAACAGATGGTTCCAGGTAAAAGAGTAAATGCTGCACATGTTATATTCACCATGATTTCAACAATTCCTTTAGATTTTTTTAAATTTTTTTTTTTTTTTTTTTTTTTTTTTTTTGCATATCAGACAGTTTTTATAGCAGTACAGGATACTTTTGTGGTTTTACTCCGAGTGGCCATGGTGGTTTGAATCAAGGCAAGATCTGAGGTTAAAGGTAGCATTTTGTATTAGATAACTAGTATAGGCAGGCTGAAAGGGGGTTTTGTAAAAATTTTTCAGCCATATTTGTGGGTGTAATGAGACCTATTTTCTCTGTCTGCCTTGCTTCTGAATCCATGAAGTCTCTTCTCTTATTTCCCTTGTAAGTGGTTACTTTTCTCTTCATGTAATTCAACAATGCAGAAGAATTTATTTTTCAAGATATATACTGTTTTTCTTATTTCCTTGATCTACATGTCTCTCATTTCTTATATTCAGCATTTTTGAGAGGACAGTCCAACACCTCTCACCTTTTTCTGAGAAAATTCCTGCAGTGTCCAGAAGAAATGTGCATGAATGGATGAGTGCAGAACATTACTTCTCGAGGACTGCACCATTACCTGTCTCATTTGAAAGAGTTATTTATGTTATCATCCTCTATTATATTCAATATGCTTAAAAAACGCAACAACCAACACAGAAAGTATCCCAGAACTTAAAGTGGTGTTTTTGTTCTGATTTCCAAAGATAGAATTCCTGATGGTAAACAGAATTCACACATTGTGTGAAACTGACTCCACAGATGACTGCTATGGAGTTTGGGTCCATGTGGGTATTTTGTTTGTTGTAAAAGAATACTAAGGAGATGTTTTGTGTTTTTCTGTTATACTAAGTTGTGGACCAAAATTTAATGTCACTATATTAACTTTGGAGTCGCATCCAAGATGAATTTGGCCCTGTCAGTTGTTAAATTCTTGCTATGATTGATCTCAGCTTGCTGAGAAAGGGAGCATGCCAGACTAGCAACCACAGAAATCATCAGTTGAAACTCCACCAAAATTCTCATTCCCAGTAAATTGAAAAATTAAGCTTTGAAATAAGATGCTTTGTTCATCAATCTCACACTAACTTTTCATTAACATTATATAACTCTCAAACTATTAGGAAGATGACAATTAGAACAGCTTGAAGTATCTGTGTGGAGAAAATAGGAATATCATTCTAAGTTATTGTACTAGTTCTTGGCATTTGGTGGCATCTAATCTAAGATAGTCTCAGTTGTAAATTTTATTGCCCTTCACCCCCATTGATCATAGATGTATATAGATATAAAATAAAATAAAATAAGGCCTATTCTTGGCAGATTTCTCATATGAATCTAAAACCATCTATCCTAGAATCATAGGATGTTTTGGGTTGAACACATGTTTAAGATACTTTCTGTAGGAAGGAAATAATAAGAACTCTTGCTCAGCTCTTCCTTCCAAACTTTATCCAGAGGGATTTTTTTTCCACAGAAAGAACTACCAGAAATTCCGTAAGACTCACTTGGAATTAATTTATAGGAAATTTATGAAAAAATTTGTAGATAAATATTGTAGCAAAAGAATCATGATGCTAACAGTAGGGTTTTTTTCAGTACTGAAAGGTATAATTGCATATGATTGCAAAAAATTTTGACTCTGAAAAGTTATTCTTGTAATATAAACTTTTAGATTATCAGGACAACAGTGGAAAAAGGGAACAAACAAGATACTTCAAAATCTGCTGTCTGTAATTGGTGAGTGAGTCAGTATTGGATTCAAAGGACACTGATCTAATGGCATGCTAATTCATTTATTCATCCATAAGGACATTATACATTCATGCTTCTTTAGATGCTGGTGATTTCCACATCAAATGTTTATTTCCACTTTGTATACCAACACCAGTAACTTTCTGTAATCTAATCTAATTTCTGTAATCTACATTCCTGGTGGGGATGGATAGGGCATACTTTATTAACTCATGTTAATATGATATTAGTCATATCAATATGATTTTCAGATACGTATAACTTCTCAATTCCTAACAAGTATAGGTATATAATCCGTTATATATGTTTTTTCATTTTTTTAATCTATAATGTCCAAAAATAAATGTAGGGAACATTGAAATTGCTACTCTTTAGGGGGGAAAACTAGGATGAAAATACCTCATGCATTAATAATATTCAGCTTTTTTTTGGGTTTTTTTGGTCCTATATTCCAAATTTTATTACATTCATAAGAACATAATACCTGTGAAATTTCATAAATACCATGTTTGCAGGAGCAGCATGGAATATTTGTGTCAAATCTGCTAATTTCCTATCACTGAGAAGATTTATGTAACCTTTTCCCTGAAAGACCCTGAAGCACTGGAAGAGATGTGTGCTCTAAGGGGCTGGAGCTTTTCATGGGCATGAAAGATAAACTTCTGTGATGAAGGGTGAGGTAAAATTGAGCCTTCTGTGGGACAGGAGCATGGAATTGATGACCTGGTGTTCTGCCCATCCCTATTTCTTCTGTATCATTTGGAAATGGAGAAAATTAGTCTTATCCAGCCTTGATTTGGTGAGACATACCAGTCTGGGTAGTGAACCTTGACAAAGCTGTTAGCAAAGAAGTGAATTTGCAAAGTAAATTCCCCTTTCAGCATTTCTGTAATAAGATGGTAACAGTAGCAAGTATAGACATTTCATGTGTGGTGTGATTTTACCCAACAGAATCACATAAAGTACTTTGTAAATTCTAGACTTTCAGTAAGATTTGTGCTTCCTGGTGCAGAGTTATCACCGTGTTGCTTTAAGAAAGATGTCAGCAGCTCTGCTGATCAAATAAAATGTTAAATCTGATTTCAGATCTTCAATTGGCTTGATCTTTCATCAAGAGCTTCTTCAGAAGGATTCTGAAGAACAAATTGCTTGCATGGAAAGAAGGGATCTCAAAACTACTAAATAGATTAAAAGTTGTAAAGTAAATGAAATACTTTGTTTAAAATATTATATAAGTAATTTCTGATTGTGAGTGACAGTCTTATGGACCCTTTCCTCACACATTCCCATCAGACAGGTATCGGATTTGCCTGGTTAGTTCAAAAGCAGTTCCATGAAGTATTAGCTGCAGTTGTTTGGCAGCACATCACCTTCAGGGGATTTCAGGAGATGGAGGTTCCTTCAGTGCCATTTCAAACAGTAGAAAGAACTCTGCTTAATGAAGACCTACTGAAGCCTTCATCAGCTTTTCCTAGATGCATTTTCAAGGGGTGGTACAATTTCTTTTATGAAAAGATCACATGTAATGACTTACTGGTTTTTCTCTTTTTTTTTTTGTTTTATATAGAAACTTCCAACAAATAAGAAATTTCCATACCCAGAAAAATAATTTAGTTTCTTTATTGATATTTAAAAAACATGTTTTAAAGACTAATGGAAGACGTATTTGAACTCTGTTGCTCAGTATACCCTTGTATGGCATTCTGGTCCAAAGGTGATACAGCACAACCTGCATAGGTTAGAAGATATATTCTAGACCTTTATTATGAGCATCTTAATGGCCCCCCTAGAGAAACAGACATTAGCTAATAAAGTATCAAGATGGGCAAAGGGAGGAAGAGGCTTCCAGCTTCACCAAGGTCTAACCTCTGTGATTCTGCTCAGTGAGACAGATGTAAAGCAATGAAGCAAAGTATTCTGAAATTGGAAAGGGCTGCAGCAGGCAATAAAAGTTTGTAGTCTAACAAAACTCTAAGCTCCTACTTTGTGTTTTTGGTAGGTCAGGCTCCTTCCATAGGAGCTGAAAGCAGCCGTGGTGCCACAATGTCCCAGAACTGGGAGTCAGAGACCTAGTAAAGTGGCTCAGCAGGGTTACTCTGGAGCAGAGACAGCTTCCAGAAGCCTTTCTTTAGTGAGGAGTGTCAAGTTTTTATGAGCATTGTTACATTTTTATAGTTTAATGGATTTTACTATTAAAATATAACAAAGCACGTTAAAAATTTGCCATGGCTCATTTCCACAATCAGTAGCAAGTCCTTGCTATCTGCAGCATGGGCACCTAGGAAATATTAAATAACAAGGACTGTCTTAATACATCTTTCTTCTCCACTTTCATCATCTCAGCCTCTTTCTAGTTAAACAGAGTCTTAATTTGAGGCATGTTTTATTCAGCTTCAAAGCTCCTAGCTTCCAGTGGCTGGAATGGAATTGACACCTATGTATTGACTTCTCCAGGAAAAGAAGATGGTAGTTTGTATAAATACCACAGATGAGAAATCATGAGAAAATGTGTTTTCAATGACACTGTCCTAGAAACTAAGGAGCACTGGATTAAAGAGTAGGGTGAAGATTTTCAGTAAAGAGGCAGTAAAGAATACAGTATAAAAGCAACTACGGCTAGCTGCCGACACTGAAAGTTTGACAGAATGAACAGTGGTATATTGGTTTTAAAAGACAGCGCTGGCATATTCAGTTATAAGAACACAAAGGTAGATCCAGGCTGCAGCCCAAAGGAAGTTTAGTGTGACAGCAGAGTTTGCTCTTTCTGCAGGCCATGAGATCTGCAAACCACTAAATCGCCAGCTACTATTAGATTGAGATGGGCAGTACTCCCAAGGATGGCAGTGTTGCAGAGAACATGGTAGGACACTGCACTATCCACAGCTGACAGGGACTTCCACAATGAAACTACACAGGGAAACAAGTACTTCAAGGACAATGGGAAATATGATGAAGAATATGGAAAGCAATTCCTTAGGGTAGATGGGGGGCAGCACTGACTTTCATGTTTGTGGATGTAAGATAGAGTGCTCTGCAAGGATGTTTGTTTGAACCTCCTTCTGCATGAAAAAAGCTCATAAGTATGGCAATTCAGTTAAAAATCTTTTGTGGGAATTGAAAATGCCTTTTATTTCTATTAAAATGCAATCTGTAAGGCAACTTAAAATTAGTGGAGCATCTATGTACTTGAATTGTTTTTTAAAAAGTATTTAGATAACTTAAGATACAGATGCTTCTGTATCTAATGACATTTTCTGAAGGAAGTGGTATCTATATTAAGAACTTTAGAAAATCTTACTAGACACTAATCAAAATTGTTTCATACATAAATATGATATAATTGGGTTCCTTTTGAGCTTTAGGATCAAAGAGCTTTGGAAAAGGAAAGTATTTTATTATTATTTACTGCCTTCACCTAATTTGCTCATATGTTTTATAAGTTTCTGAAAGCTACTACAGGGTTATGGCAGCATGACCCAGACCTGGAATAAATCCTCTGATGATGATGCATTCAGAAAGGATGTATTTACCACAAGGCATTCCAGTTCTTGTCAGTGGTCTCTCGTCCCCAAAGATGTTTTGTTACTAATTCATCTCCCTGCTAGCAGTCTGCATTTAATATCACTCACACTCATGATTCAGAGAACACAAGTTTATCATGGGGTTTTTTATCTTGCCAAAGAAACTCCACTCATTCTTTTCTCCTCTGTCCCAGAGAAGAAATAAGGATTCCAGAAAACTATTCTGAAGGGAACTGGTAAGTTCAGTGATTCTGCTTCATTACCCAAAGTTGCAGGAACTTTTTCAGCAGAAAAGAGTTATAATAAATATCACTGAAAATATATTACAGATGACTGTTAAATAATCCCTGCTTTATCGCAGTGAAAAGTGGTTCAACAGTACAATGAGCATAGAAAATCCTTCTAGTGACAGGACATGCGGCCTTTTTAAGGTTCTAGAATGGTAGTGGACCTTTCATGAGGAGGCACGTAATCACAAGTGACAAGGATATATTTTTTTTCATTTTTTTAATCTATAATGGAAGATTTTAAAACTTCTACCCTAGGAAGAAAGGAGAAGGACCAGTTATGCACCAGGTTTCTCAAAGGAAGGTGCCCTTGCTTGATGGCAAGGAGCAGAAAGAAGCCTATTATTTTATTTCAGAGCAAAGAGGAATAGGAGCTGGGATTAGGGGAGGTAGGAAGAAGTGAGGTAGAGAATGCCATGGGATTGAATGATGAAAGGGATGATACAATATGATATTGGTGCAATTCAGGGAGAGAGGCAGCTTAGAATGAATATAATTTCATTTATACCTAAGGGTTGGGAAAGTGTTTGTTTAGGATGTCAGAAGTGAAGTGGAAGAAGCATTATGGTACTGATGTTACAAACCTGTTGAAACTGATCACCTTAGTTGAGAGTGAATAGCTCGGAAGGGTTGTGTGCTAACAGTGGTGTTTTTATTGAACCTCCAACTCTCCTTCAGAAGATTTCAAAGTCCCATTAAAATACCTGAATTGTTTGAGTGAAGAGATTTGAAGTTCCACTGAGATCTAGTTGTCCACATTTTGTTCCAACTGTGATACCATATATTCTTTCTAACTTTTTCACTATACATTGTTTTCAACTTTCCCATCAGAATCTGTGTGGAGACTTCAGTTAGATCTGGGTAAAGTTTTCTGTTGAGATGAACTAATCTAATGCTTCTGCTTATTTTTAGCATGAAAAGTATTTATCTTTTCCTTTCTTATAACTGCTGTAGAATTTTCCATGAAGTATAATTTACTCTTATGCCAATTAAATTGGTGCAGTTTACTTCATATGCTTAACAACAAAGGACTGATGTGAGTAAGCATTCATTAACCTCACTGTTGTTGTTACACTGTGCATGTCAAGGAATTATTTAAGACTGAATTCTGTGGAATCTGGATGTGACTGCTGGTGACCCCCACAGATTAAAGTTCCAGTTAACTGGAAAGATGAAGCATCTGGCTTTTACATATCCAGCATTATGTGAGATGGATTTACAGATAACTAAATTGGATGACTGAAACTGCATGCTGCAAATATGCCTAAGGATGGGGAATTACAGCTGCCTAAACTTAATTAGTTCAGTGCTAGTGACCATTCCCCACTGTTCACTGACTGCATGGCAGCACAGAAAGTGAAATTGAAGCTGAATGTGATGAAACTGTCATGCTAACAATGTCAGTACCGTCAGTGTGTCAGGTATTGCCATCTTCCCATGACATGTAATGCATGACATGATGGATGTGTATTACATCCATCAGCTGCCTGCAGTCCACTATCCCATGCCAAGCATCTTGCACATCCATAGATCTTACAACCTGTGCACTCCATTAACATACCAACACTGAATTGCTGTGTTGGCACACAGTTACACAGAATTACTGAGGGTATTTCATTCGCTTGTAAAGAAAAACAGTGAATTATTTTCATCGACTATTTCCACTCCTCAGATAGGAAGTACTCTTTGTGCTGTTTGTATATATACAAAGTGATTTCCAATCTTTTGTGCATCAAGAACTGATTCAGTACCCAAAACACTCTTGTACACATACACAAACATACTTTCATACCTGTATCGCTTATTTTACATAGCAGTGTTTGTTAAAAAAAAAAAGTCTCTGTATGTCTTTCTTTTCATATTCATTTTAAAATGAAATGGAAAAAACTGCCTTTGCAAGGAATTTTTATTGGCGAAGCATATCATTTATTTTGGCTCCATAAATCACCGTGCAGTCATGTTGCAAAATATGGGTAGCCCATTTAGAAATATTCCATCAGGAGGTATAGAGGTACAGTATATTATACCTGCTGTTTCAAATAAATAGCATTCTCAATTCCTGTTCATCTGTATATAATATATTTTATTGCAATGTGGTGCTTTCCATCAAGTTGGTTAATTTTGTTTCTGCAATTCAAGGTGTAATTGATCACTGCAGTACTTGCCCTTGGGACAAAGTATCTTTTTATCCAGTGTGTTGTTTCAACTTTTTACCATTCTTCTAAAAATATTCTATATGAAATATTGTACTCTGTGCAATATGTTTTATAGATTTTTCGAAATTATTTTTTCTATCTTTGCATATGTATGTAGTCTATAATATATACTACACATATCCTTCTGTTCTCTACCTACCCTTTGCTCTGCAAAAAGATGTATTTCAAAATAATTTGCATGGTTTGTGGATAATTTCACTTAGTATAGATCACAAGGCACATTGCTTAATTTTGCGTTTAGTGTCTTGTTTTTTTCATAGAACTACTCCAATAGAGAATAATGCAAAGCTGGGGTTTTAATTTCTAGAAATAATTAATTTAATTTATAAAATTTTTCTATTTGATTTTTAAACTATTGTAAATATTTTATACATTTGGAAGTTTATACTGAAAACTCAGTACTCGACATTAGGGGGTATGTCTATAAAACCCCAGGTGATATGCTGGGAAGATCTGAATGAGAACGATTTATGTGGTTAGCTGTGCTCTGTGGAGTTAAAATTCTACCTCTATCCATCTAAAATAGATTTTCTAAGGAACTCCATTGACATTTTAAACAGAACATGAAAAAAACCAGAACAATGTTGGTTTTGTTACTTTCGAATTCCTATCTGGCCAACTTGTTCAAGTAAAATAATTAGAAAAAATATACAGATATATATTAAAATTTCCATGCACAGTGTATTTAAATTTGGAGATAATGCAAATTTGTATTGCTGTACCAAACTGAAGACAAGGACTTTCTCTTTATAGACAAAATTTTAAAATATTTTAATATTAAGATCATAAATTACTTTGGAAATATGAGTTACCTAATGTTTCTAAAGCACTTATATATTACTATTGCACCCAACAGATAATGTTAGAAATTCTAGAAATTCTGTTCAGGTATTAAAATTTAGATTTCATTAAGGCATAACCCACATGTTTTGGGGTTTGCCTTTTGTTAGGATTTTTATCAGTTGAGCCATTGAAAAGAGTATTAATAAATCAAGAAGCTAGTTGCAGACAGCTACATTATGTGCAATCAGCTTAATTTTAAATGGATAGCATTTATGATTGGGGTGATCAGTCCCATTTCAGATTCCTGAAATCCATGTTTTTAAGCATCTGGGACATAATTAGTGCAGCATGAATTGCACTAACCCATCTTCAGTAACAAGTGAAAACTATTGTTAACACCGATGAAGACATCATTACATTACATTCTGAACAATTATATATCCAGTATACTTTCAAGGTGTAAGAAAAATGCCTATATAGTAGAAAAACTTGTATGACTTAATAGTAGTATATGAGCAGGAAGAGTTTCTAAAAAATGTTCCAGAATAAACATAAGTGATTTCCCTTTTGAAAAAGCCTAGCAGAATAGCCTGAATGTTTCTTTAAATGTTACTGGTGTAGCTTAGCCAGTAACACTTTCTCCATTGAACCATGTACTTAGCACTGGAAGTTTCTTGCCAGTGTAACTTTACTGTCTGGCTATAAATTGTCTTGTGCTTTAATGCATTGCATACATCCACATTTCTCCTCTGAGACTGATGAGTGGAAGAATCTGGAAAAGACTTGTTATCAGGTGACTACAAGTGAGTACTTGGAGCACTAAGCTCTAGGTCTGGCATAGTTAAAACCAATGTTGATTTGTTATGTTCTTTCAAATAGTACTGAACTCTCAAACTAGCTCATGGAAGTGTATTCATTAAAGAACTACAGCACTTACCCAATATCTTAAGACTCTTCAGGACTATTTTAATTTATTCTCCACAGACGCTGGTTTGGACTGTGTGCTTACAGTCCTTGACAGCATTGGAAGTCATCACTAAGCTGTGTGTATGTGATGAGCTAGGGGCTGTATTTCAGTGTTCTTTGGCCTTTGATTTTTTCTTTTGTAGGTAAGATTCATGGGCTACTCCGCTCTTACCTTTTGTGGTTTCCTGTCTTTTCGTTATGTTTGCAAGGTGAAACTGTAGTAGTCCCCTTGGATGTTTTCCTGCCTTTTTTTTTTTTGGTCCATTTCTCATCAGGTGGTTCACAGTGTGCATCCATAATCCTTCCTTGTTAATTGATGTCACCATTTACCAGCAGCACATATATAATTTTCATTATTCAAGGAAAATACGTTGCCAGCAAGAATATTTGGAAAATAATACTTATTTTTTTAACAAATATTTCAGGAATATATCTTGATCTTATGTGTCCTGTATTACTCCATAAAAATTCATAATTTTTAAAATATACCACCATATATTGCTTTTCGCATACTTCTTTAGGTCATTCTTCTTCACTTCTAAAAGCAGAAATTCTCTCTGTCTTTCAGGTGCTACAGGAATCTTCATCTGTTTATAATATAAATAGTAAAAATCTACTTTAATTCTTATGTTCTTGACAGCTGTGTATTGTTTTCACTGTCGAACATTGCACATTGTAAGTATGTTTTGCACATCAACAATGAAGGTAGAAATTACATGTGTTGGAAATTGTTGAGATATTTGGGGGAAAAGAGAGGAATAGATATTGTGGGCATGTAACTGAAGAATACCAAATGCAGAAGAAACTTGAACTTAGAGTTATAATGTTGACACTGATATATCTCTTTGGAAAGAGAAGAGATGTAAAGCTAGTGAAAACTGGAAATGGCTGGAGAATGAGTATGAAATCACAATAAAGAATTAATCAAGGTGCCTAAGAGACTGCAAAGAGAAGTCTGGAAGGATAAGGTACTGGGTCAAGCATTCAGAGTACCTTCATTTTGTAATCATCTACCTTTTTTTTTTTTTTTTTTTTTCTTTTTTTTTTTTTTTTTAATCAAAAATGAGGCAAGCATTGTAATAAATTTTGGAGAATTTGTATACATTTGCTGTACAGTCTTCCTGAGCAGGTCCACTTTGAGCATTGAATTAGAAAACTATAGACATGATTTTTAATTATCTCTCAGATATTTTTATACAGGATAGAATTCAGGATGAGTAGGCAAACTGAGTTATAATATTTTCACATACCTGCTGTTTGACTTGCTACTTTAATAATACTCCTGGAATTATTTTTCTGCATGTAGTAAGGATACATATCCTTTCATATTTTAAAATTTGGGTATACACAGACTGGACAAATGGGCACATCAAAGGAAGGATATGCACATAGGCCCAGATGTACTCAAAATCAGGAGGGCATAGGGCTGTGCATACATGTGCACATCAGAAGCAAATTCACATACTCAGAATGGGAGCCACAAGACCATGAACAGCATTGCATGAATACACACATAGATACCTACACACCATGGTTCCCTTCACAGCTGTAGAACATGACAGAAAGGCCTGGAGCTGTGCAAACACCATTAAAAGGCATCCACACAGCCATGACTGTCTCAGGCTGGAAAAAAAGGAATACTGAAAAATACTGTCTGGGAGAACAAAACAGGAGAGTCAACTCATCAAATGTCTGGAACTAAAATAATGCCAGAGAGTATACCCCAGCCAAAATCACTGCCAGCAACTAAGTTAGTCACACAGCAAGAGCAGTCATCCACACATACATATGCTGCAAGAAAAATATCCACCACCTGCCAGCTGGCTACTAACAACCATGACGTGTGTGTGTGTGTGGCCAGTGTGTTGGCACCAGTGTTGGAAGAGGAAGAGGAGTGGAAAGAAAGGAAACAGCAATAGGAAATCAGAAACAACAGAGGTAAAATGGAATCAGTGCTCCCAGTCAAAACATTTGTTTAATAGAAACAGAAGTCTGGAATGTGTACAATTTATGTTTTACACAGTGAAAGGTCCTGGTCGTGTGTGAAACTTCAACCTTTTTGAGTAGCAGGAGGTCCTATATGTGTGAGGCCCATTGCTTCACTTAGCACACATCAGATGTCTTGAAAATCCCAAACAATGAAACAGGTGGCTAATTGGCTTCCATCCTTTCAACTCCTACAATAAGAAGAAATTTGGTCAAGTGGTGAGAAGAGGATGCTCAGTCAGGCCTCCTGGATGGTGTTCTAGACTTTCTCTGATGCGTTGTGTGATCTTGGATGACTCATTCATGGTTTTTGTGTATAAGTCTGCTATGCATAAAATAGGGATAATAATGCCTATTTACCTCTTAGGGGTTCAGGAAGATCAGAAGAATGGATGTAAAACTCCTTAAGATTCAAGAAAGTAGAGGAAAAAGAGAGTAGCAAATGAAATTCCTGAAATCTGTCTGTGAGTTAGACACAGTGCTGCAAGGCAGATTTGAGTGAAAACAGCATTTAATGGGAGTCAAATTCCATTTTCATGCTGGTTCCATATCTCCTGTGTTTTGTTACTAAAATTTTCAGTACAATAAGTTTTTCCCCAGTTTCACACTATTACTGTATGGCATCTCCACACCTAAACTTTGAAAAAACCGGATTTCGTCTTTTTAGTTTTGGTGTTTTCATACTTGCTCTGAATAGATTGTAGTTGTTTTTGCTCTGTCATTCTTACCTTTCCCTTCTTAACACCCTTCTTTAAAAATCCTTAAGGAAGATAATCCAGTTAACTGTTTATGTATTCCTCCCTAGGGAATTAGTTGTAACCGGAAAGTCTTTTAACCACATATTCTGATTTAGGATAGCATAGGTTTTTGTGTTAGCTTGATTTTATGCTGTTTCCTTCACTCTCAGCTCATAAGGAACTGTTACAAACCAACCCTAGTGGGAATCCTTTTAACCATGCCATGCTGCATGTCTTGGCTTCTCCTGTATCATGAGACATAGCTTTAAGTTGGTCAAGTCACTTATCCACTCAGACACCTACTCAGACAAGTGTGGTTTTGGCCAGGAAGTCAATTCAAGATCTAAGAACACTGATAAATTTCTCTTGAAATAAATAAATTTTGTTTCCAAGACATTAAAGTATTTTTAACAAAAAAAAAAAAAAAACATTTCACCAAAAAGTTACAGATCAGCAGTATATCAGGTTTTTACCATGGGAATTCACTTCATGGGCTAAATTTAAAGCTGCTCAGAATTTTCCCAAGAGGTATTTTGTCTTCCATCAGTGTCATTCCAGAAAACTAATACATGCAGGTCGTTGTTTGGATAATATGCATTTAAGAACATATAGAGGATGAAGCACTTTAGTGGGAATCATTGTTATTTGGCAAAACTGAATTTTGTATCAAAATGCATTTTTTCTTGATTTTTTCCTCATCAAATGATATTTCCTCATAGTGCATCATAGTACACTTGGAAACCTGGGAAAGATTCTTCTGAGGAGATGCTCTTCTGGCTGAATGTAGGCAGGTGTGCATATGCTTGGCCCATTTTTTGAGCCCACCAAACAGGAGAAGTCCGATTCAGAAGCCATATGCTGGTGCTGAAAAGCAAGATATATTAGCTCAGGCTCAATGCCATGTTCATATGGTTACATGGCTTTTGGAGAGCTGGCTGCTGTCTGACTTGTATGAACTATGGTAGAGTAAAAATCCCAACTGCCTGTATTTATTTGTCTGGACATACCCAACATCTGGCTAGAGAAGCAAGTTGTAATTCACTGCTGAGTAAACTTGCTTCGTCATTCTTCAGCTTCACTTGTTACTTGTGTATTAGCAGGTTATCTTCAATTTTATAATGTTCCTCTCATGCCTGTTATTAATGTACCCTGAAAATTTTATTTAGAAATAAAAAATGGTAGAGCTGCTCAAGGTTCCTTCATTAAATTCTTGTAATAAAAACTCACTTTACATCCAGTTGAGAATATTAATGAAAAAAAATTGCCGGTTTGATTAGAAAAGAATTTAATTGAAGAGTCATGAACCAAAAATTTTAACAAACCCCAAAATAGTTGAGGAGGAATGTCACTTTTCTGGAAAACTTTGATGTCCAATTTAGTTTTCTAGGTGTTTATATATTTATAAATATATGTATTTTTCTTATTGGATTTCCAGCAAAATAAGCAAAATAACCAAAGGGGGAAAAATCCTTTAAATTGTTGCTGGTCAAAACCTGATCACTAAAAAAAACTACATTAAACAGAAAATGTTTGGAGAAGTTGCAGATTATTATGAACTTCTAATTTTTTTCCTCTCAATCAGTTTATAATACTTGAATTCATTTAGGGAGAATGTGTTAAAGTGAGATGAAGTTCAGAATTGTAAATTATTTTAAGTCAAGAGTACCCACATGACTTTTAAGGTGTTTGAGCCTGGAAGAAAATACTGGTTAACACTGAAATCTAGGTATGTTTATCAATTATTTGCTTTTATTCTTAGGTTGGAAACTTCTCAGTATATTCATCAATTTTCCAAGAAAGCGAAGTAGGATGATCTGAGAACTCTATCATCCTGTTTAACACTGTTGTGCTGAACACACTGTCATGGTTTTTCCCTCTGAAGTCAAAACATTTTCTCGTGGATAAAGGGGTCTACAACAAAGATCTATTTTCAGGAGGAGATTTCAGACTCCCTTTGAACACAACATTCTTTTCTGAAGTTAAAGTCCAAGTGAAAGGAAAGTGGTGCTGGAAAAGCAGTGTACAGAGGCTGTGTCACTAGTGACTAGTGGAGGCTGTAGCACATTACCAGACCAAACTGTGCTACCGAGGAGCTAAAGGTAAATCTTGAAGCTAATTTCCCAGAGGTTCCAGGTCCCTGAAGCTTGCCAGATGGGAAGGCAGTTCCAATCAATCATCAAAGCTGCTTCCTGTAGAAAATGCCGGAAATGCTTGGGGAGTGCTGAGTGGAACTGGCAGACAGCAGGAGAGGTGCCAGTTCAACTTTGGAAGAAAACGTCTTGGGCTCAGTTCTGCTTCTGACTTTCCGACAAGACTTCTTCCCAGCTGGAGACATCGCCCATCAATCATCTTGGCCTGAGTGTACATGATGACATTTTAAAAGGGTGGTTCAGTGCCTCATATCTTTCAGAGTGAGCATGGGGACTTGGTTGGCAAGACAGGAGGCGGAAATGGAAATACAGTACCTAGCACAGGCGAGTCCCTGGGGTCCTTACACACTGCTACAGTACAAATAACAGCTGCCTTAATACCAGCAGCATGTGTGTGGGAATTTCAACTAAGTTTACAACAGTTCATCTGGAACCTCCTTCCCACTTCTTGGGATGATTGTGCTAAAGACAGAATACCGATCTGGTACCACATGGTGATAGAATGCTTAATTTCTTCTCTAAATAAGTCAGATCAGTTCTGCTTCATTCAAGCCCAAATACATTTTGCAGACTGTTGTAATCATGATGGTGGTGAATTTGAAAGGCAGAAAAGGCTAAGTGTCCTGCTTGAAGTTTCACAGAGCTGTAGAAAGTTATCAGCTTGAGTCATTATATCTATGGTTTTACAGAATTATGGCTTTTCCTATTCATAGCACAAATTAAATAACTACTTGGTGATGGTTATGGTGGAGAGCCACCAATTTAGAATGGAATTCCTTGGCAGCAAAAGCTGGTTTGTAGACTCTGAACAGAATCCTAACTCCAAGAGTGTTCATGCTTACAAAACATTGAGATAAGTGTAGCATTTGTCTCTGCAAGGTAGTTTCAGTTGAGCATGTTTATTCCATGCTCCCCTTAAAATACAATGTCTTCATGTTGGTGTCGATAGTGTCTCTAAGACCTGAGCAATTGAAATTTGGATGATAAAGTCTGGCAAGACAGTACATAACATGCTAAATCAAGGCAGAAAGCTTGCCCTGAGGTTCTTATTTCAGTCCATTCTACCAACAAATCTAAGCTCTGGAAAACAGGGGTATATTCAAAGTGTGCAATTCCAGTTTCCTATGTCCTTTCCCAGAAGTGAATGAGAGATACAAAGCATTATTTTTGTCTGGATGAATTCAGCAGTTGTTAAAAAGTCTGAGGCACTGAGTCTTTGCAGACTGGTGAGCAAACTAAAGCTGAAGTGATTATTTCTATTCCTTGAACTAATTGTAAAAATTGAAAGGATTCAGTTTGATTAACAGCAAATGCTTCTTCTTCACACCTTGGAAACATGCATCATATGAAGACAGGAGTGAATGCAGTTTCAGGGGAAGGGCTGGTCAGTCGCTTCCTTGTTCATGGTATGCTGCATCTGGTCCTGGATGTAAGACAAGACTATGTTGTTTTAAGTTCTGTCATATACTCAATGTGCAACTTTAGGGATGTAATTTAATCTCTTCATCCTTCTCTTCTCCAGGCACTGAATCTTTTTTTCACTCACTGAGATTCCAAACTTTGGAGAGGGGCAATAGTTTCTATGTAACACCAAATACACCATGAGTTTCTGGGTGCCAGAGCAGTAAAATTGTAATCTGTTCTTCTGAACAGTTTTTAGATGGAGGATATTGTTTAATTTCGTACTCTAACCTAAGTAATCACTTTCTCTCTGCAGTCACTTAGTTCTTTAATTGTCTATAGAGAGCGCGAGAATGTGAGTCAACTAATTTAATCTAAAGTTTGGCTTTATTCATACCTCCTGTAGTTCTTATGAATTCTGAAAAGTCAGTTGTACTCTGTATTCTACTCAGTGTTGCAAAGACTTGCATCTCTACCTATGTTAATTTTTGCTCATTTGCTCATTTCATTTATCAGTAACCACCCACCTCTGAATTTTCAAGGTGAATGATTGAATTGAATCTTGCTATAATCTTTCCAGCACTGGACCACCCACTAGTCCTGGGTCCTTTAAAACAAACAGACAAAACATCTAACTTCTTTGTTCACCCTCAACTTTGCAGGTATTATTTTACAAGCATAATCTTGTTTAATACCTGATAATTAATGCTAATAGCCTTTTCAATTTCTGCAGCTGTCAAAACCACACATCTCTAGCAAAAACATAAAGAATATTAGGTATCCAGGCAGTAGGCTACATTATCCCTCTAGTTTGTCTCAGCTAAGAAAAAGACCTCCATGATGTAATTCAAATAACTTTGGTTCTTGTTACTGATGAAATTCATGTGAGGTGATTATTGTTTTTTTGGTTGTTTTTTCTTTTTTTTTTCTTTTTTTTTTAAGATCTCAGTCCTTTAAGTATCTAACAAAGGCATCAAGGCAGACAGCTTCATAAAGGGAAAGGACGCTTCTCTGCTTCATGCCATTTCTTTTAAAGAGGATCCAAGGAGGGCAGAGGAAACTATACAGCAGTCTCCACCAGAAAAATGACACATAGTCTTTAGTTTACTGTCCTGTTTGTCACATGCCATTACTCAGAATGTGGGATGTTATAAAGATCTTGGAAAAAAATTTCAAACCCTACAGCTATTGTACCATTTTAAATCTCTGCCCCCACAGCTGGACCCCAGATCATAATAGAACAAAAGACCTTTCCACATATTCATTACGTGTCTGCAACACAACTATGTTCTTGTTAATGAATTTGGAAGTGGAATTGTCCATGCTTTGTGCATTGGTGTGGGGATTCAGGGGCTTGGCATGGATGTTAGTGTCAGTTCTGTGGCTGGTGCATGGTATAACTTTAGCTATGTTATTTAGCCTCCAGATGCTGGACCTTAGCAGAGGAGAGCATAACAAGAAAACATGGATAAAGTCAGGATATTTAGGATTTTAGGCTATCTGTCAAACATAATTCTATGATTCTGGAAAGCAGAAGAATAATTAAAAAAAACTTAACAGCAAAGTAGTGATGACTCACCTATCATGAGACAAATTTGTGCCAGCCAAGGAGAACATAAGTTGCATGTTTGTTCATGTTGACAGTTAGAGCCATTTTAGACACATTGCATATGGACATGAAGCATGTTTTGCACAAATCTAATTGGAAGTGGGCTTATTAGTGTTAGTGAAGCCAAAACTAAAGGAAAGTTAAAGTGATTCAACATGGGATGTTAAACATGATTCAGTATCAAATATTTTCTCATTACCTTGGCTGATTTCTGTATATGGATTTCCTTCCCATGATAAAAGTTTTTTAAAACTGGATTTTTCGTGAACAACTTTAAAGATAGAGACGCAACATCATGGCAAACCAAGTAGGCACCAAAAAGACTGAGCACCGGTGTGTTTTTTAATTCCGTGTTCTAAGACATATAAAAGAAAGAGATTTTCTGTGACCAAAACCCACAGAATGTCTCAGTAGGTGATTCTGTTTTCTTTGCTCCAAGAAGAGTGGAGATGGCACATGGTATTGTGTTGTGTAGCCCCTTGCTGTTGGATCAGGATTGGATGTTACAGGCAAAGGAATACTGAGTTGGGGTTTCAATAGCAGTGTTTAGTGTGTGGCTCTTAACTTAGCTGTGACTTAACTTAGGCATCCATTTTCCATTTTGCTGGGACACTTCTTGTGCATGTTGCTTCATCCAAATCAAAAGACTTTATGGACTGTGAAAGGGGCTGCATTGCCAGGCTTCCTTCAGAGAGGTAAACATGTTTGCCAGCAGCTCAGTTTATAGATGAGACTTGGTGGACTAGACTCCAGATAATTTTCAACCATTTCTGATGCAATTCCAGCTAAGATTTATGGTAGTGTCAGTTGTATCCATAGTTTAGACTTGATACTTCCTAGACAACTTTTAATTGCTCAGAACTGGAATGCCTAAATTTTTTGGCATTCACATAAAGTAGTCATAGGAATGCCATAGGAACTTTTGATTGTTCCTGTGTCAAAGCATTTACTGATTCATCAGTCCAGAATTTAATCTGTCCAAGTAAGACTATTTCATGAATAATCTTACTCTGAATCTAAGAGTAACTTGAGAAACAAATAAATTTATGATGTCCTAATTTCCATTTCTACTTAAGAGTGCTCGCCTTTTTCAGACTCAGAGAGAGTGATATCCCTTTACAGACCAGACATTAGTTACATGCTTTCTGGTGTTGGTATGCGACATAAACTCTAATGTTTTGGGGCAAACATTACCAAAAATTTATGAATGTATTGTTATCTGAGGATCTCAAAGCTTCTCACAAATATTAACTGGGGTTAATTTATTCTACTCCAGCTTGTGACATCAGGTATGAATGAGATGGTTGGCAGAAATAAGTAAGGTAAGGTAATTAAAGTAAATAAATAACTAAAGCAGATAAAGTAATATGAAGGCACAAATAAAATTTATCTCTGAGCTGCGACAAAATGTATCTTAGGAGAGATATAGTAGAAAGTTGCCCTCTTTTCATATATTTGTTTATGTCTAGCTATGCAGAACCTTTAAAGGATTGTCACAGAAATAACTTTACACAGAAAACCACTACAGCAGCCCCTTAATTTCTGGCACAGCACAGAATGCCCATCAGATGGGAGTTCCTACTGGCACAAAATGTGTGAAGGCCACCCACAAGAGAGTGAAAGGCTAAAATCTGACTCTCCCAACTGAAGTCTTGCATGGTGGTTTCATAACTATGGCTGAAACTCACAGGTTGGCATTGTCAGCTCTTTCAGGGACTCCCCATGTTTTAGTGGCTTCAGAGTCTGACAAAGTGTTTCAACTGAATAGCAAGCAGATTAGTGTTTTGAAAAAAAACTTGGTTCAGATTAATCTCTCTACTCATTTGTGAAGATACACTCCTGCTTTAAAAAAATAGATGCTTTTTAAAATTTTCTTGAAATGAAGTTTCCATTTTTCAGAATACAATTCATTTAAACTTTAGACTATTCCTTAATTTTATTTTTAAATGGAAAAAGCAATTATCATCTCTTGAATCTAACTACAAAATTTTGACTTAGATTAAAAATGAGGTTGAAGTGGTGCTTTCTTCCAACTTTACTGCTGAAAATGCTGGTTTGTGATTAACCTGAGTCTAACTTGTTGATATTTTGGAAGAACCACCACCACCTAAATGTTAAAGCCTTCATTCTCATCTCCTGTCTTTTCCTGTGCACAGTAGCACGTAATTTTTCTTTTCTATTTCAAATAAAAATTCTCTGATGTTCATCAGGTTTCACAATAGCCTTCAATTAGAAAAAAGTATTTTCCAGGCGCATAGGTAAAGCATGAAACATCGAACATGAAAACTTCTTTGAAATGTCAGATTTTAAGTTCTGTGATTAAGAAATTGATTTTGAATCATTAATCTTTTGGGAAGTTTCCTATTTTGCATGGATCCTGGAAGTGCTTGCTCTGGTACCCTGCTAGACTGTGTGTGCTGCAGCAAATTGACAGCATATTAGGAGGATTAAACTTATGAAAAACTATTTTCCTCTAGTACACTCCTTCTTAGGAAGTGATGTCCATTGCTGCCAATGCAAACATTCACCTAGTGTTCCTGCCAGTGATAAATTTTTTTTTCCCAGAAGAAACAAGTCACTGAAACACATGTAAGGAGCACGGTGTGTGGTGAAAACATGAGTAGCACAGAAGCAAACTCCAGTAACTTTACAAACTGGGAAAACTTGAAAAATTTGTTATCAGAGAGCAACATATGGTCAATTCTTTATACATTGCAGCAATTTTAGAGAAATATCTTTAACAACATATGACAAAAATTATTAAATTTATTATAAGAAACAGCCTTAGCCCTCTTGAGTTCACAGTACCAGCAAGCTAAACAACCAAACTAGAAGGCTGAGAAGCCTAAAAAACAAAGGAATGAACCCACTGTCATAAAGGAGACAATTGCAGAGCTGAAAAATCATAATCCAGGGCACTGGTGGATCTCACTGAATTCAATGCAGTTTTGCCATCAGATGATAAAGTGGTGAGAATGATCTGCATCCTCTCCCTTCTTGTTGAGTGCTATACTCACAGTCACATGCTTTTCTGACAAGTTCCTAGCAATGGTTAATTCCTGTGAGTGTCAATAGATAAATCTGCCTTCTAGGAAAGTGGAGGATTAGGGTACCAATAATATGTTACAAACCCCCTCACTGTACACTGCTCTTCTAGCCAGCTTGTCCCTGACTGGTATACATTGTTATAACTACTGAGAAAGTTGTGGTAAGGACTGCTGAAAGAAACACTTTCCCACAAATATTTTAATGAAAAGTTAATTTTTTTTTTACCAAAGTAACAGCTGCAAATGTTTTGATTTTAAAATATGGTATTTTATGAAAGGTGTCATTACTCTACTTAATTCTGAGTAAAGAAGCATCAGTTTCCAAATGTTTTAATATCATCAGTATTGACTTCCTATAGTGAATGCTGATAGGCCTGTCTAAGGGTGAGGCAGCTGGCTGCTCTGTTGTCCGTGTTTGCGTTTTTCTGAATGCTGTTAGTTCATATTTTATCCCTTTCCAAGTTGAATCTTTTAGGGATTTTTCCTTCTTGCACATGAACTACTTCACACTGAATACTAGCCAGCACATTGTGTAGAGTTCAATTTATGTAGTTCAGTACCTGTCATTCTTCCCTCAGGAGCTGTATTTGTGAAGAAACTGGCAAAGCAGTGTCTGTAAAACAACTTGTTTAGTAATAGGAACAATTCATTAGAGGAAAAGGATTTTAAAACGCCAAGCAATTGGCACTCAAATAGCTGTACTTGCCTTTGTGCTGACACTTGTACTTATGTGGCTGCAAAAGGAACTTAATCAAGGAACTGGATGAAAACTTCCCTTTGCAGAAAGAGCAGGTTGGTTTTCCAGTTGGATTAGTTCCCTGACCCAAATTATTGTACAACTGCAGAAGCATCCATCTTAGTGGCAGCCCACACTTGGAGCAACTTAATTTGGTAATTTCACCTCAGTTTAAGTGGTTGGTGGACATTAGAAATAGCATTTTTCGGGTTGGCATTTCTGTAGATTTGTATTCTTGGAAGATGTTTCTTATTCTGTGTGAAGTTTGTGTGTCCATTCACATGTACCAGTGAAGAGTTTCTTGTCTTTGCTCAGCCTTCTGCTCTGGAGATCAATTAAGCCTGACTACTTGTAATGGATTTTATGCACTGGGCAAGTGATCGTGTTTGAAATAGTTTTTGAAGTGTAAGGTATTGAAGTGAATTCAGGACCTGGATAAGTAAACTGTGAACTGCTGAAGGTTAGGTAATTGCATCCTGCTGTGCTTAAGCATCACTGCCAATCCAGTAGGCAGGGGAGAAAAACAGGCTTTGAGCAGAGGTGTTTGGAACACCTCTCTCCAGAGACCTATCAGGAACATCTTCCCTTAGGCAGAAGTTTCTATGTTTAGGTCATTAATAAGACTGAACTCTAGCAGGAGTGTAGATTCAGTCAAAATAGCAATCTCAGAATGTCTAGATATTTGGTATTTCAGCTTGCACTTAAACACTTAAACAGCAGGACATGGAGTTTCTATTTGGAGTTGAACAAGGGTCTGTTCCCACTTAGACTGTTAGAGAAAACTTCACCCCTAGGTGCTTCCTAACTAAAGAGAGCTTTGACTTGTGAACAAATAGTATCATATATAAGATCACTCCTTTTCATTGAATTATAAATAGTTGGCATTGCAGTGAAAAACTGCAAAGACCCATGTTACTGACATGGTATCACCTTTTTTTTGCACTCAGTTAGACAAAAATATTAGCTACAAGAATGACTTCATCAACCCAAATTCACCTGTACAATGCTTGATTAGGCTGCATTAGATAGACCTGCTGTACAGATATGAGTGCAATGTGCCTCTTGCTTTGGTGTTGTAGCTGTAGACCAGCTGCATTAACATAAACTCTGCATGAAAATTGATACAGAAAAATAATATATATGAAAATGTTGTATTGTTGAGTTTTTCCGTAGAAGAAATAGTCCTTCAAAACTGATAATATTCTCAACTGACAAGCATCACTTCCTCTGATGTTTCCCACTTCTGTCTATTTATGCACTTATCTCCTATAACTAAGATTCCTACTTGTTCATACCCTACATTTTCAAGAGAGGAAAATACCAAGCCTAAGCTGTGAAGGTGGACACAAAATGCAAGATTTAAATTGAAATAATTTTTTGTGGTCAAAATGTCATTGTCTGGGATAAATATAGAGTTTAAGGCTTTCCATTGCATCGGAAATGTTGGAACATGAAGGACTATCTAATTTGAATTGCATTCAATTAAAGACCAAATAATTTAGTTCAGTAGATTTGTACTGAATGAGTGAGATTCAACCTCTGGATACTGTAAAGGTCCAGGCTTTTGCAAAAAAGTCACAAAATTCACAAAAGTCACAAAAAAAGACTTGGTCAAAGGATCAGAACTACCCAGCATTTGCTTGTGTTGAGGCTATAAGAAGACCTGATCATGTTTCTACTGGAGCATAAAAACAGTCAATTTCTCTACATGTTTTCTATTATAATTTCCATTTATCTCTTTAATAGGAAATAAAAGCATGACCCCCTTCTGTCCTTAATTCCAGCTTGTCTCATCTCTAAAAATTGTAGAATCAAAAGATGTAAGCATTTGTGAAAACTAAAAGCCACTGGGAAAACATGTCTTTTCTGTTGCCCATCTCATTTTGTTTAAAAATCTGAATTTTTGGATGAAAACATTTCTGGCTATAGCTGTACAATGACAGACCACCAGTATTTATTTAGAAGTGACATCAAAAAGACAAGGAAAATCAAATGTCACAGTGTATTTGTCACAGATAGCTTGAAACTGAAGTGAAATTTATTATTTTTCTCTTTCTCTGAAATGAATGCCTCTGAGGGCAAATAATAAAAAGACTTTTGTGAGAAAAGGAATCCAACTGCCACTAGTCAAACTAACAAAGGCTAACAAATTAATTCTAGCTAGAGATTCAGATTTTCTCTTGTGAAATGGATTTTGCTGAGGTTTTTTCCCTTTTATATCTTTTATATGCACTTACATAAATTACTGAGCTGAACAGAGTTGTAGACACAAACTGGTTACAAGCCACTTGATGTATGGTGGTGTCTAATGGTAAGAGATGTGGATTGTTAGAGTAATTCTTTTGCTTAGTGTTAGTAGCATGTGAGCATGAAGGTGTTTGAAAGAATCTGAACCTTTATGGGACAGATTTTGAGTGATCAATTTAAGATCTTACCTAGTGGAACAACTCACAATTAAAGTGCTGCAATAGTAGGGATGGGGACTGAGGAATTAGGACTAGCAGCATATCTGGAAAATTTCCAACAATGCTGTGGCCCGTATTGTCATTTAGCAGTTTTAAGCATGCTTCATGCTATAAAGGGGTTTTGAAAAGGGATTTGAAAATGCTGCATATATTCTTCTGGTACAAAGGAGCACATTCTTAACTTGCCTACATGTCACCTTCTATGCTTTTGTTTCCTCTATCCTGTATATCAAGACCATTCTAAGGGTAATGATGGATGCCTAAGTTGTAGATGCTTTTGAGAGGTTTACTATGTTGACCTGCTTGCTATAATAGTGATGCTTCATGAAACATGCTAGTGGATCTTAGATCTAATTATGAAAAGTATTGTTACAACTCAGTCTGCAGCCTAGAATCACAATTCAAGAGTCATAATTTATTTTATTCAGTGTGATACAGAGATTGGCTTTTCATTTTCATTTGATTTAACAGTCATAGTGAGCCATAAAAGCACATTATGTTTTTTTTGAACAGCATAAGATATTGCCACACATACCTGAGTATGGGTCATATTCTGATGCCCCCAGTCAGCTTTTAAAAACTTTCCTGTTAATGACTTATAGTAGAGCCCTTATGCAAATGAGGAGCAATGTGACAAAATGCTCAGGTGACAAAAAAAGGCTCCAGGGAGAGTTCTTACCTGGTCCTGCTGAAGACATGCTAAGTAACCTTGAGTAAATTAATTTTTTTGTCTTTTTTGAGCAATAAGGTTCCAAGGTCTCTGCTGGGCTTTTAGTTATTGATTTATTTCTGTAGCATCTAATGCAAAGGTTGTTGTTACAAACTTTTTTCTGTTTCTTTCAATTACTTAAGCCTTCCTGTAGTCTCCATGTGGCTCCACACTTGCTGGAGAATACTTTGCCAGGTGAACATAACATATATGTGTGCATATATATATATTTATGTATATATATGCAACTTGTCCAGGTGGGCAAATAACTGTTATCAAATAAGTGTTATATTTCCTCAATCTCTAGGAATAAAAAGTAGCCTGCAGTTGAGTTTCCCACTTAATGTCATATTTTAGACAGAAATACTTTCTCCCTTCTATGATTCTATTATTCTTTTACTCTGATTTTTTCACAGTTAGAAGCTAAAATACCCAAAATATTTACCTAGCAAAGAGTAGAATCAGATGGTCTGCTCGTGAGCGGGAGGATTTTTATGATAGTAACAGACTTCTTTAGTTAGCAAACTGTGGAAGCCAAAACTGGGAGCAGAAAACTAAGTCACACATAAATATAAATAGTTAATTTGGGTTTTGAAAGATCTTTGGTCTTCTAAGGTGAAGAGTGTAACTACTAAATGTCATTTTGAAAGGTACCATCTAGTTTCTCCAGAAATGACAGTCATCAAGTAGCAATCAGTGGTATGAATCCAGGGACTGTGTTATACAGAGGGTCAGATGAGTTAAACAAGTGATCCTGTGTGTTTCCAAGAATCTAAGGTACATTTTTTGTGGTATTGGTGCTGTACAGATGTACAGAATAGGCAGTCTCTTCTGAAAAATGTAATGTTTGATCAAAATATTCAAAAGTAAACAAGTAGGGAGTGATTCTTTCAATGTTTATTTTACATCATTATCAGATACACTGCTTTTCTTTGAATGCTACAGTAACATGATTTATGTGATGAGATAAATGAAGCTTTGTGAGTGTGAAGGGAACTTAGGAAATTTTCCAACTTAATTATATTTGCATAAGAAATGTGTTTTATCTGTATAAAATTACCAGAGCTATTACTGAGAGAATGGAGATATCTCTTATGGAACATACCTCCAAATAGTTCCCCATAAAGCATACCTAAACTCACTGACTCTGAGGAAAGTACTTGTGGAAGGATGCTTCTGCATATTTCTGACATTTTCTTTGCTGTGTAGATTGCACAGTATTGCAGTATAAACTCTGTAGTTTCAGCTAATATGACAAACAATCGTGCTTAGCTCTAATCCTTTGTAGGCAGCAGGTTGTCTTGCATAATTCTTCTAATTGTTAAATTTCCCAAATGCCCTGACACCAAATGCTCCTCTCTCTTTGGCTGCCAGCAAATCAGGGGGGCTATGTGGGGTGTACATCCACTTTTCTTCCAAAGAGCTGAATAAGGGCTGCCCTCCTGCTTTAGTCCTGCCCTCTGGAGTGCTTCTCAGAGGTTGTGCGGGAGCTTCCAGGGTGCACCAAGCTAGCGCCTCAGGATATGAGAAAGTAGTTGTGCTGGGGAGTACTTAGTGAGGGACTTGATCCAGACAAGAAAATGGGCAAATGAGAAAACTACAAATGAGGCAACTACACTAAAGCATCTGCACCACTGTACATGTCCAAAACAAATAACTGGTATTTTGGCCTAATTATTTCTATTTGGAATTTTTCTTCCCACAAAAGTGCAATTTTTATTTTTCTTTCACAAAGCAGCTGCTTTGGGGATTATATTATGTGCCATAAAAAAGCTCAGGTTTCTAAAAAAAAATTCAAATATTTATTTCTACTAGGAAACTTTTCTTGCAAATAAAAATTCAAATAAACAAGAAGGTGTAGACACAGTAATTAATGTTTTTATGTTAGGCAGAAATTACAGGAGTACTGCATCTGCCAAATTCTGAAATAAGCACTATCTGACAAAACCAGTGTGATTTCTCCTTTTTCAGCTGTCATAATTAAGTGATGAAAAGTTACTTCTCTTTATGTGAAACTGGGTTCAGAATGGAGAAAAAGGTGAGGATTTATTATCCATGATGTAAACAAGTGACATTGGCTCCCAAACATGCAGCCAACAGTCAAAAATCTGATGAGAAAATGAGACCTTCGGGAACAAAATTTTACTTAAACTGTTATAAGTGCCTAGCAGGCATGCTGCTAGAAGGAAACATAGGTGCAGCAATAATTACTTATTACAGTCTTACTGATACAAGACAGTTGTTTCAAAAGACTTAACAAAACACCCCAATGAGCTGGCTGTTAGAAGCCCTCATGTTTCAGTCAGTAGGCTATCAGCTGGTATAGAGACTTGGAGCCATACATGCCAACAAGGCATTCATGCTGTTTGTGGAAAAAATAGGCTGTATCTTAGTATATAGAAGATAAGTTATGTATAAATGTCCAGCTTAACACATGCACCTGCAAAAACTAGATAGAAAACACCATTACTCACAAGTATTCCATGCATTCAGCCATACTAGGGTACAGTGAAAATAGTGGTCTGAAGTGCTAAGTATCCCTGTATCTGGCCAGCAAACATCTGGATCTAACAACTCTAATCACCCTGTATGTAACTTCAATAAATCTGCATTACCATGTAAATTAATTACCATTAAAATATGACCAGTCCATAAGTCTACCATTGAAGAGGAGGGTTACCATCATAAACCCTATTCATTCTTAATAATTCAACAGAATATCTCAAAGATAATAACTAATACCTTCTGTTTTGTTTTCACCTGGTGTTTATCAAATGACTAGCAATCTTTCACTGCTTCCTAAGAGCTTATGTTCTAGGTAAGGAGAATATTGTGTTGGAGCCTTTGTAACCCACTAACCTGAGACTCCATTCATGGGTAAATTGATAATGGTTTGTAGCTTTTACTAAAACAGTGCTTGTCAAATATGAGCAGGGATAAAACCTAGCTTAGTTGTTTAGTACATTTGGCTCAGTACAAGGAAGCATCCTGAACAGGAGTAATAGCTACTTTAAAATCCATCTGAAATATCTCTGCATTGCACTGGGTTTTGCAGACACTGAAACTCAAGCCAACTGTTTATGAAAGCACACCTTTACAGATCTGCAGGACACTGTCAGTCCCTCTGAAGTCAGTGAAAGCTCAAAGTAATCATTACCACCTATGAAAATGTCATCATTAACACTTGAAAAATAATGTGGATAACAAGATTTTAAGTGTACAGCTCCAGCTACAACCACACATGCACAGTCAGTGAGCAGCTAGGAGCAGGAATAAGCCTCAAAAGAAGGCCCTGTAGATAAGCTCATGATGTGGGGAGCACCTGAATCATGCACTGTTGAAACCTGTCTCCTCTTCTGGCTTTTCTAATACTGGCCTCAGATTATTTAGTGTAAACAAAATGGCCAAGACCCATTCTCTGGGACCTGTATCAAAGGGCATGGAATGGATCGTGCCCTCACTGCTTTGCTCTCTTTCACTCTAAGCAAAGTATTCTGCTTTAAAGTATCAGCTGGAAACAGTCCCTAACTTGAAGGATTTTCATACTATGCCCAGGCATTGCTTCAGAGAGTGTCAGTTGACATAAGCCAAAATTATACCAGGGAATGTACTAATAAATCAACAATAGGAGTGGTTGTAGACCAGTGTACGCTTAAGCCTAAGCACTAATCATGAATAGTTTACTAGCACAGAGATAGTTTTTTTAATGTACATGTGTTAATCAGTTACATGTGTTCTAACAATATGGTAAGAATGTCCAAAGCATCTGTCTTCATTTTCACTCCTCTCTCAGATGGTATGCACTCCAGCTTGCTACAAACATGAAGCAAAGGGCTTCAGTAAGTTCATGAAGGTGATAGATTAAAATAATAAATATTTGGAAGCTTTGTCAGAGCCATAGTGGAAGACACTAGGAAGTCTATTGCTTTGCTAGTGTTCAGCTATCAACTTGGATTTGCAAGGAGTGTTTACTAATGCAATGATTCAAAAATATCAGTATATTCCAACAGCTGGGGAAGCTCCCAGTCCAACCAGAGACTGATTTCTGTGCTCAGTTCACAAGATAACCACGAGCAAGTCACTTTGTTTCTCTGCTGATAGAATTGATGATATTTGCAAAGTTTAAATTTTACTAGTGAGAAGCCTATAAAGTGCTAACCAGCATTAGCTGTCTGAATGTCTGCAGAGAGAAGCAAATGTCCTTTGCTGCTGTAGTCACTGATTTGAGGAGCTGGCTGCTGTGATACGAGCAGTACTGAGAAAGAGTCATTGCTGCTGCAGGCATTTGTAAAACATTAAGGGACACGATTTCAATGGATTGCAGAGGGCTTTTCACCACATAACTTCCTTTGGTTGCAATGGGAACTGACTACTTTTGAAGGCTCAGTTGTGCTGGCATAGCACAATGATGAGGTTTTCATCTCACAGTCATTTGCATGGCAATGATCTGTTCCTTCCATCAAGTCTTTTAAATTATGCAAAAACTGAATAATAGAGTGCAATAAAAAATAGACCCACGCACATAGTACTTACTTTTCAGTAAGCAGGCAATTAAAAAAAGACAAAAATTGCTTCCCAATAGTCCACCTCTCAAGGATGGGGACCTAATGAAATGTCATGTCATGGATGATGACTCTGTAAAACTTGCTGGTATGCCATATTTGAGAATAATGGCAGTCAACCCTAACTACTAGACTGCAGATAATCTAGAATCAGTTGTATTTTCAGATCCATTTTTTAAGACACAAACCTAGTCTGTTTCTGGTGCAAGGGAAGAGGAGTAAGCGCACAGTAAGGTACTGTGGAATAGCTGGCATTTCAGAAGTTCAGTGAAAGAAAAAAGCCCAGGAACCACACCACCATATGTGTACTCTTCAAAATGATGTTAGGAATGAGAGGGTTTTCTGAAGCACTGTAATGAAACTTGGTATAACAGCTCAGTTTCTTTGGATGCATATGCAATAGGTGCATACAGCACAATACTTTATTTTTAAAAAAAAAAGATTTTTTGGTGAAAATGTAGATTTTAAGCAGCTAAAATTAGGATGCTGATGGTCAGTATGACCTTACATAGAAAACCACCCATGTCTGCATCACCATTCTTGAAAGAGCGCTTTGGCTTTGTTATTTAAATCTTGCTCAGGGGTTGGTGGGGGCTGGCTGCTGATTCCATTTATATTCCTGGATGTGTGGTACAGTTAATGCACAATTGTAATCAAATTACTTCCTTTCAATTTTAATTTGAGCCTATTTTTCTCTGATGTTTCTTTTGTTTGCCATGTCTTTAGATACTAACACCATGGGAGCAGAAACTTCTTGATATTTGTACAGTGCTCTTCAATCAGAGCTTTCTGACTGAAGGTCCTGATGGCCATAGATATAGACTCATGTTTTTAATATAGGCAAAACTGCACTGCTACAGACTGGTAGGCTTAATGGAGAACCCGAGGAACAGTTTTATTCAAGAAATTCCAGCTTTTGGAGGGTTACTTGATAATGAGGCTGAGTGACATTGTCATCAGTGGTATATTTGAGGAAGGCACAAGCTGGTAGTAATAGGTTCCTGAGAAAAAGTTATCATGGTCTTATTTCCTGCTAGCCATTTATTTTGAACTGTTCTGGTGGGTTGGGTGCGTCTGTTTCACAGTTCTGGCATATCTTTCTACCAAACATGTATTAGTTAATACCTGCATTGTTAAAGCAAAAAAAGACAAAAATATCTCTTGAAAGTGGCAAAGTAGGAAGCTAGAGTAAACTCAAATGAAAACTATAAAATTTACATTAATTAAGAAACATTCAGTCTTTTTCACATCTTCAAGTTCAGACCTTATTTATGTTTTTTGGTTTGATGGTTTTGTTTGTTTCTGGGTTTACTTTTGGTTTTGCTTTTGTATAAATATATTATTTTGCTTTTGTATAAATATATTACTTGTATTACATAAGCAATCTTAGAATGTTTATGTAGCTTGCTGACTGAATGTCCCGTGACATCCAGTACATGGGAGTAGCCCTTACAGAGTTCATTGCAGTGATTTTTCTCTCTCCTCACTATAATTGATTCCTTACAAATTTGTGACTTCTGCCTCAAACTGAAAGCCAGTTTCTTATTTTATTTGTAGTTATGTTTCACAATAATTTATGTTGTGGCTCAGGATAACTGCTAGCAGTCATTTTCCCACTGGTCAGTTCCATCTTTATTATTTCAAAGCTTTTATCAGAATTCCTTTTACTGTATATTTTAATTTGTAATCAGTTCTAATATTATCAAATAGTACATTTAAAAAATTATCATATTTTTGCCATCATCTTTGCTATGCTAAGACTTTTATTGAAAGCAATATTCCAAACTCTTCAGCATCCTCTTAAATTTGGAAACTCATTTTTGATAGCATGTTCTCCCACGCTCCTCCACCACCACTCTTTCAGAATATGTAATGTATTTACTCTCAGCTAAGTGGATTTTCAGCATGGTCTGATTTCATTCTGGTGTGATTTTTAACTAGAGGTGGTATATAGAATCCGCTGATGTTATTAGTGACCTTGATAATGAGCTCAGTGGAATATATCCCTGGTCTCTGGACATGGTGTGAATTTTGCTAATATCAGTGTTATGCTGATTTTCACCAGCTAACCTGATAGAAGACTTGATAGAATGTTTTTTTTCTTTCTTTCTCTGATGTGAAGCTACTCTGTGATCATAATCAGGCTTGTAGCATATTTTAAAGTAGACCAAGTTCTTCAGATGTGGGATTTCTGGAATATGTGATTCTGTGGGAGTAGCCCATGAATTTGAACGGTGTACAAAGAGAAACTCATGTTTCTGTCTAATGTATTTGCCTTTAAGGGAATTTTGTATGGACTCAACAGCAGTTTACCCACAGACGATGCACAGCAAGGCAGTGAAAACTCTTTCTCCCAACATATGCACACACTGCCTCTTCAACCAACCTGCATTTCCAGCAGTGTATTTCTCTAAGAAGGAATTCTGCCTGGAGGTCAGGTAGTAAGGAAGAAAAGATCAGGCATCAGAAACTCCATGTTTAGCTCCTGCTTCTTAATTTTCCGTCTTTCATCTGTGCCATCACTCGTGCTCTTCTGTGTGGGACTCAGTGGTAAGGAAAGCTCTCCATTCCTGGTTATCACAAACCCCCAGTAACAACAGACTGGAGCTCCTGACCATTTGAGCTCTATTCCTACCTATCTAGACATTGGGAAATCCATCTACTAATTCATGTCTATCACTGCTGCTCCAAGCCCTCATTCTTAATCCAAACTAGACTATCAAATGACTGAAATCTGCTACCTAAAGTATTAAAAAAACATTCCCCCTGGCAACAGTAGTATTCATTTTATCTTCTCAGCGTTTCAAGTCCAGTGACTGCTTCTTCAGCCTCTGTTGTTCTTAACCCTAATTTAACCTCAGCCTTAATCCTTTCAGTAGGGCTTTCAGAATAGCCCAAATGCCTGTAGTCACTTCAGGAATAAAAATAAGTAATTTGTTTCACAGCTGCCAGCATGACAATTTTTTTTTTCCTTAGCAATATGAGCAAAATTTCATTTGCGGCTGTGGTCTGAAATTGTAAGACTAGTTCTAACTGTAACCTTAGACCAGTGGTGATGATCTCTTTGATGTTTAGTGACAAATTTGTTTTTAAAAATATTTTATCTCATTGTAAACATTATTAAGAGCTTTAATCTCCATTTATGCTAAACTTAGCTTCTGTGCCAATGAATAATCATTGCTTGTCTAAAAAGACCATAGGTGGTAAGGAACAGAGCTGAGAAAATCAGGACATGAGAAGCAGGACTAGAAACTGTCTCATGTCATTCCTGCTCCTAGGCACAAACACGGAGCCCATCACTACTCGTCAGAACACATAAGTGCAGCTCAGGCTGAACAGTGTTTGGCAGAGCAATTGCTCTCTTGACCCGAGCAAGACTTGCTAGAAAGCTTCACTATTCTTTTGGACAGTAACTAGCTAGGGCAAGTCAAGCCTGTTTCAAGGAATAGATACCTTATCTCCTTCTCAGAGGTGCATGCTGATCCTCAGAGAAAGGGAGTTTGACGCATGTCCCTCATCACCAGTCATATACAGTCTTTTACAATCGGCTATGACCAAGATTTTCCTTCCTTCATCTGAAGTATTTACTAATGTGCACTGTGGGGCCACATGGGCCAGTGATCCCCTCACTGAGGCCAAGTGCTGGTTCTAAAGGACAAGTGGCAGCAATGGCTGTGGGCAGGCTGTCAGCCTGTGCGTGGCTGTCCCGCTGCGGTGGTACACTCGCCAGCCAGGGACTGAAGTGTAAGTCAGTGTTGCAAGAATGCTGAGGTTTTGAAGTGAATATTTGGAAAGGCTGTTCCAAGACAAAATTTTACTAGATATTGACATCTGGAAGTTTCCAATCCACCAGTTAAACAAGAACAAAACAAAGCAAAATCAAAAGCCAGCCACTTTAGCTTGGAGGGAAGCATTCAAAGCAGAAATTAAAGTAACCACAAGACAAAGGACTGCCAGTATTCAAAAGAGAAAAAGGGAGAGGGAAATGAGATACTGCACTAGCAAAAGAAAGTGTCCAAGTGTTGTATAGCAGAGTTATTATTACTTTTCAATTCTCATTTTCAGGGTAAGATGGTCAGATCTAATGGCTTGCATCACGAAAGCTGAATTATTTGGATTCTAGTACTAAAACTAGTTATAGCTAGGAACTTTTGTACTAGTGTGTAGGATACACACTAGTAGAAATTAGGAATATGGATTTGAACAGTTTGTACATATTAGTGGAAAGGTGCTGCATTAGATGCTATGGCTGCTCTTCCTTTGAACTTCCAAAGGCTGCTAAAGGGGCACATGTAGACTTCATCTCCCTAATTTTTCATATGTTTCAGAGTATGCTGGTCTTTCATTCTGTCTGACCATTAATGCAAAGTTATGTTTCAATTAAAGTCAGTGAGGGATATTCTATGAATTCAGTATGTCATGGTTCTCAACAATGAGGCAACTGGAGACTTTTCTGGAATAGTTAAGTTTACACTACAAAGAAGGAGGCAGTTTCACACATCTATCTGTTTTTGATGAATTCTCAGACAGACTCCTCATTCCAGGGTATCTTTTCAGAATATATATCAAACTGTAAAAGATAATATCTTTTAAAAATGAAACCATAGGAAAACAACATACCATAATAGAAAACTTGCTGTTATGTGGAACATGTTGTTGCCTCAGTCTGGTTTCGGTCTGCTCAATTGCCAGTCTACAGCTACCCCAAACCTGTCTCTTCTCATGAAAGGCCAAGGCTTTTACAGGCAACTATGGCCACAGAGCTAAGTTTTCCATAACTGCAGTCTTTGCAGCATAAGTAACTCCAGTGTACCATGAGGTCCCAGTCTCAGGACTAGCAGGACAAAGTAATTCAGTCAAAGTGACTCCCATAAAAAGCCAGGGAGATGACTGTCTGGGTACACAGTATATTCACTGAATGGGGAAAGAGTCGCTGAATTCCAGTTAAGAGAGTCCCGACTTTTAACCAAAGGGCTTCCCTTGATAGGTTTTTGGTCTGGATGTTAGTTTAGGCCTATGTTTATTACAGCGGCCAGTTCTGTAGATTATGCTACTAGTAACTGCGATAATTTTATGTTTCTTGGACCTAACAATAAAAAATAGAATTGCCAATCAAAATGAAAGGACATGAAGAAACACAAATTCATTTAATACTTTTCTCATTTTTTTTTGAAAAAAAACCTTTGCAAACTTTCCAAAACTAGAAGGGACTTTACTGCTTCATGCTTTAGTAAGTGTTTTAGAAAAGCTGTGCTTTTTGCATTGCAGTAGCTCTTGAGAGCTGAAAACAGAAAACAGAATGGAGACAATACCCTTCTGGTTTTAGTACAAGGTACTCATAAAAGTCAGGGTTTTCTTTGAAGGAGATAATGTTCTTTTTTTTTTCTTTTTCTTTTTTCATGGTACTTTTAGAGCAGATAGCTGATTATTATTAATCAACACACTTTTTATCACTGAATTTAGTAAAGGGAAGCCAAAACCATGCTCATCCCTACTCAACACCAGAAGCAAAGGAGAAAACATGATTCTTTCTGCTATAAGGTGGCAGAGGGACCATAACTCAACAAGGAAAACCAAAAATGAGAGCTCAGGCAAACCATAGATAGCCAGTTTGGATTTCTGCTCAGTTTTGCGTAACTTGGGTGTAGAACTGAATGTTCTTGTGGCTTACTTGTCTATTCAAACACTTATGTGACTCCAGTTGCCTGCATCTGATTTATGTGTTTTCAATAAAACACGCTATGATTTAGATCCTTCTTGATTTTAGAGATGTTGTTGGGAAGCAGAAACAGAGAGGAATAAATTCTTTAATGTAACTGGGATTTTGGCTGCCTTCCTGGGTAGTTCTGATTAGAAATGTTTGTTAAGGTATTGATTTCCTAAGGATCAGTTCTAGGATCATGGTACCTCTTGAAAATCGTATTTTACGTGCTTCAGAATAACTTTCCCACAGAACTGAATGATAGGTACTTCTGAAAATGTAGGTCTAAGGTCACATGGAGTTTGCAGCAGCAGTAAACAAATGAGCTTTACAGGACCCCAGATCAAACTTGCCCTCTTCTTCATGTTAAGTGATCAAATATATGAATGCATGGATTCTGTGTGTGCCATATCATTTACTTTTTGGGACCCTATAAAAATCCATCTTTCTTTTCTTTGTGACAGTAAATGCCAGAAGAATAGCAAGTTCTGAAATGCCATCTGGGAAATTTTAACTGTAAACAATTGTGCATATTTTCTCCCAAACTGGAACGAAGTTAATATTGCTGTTTATATTTCATTTAGAATCTGTAGCCTTTTGTTATTGTTTTGTTTTAATAAGCATTTCGAGGGAGGGTCCTGCCACATTTTTTTATTTCTTCCCCCCAAAAAACCTCCCAGAAGGCAAAGAACTTGAAGAAAAAAAAGAAAGAAAAGAAAAAAAAAAGTGAGAATTTTTGTTAAGCCAACAAAATATTTTAAAACTTGGGGCATGTTTCTTCTACCTTCATTTTGACTGCAGTGAGTATTCCTTCACAATGCTCTGCCTAAGGATATGAGCTTGACAGGAACATCACATTCTCCCAGAAGTGCTGAGCCTGAAATGATGAAACCCTATTGATGGTATATTGTTTAGGGAGCTTTCATTTGTTAAGATGCATTAAGTTAAATTTGTTTTGATGCACTGAAATGGAATGGGTGCCTGGTAAGTCTAGACAGTGACAGTGCAGGGCTTTTACAATAAAAAAACATCATTCCTTTTTCAGCGTGTGTGAAGGCCTTCGTGTGCTGATGTAGCTAATCCATGCATTGGGTTTTCAAAGGCTGCTGGGAACCATGTGCACCCTAACATGGCACAAGAAGAATCAACAAAGTTCTGTGACTGCAACTTTTCTGTTGTTATTTGTTTATAAAGGGAAGAGCTTTAGTTGCATCCGGACAAGGCAGGGATGGGGTTGTAAAATTCCTGATGGTGGTAAAAAGCACAGGGAAGTCTCTACTCCACACACTGAGTTGTGTATTGATTGAATAGAACTGGTGATGAAGAGTGGCAAAATTCAGGAGTAGAGTGGCAGAAAAAGAGGAGAAAACATATGTGCCCTGACTGGGAGTCTGCTGCTGGACACAAACCAGCAGGGAATGGATGGTTGCCTGTGTGCTTCATCGTCCTTATCCTTGCACAAATTAGCCATATACCATGTCCAGGCTCTTTAGATTGTATCAGCCTAAGGAGACTGTCTTAGTGTTGAGCTGAAGCAATCACCTTTCATCTTCTGTTCTGATTGTCTGTGCTTCAATGGCCAGCTGTGTCTCATCACTTTTTGTTATTGATTTGGGTGAAGTAGAGATGAATCCTGACCAAAACCAAAGGGGTATAACCTCTACAGTGAGTTTGGAATCCAGAGACCTGGCCCAGCTGCTACTGTAGGCTCAGCCCTAATATCAAAACTGCGATGAGATAGACCCCTGGCCAGCCCCAAACCCAGGGTTGTATGGTTTTATCTCACCTGTCCTTTTAAAACAATGCATTCTTCTGATGTAGTTGATCCTAGTAGCTGCACTCTCTGACCAACATAGAGTCTCTTGTGCTTTCATCCCCAGCAGCCCTGGAGGACAGAACAGTTACTGTTATTTACATTTTATTACTGGCATAAAGTGAACTTATGCATATACGTGCATGCAGGAAAGGAATGTACTTCCTAACACTTGATTAGCCATTGTTGTTTCTAGAAGCAGGAATGCTTCATGACTTCACGAGCATGATGGTGTTTGATCAAAGGTTGGGCTTCATGATCTTGGATGTCTTTTCCAGTCTTAATAATTCTATGATTTGGTGGCAGCAGACACGTAAGTGGGAGTGCTCAGCCTGGGTGATTAACCATCACCTGGAGCAGGAACCCAGTGCATGCAGGTAGAAAGTAGAGATGGAGACTTTAGAAAATGTCGAGAGGGTACTGCATTCTGGCATTGCCCTGGCTCCTTGCCAGTCATCAAGCAGAGCGGCTCACATTCCTGACGCTTACCTTGGAGCTGAAATGACAAAGAAGAGAACAATAATGTGGCAGCAAAGGTACACATGAGGAAACCTGGCAGAAGAGAACTCAGTCCTTACATTTTAGCAACTGTCCCTTGGAAACACATGACACTGAATGTTGTCCTAGGGAAGTTGTTGGACTGGACCCCAAACTGCTCCAGTGTGCCATTGCCAGTGCTCACTTCAAAAACAGAGACAGAAAATTGAAAATGGGAGAAAGATTTCATTTGAGATAGTCCTGGGGAAGGGTACTGGACTGGATGCCAGGAGACAAGGCTTCTATTCCCTGCTCCACTGTTCGCCATCCTGACTTCACATGAGCTTCTTTAGTAGAAGGGTTCTTGTTATTTGTCTATGCAATTCTTAGTATTGCTGAGCTGTCATGTCATTTGGCAATACCATAGCCTAAAACATTTTTATTTCAACCAGACACTGATTCATCTTGGATCAATTCCCACCTCTTTTTGTTGAAGTAACTTTCCGCTAAGAAATTAGAGAATAAAACTTAAACCAAAAAGTGATGCAGCTCCAAGAAAAACTTACAATATTTCATTAAAATGTTCATGCTCTAATCAAAATTCAAGTATCAAAGCAATCTTCTTGCTATCCCTTATCACCAGAGCTTATTATAATAATAATAATAGTTCAGTCATTTAAAAAAGTAGCAAAAACCTTCAGGGCTTACATATTTCAGCTCTCTGCCAGAATGGAAACTATAGAATTGTATTAAAAACAAATAAGCAAAAAGCTCAAACTCAACCAAACAAAAAACCTCAAACAACAAAACCCAACTACAATGATATCAAAACTTTCCCTCTTTTTTTTTTCATCTAGTGCCATGGAACATTTGTGGAAAATTTACAGGATCATAATCTCCTATGGTCAACAGTTTTTATGTGGTCACACATTATGGGATGTTTGAAATATCTTTTATGACTAAGTAGTCTGTTATTTTCCATTTGCTGTGCTGTTTGCTCATACCAAACTGGGAGAAGAGGGGACTATGGTAAAGCAGTGCAGCATCTCGTTATAGACACTTTTAGTGTCTACAGTTGAGCAGGACAAGGGCCTATCTTACCAAATATTTCTTCCATTTTTTAGATTTTTTTTTCTCCATTTCTGGCTCTTATTTCCCAAATCCTTGCTCAGCTTTAAGTGCTAGCCCTACATAAGGTATTGAGTTATGACATAGATGCAAGGTACAATGATTTCATTGTAATACTCCTACACAGAAGAGCAAAAGTATGACATATAGAAACATATTTTTATTTTCATCATTATGAAAAGATGGGTAAATAGTCAAGACATTCCCAGACTAGGCTGAGAAACTGCAATGAAAGTAGGCTCAAGCAAAATTAGGCAAAAAAGTGACAGCTTGTAATTTGGAGCCATCTAAATAATCACAGAATGTTTCAGCTTCATCATTACAATTATTTTAAACAGAAAACAGTCCCTTTGAACAGGTGTGACATCTAGTTAGCTACCACTGAACTAGGACTATAAATGTCAATTTTGAAAATGAGCAATTGTGAGATAATTGTCTCAGATGTGCAAGTCTGGACTTGAAAACCAAGAGGATCTCATATGCAGTATTGTCATATCTGACATTGATTTCCAGTAGGCAAGTCATCTAATGGACAAATTATTCATCAGTTCAGTAGGCAAATAGCCATCAAATCAGACCATTTTGCCTCTGTTCTCCTATAATAAAAGACAGAAAATAGCTACTGACAAGGATTTTCTTGTAAAACTGTCAGAAACTGAGCAGCAGCCCAGAGCTCTGGTTTAAATATGGTCTTTACCTACTTGAAATGACACAGTGACTGTTCCAATTCATGTTAGCAGAGAAACTGAGATCAAGATCTTTTATGCTAGCATAGTCTAGACATGTGGATTCTATTTGCCCCGCAATTGTGAATAATAAATAAACTAAGTCACAATTTGTTGGTAGAGCATTTATGGTCAAAAAAAAGAAGACAGAGATTTGCCCAAACTATTATTCTCACAGTTTAAATCCATGGGTAGTTTAGTTGCTATTTCCTAGCGTTTCTATGATGCTTTAGGCCAGCAATTCCCAAACTGTGGTTTATGGACCAGTGGTGGTCCATAAAACAATGATAAATGAGTCTGTAGCTGGTTTCTCTAACTACATCACCTTTGTTGTCTTTCCAATGAAAACTTGGATGAGAAGGGTGGGGCAGAGAGAAATTCTGAGAGCTGACAGCAACAAAAATTTTGGAGTCCACCACTGAAATATATAATGTAGCCTTTCACAAGATTGTGATATATTTATTCCAAAGGTCACATGTGCTGCAGACAGCATTCAAGTGAGCTGTGAGCTAAGCCATTTCCCAGCCTCCACAAGTCCAGTGACATTGTCTTAGTGTCACGGTGGAACATCTCCGCTGCAGAAACCACACATTCTGGAGAAATCAGTCCAGTGTCTCTGGCACTGACTAGTGCCCACCACTGGAGAAAAAAAATGGTTGACAGTTAATGTAGAAGGCAAATTGTTCAGAACTTTATGAGGTAGGAGAGAGGGAAAGAGAAAGAATCCTATTTTGGCAAGTAATCTGTGGCAGGAACAGCCCACAGACAGACAGTTTATGCCCTGAAGCTTGGTCTGATTAGTGCAATCGTTATCTCTGCGTAACGTGGCTAAAGATGTGAATGGTCATAAAATGATCCAAGCCTTTCATTAGTACCCACCACTAGTTATTCTCACTTTGTGACCTTCTGGGGTGGTAAGTTTTAACAGGTCAGTTTAATGCTGTTCAGAAATCTTTCTATCTCTTGCTTTTAAAATTTTCTGCCCTGTAGTGTCAACAACTTTCATCATGTCTGGTATTAAAAGGGAGGATCTGGAAAGCATTGTTTTCAAAAGGCAAACCACTAATATTTTTAGAAGTGCAACTGATGATTCTCAGTGTTGCTGAAGATACAGATCATCTTCCTTGCATTATTTGGTAACAAAGCAGTACTTGATAGCAAATCAAGATGCCCCTTGGCTCTAACAAATCTTTGTCCATTAAGCTGTGCAAATCTTTTGCTACTTGTTTTCTAGGTACTACACATTTAGGTTTACAACACTGACAGTTTGTTCACAGAGTAAACGAGACTGTATTTTCCCTTACTGTTTCTATGAATCTAAAGGGAAAAAAAGAGTACCATAAAAATGATTATTTAGTGTATTTTATCTATGTGTTCATCATATAGCAGGTCTTCCTTATGTCAAGAGCAGTAAAACCACAAAAAATATAGTGTATCTTTCCTAAAATATATTGCTTAAAATTTGAAGTAATGATGAACAAAACGTGAAATAATTTCTGCATAAGATGTAAATTTAAAGTACAGTAGATACTACAGAAAAAATTCCATGTGGAATTCCTTTTTCTGAGTACAGATAAATAATAAATATAAATTTGATTTTTATTGTGTTATCTGATGGTTGGAAAAAGGTCCCAGCTATTTTCCTTTTCTCTATCTTGATGCTCACATTATTAAATCACAAATAGATCATGAAAGTTTTTCTTTTTCCACTTGTTCAGTGGAGTAATTCTTCTAGTCATCTCATTTTACATAATTTTTTCAATTGCCTAATGGCATGTCAGCTGTTGCAAATGCTCTGGCTTCATTTACCAAAAGTCCTAGATATTTCCATTTTCTCTGTAGAATAACTTCATAAATAAAAGGTTACTGAACTCTGGCTGATCTAAGAATTTGATTTAAATTCATTCCATTTAATCCCTGGTACTTTCCTACGGCATTTATTTTCAAAGGCATTTAGACATCTGCTGCTACTTTTGGTAGTTTCCAGCTGTTAGATCCATATAAGAAGGTAGAAATTGTTTCGTTTTGCAATTGGATTATAGATTTGGGATAACCAATTTTTATTTAATTTATGGATGAAACTTCTACCCTGTCAGATTCAACTTTATTCTTTTAGATATTCACAGCCAGTACTTTTTAACCATCTCTCTTCCTTTTTTCTCTCTCTCTGCTTCATTTGCTCTTCCCCTTACTAAAGAACCCAGGAAGCCTTTGACTCCGACAGTCATTTGAAGTGGCTTTGGCTAGAAAAAATTCAATATATTTTCAAAGTAGTATTTGTGAAATATTTGTAAAATAGCCCTGATTTTCTACACAGTCACAAGAATTAGTATATATTCCTCATGTTACTTGGTTTAAGGAAAGATGAAGAAAAGAATGTGAAGGCAAGAACCGAAAATTATAAGAACTTGCTGCATTGTACAGAGATGTAGGAAACCACGGGTAATGAATGAGAGAATATTGTTCAGTAATTTAGACTCTGGTGTTGGTATAGTAACAGGCTGAAGCTTTTGAAGAGATTCTTCAAAGCATCCTCAGATGATCCAACTGCAGACTGTTATCTAGTCTGCAGAGTTCAAAGAAACAGTACCCTCAGATACATAATTTCTTTATGCACCATTGGATTAAGAAAATTTAATCCTGTCATCTGATTAAATTGTGTAGGCTTCGAAAAAAGTTACATGGTTCTGATCAAATCAGGTACATGAAAATGTTTGAAAATTTGATTGAATATTTTATTAGTAAATTGTCTCTTGTGTAAAAACTGTAACTTTTGGCCACAGTTTAAAATTTCCACAGATGTATTATGTCTTTACAACTAAAGAAATACTGCTATGTAGAATCAGAGAGAAAAGGTAATGGTTTAATCCCAAGTGCACTTCAAGTTTTCCTTTTCAACTATGAAGCAATTCCATCCCATTTATCTTCTGAAATTAAGGCTTTTGCAAGCCTTTTTCAAGGTTTGAACCTTCCTTTTAATATGGTGGCAACAGTCATCCCTTGTCTAGGTTTGTTATTATCTTTGAACTTCAGAGAAAATATTACCAGGCACTTAGGCACACATCTTTTGCTCCAAAGAGGATGCTTCAAACGCATCTCAGATGACAGGTCATCTACCATTGGCGTGTCTTAAAGTTCTAAGCCTAGGTTTTAAAATCCTCAAAAAAAGCCTAGGAAGTGTAGTGAAATATTTAACAACATTTTTTTAAACTTAGTTTCAGAGATCCAGATCCTCAGTAGTATTAAAATGGGCACTTTTATTAAAAGATCTTATCATGACCTTTGTGGGACTGTAGCATGACTCTCTTGGGGGAAATCTGGGTTTCTGTACTAAAAAAGACTCCACAGCTATTATGTCAAGTTTTAAAGGTGTTAGGATAAAAAATGAATTTTACTATGTGCATATTTGCTGAAATTTTTGTGTTGCTAACCATTTACTTCTGCTTCGTATTCATGGATTTTCTTTCTTATCCTTCAGAAAAAAACTCCTCTCTTGTTTAAAAACATATGTTGTTTTAAGTATATTGAACTGCCTGGCTTTCAGCACTTTCAGAAGATATTATTTTCCTCCTTCTCTTTTATTGCCTGAATTCAGTCCTTGTTAATATTAAAACAAATCTCTTGGCACCAAATGCAGTCTCCCTGATCCCTGTTTTTTGTTAGCCACTGTTTGAAAAACTTGTTAGCTTAGTGTTGGGCACTCATTAAACTTTCAACTTACACAAGCTGCCTCCCAGCTCTGACAGATTGTCAGTGCTGCTGTGTGTGCATGCGTGAGCATATGTTTGTGCGTGTGTGTTTGAGTGTGTGACTTACTGACCTGTGTGCAAGGCCAATAAAACCATAAAAGAAATGCATACCCCCCTTCACACCCCAAATCCAGGGTGTAATTTCTCCCTTCCATCTGTGGTGTACAGAATCCAGCAGTGATCCCATACAGGGCTCCATTCTGCTCTCAAACAATGGGCTGCTGTTCAGTCTGTATTATCATGTATTACCTTAGCTGTGGAAACTTCTCATTACTAAGTTAATAAAATATTATTCTTCCTTACCCCAAAAATTTTTCACAACATGCATCACAAAAAGATGCATGTCTTTGCATTCGGAATGATCAATATCTCTGCTAATGTAAGCAGGTAGTTACATGTTCTTTATTTTGTTGTGATTTTGTTTAGGTTTTTTTTTTTGTTTCGTTGTTTTGGTTTTTTTGTTGTTTTTTTTTTTTTTTAGGAGGGCTACAGGAAGCACTGAAGACGAGGGGGATTCTGTTTTTCCAAAGGTCAGGCTTGGATATGCCAATGGTTGCCTGGCTTGCATATGTGGAAAACCAGCACAGCAGCTCTTTATTTTTTAATCTTTGTGTGACATTTTAATATTTTACTTTAATTACGTATCCCTTCTCCTAACACTTCTGTGTGTTCTGAAAAAAAAAAAAAAGAAACAGAAGAGAAGTCCTTAGAGAGGAATAAAACAAGTAGAGACACTTCTGTACAATGCATCAGAACAAAAGGGAGAGCTTAAAATGCTTTTTTCTATCTCAGTCCACCATGACCCTGTAACCACAGATTGAATTTTAGCAAAAGAAAGCATCAGGAGTTTGAAATAAGTACATATAGGTCCTCCATTTCAGAGTAAATCAGCAGTGATTGCCACCAGCAAGGACTGTTGGTTGGTGAGGCTGTACTTGTGTACACCTGCAGAGGAGACAACCTGAGACATCTGGAACATTAGTTCAGGCTTAGAGCACTGTTCTGATATATTTGTTAAGAATGAATCATATGAAATTAAGGTAGTTTGTAACAGTAAAAGAGAGCTCTTCAATGTCTACTAATATGCTTGTCTTCTGAATTTGTTCCCCTGGCTATTCATCTCTCAATAGCTACTTGTACTGAAAAATATCAATATTTACATTGGGATATGTTGTCCAATGGTTGATTATTTTTTGTGGTTTGTGCTTGAGCTGAGGTTCAAGGTAATGAGGGCTTTTCCCTCCCTCTTACTTACTCACCTCCTACTCATGGTGAGAAGGCTTAGGTGGTTTCAGCTAAAAAAAAAACCCAAACGAAAACAAAACCCTAACCAGCTTTTGATGAATAAGTTTTAGAAGATTTTGGCAATAGCTTATGAAATGCACAGTACTTGGTCTGTTCTTTCCAGAGTAACTCTGTCTCCAAAATAATCCTAGTTCTGACCTTCCAGAGAACATTCCACACTGGTGGCAGGAAGGTGTCAGATCAACAATCTCTGCCCAGCCTGGCCAGCCGGGCTGTGAGGCCTGAGCACCAGCAGGGATGTCCTTTGACTGAGAACCACCTCAATACACACAGCAGGCAGCGGGAAGTGGAAGTCTCCAGACTGTAGACCCCAAACGGCAATCCTTGATTGTTTGTAAAGGCTGGCTCAGGGCAGGGAGCTGAACAGGATTGCCATCCTGCTGCTTTGAGTCAGGGAATGCTTTGACCCCTCTTGTTCAGTCAGCCTTCTTTTTTTCAGGCTGCTTATTTTTGTGCCCTGCCTTCTTTTTTCCCCTCTATGTGCATCTCTTACTTGGAGATGGGAATTTCAGAAGAGCTCCTGCTCTGTATGTGCAGAGCACAGCACAGCACAGCTCAAGCCTACTGAGGAGTTCCAAGTAGCAGCCTTATATTCCTGAGTTCCAGGTAGCTGCTTTTCCCTGTGTCTCTGTGGGCATACCACCGAGATGGGGCCCTTCCTGACCCCTAGGAGCTGTGAGAATCTCTTGGTTCAGACTGACTTAACTTGTTTACGTGGCAGACATGGTTCCCCTGCCTATGCATCAGTATGTTTTAAAACTAGCCTTGTATTAGCCAGGATTAATCCACATGTATGCTGTCTTACCTGCTTATTGAAATTGTGTCCTTAAATCTTTAGGTCACCTAAATTAATCTCTGTATCAAAGGATGGCAGATCAATAACAAGACCATATTTAAATGTTATTTGATTATCTTGACTAGGCAGTCATTCCAGAGACCCATTCATTGTTTAAAATTAGGTCAGATGTTACATGAATGAAATTCTCTTTCCATTTTCTGTCTTGGCTGCATATTTAGCTATCACAATCTCTAAGAAACAGGCATCCAAATAGGTCAAATCTTCTTAAATCCCCTAGTAAAAACAGTAGATGTGCACCCTCTTTCAAGTAAAGAATGCCACGCTATTTTCCTGAGGCATTATTTTTGTCATTTAGAGTTTTTTTGTTTAACTAATATAAAACAAAGATAATATAGGCTGATCTTGCACAGCCCACTGCTGGATGCATCTTATTTTTGTGGAATTGAATAGCTTCATTTTTTTTTTTTCATGTTTGTCAAGGTGTCTTTCTTAAACTGCCACAGTCATATGAAATTTCATCTCTAGTTATTTTAAGAAACATCCTGCTTTTCTGGGTGTCAAAAACCCTTGGATTCTGATAGCTCAAAGCTCAAAACCAAATTAATTAAAAATTATTCTTGCAATTAATCTCTGTTTTTTGAAGACTCACATAATACAATTTTAGGCCTATAAATTCCTGACTCATGATTTTAGCGTGTTTGATTTGCCAGCAATAAGGTTGGCTCTGAAAATGAATTTTAATTCTGGGAAATAATTTTGAGTCCTCAGAAACTATTGTCCCAAAATAACAGAAAACTTCCTGAGATTGGGAATAAAGATGTTTATAAAAAATATTTTTGACCAAATCAGCAAGTTCTGAGAAAAATTATTTATTGGAGTACTTCTGGTTGGTTTTATTTTGCACTACTACTGTTGACTTGAAATTCATAATTTTCTTTCTGGAACATCAATCACTTTTGGAAATACCTCTTCTGTCTTCATTAATCTTCCCACTTTTGAGAATGTAGCTTCTCCTTTCTGCAGAGCTTACTGTGTGTGGAGTAAAGAGGGTGTTACCTCACCACTGGTATCCACACTGCTGCCACAGAAACTCAAGGAGAGCATTGCCATTGATATCAATGATACCTGGTTGTAAATGAGTACATTTGTTGTCCTCACTATCTGCTTGCTTTATTTGTTGTGCTAGCAGAAATTATTCCATTGCTTGTCACCAGCAGGAAGGAATTAGTTTTTATAGATCTTTTCAAGCCAGACTGTTTTCCAAACAGGGTAGAGAAAGGAAAATTAGGTAAGAGGGGAAAATTGGGTGGGGCAGGGATTTCCTCTTTCCTGTTTTAGCTATGATATAGAACAAAGCAAAATCCCTCATCAGTGCATCTCAGGTGCAAATATTTGTTGTTTTGGGAGAACAGTGAGTGTAGGGGGTGGCACCTGTGACCTGACCTGACCTAATGGTAGCACACTGGGTCACAGGAATGAGATAACACACATCGAACATGCCAGTACTGCTGGAAATTTGTTAACAAAAGAAACAACCCACAGGTTGCTTCAGAGAAACTAAGGTGGAGCCTTTTGGAAGGTGTCTTTGTACGCATGCAGATTGGGAGTCCTGGTTTAGTGTTATTTTCATCTGTGTTGAGGAGATTGCAGATTCTTTCTAACCCAAATGGAAAATGTTCTTGGTACTCTCAGCATGGATTTTATTGCCTTTTGTCCACATTGCAGCAAATTATTGCACGGTCATAAACAAGTATAGAAAAATACCACAGACATCCCAGTAAAGGAATTTCACAACATAGAGACTGTATCAGAGGCTTTTTTAGTTCTATATTAATATATTGGAAAGGTGGAAAACTCAATAAGGTTTCTTATCTCCAATTTCTACTTTTTGTTCCCAGAAATCCTGTAACAGTGCTGGAAGGTTTACCTCTTTCAGTCCTGGGCAAATTCTGTGTTGTATCTCTGGGGTTCAGAAAGCAACATTAAGAAGGAGAAACCATCCTTGTGTGTCTCTGGCTTTTGTGTGACCTAAGATTAATTTAAGATGGTAAATTGATATCAGTGCAAAAGTTGCAACATCAGTTTCCAAAAAAAAAGTCAAATTTTCTCTACGGGTTTCTCTTTAATGTATCCTGACACTGGTTTACCATCCTCTTTCTTTCCTCTTGGAAACTGAAGAGGTAAAAGCTAACTTGGTGTGGACTCTGCCCTGATTGCAGCAATTTTGTGGGTTTGTCTCATGGGATTTAGCTTGAAGTTCTTGGTTGCATCTCTTTTCCCCATTCATGCTGGTTCAATATCCTGTCTATTTAAAAATAAATAAATAAATAAGAGAAAAAGTAAGTTTCTTCTTGCAGCAAGCCAGATGTTTTTGAGATTGAGGAGGGGATTTTTAGTGGAATTTGAGTGGAGTAGGTTCTGTCATCCCTCACAGCACTTAGTGAGGACAAAAATATAATCAGAACATTACAGTGTAGTAGGACCAGGCATTTTTAGTCTTGTAACTTCCAGCAGAATTTCCCTAAACACTTCCTCAGCTTGTTTCTTTACTTCATATGCTGTTGTTTTAGCTTGGTCTGGCAGGGCCACCTTCTGCAAGAGAACAAGCTGTTGGTTGTGGGAAAAGGAGAATCTAAGATACTGCTCCCTTGAATAGCACAACTACCTCTTGCAGCCAGAAAGCAAGGATAGAGGATCCAATCTCCTTTCTTTTGAAAGATGAGAATCTCCAGATGTGCACAGGAAAAATTACCACTGAGCTCTGTCAGTTCAGTGCCCTTAAGAAGGAGATACAGGAACAGGGTATGTCCCCTTGCCTTTCTCATTTATCTCTTACTCTTGCCTTCTTCATCTTTCAAGCCTTCCACACATATTTTCAGGTGCACCTGCAGTGTTAGTCTTCACCTTCCAAGATATGTTTCAATTGTAACTTCTTTTGCTAGCAGAAATCTGAAAAAAAACAAATTTATATTTTATGTGAGAATCTGAAGGTGAGAAAAATGCTTCCATTTAACTTTCAAATAGCTGACATTTGTATTCCTAAAAAAAACATCTAAACTAAGTAAAAATATGTTAGAGTGAAATTATTCCTGTTTCCTCTCCTTCAAAGAGAGAAATGTAAGAGAGAAATGAGAAGTCATAACTACAGTTTAAGTTCAGTGGAAGAAATACACCTTCAATTGATGTAATGTTCCGTCAGTAAAAACGTTGAAGCCAAATGTCTTAACTGGTCTTTACAGCACATTTCCCTTTCCAACAGTCATTGAACTGAGGCAATCATGATTGCAGGCTATGGGGATAGTGGGCATCAGCTATTACCTCAACCTGCAAAAGTGTTTTTGGACAATATTTAATTATTAGAAGATGTTCTTCTGAGTTCATTTGATGAAATCTGATGTCCTGTCTGACCTGAGAGTATACTTGGTAGTTGCACTACTGGTTTGTTTTATTAAAGAAATTGTTATTCTTGGCTCACAAATATGTTGTCATATTGACCTTCCCATCTGCCACTCATATGATCCCTCCAGTGGTCTACATTATGCACTGCATTCATTCACTCGGGCTGTTCAGCTTGTCTGAATATAATCTATCTGGTATTCTGAAGCACCTTGATGCAAGTTAAACCTTTACTTTGAAAGGTTTCACTTTGAAATACTGAATGTTGAAGTTGTCCTTATCTGAAAACCTGCTGGATAGAACCAGCAGAACTGAAGAGGGATGTCATCTTGCTTCACTGTTGAAGTGCTGTCTTGATTACATTTCACTTGTGGATTGGGTTACATGACACCTCCTAACTACCACTGCACAACAAAGTGATATAATTGCCATAACTCTATCACTTGAGATTAAAACGGAGGTAAAATATTTAATTTTTAGAGATTAGTGCCAAATCATTTAGAATCTGAATTTCTGTACTTACAATCATATGTTAATTACCAAGTTATCAGCATGAAAAATGTGAGGATATGCTCTCATCTTTAAAGCTGCAGTGGCAAGTAAGTCAACAATGGAAATGCCCTTGGCTGGCTGTCCTACAAGGGAAGACACAGAGCAACATTCCAGCTTTTATTGCCTTTTTTTCTTTTTATTTTCCAAAACACAAAAAGTACTAAATCTTCATGGAGTGCTGTTCACTGATGGAAATGTCATAAGTATGGTCTTCTGGACATCTCTGACAAGTATCACATTTTGTCTTTTTGCCTTTTCATGTTCTTTTGAATGACATTTTAAGCGTCCAGTATGGGGAGAACCTCCTTCTCTCCCAAATATTATTCCATTGCTGAATAATGTTTATAGTGATTTTTGTGGGTATGACCCTGTATTCTTCTGAATCAGTAGGGTGACTGATTTTCCATCTTCCACCAAACTGTTCAGTTGTAGGAGAAATTCTGAAAGCATTGTTGTCTGAATCTGACCATACACCATGCTACACTACAGGTGTCTCGATGAGGAGCACTAGCTGCTTGGTTTTCTCTAAGTAACTGCAGACAGATGACCACTGTTATCATTTGTACAGTAGTAACATTCAGAGTCATTCATCATGAACCACTGTGTAGTGCTCTACAGAACAAAAAGCTCTTGGATCTCAACTCCAGCAGTTTAAAATCTTGTCTATCTGTAGTGAAGGCTGTGACTGCAACTTGTGCGTACACAGATAAGTTAGCTTTCAGCTAGATAGTTTATTTTCTGGATAGCTCTTAATACAATAGCTGAAACATAGGGGCAGGAAGTGAGATCTCCAAGATTATTTAAAGTCCTAAAGTATGGGAAAAATCCCAAAACTTCAGCGTTCCTCTCTAATTCTCCACCTACCAGGCTGCACACATACTATTTGCTAATTCTACTAGGGTCCAGATGGTTCAGTGATAAATTTATAAGCCCAACTGCATTGGAATTATACTGCAGCTTTTGAGAGGGGTATTTCTCCTATATGCTATCCCATGGGTAGAAAATCCTGTTAGGTGCATAGAATTAGCACTGAGGAACTTGTTGGTCTGTAGCAATAGGCTTCTGGGATAATAATTTCCTGATAGTTTGCCCATGTCTGAAAATGGCAAGATATATTTGCCAAAGAGAGTGATGTATATTGTGGATGTTCTATCAGTCAATAATATCCTCACTGCTTGATATGTCAAAAGAAGACAAAGGCTTGGCTTTCCCTGGGGTTTCTCACGTGGCAGAGGGAAATGCCTGGCAGTTTTACATGGACTTAGTTATTCAGCAGTGGAAGCTGTGATCATGAGCTGCCTTCATCTGGTTTCAATCACACACTTCTCTCTCTCACTCTCTCTGCTGAATGTTCCTATGTTCATGGAATATTTTTCCAACTGTGTTCCTTTGGCATTACCTTTCCAGCCCGCAGCAGCAGGATTGCAGAAAAAAAAGAGACATGCCTTCATCAAAGTAGCTGTTGGAATCAATAAGTTGTTATCAACATTATAGTAGCCTTTTTTGCTACCCTGGCAGCAAACTTGTTCTACTTTTCTTGCAAGGAAATGCATCTTAACCTTTCCCAGCTCTAGCCTCAGTGAAATTTAAAACTATCTGATCAGTATCTTTAGAATCTTTAGCTAGCTAATATGATTCTGTCTTTCTGATGTGAAGTTAAAGGGTGTTTAAACAAAGAATGGAGTAGTGTTCTTTCAAGATATCACATTATAACTTTGCTTTGGGGAAGACTTTTTAAAGCAAATAACAGTTATGATGGAAAATAACCTCTCCTTTATCCTTCTTATAATTGTGTCACCAAGAATTTCAGTAAATCTGTTCCTCATCCCATCCAGATAAAGTCACAAGCAGATTTCAGAATCACAGCATGTGTCAGTAATCAAACAACATAGAGACCAGGGAGCTGGTTTAACTTTAGCAGTTTTGTGCTGGGATTATTAAAATGCCTGGTGATGTGTTTCATGAATGAGAATATCAAAGCTCCTTTTTTTATGTGAAGGAAGCAATGGCACATGTGAGAACACTCTAACCAAAAAGCACATTTTAAATAGAAACATTTCCAATATAAAGGCAGTTTAATCTGTATGTGTCTGCTGTGCGGTCCCTTCCTGACTCCAGAAGATAAATGTTCTTAGTCTGTCATTTTTAACTTAGCAGCAGAAAAAGGAGGATGATGTTGGTGTCTTCTGGAAGATCCAAAATGAAACCCATGCTTATTTCAAGGAAATTGAATAAGAACTTGAATATACAAGTATGTGTACATCTGTTCCATTAGGTGAGGGCAGCATCTATTCCTTGACGAAATTACATTCAAGAGCTGTTGCGTGTGGACTGATCAGTGGAGAGAGCCAGAGATTTCCATCACGTTAATGGGATTCTGCCAGCAAGATGCAAGGGATTTTTATTTGAATTGGCTAATTTTCCAGGATGGGCCACTTTATTGAAGAGGCTAAGAGCCTGAGGGAACAGCAGCAAAATAATTCCAGTGCATATCTCAGAGGTTTTAACAAGAGCTTTCTTGCTCTGGGTGGATTGTTTAGAGCAGCTTTACAAGTATCTTTCATTACTTATGCCATGATGCAGAATATTGTACCTTTAAGGTGTAAGCACCTCAGACTACCTGCTATTTTTTGTGATACTTGGTCAAAAGGACACATACAACTGAACAAAATTCTAGCAAATTTGAATATTGCAAGCTAGATCAACAAAGACTTTAGTCTTCAAGGAAAGTGCACTCTGTAAAACTAAGAAGCCCTAGATGAGAACACCCTCATGAGTATCTACCTCATCAGTATTGCAAAGGATATAGCTAGAGTAATTTTCTGTTGCGAGGTCAAATCATAGCTTTTGTTCCAGGCTCTTAAATAGAAAGTCCCCTAATGCTAAGTTAGGGAAAAAAATGCCCAAAATTACATTAGAAGATAGTGGGAATAATATGAATTGGAAACTATGATGGAATTTGAAAGTATTATCAGCTGCAAATGCATCCAAATAATGTCTGATGAAGGGGTCTTGCTGACATCAAACAACTGTTCTCTCTCACAGAGGATAGGAGCATATGGAGATGGGTGTCAAATGGAATAAAGCAGAACATTTTTTTTCCCATAAAACAGAGGTGGCAAAAGCATCATGCAGAAATTGCTGAGCACAGGCCAAAAGCTAACCTTTTTCTATGGAACTGATATGTCAGCTTGCTGAGGTTTTGTTGAAAAGACCTGTACAAACACTTGCACCAGCTGGAGTGTGTTATTGCTAGGGAGTTAGTTTGGATGTTTAGCATTTCTTTTGCATCTCTAGCAGTGAGCAACAGCTATTTTGCAAAGCTGCATCCATGAAATTACTTCTTTTGGTCCTTACTGTCTTGCTTCCACACTACCTGTTGTGCTAGCAAATATTTGGGAATTTCTCACAGTTCTTGTTTGTGAGTCAGCTGAACATGTGTATGATTCTTTCTGCTTGAGACTGTCAGTTTTATGTGAGCAGGCTATAATTTATAGTAAACATGCTCTTTGGTCCCTATCCTATAACCTGGTGGAACTATTCTAATTAGGAAAAGTGATCAATGTAAAAGTGAAGGTTTCGGAATGGTTTATAGTTAAGATTTAAGAACTATAGATCACATTAAAGAGAAGAAATGAGGCATAGTGTGGACTTAGATGAGACACAAGATGCACAGGAGTGAAGTTATGTCTGCAGTACATTGCAGTCAGCTGACTATGGTGCAGATCAGAGCTCAGCAGCCTCAGCTGTCCACAGCACCTTGTGGGTTTATCGGTGTTCCCATGGGAGCCCAGACTGTGTGCAAATACTGACCTTTGTGAAAGACAGTTTTAAGAGTCCCTTAGGAAGAATACTGAGACATTGTCTGCTCTCACTGTCTGAACAATAAAAACAATAAGAACAGGTCTAGAATAGGCTTACCATACCCGCTCCCCACTGTGGAGTAACTCTGATGTGGGAGTTTGCAGTGAGGCAGTATAAACCCAAATTCTCTCTGGAGGATCCTTTTTAAGACAGAAAGAATAGCGTGTCTTTATTATCCTTTCTTCCTTTTTTTTTTTCTGTCTAGAAACATTTAGTGCAGAATGTTCCTTATGTGATGTGAGCAAAGCTGAACTTAAGGAGACTTCCTCTCCAACTACCCTGCCAGTCTGCACCAATAAAGTCAGCCTCTTTGATCCTGTAGATAGGCAGTTTTCTGCTCACATTTTAAAGCTGCCTTTAATTCCTGGGTCTAAACAAAAAAGCTTTCATTTTGGTGGGAGTTTATCTCACATACTGCTCACTTACCAGCTATACGAGGGTGTTTGGTCACTTATGTATCTTTGATAGCAGTTAAGTGTCAGCAGTAATCTGTTACCATTAAAAGGTATCATTCCTCCTTTTTACTTGAGTTCATTAATATCAGCTCGGGATCATACTCACTAGGGGCTTTTTAGGCAATAAGTGAATAGAAACCTTGTAAAGTGCATCTAAGATTGCAGGGTTAATTTTTAACCTGCTGTAGAATAAACCTGTATAAAATCAATTTGGCCCAAACCTGCTTAAGTGGGTAATTAAGGTCATAATTAACCAAAATGGTTTCTGAAACTATTGCAGCTATAGATCATTACACTTCTCTTCAGCACAATGCAAGAAGACAGGCCCCAGCTAAAGCTTTCATCTGGCTATCAATCATCATTACACTGTAAACTGCCAGGGTGAGAGAGGGCAAAGCTTTGAATTCAGAGCTGATGGAAGTTCTATGACCTGGGGGCTTTCTTAAGTTAAGGGCTAATTAACCATAAAAGAGTCAAAGGTCTGCAAGTCTAACACATTAAGCGATGTGCCTGCCTCCTTAGGTTCTATTGTATCTGCGAATGTTAATTCTGTTAAGTGTGAACACATCCAACGCAATCATTGCCTTCTCCCACTCCTCCTTCTGCATCCTTAATTTTATATCTTGGGATTTTCGCCGTCTATGGGGAGTTAGGTAGAGCTTGGGAAATGTGCTTCTGCTGGAGAAAATTCTGAGCAATGCAGGCTACATCTGGAAGAGGAATTCCTGACATTCTTCTTTACAAACCAGCTTGGCCAAGTTAATCACATTAGCTTCAGGGAGTATATTTAGTTATCGTAGTCCAGAATAAACAAGCTCATAGTCTAAACAAGTAGACTGTGTGAGGCAGCTGTAAAACCACATGAATCTATATAATAGATCTGTGGATAGCAGTGTAAAATGAAAGCAGAGAAATACAGATAAAACCTGAAATTTAAAGGTAGCAATAGAATGATATGGAACAATGAAAATAGTAGTGGTTAGACAGATCTACATTTTGGAGAGTTTGAAGGTTTTCTAAATTTGGGGTTTTTTTCTTTAATTAAATCTTTTAGCCAGAGAAGGATAAAATGGCTATCACACAATACCTGCTTTAGGGGCCTCATTCAAATGGAACTCATGAATGCTCAGGAAGTGTTTAATCAGATGAAAAATGGTATCAAGCAAGACATTTAAATTCAGAAGATGTGTATTTGCCATTGTTATAATTATATTGCCCAAGTACCCACACCCTCCTGCCCTTCATTCTAGTGCTTCACTTACATTGCAACAGTTCATGGAGCCACTCTGCGGACCAGATCTGAAATAGGGTTAAAGTCTTCAATTTCATCCAACACATTTCTGTGAAGGAATGGATAATGCTGCAGGGGAAGAAAAAGAGCAGGTGCAGGGGAGGGCAGGAACTTCTTGGGTCAGCTTTGGCACCAGAGAAAGCGTTTATCTGAGAATATCCTGAGTCTCTCATTGATTTGCCATTAGCGTTTAGCAAGTTCATGAGGTTGCAGTTCCATTTTACAAATCCTTTCACAGCTGAGTGTAAGGGGTTCCTGTTCCTGTCCCTGCCAAGCCTGCCTACATCCGTCAGCTGCTTATTCTTGCCACCTGCTAGACACCACAGCCCTTTGGTCATACCAGTGAAATTGTCTGTGTAACTGTGATCTAAAATGATGTAAGAAATGACCAGTTTAAAAGAGCACAAAATGGAAAAGCTACAATCTTTCCCCCAAAAAATGGGATAAAAGAACCTCATATCACTCCAGGAATATTTGCTTTGCTAGACTTTTCCCTTGTGAGAGTGAGGGGAAAATATTCCATGAATATTACATAACACAGGATCTTCACAATATGCAAGTACAAGGTCCTTCACTGTCTTCTGCTTTGATCACTTTAGGATATTTCAGCCTTCATTTGTGATTCATGCAGTGAATTTAAGAGTATTCTAAACAACTAGCTTTAGATGAGGGTGAGTGTATTATAGGTGAAGCACATAATTTTGCCAACAATGCTGGCTTTTTAAATTGCAGATTATAGTGAATACATGCATTATCATAAATTTCAGCAGTATGCAATCTGAATACTATGGAAGAATTCAGACTACATAACTAATGAGATGGTAGTGATGAAGACATAATGATAAAACAGGCATAGTTTTCAGAGAGAACTAGTATCTTTAATTAGGTTCGGAGAGTTGAGGAAATGGACAGAATTCATTTTCATCAAACCTGTATACCAGCTATCATGCTATGTTATGACACAACAATCTCACAAAGTGTAAGGGGTTAGCACATGGTTTGAGGTTTTGTTAGAAAAATCCTTTCTGTGCTAGGAAAAAATGTTGATGCGTTAGAGGCCAGAGTTTTATGGGCTTTGGACTTCTACAGGCAATGTTTCTGGAGGAGACCTAAAACTATGTCCTGATTTTGTGTCAGTTAAAGATGCCTTAATACCATTTTTAGGAATGTTAGTGGTTGGATTTTACTTCAGTTCCACAGTGGCTTACCACACTGTAGCTTTGGTCAAAAGAATGGCTTTTTTTTCTATCTCCCAAAATGAATGTATTATCCACCTTTTCCTGATGGGACTGTTGATCTATTTGGTATGAAGAATGTTCTCATACAGCATGCTTGGCTTTCTCCAAAGCTTTTGACTTAGTACTGATAGGATTTGGCTGCATTTCAGGGCAGGTATTTTAGTAATGTCTCATCACCTGGTCAAGTCCAGTCCTAACTTATGACGATCAAAAGAGAACACCCAGTAGAGTGGTTGAAAGGTCCCTTCCCAGACATTTATCTTTCCTTCCACAAGACACAGAAGGAGACCAGGTCTGAAGGGTCCTTTTGGACCAGACAGTATTGTTTGATTTAAAAGGCTGTATTAAAAGTTGTATCACAAATAAATCTCATTTCTTTGTTAAGTCATGCTGGGAAAGATATCCAGAGACTGAGTTTTGCTCCAATATAATTTTGTATTTTCTTCAGCAAATGAAATTATAAAATAGAGTTTTGAATGATAGTTTTGTAATAAAGATTAATGAAATAGTAAATAATGAAGAAAGCAAGATTCTATTGTGGAGTGACTGTAATCATCTGAGCATGTTGTCTTCCAACAAACAGGGTTTAAAGACTGCTGACTAAGAAGGTGAGGTATTCCCACATGCTGTGAGACTGTGTCTTGGAAATTCAGAGGAGTGAGATGTTGTTGTAAATAAGCATCCCAGCAAGAGCTCTTAGTGCCCCTATTTCCAAGAATATGTAAGAAAGGCATTGTTGGGAGACAAGCTTAGATGTGAAGTTTGAGAGTTGCAGTGCTCAGACATGTAAGGGAAAATGCCGTTTCCTCTGCCTGTTTGTTTTTAGAGGCTCCAAGTAATATGAAATACCAGATTAGATGATCTAATAGGTTCTTAACTCATGTCCTGAGAAACAGCTGCTGCTTCCCCTTCACCATTTATAAATGCAAGATTGGATAGCTGCATTCTAAGTCTAGCATGATGGAACTGTGACCCAATGGGCTTCAGAATAGCCACACTGGTGTCAGCCTGAAGTAATGCAGTTGTAGTTGCAGTTTGTACAGAATTTTTGGAATACCTCAGGATAAAAGGCACTGTACAAATGTAGGTCGCTTTTATTAAATGCCTTGCAAATCGTTTATAATGCCTTTAAGTATCAGAACAGCCATACCACATCAATAATCCCTGCACATGTGTGTACTTTATTTTAGAGTTTACCACAGTTCACTATAAATGGCTTAGATATATTCAGTAATTCAGTTATAATGAAATGTGCAAGCCTTCAATAAACGTATGTGCTGCCACTGGCCTCTGATGTAAATACTTTGCCAATTATATATACATTAGTGATGACTGTAGCAGGCTTGTAAATACTCTTTGTAATTCTTTGGCCTCTATTCTCCATCCCTTACATAAGCTTTATAGTAGTGTGTAATTCTAGATTCACATATTTAAGGCCAGGAGGGACCATTAGGTCATCTGGCCTTTTGGAGTAACAGGCCAGAGAACCTCATCCGATTGCTTGAGCAATGAGTCCAAGAACCTTTTTGTTTGACTAAAGAATATCTTCCACTCTGCATGTTTGCATGAAGACCTTCAGACATTAAAAATTAATTAGTGGCCTCAGTGCTTTACTCCAGTTGTTAACCATCCTCACAGTGTGTGTTGGCTTCTTCCCTTACTGTATCGTACATTACATTTTTGAAGACAGCTGAAGATGCAGTGAGGAGAACATCACCTTAGTTTTGAGCCTCAGCTGAGATAATTTCAGACTCTTAGCCTACATGAAGTTTTGGGGGGAAAATAAACTTGAATTAATTCTTGCTAACCCTTCTTTTCAACAGACCTCCAGATGTTCTTTACATTTTCTTTCCCATAATGGATAAATTCTTTTCAGAGAAGCTGTGTGAAAGCCATATGCCATTTAAAATTCATTTTCAGGCTTTGAGTACATTACTTGAAGAACTCCTCTCAGAATTTCAAGGCTTACACATCCAGAAGAGATGCCAGATTTTCAAGGGCTAGGCATCTCTTTAGGTATATAGATGAAATCAATACAGATTTGAAGAATCTGTGTGCATAAAGACTGATAAATAGGAGTTGAAGAGCTTGAAAAATCTTCTCACTTTATGTGGATGTATCTTTGGAAAATACAACTTTATTCTGATTTATGTGGTGCTTGGCAATTCTTTGTACTCACTAGATACTAGACTCACTAGAAAATTGTAAATGTCCCCCTTTCCACCCACCACCATACAGGTTTCTCACCATCGTGATGTTCATATCTTTGGACACTTCACCTGATGGCTGGCACAAGTCTTTTTACTCTTCTCTGGTCTATTCACCCCTGTCAGAAAGCCTACAGTTTTCCACCAGTATGGTTTCATCATCTACCAAATTCACTGCTCTCATTATATGGGATGGAGAAGGAAGAAGATGGGGAGTCTAGATCTAAATGTGGTTTCGTGCCTTGCAAAATCTTATTTTACTCAGATTGATTTTGCAGTCTGAAGAGAAGTAAAAATACAACCTATATGTGAGAGGCAGGCAGAGGAACAAATGACAGGTAGAAGGCATTCAGCTGGTAGATGGTTCCTTGGAGTTTGTACCAGAGCAAGGCACAGTAACGGGGAATAATTTAAGCAAAAACTGGTCATGACTGAGAACCCATAATAATTATTATGTTAATGAAAGCAAAATGCAGGAGAGGTCTCCATTCTCTTCACAGATAAGGATATGCTGATCAGACCTATATTAATAGGAAAAGATTGCAATCTCTTTAGAATAAAAATGCAAAATTAAGACTATGTGCATTTTTGATTGCTATATTAACACAAAATAAAAATGCACCTAAACTTTAGTGCTTTTATTATTACACTTAGGAATGTTTACTCACTGAAGGTAAAGTGCTTTGAGAAGGAAAACATACTTCCTCACAGGGGTTGCTTCCCATATTTGGAGTATGACTGTTTAAATTGTAGCTCAGCAGAAATATTTTGATTCTGTGGGGCACCAGCAGCTCAGCAACAGTGCTGCCTTTCACATCCAGTTCTTAACTGTAACAGATCATTTAGACCCTGGGTTGGCTAGGCTCACATAAACCAGGTTTACAAAGAGTTATAAAAGCTTGGCTTTCCTCCTTCCTTCTCCCCCACATTCCAGTTTTTCCCCTTATAATTTTACCACAAGGCAATGCAGTCAAGCTTTTCTTGGATCATATGAATGTAGATCAATAAATATCAGTTGCAGAATGGGAATCTACACACAGGCATGTGCTAGAAGGATGAAATAGTTATGTTAGTTTAAAGACACTTCAAAGTTTGTTTTGTTTTATATTTTCAGGGCACAATGCCTATGTTATATAGGTACCAAGCTGAAGCTGGAGGGGAAGAGGAAAGCTCTTTCTGAAAAAGCAGCAATGCTAGAATGTGCTGTAGAGACTCAGATTGATTTTCAACTCTAGAGGCATGTATGGTAAGCAAAATGATATTCTTTCTGTCTGGATAAGGGTATTATGCATTGTGGAATAACCTACATTTCAGCTGTTATCACATAGCTATTGTCTATGGATAGATGCAAAGCATCCTGTGGGAATAAGGTGTTTGGTTCTGTAGCAGAATGTCAAAATCATTATGGCAGTTTTTTTTCTGCCAGTGCTTAGACAATGAGTCAGCCTCCACCAGAGATCTTGTCCTCTCCTCAACTCATATTCCTCTTGCAAAAGATAAATGACTTTGTTAGCTCTGAAGTGAGAATTAGAGTGATAGTCAACTATTTGCAGAACAATATGAAAAGATTAAGCATTATTTAGCAGAAGTTGTATGGGACAAAATGGCCTCAACATTAATGCCTACCATTTATGCCTAACATGCCTAACATCTATACCGTTATTCCTCCGTTATCTCAAATGCAGGAGCTTGATCAGTGAGTTTTAGATCAAGACTGTGCTCCATGTAGCGTATGGGGCAACTCAGCTAAAGGCATGTTTCTGTCACTTAACTGACCATCACTGAATTCCAGGATAGAATTTCTAAAGAGTTACACTTTCTCAACAATGGATTTGGATCTTTGCATGGAAATTCCTGTGGAAGGCCGGCATAGTTACTTGTCCTTTTGACTGTGTAATGATGGGAGAAGTACTGCAATGAGACCAAAGGCAGAGGTTGCAGGGCGTTGCACCTTTGCAATTACAGTTAACTCCTATGAAGTGCAGAAGGTTGAACTGGCATTGTATAGAAGTATGCTGAATCAGCAATGGTGAATCAGCCTATGAAGCTTGGTAAATAGAGAAAATCAAGCATGTGGCTTGGGATGAGCTGTTGTAAAGGCAATTGTTCCCTGCATGAAAAACTGTTAATTTCATAATGGTTTGCTTTGAAAGAAACAAGGTGCAAGATTTAGCAGATAGGAATCATGACACTGAGATTTTAGTTAGCCACCTCCTGCAGGCCTGTTACATGAGTCCAAGCAATCACCTTCCTTCTTTGTGCGGCCATGTCTTAATTTATAAGCTGAGAAGTATGAATTCCCAGTGTGTTATTTTTTATTTTTTTAAAGTTAGAAGAAATCACTGTATTTATCTCGCCCAACTTCCTACATAAACCAACCATAGAATTCCTGCTACAAATTATCACTCTTTCACAAAGTATTGTGCAATCCCTGGTGAGCTGCAGCTGTATTCATGATGAAGTGGTGGGCTGCACACTGATGCAGCTTCTTTTCATTCACATGGCAAGGGGCAACACGCTGTGTTGCTTGGACAGAAATGGGTGAGTAGTTTCTTTTGGATTTCCTGATACATCTCTCCTACAAAGTACGTCACACGAAAGTAATTGTATGACTTTTAATACAGAAAGCAACATCTTTTTTATAACTTTCTGTGAAAAGGCTCTTTTCATTAATTAATAAGCTTTATTAATATAAAAATGTCATAAAAAAGTATTTTCTTCTGTCTTTATTAGCTTCACTGTGAGTAAAATTATTTTTACTTGAACTTAAATAATTCATATATAGCCATGTAATATCTATATTTATATGCAGACATTCATGGCTTTCTATGTGCACGATCATATACATCTGTAGCAGGGTACCAGACCAAATCAATCAGAGATAGCGTCTCTTGGTCTGTCTCACACATACACACACACACACACACACACGCACACGCACACACATATCCAAAGCTGCACTGTAAAACTCAGTAAGACTTCCTAACGGAGGCCAAATTGGCTCTTTAGAGCTCAGCCCTGATGATTTGCATGAAACCTTCCATGAAAAGATACCAGAATGTGTGTGTGTAAATTAACGCTTAGATTTAACTCTGTGCAGCCACAGTGGGTGCTTTCAATAAAGCTGCTGATTCTGTCACAGTAACAGTGACCCTTGGTACATTAATATCAAGTTCCTCACATTTTATGACACAGTACCTTGATGAAGCAGAATTGAGAAATCTGGCTTTCAGTTCCATAGGCATATGGCAATCTGTTGTTAATAGACAAGTCAACATCTAGATCTGCTAAATGTCATTTTGGGGTACCTTGCTTTTTGATTAAGTCCAAAAAATGCCTTTGTTTTGAAAAGCTTCCAACTAAGCATGATTTACAAAACAATTTAAGCATTTTTGTTCTGATATGTGAAAAGTTTGAATAAAGGATTTCAGAAGAAATCAAATTAATTAAATTAATTTGAAAATCCTATTAGATCCAACTCCTTTTTTCTTTTTTATGTTCTGCTTATGCAACCAAGCAGGAACACAGACCTTATTACTGTTTTCAAGTCGTGTGGGGAGGATAGGCCAGTGCAAACCCTCCTGAACCTCAGTTCTGTGGTCTGTAGAGAATGAAGCAAGAGTGAGGAGACTCAGAACCAGCACAGAGGAGTCTGAGCAACAGAAATTTGTTGGAAACCGGCAAATGCCTGTCCTAGCAGCTAGTAGGCTGGTTTGTCTTGAGTTTGGTCCAAACAGAGGTTGGTAGGTTGCAGCTACGCCCAGTTAGAAGCATCAAATTTGCTTATAAATCAAGGACCTCAAAGAATTTTCCAAATGTTACTCAGTTAAGCATTGTACCATGTGCCATACTTACCTGTAATGTAAGTAAATATCAATGGATATATTTTAGAAATGGGCAGATTTGAATTCCCTGAAACTACTTTGGGAACTTAGGATCAAGAACTATCAGAGCTGAGGAGAGATCTTGGGATTTGTGACAATATGATGCAGGTATTGGCTATTTCACATCTTTGCCAGATTCCAATAGCAGCAATATGAGAGGCACTACTTCAACCTCTGAGACAGCCTCTGAGTAATGCCTTTGTTGTTCTCTAGCCTCATCTGTGAAAAGCATATGCTTGTTCTCTCCATCAGATAAAAATAACAGAATGGGATTAGAGTATTCTATTCCTCATCTCTGTCTGCCAATATAGTACATGGAAAAAAATTTAAAGAACACCATGAACAAGGAAAGCATGCTCAAGTCTGACAGCAGAAGTCCCAGAATACAAGGAATTTATGCAAAGCATGGTGTGCTTATACAAGTTAGCAACTGGGAGAGCTACCATAGAGAGATTTGCAAGGAGCAGTTCTGACTCAGGGCAAAACAGACATAGCTGCTTTGCTTTGCACACATCTGACTTGAGATACAGTGGGAAGGATAATCTGTGTGAATCGTGTACTGAGATGCACAAAATGCTCAGGAGGTTCTACCAGCTGAGATCAATGTAAGTAACCGGGGCAAAGATAATTTGAGAGAGCACAGACAGGTCAAAGGTTGAAAACTCACATTTTTGTCCTTTGTGCTCCAGTACTGTCAGTTGCTACTGACAGAACAGTAGCTGATGCATAAAAGCTCAGATGGCAGTAGCACAGATTGAGTGTCCATGTTTTCAGAAGACAATCCTTAAAAATGTCATTACTCTATGTCAGAATTCCCAGGCATTTTGTTGCAAGAAATATGTCTATTTATACAAGCACACACCTGCAATCCATGAAGATATTTTGCTTGATAAAGTCCTCATTATTATTTAAATTAAGGTCTTTAAATTAAGATAATTTAACTTAAAATAGAAATTAAGATTGATCCAAAGATAAACTTGATCCATCTGATCAAAATATGCCATTTCCAACAGTTTAGTGAATCACAGGTTTGGGAATTACTGTGAACATCACTAAGCAAAATGCCTGGCTTGTGATATGGATTTAAAGTGACTTGTTTATAATTAGTGAAATACAAAAATTTGGCAAGTGCATTTGAGTCAGAAAACATAACCCAAATGGAGGTTTGGGTATTATTTACCCATAATTTTCAATATTCTTTCAGGAGTGTTCATTTCAGAGGTAACTATGCGATCAGCAATTTCAGAAACAGGCATATAGCCACATTTTCATGTATTAATTCATTGAGTAGCCCTTTCTGGGTCAATTCTGCTGCATGTACTGTCACGAATTAAAACCAACAAATTTTAAGAATGTTGAGTATGAAAACTGGACACTGGTAAGCTGGGACCCAGAAACAGAGAAATGACTTAATTTGAACGAGATGTCAGATCACTGGCTGGCATCACAACAGTTCAGTGATGAAACTGTTGGAATACTGTGGCTTTCTCTTTTCATCTTTTAATATGTCTGTATTTGTATGCCAATGTCATGCTATATTACAGTAGCACTGTAGGAGTCACAGTTAAAATTCAGCCCCTAGTGATAAGAAGTATTTTAGAAAAAGAAAATCATAAAAGCAGTCAATGCTCTGCAGAGCTTGCTGTCTATAACGCCAGTTACACAGTTGTACAGCCTGTGGTAACCTCCAACACTCCACTGACATCACTGGGAGAATTTAAAATGTGTTAGTTCTCATTTCAGTCCATCTTACCTAACCTCTTATGTAAGGAAAATAGAGAGGCCATGTATTTTGCTGAGTAGAGACAGGAGGCTGAATTGAGACCCCAGAGATGGTTACATGGATCAGTTGTTCAGGATTGTACCAAGCCCTTTTCCTGCCCCATCATGATCAAGTAACTTTCTTGTGGCAACCACAGTAATTCCCTGCAGGGGGGAGGGATATTAAGAAAGTATGTTTTGAGTCTCTTAATGTAATTTAGCAGCAGGAAACTAGGAAGGAGTGCCAGAACCATGTGAATAGCCAGTTCTTTGTGCAGCACTTGCAAATGCTCCACCTAGGCCACAGCAGGGCAATTGCTGCTTCGTATAAATTTATTACCAAGAAGTGTTTGTCTGCAAGTACATTCCACACCTGATTTAAGACTTTTCATTTACATGTGACTTATGTAATAGTAAATTTACAGTTTAAATGTGGTTAATGAAAATTAGTATTTTATTCACTGGAAACAATTTCATGCCAAAAATGTTTCTCTCCCCAAGGCCAAGTAAATCTTTTAGGTGACAGTGTTGTCAACACCTCTTAGCACTGAATGTAGTACATAGCACTTTTTTGCACCTGAGTACTGTGGAAGAGTCCTTGTTATAGTTTTGTGGTAATCCAACCATGAAAACATTTCACTGCAATAAATATTCACTTAGGCCAAGTCAGTAAGGATTAAAAATAACTACTTAAGCATAGTGAAGAGATGGTATCTGTATTGAAGAATTTGTGTTAAGGGAATGATCTAGACTGATGATATCCAAAGGCACACAGAGAAAAAATGACCCGTATCAGGTCATGCCTCTATTCAGTGCCTGTTTCATTCCATAGTGAGAATAAGTCAGCCATTTAATAATTTGTTTCTTTCTACTATCACATTGGTTACATGAACATATTAACAATACTTAGTCTCAGAAGATTAATGAAGTAGTTTAGGTTGCAAATACCACATGGTTAAGAAAAAAGACTACCACCAAAACAACAACAACCCCCCCCCAGTCCTCACTTGTCTACTTAAAAAAATAGTTAAAATATCAAGATAAATTGACCCATCTGTTGCCTTCCAATAAAATACATCAGGGATGAATTTGACCCCTTTTATTCAATTTGTCCTCAATTTGCTAAACTCATTAATTTTCTCTTGTTTTACTCTCTGTTAACTGAGAAGCAGCAGCCTCTTTGCAATAGACATTAGAAGCAGGAAATCTCAGGGTATGTTTCTAATTGCCAGAGTTTCTTTCCCTCTTTCTGCTGTTCCTGTTCTTAAGGAAGCATAAGGGGGTCCAAAGGTGCCACTAGGGAAACAGAAAAGAGTATCAAGGTCAGGGTGAAAACCACACAAGAAGCAGGAAGAGATGCTTGCAGTTAGGTTCATGACCTTTGTGTTTTTTTTCTCATTGTCCAGGAGAGGGAGGAAAGGGGTTAGAGAAGGAGATATAGGAAGCTAACATTGGAGCAGATGTATATATAACCCCTGTTAGAAAACATCAGAGTTAGAAAGCTGATGCTGAAGCTGCTAAAATTTGTAGGGCTCTTACTGCTGAACATCTGGGAAAAACAGATGCATGTCTGGACTTTGTTCCCCAACAGCTAAGATAGTTCCAATAGGTAGATGTCAAAGCCCAGGTTTTAGAAAGAGAACTGAACAATAGAAAATAATTGAAATATGTTTTGTTATTAAAAAAAACCAATCACTTAAAGCAGAACAATACACTTTATAGCTGGAGAACTGAAGTTCTTACCAAATATAGTATTTTAAGATGTTCATAAAATCTGACCTTAATGAGTTTTGAAATCCTCATTAAGATAGAATCATAGAATTATTTAGGTTGGAAAACACCTTTAAGACAGCTCTTTTCCTGTCTTTCTATTTGTGTTCTGACTTGGATGTAGTAATGTACATGTTCTGCTCACAAATACGCAAAGGGAAAACTGTGACCATGTCAGAGTGCCAATCAATTTTGTCTGTGCTTACTGAGGTCTCAAACATTTCAGTTTAGGCACATTTCTGAACACAGAATCCTTCTTTCCAGTGTCTTGGGGAACAGTTTTACTGCATCTCCACAAACTGAGATGGTAAAAATCTGATACAAAAATCAAGCACAGTCTTTGCCTGTTTCAGTGCATATGGAACTACATAGCATTTTTAGTATTCTAAAGACAAGACCATAAAACTCAGTGACTCTGAGGCAGTGGGTGATGGATCATTACAACCAAAAGATGCTTGTAGAATGAATATAAAACTTCTGATGGTTTTTTGTGAGGTTGGAAAGAATGAGAAGTCTTTTTGAGTGGTGTACCAGAAAAGTTGCTATACTAGATGTGTGATGATCTACACCTCCATGTTAACTTCCTAAAGATCTACAGATACTGATGATATATTATTGCTTCCTTTGCAAATTTATTCTTTTTCCATTTCCCAGCTTCCAACAATATTCTTCGTCTATGCAGTTGCCTTAGTGCTTCCAATTTTTGTACACCTTCGAATATTTAAATTTCGTTCTAGTGCAGATATAAATGAATTTGTGAAATATTGTAACTAATCCGAAAATCTGATTTTCTTTTCCTGATTAAAGGTCTGTTTTTATGCTTCTTGTTCTAAATTGCTTTCAACTTGCATCCAAAAATCCCATCAATCTTAGTATAGATTCAGAGAAAATAAGTCTGCTGAAAAATTAATAACTGTATTTTTTGGTTGAGAGTGTCTTAATTTTTATTGATAAAATATCAATGTCTGTAAACAAAGATAAGCTACCTATGAACACCTGCATGAAGCTAGTTAGTCTTGAACCAAAGACAAGGATTGGGATAAACACCTGGTTGTTTCTTTTAGGTGTAGCCTGAAAAGTTTAATATTCTTATGTCATATAGAAATCTCTTAACAGTAAAGGGAACATGTTCAAATACTTGGGAGCCACGTCTACAGCTGGAAAACTTTCAGACATTTTTACCAATGGTGCCTGACCCCGGAGAAGATAGCAATAAAAATGATCCCTGAAGGTTTCATCTACTCGTGCACATTGCCAGGAAGTGTTCCTCAGCATCAGAACTGTGCTCTGTGCTAGTGGATTTTTGGAAAACTTCTTGTCATAGTTTTGCTTCCATCAGCTGGAGTTCTCCTAACAGTTCATGAGTGGTTTAAGAGTTAGGAGTTAGCAATGAAGAGTTCAGATGTGGCCATCCTGTTACAGTACAGTACAGTACAGGCCATCCTGTGACAGTACCATGGAATAGACTGTTGAGAGTAGCACCAAAGAACACATTCAATCTTGTGTTAGCCCTCTTAGACCAGCCACACACTGGCTGAATCTCAGTAACAGCAAGTTTTCCTGAAGGGCAATTTAGGGAAATTTACTGTGCCTACAGTTCTAGAGCTCAGGCTGGCAAAGCACCAAAGGCCATGGTCTGAGTCATGGCAAGGTATCCACCAACCTCACTTTCACTGACTTGCTACCTGACCTTGCCTATAGCCTTCAGAGCTTACAGATGAGCACATCTTGCTTCAGATGAGCACACTGCTGAGATAGTTTAGATTCACTTTCCTAAAGGTGAAAGTTCTTGGTTACCCACAGAACACTCACAGCTTAGGAAATTGTCAGCATTTCATATACAGAACCTTGCTAACATCACTTAAACTGGAATAGCTGCTTCTAGAGTAATAAAGCCTGATTTAGTTTCCATGGCTGATTCACTGGCAGGCATCTTGATGGAAAACTATAAGTTATGCTACCTAAAATGATGATTTTATTAAATTCAGTTGGAAACTCAGCAGTTGGTGCAGAAGTTAATGTATTATGATAAGGGACAGCCCCTGATCCTTGCTTGTGTTCACCCTTAGTCTGATTAGAAATCTGTTCCACTGCTGGTCTTTTAAGTTGAGATTTAGCACTAAATGAAAGTTCATAGCTTCATTTCTGGCACAGTAACAGATGAGATCCTGTGGGAGAGAAGAGAGAACATTTATCTCTCTTCTCCTATACTCACAAAGCTGATAGGTACTCCCACAGTACTTGGGAGGTGGCTGAGTTACCCTCTGCCATCAGAAGCTTTGCACTGCAGAGGTGAAAGAAATTAGAAGTTCTGACTTTCAAAATATGCAGTTAGAAATGTGTGGGCACAGAATTCAGAGAAGAAGAAAGAAGGCAATGGTCAGCTGTTAGCTGCTTAAAGCCAAGAAGTCCTTGCTGTTCTGTTGGGATTCTACTGGAAAGGCAGCACTGGAGGATAAGAAAAGTGCGAAATGGAAAGGAAAAAGGACAAAAATTTCACTGTGTAGGAGTCAGAGAACAAGCAAGCTTGCCAGAGAGGATAAAATAGGGAGATGACAGGGAATGGTGACTAATGGAATAACTAGAAATGGCAATTGCATGAATGACCCATATGGTAGAGACCAGCAATGACATGCCGAGCATTCTCAGGAGCAGCTGTCAGTAGCACCCAGGAGAAAATGAAGCTAAACGAACTGTTAACTTCAGGCTAGTGACAAGTGCTCAGACTTCAGACCGCCTGGAACTTCTCTGGCAAAGGACACCAATTGGCTCCCAGGCTGCTGCTGAGGAGGCCAAGGACTGAATGCTCCTTTCCCTCTTGGGGTGGTCTTTGCTGGTCTGAGGCAGCTGCGTGTGTGGCAGAGACCCTCTCTCTGCCATGGCTTGTCTTGTACCTATTCTGCAGACAGAAGGCCTCTGTCTGCAGACTTGTTAAACTGGCATCTTCTATCAGCAGTAGAGTCATTAAAAGAAACGTAGGAAGGGAGAGTTTATTTTGCCGATGCTCTTTATTTTAATCATACAAAGAAAATGACAATTTTTATATAGAAGCCATTAGGGATGCAGGAGGCATCGGTTCCTAGCTCTGGGGCTCTTTCTTTTAAACAGACTGTGGCAATGCAAATACAGACCGTCATGATATTTATATCTTTAATTCTTGCATTCACCACATTACTAACACACTGATGGGTCCCTTGTTCTTCATTTGTCTATTTCCTTAAACTCTCTGCCCCCTTTTTTATTATTATTATTTTTTCTGTCATGTGTGCAGTTCTTGAAGGTCAATCAGACGTCACGGATAGAGCCATTCTGTTCATGGGCTCGCAAGCAACTTGTTTATGAATGAAGAAGGCTTTGTGAACTTCCAGAGACATGCTGAGCTTTTTTATAAAACTACCAGTGGGACAAGGAGCTTGGGAAAGTAAGGCCTCTTATGGATACAGAAAACGGAGGCGCTCTGCCAAAAAACGTAGGCCGACATTCCAGTTTGTCAGAATCTTGTCCAAGTAACAAGTTTCTAGAAAACAGATCAGGTGTCTGCATATCCAGGGTTCAGGCTGACCATATGTGAGCGCAGGGCAGTATGTATGCTAGGACACTTCCACAGCAAATGCTGAAAATGTGACCATAAAGATACCATGAACAGGTCAGGAATACCAGAGCTCCATGGAATAGAAAACAGAAGGATAAACACACCTTAAAGAAAAAAACCTAACACTTGGGAGTGTCTACTACTTTTTTAAAACCAAAGCATGCAACTGATTCTTTGCTATTTTTGGCATCAGAACAATTAGAAATGATTGGTTTTAATATCTTGGATTCTATTTGAATCTCCGATTCTGTGGCTTCTTACATGTATAGCACTCCTACTGCATGTAGCTGGGGAAAGAGGAGAGGAACTAGCAGACTCTTTTACCTGGCTTAAGTTTGCTTTTCTTTAATTTAAAATTTAGATGCCAACACAGTTGAAGCCAGCTGCATCCTGTTTACTGGAATTTTCACTGTTGTGCTCATTCCAGTTCCTTCAGGGAAATACTGATTCCTTCCTGAAAGAAGTTCTAGGAGCATACAGCAAAGAAAGACAGAGGTGGGCAAGCAGAGGTCTGAACTGAGCCTCAGAATCCTTCCATGACAGTTGGCTCTGCAGCCCTTGGAGACTACATGTAGTCTTCCAAATGTCTTTGGCAATTTTTTTAAACAACTGTAATAAGGACAAAACCTGAACAAAACAAGCCAGTAGTGCCCAAAGCTCTATCCACCAAACAGATAGAGTAGTTTGAGAATGCTTACTGACATGAAAGAAACAGTGATTTGTGGAAAATTTGGTTACTGGTACTTCTTGCTTGTTTATCACTCCAAGAGTCAGATTTGCTCTGGCTTCCCTTTCCTATATCATGATCATCATCATCATCATCATTATCACACCATCATCACTTTTCTCCTCATTGTCCTAATTTCCTTGCCCACATGTCCTTGTCTCTTGGGGTATTTCTAGTTCCATGTATGATTTTCTCTTTTTATTTGAGTCAGGCTATTTTCATATGTGGATGTGGTAGTTTAGAGACATGGTTTAGAGTTGGAATTGGCAGATTTAGGTTTATGATTGGACTTGCTGATCTTTAAGGTCTTTTTCAACCAAAATGATCCTATAGTTTTATAAGTCTATGATTCTATGTCCCATGACATCTGGGCACAATTAAGCCCTGTAGATAAAAGGGGAATGTTTCCCTTAATCTCGGATTTGATGTTTTTGCCAGTAGAATAAACCAGCAATTTTGGCCAGCTCCTGAATCCCTCATTTGAAATACACTCACCACAGTTCTACCTCATTATTGTGTGTAGGCAAACCTTTATTTTTGCCTCCAATGACTTTGGGTTTGGCCAACTTTTGATTGGTTTAGGGAGAAAGATAAGGTTTATCTCTGACATGAGAAACTCAGTGTATTTCAAATTTATTTTCAGCAGAACTTTCTGAAAAAAGAGTCGTAAGAATATATTTAACATGCACAAGCAATCTCTCTCACTAATTTCGTTGTTGGAAACCTCAAATCTTTTGCAGCACAATGTGTAAAATAAAATAATAATTCTCTGGCAGACATTTAACATGCGAAATTTGTTTTCTAATAGCTAATTTTAGCAAAGTCCTGTAAGCACCCAAAAAAAATGTTAGGTATTGATATGCTGTATAATGGTTGTAAGACATTTGGTACTGGTCACCTTGTACAGCTTCAAGTTAAAAAAAACTGCTTTGAATTATTGTCTTTGTTTTGATATTTCAGAATATTTTAGAAGTGCAAATTAAATCTCCCATGCTCTGAGCTATACTCAGAGCAGGTGTAGTTTTTCCTCTAGGTATCTATCCTGTCCTGTGTCCAAAATATGAAGTTCATTTCAAGATGAGCTATTTCCTCATCTGGGATTGCAGGCCTTGCCAAAGCTGGAGATAAAAAAAGCACCAATCAAAGTGAGAGAAAAGTTTAAAGGGACTGAAGCATACCTGAGCTGTACTTTTAGAAGATCGATAGCTGTTTTTTGAGAGGAGACAACCATACAACTGAGTAACTGAATTGGGAAGGAAGTTGTCTTCTGTAGAGAGATTAGGGTGGAAGAAAGAATAGGGACAATTATATGTTTCTTGTCTTGAATGGAATCCTCAGAATTAACAAACCTAAAATATTCTTGGAGAGATGATTAACACTGGAGGCCATTGAGTGCTACTTTCAAGATGGAAGAAAGTCACTTGGAAATCAGCTCAGAAGATCAAATCTCCATGTGAATTACTGCATGTATTTTGACTGACTAAGGAAGACTGAAGCCAAATTAGAGACCCCTGCAAACTTACCTTAGAGGGCTGGGGAACAAAATCCTTATCTATACAGTTACTATACCATGTGTAAACATTCATCTGCTTTCCATAAATGAAACCTTATTGCTACCCATTTAGCAACTCCAGTTGGCCTTAAGGTGAGACCTGAATTGTGGAATGACAATTTTGTATTTTTTGCCTTATCTGATACCAAAGTTTCTCTTGCTGCAAAGGTCCAGCCTCATGACTCTGATGCTAAGAATTCCCTCTGCACTGAAACTTCCCATATATGGATTTAATAAAGAAAGAGGATTTTTGTTTATGCCAAAGTCTGTTCTGCTGTTTGGAAGCCATTAGAAAACGTTACGGTCACTAATTCATTCAATATTTTTTGACAAAATATTGGCATGGTTGAGAACTTGCTGTTTTTCATAGACAAAGTCAGTACCACAGTTTGTTTTCATTCATTACAAAGGCTTTGCAGCACATGTGATAAAACCCCTTTTTCCTCTGCTTATCTCCTATGAGCTTAAAGTACAGATGGCAGAGTTTTCTTAGGCACGTGCTTAGATTCAGAAGGGGCAGGCTCTAATAATCCTAATAATCATACAAGCTTCTCCTTCCTTCCATTTCTGTCAGTTCCCACTCAATCCTGGCTTTAAAACTCCTTGACTGCTGAGCTGCCCAATGCACTGCAATTGTCTCCCTGCCTCGTAAGGGGCAGAAGAATGTTCAGCCCATCTTGCTGTAGCCAGAGCAAGAAGTTCTCCTGCCAGCTATAATGCAACTAAAAGCCTTCATATTGAAGCTAGGAGACCTGAGCTTTCCCTAGCTACTGACACAAGGTCCCTGGAAGTTTTAGGGCCACCCACCTAGAGCAGCTGATTACTGTAGGGTGAGCATGGCAGGGACGCAGTGAGCCTCTACAAAAGCCTGTATTGTACTAGCCACAATAAACACCTCTGCCTGTGGTTAAGATACAGGTCACCAAGCACTCGCTCAATACTCTTTGCTGTAGATTTGAGAATAGTGGTCTAGACCTGAAGGCTGTGGGTCAGAGTCAAGCAGGACACTTAAGTGATGCCATCTACAGAAAATGGCAGATGTCATGCAGAATGTTATTTCTGGTGCTGAGAGGAAGATGTGCCCTGATGGGACTTTGCAGAAGGCAAAAGAGAAAAAACATGAAAGGTTTCCTAAGCTAAATATTTCCCAATTCCAACTCGGAAACAGGTATTCTTTAAGTCCACAAATAGCTTCCACATTTGAGAAATACCAAGTTTCTGTCAGAATGGTCCCACTCAATTTATGTTGCCCAGCTCACAAAACAGACTCATCTTGGTGCCCCAGTCCTGTTATTTCCCTTCTTGTTCATTGCTTTGCTGAAAGTACTTCTCCTCATCACTCTTTTCCTGCCTGATGCTCCTAGAATTCTATCTGTCTTTAGTTATTTGTTCAGAGCTTTTCTTCTTTACCATTTATCAATCTCCTAGGTGTTTTTTGCACTTTCTTTTGGTACTAGACTGGTAAGGAGCTTGCAGAAAGCTTTTTGGAAAGCATGTCCTATTTTTTCTGATTATCTCTTGTCCACAGAGATTCATGCTTTATTTGCAAGTGTTGGTAATTAAAATATACTGTTGGAAATAATTATTCATAAAAGGCAGGAGTTTTATATATATATGAAGGGGCTGGACTGTACTATAGTGTTATGCTAGCTTCAGGCAAGACTTTGACCTGGTTTTCCACATAAACTATATAGTAGTTCTTATTCCAGTTCTGGTCTGAAGTGACCCACTGACTGTAAATTTACTGAGGCCTTGAACACAAACTGACACGATTCATTTTTGTTCATGATTCATTTTTATTCTGACAGACAATTCACACAAACCAGAAAAGGAACTTCTGCAAACTCAAACTGAGCTACCAAAAACCAGCTTGGTGTAGCTGTAAGATTTCAGACTTGTAAACTTCAAGAGGCAATGAGCAAGGAAAGGCCTGGCAAAAGTTTAGGGAAGAAATTAGTGAAAATATATTGGACACTTCTTTGAAAGCAGGGATCAAGAGTCAACACAGTAAAAATTACATAGCAGATGATTGATCTGAAGAACTCATTGGCACAGATGTTGTGGAGACTGAAAGTTTACTAGGTTTTCAGAAACAGTTAGATGAATGTGAACATCCAGGGCAAATTATGAAGAATATGAAATTCTTGTGCTTTGTAGAATAAGCCAACTGTAATAGTAAGTTCTCTTCAATTTACAACTGCCTTTTGCTGTCACAGAAAAGCTGGTTACTTTCTGCTCTGATCAGTCCTTTCCTGCATTCTTTCTTTTTGGCACACAGTACTTCAAGCACGACCAGAAGTACTGTGATTTCCGTGGAGCCCCAGATGAGACTTTAAGACAACTGTGACTTCTTGAGAAATGAAGCTATATAATCTTATCTGAAGAGTCCCATGTCAATACCATAATTTATATTATATATAACATTTTTTTTCCCACCACTGGGAAATGTTCCAGTATTTTTTATACCAAACCAATTTTCCACAGATCTCCACCATACAAGTAATTGTTATTTTTACATAGTGTCAATTCAAAAAACAGTTAATTTTGCTCTTACAAACAAACAAACAAACAAAAAAACCCAAAAAACCAACAAGAACAAAAAATGTATTTGTATATATATGTGGTAAAATTCCAGAATAGCACTTTTATTACAGTGGGAGAATTAATCAAATGGATCATGCCATCCAGCATTTTTGAGCCCTCTACTTTTACATGATTTGCATGAATTAAAAAGAACCTTTTCTTTGGGTGCCTAATCACATCTACAAATTGCCATTGTGATCAGTCTAGAAGAAATTGGAGGCCTGTGGGGTAGCAGAATGAAAGCCAGGACTTATTTCTCAAAGTTTTTACCTGTGCAAGTCTTCTGACATGGCATCCATATTGTGCTTCTTGGATGCAACAGTGACATAAATTGTCCCTTCCTCTGTGAAAAGGTGTGATTGAGCAGCTGCTGCTACAGGAGCACTGTGAGCTAGCAATGCCCTGTTGAGCTACAAATAATATACTTAAAAATAAAAATTCACAAAATTCTTAACAAAAGTCATTTGGAAATGAAGAGATTAGTTTCCACATTGAGACTTCAGTGAAAGTATACTCAGTCTGTTCGAATGGAATATAAAGATCTCTTGCTTTTTTATTCCATATTTCCATCTCTGTATGAGTCAGAGGCCACATTTTCCCAGGTGGAAATGGTTTTTCCATACCAGCACCATATTACTGAGGCACAGGTGGTCTAGAAGCACAGATAGTACTGCTGACTTGGCTACAGAAATAACTCTGTGATACTGATGGCACAATTTATAGACTATGTTAAAGTTTACAGGAGACAATACCAATCATGTCTTACTGGAGATCTGAATCAGAAAAAAGGATTTGCACACAATTCCTGAGAAGTTCTCAAAAGTAGAGGTATTATTTCTGTAGCAGTAATATTCTTTAGGTTTAGTGAGATTTTAACATGTAGGATAAGGCATGTGGATAAAACAATCCCAAAGTCTTGGAAGTAACCATTTTCTAGATCTGAAGAATATATTGGATTAGTAGTTCCTATTAAACTCAGGCAGTCACAACTGCTATTGAGTTGCCATTAAGTTAATGGGAGCTTTGCTTTGTTTGAAAGATCTTATCTTGATCTCAGAGACTGACCTATGAAAAGCTCTGGGCTTGGTCCTACTCTTTGGATGTCCATTAAATAAAATAATTTTCATCTATAACATGTTGGAACTGTACAGCCTCAGAGCTCTGTTACTACATTTTGCTTGCTTTGCTGTTACATTTTTGTTCTTAAATTCCTAAATCTTTAAGTCCTTAAATCAAGAATTGCTCCAGTCATTTGGATAATATATGACAAAAACTGTCAGGATTCAGAAGGCTATTGGCAGAAACGGATGAAGGAAACATCAAGAAATCATTCTTAATTTTCCAACACCCAAAATCAGAGTTGGATGAAAAGTTCCCTTCTTATTGCCATAAGTAGTTTCTGTAATTGGCAAAATTGCCTGTTATTGTTTGAATGTGTTTGGCTCTCCTGTGGTAGGTTTTATGTGTTTGAGAATTGACTGGAAAGAAAAGCAGTGGTTTCCCAAGTCACTGTTCCATTCACACAGACTGGGCTGGAGGTATGAGATTAACAGGGTCTGACATGAATGGAGCTCCTTCTCTCTCAGGCCTGTTGGAAAACAAAACACACACTGGCATACATTTGAGGAACTGTGAGTTGACTTTGGAGAGCACTGGTATTTTTACACGATAACAGTCTATTGGATTCCCTCATAAGTCTTTCAGTTCTTCATTACATAAGGACTTTTCCTGAACTGCAGGGCAGAGAGCAGCATGTATGTAATCGCTGTTTCACACTAATGCATCACATGTGCTTTGGATTTCAAACATCAATATTTGTAGGAACATACAGTAGGGCTCTTTCTATGAGCAGGGACTGGATTCTCACACTTACCACCCTTCATGGACTCTTCATAATTCACTGAGCATGGGCTTTGCTTTTTCTTTATTTAAGTTTTCTACTTAAAAGTACCCCTTTATATTTAAGTACCACAGAACCCTTCAGTAATAATCCCAACATGACATTTACAAGAAGAGGCTTTCTTATACCTGGAAATTTTTGTACAGCCTTTACTTCTCTCCTAAGATAATTGTTTGAATTGATCATACCAGACAGGTTTTCAGCAGATGGGAACCTGCATCAATTTCAATACTAACATTGATTTACACCAGCCAAAGGGCTAGTCTAATTTGATTCTTGTTATACCTTAGACAGAGAAATGTCTAGCAATATTTTTAGAAATGTCCCTTTATTATCAGGCTGACTTGTTTGGAATAGTTCTTGTTGACTGATTCTGTAATATTACAGATGGAAGTAATAACCAACCAATGTCTCACAGATTATAGGAGACCAAGGCACAGAAAGAATTCACAGGTCTTGATTGAATCCATAATTTAATGTTAAGTGTGAAGGCTCCTGGTACCTGGCGGGCCAATGTACATGTTTTAGAATGGGAATCAAAACAACCAGTACTAGGAGCTGGAAGCCACACAGTGTAACCAACTGGAAGTGTTAAGCACAGAGCTCCCTCTGAAACAGAGGCTTGTCTCCTAGACAGCACCCAGGTTCTTCTGTCCATCCATCCATCCATCCATCCATCCATCCATCCATCCATCCATCCATCCATCCATCCATCCATGCCATGAATCAGCTCCTGAATATAGGCAGACATACATGTGTAAGCCTTTTTGCAGAGAACTGAGCAGGGCTTATTGTCCTGCAAGCAAAGCAGGACACACCACTTACATGAGAACAGAGTAGCTGGCAATTTCCCCCAGAAAGAAGGAGAGCTGAATTCGGTGCCTTCCCACAATGTGCTGAAGCCTAAGGGAGTTCAGCACATCAGTTGATAATAAGGCTACATACTACTGTGAGGGAACTCACTTTTGACCCCTGAAGAAACTTTCCAATTGCATTCAGACTTCACCAAACATCTAAATGTGATCAATTAGCTATAAAAAGACTACATTCTTCCTTTAGTAACACCATGGCAAAACTAATCATATTACTACAATTGCACAACAGATGTTGGCCTTTTATGTCTCAATTATTTCACCTGCTTGGGTTGCAGGCTCCAAAGATGTCAACAGAAGAAAGTGTCCTGTTTCTAAATATGCTGCTTGCATTTATCCACAATTAATCTGTAAGGAAATAATAAAAACCTAGAAAGTAGCACTGTGAGAGAGAATTGCACTCATTTTCTTTTGCGTGCTCACAATGAAATGCTTCTGAGTGCTCATAACAGCAGACGGCTTCTGTTTGCTGCCTTTCGCCTGCTGAGTTAAACAGAAAGAAAAATGTTAATGGTCAGAGCTTGTCAGCAGTACATTGCCATTCACGTTTAGTCACACTTCACTATTGTTTTGTGTAGTTGTTAGGTTACAGATATTTTTAGGGTCAAAAGGGGAGTGGATTCATCCCTCTGGAAACTTCAGTAAAGTTTCAACTCATGTAAGTCCTGCAATACCCATAAAAATCAGTTCACTGACTTCTCAAAAGTTGAATCAACAGAAAATGTGAGACATGCTTTTAACTTCTGAATAATCTGCATGTAATGCTTTCTACCTCTTTGATAAATCTATGCTTCCACTATAGCATAAGAATATGTTTTTACTTTGCCAACATTTTCATCAAGAGATCTCAAATTGCTGTAGCTCAGATGCTGACTAATGTGGAGGAAAAGATTACAAATGGACAAACACAAATGAGCAGACAAAGCTCAGTCACAGGGTTAAATATATCTGAGATAAATTCCATTCCTTCAGTGACTATGGATGATTCACTTGGTTTTCCTGTGCCTGGATGTAAAATTAAGTGAATACAGGTTTCCTCTGTGCATCTTGTATATTTTTACTGCAGGAACTTGGAAGCAGAAGCAACCACTTGCTATGTCTTCGTAAGATAAGTTGGTAGAACTGGGTGCATTTTCTGATTTTTATTTGGAGGATATAGTGATGATTCAGAATTAAGTGAATGCCATTCTGTAAGTCTAACTGACAATCTTACACTCTTTGTGTGAGGGCAAAATTTGTTTTCTTCTATAAATCTAGTTTCTACTGGCATCTTTACAGAAGAACTTACCTTCTTACTTTGTTGAGTTTCAAATGTGGCATGGATGGGCTGGCTAAAGGCAGTTGAGAATTTTACAGAATCTGAAGTTATTTGAACCAGCTGTTTCAAAGTTGCAATATTTGGTGAGGGAGAGAAAAGGGGATTTTATTACATTTCTTCAGTGGATTTTTTTCCCTGCCCACTTTGCCCTGGCCTATCAATCAGTCAGACTGAGTTAAGATGTTAGAGTTCTATGTAAAATCTAGTGAAGTCTGCTACATGGCCCCTAAAAGTCTGTTGAACCAAATAGAGTCCTCAGGCTGTTGGAAAGCATATTTGGAAAGTGATTTAACTATGAATTTTGGAATGGCCAGTCTCCAGCATATTCCTGGGGAAAGCAACCTATTCTGATGTTTTGTTGCAGTTCAATAAGCAGCTGTTTCAGCCATAGAGATTACAGAGCACAGTTAGGGATAGAGCAGAGAGTATACAGTGGCAGGGATGCGGGGGATGACCTCTCTAAGGCACACAGAGGTTCAGTAAGCAAAAGGGATCTTTACTTGAATTTACTTTCCATTCATTACTGGGAGAATATATATAGTGTTGTCAAATCCCCAAATCAGAAATCAAACTGCACAAAATCATAAAATTTTCTTTGCACCACAACCAAAAGAACTACAGTGCTTTTGAGCACAAGTTTGGCATTTATTTTCTTTGCATCTTGGTCATCTGAAAATAATGGGTTTTCTCCTGCAAGTCACAAAAGCCCCTCAGATTTTTAAGTCCTGTGTTAAATATACTTTTGCTGTTCTTGTTTTAAGGCCCAGTATGAAATGTGGTAATTGATGGCATTCATCTGAAATAGCAGTCTGCTTGTGAAGGCACCTTATGATATTAGCACAGCCACTTTGAAACAAAAAAGGCTTTTAGGGGTTAAATTGCTCCTAAGGTAGGCAGGTATAGAACTGAGGAAGTTACCCAGGTTTTTCTTGCCATAATTGGGAGAGGTGAGTTTTGCATGGTGTAAGAGCTTAGCTCCAGTGTGGGTTCTTTTATAAGGTAAGAAAGAGAGATAGGATGGAATTTTAGATCCAAATATTTCTGTGCCTAAATGTGGTATGAATGCAAATCCTAAAAAGATGCTGTTTACATAAGCCTTTGCTCTACAGTGGCTTGTGTTAAGGGAATGATAAAATGTAGCTTTTCCTGTCTCAGAGTAATCAGTGCCTTAAATCACATTTTTCCTGTATATCTGAATCAAAAGTATTTCAATATATGAGAAATAACTTCAGTATAAGCAACAGTTGTTTGCTATTGAATCCGTCTTTCAACTTCATAAAGACATTAAGTTGTAGGGGGTAAGATATCCTAATTAATTGTCTGGTTTTGAAATTTACCCATCAAATGTGGAATCAATGAGCTGGTACTTCATTGAGCTGCATTAATCTTAACTATAAGCTTAACAAAAGCCCATTTAATAAAGAGTGTGTGAGAACAGAAGCAGGGTGCCTCCATCTCCAGACAACTGTGTACAAAGCCTCTGCACAGCACTGCACAGGGTATAGTGAGCTGCTTGGCACTGCTGCAGGTTTACCCTGGCCATCACACTCCCTGGCCTCTATTCTGCACCTCCTGCCCATAAGCCATTTCATAAGCCTCATGAAAAGGGCTTAAGTTTTCCTGTCAGCCTAGGGGTGAGTGAGCCATTGTGGGAATGATCAGATTCCTCTCCACTCTTTCTGGGGGAGATGTGGGCCCAGTGATTAAGTGCAGGGTGACTTACACAAAAACAGTGCATTTGATTTTTAGAAAGAAACATAGAAAGGACATTTTTCTTGAGAAAACCTTTGACTGGAAAGAGTTGTTTTAAACTTTCTGTTTGAATCTCTGCTTTCTGCCCAAATATAGTCACAGGAATGGCAAGTAGGATAAGGGAAGCTTATTGCTTCTGTTTTTCTGTATTACTACCTAATGAATTCACCAAAACACCTGGGGCTGATTGGCAAATAAGAATTCCATTTTTTAAAATAGATATTTCAAATTTGTTTTTTGCTATGCAAATGAAACATTCCAAAATAATCTATAAGAAAATGCACCAAGGGCTTGGTACACCCAAGTTCGCATCACTGATATGAGCAGACACTTCACTGTCATTTTCCTTTATGCATTGACTGCCCCGTTACAGACCTCTGCCTGTGCTAAAGGCTGCTTTTGCAGTTTGATCAGAAATTCCATCCTGGACCTGAACTTCCTGCTTGCTGTTTCACCTCAACCACTGCACTGTGTGAGGGTAAATCAGTAAAACACAACACTTTTATCTGGATAAGAAAGTAAATGTATAGACGAACTCAAAGTATGACTAGTTCTTGTACTGATTTGTTTAGTACTATTGTATCTCTTTTTCCACTCCTTTACAGTTTGAAAAGAATGATTGGAAATCTTAAGCACCTCCCTTAGATCAAAAGGCTTTAAGAAGCTCAAAATATTAATCTTATTGAACTTAAAACAAAACACCTACAAGAGGGAGAGATTTGTTTTTAATCTGTTGATAAAAAAGATTGCAACAGTTTCAGGAACAGAATGTAATTCCCTAATGCAATAATTGGCCAAAAGTATGCTGGATTCTCTGTCACTGACAAGTATTTGAAAAGACACCTATCATAACTTTGAAGTAACACTATAGATTAATGGTGTACTGTAAGGTTGTTGCAGGAATAACTGTATTGTCTTGTATAAATTATCATGGTGGTCCCATATGATTTTAAAGTTTTCCTATCTTTGAACCAAACTATGCTTCACATAATGCAAGATTATATATCCTGCAGGACTCTTTCTCCATATTTACCACATATCCCGGAACTTCCCTTAGAACTGCTGTCCGTGAGATTAATTATTTGAGGTTATTCCTGCCTGACATTTTTTTCCTGACAATTATACCTGCACTGGGGGTATCATGTGAGATTGCATAAGGTGCCTTGCTGCAGTTCTGGGTGCAGGTGATCACAGATCTACTGCTGTTTTGGATGTCATTGGCCTTGAAGCACTTAATAAACAGAAAGCTTAAAGACAGACTTTTGTCCACTATTAATATAACAGGACACTTGATAAATATGGAGCCCCAGGCAAAATTTGTAATTTAATGGCTCAAAAATTCAGGTGTGCTATGAAGAGGGTTTGGTATTCATTTCCTTAGGGGTCTTGCCTCTCTTTCTTTGTTGTATTTTTATGTGCTCACTGGAATCTCTGATGTTTGAATGAGGTGGGTTTACTGAGCACCTGGAAACTGGTTTATGTTTTCTGATGCCTTGTATCCTTGTTAATTGACAGTCCATGGCCCTCAGTCCTTCTGGTACCATGTAGCTCTGCCAAGCCACATTAGCTCACACTCACATCTCCTGGCCTGTGACTCCCCTGGGGCACAGAGCGACCTGTTCAGCTCCCAGCACTGACAGATGAAGGTAAACATTTTGGGATAAGCAAGTCTAATACTTCTTATTTGCACACCTAGGAAAAAATCAAAGTCAGCCATTCATCTCCCCTGTTTGATAAACACAGAAGCTGACCAGGCTGCACTGCATGTGGTTCCCCTGGGGATTGTTTTCATAAGACTTCATGTGAGGATTTTTGTTGCTGTTTTTGAAAACATTTTGAGGTTAGATTGCAAATGTGATGTCCTCATTTACAGCCTTTCCTGAACCATAAATCAAGGCATATGTAATTAAATGAAACAGATAGTCAAAACCTTGACTAAGCTGTTTATTGAGCCTGGAAGGGAAAGAGATGCTGTGGTTTTACGAAAATCAAATATAAAGATCCACTTATAAAATGTAGCTGTCAGGATTCAGGTACAGTGGCAGTGACACATGATAGCAGGTAGCAATGTATACTGTCTCCTGAAGAAACCCATTTGCTAAGGCAAAAAACTGGACTGGAGGACACTTTGCAGTAAGAAATGAGAGCTGTTCAACTCAATTTACTTAGTCCTGTGAATTTATTTTTGTGGGGGAGAGGTGTTTCCATGACACAAAGCCAAAATTTGTCTTGCCTACCCCTACCTCCACCATTTTTTCTAATATTAATTATATAAGGTGGATATTTTTTTAGAATCAAAAGATGTACCTAATCTTCTAAGCTTCTTTAAAATTTGCTTTTATGAAATAAAATTATCTTTCAATAAGTGTGTTGTTTCTAGCTGAAAAAAGTTTGCATGGGAGGAGAATAAAAATGTCAATGTTCTTGCTGTAAAATTTTTGAAAAGATGTTTGTGAAATGTTTTCACCATACATTTATGTACATACTTAGATATATGTATAGATGTGTGTTGTATTTATTATACAATTATTGATGCAAGTAAATAGGGCTTCCTGAGCTCATTCTTCCTTGAAGTACTTTTTAAATTTAACCAATACAGCTTCATCTAGTCTACATTGTGTTCTTTGCAGAGTCTTACTGTCCTATTTTGCAAATATACCATGAGCAAATTTCTTAAAATCATGGCAGTGCATCCCAGGATGGGCATCTTTCTCTTTCCTTGCTCTGCTTCTATTCTTGGACCATGCACACCTCATTACTGTTTGTTGGAATCTGCATGTAAGCATTAGCATTAAGTCACTACCCTATTCTTCACCAGTGTCTTCTACTTGCTGCTTCTTACCTGGCAAATGAAAAGGCCATTCATAGCAGCTGATGCATTCTGGATTGCCCCTGCTGTGGACATTTCCCTGTCTCTTGGCTATCTGTGCTTGTCAGCTGCTAACATTTGAAAAGTCAAGGTAACACTGGTGCTCTCTTCTGCATCTGAGGAAATCCACTGAGGAAATCAGCGGCTAGTGCCACTGAGCCCCTCTTTTCTAAAGCTCTAGCCTCTCTGTAGCTATGGATCTTCAGATCTCTTTAAGGTTGTAGAGAAGTTTTGAGCAGCTGCAACTTTTACTAAGGTGACCAATCCAAAATCCTATATGGATATGAGGTTGTTTAATAGGTTAGTGGGTTCAGTTGCAAGAATTTCCGCATGCAGAACAGAATCTGAAGTGGTACCACCTCTCAAAGTAATGCACCTGATCTCTCAAGACCAGCTTTTCCAGAAAGCACTGCAGAGATGTAATTGATTCTGGGGATAGAAAGATGGGAAGCACGCACACATCGATTCCTCTTTCAAAGAGATGGCAGTAACAAAAGCCAACTCTTACTCAGTGTCTCTGGGAATGCCAGCAATCAACAGCTGCTACTATCAGTGAACTCAAGGTATGTTTGGAGAGCTTATATTTTATCATCAGGTCCTTCCACAACAGTGATGTGTAACTGGAGGATGATGAATGGAAGTTGTCATGATAAAGACTCTAGGGGAGGGTGTGGGGCAGCTGGTGACTTAGCTTGGAAGTGGTAAGTGAGTTGGAATGACAAACTGTTCATGAAATTTTCCACTAGTGTTCATGCGATTTCAATCTGATTTTTAAATTTTCAATGGATTATAAAAGATATCTTTAAAAAGAGAAAATGCTTAAACCCTTTTCTTAATAATCAATAGGATTTTATAAACTTTATCTGATTACTAATGAAAGTTACCAGTTCTCACTCTTCAGAATTCCAGAATGAAAATCTTGTAAGAACCATACAGTTAAAATCTCACACACAAAATTTGTCTAGTTAGTAGCAAACAGAATTATGCACGAGTTAAAACTTGGGGAAGAGGTATTTTCTAAGTACTGATTAAAGATGACATATTGTCAGAATTTTTTTTTTTTCCTAAAACTGAATGCAGTAAAAAGTTCCCTGTAAGTTGGAAATTTTGCAGTGATTCCACCCTACTTATTTTTTGGTCTGTAATTAAGTAGGATCTAGTAGGCTACACGCTGCCTGACAGAATACACCATTATTATACAGAATACAGCTATTTGGTTTGATTAAAGCTTTGTTATTAAGTTTAATTTCTTAGAGATTCAGGCTCAGGTATGAGATAATGAGATTAGCAGAACCTGTGGGTCTTTATGGGAATTATACAGGCAAACTTTTTCTTAGAAATGGAGGAAGGTAAATTTCATTCCCCTAGTGAGGCAATTTTAAACAGGAAGAAAATTGCATATACACATTTTTTTTTCACATACAAGTGATGAAGGGTAATATAAAATCTGTGTGGTACATAGAAGAGTGACTTGAGGCTTTTTCTTCCAATATTTTTTGTTCACCTTTCTAAAGAGAAAAGTGCGCTTGTGAATCAGGAGCACTACTTACTCAAAGGCTCAAGATTTTGCTAGGACAAAATATCATCTCAAGCTGTGCAGGGAGAGTTGAAACACCAGGAAGCCCCCAAGCCCTGTACTTTATCAGGTACCAGATATCAGACCATGCACCTCACAGATCTCCATGTACATGTCTGGCCAGGAGTGAGTTGTTTCTCTTTATGTGTTTACAATGTGTGCATAGCACCCCAAAGTGCCAGAGACTTTAATGCTCTTGCTGTGATGACAGGTGGGCAACAGGGCAGCATTCACTGAGGCCCTGCCTCGGGGCAGCTGAAAATCCAGCTAAGACTAAAATACTTACAACTAAGCATATGTTGATGTGTTTTGCTGAACAAAGATTGATGTAAGTAATACATATAAATGTGCTGTGAAACTTGAGCCTCTGTTCCAGGCTGAAAATGATCAAAATCGCAATAACTTTTAAAAATATACTAAAAAGATGGCTTCAAAGAGTTGTGAATGGAACTGGCTAGTGATTTTTTACCTATGAACTGCATCTTAACAATGGGGGTAACTGCTGAGAAACTGTGTGCAGCCTGCCCAGCTTTTCTGTTTTAGCTCACAGGAGAGGAGGTGTCAGGCTGCCCACGGCCACAAGTGCATCATTATACTTCACCAGCTGCTTATGTGTACTGTCCCTGAAGCAGGTTCTTGGACTTCACTGGATTCCTTCCAGATCTACATTTATACAGGAATCAGGCTGTACAGCCCAGTAATTAGTCATTCCAGCTTGGGTCTGTCCTTTCTGTTTCATAGCTCTGCCCTAAGAACTAAGCCAAAATGCCATTAGAAAAATATGTGATCAACCAAATTTGTTTCCTATTAATTTTGTGTGTGTGTGTGTTTCTGTAATTTACCATTTTCTGGGTGACAAGCAGCAGGAAGCACATGGAATTCTAGCACCATGTTCACATCCAGGAAGGGAAATGCCATAGATGAAGGGAGGAGGTCAGGAAGGGTGGGGAGAGAGGCAAACCACATTCTGAACATCCACTGCCCAGAGGCCATGCAATAAAGTGATCCAAAAAATATTTGTTTTTTGAAATATCTTAATTTTGCTGTAAGTACAGAACCCTTAAGGTAATTTTGAAAAGTAACACTTTCAAAAGTGAAAACTAAGATATTTATTTTCAGTTACATCCAAACTATTTGAAATGTCTTTTTCCCCCTTCTATATCTATTTCAGATTAAACATATTGCTGAATTTAATTTAAATTGTCAGTTATGAAAGGAAGTCTCTTCAGTTCTTAGTAGTTAATAGGACACCTGACATAAAAATTTCATGCGATTCCAGTTCATCACAGATCAGAACATAACATCTTTGGACCCTCCTGACCGCTAAAAGAAAGCCATTAGATGAACTCTAGATTTGTGGCTTACCTCTATTTTCCACTGCAGACCTAAACATTTTCACTGATAGCTATTATCCTTAGCTGGCAGTAAGCATCTTATTTACTGGCCCCTCGAAGATCAATGGCAGGGCCTTTAGGTGGCTCCATGTTGAACCAATATACAGCAAGAAGCTCCAGTGCAATGTGTTTTCATCTCTTTTTCCCTTACTCTGAAAGAGGTAACTTGCTGTGCATTGTTGATTCAGCTGGAGCTCCTGGGTGGCCCATGTGCAGTTGGTCACAGGTAGATGTAGTGCAGACAAAATCCTGGATTATTGTGGTATGACTGGTTCCAGGAAAAGAGGTATATCCTTCCAGCCAGCACACGATATATAGAAAGTATTCTTGGCCATTGGTACTACTTTGATGCCCAGAAATGGGAGAGGATATGACAAAGATGCAATGTGGCAATGCTTCAACAAAGGAATGTCTCCCCAGCTATTTTCCAAGTATTTTTCTGTTTTGTTTCTATTCTGGCTGATCCCTCTGCATTTTATCTTAGAATTGATTTTTATCAATTGATGACATGACAATTTAATAGTATCAAATGTGCTACATATGAGCATAGTATCAGGATAGATCTATTACTATTCTTAATACACCACTTCCAACAAAATCCACTGACCTCTGCCTTCATGAATACAGTATATCCAAATGGTCAATTAAAATCACCACCTATCAAGGCACACTATACACTTTGCTTTTCTAGTACCTTATCTACTCTAGTTTACCAAAGAATCCCACATTGGACTATTGGGCTTTCATCACAGTACTATGCATATTGGTCTCATTGTGTGGCAGTCTCATTGTGAAGATATTCCATCCTTTTGGGGTGATGAGCACTTCTAGGTTGATATTTGAAAGCTACTATCTAGCATATCAGGCCCTTGGATGTTAAGGGATTCATTTGTAGGGTGGAGCATTCTAGACAAAAAAACCCCATAAAGAGTAGGGAGTCAATATTCAACAGAAATCAGTGCTTAATTCCAGCCTTTGGATACTACTAATCCAGATAGTCTAGAACAACAGAATAATGCAGCTGTCTAAGGAAATAATTGATGTACTTCATTCTGAAAATGCTTCTTAGTACCTACCAAGACAGGAATCCCAACCTGCTCTGCCTTAGCTGGTAAAACAGCTCCCTCTACTGCAGCCATCAGAAGTCTGTAACAACCTGTGGTTCTTTGCCAACAGTACATTGATGAGCTATTTTCAAGTAGCAAAATAGATGTTTTCAAGCCCGCTGAGATGTTGAACCGTACAGCTGAACAGATTTTGGTTTCCACTTGCACCTTATACCAGGTTTGGACAGGGATCATTCTCTTATACAAGAAAATCTCTGTATCTCAATGCTTCGATGACAATAGTTGCCAAAAAGAAGACAAATGTTTTCATTTACACACTGAAGATGTATCTTAAATGTGGGTAAAAGTATGTGAGATAAGGAATTAGAAATATGAAAGCTGTTCAAAATAGAAAGGAAAGAATTATGAATGAAATCTGGCCTTGAATTCCACACAACAGAAATTCAGTTTCTGACCATTGGCTGATTGCTTCATGTCTCTGGGATGCATTCAGTAGTCCCTTGGAAAACAAGGGTAGTTTGAGAACAATTCCTAATGATTGTAGAAGGCTCAGAAGCATTAGAGAATGTGATGTTGAAAAACACCCACAAAAACCTGATCTTGTGCATCAGTGGTAAAATGTTGATTACAATTACCTATTGGTCCATTGAAAAACTCAAACCTTGTTGTTGCTTTAATATGATTGGATTTTCAAGAGCATTCCCTGAAAAAATATAAACACAAGAATTTACACTTTACCTAATGGGCATGCAAATTCTCTACAGTATAAAAATAGATATTTGTTTTCAAACTGTCTTTAACCTATAATGTGAATCTCCTTGGTGAAATTAGTTTTCCTCTTCCTGATCTTATCTGAAATACTTCGTTGCAATTATACAGGCAATGGGATCTGGAAGACAGGGATACATATAACCCTATGGTGGAAGATAAATGCTTGGAAATGGTTTTGTTACACAAAATGAAATAGTCTGTACTTTTTGTAGAAGAAACTCAGAAACATGATTTTTTAAAGATTTTCCAAATTACTTTTATGGAATAGACCTTGCCTTAAGCTTCCTGGCTGGGTCTCAAGCAAGCAGAGAAGTCAGATCATTCTCTTCCTGCTCCCCTACCACAGCTGTGACCAGTTCTAAGGCCTGACTTAAGGCTCAGACTTGAGCAGACTGGCAGCTGACCCAGGGGAACCTTCGTCTGTGGATGTGCTGGACGGTGTTGAGAGAGCAGAGCCTTTGAAAAGGAGGGATGGAAAGCATTAGATGGAATTCTGATATTCAATTGTTTGTGGGGTGGGAGAGGTTCATGACAGAGACTGATAAAAGAGAAATAAACAAAAACCATGTGGCTGCTTTGCTGTGTCCTTTTCAGTCAGCAGAGGTTTTGTGGGGATGCAGAACTAAGCATGATGCTAGCTCCTTGTCACTTCTGGAAGGAGCTGGAAATGGATATGTGTCTATGAGCTGGGACACATTGTGTTTCCTCACTTTTTGGTCTGTTTAAGTGAAAAGTCTTGCATTCTGTGCTTCATTTACAAATAGTTCCAAATCAGTTCTGCAGGAAACGGCCCCTCAAATGTAGAGTGTAGAGACAGAAAGAGTGTAAGGAGGGAACCTATACATGTTCCTCTTCTCTCCTGACAACTGGTTATTAGACATCTCTTTCCATACACAAATTCTGAGGAAAAAGTTGGATGCAGCAGCATCACTCCCCATCACTCAAGCAGGATCACTGGGCCCAGGCAGATAAGATCCAGAATGAGGAGAAAAATGGAAGGATTTGACCAAGGATTCTTAGAGCAAGACACTTAGAGTGTTATGTGACTGTGTAGTGGAAAAACAGAGAAGGTGGTTGAAGCCCCAGGAATGGGAAAAGCCAAATGTGACTGTCAGTGCTGAGCAGGAATGGGAAGGCAAGAAAAAGGCTGTTGCTAAATAAATTTAGGATATAAAACAGACAATGAGAGGAGAAAATCTTTAAGTGGGTGGAAGGAAACCGAGACAAGGAAGAAAAGATCATGCATGGGAAGAGAGTGAATAGGGTGTCTGAGAGGTTGAGAGAGATTATAAAGGGGATTCCATGCAGAAAGACCTGTGTGAACATGCAATGCAATCCACTGATTTTTTTTCTCCAGAGCAACTGAGTTTCCATACCAGTTTCAATTAGCTGACTAAATGCAAATTATGTGCAGCTGGCACCAAGATCCCTTCTAAGATCTGCCTTATCAATCAAGGAGCCTCAATTAGGCCCATTAGCTTAAACTGATAACTCCACAATATTGCTGTACAGACACAAGTCCAGCGTGGGGCAGCTGTGAATGAAAGTGTGAGTTAAGTGTACAGCGAAGATTTAATATGTGCATTTACAGACCATTTATTGCAATGTGACTGTGCTCTCAACTGGAGCTATGGGCTCCTAATGCATTACGGGTAATATTTAAATGGGAAAAATTATGTTAGATTGATATTGTAGAGGGAGGAGGAATGAAGGGATGTTTTTGTGGTCCTTACAGTAAATAAATGGGTAATAAACCTTGCAGTTCTTGTACTACTGGTTTTGACATGAAAAGTGGCCAGAGAAGTTTTATTTTCTGCTACAATGCAAGGAATAGATTTGCTGTTGGACTTGCAGAAGGTCATAGAGTGATGTTAGTGATTCATAGTAGCAGGACAGTGGCCTCCTGAGACCAGCCATGAAATCTGAATTTGCTAACTGGAAATAATGATATTGTGGTGGAAAGCTCTCATCTGTTGCCAAAGACTCTTAGGGGAAGCTTGTTCCAAACCATGTTTACCACAGTTGTCTCTTTTCCTTTTGCTCACCATGATGCTTTCCTGGCACATAAAGATGAGAAGGATCATGCAATTTGCCACCTTTTTTGTCCAAACAACAAACATTTTGGAAATTCTGACTTTACCCAGAGGAGGATTTGGAAGAAACAAATTAGCTCTGTTCACCTCAGTAGTGATAAAATGTCAGTAAAACTTTTATTTATGTGAAATGAAACTTACTGACAGTTAGACCCATATTCAAACCTCTCCAACCTTTCCTGGAGCACATGAAAATTGGACTGGGGCTCCTTGTTCCTGCAGAGGCTGGGAGGCTGTGCAGACATTGTTTGTGATAGACCATGGGGACAGAACACAGTTAGGGACTTGAGGGCAGTATAGCACAGGTTTCTCTTCTATGCAATTTTTACAAGGTGTTTTACCACTTTATGAGATTTACTTAAGCAGAATCAAATTCAGGGTGCAAAACCTTCAAATGTTTTGAAATAGGAACTGCTCACAATGTCCTGTTTAGTTTGTTTTGATCATTGTTGAAACCTAGCAAGAAGTTGCTTCCTCAAGTTCAAAGTGATTCAGAACAGATAAATATACTCGATACTTGATAAATATTCCAAATGTTAAAAACAACCTTCTTTTGTTTCTCTGGTGCTTAATAATGCTTGCCATGAAAATGCCTGCAAGCCTTAATCTGACATCTTCATGACAGTCAAGTTCTTATTTAAAAAATCTCTTACTACTTCTTATCTCCTTTAGCAGTTATATGGACTTTGAGAAGTTTATTCTGTTGTGGTTTGGGTTTTGGGGCCATGGTATTTTTTGTGTTTGATTTGTTGGGTTTTCTAGTGTCTTTTCCCCATGAAAAATGAGAGAATTAAAAATCTGAGTATTTTGTTTACTAGAGTGAAGAAGTGAAATCTAGAAAGTCGCTAGTCAAAATAAAAAAAAAATAGGTTTAATTTCTTGAAATGTTTTTTTCAGTAGTTTAAAAACATTGCTTCACTTTGATCTTTTAAAATGCCTGCACTTTGAACACAGAAATTAAATTTTCAAAACAAAATTTCACATTGAGAAGAAAAACAAAATTACAAAAGCTTAGTCACACTTGCACATATTTTGAGGTTTTTCCCCTCCAAGTGCTGTTGTGTGCCAGCAAAGTTATCTTCATTAGGGAAGAAAGAACAAGGTTTAGAACATGATACCTGTTGTGTCCTCACAACTGGAAGAGGATCCCAAAGCTCATCACAGTGTATTCTCCTCCTTCTTTGTACATTAGTGTCTCCTTTTCAACTGTGACTCTGGAAAATCAGCCTGAAGCCTGCCTAATGAACCCTGTGAGCTGTAGAGGGTGTGTTAGTCTGCAGGGTTCAGAAAATAATCAGCTCACGTCCTGAAATATGAAATTTGTTAGCTGTGCTCACTGCAGTAGTGAATGCTGCCCTGTGACTGTGCATTGCGCACACTAATCTCTCTTCGGGTTTATGGCACAAGAGAGTTTATCAGAAAAGTTCCAACTGGACCAAGGCACCACTGCATACTGGGCAGCCAGTATCCATCTTTTTCCCTCCTCTGATATTCCACCACACAGGTTGGAGAATGTCTAAGTGATGAATCCTACAGTTGTGTCAGATTGTGCAACAGTACCATAACAGCATTCACTTCAATGTCACAAAAACTGTATTGTGCTGTTTGAAAATCTTGTTCAAATTCTAATTCATACTTTCCATGTTACTTTACTAATTTCCTTTTTATTGTTGTTGTTGTTTTTTTTTTTTTTTAATTTCATTATTTTACAAATTCATTTTAAAATAACTGTGAAACTCTCAAACATCACCTAGACAGGCTGTGGAGTCTCCTTGCCTGGAGATACTCAAAAACCATCTAGACACAGTTGTGAGCGAAGTGCTCTGGGAGAGCCTGCTTGAGCAGGGAGGTTGGACTAGATAAACTCCAGCGATCCTTCCCAACCTTACCCATTTTGTGAATCTGTGAAATATAACTACAGGCATTTGTTTTTATAATTTTAGTCTTTTAAAGGTAGAAAAGGCTTCAAAAGTTGTTTTAGTACAATATACGTGTATGGATTGAGATTATTTAGGAGGCTAATGAGAACATTTTAACTGAGCTGTAAAAGTGCCCATGATACAGGAGTAGATCTGGTCAGTACTTTATGACTGACAGACTAACATCTGGTCTGTACCACCTTTCTTTGTGGCTGCATTGCCAGAATAAAAGATTAAGAGAAAAATTAGGTTTAGATTTCTCAATGGATACACATTAATCCTCTTAAGCAGCATGGAAAAGAATGGTGTTTGTTCTTACTGTAGTGGAAGTTAAGCATAAATGGATTGTGCTGCCCTCAGAAAAGACAGATATGTATCACTTCAGCATTGGTTCTGATCTATTGACTCAGACAGCTTGTTCATAGTCTGCTTTTTCCAATGCTCATATTTCTGAAAACAGCACAAAGGAAGAGGAGGAGTATTATTTTTAGATGGATCAGCCCTCCTTGTGCTTTTAAACCATTTTAAGTGTTGGTCACAATGTAATGTATATATACACAGAGGCATAGGGCAAGTTTGCAAATACTGTAGTGATAATAGCTCTTTTTAAAATCTATCTAGACATCCACAGCAGGTGGGTCCTGTCACTGTCCCCACAATATCCAAAAGGGGTTGTGAGTGCTTCTGAAGCAGATAAAAAAGAAGAAAGGACTAAAGGATCCTGAAAGAGAAGTCAGTTCCAGTTTGAAGTTTGAGTTTGTTCTCATAAAATCAAAAGTAAAGCAAAGAACTGTGGAGATATAAACTGGATTATATATGGGCTGTGTGCTGTAATGGGCAGCATTGGTAAACTGTTCTCTCATCCTTTCCTCTCTTATGAACTGTATCACATGTAACTGTATTACTTGCGAAAAGAAAGTCTCTTCACACTTCTGTCTCACCAACACAAGATTCTGGGAGAGATGTTGTGTGTGGGACAGTAAAAGCAGGCTTCAGCAGTAGCATGTGTGTGTCTTATGTCAAAGAACAAACTTGACTATGATGTCAATCATCATGATCAGTAAACAAGAAATTTGTTGTTAAGAAACTGCTTACCAGAATCTAAGCAGAACTGTAAATTTCAAGGCAATCTTTGGCCACATCAGCTTGACTTTTTCTAGGCTTTATGGGGTTAGGCTGCAAGCATGGAAACTCATGCACTCAGTATGCAGTGGGAGAACTTTCCTATTGTTTCTGGAACACAGCAGAAAAGCATGCTGAGAACTGGAAGAACAACTTAGCAATAAAAAGGTGAATATGACAGGCAGCTCCCAGGGCATGATCTCTCAGGCAAGGCAAATGAATTCCTCTCCCCATCTGATCTGCCAGGAGTGGATGAACCTCTAAATAACCAGAGTTTGGGTAAGAATTTAACAGCTGGAATCTCCCAGCTCTCAGAATCATATGTCTGTGTTTTATCTCCAAAATGCCTATCTTCACAAAACCTGAGAAGCAGAGCTCTCCTTAGAATATTTTATTATATTAATTCCTGAAACTAGAAGTACAGCAATTAAAAACCCCAAAAAAACCCAACAAAAAACCCAACCAAAAAAAAAAATCCACAAAAAAACTCCCACACCATCTGCTGCAGTCTTTAGGTTGTTTTGGACATTTCCTGTAGCATGCTGAACGAGGTAATTATGATCTTTGCTCCTGAGATTCAGTTAGACTCTATTCCAGTGTGGAAGGCTGGCTTGACACAGGTATGATGTTTAGACTGGAACCTGGAGTTACATCTCAGAATGCAGAAATTGTTGGCTGCGGAAAGAAGAAGGGCTAAGCAAAAAGAACCTGGTATAAGCGAGTGAAAAATCACTATGATTGACTAGAATTACATTTATGAGTTAGCAGGCTGGAAAAGCCTGACATTTCTCTGGGTATGTCTAAGTGGCATGTTTGCTGCAGATAACCCAAGCTGCCACTGATTTGGCCAGAAAATGCCAGACAAGTATAAACTGTTCCTGAGCTTTCCCCCTAAATATTGGACATGCTTTTCATCAGTATAGGTTGGCATGACTTCTTTTTCCATCTGCTTGGAAGAGGGGGGCAGGATGGAGTCAATATTTTAGTTTCTAAAAATAAGCATCCCAGTTCCACTGCCAAGAAATTGGAAACTTTTACTCAACAATAGTATTTAGAGTTTCCATTGCTTTGGCTTCCTCCTCTAGATGCCAGTGTTGTGGAAGGATATTACCTATATGAGCAGCACGGGTTTATGTGAATGAAAGCTTATCATGCCTATCCATCCAGACAGCAGAGTGTGGCACCCTGAGGAGTTTAAAAAACAGAGTGGGATAGAAGGAGATGCTCTTCTTAAGGCATCAGAAATGCAAGGTGGAGAATTCAAAGAGAAGCACTTTCCCAGGGCAGCCCCTGCAGATCATCACAGATGCCTGCTTATTGCTTGTGCTTGTTTTTTTCGAAGGCTGCTGCCCTGGCAAGTGCATGGATTGGGATAATTGGTGGCATAATGACAATTGCATTTGTGAACACTATCATCTGCCACCAACTGAACAGTAATTAATAAGGTCTGCCCTGAACAATTCCACTGACATGTGCAACAAATTCTAAAGGGAAGAGACACTTGGTCTGGGGCCCCACCCATCCATTCCCCCTCTTCTCCTTCATCTGCTCACCCTGCTTAGAAGCAATTTTTTCTTTTCTTTTTATTTTTTTCTTCCTTCCCGCCCCCGCCCCCCAAGAAAAGTTTACAGTGTATTAAAAAAGATTGAAAAATATTTTCGTCTTTGGTCTATATTTCCAACAATGTTATGGACTTCCTTGGTGTGGTATAAAGCTCCATTAGGAACTCCCAGCAAATGGGATTTATTTGTTTATCTTGATGTTTTGCAGCTGTAAGAGTTCTGTGTGTTGCTGAAAATCATTGGTTACTTCACTTTGTAAGTGCAGCTCTCTTTGCTCACTAATCACCTTCTTGTATTTTGTTACTTAGTTTTCAAGTCTCATTTACTACAGTTCAAGAGACTATGTACCGGAAATAAAGGAAAATATTTATTTACTTCAATCTGAGGGACTCCTTGTACTGCTTCTGGGTCAAAACACTTAGACATTTTTTTTGTTTAAGTAGCGATCCATTGAATTGTCACATTTTCAAGGTAACTTCAAGGTACAACAGTGCCAGATCTATATGCAGTATAATTAGTGCTCATCGCATGGAGAGCTAAATCATGTGGAGAACCCTGGAGCTTGGTGTGGTTATCATTTTCAGGGAGCCTAAACTGATGTTCCCTATAACTAAACATGATGTTCAATTTCTGAATTCTGCTATAGTATGTATATCTAGATTAATTTAATAACTTATTATCATCTAATGTCCCAAGGAGACAAATAATTTTATATCTCTACAGATGTGGAACTCAGAAGAGCATTAAGTGTGCATTTCTCTCACACTTTTCTGTGCTGCTTTTTTATACCCAAAGCTAGCAACATTTGAGCTAGCTTCAGGAAGCAATAAAGCAATGGAAGAGTGGCACTTAGTTAAAACAAAGTTAAAATTGAGTGTGAATGGAATTAAATTTACAAGTGTTCTTAATCATACTGCAGTCATTGTTTTGCATTGATTTTATCAGATGTATAGGTGTAATTTTATCAGATGAGTCCCATGAAATCGCAGATAATGTATTATTCCACGACTGCTTTGTAGCATTTGGAAACAGGTGCTGTTGACCCACTTCTGTGGAACACAGAACTGAATGAGAAGGAAGAGACTACCCCCTTCTCCTCCCAAGAAAATTTAGTCAGGAATGAACTGTCCTGAGCTTGGCTATTTGGAGTAAAAGTGAGAAAGTGTAGAGTATCAGTGAGAAAGTGCAGAATATGTTTTATATGCATGCATGCATACACGTATATGTGTGCACATTTTCTTTTTTAGCAGTAGTGACTCATGACAACTGGAAACTTGGCACCTTCCCTTATTCCAGGTCTGGCATTGTGCCCACTCTGTACATAGAAGGACTGAAAAGCTTTTCAATTTCTCCAATCCAATTCATAATGCAGCAGTTGCACAAGTTGCCACATGTGTGCTATTAGGAAGTCTCAGAGCAAATGGAAATGGACCTTGTCACGAAATATAGGCATTCATCACTGGTGATGCTGAGCTTCTCCACTTGGAGAATGGTTAGCTGTCTTGAAGTTCATTTCCAAACTGATTAAATGGGGCTGACTGGCTGATCCTGTTTACTCCCTCATGCCATTTGAAATTGATTGCAGGAAGATCAAAGGACGAAGGTTGTTGTCTACGACAGGTAATAAAAAGGCCTCCTGCTCTGAGATTTGTAAATCCCCTTTTCAATAGAATAAATGAAAACTTTTTGCAACTATTTTTGATTCTCATGGTATATGGATTCAGTGTAACAAAAACCCCACCAAAACCTGAGGTTAAATAATATATGATCAAGCACTACTCAGAGCAGCCACTGACTGTATAAAATGTGGAAAACCCTTAGAAGTTCATTATTTCTCATGATATATAGCATAGTACAAATGATTGGACTGTTTTTTTGTTTGTCTTTCTGATCTGGACAGTGCTGGGCACTGGAACTTTACCTGAGTCCCTGAAGTGCTAATGGAATATAAACAGGGTTGTAATCTCTGGTTTGAATTTAAGAGTATTGAGACTTAGAATACCTCACCTCTGAACATTGTATTACCATGAGAATAGGAAATAATTGAGAAATTGACACCTTTCAAAAAAAAAAAAAAAATTGCAATGTCACTTAGACCACTAGCTGGAAATCCTTCTTTTAGCAACAGGAAGGGTTATGCTGAGTGAAGCTACCTCATTAAATGAAATGTTACTGGGCTTTATCCTACATCTCTTTTGCTTTTGGTCATTCTTCAAGTCAAAGAAAGTGGAAGATAATTTATAATAAACTTAATAAATGGTTGGAGCAGGGTATATTGGATATATTTAATATTATATATATCTCCAGAGCAAACATACATAAATCAGATATGTTTTGTAGATTAATTTTAGGAGAGAGGGACTGCACAGCACCCATTACAATGAAGTCTCAGTGCTGGTGAAGACAATTGTCGCTGTGAAATTAAGTAGTTTTTTATGATAGCAACCAGAATAATGCATACAACAGAGATTCCAGAAATCTTGTCATATTAAAAAGATGGAAGTGCCTTATTCTATATTGCTGTGAGGTAGCAATACTCCACCTGCCTGCTTTGTACCTAAATGGATGTAGACTCATCTTTCCAGTTCTGTTCTACTTGAAACACTGACTGCTCAAATGGCTTCTGTGGCTCACCTTGGCAGCTTGGAAAAGCAACCAAGGGGTCTCCGTTTTGCTAACAGTGATTATTTTCATGGATGTCTCCAAGGTCTCTAGTTCCAGCTGGAGTCTGAAACAAAAGTTTTGAGTAATGTTCCACAGAACAGGCTGGAGTTTTCCAGCCCAGCCAGATGCTGGAGATCTTGGAAATCTTGCTAAACAGCCTTCACATATCTGCCAGCTCAGTTGTTGCTTGGTTGTCTACAGCTGTGGAAGACTGGCTTTGATGGCCTGGATGCCCCCTACTAGGTCTCTGTTCACACATTCAGATTTAGATGGTTTGGCTACGATCTAGAGAGAAAGATATAACTTTTTTAGATACTTCCCCAATTTTTACTCTATCCTCTCCACTAAAGATTAGTACTGGCAGGTTGAGAGTGGAATGGCACAAAACTGTAAAAGCCCAGGCTGAAAATGGATTGTCATTTGAAGGAGAAAGACTGGCTCTGCTTCTTCCCTTTTACCCTACATTTGTATTTAACTTTACAACCTTTTTTTTCTGGGTAGCTTTTATTGTGCCAGATCCTTTATGCTGGTCAATGCACTGAGAAAACAGAACTCATCTTTTCCATGCCCTTTTACTCTTACAAGGAGAGGACTAATGATTACTGCATTGAGAGTTTAAGAAAACGTACTTCATTTTTCCCCACTGTTCCAAACAGTTGCATAGATAGTACACTGGATTGTGATGTTATCTTGTTACAGAAAATGCTGCTCTTATTTCTTAATCCCAACATTTTTGCATCTTTTATTGAGCAGTGTGCCTAGTGTTAGGCTGCTGCTGCCTGCAAGGTTAGGAATTAAGCGCTGATTTGTCATGTAACACCAGGGATAAGTAAGTATGCACTAGCAGCCACAGATATCAGTAGCACTAAATTCTGTGACATGCCATGAGGAAAGATTAAATAAAGAAAACATCTTTCCATAACCCAAGTCTAGATGGGAACAGGGAAAAATTGTTTGTGCTAACCCTTCTTCTCTCTGCTCGCTTTCATCCCACAATTTTAGTACCAAATATAACCCAAACCTTTGGAGTGTCTCAACTATTGGAATAAGATATTCTTTCATGTTTGGATTTCATCTGGATCTGGAGGCATAAATGCCAGAATACCACAAGACAAGTCTCTTACATGCTATTTCTGACCATGGGCAGGAATCTGGCCTGCCCCCCAGAAGGACCTTGATGTGTTACAGCATTAGCAGGCATCCTCCAGAGCTCTGGGAGGTAAAGCAGTGTCAGATCATCAGCTCCCTAGACTGTATTTTCTTGGTTGCTGGGTACATGCAGACTTTCTCATGTAAGTGTAGGCAGCACTTGAGGACTTTCCAAACACAGCACTGTGCCAGTTTGTGGCAACTTCTGTAAGCAGATAATGAAAAGTATTGCCCAAAATGCCCAGCAAAGGTGTGTAGATGCCAGCTGTTCTCAACTTTTGGTCAGTATATAGCTGTCCTTCTATGCTGTTGTTAAAGTGAATAAATACATTATTATATGCTAGAGGATCCTTCCATGAGAATAAACCCAGCATATCTGAAAACATGTACAAATGAGTCCAAGTTTCATGAAGTATGAAGTTAGTAAGTAAGAATGTGTTGTGATGTTGGTTACGTTTGTTAGCTTAAGAGCATTCTTTGGGTTTCTATGTACAGCAGCAAAATTCCTCCATCTGTCTATCTTCCCTTACCCTGACAAAGTGCCCTCATTAAGGGATTAAAAATGTTATTGCAATACTATTCATAATGTATACACTTTGCAGCCCCTCACATCTGTTTTCTGCACTATTTATCCAATAATCAAGACCCTTATTCATATTTGCCTTGGAGATAACAGGACAGGATACCAAAGGATTTCTGGGCTGAGAGGAAATGGCAGACAGTGGGTGTAATGGACTAATTAAAGACTCCAAGTTTAGACTAGAGAAATCCAGAATGCTGTGGTGTGCAGAGAATCACAGCATACACAGAACTACCCCATTTTTAATGACACAGGCATCATCAAAGCCACCTGAACATTCCATTACAACAAACATGCCTCTGCCAGATCAACCAGCTTCTGAGAAGTGGCTGGTGTTCTCAGCCACACAGTAAGAGAGATGGCTTTACTTGCACCTGAGGAGTGATGAGGAATCCAGCTGCTTATGAGAGTAGAGAGCTTGCTCTCAATAAGGTACTGACAGGTCGCATGGGAGTCTGTCAGACTTTGCTCTCTTCTTTCTGACCTCTCAACTGTTTGACTGTCTTGGCTCAAAGAGCTATGATGGCAAGGTAAAATACAGTATGAAAATGAAGTCTGTGATCCTTTCAGTGTTCAGTTCCTTTTAGATAAAATGCCTTCCCATATCACTTCTACTGCTAATAAATGGAGCTGCAGAATACTCATATGCATGACTTATTATAGAAGTGAGCTAGACAGCCTACATCCCTGGGTGTTACTTATGTTTCATTTCAAAAATTCAAAGAGAAAGAGAATTATACAAAATTTCACTGCAGAACAATAAACATACTTTATAAGACAAAACTTTTAAATGATTTCACATATCTGTTCACCTAAAGATGTCTATGTGCTCTACAACGTGGATGAGCTTAATACAAATTTTCAAGTCCAAGCCTCATTAATTTAAAAGTTGGAATTATGAAATAAGGTTTTCTGGGTACTTTTCAGGTGTTTGTTGAAATCAGTAGATAACAATGAAACTTCCTCTGGAAATGCTGCAAGTAGTTCTATGTGACAGCTAAATATCACTTGAAGCACGAGTGAAGTGAAACACCAGGAAAGATGTACAAGGTGAGAGGTAAAGAATATATGTAATAAAAGGAGTTACAAAGTGCTGGCTATCCCTGTGCCAATGTGACAGGGAATTTGATCATAAAAAAAAAGATTCTGAGCTGCTAGGTTTAATGAATTAGAGCCCTACTCAGAAAGGATGGTTGTAGCAAACTCAGACTCTTTGTGGCCTGACAGCTGGATACTTAAAACAAGTGTGAGGATATTTCAACTGTCTAAACATTACCCAGTGTTTTGTACTGATCTTTATGGAAGAGAGTTCTAAAGAGACATTTGAAGAATTTTAGGGTCACATGCTCTGCTTCTTCATCTGGCTAATGTCACTAGTAAATCAGTTCTAAACAAATGGCTGTTTAAGTGTGTATTTAAAGAAATTAGGAGACTTGCCAGAACAAGAGATTCAAAGTTTAGAAAAAATTTGAAGCTTCAATCTGTAAGAGTAGTTTACCAGCCTCCAGGCTACTGAAACTACTCCCTGGCCATCCCTCAGCTGTGCAGACAGTCTAAATTATTTTGGCAACCAAGTGCTTTCTCCTATTACAGACCAAAAGACTATTTTACAGAAGGGCATACGATGGGTGCCCTTGGCTCTCAGATCCCGTAGCAGAGTATGGCCTAATCAGAGCCTGGGTGTGCTTTCTGCATGAGCAGAGCTCTTGCACACTCTGCAGAGCTGCTGGCTCTGCTCCTCTGGGGACCATCAGCCTCTGCTCACTTCATGGCCATGGTTGCAGCTGCCTGCCCTTGCCTCCCTAATATAATAAGTCTGTGGACCCTTTCTGCTTGGGAAGTTCCTGTCTCTGCTTTAGAGCACAAACCCATTTTCTGTCACTGTATCAAAAACTCAGACTGGTCGTGAATTTGGGGAATACTATGACCCCAGAGTTCTCTGACTTGGAGATACACTAGAAGCAACTGGAACTGGCTATACCCTGAAGCTTCAGTGGAAAATCCTTTTTGATTTTGCTCTGAAATTCTGCTTTCTTTCAACTTCTTCCCACATTGTATCTCCTTCTTTTGTAGAGTACTGACTCAAATGCCCCTATTTAAATTCTGCTGAACTAACAGAAGTTTGATAGCACAGATGAGAGCAGATCTTCAGACACATTCCTGTTTTCTGACCTGAGCACTACAAAGTGTTTGTCTGACACTGTTTTCTCACAGAAAGTGAACCCCAGCATAGAGGCCTGATGAGAATTACCTAACAGCCAGGGAATGGAAAAAGCTTAGTTTAGCCAGAACTGGTTATTGTAGCAAACTGTAAGCTCTAAATTTCTGGGGAATGGACAAAAGAGATTCAGGGCTGGACCCAGGGATGTGCTACCAAACACTCACTGCAGTAGGAATTGCAGCTATTTAACTACTTCTAAGTCTTCTGCACGTTTCCTATCAACTGTGCAGAGAACCTCTGGAGAAGGTTTACTATTCATGTCATTGTGGAAGAACACTGATTCTAGTTTGATTTTGATTGTCACAAAAGAACAGTGATTTAGGATTTGTACAGTTTTCAATGTGCCAAATGGCATGGTTAGTGGGTCAAAAGACATAAATTCTGTGCCTGTTTTTTTTTTTTTCCTGGCTTCTCAGTTGATCATGAGAAGGTTGAATTTCCATTTTTTCCCTTTCCTCAGAACTGAAATTTCACAAAGGACCTCCTTTGTGAAATACTTGAAACTCTGTGGATAAGAAGTATAAGACACTGGTTCAAATGTGTAGTATTATAGCAATATTAATATCAGAGATGTGCACTCATCTGTATCTAGACCAAAGATTAGGACCTGATCCAAGTTGTGATTAGCTGTTTTTTCACAACCTGGCTAAGGCTTTGTCCATCACTCCCTGACTGACCTAAGGCATCACAGAAGGGCAGGAGATCCCTTCCTTACGTGCTGTTACCACTTAGTGGTCAGAGGAGAGACAGTGGCCAGAATGAATGGCCCGCGATGGGCAGCACACCCTGCTGCCTGTCACAGTCACAGGTTAATCAGGGTACAGTAATTTGTGAGAACATTAATAAATACAAATCACTCTCTGGAGGGCTGCAATACATTATTTTACCTCTCAACAATAACAGACCTTATTATCTTTCAGGGAGAAGCTCCTGTCAGGGCAATCAAGGATGGACACTTTTAATGAAGACAAATGATCTCCTTCAAAGGAGCGGTGAGCCTTGATTTGGCTTAATGGCTCACTAGTACGAAACACGGATTTAATCAGAGCTCCAGCTTCTGTCACGCATGGGCCTTGAAGTCAGGTAATTGGAGGCAGGTGCTAAGTACAATTTAAATGAAATGCCTAGTTAATAAGGACAGTTTGAAACATGCAATTTGTACCCCTCCCCTAAGTCCTAGTCCTCTCAGGGACACGAAGGCAGCCAGCTGTGCTTGGGAACCAAATGACTTAATTTCTCAGTATTGCCTTTCACGCTCAAAATACTGTGCTGCTACTTTTAGCTTGCCAGATGCCCCAGTTGGAGTGACCTTCTTTCAGACAAGATGGGCAACTGAGGGACTGTTAGAGCTCATTATGCATTTTTTTTGTGGCAAAGAGGTGGCTGAACTAAAATCTGGACAGAGATGAGGTCCATGAAATTCTGGGTCTTAAATATCTCAGAGTCCAGTGAGGCAATAAGAAGGATCCGAGCAGTTTCTCAAAATGTGTGTTGCCCCTAACTGTGGATCTGAATGTGGCTTTCCAGGCTGTACCGTGCCTTTTAGATGGTCACAACTGCTTTGTTGATATTGGAGTTTGTACAACAGCCTATGCCTCTCATATTGGAAACTGAGGAAACTTCTGGAGAATACCAAGGCTCCTTTCCTGCATGCCAACTTAATATGTTTCCTTCCAGGAACGCAATCACAGTTTGTATGTATGTTCTTATTTTCTTTTCCTTTTTGGTGGTGTTAGGGCAGGAAGGAAAGCATATCCTCTGAACTTTTGGATGCCAGCAAGAAATTTCCTACTACTTGTGGCCTATGTCCTGTTTCATTTGGAACCATGTAGGAATTGTCAGCATCGCTAAGTCCTGTGCTTTAAAGAGAAGTATTTTGCCTTTTTTTTTCTTCTTTTTTCCTCTTGAAAAGCTTGGTCATGGAGGCATCTGCTTATAAAGTGACAAAATGCTTGTGACAGAGGAAGAAAATCAGAACATATAACTTTGAACAATTGGAATGCTACTGAAGAAAAAATGAATGCTTATTTTAAAATGAATCTCCAGTTTTTGAAGAATTGGCTCTCTTATTTCCAGGCATTTGATGTCAGCAGTACTGAACCTTATGGGGTGTAAGGGGATTATAGGAAGTTCAGTGAATATCACTGATACATTTTTCATGCTCTAGTTTTGCAGACATGAATCAACATAAATCTGGGTTTTAAATCCTAATTATCAGTTGCTTAAAAGTAGGGTTTAGAAGGCAAAAGCATAAGAACAATATTATAGGTACTACACGATCTCCTTTGTCCCTTTTAGGCCTTTCTACTATCCCTTGAGACTAACATTAAGAGTAGTGAATTCATAACAAACCCAAGTTTTTACTTCTGAGAGAGAAAGTAATTAGTCACTGGGTGTGGAAGTATTTTCCATTAGCAATTTTTTAAACCCAGACTGGAATGCAACTAAGCCTGAAGGGACTACATGACTGAGAGAAACCACGAATCTTCACTACAAGGAGATTTCTATGGTGAACTGCTGTGAGACTCATTTCTTTGTCAAGGAAGTACACACAGGCAAACAAGGACCACTGATGCAACTAAGGAGTCTGATATTTCTGTGTGCTATCTTGGGCTGGCATGTGCTGTTCTGCTTTGCAGTAGGGCCAAGCAACAGGTAGGGCTGCGTCTCTATAGCAGGACTAAGTAACTAAACCTGAGACATGGTAGGTAGGTGCACTTATTTCTGACAACATGACATGACAGTGATATTAGAAATTTATTTCTCTCTATTAATAATTCATTACAGCAGGACCATTCAAGGTAATTTGACCTCTAAGGAATCTTTTTTAACCAAGAATTAAAGTAATCTATGGCTCAACTTGCTTACTGAAGTGCTTGGAAACAGGAATTGTTCCTGGGGGCCTTTACAGTTTTGTCTAGATTTCAGGAAACCAAAGAAATTTTGGCTTTTCAGATACATTTTGAAATTCATTGTTGCATTTCTTTTTTCCCATTCTTTTTCCTTCATCTGTTTTTTTTTTAATTGGGAAAATAATGATGAGTTATAATTAAGAGATGAGAAATAGAACAATATTGAGAAGGCAAATGGATAAAGAAAATAGTCAGAAGTAAAATACGGGCCTTTCAGATTGGAAGTTAGTGTTCAGTGGGTCAGAGTCCTGCTACCCTTCTGCTTTATTGCTTTAATTCCTCACAATAGCATCAAAGGTGGAAAATTTCCCATCAGTTACAAAATAAATAAAAAGCAAAATGTTCAGATGGCCTTTGAAGTTCATAGCAATATTGTGGTCATGGAGCTGACTGCAGATCAGGCAGCTGCAAAAGAGCTGCCATTTATTAGAATTACTGTGTAGCTGCATTGGGTACCAGAAGTAGTGGATGTTCAATAGCATGGGCCTCACCACAAACGGAACAAGGCTGGCTGTTGTGTGAGCAAAGGCATTGTGTCAGTTCTGCTCATGTCTGCCTGTAGGGAAGGAGAAAAGCAATTTTCTTTAAATGGCAGAGGTCTGTGCTTCTAATTCCAGGGTCACATGTGTTTAAGTAGAGTTTGTCATGACAATGGATGCTGATGGGAGGGAGAAAAGAAGCAATTTGATTCTGTACTAGATGACAATTACAATGTTTACCTTCCCTTTAAAATGTTGGTTGTTTCTGTGTACAGTAATTTCACGACTATAAGGCGCACCCTTTTGACTAAAATTTTCCCTCGAACCCAGAAGTGCGCCTTATAGTCCGGTGCGCCTTATCTGATGTACAAAGTTGTGAAATTCACCAAACTGGAAGTGTGATCTGTGAGCCATGGGGGGAGCCGGCAGTGCCACTGCAGCTGGCTGGAGGCGGGCCTAGGGGCCTGTGGCACCACCCCTGCCGAGTGGAGGCAGACCCAGGGGCCCATGGCTACCAGGTGAAGGGGGGCCAGAGGGCCCGCGGCACTGCCCCTGCCAGATACAGGCGGGTCCGGGGGCCAATGGCTGCCAGGTTGAGACAGGGCATTGGCCAGCAACCACGCGGGGTGAGCTGGGGGTGGAGCCTCGCTGCAAAAAAAATGTGCGCCCTATAGTCCGGTGCACCTTATATGATCTACAAAGCTACGAATTTTGCCAACTCCCGGGGGGTGCACCTTATAGTCCGGTGCGCCTTATGGTTGTGAAATTACTGTACTTGTCAAAGCGACAAGGAAGAGAAATTACTATTGTATCAGAAAAGAAAGCATTGTAAATATAATGATATTGGCTTTAGTAATTGACCCAGCTGAGTAAAAAGTTCCCAGAAGAGATGTTTGTGATAACTATATATATAAATCACTTGAGTTGATGTAGGGAAAAAAAAGGTGGAGAGAAAGCCCAGGCTGGAATCGAACTTCCCCTCTCCTTCTCAGGAATAAGAATTGGGACCATGTAGTCATGAAGTGGTGAGTAGTTGGTGTGTTGAGTAGTTGGTGTGTTCCATCTGCAGTCATGAACTTCTCAAAAGATATACACATCTCTTAGAGACATCTCACAACTTAAAATGAGGATATTGGAAGCTATTTTGATAGGCCAGGAGGAGAACATAACTCTGACAGCTGCAGTGGGCAAGACACAAGATTAACTAGGGTTACCCGCTGAGTCACAGGAATAACACAAGACTGTCTCCAGAGCTGAATCACCCTGAGACTATTGTCAGCTCGTCAGGGCACCAAGAAGTGTGTGTGTCCAAACGTGTTTGTTCTTCTGCATGCTCTTGGCTGCTTTGTACTCTGTAGGGAGCAATGTGCAAGCCATTCCCAACTAGAAAGGACAAATGGGCTCTGCTGTTCTTATGGACAATGATTGTTTCAGTACAATGTCATTTGTGAGAGCTGGTGCAAAAAACCCAACTGCCAAGTTTCCCCATGTGCAAGGTTGCAGAAATAAGGCACTAGGGCAGAGGTTCATCGATACTGATCAGGATTCCCTTTCCCAGCTCTGGGATCTGTTCACCATAAGGCCAAATAATTTTGTCCCAATGTGTACTTCTGTGTCCGTAAAAAAACCATAAATAATGCTCTCAGAAGTGAAATTATTTGAAGCCCTCCATGAAAAGTTCTATCCAAGACCAAGCTGCCATAGTCAAACCAGTACAATACCTCATGAAATGTGTTCCGTTCATGTTTGTTCTGGGGCCATGGGGAACAATGTCCTTTCAGGACAATAAATGTCTGCAATTCATGGTGAATTTCTTTTCCTTCTTTCATTAAAATCCATTCATTTTCAGCTCAGCCTCTTCATTCTCAAAAATACATCTTGGATATTTGTCAATTTCTATTCATCTTACTTAGTGTGTGCATCTAATCTCTTTGAGTCTGAACATTCCCCCGATGGCAGAGCCTTGAGAGTGTTATTCTGCCAATTGTGATGCATTGAGGAGAGGCTCTTGGCAAGCTAGCTCATTCTTGGGGAACAGACATATTTGAGTAGTGAGACCTCAGGCATTTATACTGTGCAGGACACCACAATGCTCGGCACTCAGTAAAACTCAGAAGAGAACCACTGCCTAGAAAAACAAAATGCTTACTGGCAAATGTTTTTCAAAATGGGTATGGAAAGCTGGCTTCAGTGCCCAGTTTAGTTCAGTACTCCCTGTACAGTCTCAAGCAGGCCACTTCATCTGAATATGTAGCCTGGAAGGCAGTAACACAAGTTTGCTTCTTGTGCCTGTTATTGTATCTGCTTCCTGCCCTGGCACATGTTTCAGGTGGAGAAGAGCAGAACTGTGATGGTGTTATTCCCTGGTAGTAAGTGAAAAGAGATTGACTTCTTTGAGATAAAACTGTTCAACAGCAGTGAGATCGTAACAGCTTTGGCCTGGTGGTGATTCAGCAGCGTTTCATGCACTGACAAGGAAAGACTGTCCTCAGCTCCTTACCCTGTTCTCTTGAAAAGGGAAAGGCAATGTATGTGATTGGCACCCAGGCAAGAGGCTCCTGCTGCCCTAACTCTAGAGATCCTTGAGAGCTTGGTGACATCTGGTGGGAACTGGAAGGATCACAAGCCTTTTGTGATGACTGCAAAATAATTTATAAAAACAAATTTTAGAAATGGTCCCCCCAAAACAAGCAACAAAAATTTATTGATTTTATGCTCAGAATCACAAGAGTACAGAATCCAAACATGAGGTTATAATGATACATGCTGAACAGTTCAGAGATCAAAGGGTTTGAAATGCTAGTGGGACATAATAGAGCTGAAATACAAGGAATTTGTCACTGGATTTTTGCAGGAATATAAGTGCCATCTTTTTTATCGCTCTGGTCAGAATATCAGTATAAAACCCAAGTTATGAGGGTTGCAAGTGCTCATCTTGCAGCCCTGGGCCCCCATGATATAACCTGTCTCCATCACATTTAAATTTGCAAAAAGCACATATAGTACCTTAGCCTGGAATGTACCATCGTGGATTTGTTCAGTGACCCACTAGTGAGCAGTTAGATATGTCTCTCCAGAGTTAGGATGAGGTGCGGGTCTGGCAATGAGCACAAAACTTCAGTGAAGGGAAAGATGGTGAAGTTAAAGTTACATTCAGGGTAATTTTCATAAGGAAAGTGGAAGGGTATTGCATGAAGTTCAAATTAATGATCCCATTTGATCTGCGTGAATATGTATGTGAATGGGTTTTCCCTTTATTTCTGCATCTTTTCAGTGCCATAAACATAAGCGGTATTGCCTTTCCTGTCATTTTTGCAAGTGCACTTTTTGGATCTATCTATGTACAGCATTTCTACAACTTCCTTCAAAAGATCGAGCAAATAATAACCAGAAAGATTTTTCCCAGTGTCTTAGATATTTCAGTATGTCCCCTGAAAAACAGAGAATTCTCTGCATTTTCCAGAGGTTTTGTGAGGTCTTTGATAGAGAAACTCTGAATCAATAGGTTATTAATCAATCTCCTTTTCTTCTTCCTCCCTTTTTAGGATTTCTAAAGGGAAAGAATGAATTTAGGAGGGAATCAGTAAAATGATGGTCAAAGTTTTCAGGAGAGATTGTGAAGGCTACACCATAGATCTAGCTGCAACTGAGAGTCTAGATTGTGGACCCGCATTGAAGGCTGCTGAATAGGACCTTGAAGCCACTGGTAAGTTTTAAACAATTGCAGCCTATTGCTGCAGCTTATTTATCTCCTCATTCTTTGGTAAGAAAGATTTAGGTTAGAGGACAAAGCAGGGAGGATTTTTAGCCTATCAAGTCCAAAGCAGATGCCCTCTTAGCTACTTAGAAGAAAAATCTTTTATTCTAGGGATTCCATCTGTGTGCCTTGAGCTGTTCAGACCTCTACCTCCCTTCACATGCCAGTTCATCTCTGCAGTGACATCACGATGTGTAGTATCATTGCTGATAACCTTTTTAGCAGAACCAATTCTCCACAGATGCTCATATATGAGGCTGTTTGCCGTTGTATGAGCTCTGTCCCTATTGTTTCTGACAGCATGAGGTGACCTAATTCACTCCAGTTGGTCCATCACACATATTCTCACTGGGTGATTTCCCCCTCTGACAGGCCACTGTCAGCACCCATCCTGCCAGGACTGTGCAAGCCCTTGCCTGGTGTTCATGCAAGCACAGAGCTACACACAGATGGCCCTTGCTGGAAGCTGGTCTGGTGAGTGGGTGTTTGCACAGGTATAGTGAGCACAGAACACAAACCTAAAGCTGGCTGGGTAGTCTTTAGGCCTTTGACCTGGTAGATTATATGAAATTTTTGGAGTTTAGAGTTTGACCATTATTTAAAGTAAGACCATTATTTTCACTTCCCTGACCAGCACTGGAGCTGGATGCAGTTCTGCTGATAATGAGGAGTTCATGGATCTCTTATTGACACAATGGTAAACTGTTAAGTCCATGCACAAAAAGCCTTGTTCAACAGTATGCTAAACACATGACATCTTTTGGATCAGAAAAATTCTCCTGACCAGACAAGAATGAAGATAAAACCCACGCTTGTAAAGTCTCTACTAGCTGTGAAAGGATACTTGATTGAATATTTTTGTTTGTGTACTTTAGAAAGCAGGGTCACATACATGCACTCATATGCAAACACTCATATTACTGTGTCTTGAGGACTGAACTGATGTCTGATTTTAGTATAGATTATTCTGTGATTTAGCAGAAGGTGAGAACAAAGAAAAAAGCAACATTACTACAGAAAGTTAAAGAAAGGTGGAAATTCTTCAGGCTAGCCCATTTCCTGAATAATTTGTTGGCAATCTGTAGCCATTATCAGCCTGTTCCCATGGCAGGTAAATGCATCCTCAGTAATGCAGATGCTCTTCCCAGTCTTGTCAGCTTCCTCACATACCAGTACACATCATGTGTGTTTGTCACATGAGGTAAATTTGGAGAGAATATATTCTGCCTCTTCCAGAAGTTAAGACAATAGCAATATACAGACTTGGTGCCCTCAGCCATTATAGAAGTAACTGAGAGTTAAGAGCAGATCACTCACATCCCAATCAGTGTTCAAGGAACAACCAGAGAGAAAGAGAAGTGCTGGCATATTTGAGGGAAACTGTGAAGGGAAATGAACATGTGTAAACCCTCTGGCTGACAGCTACGGAGAGGACATAGCTCCTCCATGCGGATATAGACCTGGGAGTAATGGCACATTATCCCCATCTGTGCCAGGTAATGATTTTGAGGCAAGTTGGACTGAAGCTACAGAGAGCAGCAGTTTTTTGAGAACAGTTCTTCTTTCCTGTCCAAGGCTGTAATCACTTCAACTGTCTACAGGCCATTGATCAGTGAAGTCCTGAACACCTGGAGGTAGCCTAGCTGCTCTTTGAATTCCTCAAACACTTTGCAAAAAACTGGGAGTCAAGGTCCATATCAGAAGTGACCTTTTGCCCTTTTAATGGAACTACTAAGAGGGGAGAGCTGTTGACAAAGGAGAAGGAAAAAGATGTTTTATTGATTTGATATTTTTAACATACTTTTTTGTGTTCCAAGTTCAATCTGAGTTTAATCTCAGAACTCCAAGGAAGTAACTGTGTTTCATCAGATGCTTTGGAAGAGCTCGAAGCAGTGGCAGTGTTGTGTAAATCTCAAGAGGACTCCTAGGATAATTGAACCTTTTGAGGCACTGACAAAGTCTAGCAGAACAGTATAACCCAGCAGCAACCCAGCTCTTAGCAAGGAATCTAAGTGAATGTTGATGAGAGGAGGAATAGGTGGAGAAATCTCTATGTCATTGAAAATCTCAGCAGGAGCTGGCATGGAGTGCTCTGGAAGGAGAGTTCTTGCCTGGAGCAATGTTGCTCTGAAGGAGTTGGGTATTTGTATTGAGCGGAGAGGTGTGGTCATCCCAGTGCTGCTGGCATTCCAGACTTTGTCTGGATTCTGTCTATGGGAACAGTTTTAGGTCTTTTGATCTAAAATTGCTGTCAAGCAAAACGAATGATGCTGAGTCCATGCTAAGTGACTCTAGTTAGGTGATACTAGCAGAATTTCTAACTGGGAAATTCCACTTTGTTGCTACTCAGTTTCCAAGTAATACCTTATCAGAATCCTACTCTTTCCCTTAGTGAAATTTTTCCCTTTATGTTTCAGTGCTAATTTCCTAATAATAGAGATAGATATATGCTACATGTGTCCTAACTCACACACAGAGATGAAGGGAAATGTGTGACAACTGAAAAATGCAAGCATGAAGAATATTTCATGTCTTGTGTTGTCTTTTACTCACCTGACACTTCCCAAGCATTACCTGTGACTCATGCATCGTCTTTAAGGAAAAAAAAAAGTAGTAGACAAAGAAAATGGGGTATGATACTGTTAAGGAACCTGTCTTAAAGTCAATTATAGATATGATGATGAGAGGAACCCAGGAGTTCTTCAAGAATATGTGTAGTGCTATTCCAAGTTTAATAAACTAACATCTTATTTCTTATATCAAGTGAAAGTCAAATTTCTTCATAAGAGCTATTCAATTGTTTCAGCTTAGGATTAAAAAAAAAAAAGCCAGAAAGCATTGTCTGTGTTGCTGTTGAATACTCAACTACAAATTTTGCCTACTTTCAGTGGATAAAAAAGGGTGAAAGCAGCATAGGTTAATGAGAGACTAAGGTTCAGTTTCTGCTGAACCTGATCGCATGAGAGTGTCATCAGGATGGTTCCTTTGATGATATGGTGATAAACCTGCAGTAAAATCTGGGGGAGTAAAATAAAGAGCTGGGGGAAGTTTGGGATTTTCTTACAAAGACTCAGATTTGGATCTGTTGTTTCATCCAGAATTTCTGAAAGTGTGTGAGCTAAGTTTCTGTCTGCTGTAAGGGTGCTTTTGGATGTGTCACCATTTGTAGCAAGACTGCAGGCCAGGCATGCTTTCTCCTGATGTTGTAGCCCAAGCTCCTGCTTTATCAGCACTTTTACAAATACAATAACAGCAATTTCCTTGCACTCATGGTGGGGATTTGCATTGTGAATACTTGTGTTGCTATAGCTACATTTCCCTAATGTTCATTATTTCTCATAGTGTCCTTGTCACTTATCCAAAGGTGCTGGCATTAAACAAGCTCACAGCATGTTGTTTCTGCCTTGGGAACTATTGGTAGGTGTACTGAATGAGCCAAGAGGTACTGCAGCTGGTGCTTTGCCTGGAATAAATCTGCTTCAACCATGAAGTGAAGTGGTAATGGAAGCAGTTAGAAGCTTTTTACAGCAGTTGGATGGGAAAGGAAAGCCTACAGCCATTGGCATGTCTTTCCAAGAGTGTTGAACAGGAAGGAGAAGAAGGGATTGTCATCTCTCAAGAGAACAAATGCAGGGAGGGGAGGGAGCACAGGCAACCTCAGTTAATTGCTAGGTTGTGTAATGAGCTGGGGTGCTGGACAGCTACTGTATAGTCCCCATTGTGTCTGTCGCCTGGCTGGGGGTGTACTGCTCTCAGGCATTTTAACTGCTTTTTGGGGTTTTGTTTTTGAATGGTTTAATGAGAAAGCTAAATAGCTGTATAATTCAGAACAGGATTGCAAAAAGTTCACTGTCCCTCAGGCATGAATGTGTAACTGGTGCTGTGCAGAAAAGGCAGTGAATTCTGAGTAGCCACCTACTTCATATGGGAGGACACTGAACAGTTAAGAATATGTAAAAAAGTAGAGATGATCTCTGGCAGATATTTCAGACTGACATCCAAGATATGCTCCATACTCTGTATCTTTTATTAATCTCCCATATTGTTTTCTCAGGCCTTGATTAGTACTTAAGTGGTATTAAAACAGCAACCATCACTTGTCAATAAGCACCAAAAAACTCTACCTCATAATTTCAATAGGCAGTTAGATGTAGCTGTTGGATGGAATCTTATAATCTCTCTAAATCAGTACTTCCATATTAAGGCCACTGTGATGATTAAGAAATTGGAATTAAGAAATGTCTGTTGTGTAGGGAGAAGCTGAGAGAGTTTGGTCTGTTTATCATGGAGAAGAGAATGATCTGGGGGATCTTAACAATATGCACAAATTCCTAAATGGGAGGGAGTAAAGAGGTAAAGAAGCAGAAACAGATTCCTCTTAGTGGTATCCAAAAACACGACAATATGCTATGGGCACAAACTAAAATCCAGGAACTTTTGTTTAAACATCAGAAAAAAACTTTTACTCTGAGGATGGTCAAATAGCAGAACAGGTTGCCTAGACATGTCAAGGAGTGTCCATCCTGGAGATACCCAAAACCCACGTGAATAGAGTCCTGAGCTCAAGGTGACTCTGCAGGGAGTTGGAGGGTTTAGACTGAATGGTTCCCAGAGCTTCCTTGCAATCTCAGCTATTCTGAGTTGTGGTTCTGGGATCTAGTGTTAGTTATTCCATGCTACTGGGCCTGGAGAAGCAGGAATGAAGTACAAGGTGCTGCTATTCCTGGTGTGCACAAAGTAAGTGACCAAAACAAAACTGATTGTATCAGTATGGCAATACAGAATACTTTTGAGGTTTCACAAGCTTAATTCTAAACCTACAAAGTTTATATCTATAAATTAAATATGTATATATTTTTATATATATATATATAAAGTTTATACCTGTGCAAGATTATGTGCAAACCACACTTAAGTGTTAGACACATCTTTATAAATGCTGTGCCCTTCCATCACACACATTACTGGACATTTAAAAGATTCAGCTGAGAGTGGACTCTAACTCTCAGTCTGCTTAGCCTGCAAGGATGAGCTCTCTTTTCTGTGTAAAGAGCTCAACTGACTTCTGGTTTTTGTAGTATTATAATAATATTTAGTCAGCTTTGCAAGCAGTAGGTAGGTAATCTTCACGTTGAGTCCAGTTTTGTGATTTAATAACTGTGAGAAATACCATTGTCCTTCACTAGTAATGGAGTGTTTTGCAGCTGGAGTTGCTGTTCCTATGTAATTCCAATAATTAAAACACACAGATTATGCAAAGTATCATTTAAAGTACTATTTATTACTGCTCACTCTAAAGGAAGAGAGAATAGTGTAGATAAACTTACATCCCTTCAGATGCTGGGAGCTCTGACTTGTGCAGCACCAAACAAGCATCCAGTGTGGGTGCAGCACACCGTTCCAAGCCTCTCGTGGAAAGGGTGCCCCATTTTGCTCATTTGAGTGATCGTATTATGTTTTCACGAGAAAATAATTTCATTCAGTATTCTGTTATCCCATAGAAAGGAAGTTCCTGTGAGAGCTTCTTGCTGCACTTGTTGGTATAGGCAAGAAGTCACAGGGGCATGATGTCAGTCAGTAAGTGGGATGTGCCCACGAGCTCTCTGTCACATTTACCTGTCTGAGTTTGTTCTGCACTAAGAGACATGGAGCGGGTCTGTGCCAAGGACAGGAGCCACCGGCTGTGATCAGCCCTGTGGCATCACGATTTGCCCCTAGATGGCAGCGATTGCTGCTCTTTTTCAGGACGGGCCCTGCAGTTGCTGTATTAGTTCTGTCACAGAAGGGCCTGTTGTCCAGTGAGGCCATGAACTTCAGCTGAAAAGACTGAAAAAATTACTGGCTCATCTCTCCGGCTTTTAAAGGAAATTTAAAGGAAACATGATTATATTAGGACAAGTTGCTACTTTTTAAAGTCAATTATTTAAACCTGACAATGCTCTTGTAGAGAGTAACAGCCATTTTGTCATGTGTGGACACTTTTAGGTATCTTTTCCGTTGCAAATGGGATACTAGAATGCACCGAGATGTCAGCATGAAGCAGTTCTGAGTCTCTGGAACTCAGTGAAGATGTTAATAGAGAAATGTGGACACATGTTTTCCCCCGCACACCCCTTACAGCTCTGCTGTGGTTGTCCTTGCTGTACTTGCTTTTAAATTGAGATTAAATGGTAGCTATAAGAAAGCTTAACAGCAATCCCAGTGCTGGTAAAACAGTTACTTCTCCAAAATAAGATTACAAGTTGTGCTGTTCTGTGGACAGAGCTACTGTCTGAACACAGTAAGGCTGACAAGGTTTTGTGCTGCAGTGTGAATCTGAGGAGTAGTGTATGTTTACTTCTTTGGTGTGCTTGGTTATGGCAGGCACTGTCTTCAGTAAAAGGGCCCTTTTTGTTCACATTTGCACTGCAGTTTGTCCTGATTGGGAAACTAGGTGGTTGAAGAGTTGAGCATAGGCACAGACTGAGCTTCTCTGCCATAACACATCTCTTGCATATTAGGATGTGCGCAAATTCCAGTCAGAGCACTTTATATGCTAAATAATAGCTCATCAGAAATCATCCAGAGCAGTATGGTCCTCTTTTCTGACTGAGGAAAGATAGTTTTGTGTATAGGCAAAGAATCAGAGATATTATCATCTGTGCTTAGTTCCCAAGTTTTCCAAAACTCTGTAGACATTGGACAAATCACCGACCACTGCCTCACTTCCATATCAATGTTATGGGACAAGAGATTTTCCTTGGTTTTCGGTTTATCCTGACTTGTTAAGTAGTGTGAACTCTTTAAAGATTGGATTATCTTTTGTTCCAAATGAATTCTTATCAGTAAGCCTTGATCTCCAGTTTTGCATGAACAGAGACCACAGAAGTGGGACACTCAGTTGTGCTGTGTGTGGGGAAATGCTTGTTAGCTGCTGGATGTGGGCACATTCCACTACACATTATCACAAAATCTGAGGAAGTTTAAAGATAAACCCCAATGAATAAAATACTTTCCCCAGAAGTTGTATCGGTTAATAGTTAGGTATTGTAGCTGTTTTTTTATAAGAAGAAATTGAAATTAGGCAGATTGTTTTCAGAAATCTTTTTAATATTGCTATAAAACAGGAAAAACTTATGTCAAACAGCAAACACATCTGTCAAACATCTGCAAAGATGATGCACAAATAATGACCTTATGAGGATTGTCTTCTAAGTCCAGAAAACTTGTTCTAAGCCACAGAAAACACACCTTTGCATAATGTACAGAAATATTTTCACCAGGAAGCTTATTAAGTGGTACAAAAGGTGAATTGTGCATTCATTGCAGTGTAATGCATTGATTGCCTAGTAGTATGTGTGCAGTAATTAAAGTCAAAGGCCAAATATCAAATGAAGGTAACAAAGTTATGAAAAAAAATTGGCTGTGGACATTTGACAAAATTGTACAAACAGTCCTTTGTATGTTATGCAAAGATTATAAATGCAGAATATACGGAGAACAATGCTTTGAGGAAGGAGCAAATTCAGTGAATTTAAGACAAAACATTGATTTCTGTATATATTTATATCAATATAAAGCCAGGGTTACTCCAAGATTTATTTAGCATTGCTCTGGAATTTTATTAGTATGTTTGAAATTAGCATCTGGCTCACATAATTGCATATCTATATTTTCCTCCCTCCAGACTATTGGAAGGCAGAACAAAAAAAATGGGCCTTGGCCTTAATTATAATTATATTACAGTGTTTTTTTCTAAAAGCCATAATTTAAATTTTTACTTAATACCCCATTCTTTCTGAATTATAAACCTCTAATTCATAATAGGTAATCAAGTAAATAGGTATTTCATTTTCTGGTTTTAACTTAATATTTTCTCTTTTGAAGAAACCAAATAAGTTTTAAAAATATGTACAATTTAGTTAGATTGTTTTAGTTTCTTATGTTTACAAGTTACTCTTCTGATGCACTTCTAATCACTTCCATATGTCACCTTCTAGATAAGGACTAGAAGTACTACTAGGGAAACAAATACAATCTTACAACTTGAACAGCAGATTTCTGCTCAAATCCACCCAAATGAACAGAAACACTTTTTACAAGAAAAATAAACTGTACAGAGGGTTTTTTAAATTTAAAGATCTGATTTAACCCCACTGAAACCAGCAGGACATCCCATATTTCAGATCCTTGGTAAGAATGAGAAGATAGTTAATCAATGTAAAGGATTAGGGAAAGATGAAATGTATGTGTGTACCACAACGTACACACAGTTGTTTCACCTGGCTTAGTATTGCATTCCTTTTTCTCTGGATATAGAATGAAATACTGATTCTATCTATATCTGTTCATATTGCTGGAAAAAAATGAATATTCCATCAAATTATTAGTGCACTCTTCCTTTGAAGAGAACCAGGATTTAAAGGCATCCTATTTCTTCTGTCAATTTCTTGATTTAAGATGTCTAGTGATAAACTCATGGGCTGGAGTAATGACTGGAAATGGTTCTACATTGTTCAAGCAACCAAAGGTCACCAAATTGAGTCCTTCCATGCAAAAGCAAAACTACTGGAGTAAACACTGGTCTGCAGTCCAGCAGCCAACAGCGCACAACAATAGATGAGGGACAGCTAGTCTTCCACCAACACCAACAGAATCTTAGATCTTTATAGTTGCCCTTTGGATAGGGCAAAGGCTGCTATATCCTTGCTACAGTCCCAACAGATATTCCTAATAATGAATATGTTATTACACAGAATGCAAAAGTTGTCCATAGCAATTTAAAACAGCAGTGTTGCAGTGCTGGCTGGCTGTTTCTTCATAGAGCCAAGAAATAAGTGACTTACACAGGACATGTTAAGCAAGGTTTTAAAATTACTTTGAAATCAGGGTAATCTAAAAAAGCATATAATGTAACACTTGTCTGTGTTGGCTTGACATCTCCTTAAAGTAGTTGCTGAGCAGTCCCTGGAGTCCAAGTGGAATAGCAACAGGAAGAGTCACATTGCAGGAATCATATTCAGTAGGAATCCATCGCTTGGAGGATCTGAAGGACTTCCAGCACAACTTGATAACAGAATAAATACTCATCCTATGTGTGGAGACACCAGTGTGAAACACCTGGTTACATTCAACATAAATTCTAAACAAAGAAGGATGGGCTAGCTGAAATTATATGTTTATATGTTGTGTGTTACATGTTTATAACATCAGCATCTTTTTCATGTGGATACAAAACTTACATATTTAAGAGAATCCTTGTTCTTTTTGTTCCATCACTGGTAAAAGTGCAGAATACTGTAGTTTAAGCATGTGCTCAGCTCTCATTTAGGACAGTGAAGGTTATATGTTTACTTAATTTTAGTCACATGCTCAATCATGAAGAAAAATATATCAAAGTCTGTGTTAAAATATTTGCCTATAGGAAGAATTTCTCCTGCTTTTATTCTCACCAACTGTTTTCTCTAAGGTGAGTTAGATGTATTTTGTCTTTTTCTCTATGAAAAATATTTTCAGAAGTGGGTTTAGCTCAGGAGTAGAAGGGTTTACTTGGTGATGGTAACTCAGCAATAGCAAGAATTAAACTTAAGGGTGTAATTTTGCTGGGTGGGGTTTATAGTAAATCACTGTTTCTGTGATACTTGCTTTTCTTCTTGCTTTAGAAAAAGAAAGGGAGTTGTGTGCTATCTGTCCTATATTGCTGCTTCACTTTTATTTCACTTATTTAGTAAGGGATAGGCTTTCATATTTAAAACTAGATACCACTTCCCTAGAAGGCTGTTACTTTCCTCAAATGAGAGCACTAAAATGACATTTTCAGCCCCGGATTTATCAAAGCATGGGGAACTGCACCATTGAAGCTTTTTTAAAAAAATAATCTAGTTGCATATTTAGAACTTACCTTAGTTTGGATCATGCCAAAACGCTGATCTCGCAAATCTCTCACTATCTGCTTGATGTTGAACTATCAGAAGAGAACAGTTTATATTTGGTTGACATGCAAGTTAGAAAGAAAGATTGAAGCATTATCAGATGGGGAAGCTGTGACAGTTCTTTTAGAAATTGTATATTTGTAGTTATTATCTTTGTTGTTTAAAACAATGAGAGCTGGGTTTATTCCATTTTGTTAGGGTGAATTGTTACAGGATTTATTCTGTTCTAAGATGCCCACATGACATCCATACCAGTTTGGAATACTTAACAATGACTTGTTTGATACTTACACGTAAATCTTTTTCTATATGGCTGAGAAGAATTTCAACACACAGCAAAACTCCACTTCTTCCAATGCCAGTGCTGCAGTGAGCAATAATAGGTCCTGTCCTGTGAACTTTTTTCATGCAACAAATAAATTTTACAAGCTGCTCAGCCAGTTTGGAGGTATTGTGGTCTGGCCAAGTGGTAAATTGCAAATGACTTATAATGCGCTTTTCTTCTGTCTGGAAGAGAGAGACCAGAAAGTTAAAAACTATCAGTCTCAAAACTGATTTTCAAGGAAAATTTTCCTTCATTCTCAAAATTGTTTTTTACTCTATAATTCTTTAGTTTTTCATACTTGACTCCATTAAAGTTTCTTTAGGTTCCAAGAATTGCACTCAAAAACACAGGCCGAGGAAATGTACTTCACATGACTTTGATGAGACAAGGAAGTTACTCTGTTGCCTGGAAATGATGTAGTTGTGTTGTTTGTTGGTTAGAAAGGAAAAAGAAAAACATTTTTAAAATTAGAACATTGCAGTTCTGTTTGCTAAAACTGTTTTTGTAGCTGAATGAAGCTTTGCTAATAGAAGAGTAGCAATATGAGAGCCACACTAGCAAAACTGTAAATATCTGATGGCCATCAGATATAAAAAAATAACTTGTGATTAGATACTCAATATGCAAACCAACTGAAAATTCTTACAAGAATAAATAAAATGTAGATTAAAAAAGAATAATATTAATTGAATTTTCCTGAGTCAACACTTCTTGTTGCCATTTCACAAAGCCATGTTAACATCTGAATGCTAACTATCTGGATTTTTACTGTCAGAAGAATTTGAATATGAGTATGTATTTCAGTGAAGTAACTGGCTTTCTGTAGTAGTTTGCTGCTAGTTCAGTACAAACATAGCAAACTTAACATGTTCATTGAAACAATCACATATGGTGTTCCATCTTGCCATTTTAATAGTCTTTTGGTAAGACTCTTATCAAATGCTTTACAATGCTTCACACTCAGTGGAATAAGGTGAATTTCCTCAAATTGAGACATTTTTATCTTGATGGAAAAGGCACCAAGTTTAGTCTGGCACAAGTTTTTTAATTACGTCACTAAAGAATATGTCCAACATAAATTTTGCAAAGGTTTACTTAATATTCATACAAGACTGATGGACTTATACCTGCCCTGTTTTCCATGTTCTTCTACCTGGATTCTGTATTTGTTAAGGTTCTAAAAAATTGCTGCTAGATTTGTAGTTTTATGTGTGGTAGTGTCTTTTCATGGACAAAAAAAGTATCATTTGTTCTAAATTCTAGGATTAAAGCCACCTGCTTCCCCTCTTTCCATCCAACCACCATTAGAGAATATGAATCCTCTCTTGTGTGGATGTGATTTGATGAGAACAGTAAGAAATTCTTCAAAACACTGAACACACCAGTTCTGTGACTATTAGAGGTCTCACTTTTGGAAGTTTTTGTCCAAATGTATACAATATTGGATCCATTGCTTATGCAATGAGCAAAAAATAACCACCTCATTAACTTTAATTTCATTTCTGTTATTCAGATTTTTACATCCCTGAAAATACTGAGTGCATATTATGGAAGAAGCAAACAATATTACTTGTATCCACTCATGTAAACTACATAATCAATTTCATCATATATGAAAGTATTAGGTCAACTTACCTGCTTGTTGGTAATTTCTATTTTTCTAATTATGAAGTATTCCAGAATCTGGTAATTGTGTAGCCTGAGACAGAAATTAGACAGGTCTTTAGAGTTATACGGAGATTCAGGCCAGTATCGGTGACATTTGACTTGCCCTAGCTCCACTTCTTTTGTCATCATGGCAATCACATCTGATTCACTCTCCCAGACCATTTGCCAGAAATCATCCATAGTGGATGGCAGAGGCCCTTGGGTTGTAATATAAAAGTGTTCCTCTTCTCCAACATTCATTCTAATGTAACTTGCATTAATGTAGCCATTCTTTTCTCCCAGAGGAACTCGTGTCTTATCATCTGTACAGAAACAGAAAGATGCTATTTCAGTTGTGCATCTGAAACAGAGTTCTGCCATCTCCAGCACTCAGGATATAGGAAACCTCAGTCTCTCCAGAAAAGTATGCCTATGGATTTTAGAATATATTGGACTAGTAGCACTAATATTAAGTAAGAATTCCCACAGATAAATTGTATGCTTCATTGCAGCTTTATTTCTCTTGAGGTACTTGTGTAACACTGTGAAAAGCCTTCTAATTACTAAAAAATTGTTTTCCAGTGTTCCAAAATGGTGTACCCAGTGCTGCTTTTCATGTATTGCGCAGGAATGTTGTCACCAGATATTGGTGTTATAAACCTGGAAAACCTCTAAGAATATATATACTGCATCACTGATATATAGAGATGCTACAAATGTTTGCATGTGTTCTCCTGTAGTTGCAGTTTACAAAGACATCAAAGGTCCAGAAAGCTTGCTTGTGTTTCTCTGATGACTTTGTTCACCAAATATATTTCTGTGCATACTTACATGGGAGGATATCTCGGTATCTGTTTTTATTCTGGTTTTCTGGTGCTTTGCCAGTTCTGCAATCATCTGTTGGTTTCACATGTTCTAAAGCCTGGATCAAAAAGAAATAGTCAATCCATGTTGTTCACATCCTCAACAGACAATTTTTACAGTGTCAGTGTAAACAAACTTTACTGCTGTATATAACCCAAGACTGGAAAATAGACTTCTTACAGAAGACAATCAGTGTGTCGTTCTCTAAACTTCCAGGCAAGGAATGCAATTTTCTTTGTATTTATTTCACCCTGCAAAATATTTCTGCATTTTCAAGTGATATTTCCAACCTTCATCCTCAGACCCCATCATTCCAAGTCACTGTTGTATATTGCTGTATTATAGATGTTTGGAATAGTGTCTTGGCCAAATGTCAGCATTAACGATTGATAACACAATGACTAAAGCACTAATTATTGCACTTATGACAATGCAATAATGATAGTGAATATTTTCAGTGATGGAGAAAGTAATGAGTACAGGGAACAGCTCCACTGATATTAAGCGCAAATCATACAGTCATTAAGAACTTCATAGCAAATTTAGGGGAATGGAATGCAGTGTAGTCAGAAGCAGGAATGTGCAAGTGCATTTCATTCACATTTTTGTGTTACCTCGACTTTTTTTATTCCTCTACCTATTTGCTATGCATTGCACAGTGCTCAGCCATCACATTCTGCCACTACACATTTATATGAACAGAAATATATGTGACAGCTCTTGCACACTTTCATTAGTTACTACAGCTTTTACTCAGATAAAACATCCACTGGCTTAGGTAACCAGCACTTATTAGATCTTTTTTCTGTGCAGATATGTGACTCAGCTCAAAGTAAGCTATACCTACATCAGTAATGGAATGTAATGAATGAAAATTAATACATGATCTTGAGCCTTCAGGGAATGTCAGCAAATCCTATACACTTGAACCTGTGAGATTTTGTACCCAGAAAGTCAGAGATGTAAAGTCAAGTGTGAAAAACTGATAACATTGGAGTTACTATGGAAAAGTGACAGCCATCCATTTCACTGGTAATGAGCATGTCCTTTAAAGGAAAAACCAGTACTATGTTGAAGAATTACATAATGATGTGTTCTTTGGGAATTTGATGATAACTGCATACTCTGTTTATGTTCAGAAAAAAGTGATTTTACAAACCTTCCTAATTTTACATTTTTTTCATTATTTATATGCAATCAGATGTAATTATGTTTTCATTATCTGCAGAGGTACATTGCTTTTTCTTTGTCATTTCATTAAGTCCCTGATCATAAAAGTATAAATTGTGGCAATGAGTTCCATGGATGAGTGGAGTGTTCCATTATGTGGAACATTTTCCTTTCAGTTGTTTCTACAGTTCAATCTAAGGATTCTAGTGAATCCTTAGCAGCGTGGATTTCTTGCTTAGGTGCAGCTCCTAGTTCCTAGGTAGATGTTCAACAGAGCTGAGGGGCTAATAAGAAAAAGTCAGTCTGGCAAAAGTGATTCCTAATCAGTGTAAGGCTGATATGCATGGAAAGAGAGAGATGCAAATACTGTACTATTACCCAAAAGCAGAGTAGAAACCCCATTCTGGCAGCAGTAATAAAGAGATAAAGGATTCAGTAAAGATCTACAAGCTGAGCTCCCATACAGTATGCAGAAAGTTATTAAAAGTCACTTTCTTAGCTGTGCTGAATTGTTAGATATTAAAAAGTAATCACAGTTTACCATAAACTCCTTTAGCACCTCTTGATTCTCAATCCGCAGCTGAAGGCCTTGAATAAGACCTGTTATGCCAGTCCTTGGATCTACTCCACTCTGTGATGGTTTCAAGTTAATTAACTGAGTCAGTTCTTCTCCAGAAGCAAAGGTTCTGTCTATGTATCAACAACAACAACAACAAAAAAGCAAACACAAAAACAAAACACAACAACAAAAAAACCCAAGAAGTTTTTAATTATCATTGTTCATAGTGCAGAATCTTGGCTTTAAAACTAGAGAGCTGCATTATGTATATATACTTTGCTGCTTATATTGTGGAAGTGAAATGTGAGAAAATGGAAGAAAATATTTGCAACTTACTTATGTTCACAGCAGAAAGAAGAATAAGTCGACATCATGGATACAAGCAGTACATTTCATGTTATTTGGAAGCAGATCCAACTATTGCAAATACAGTCTGTTCTAAATAAACTGTTCTTGCAGAATTGGAGACTTTAATGGTAGTTTATACTGGTATAGGAGACTCTGGCCATATTTTCACAGAGAATCATCTTCATGTTTTCAACACTTCCGTGACCATTAGTATTGCCAAACTCTACTGCTAGGAATAATTACAGCAAATTCTTCCTTCCTAAAGTAAGCAAATATATTTTTCTTCTCATCTTAACTCACATTATCTTTCAAGAACAAGGTATTATCTATCTTTTATGCACCAAAGTCAGGATTCCGTTTTACTACTTAGCTCATCCTGAAATGTAAGTTCTGATGCAGTACTTGACAGATTAAGAAAATGGATAAACATTGCATCTCCAGAAATATCACTACTTCACTGGAGTGATAGAAAAGCTTTTGTTCCCATATTGAGTAAAACCAGTAGCTTTTTATGTAAAAAATAATGGTTTGAGGCAGAGGAGTTATGGAATTTGGGTTTTTTAGTCATAGGCTATGGTTTGCAAAGGGTAACATACCAGCTGTCTCAAAGAAAAGCTGTTCCAGGGGTTTGTTGCCAGATGAAGACAAGAAGCAATGCTCTGCTTTCCTCTTGTAAAGTACCATCACTACTCTTAACTAATTTCTGTTACAATAGAGTTGTGCTTGCTGTATTTTTGTCCAGGTTACAACTTGCCCCTGCCTTGCCTGAGCTTCCAAGACACTTTATGTTTGCATTCCATTCTCTAACCCTCAAAGGGGCTCCTTTTATCTAGTTGAGAGTGCCAGTGAAGACAGATCCCCACTCCAGACAGAGCACACTATTTCCCATACACTTCTCCTTCCAGATCAAGGGGAATTAAAGAACCCCAAACTCTGTGCAGGTAGTAGATGATAGATTGATTATAATTTTCTGTTTTCTGGCCAGTGAGGCTTGGTAGTGTGAGGGAATTACCTGTGTTTTACTTCTAATAAGAGCCATCAGCAACTCATTGCTTGCACCAAGTGAGAAGAAGCAAGGAGAGAGAGCAATCTGTACTTCACAGAATCTGAGAGATAGTGCAGCATCCTCAGTATGATTCCTTTCCAAATTATTCTCATTTGGAGCTTAATTTTCATAAATTAATTTTCATAAAGGAGCAATGAGGCAGATTCTTTAAATACTTCTGGTGTCAGAGGGGCTTTGGCACCTGAGCTTGGAAAGTGCTTCAGTACATGTTCAAGCACATCAGTTCTAGAGTTTTTAATGAAATTGTTATAGGGGGGTGAAATCAGTGATTCTGGGAACAAAGTCTTGAGAGAGAATTTGACCCTTCATTCGGCATTTTTTAAGTATTTAATTTACATTTTTGTGAAATTCTATGGGAACAGTAAGGGGTAGAGGAGAGACCTCATGGTATATGTCCCATTTTAGAGTTACAAAAGTTTGGATGGCCTATTTATGCATCAATGGTAAAAAATGTGCCTTGAGTGCCCTGGTCTTTTAGACTGAAAGAGTAAATCCTTAGCTTGTATACAGGGGAGTAGTATTGTTCTCAATGTACATATCTAGAGGTGCTGGTATTGTTGAAGAAACAAGAGTTTTCTCATTATTACTTCTAGGTAGAACAGGAATCCTGTGGGGCATAACATCATCTTCGTTGTTCCAGCTGCCTGACTCAGACTGTTGTTTTTCTCTTCTGCAGCTTTCACATTCTGCACATTTCTGTGACCTGTAAAACAATGTTGAAGTGGCAGAAGTTTTGATAAGACCTTTGATAATCTGAACCATAGAAAGATTTTGTGTTTAATCTATTTGTGCTCACTTTCTTGAGCAACTATTTTAAAGAATTATTCAGAACTCTGAAGATCATAAGTTCAAGAAGTTGTAGTAGCATTTTTTCTGGAGTATTGTTTGCAAATACAGCAACTGAAAAACACTATATATGCGATTTTTGTTGGGCTTTTTCAGAGGTAAGAACATACTCTATATAAAAAGCTACTCAAAAATGACTGGAAGTAAGGTTTCTCAGAGACAGAGACCATTTTCATGTATGACAATTTTCAATTGTTAGCCCTGACACCTGGAAGCTTCAATTCACTTGTCTTAGTTGTGTGGAAGCTGTTTAGCAGCTCTTCCTGCAGGTGGAGCTGCATTCCAATAGACACGTGTTTTGTCATTTTCATACCATGTTAGGATAGAGCTGGAAATATAAGAATAATTCATCCATAATACTTATTTTAATAGTTTTACTTCATTTGAAAGACTTACCTGTCCAAAATGTTACTAATGATATCCTTATAGTCTTGTCCAGGCAGCTGACCTTGCAGAGATTTGTCTGTTCTGTCTGCATCCTGTAGGTTTCAATAAGAAAAAGCTGTGAAAAATCAGTACACAGAAACATCAAGAATATAGTTACTTTCATCAACATTCTTTCTTATTTCTGACAGAAATGTGTTCTTTACTGGAGAAGGAAAGAGAAAATGTAATAGTTTCCACTTTCAGAAGAAAGAGTACATTGCAGTAACTAGCCAGAGTAAAAAACCTTATCAGCTGCATTTGTAAGTTTCTGAATGATAGAACAATACAGTCCAGAGACATCTCTACATGACAAGTTAATGATATCCTCTCTGATCTCAGAAAGAAAATGCAATCACAGGAATCATGAGTCACACTCTTCCCCTCCAAATTCTTGGCAGCAGGAAGCTGAGATGAACTGTTGATAATAATTTCCTTTTTTAATCTTAGACAATGATGCCAACAGTAGAAGCAGGGTGAAGTGCTCAACTAACAGAGAAGGCAGACCCTTGATGACCCTCCATATGCAATAGAAACAATAGTATTGGTGGCTGTTTTCCCATCCTAAAGAGTAATAACTAGGTCCTTCACTTATTTAATAATGCAGGATATCTGCTGTTAGTATGTGAAAGTAGCTTCTTCTCAGCTGTAACACTTGATAAATAATTACAGTAAATTCACGAATACAAGCCGCACTGAGTATAAGCCGCATCTCTGGGTGTTGGCAAATATTTCGGTTTTTGTCCATAGATAAGCCACACACGAATATAAGCCGCTCTGTCGTTCGCAGCGAGGACCCGCGTGCAATTAGTAACAGAACCGCGGCAGGGCGGGGTTTACTGGCTGAGCTAAGGCTGTGCAGGCTCGGCCCGCTAGGGGCCGCTGACGGGGCCAGGTGGCCCAGCCCGGTGCTGCCGCTCGGGGCCGGCCGCCGCTGCCCCTGGGCTCGGTCACCCCGGGTCGGCGCTGCCCCGCGGTGGCAGGCAGGGACGGAGCTTCCCCCGCTCCTACGGCAGCAGCGGCGGGCGGGGACGGAGCTTTCCCGCGCCCGTGGCGCCGGCGGCGGGCGCGGACAAAGCACCCCGCCTCCTCCCCGAGCCGCGGCAATGGCGGCGCGCACTTGCCCCCCCCTCCCCGGGCCGCGGCAATGGCGGCGCGGGGCTCCCGCCGGCTCCCCGAGACGCGGCAATGGCGGCGCGCACTTCCCCCCCACTCCCCGGGCCGCGGCAATGGCGGCGCCCCCCCACCCCGTCGGCTCCCCGGGCCGCGGCAATGGCGGCGCGGCCCCCCCGAGCCGCGGCAATGGCGGCACCCCCCCCCGTCGGCTCCCCGGGCCGCGGCAATGGCGGCGCTTCCCCCCCGTCGGCTCCCCGGGCCGCGGCAATGGCGGCGCGGCCCCCCCGCGTCCTCCCCGAGCCGCGGCAATGGCGGTGCTTCCCCCCCGTCGGCTCCCCGGGCCGCGGCAATGGCGGCGCCCCCCCCCCCCCCCCCTCGGCTCCCGGGGCCGCGGCAATGGCTGCGCAGGGCTCCCGTCGGCTCCCGGAGCCGCGGCAATGGCGGCGCCCCCCCCCCTTCCTCCCCTGGGCTGCGGCAGAGGAGGGAAGAAGAGAGCTCTCCCGCCTCTCTCCCCGTCCCCCGTGCTGCCTGCAGGGAGCCAGGGCAACACGGTAACACTGTAACAATTGCGAAATGCCGGCTTTTACTGGCCGGTGCTTGGCTCGGCACTCTGGCTGGCACGTCTGGGGTTGTAAATGTCAGAAAATTATTAAAATATTAGCCGCACCCGACTATTAGCCGCACTTCCGGGTTTCCACCAAAATTTTTGTCAAATTGCTGCGGCTTGTATTCGTGAAATTACTGTATTTAATGTTTTAGTTCAAATTGGTGTTTCTTCTTTCAGTACTTAATATTTCAGGTGCACTCAGAAAACATCCTGGCATACTGGATACTTCACATACTGAATGTCCCAGAGAATCTTAATGGCATCTCCCACTTGTACTTTATTTTCTTAATTTTGTGCATGTATTTCCCCATTCAAATAGGGATGTTTATCGTTGCTGATTTAAGCCTGAATTCGTCTACCCAGTTTCTGCACCCACTGATTACATAGATCAGAGACTGTTGTATTGATTTTGTTTTCTATTTGTAAAGAAAATGTATTATACTGCTTCATGTTTGCTTTTTTTAATTTAGTAGCTTGTCATTTTCCAAGTTTACATATCTGGAGTAGATGGAGCTGTGCTCTATAAAGTAAGGCAGAAAGTTTTTATTCATAGGAGACAACTAAAGGCAAGCTGGAAATAATGAAAAAGAGAGAGGTTATTGGAACCAATTCAGAGAAAACTCTAAAGCACATGGTTAAATTTAGGCATGTGCTTTGCTAAACTAGATAGAATGAACAACCTTGCTTAAAACTAAATGTTTCCCTCACTACCTTGCTAACTGGGGGATCTGACAGGTAACCTTACTATCTCTTCTCATTGATATTTTCTGTTGTGTGTACTTCCATGTCAGATCATAGATATGACCTTATTTTGATATTACATTTCACCAGTCTCTATAAGTTTAGTTTCAACACCCATTCCAAACAGCATGTGTAAAATTCCACAAATTCCTCTTCAAGGTTTTCTCAGCTTGTTTATGTCAAGGATTTTTACAATTTTTCTTTTTCTAGTTCAATTATATTACTTGAATCAGGGTTTGGGTTTTTTATTTATTTTCTGGTGGATAAGAAGACCTAAATTTCTCACATTTACTGAGGACTTTTGCAGTTTTAAATTTACAAATAGCTCTGAAGTTTAATGTGGAATGTCTTGCTGGACTTACTAAGATTCAAAATCATAACTATGTTGGAAGAGATTTAGATGCACTTGAGTTATGAGTACTAGTGGAGATAGCTGAATAGAAATTTTTTAATGTATATGGTTTAGAAATACTGAAAGAATGGTAAAATTAACAAATTGTTCATTTCAGTATTATAAAGAACCAGAACAAGACTTGCATATACAACCTTTCTTCCCTCCACCCTTTTAGCATATGTACTATACTTATAATATCTTATACTTATCTCAGTGGAATCCTGACTCACTCAAATGTTAGCAGCTCCAGTCATGGGAGCACACTTTCCTCCCATTAAACTTATTTTCATTAAGAAGGTATGGTTCTTGCCCACATTGCAGCAAACCCATGCTGTAAACAAACAGATGAGTACATTGCCTGATAGCCTCTGAAAGCTTCTCAGATTTTACCTTGTTGCACATTTGGTTGGAGCCTTCTTCCTTGAAACTGAAAACAGGCTGAGCTTGCAGGCTTTCCTCACCACTTGCTGAATACCAGAAAACAAAAACAAAATCAAATGCATGAATATATAGGTTCATTTCTTCTCTGTTGCTTAGACCAAAGGACTTGGACAGCAGATGGTGCACTGAGGGTCTTAAATTGGCATAGAATCTCCTTCTTGTGAATGCCTGGGAGGGTTAATAGAGCACAAATCCCATATGTCACCACAAAAGAAGGCAGCATAATAGAAAATACACTAAAGTAAAGCCCTATATCAACAGCAGCTATTAAAAAACCTGAAAAACCATTTGAATCTGTCCTCCCTAACCCAGCTCATTCCTTCACAGTGCTCAGGGGAAACTACCATAGATTAACTCTGCTGCCAATATTTCCATAATACCATTGTGTTTTGCAGGAAAACAGTTTAAACTTCCCAGAAACTATGGAATTCACCGATGTCCTGTAAGAAGAAAATGGCAATAGCAGTGTCTTCTTGACTAAGAATACTTGAAACAAAGCCTCCAATTTGTAACCAACAGGCCAGAAGGAGGAATCCTTCCCACCTAGGTTTCCCCATTATAGGAAATGTTTCAGTGTTCAAAGATATAAAAAGTTGAGAATTATAGGTATGTAATCTATTGGCATTGCTTCCCCTCCCAGATTTAATTTTTATTTAATTTTTATTTGATTTTTAATTTAATTTTTATTTAATTTTTATTTAATTTTTGAGTATTCAGTAGAGCAGAGCATAGAGCACAAAGCTCTTCCATGGAGTTAGTCATGCCTGAAAGTACTGCCCTGTGCAAGATGGGTGTGCTCTCAAATGAATAACAATAGACCAGGGAGCAGAGGCTTCAGGACTTGAGCATGAACAAGCACAGAAGAGAGAGGATCTGTCTGCCAGACAGAACAGGAGTTGTAGTGCTTTCAGGAGATAAGTAGGAGTGATAGGATGTGAAGTTTGTGGGAGAAGTATTTTAGCAACTGAGCCAAAAATGGGCTGTGATTCCATCAGTGAGTTGCATAAAGTGGGGTAAAATCAGACCAACATTCATGACTTAAAAACTTAAGCTGGGTTGAAATGTCTTTGAGGGTCTTACAGCTTTGTTCCTAGACTTAAAAATCACACTTGGGCATTCCTTCCCTGTGGTCCTATGTCTTGAGCAGTTTAGCCAGAGCTACAAATCAGGGTTGAAGAATGTGTTTGTACCTACAGCTATGAAACAGGACTACTGTAAAATTGACTTGTTTTGTTAATACCAAAGTTGAATTCAGGTAACAGATAATCCCACTTCTGTCATATGGTGAGTGGATGTAGCTGCTTACCAGGCTCTGATTTTTTGTTTGGAGTGGAAGCTCTGTTGCTCTGGTTGCCTGAATAAGCCCAGTGCAAAGCCACGCTTCGGCAGACAGTGAGTTGAACAGTGCCTTGAGCCTTGCGCAGCAAATCCGTAACTGTTTGGCGTGGCAGACCAGACACAAAAGTCTCATTCACCTGAAAAATACAATGATGTGTATTTTCATATTCCTGTAACACAAAGCCTTTTTAAAATCACATATCCTAGCAGTGGGAAATTTTTGTATAACTTCTTACTTCATGTGTCATCATTTTCTCCCATTTGTGGGAGAGAAGTCTCATTCTCTCCTAACTCACTTAATCTTTCATCTCTATATCTTTATAGACAGCAGGACACCATAAAATATTGTCTTAGGTGGGCTATCCCCCATTCCTCAGCGAGAAGATGAAGGAGAGATGGAAGTAAATGAAAACCAGAAAATCAAACCATTTTGAAACTCATGGAGGGAGAAGAAAAAATAATTAGGAGTAACAAAAAGGATGATTTATATTAAAAGGTAGCAGGGTGGCTGGGATAGTAAGATTTGAAACAAAGACTCAAAAGCCCTAATTCCAGTGCTTTTTGTTTGTCTTGATAATACCTAACTGGCATCATGACAGGTTCTTCCCAGTAGCATCCTGGTTATCTGTGACCTGCATGATTGGCCAGTTAACTCTCTTTTCTCTGAACTTTCTCTGCAATCCTCCATAGGCACAATTGCAGTCAGGAGTAGGTGCAATTGGCTGCTTGCTCTGTGATTCTGGGTCTGCCTGTGCAGGAGTGTCCAACTATGGGAGGTGAACTCCAGGGAGGACACAGGGCCCCAGGACAACCCTCTGACCACCAGGAGCTGAGGGACATCTCCTTCTAGGTGTTACTGTGCAAAGCAGCATCACATTTCCAATCTGCACCGCTTCTGTATTGAATATATTGCTCATTATAGAGTAAGTAGAGAAACTGAAAGCCAAAGAAGTGAAGAACAAACATTACCTTAAGTAAGATGTCACCAACTTGAAGTCTCCCATCTAGATCTGCGCTGCTGTCCGGGCTGATGGCTTTTATTAGGATAGCTCTGCCATTTTTTCCACCTACCAGTGCAAATCCTAGGCTTCCATTTTCTGCTTTTTCCAGCTCAATCTTAATAATGAAGTCCTACAATAGAGAAGGATGCAGTCTAAAGTGGAGTTTGTCCAGGGCTGTATTTTGTTTGTGTTTTTATTACTGAAGATTCCCATTATTCCCACAGTCCTCCCTGTCTGATGTGGATTGTGGGCTATATCCTACTCTTGAATAGATCTATAGAGCTCCCAGGAATCAAGATAACAGCTGCATTTATGTATCAGAATGAAAATAGTACATACTTGTTTTCATACTCTTTTTAATAATTGCTGCTTGGGAAAATAATCCCTTAAGAGCAAAGAAACATGTACTTCTCTAATCCTTTTATAATGTATCAAATAAATCACCTTAATTGACAAATAAGGCATTCATATCTCCTGAGTGACAGTAATGCAGTATATAGTTTATTCTGTTATTTTTCTATAATTTAGATCTTAATCTTGTAAACCCAACATTTCCATCTCTTTTACTTTAGCACTTCATTTGCTTTTAAAATCAGCTGCTTTTTTAGGGTCAAGTACTATGTCAGAAATAGCAGCAAGCTGGAAATGTTTATGACTTGCAGCATGACTAGTTCCAATGCCACAAATATCAGCCTTGGAAATTGTTTTTGTAGGTTGAACAGATAAACCATCATGGATTAATTCATGTGGAAGAAGCAGTAATGGTGATGACATAATGAAAAGTGAGAAAATTGTTCCAATTTTTTTGCCAGGTTGGAGGTCTAATTTTAACAAGAGTCAGCTTTTCTTTTTTCTTATCTATTCACATTAAATATCAGTTCCAATTGAGATAATTTCAATTAACATTACTTTTCATGTGTTTGCACTTGTAAGAATTTTCAAGCATTGTATGCTGAGCACAGAAATAACTTTTTTCCCCAAAAACCAACATTCCTGTGTATTTCAGGAATTAATAATAAATAATAAATAAAACTCTTGCCAAATTCAAACCATATTGGTCTATATCAGTGCTGCATATACTGCAAGGATTTGGGCTAATTTTACTCTCTTTTAAAATGTCCATCTGAAAATTGCAGAATGAAACATTAATCTGTTTTCAAAGAGTGTTGTGGAAAATGTTTCACAATTGCACATATTTTCCCCAGAATCCCATGCTGTGCCATGTCTTTTTTCCTGTGCTACTTTCTTTCTAAGCATTAAAAAACAGAAAGTCTGTCCCCAGGAAGTGCCCAGTGCATTCTACTCTGTGAATGCTAAATATAATTCAACACTTACAGGACATTTTCCAAGTGCATTATATTCACATTTTCACAAAGAACAAGAAAATACATTAAACACCACTACTGAAAAAACCTCACTCCATATAGCTCACTTCAGTCGATGAACCACCTCACACCTCAGAGTGTCACTCACTTTACATTCTGGAGAATCGGGAGTGTTCTGCTGAGCATCACAGTTCGTTTCCTCCAAATGTTTCTCTGTGAAAAAGCAGCAACAATTTTTAGATAGTTGTCCTGGGAAAATATTCTACAGTATAACACTCAAAATCTCATTCAGAGACATAATAAAACATTTTACATTTTATATGTGAAATACAAAATAAATCCTATGGATTTATGCAGCCTAAAACTCCTGAAATATGAACCACACTGTGACCTTTTTACCTCCCTGTGAGCAAGTTCCAAAACAAGCTTTAGGAACTGTGTGCTAGAGAGATACCAGATGGACAACAGTACTGTATAAACATTTTCTGAAACTCTGAGGGAGGTATGTTTTTTATGAAGAGTTAATCTTTCCCAGGCGATGCCGTTATCACCTAGAGACTTATTTTCTTTCAAGGAGCAGGCACACAATTTTACTAACCCTAATTGAAAAATGCAAAGTTCCTTACCATGTTGATGCAGCAGATGCTGTTCCTGGGAGTTCAGGTTTTCATTTGACAAGGAAATATTGGCTTTCTCTGTTTCAGCCGGTGGCCCTAAAAACACACATATGTTTGTTCTGACAGGCCTCCTGCTAAACTTCATGCACTCATGGAATGTAAACTCTGGGCTTAGGATATTAAACAAAGCATCAATATCCAATATTGATACTGTATGAAGCAGTGTGAGAGCACTGCATGATTAAGTTTGTCAATCTGCGCAGAGATATAAACATTTCAGTAATTAATTGCAGAGCTGCTGCGTCTTAGCCATTGCTATTTTAAAAATTGTAACAACAGAGACCAGACTGTCACTCTAGACATGTGGCAATGATCAGGCAGATGAAGGAGCACTCCCACCTCTAACCAGACCCCCAGTTTTGTGGTTTTGCTTTATCATATTTTGGTGATCTTAGCTGTTTTCCACAAAGTACTCTTAATGCGTGAATTATGGAAAATATCCTGCAGTTTAAAAAAAAGTTACCTGTTGCAATTGCAATTTTAGTACGTGTTCTTGTAAGTAAGCCTATGAAACAGAAGTCTTGCTTTCTTAATAACAAATTATTACAGATTTATCTATAATCTATCAGTGATCATAGCAAATGGAACACCAAATACAAAATTACTATAGGTTTTTCAAAGTGCCTGTAAAAGGGGAGAATCACAGTACACAGAGTGGTTTGGGCTGGAAAGGACTTTAAAGATATCTAGTTCCCACCCTCTGCCATGAGCAGGGACACCTTTACTAGACCAGGCTGCTCAAAGCCCCATCCAGCCTAGACCTGAAGATTTTCAAGGAGGTGTCCACAGCTTCTCTGGGCAACCTGTTCCAGTGTTGCACCACCCTCACAGTAAAGAATTTCTCCCTAATAATGTATCTAAACCAGCTCTCTTTCAGTTTGATGCCATTCCCCTTTGTCCTATCACTACATGCCTTTGTCAAAAGCCCCCCTCCAGTATCCCTTTAGGAACTGGAAGATGCTGTAAGGTCTCCCCAGAATCTTCTCTTGCCGAGGCTGAACAACTCCAGCTCTCCCAGTCTGTCTTCACAGGAGAGGTGCTCCAGCCCTCTGACTATCTTTATGGTCTCCCCTTTAAATTGCTCCAACAGGTCCAAGTGCTTCTTATGCTGGGAACTGCAGAGCTGCATGCAGCACTCCAGGTGGGGTCTCACAGAGTAGGGGGCAGAATCCCCTCCCTCAGCCTGGTGGCCACACTGCTTTTGGTGCAGCCAAGGATATGATTTCTGGGCTGTGATTGCACATTGTTCAGTCATGTTTAGCTTCTCATCAACCAACACCCTCAAGTCCTTCTCAGGGCTGCTGCCAATCCATTCTCTACCCAAGCATGTGTTTGTGCCTGGGATTGCTCCAACTCATGTGCAGGACCTTACACATCTTGTTTTATAGGTGAGGCAGGTAACTGTGCAGTATGGAGTTCATAACTCTATCAGAGGTGGATCAGGTCTGTTACCTATCTGAAAGTGTCTTGAGAAATCACAGAATCTGCAAAGCTCACACAAGGCTGTGTAAGCAAGGTCCTACTAGGATATACATTTGCTGTGCTTTAGTTCTATGGTGTTAACTGAGAGTACACATAACTTAATCTGCATCTTGCAGAAAATTGTTTCAGTTTATAGAAACAAACAAATGGTTATGTGTGGTAAATTAGGAAATCTGTAACTAACTTCACTTGGAATAAGTTCTCCAGGTAACCATATGCCAGTGGAAGCATGTGAACACTTGTGGTCCAGGGTTACTTTTTGGGATCACCTTTGCATGATTTAAAAAAAAAAATAAATTGAGATATCCAGTCAGGTAAACAAAACTGGGGTTAGGCCTGGCTTAATGCTGCAGCCAAGTGTGCATTGGAAAGTACTACTTGCATAGCTAACACCTTTTGTATGTGCTGACCTGGATGTGATAGCTCTCCTTCTGCCTGAGGGTGCAGGTGCAGCCTGTGCTTGCTGAGACTCCTTCTGCTGCTAGAGCAACTCTGGTCAAATCTTTGTAGAGCAGATGATTACTGAAGTTTTGAATCAGAGTACCAAATATGTCCCCTTACAGGAGTGCTTTTATATTAACTAACAGATATTAGTGCTGCCTGCTGATTTTATATAGTTTATTAATAACAGTTTAAAAAGCTGATCTAGATGATTAAGTGGTGCCTCATATTAAATAGGGGCTCAAGAAGTGCTGAAATGCTGAAAAACTCCTTAGAAAATAGTTTCAGTCAAAACAGATATTGAAATATGACCACATAAGACTCCTATTTAATAACAAATTTTAAAAATAGAAACAATATGTAAAAGATTACTTTTTTTACTGAGAACTATATATTTTATTTGTGTCTTTAAACAGCCACCAAATTTTCTTCTGACCCTTAAAATGGCCATAACAGAAATACTGAATGCCAAGATACAAATTGTTAATAACTTTTAAATGCAATGAATGATGTTATGCTTATTTTCAAAATCAGAAGCAAGTTTTCAACTAAAAATAGTAGCCTTACTTACTATTTTCCTGCTCTATGGGAACCACTGGATTGCCATTTCTGGGGGCAGAAAAAGTGAAATATGTGAGCCATTAAGCGCTGCATGCTTTGTGAAGCATATATGAAAATTATTTTTGGAAATTAAGTTTTCTAAATAGTACTTGTCCTTCTATGATTTAGTTAGTGGTGTTTTTCTAAAGAGAATTTACACCAGTATATGAAAACATTTTACTATAGCAAAACAATTTATTGAAATGCATTGGGGGGAAAAAAATCAGCATGTTAAATCACCTGGCCCAATACAATACTGCTTTCTGGTCCATTTTGAATTCAGCTTTATAAAGTGGGAATGCTCTTTTATAAGTTTCTTTACCCTATTTCTGTTTACCTCCTTAGTTTGTAAATTCTGACAATCAGGGTGCTGTCTACTAACTTATTGTACAGCAAGATGTATAATGAGGCAGCAGTTTCTTCTTTTAGATAAGCACAAGTTAATAAAACAACAATAAAAGTTTGAACAATGTTAAGACAGCGGTGTTCTGTCACACGCTCTGGTTACATAACTCAGTTACTCACATGCTTTGGGTTAATGTTTTAGCGTTTCTCTGAGATCTTTGGAAGCTATTTCTGCATCAGTCCAGGACCTGAGATGGTGTGGTATCAGACTGCGGAACACAATGAATCTAAAGTACAGCCATGAACTGATGAGTGAAATCCTTTACAGTCAAATATTGTTCAGGCTTGGAAAAACTTTCTGGTCATGCTGAAGGTTAAATGTTGCATTTTTAGTACCTTTCTAAAATGTCTGACTGTTGGAATTATCTCAGAATTTCTGATTAGAGTTAGTTTCTTGCTTGTAGTTTTGAATGTGAGATTGTAAGGAGAAAGTTTACACTAGTGATGGAAATACAAAGATTTTCTCTAGAGAACAAGACATATGAAAATAGTGCTCTACCTCACAGTTAAAGGCTTCACATTTGGTTTTGGATGATGAAATTTGAAGAGTTCTCATTTGCGTTGTATGAGTCTACTTGTACTTGCCATGTTAGTTGTAATTACTAGGAGTTAAGATATCTTATGAATGTTATGTATCAGGTTGCAACATTCAGACCTTTGAGATAAAGCACTTTTCTGTTTTGCATTGTCTGACTTGTTGATGTAAAATTTAGAAACGTGCTTTAGCATTAGGTTCACATATGCTCAGATTTACCTTGTGGCTTTGATTCGAACATTCTGGGTGGCAGCTTCACACACTCTCACTGCATCATCCAGGCTAATGCCCTCAGTGCACAGTCCACAGATGTAAACAATCTGATCTTGTGGCTGCAAACTGCCTTCCACACTGGCAGGAGAGCCAGGCACTATCTCTAGCACATAAATACCTTGTAACTTGCTTCCAGCTCCTCCTGTCAGCTTCAAGCCTAGAATAATGCAGAGAAAGCATCTTTTGTGGCAGAGTGTTTTGAATTTCACTGTCAGTGACTTAAAATGGAATAAATGTGAGTCATTGAAAGATAGGCTGAAGAAATCACTGACATTATAAATAACAGTCTTGCCCCAGTAAGATGGGGTGTATAAGCTGGACTGAAAGAGTGAAATGCCATTAGATGTTAAAAAAAGTATGGAAAAAATTAAATGGTAGTGTCCATCTCTGTTTCAGTGCTGCTATAGTGCTTTGTTTCACCTGATGTTCAGTAGTCATTGCAATATAACACTGAGCTGCATAGCAGCAGCTCTCTCATTACCAGCACATTTAAATGCCTTGCAGTCTTCAGGGTGCCATTGGGAATGGAGGCGTGTGACAGCTGAGGAGGTACCTACACAGTGCAAACAACATTCAAGGAATCTCTGAACAAACTATTTCCTACCTGGAAACAGGATGTTGTACATGAGCAAATATAGCCGTACTGTTTCCTGAGTCTACAGTTTTATCTGTGTGCAGAAGTTGTAATATGCTACAGAAATATCACGATACTCACGTTGTGGGGATTTCTTTTATCATTTGTATTGCACAATGTAGATAAAGCCTTGTGTCTCTGGTGAATCAAAGATTCAAGTGGAGATTTTTTGAATAGCAAACTGTGGTCTCAACCTGTGGCTCATCCTTCTTAAATTTTACCTTTTCTTCAATTTTTTCTTTCCGTCCAAATAGATTTGTATGTGTCTCTGCAGGTAGTAGACATTATTATCCAACTACCCAAAACTTATGTATATCAATAACAAAAATATGAGACTGGAAATCTGCCAGAAACTTCAATTAGTAGGGTGATAATGCAAAGATCACTTTCCCAGCTATTTCATTAATCTAATAAGATATATTAGTCTTCACTCTTAGATGTTGCCCAAAATAAAGCTCTCATTCCTTGGTCGCGGGTGATCATGAAGTGCATAAAGGTGTCAAGGTCTGGTTGGATCATACTGATCTGAGACCACAGTTGCTTATGATTATCTTAGGCTGTCATTCCTGTCCAAAATAGCAAATACAGCATTTACTACACACCTAGCTGTCCATCAGCACCCTTTGTGAGAGTGATTTCAGGAATCTCATCTGGCCTAATTGAGCGATGTGGGTCACTGTCAGCACGACCAACCACAAGGTGCAGATCTGGAGGAGAGCTTTGCAGTAAAGTCAGGACTTCATTGCAGGGTAGAGATGTAACATCAATTCCATTCACCTAAATGACAAACCAGTAAAATCATGTCATAGATCTCATTGACCATCATTTGCTTCTCCCTCTACTCTGTATTTTGCATACCAACTTAAATTAGTATTTACTTCCTTGCTATTGCTTTGCTGTGGTATTTAATGTCAATAAGGTAAACAGTTAAGATTGCAGTAATATTTATGTTCTGAACTTTTATTTTTCTGAATGCAGAGCTTTAATAAAAGAAGCTTTTTCTCCACTGAAACTCAAGATCTTGTTGCAAAAAGCAAGGAAGAGGGTCTTATGCAAAAAATTGAACATGAACCAGGCTGAAAAAAGGTTTTAGTCATTACAAAAGACATAATTCCTGCATCTTTTGTGGGTCACCTATCACCTTATTACATTAATTCAGTTTATGTTCATTTAATTGGGAAGGCATTTAATGTCTCACTTGTCTCAAATTGCTCCTAGATTCATGTTAATTGCCTGGTCATACAGTCTATTCAATCTGAAATTTATCCAACTGAGTTCAGCAGAATTAGATTTATTATATTATTAATTTACATACCAGAACACGTGATGAACAGGTGATACCAAATGAAGAATGCCAAAGCTAAATGACTGATCTGCAAATATTTTCTTCTCTGCATAAACTCAAACAATTACTGTACCATAATGATTCTGTCTCCCCTTCTCAATCTTCCGTCAGAAAGGGCAGGATCATTCAAGATTTCATCAACGTACAGGCAGGCGTCCATTTTGTTAAGAACTACAGAGAATCCATAACCATTGTTCTCTGACTTCGTCAAAGTCACAAAGATCTCCATTTCCTATTAAAACAAACACAGGGTATATTTGATGTAGGCTTTCCTGTTGCTTCATAATTTTTATATGCAGGTAGGAATCAGATCATCAGATGGTACAACAGTATCCAAAAGCTGTTCTGCCATATCCCAGAACTGAGAAGGTTCATGTTGACTGATTTATAGGGCCTAATAAAGCAGAGAATGCCACCAGCACCTGGAATTAGGCATTTGGAATGTGTAAAGAAAGGCTTGGAGTCGTCTGAGCTGATAAGCATTGTGATAGCAGGCTGCAGAGATCACTGTTGTTAGTGCTATTGCTGTCCCACTGAAGGAAATGCCTGCAGCTAAATTTTGTCCGCAGTGCTCTCAAATTAGTAGGAATTCAGAGCTCATTAGTGTCGTTGGAATGCAAGATGTTCAGCATTTGGCAGGACTGGGCCTTGTATTTTGCATAGTAATTAGCACAGGGATCATACTTTCTTATCAGGACATTACAGCAATATCACTGTAACAAAATGATTTTCTGCATGGCCTTGAAACATGGCAGAAAAAACCTAAGTAGATGACTCCAATTAATTTTAGAAGCTACTAGAGAGCTTTTAGGCCTTCATACACTGAGAATAATAATGCAGAACTTTGAAAAGTTTAAGAAATAGTAAGATATCACAATAAAAGAAATTGCCTTAAGGCAAATGGTTAAGAATTCTGGAGAGCTGGGCATAGTGGAAGGTCTGCTTTATTTGATGATTGTGGATATTCAGGAAAGAAAAAAAAAAGTAATGTGGAAATGGCATAGAAAATGAGTTAAAATTGATGTTTATGATTGTAACATTCTTAAAATGTTTCTTTTCCCTTGTATTCTACCTGTTGGTAATTTGGTGCCCATCACATACCTGAGAGCTGTCTTGATTTTCTTCCTTCTCTTCCTCTGGTTCCTCCAAGTCTTCCCATTCATTGTCACTGTCATGTGTCTCTCTAGCAGGCAGGGACGATGATGAGGGACCACAAACACGGGGCTGTGGGGTCGCAGAGGTAGCAGAGACTGTCTCGGCGCTTCCTCCTCGTGGAAGTGAGGTCACAGACATTGAGCTGACAGTGAGATACTCTTCATCAATAGGGGTTAGAGAGAGAGTTTCAGGCATACATTTTGTGTTCGATAGGTCATCATGACTCTTACTAAATACGCGGCTGGAAAATAAAAAGATTGCAGTGCTGGGGGTATCCTCCATGTGCTTATTAGATGGCCACTGAAAAGTCTACTGCTTATGCATTACCTTATTTTCATTTTAACTGAATTACTAGTTATAGTATTGAACTGCTGTCTGAATCCTCCAATGGTAGTATAAAAACAAATAAGTAATCAATATTTTACAAAGCTACTTGAAAGATTAAAAAGCTTTAAGTATTTAACTTTACAAAATCTTGCATTCCTTTAATTTTTTTAATGTATTAATTAGTTGCTTCTTGAAAAGAATAATTGGACAAAGTCCAGACCATTAATTACTTCATCTTCCATAAACAAATTAATTAACTTTTCTAATAAGCAGTATAGATATTAAAATGCCACTACATTTTTTATATTAGCATTTTTCTGGAAAAAGAAATGCCAACCACATTTCTGGCTTCTACAGGTTTTTCCTTAGTAACTGGGCAGAGACCAGACACATGAAATATGAAATGGTTCCTGTTTCTTCATGAAAGTAGAAATCCTTACTCCTCTTTGTAAGCTTTATGTTTGCCTTGAAGCATATGAGTTGTCCAAAAATCATCAATGGATTTATTAAATTAATTGAATTAAAATTACTATAGATTCTATTCCACTGTATTGCAAAGTACAGTAATTTCATGACTATAAGGCGCACCCTTTTGACTAAAATTTTCCCCCGAAACCAGAAGTGCGCCTTATAGTCCGGTGCGCCTTATCTGATGTACAAAGTTGCGACATTTGCCATCCCGGAAGTGCAAGCGGCCGGTATTGGGGTGTCCCCCGCGCGGGGTGGGCCCGCCGGCATCGGGACGCCCCCACGCACAGGGAGGGGGAAAGCCACCGGAATCGGAGCGGCTGCTGCACGGGGAGGGGGAAAGCCACTGGAATCAGAGTGGCCGCCACGCAGGGAGGGGGAAAACTGCTGGAATCGGGGCAGCGGCGGCACGGGGCAAACCTGCTGGCATCAGGTCACCTGGAGCACCAGGGAACTCCCAGAGCAGCGGGGCCCTGGGGATGCTGCACGGAGGGGTGGCGGGCATAGCCTGGCCCCGCCAGGTACAGGCGGGCCCGGGGGCCAATGGCTGCTGGGTTGAGGCGGGGTCTCGGCCAGCAAGTGCGCGAGGGGAGCTGGGGGTGGACCCTCACTGCAAAAAAAACAGTGCGCCTTATAGTCCGGTGAACCTTATGGTCGTGAAATTACTGTATTCAGCACTTTTGATGTTCAAGCCCAAAATGTAATCATATATGCCGTGTTTAATTGTTTTGACTGTTCTCCTTTATACAACTGTGGCTTTGTCTCCCAAAAATTTGCCATTAAAGCTCATAAAAGTGCTGGCAACCCTTTTTTTGTTTAAGTATGTTTTCTTCATATCAATCCTTAGTGAAATATTGCTAAACTTCATTCATCTTAAAAACACCTAAAATGGCATATTCATATCTAAGTCATCCAAGATATTTTGCTCTTTGATAGAAGTGAACTGTCCATCATCTCACAAGCAAATATACACAGCTACAATTTTAAAAAAAAATTGCATGTCCTGTATGAAATCACAGAAAATATCTGTAAAATTCATATCAGAAGATTTATATATTTGCAAGATATGTTTTGAGCAATCTGGAGAAATGTCTTCATTAATCAAAAGAAAGTCCTTTGTTAATGTTTATTTCCTTCTGGGGATTTTGTGTTGTTTTAGCTGGAAGGATTTAAATTGAGATTATGTTTAAAGTATTGTTTAAAATGCATGGTATCCAAAGCTTCTCTGGCTGCCTTTTAAAAATGCAAAAGCTGATACTAAATGATACTGAAAATGCATCAAACAAAAGCATTTACTTCAGAACTTCCTTCTTAGGAAGAAACCAAAACTTTTCTTGGAATTCATATTTTCCCACAATAAACTTAGTTTTGTTGAATCTGTATTATCTCTTGGCAAATACATTTGCTGCAGACATATTTCTGCTGGTTTTACTCTCAGAAGTAGAGAAGCAGATAAGTAAGAGATCATATAATCAATTAAAAAGTATTTGTTTCCTAGTTAGGTCAACAGGAAGCTTTCCACTGGTTTCAAATGGCAACCACCTTCAGCTGAACGGCATAAATGATTGCAGTTGTGCAGAACTCTTACAAGTATCTTGCAATGCAGACTTATGCAAAATTCTAATAAGATGAGAGTAAACGGGGAAAGCAGATTAGGCGAGTCAGAATAAGATGATAAAATCTTCAGTAATCAGGAGTGATTAGAAGCAGAGAGAGCCCTGTGCTTAAATCTAAGCAATTAACTTTCAAAACTCTAAGAGTTGAAGGAAAGGCTGCAGAACAAATTTCAGTATTCCCTACCTTTTGATCTGTCCAAATTCACATGGTGAGTAGCAGTTCTGCTTCACTTCCTCCTCTAGGGAGTGGAAGACTTCAGAACTGGAAGCTTCTTGATGAATCTTCCAAAGATGCTTATAGAAACTCTCTCTGGAAGTCGGGAGTTTCGTTATGGGTTTCTCTTCAAACTCAGCTTCCTGCTCTTCATAAGCTGAGCTGTCATCCTCGGGAGGCTCACTGAAATCTTCCCCCACTGGAGAATCGAGGCAGTCTTCGAGGTCTGGAGAGGTGCTACCTCCTTCACTGGTAGATTGATCCATACTGTTCCCTTCCTCTGTGCTGCCTGGCATTTCTGCCACCAAGTCCTTAACTGGAGATGGTGCTGGAGTCTATAAAAAAACCCAGAAAGGTTAATGTGACTCCTTTTTAATCTCCCATATTTTTTCCTTCAAGAGTAAAATTTTTTTTAAAAAGCAATATTAACAGGCTTCTGAATGGGAAAATACCAAATAGTAGCTGGAAGGAAGCAGAAAACATAGAAGGAGGTACTCTCTCACCAAATAATGCTTTTGTCTTAGTGGTTATTTTTCATTTTCTGTAAGAGTTCCAATCATAAATACTAAATCAGATCACTTTCACCAATGAATTATTTGCTAGAGGTTCTTTTTAAATATTTCTGTTCATATCATGCCTCAATGTTGTGTCTATCTTCTCTTCATTCCATAGAAGTAGCTTCCAGACTTGACTGTAGAAATCAGGCAAGGGCACACTGCAGCAGAGCAGGAGTCAGTTTGTTATCTGGAGATGGTTCTGACTGTGATTTCTGTCTACTTGTGGATGGCTATAAATCTTAGTGGCATGGGAACCATGAGTGGGCCATTCTGAATGGAGCAAGACTAGTGCAAATGCATATTGTATGAGTGCTTGTTATGTGTCCATGTGTTGTGTTCAAGAAAGAGGAGTAATAATGCTAGCACATCTAATGGCAATGATGTAGTCTCTGCAGTGTCTGTGGTTGGAGGGTACTTTTTGTTTGTTTGTGTTTTGTTTTTCCCCCCTGCAGATTCTGTTAACTTTCAATAAGAACCTGAATAACCACTTGAAACCATTATTTCATTTATTCAACTTAATTAAGAGATAGTCTGGATAGGAAAAGTTCTTTATTTTTTTCTCACTTTGGGGAGTTAAAATAGCTGCATTTGAGAATATCTGCAGTTTCTGGCTGAGGATCTGGTGGAGCATTTTTAGAAGAACCACTAGAAGACCTGCCTGGATATGTTCTGTTTTTCACTCCAATGATAGTACAGCAACTCAAAAGTTGTTGGACTAAGATAAATATGTTTCATGTCTGCCACATTTGTATTATTTTGGTTGCTAAGGAAATATCAGTTGAACTCTGCAGGTTGAGTTGAAACCAGGAAGGGAAAGAAATGGAATAGAGGGCCTTGAAGAAAATGGAAAGCTTCCTTGTTCAAGACTGGATAGAAAATGTAGTAATGTATTTTCAGGTCTACAGAAGCAAGTTTCTATCAGAAGCTTTGACTTACCAGAGCAATCTGCTCTATTTCTGGAAGAACACCTTTTGGTGGTCTGCAAAGTAGCAGTGTAACTTCTCGAGGAGCCCCTCTTAACAAATGCAGGACATCCTAAATAGAAAGAAGGAATATTATATTTCTGATGGAACACAGTATATGGTACATGCCTTTTTACCAACTGAGATGGAGAAAATTTTTATAGTGAATGCTACATTTCTGGTATTTGTGCCTCTTGGCAGTGTCTGAGGGCCAATATTCAGCACTGCAGTATTGCCACACAAATGGACCATAGCTTATACGTAAACATGTATCTAAAGTAAAGGCAGTTCTGTTTACAAACTTCTGTTTCACCATCAGGCACATAGTTTTAGGTTAATTAATTTGTTTTCTTAAAGAAAACAGAATTTCCAGGCAAATTCATTCAAACTGCATGTGGCAGTAACACATCTTTGGTCAATTATTTCAGCATAGCTCTCCAAACTGCCATCTTCAATGAAAAAAATAAATCCACACGTAGGCCATTGCCATTTAATTTCTCCATTAAGTATAGAAGTTCTCATTCCAGGTTAAAAACTTACACAGGACTTACCACTCTTGGTAGAAATTTGAATCTGGGGCATTATATTTAGCATGACATTACAAAGCACAAATGACCACAGGGGGAAAATTGTTCCAATCATGCATAACAGCAACAAAGATTCCAACTAATTAACAACTGGTGTGCATCTAACAAAAGAATTCATACATTAGTGGTAGAAACTTATAAATTAAAGAGCAGAAGAAATTTGCTGTCAGAATTCATTTAGAAAGGAAATTCTGCATAGGAGCTCTAGTGAAGAATCCTACATAGATATCAGATTAATTACATGCACATTCTGTCTCCCTCTGGTGATAATGAAGTTTAAATCCATTGTGGTTATTAACCTGTTACCCAGCTGGAGCCCCAGTAATAATTCTTCCTGCTACCTGATACAGGAGCCCTTTGAGAGGTTTCCCATTCACAGCTAAAATGACGTCTCCAACTTCAATTTCTCCATTCTCTTCAGCTGGCTGCCCTGGAAACAGTCTTTTGATCCTGACAATAGCTCCTCCAAAGTGTTCGCAAGCATCTCCTTCCATCTGCAGAACACTAAATCCAAGGCCTCCAGAATTCTTGGTTAATTTCACTTCAAATGTGTTATCTGCTCAAATCAGAGATTAGGAAAAAAGTGGGAACCATGGCATATGTACTCCCTGAGGAGCCAGTATAAAGTATACTCTCAAAATACCTTTTACCTGTGTGCTGCAGAGGTAGATCTACTGGTACTAAAGTCAAAAGAAAGTTTAGGTGTTCCTTTTTCTTATGTAATCTTTGAAATTTCACAGTGAGAATAGGGAGAACTGGAATATATTCCATCAAGTGTTCACAGTCTGGTACAAGCCCATAAAGGAAAAACCTTTTTGTACCAACATAAAGAGATTCACATGCTATCTTTTCCTGAAATTCTTCTGTAAGTGTTGCATAGATTTTACTATTCTGTAGCTGCCCAGTGCTTGTTTAGGTCTTGCACTAGACACCATAAGGTAGAATTGGAGCTACTGCTCTTTCCAGTCAAGAATGAGAGATGAGGCCTTTCCCAATCACCATGCTTGTAGCTGAATTTCGGTGTAGAGGAGTAACTGCCTAATGGAGAAGTATGGTTCAGACTTAGTGTTTATAGGACAACTTTCAGTAAAAGATACAGCATTGATTTGTTGACTAAATTCTGTGTAAATGATCTCTAAATCTTCTGCTTTTAAGAAATTAAGTAATGGCAGTCTCTAGTTCACTCCAGCTTCATCACTGTCACAGCATCAGCAGTTGTGTTGGTGAGGCTCTCCCTGGGTAACAGCCTGGTCACATCGACACAGCTGCACAGACAGGAGTGTCCCCTTGCCAGCCCAATCTCACAAAGGCTGAGAGTATTTATGCCTAGGATAATCAGTTGTATCTATCCACTATAACTCTATGAACATCAGAAATATTCAGAATTGATTTTTAATAATGTAATTAATATTGAATAGTATCGTTTTATTCAGTATAGAGTTTTCCTTCCAACCCACAGAAATTTCATAAAATTATTTTCATTCATTCCTTTCCTGCACATTGTAGGAAGTCACCCTGAGTTCCTTTTTTATCACTTACCATCTGTCAAAAAGCAGCAGTCCTTGGTACCATCTGTGAGGGATGTTGCCACAGAAACAGCTGCACATTGGTCCTCCTTTCTGTCATTAGCAGTCGGACGTGGCTCTGCCAATTGGTAGTTTCCCCTTTCCAGAACCAGTTTGGCAATCTAAACCAGTGATGAACAGGTTCCAGTTACACAGGACACAGTGAGGCCTAAGGCTTTTTTACTTTCCTGTTTAGAGGAATGGGGTTGGAGAACAAGGGGGATGGTTCTTTTGGCCAAGCTTGGCTACCATGCTTTATACTAAGACTATACTTAGTCTACTGGGTATTTTGTTGATTTCTGCTGTTGTACAAACCTGGCCAGATTTCTTAAGGTGTTCCACAGCCTGTTTGTGGGTGATGCCACAGAGGCTGATGCCATCTACTTCCAGCAGACGATCACCTGAGGTAATAAAAAAAGAACATCCAGTTGCTTTCATGTTCAGATTCAGAGGGTGTAAGCCTTGAGGCTGCCCATGTTACTATAGATCTTCATGCTTACATGTGTCAAATTAATATTAATTCATAGGAAAGCAATACTTCTTGCTGTACAGCATTCTATAACTAGCAATTAAAACATTCCAGGGTATTCTGTAAGTAGATGCAGTGGTAGCATCTGGTTATCACAGTAACAATGATCACAGTCCCTAGCCTGATGGCAGCTACGGAGGGTAACTCTACAATGTTGGTGTGAGGCTTCTGTTTTTTCAGTGGGATCCCTACATGTAGTACAGGGACAGGTTGAGGAATGATTGACCATATTACATTTCCCAGCTGTAACACCTCCAATCCCAATGTGTTTCATTTTTCACACTAACTGTCAGTTCTGCAGCCCAGGGTTTTATTGCCAGACGTGTTACCTATCTTTATTTGTCCGTCCTTATCTGCTGGTCCCCTGGGAATAATTGACTTCACATATATCCCACCATGACGCACACTGGTATTAATTCCACCCTGCAAAACATGTCCACAGATTAGAGTCTTCATATATTCTTCCTTTGGTAAAAATCAAAGCAATTTACACATGCATTGCAAAGTAACTGCTTCGGGAATCACTTTCCTCCTTAAATAATGGAAAAAAGGGAAAGAGGATATTGCTCCAAAACCCCATCTAGTTAATATACTTCCATAGGCAGTAATCTTATTTTATTTTCTCAGGAAAATGCAATGTATTTCTATGTGACTATATAAAAATATAAACTAAATGTTCATAAATTCTTCCCTATGCTCAGATAAAATGGTTTTGCATCTTTCACTTATTCTCTAGCCCAGCTTCTAAGATGTGCAATATCCATTCTTCAGTTATTAATCTTTCAAACAATATATCAAGCATAGACCTAAACTTGGGCACAGAGAGAAATTCCAGATAAACCTAAGAATCATGTTCTGTCCATCTACATGCCCTGCCAAATTCAGATTTTAAAAATTGCCCTTAATTTCTTCTGCAGGCAATGAAATGGCTGTTGCTTCACATTCCATTTCAGCAAAGACTGTAAAGCCATCTCAGCCTGGAGGAGTAAATTCTACTTAAATAGCTAGGACAAGGATTTGTTATCCAAATGTGGCAGACAGAGTTTTCACTGCTGCCTTCTCTAGTCCTCCCTGACCAAACTCTGCTTTCAGTGGTAGATATTTTTTCTCAAATTGGGTAAGGACAAAAAGTGTTTGTGCTGCCACATGCTTGATGCCAGAACACTTCTTTCACAGATGGTGTGGGTAAGAACCAGGGAATGAGCAGAGACATTCTATGCATTCATGCATTCTATGTCAATCAGTTGGACACTTAGGTTTAAAATGTGCCATGCTAACAGTTTCTGTTATCAGCCTATCTTATGTCTTTGTTCTCAGTCAGGTAACAATTTGACAGACAAATAAAGATTAACAGTAACACTTGCAGTCACGCTGATTCCAAAAGTCCCATCTTCTTTAAGGAGCTCTACCATGTAGATTTCCTTTGAGTTGGTTTCTGGTGGAGATGGTAAGTGGGAAGAATCAGCTGCCTGTCTCAAAAATAAAAACTTTAATGAGATTACAGCATCTTGGTTTAAAAAGAAAGGGGGAGAAAGGAATTTAAAAAAAAAAAAATACAGAAGAGTGCATTTCTAGAAGATGTAAAAGGTTTTATCCTGCTGTCAGCTGTAAACCTGGAGCAATACTATTTATATCCTTGATATTATTGGAAGCTTAAGCTAATGCTACTCAAAATGCAATCTGTCTAAATGCACAAAACCTGAGTATATATAGGGAGGAGATGTCTGAAAGTAGGAAATTAGACACGGCATGTTCTGTGACTGGCTTGAAAACTTACAAGATTGCAAGAAAATGATCAAAATTTTGTCCCTCCTCTGGAAAAGGAAAGAGATTTCAAAACACATTTCCCCAGTTTCCCCATTTGTTCACATGTTCCAGACATATCTATAATTTTGACATTTCCAATGTAATTTATTTCAAGGTTTTCTATCTCCTTTCCTTCCCAGTTACTTTCCCTTCTACATGTATCTGGTATGCTGTTATATGTTGTGTGCTGGGTGTAACATTACTGAGCAGTATCAAAATCTCAGTTACCTCTGTATCCAGGCTATCAGCTGAAGGAACTGGAATCTTAGGGCCCAATTTTGATGTTAAATTCCAAGAGACAGTCTTCTCAGGTTCGTCAATATTTGTGTCCTGTTCTTTGGGGAGAGCTGTATGACAATCCTGAATCTTATTTCTCCCACTGTCTACACAAGAGATCTCAGATCCACTAGTGCTGTTTCCTCTTGATAGATTCTTTTCTTCATTTAATCCTTCTTCATACATGTCTGCAAAGCCATACCAAAATAAGACATTGTTGAATGCAAATAGCAAGTAAACTTAAAGAGAAATATTGTTATAACCCAGCACAAGACGACAAAGTAACTTCCTATATCAACTGATTGTGAAATCAGATCCATAAAATGAGTTAGTCAATGTAAAATGGAGCACTGGTATTTTAAGTGTTCAGAAATGTGCTTGCTTCCTCACTGCAGAGGACTGTGACTCTCTGTCAGAGAAAGAAATGCTAAAATTCCTTTATTGTTCATCAAGGCAGCCCCATAATAGATTTTTCCACACTGATGTAGCAGAGACATCACATGATATCTACCAGAAGTCGACTTTTTTAGTGTGTGGTTGTTCTAACTGGCAGTCAGGGGCAGGAACACAGTACTGCGTCCCTAATAAATATGTGTCCTGAGTTAACTATTAGCATCCCAGAGCCTGCAGAGGCATTTGCCTTTGTACCTTTGGGTTGAGAGATGATGAGCTCCACTTCATCAGGACAGTTCTGTATGATTTTAACTGCAGTGTTAAATGAAACACCCTCAAGACTAATATTATTCACAGAGATGAGTCGTCCTCCTTAAAACGATAAAAGCAAGAGAAAGCACATCTAAATAAGGAAATAAATCCACAGTAGCTATCTTTAAACTACACAAGTATTTTAATTCTAATTAAAAACTACAGAAAATGACCTGGTTTCATATTTCCAGCTCTGTCTGCAGGTCCCCCAGGGATAATTGAAGCGATAAAGATACCAAGGTCTAATTTTCCTACATTTTCTCCTCCAATAATTACAAAACCTGCAAAAATGAGATAGCATGAGAATGCAAACATTGTCAGTATTAAAAGAGATGAATCTTAGGAGCACGAAAGGTTCTTACCCCAGCAGCACAAGTTTTGTACATGATCTGAAGGATGGGGAGCTTTGATTTACAAGGCATCAAGGTCCTGATTTGGGAGAGCTTTAAACTTAAAGTGTGCTGGTGACTTTGGTCACTATTTAGATATAATTTACCAATAACAATGTTTTCCTGGCTTGGTACTTTTAATGACTCTAACTAGTTCAGTAGCTCAGTTTCACTATCTTAACTGTGACTATTGAAATCTATTCTTCTCACTGCTATAATAGTTAGGTTTGGGATTTGGATATCACACGCAGACCTTCACCATTTATAAATTTGATTTTTAGTTGTATTAATGGTCATTTGTGAAACCTGATTGTCTGAACTCATCCACAAGAACCTGATACAGTCTGATTAAGGTATTAGATAACAAAAATATTATCCAAATAACAATCCAAAAGTTGAGAAACATTCATGTTAAGTTTGTGTAAACATTTTGCACACCCACAGGCACCACCTGTAAGGTCTAAGGTAAATGAAATCAGTGCATGTGTATTTCAGATACAAACTAAAACCGTGTTCTTTCATTCTACTCTAAGCACTTGATTTGAGCACTTTGGTCTCTCTGGCCTTAGTTAATCCTCTGAAAATATAATGTTCTTCATTTATGTGCTTCATCCTTTTCAGTCCTGGAAATTCTGAGTCCTTCACAAAGGTTGGTACTCTTACTCTATAAGAAGAATAAATGGACTAAAGGATTTAACAGTCTTGCCCAGCCTGAGTCAGCAAGCTTCAGTGTTAGCAGCAGGATGTGATAGCCCCAGTAAGAAACGTAACATCCATATTCCTTACTTACCAAATCCATTCTTAGGGTCACGTTTTAGGCTGACACAAATGATTTCTCTTTCTAGACCACTTAGCAAAACTTCCTTTTGGGTGGCCGGTGATCCAGGTGCTGCAGAAACAAAACAGCTAGAATAAATGTAGATTAATGCAGGGAGACAGTATATTCGTGTATTATGCAAAACTGGAGCTTCAAAAATTAATATATATTTCATCCTTGATTTCAACAATACTGTTACTTTTAAATCAGTGTAATTCTGGAAGGAAGCTCAAACAAGTGTTCAGAAGTTTTCATTCTTTCAAAAATCTCTGTACAGAGCTCTTCCTACAATGTTCCTTTATGGGAGAATATATATTTTTCTGCAATGTTTTTATTAAGATTAGAATATTTAGAGTCAGGCATGTCATGTAGTGCCCATTAAACCTGAGGGTGATTTGGACACAAAATCTTCTGAGCCCTTTTGGCTCCAAAGGTGAAGTCCAACCAACACTGATTGCAATGGTGACTGCTTAACATTGAGAAATTGCCACAGTGTGTTTAAAGTACAGTAATTTCACGATTATAAGCTGCACCAATTATAAGCCACACTTCCAGGCGTCGGCAACTTTTAGTTCTTTGTCCGTACATAAGCCGCACCTGATTATAAGCCGTGTGATAAAAGGTATATATTCTATCATTATCTGTTGAGGGCGGGGGCAGTGATCCTTATCTCCACAGGAGACATTCTGCTAATGGGCCATCCATTGAAACCAGGCAGGGCATTGTTCTTTATCTTTTCACAACCCATCCTTCCTCCAGCCAGTCATTTTCTGCTAATGGCCCATTGAGTCCCACTGTGGGACTGATAAAATTACTGCATCCCATTGGAAGTTGCTCCAGCCAGGGGGAAGAGCCCAACATTTCTTACCAAGATAAAAACAGAGGTTTTGGGACACTAAGGTAGCCCCTTTCTCCACTGGACTCCAGAGGAAAACCGGATTTCTCCACATCACCACTGGACCTCCAGAAGGAAACTGCACCTTCTACAGGAGCACTGCTCCAACTGAGCCACATCTGTCACTGCAGGAGGATGCAACCACCATCTAATGGGACTGCTACCAACACCCTGCCTGATGGGGTGTCAGGTTGTACCCTGACTTTGTCAGGGTTTGGAGTTTGTTTCTTTGTAGTACTGTATTTCTATTTTAATTTCCCTAGAAAAGAACTGTTATTTCTAATTCCCATATCTTTGGCTGAAAGCCCCTTGATTACAAAACTATAATAATTTGGAGGGAGGGGGTTTACATTCTCCAATTCAAAGAGAAGTTCCTACTTTTTTCAGCAGACACTTGTCCTCCAAACTAAAACAGCAACTTTTTTATTCTTTGTCCATATGTAAGCCGCATCTGATTATAAGCCGCACTTTGGGTTCGGACCAAAATTTTAGTCAAAATGGTGCAGCTTATAATCGTGAAATTACTGTACTGTTATAATTTTAAAATAGGCTAACCAGATAAGCATACTTCATATTCCATGGGCTCCACATGTGCATGCAGTCTGGCTTCTGACAGAAAATGAGATATCCAGTCCTTATTCCAGGAAGTGTCATGCAAGTGCAGGAGCAGAGGAAAGACCTGGAGCCTGTGTTGTGTCATGCATTGAGCTGTAGATCTCAGTTTTGAATCAAGTAATGACCTCTGAGCACTCATGCAAGAGTCCCTAGGTGTACTGAACTGTACACTCTACTCTCTGTAGAGTATTAAGGCACCATTATAGAATCATTTTATCACAAAGTCCCTTACCACTGAAGCTGATGCAAAGAGGGAGTTAAGGGGGAAAAAACAGCTTGTCTTACAAAACTCTGGATTAATTTCCAGGACTAGAAGTAAAAAAGGATAGTCTTTAATATGTAAGTAAAATATATGTTGGTCTCCTTCTACTGAAACAATAGACATGGAAGAGTACTGTCTCTCTTTATGATTATTATACTCACCACTGATTGTGTTCTGAGTCGAATGGATAGAGAGGAAGTCATAACTCCTTTGCTTTCCATTCAAATTGATGTGCATTTCTGACTGGGATAGCCCCGATACAGATCTGCATGGCAGGAAAGGAAGACTGTGTTACAATAAAAAATTACCAATGGTATTTAGCACTCTTCATTGCCATTAGTCTGTCAGAGGCAAGTTGGGAATGCACAGGTTTATAGCCTTTCAATGAGTATTTTAATTTCTGGTTCATATTTTATTTTAAGGGAGAAGTAGTTTATCCTTGCAGCATTTGCTTCCAAATAACAGCTGTCATTAGACCATTCATACCATGACTGATTCCTCCTGTGTTTTGCTCTAAGTTGACTGCAGGTATCAGGAAAACACAGCATAGCTTCACCATGATTCTTTTAGCCCTGCTGTCCATTTAGACAAAACCATGTCTGAAAGTTTTTCTGGTAGTTCATGTTCTCCTTGACTCTATTCTAACTCTTAGTACTCTAAAAGGTACTGGAATTCATCAAAGGCCTTGAGGCTGTGCAGCTATAGTAACCACCTACACAGGTGAATGCACCAAAACAAAGACGGAGAAGTTCTTGCACTGTTGCCTATGATTTACACATTTGGACCTGGAGGAATCAACTAAGTAATGATCTCTGCATTCCTGATCAAAATCAGCTTCTGCTGGTTTTCTTAGTTCATATACTGTAATTTCCAGTGAAGATACACAGACGTTAAAGATTTTACATCTATTCTCCCTCATTTTTATACTTCCCTGTAACCCAGTTAGTGGTTTCTTCTTGAGTCTGGTACAAATTTAGATGTCACTCTTTTTCAAGTTCTTCTTTGTTAGTCTATTAACTTCCTGCCTGCATTTGCACTACTGCTGGCACCATGCAGCCCCAGACCTTTTGGTGTGACCACAATAAGAACTTAAAAAAGAAAAATAGTTTATGTCTGAGTCTTACACACATTCAGAGAGAAAAAGCAAACCCACCTGCCAAGATTGCTTTTGTCTCTAGTCCTGTTGTTGTTTTCTACACTGAGGTTATCACAAGACTTGCTCATCATCCCAGCAGAAAGGTTTTCCAGGTTTGCTCCATAGAGCACATTCTCTGAACGAGACAGTCTCTGAATAAGGGCAAGGTGCTCACGCTGAGCTGCATATGCAGAATTTGATTTGTCTATTTCCACAAATTTACTGTCCTCTGAATGAGAAGCAAGGGAGGGGAAGAAGCAAAGACAAATCCACTGATATTATTGCATCTTTTTAAGTTCAAAGGAACTTTAAATAAAATCTTTTGAATATGCCAGAAAAACAATTGACATTACAGATATATTTGTTCTTTTATCCTTGAGGATACCTATGTCTTGGGGTAAGTAGAAGTTTTCTTTCATAAAAGGTATATGCTGCTTTTAGGTTTAATTTCTGTGAATTATACTACAAAGGCACTTCCACAAAGACAGGTAAAATGTACAACCCCATAATTTAAACCTGACTATTTCTGTGAAGTGTATTTTGTAAATTATTGGTGTATGAGAAACATCTGTCTTTCAGAGTCTGAATTATCCAGGCTGGTAGTTTCTCATCCTTCACAGGCCTTCCATTTCAGTATATTTATATCTGAGAAGACAGGAACTCTAGGAACACCTGCTCTGCAAAGTTCAGAGAGACACCAAGGAGCTGAGTCATTTGCACAAGTCAAATGGGCACCATCTTGGTGACTAGACTCGCTATCTAGTTTTCTGCCTTTCTGTGAAATCTACTACTTGCTTAATGACACCTGGGCTCTGCTATATACAAATCTGTCCTCTCAAAAGATTTCATTTTTCTGAAACAAAGTGATGTTGAAGGAGACATTAATTTATTTAGGTTCTCAGTGGGTGGGCTGGAGAGGGGACTTGAAGGACAAAGGGACAGCAGGCAATTGGAGACACATTGGAAAGTAAAACAAAAACTTGGCTTGATACAGGCTAGCATAAACATGAGCTTAACTTCTGCTTGTACATGACAGCTAAACTCCCGTGTGTTTTCCTAACAAATGGTAGCCTGAATACAACTTTCTAGAATAGTACTCTGCAGCATTAAATCTAGGTTCCGTCTTTCCTCAGTGCCTTTGATCAGAGACATTTCTTAAGGCATCAGAAGGCTTAACTGTCCAGAGTATTAGCACAGCCTGTGAGTTGCCACAGTGGTTCTGAAGTAGAGGGTTGCTTCAAGTTTTGAAGTGATGGTGACTTATACATCTGAACAGTACATCAGAAGCAGAAGCATGCACAAAGAGCCTCATAATCTCTCACAGCCTCACTGTGGGGGCAAAGGCAGAATTCTGAACTAGTCTGTCACTGCCTTACTAAGCTTTTTTTCTGGGACAGCAAGCGCACACTGAACCCCAGAACCTGTGGTCACATGGATTGTGTAAGTCTGGCTTGTTTCAGTGATTTGGTACTTGTAATCAGCACTTGGGTTATAATTTTCTTAGTTCTCAATAATTTTATTCTATTATATATGGAATGTAATAATTTTTTTAAGATGAATTACTACTAGCAAATGTGACACAGGAAACCATAAGATGCACTATTAGCACTCACTTGAATGCAATAAAGCACAGTCCCACTAAATTATGTTTGATCTGGACATGTCAAGCAACAAACGTTTAGGTTCAAGATGCCTTGAACCTAAATGCCCTCCCAGGGCCTTTTTCCTTGGTATCAATTTTGTGCAAAAATTTCACATTTCATGAAATAATTTTAGTGGTAAGGAGGAAATACATCAACCATCCTGTCACATGCCATTGCAGTATTTGTTGCCAACACTTTTATGGTTTTACTACAGAAAGGAACATCTTAGCAGATAAGGCATGACACTTGGTTCTCCTGCAGTGACTCACCAGGGGAGTGACTCACTCACAAACACTCAGGGGTTATAAATGATCGTGGTTCTGTTCAAGGCAGTGAATGAGCCAGTGAAAACTCATGTTGCTCCACTGAAGTCAAAGAGTGACGACAGTTGTCAACTTAGGCTCTTAATTCTTATGTGCCTCAGTTTCCCCGTAATAATCCTCACCCATCTTTACAGAACATGCTGAGAACTGTGGGTGAGATGTGCTGTGTATCTGCTCTGGATGGAGCAGAACCTTATCTTAGAAACTATGGAATACCTGAAGCCTGACGAGGTACTATTCATATCTTCCACAGACATAGCAAAATCTAAGATAAGAACTAGCAGCTATGTAGTTAAGTGGGTATAACTCATGTGCCTTAAGTTGTTTAGTGGCTTTGTCCTCGGACTGAACCTTTGGGTTGCATCCCTGTCTTATGCAAAATAACTGGGCACTATTCAACATTTTTCAGGTTACATTTGGGGTAGGTTTGATGTATTTCTGCAGCATTCTCAGCTGCAGAATTCTCCTGAAAGGAAGTGAAATCATCCTTATTTCTTTTTAAAATCTGAGTTTAGCTACATAGTTTTTGTTATCATCAGAGCACCCCTCTTCACCCCCTGCACATGCCTACTCACATGCATGTGCCAAATTAGACTTAATCAGAGAAATTTGACTGTAATACTATTTTCTAACTGAAGCAGAGTGAAACTGAGGTGGCAGGTTCTAATTCTCATATTTGGTGAATGTACCTTACCTAAAACGTAACCTTGTCCTATGGTCCCAGTAACAAAAGTGCATTTATACCTCACCTGATGAAGTTTGCCGCAGTTGCCTAGAATTCATCTGTGCGTTGAATTTGTGCTGGGCAGAGCAGAGGTCCAGTAGATATTTACATGTCTTTGCTGTATCAGTAATGAAAGTGTGTTTCTTGCCACTGAAGCTGCTTTCAATCATGAATTTTTTTCTCTGAAGGGGAATAATAGCACAGGTTGCTTCAGACATCAGTCATTACATTGAGGCGCTGACAGTTCATTTATATAATCTCGTTGGTTTGTTGAGTTGTGTTTATGCCTGACTGCATCCCTTTTGCATGCAGTAAATGCCTGTTGCAAATTCAGCACTTGTAAGCCAGGTATTTGTCACTGGGATCATAACTCTTCTATGTCGAAAGTCAAGAGCCTTAGGACATTGAATGCATTGATAGCAGATTGCTAAAACTTCAAGATTTAGCCCTACAGATGTTAATATTATTAAACAAATTTAATATGAAAAGGGGGAGAAGGACCATTTTTGGTGAGCAAACAAGTTGGGAAATGTTTGATCCAGTTTGACACCTAAACTGAACAACAGTACATTGATATACCGCTGATGTAAAAATCCCATTTAGAAATGGGTCACAATCTTGTCACAAATGCTAGTTTGTTAGCAGACATCAATATACTAAGAGATGAGGATGAGAATAGTGAGATCTGGAAAGTGGATGATCCCATGACCTGATGTAGGCAGAAAAACAGAAGAAAAGAGCAGTAAAGAGAGGACTTGATATGGAATATGCCATAGAGAGATTTGGCATAGTCTCTGTAATACTCAGCACCAGATTATTCAGTTTTTTAGTAATTTATCTTTAGCCTCGGCATAAATAATGCAGAACTATACCTCACAAAGAACTCCAGATCCAGCTTTGATTTTAAACTCTTTTCAGAAAGGACTTGCCCATAAAGAGTGACTCTAATTCTCACCCTGAATGCAGTAAATTTATTAAAATGACAGGAAGAAAGGCAGCAAAGTAGTAGAGAAGAGATTCAGTTAGTTCCAACTCACATGAGCTGAAATTCTCTCTGTTTCACGCCACTGGAATCGTAAACTGGCAATTCTTGTGTGATTTTTGTTCTCATAGACGATGATGCCTTTGGCACAGATTCCCAGGATTATGTCCCCTTCTGTCCCTTTCTTCTCTTGGGACACGCGATAGAATAACACTCCATATTCAGGAAGTTGCTGAGTCACCTTGTAGAGAAAAAGTGCTTTTACCATGCCTTGCTCAAAAAGACTCATGGGAAGAAAAGCTGGGTAGTGGAGGAGAAAATGCTTTTGAGTGTCTGAGGAGCCAGTGTCTGCCCCTGCCATCCAGCCATGCAGGGGGTATTCTGAGGAACTGACCCAGAGGTTCTGGGTATTCATGCTTGTCTTTCTACCTCCTGCACTTGGTGACAAAAGTGTTAAATGTGACTCAGAACTATGAACTCAGTTCCTTACAGAACTATGGAATATGATTAGGATTTACTGTCTGATCTGCAGACCAATATGAGTTTATCCTAAAACCTTATATTTTCTTTCTGGGAAGCTACTGTAGAATCCTCAAATGACTTTTCAATGGGGATTTTCAGTGACCAGAATTAAACACTTTAAGAAGATCTGTTTTTTCAGAAAGTAACCATTGTACAGATATTCAGGTTCTGAAAACTGGGGCAACGATAATCACTAGCTGAATCTGGGTTTTAATTTTTAATCTCTTTCATATTTGGAATTTACATGTTCTTGCCATGGGGTCTGTCTTTCTCATTTTCTATGATGTGTTGGCTCCTTCTACAGACTCATTCATTGAAACAGATACTAACAAAGCTGCTTTTCTTCATTGGATTTGCCATGCATGATGGGACTGTCATTGAGGCTAAGCTTCAATCTATTTCGTCAATTGCACTGACAGTGTTAGATGAGAAACTAATATAATTAAATAGCAACTGAACCAAAATGATGCTATAAATAACAGCATGTGGCACTGCAGCAAAATGACTGCTGGTATTTATCCATTATCTAATCCCCGATATTTTTCATTTGATGGAATGCAAAGAGGTTTTGGGAGAAGGAGAAATTAGCAGGGAAAAAGTTAAATCCCATGTCATCATGACACTTTAGAGCCCTAGAGAAACAGTCAAGTGAGAAAATACTTCAGATAACTCCTTCCTCACTTCCAGGGTTTGCAGATACTTTTAAACAAACAATCACTACATGTTTAGAAAGTGGCTGAACAGCTGCTGTTATTTCAGAAATAAAAAAAATTGCTTATTCTCATGTTTTATAATCTTTGGAGCCCAGACATATTGGTAACATGCCAAAAATTTACATCAAGCCTTAGACTACTGCAAATACACCAAAACATGTTGTAAAAACTCTCAGTGATAAGTGATGGTATCTACAGCAGAATGAAATTCTGAGGTTTTTGTTGACCATTCAATTTTTTTCATGCTATCTAAACCCACTGTGTCAGGCAAGAAGAAAATAGACAACAGTAAATAGAGAGGGGTTTTCTACTTCAAAATTAATAAATAGTTTTTGGGATATGGCAAGTTACCTTTAAAAATTCCAGTTCAGCTTCATCCTCAAATAGGGAGCGATTCATACGATGTAATTTAGCAAGCTCTCGCTGTACATATGCCAGGGACATTTTCTCTATTCGACTTGCTGGAACGTAGTCTTCAACACGAAAATAGCTCTTTCCATGCATCTGTGGGGGAAAAAATTGAAAAAACAAAGAGGCAGGAGCCTTTTGTTCTCTCATGACTTTTCTTATTCATTGCATTTCATTTTCAGGGTGACCCATATGCAGAAGTGACCTGGCTGCCATTTCCCAAAGGAAATTGAGAACAGCATGTAGTGTCCTGACAGCCAAATTGCCTCTTGTTCCTGTGCTCAAAGCACACACCACTTCTTTGGGCAAAGGGGGACAGGAGCTGGGCCTACAGGTGTGTCCTGCACTTGGAGCTGACAGCTACAGCTGCATCAGTACAACCCATAGTGGGTGACCTATTGCCATGATAGATCTGACCATGTGAATCAGACCACTCCAAGTTCAATTAACAAAGCTACACTGATTTACATAGCTGAGGATATGGAAGACAACACAAATGGGTGTTTTCTATACACTTGAAAACTAGGATGGCTAGTTCACATATACAGTCAGAGACCTCCCTGACTTTGCAGCTTGTGGATCTGAGCCTACACATAAAAAAGCTGTGAATTCTGAAGTGTTCATTTTCTTTTCTCTTTCCTATTTACTAATCTCTTTAAGCCCCTCCACACATCCAAGCTGGGCCTGTCTTGGAAACTTTCTGCAGATTTTCTGGAGTTTCTAGCATATATTATCAATTATGAAGGACCTAGACTCTCTCATCATTCAGCCATATTTCCTGGCAAATTCACCTGTGTCATTACTTCTCCAATCAGGAAAATTTTGTAATTTTTAAAATTAAGTCTGAAGGATTTAATCTGAAGGACTTAATTGAAGTTCTCTGCTATTCATATTTCTTCGTTAAACACTATGTGACAAGCAAAAGCTGCAAAAGTTGTAGAGAGAGACCTCTGAGAAATGCTGTGTTATTTCTCCACACCTCAGAAACATAATTGCCAAGCTCTGCCTGTAAAGCCAAAGCGCCGAGTTTCAGGGCAGTCTCATCACTGCAATATAATCGCTCCTCCAAAATATCTTTACGAAGCTGCAGGTAAAACTGATGCCTTGTCAAGCCATGCCTGGAATAGAAAAGGGTTTAGGAACTCAGGAGGAGCTTTGAATGATATCTCTAAATGCTACTGGTTTTCCTTCAGTCAGCAGAATTTTGCACTTACTGAATAACATTAAAGTGGTTGACAAAGAATTTTATCCTTAGAAAGAGTGTGAAATTAATGATGGACGTTTTCTTCTTGGCTTGGTCATTCCAGCCATCTGGGGCCACTTTGTAGAGTTTGGTCTCCTCATCCAAAAAGAAGAATTCTTTACCTGAAATGAGAATTTGGGGTTCTGTAATAAACCTGGATATACTTCAGCAGCTTAAAGTTCTGCTGTCTACATAAGGTGCATCACTAGCTATGAAAAATAAAATGGATTTGGATGTCAGCTGAGATTTACTTCTCTGAGTCATGATTTAAATTATTGCTCCTTTGATGGAGAACTTAGGATGTAATTTTGAATTACAGATGTTAGATGCTGGATTGGTATGGTATCTGAAAAATCACTCAAGGATTCATGGAGCTTGCATTTTTCTCACTATTCAGGTTCTGCATCCCTTTGTAATCCTTATGCCCTACACACAAGTTGTGCTCTTTCCCAGTGCCTCAGCTGTGCCTGACAACAGAAGGGGACTAGGGACATGTGGGCTGGGTAGATGACACAGCTGAACCTGTACTTCCCCTTGTATCAAGGAAAAAACACAGCCAGCCTTTCCCAGTGCAGTGCTTCCTGGAATTTCTGCTGGAGATGCATGGCTCAGTATTATTTGGGTGCATGGCTGGGACACAGCCTTTTCTGCCTGGGAATGTCAGCCACTAAATGTCATATGGCTGTGCTGATGCACAGTCCTAGGGCAGACATGCTTTACATCGGTGCAGTGCAGTTTAAAACATACCCTTGCACAAGCTTTGTATCTGCTTCTACCTAAGGATCTTACTGGAATTCAGGATAAAGTGACTACAAAAACACTGAGGAACAGAGATGTCACTGTACTTAACTTCTCATTACCTTTCAGGTAAGCCAAGCCAAAGTAAAAATGTTCCACCAAGTTTGCATAGGCCACCACAGTGTTGAAAACATCTCTTGCCTTGGTCTTGATGTCACATTGCACCTCAAGGCACTGGCCATTGAGTAGAATCACATTGAGATCCCTTTGGGACAAATAGGATTTCCCTTTTTTAGTCTAAGAACACACAAGAAAGAATTAAGAATGAGTGCCAAGTACAAGCAATGCAAGTTCCACAGCATTTTATTGCTGAGACACACTAGTAGCCTGTCTCTATACACCCTGATGGAATTGGTCAAAACATCATGTTATTCTCTGCCTCCCTTCTCATACATTAACATAACAAATATCTGTAATTTTTTAAAAACCTTGAGAATCAAAACAAAACAGCTGAGCATACTGAAATTCTCCAGTCAGGGTTATTCTAGATCTGGAGCTAATTCCAGATTTGCTTTGCTCTCATTTTTACTGCTGTCTGCTGCCAACTTTCTACCTTATCTTAATGAAAGGTAAAGTATGTGCTTGCAAGCTGGAGAAGTCCTATACATTGGAAGTAAATGTCATATTGCAGATTTGCTGTACTTTGTCTCAAAAGTCTAGGTCTGAAGTGAGCATTTTTAGCTGAGAGGGATAAATTAAGTTTTTTTTTGTACCAACAGAAATAACTAAATAGCACTAAGAATTAAAGCACACCATTGCAAGTCTCAATACCTCTGCAAGAACTCTAACTTGTTTTGAGAGGAGGACATGGAAAGAATACTGCATTGAGACTCAGGTGCTACTTACAAAGAGCCCTGACTAAAATGTCACTGGATTAGTACTAAATTTTTAATGTTCATACTTACCACAATTGATCCAGGCAGCTGTAAGGTCACTGGTGGTTCACTAGACAAAATAATAAATTCTGGACCTGAAAACTGCAAGGAGACAATTTAGAAATTTAGTAGGTCTTCTTAATGGAATGAAGATCCTGAACACAAGTATCAATGAAACCCATTTCTCTCAATCTGTATGCTGGACTTAATTGACTTCAGTGTCTAATAAGGTGCAAATGCTGACTGATGACTTCTCTCTGTTTGGGGTCTTTCCCATGGAGACTCTCCGGTCTAAGTAGGGGTAGGGGTAAGCTCATTCTGAAGACTTTTCTTCTGTAAAGACACTTAATCAAGATCCATTTCCTTTGCAAGGCACCTATTTTCATGACACCTATAGAAACTTAATTTATTCTGAGACCGTTTCTCATTTGATTCCCAAATTAATCTGAGGACAGTCACATGTGAACACATATTTACATACACTGTGATTGAATGAGCCCAGCTTCCCTAGGAACTAGACTGAAATGCAGAGCTGCTTTCTTCCCCATAATAAAGGCTGACTGATGGTTCTTATTAGCAGGCATTGTATTCCTTTGTTTTAGCTTCAAATAACTTCAATATTTTTAAGGCCTTTTTTTCTTGCTGAGCATCCACCTCAACAAATTTTATAAATTGAGTTTTCATCAGATACATCTATACTTCTAGATCCCTTAAGCAGACAGAAATAATTAACATCTTCAAGTAATAAGATGTGAATCCTTACAACCATTCACCATGACTTGACCCATTTAGATGTTTTTTAAAAAAATTATTTAATAATAAAAATAGTATGGTCCTACCAACAGACAATGCAGTTTTTATATCACATTAAAGAGGGACTAGCACTGTGTTGTAACAGTTGCTGAACTCCTTCTGTGAAAGGCCTTTATTATCCCCACAAAAAAACATAATAATAAATTTTAAAATGAAATTTATATGAAAAGAGATAATTTTCCAAAGTGTCTTACTGAAGCTCTTGACCGAATATTTGCCACTAGTCACTGTTGAGTTTCTGAACTGGGAAGAGGTGAAAGGGCTTATCACCCTGAGACCTGACCCTTTTTGTTCCACAACAGAAAACTTCATATGAAGGATCATGGTGTAGTTTTCTGTGATTCAGTAATTTCTGAATTTTTGCAATCCAGCTTCTAAAGAAACATTATCCTTTCCATTCAACAAAGTCCTACCACAACTTAGCAACTAGAAATAATGTATTAGGAGAACTACTGTCTGGGCACATTCACTGCCAGCCTATGCTTTCTGTCCAGACATGCACTGTAAAAAAAATTTAAGTCCTTTGAGCACCTTTGGCTGGAAAATATTTGGGATAAGTGTCTCTGTAAATTTCTTTGCTGTTCTGAAGCTGCTGTGAAAATGGTTGGTAAAAACACCCCATATGGTGTTTGATGCTTGCAGAAATCACATATGTAGGTCAAAAAAGGCTCTGAATTACAAGCTTTTGCATAGTCTTTATGAACAATTGTTTTCACTGTCCTCAGTTCTGACAGCACAACTCGATCATCCCTAATTTGGAGTCTGCCAATTTAGAATACTCATCTAATAAGATGACTCAGTAGCTAATATGCACATCACTGTCGAACAAAAATTAGATGAGAGGCTTGTCTTTAGTGATATTGACATTTTGAAATCAGCTTATAGGTTTATCATCATTCACCTTTTCCTTCCTGTGGAACAAACATTTCTGTGATGTAGCAGCTGCTGAGTAGTCCTTTGTAGACACAGAGAAGGTGGAGCCCAAGCTTAGCAGGTTCTGTCGGCTGTTCTTCTGAGTTCCACCTGGGATTTCTTCTACAGCACTCACCGACCTTCAAAGGAAATATCATAGACAGAAAAATATGTAACTTGCATTCAACACAACACCAACTCAGGGACAGAGACCTTAAGGTACAGCAACTACTGCAGTACTATAAAGTCCAGGGCAATGTCTGTTATAAGCTCCTTAATGCTTCTTTACAGAAGAAGAGAAATAAGTTACCAAGAGTACTATTACTGGTGCCCTTTATAAATAAATCTAAACTCTACTTTAATTCAATACAGTCAGATTTGTTTCTTTTTTCATTTGGTGAGCCAGATCCAGCTGGTTTACGTTTGGTGAAGCCAACAGGCAAAGAGTGTAGCCCCATTCCCTTCTGGGAATTCTACAGGAAGAAGCAAATTCCTAATTTATTATTTTCTCAAGAAAAATAAAAACTTCATTGTGGTTACATTATTCAGAATTTTCCAGGATTCAGAATTAAACTATTTGAATACTAATTCATTAGGATAAATTAATGGCCTAATGAACTGAGGGAATTTTCAATTTAATTAAGAAAAAGGTGTGTGAAATCTCAGATCAAAAAGCTGTCTTTGTTCTATGGTTTTAATGCAGAAAGTAATGATATTTGCTATGTGAGCACATGTGTATCTTTAGAAAAAACTTCAAATACACTATGTAGTCAACGAACAAATGATGATTATGTGGTTCAGAAGGGGGAGTTTCATTGAGGTGGATTTTTGTTAATTACATTTTTTCAGCAAATGACAAAGACACATAGAAACTTTTTCATTATCCCAAAGTTTCAGCCTTTTCTTTTGCATGTTGCAGGAAACTATTCAAGGAATTTCTAAAAAAATTTAGCAATTTAACTGGAGTAATTTCTCATCTCTTCTGCCTAGTATCCAATAATAGGGAGCAAGGGAGTGGTTCAAAGCTGCGGTAGGTAGGGTTCAGAGATTATGTTAGGAGCCATTTTTTTACTTAGAAAGAGGACAAACACTGGAACTAGCTTCCTAGAGACATAGTCATTGGTCCTAGCCTGTCAGTTTTTAAGAGGCATTTGGAGATGCCATTAATAAAGATGCTTTAAATTTTGGTCAGCCCTGAAGTCGTCAAGGCAGTTGGACTAGATGATTATTGTGACTCCTTGTGAGTCCTCTTCTCTTCTCTTCTCTTCTCTTCTCTTCTCTTCTCTTCTCTTCTCTTCTCTTCTCTTCTCTTCTCTTCTCTTCTCTTCTCTTCTCTTCTCTTCTCTTCTCTTCTCTTCTCTTCTCTTCTCTTCTCTTCTCTTCTCTTCTCTTCTCTTCTCTTCTCTTCTCTTCTCTTCTCTTCTCTTCTCTTCTCTTCTCTTCTCTTCTCTTCTCTTCTCTTCTCTTCTCTTCTCTTCTCTTCTCTTCTCTTCTCTTCTCTTCTCCTCTCCTCTCCTCTCCTCTCCCTCTCCCTCTCCCTCTCCCTCTCCCTCTCCCTCTCCCTCTCCCTCTCCCTCTCCCTCTCCCTCTCCCTCTCCCTCTCCCTCTCCTACTGTTTTTTACATTCCTGTCTAAAAACATGTCTAGTTATTTTTTGTCTAGTTTTTTTCAACATTTACCTAAGAAATGTGCCTCAAAATTACCTGAAGAGACCATTGTGAGCATAAAAATATTACTAGCTCAAAATCCAAAGTTCTTTTTAAAGAAGGCTTTATTTTCCTGTGGAAAACACTTCCTGTTATTACTCCTGTTAGGTGAGAGACGCCAGATTTGACAGTTGTGTCTTCTGTAGATATAGACCAGAGCCTTGCTTACAAGCTTCACTTTGTGAGATGTAAATTAAATTAAATGTGCTGCCTACAGAATGAGCATGATGATATTAGTAAGCTTTATAGATAGAAAACCCATCAATAATTTGTTGTGTTGGTTGTACTACTACAGGGGAAACTGGTGGTTTCACTGCTGCCATGGTACTTGCACTAGGATTATGACTGTGGTAGAAATTCAGTTGCAGATGCTTGCAACCAGGAGTGGGCTTTACAGTCCTTGAAGTTCTGTGGGAAACAGCTTGCTGGAAATTTGGAGAAGAAAGTTCATCTTTCAGCAGAGGAGGGGAACTTATTCTTGGCAGAATGATTTTATATCAAGCATATTAAGATCATATCCAGGTTGTCAGTCATAGGCATGGCAATTGCTCTGAAGTACTCAGTAAATAAATCCTGTTATTCATATGACTCCTAGATGTATGATGAATATATAGATGTCTGTAAACACACATATAAATGTATGTGTGTGTAATTAGACAAGTAGACAGAGACTTTTTTCTTGACAAAAGCAGCCACTATCCTGCAATCTGCTTGTAGATCTCTCTTGTTGCAGTTTTACAGGTGTACTGGGACATCTCATATTGCCCAGATTATCATGGTTGATTTATCAGGAAGTTCAAACTGTTTACTTGGGACACATTTAATTGGGAGTTGATCTAAATTGAGCATTTCCTGTGGGCCTGAATTACTTGTGTCATGGTTAAAAGAAGAAACTTCTCTTTAACTGGGTCAAGAACCCAGTTTAAGTGGGATGTCTGTAGGGATTACATGGTGCTTAACTATGGGATTCTGGTCTTTGTGATGCCTAGAGGCTGACAGTACTTACATCTCTTCTTCATTTGGAAACAGCCATGATTATAGCTGCACTGTGCTAACACCCAGTCTAGAAAACTCTTGTTTGGCAGCAGCGGTGCTACCCTGGCTTTTGAAAAGGACTAAGTATCAGTTCTACAATTCTCAGCTTTCTTTGCCAATGTCTACAGGGCTGGTGTCCATGCCATGGCTGAAAAGAGCAGAGGTCCTTACTGTTTGTATCCCTGGATTACCTGTAACTCTCCAGTAAAGTGGCAGTGCAGGGCTGGATATGACTGACACAAGTGAGGAAAATCAATCTAAGGACTGAGGTGGAAATGCAAATGAAAATGATGCATTATATACATGGTCTGACAACCACTCCAGAACACATAAGGTGTTACAGTAATGTGTCAGTAAGGCAGGATCACATCCAAAATCTGAATGTGGACAAATAAGGACTCTGACAGAATGCATTGATGGGGGAAGCAATGACTATTCATACCTTTTCAACAGAGTTTTCCCTTCATAAAATTATATAATTATTAAGGTTAGAAAAGACCTCTAAGATAATCAAATCCATCCTTTCACAGTCTCTGTGGAGCACATTCCAGTTGTTTCAGTCACAGAGAGCTAGTGCTGCTCCTCTGCCTGGTGGAGACAGCTGGGGGCAGCAGTTCTGGGAGGTCTGTGGCCTGTGGCAGGACAAAGTGGTACAGAGTATATGCAGAAATCCTGGATTTGCTTGTTTTGTATGGATTGTTCAGGGCCCAAGTTCCATTTCAGAGAGCTTTTGGACTGTTCCACTAGGAACCAAACCAATTCTAGGTGAGCATTATTTATTTATTCTACATAATAGAAAATTATGTATTTATTAAGTTATTTATTCTATATAAATAGTATCTATTATCAAAACAGGCTCAGATGGCAATTCAGGCATTTTCTGATACTGGCATTGCCACACTAGTTGCTGGTTGCACTTGGCTATAAAACATCTTCCCATCTTGTAAAAATCGGAATCGAATTTACCTGTTTATGAAGAGCTTGTAGCTACTTTGTGTCCTTGACCCACTAAGTGTGGTGTCGCATGATCTGTGTGTCTCTGGAACTCTTCCTGCAATAAATAAAGGAAATTTCAAAATTCAAGCAATAGTAGCAGCACTCAGCATCAGATGCTGGGACAATTAAAACAGGGAAGAAATTTAGACTGGCAACTTCCTCTCTTGTGTCCTCGCTTGGACATGATAAATGGCTATTTAATAAGGTTAATGACTACTACACCAGCAGTATTCCCAGTTCCCTATTGTTACTTCCTCTTCATAACCCTTTATGTGAATGTAATTTGGAAAACAGCTGTGTAGGTACAATAGCTGTCATTTCCATGTGTATGGGGGTAATTTGTGAAACAGCTTTTTCTCTTCAGAAATTATGCCAAATTTTTGTTCTTCTATTTTCAGGCATAAAATGTGTGGAAAATGCAATGAAACTTCTCTGGCTTAATCAGAGTAGAATATAAAATCAATGAAATTACAATGCTTGTATCTATTCCACTGGTTACTTAATATGTTAAATAATCACAAATATTTTTGCATCATAAAAAAATGGTGGGAGTAGTGGATGGTTTATGGGTCCTTAGCAAATCAGGATTGCATTGTTTTTCACCTGCAGTCATCTCTGTTGCTTCAGAATGGACAGGTGTTGCTTTGTCCAAATACATGAAGGTTGAAATTTAGAGGCAGAACCAGAAATGGTTATGCATGTGGTAGTTCAATGAATGTTTCTTCTATCAGCAGAGATGTTTGAAATCTTTAGGAAAGGGTAAGAAGGTCAATTTTTTTCTTCACTTGGATCATTGAATTGATCTTTTGTTTTAATTGATTGAAGAATTTAATATCAAACTATTAAATAAGTAGGATGATAGAGGTGGTAAGATAAGCTGTGCGGAAGCAATCATTTAGATAAAACATTCATGCACTACACCCTGAGACTTTACTCTGAATTGCAACGTGAAAACATGACACCAAATTCTAGTGTACCAACCAACCAACTGCAGTTTTAAAACCTAGAAAATCTACAGTCACATTGCTAAAATAAGCATAAACATGTGGGGATTTTTCAAGCTGCAGATGGTAGTGACAAAATGTGAGATTTGAGATAAGCTAGTTACCAAAGTTAAGATTCAACCCTGTGTTCTGAAACAACATGCTTTTTAATGAGAAAACCTCACTAAATTCTCTGCTTGCACTGTGGTTTTCATATAATTGTATAAATATATTTTGACAAGCATATAAAATTCCCCTTAGTCTTTCTGTATCAGTTGTTACAGCGGTGGGACAACTTGGCTACTTTCAGTGGCCAGACTGCCATGCCTGGATCACAAATCCAACACGCATCTGATATTAAATTAACATGCATTCTTCAAAGAAGTTCATGCTGCAGATTTATTATATGTTAAATGAACTTCTAATGTATTGTCTTTATAAAGATACCGACCTCCTTTGTTGATGGTGCTCTACTAATTGGCAATATTTCTTCTCAGAGAAAAACACTTTTTTTAAAAACATTATTTCATGAAAGAATGTTTGTGACAAACAAGCTCTAACATTCTGTGTTTACTCGTGTATTTTTAGAATCCTGCCTTACAAAATCCTGAGTATGAACAGTTACCAGTGTTTCAGTGGAGACTGAGAGATGCACAAAGTCACTGGGATGAGCCTTTGTCACGTTTATGACCAAAATGTTTTTTCTGCTTACAAAACAGACTTCTGTTCTGAGTTTACCTTCACTGTGTGTGACTATGTGTGACTCACACATATGTGTCACTCAGGGAGCAGCTGCAGTCTCAGGTTTTTATTGCTGCTGGTATTGATTGCAATTCTGGAGCTTCGAAAAAGCACCTTGCAGGAGGAGAGCATTAACTTGAGTAACCTCACTTTCCTCACCCTTGGCTGAGGGCTTAGTGCTGAGAGGCTATGACATGATGGCTTTTTCCCAGGATGTGCTTAATTTCTCTCTGAATTATGTCCTCATCAACATTCACTCTTAGGTATTATTTATAGATTTAACGGATTTTGGAGCTGACATCTTGACATTGCCCATCATATGCATTTGTGGGGCAGCCCCACCTTTCCTGTGTCAAGACCCCATGTGCTAAAACCATAATGTCAGGCTTTGTGATCTGCTGAACAGCTTTACCTGGCAAAGGGAACATGAAGCAAGGGAGAGGTGATGGGGCTACATGGTAGCTTTACTTTATATAGCTTTACTGTAGGACACAGTGAAAAAGAATCTAATATAAAAGTATCTTTCTTCTCTACAACTTTGCACAAATATACCTCCCAAGTCACATAACCACAAGTTGCATGGGAGTATCTGTCATCTGGTACATGGACAGTCCCACACTTCAGGGGACAAAAGAGAGGAATACATAATTCACAAACTTAATCTTTTGTAAAAATCTTACCCCTCCTGTGTCCTCGGTTAGACAGTATCAAAGATGTACTTTCAGAAATACTATTAGAGTCACTATAATCCACAGAGAGTTGTCTGTAATCTTCTGTTGACTGACTATAGTTCATTAATCTGGGCCCTTTGTCTGAAAACAGAAAGGAAATGTGGTGAATCATAAACTTTGATTATAAGCCATTGAATTTGCATGTTAATGTAAATAACAGTTGGGTCAGCTAATTTTTTATATAGTCCTCATTCTTCTGTCTTCTAACCGTGACTCCAATTCCTTAAAGACTGAGGACAGCTTGGTAGCTTCATTCTATTACTTTCATAATCTTATTCTAACCAAAACTGGTTTTCATAGTTCTCAACTATTCCATATAAAACAAATATAATACATTAATTCTGTTCTGCATGTTTAACTGACAGATTGCAAAGTGCAGATAACCAACAAAGTTCTTATTCCTTGTACTCTGAGGTCCAAAAACTTGAGCTATTACTTTAACTTCTTTCTGTGTGCAGGGAGGACAATGCCCAGACAGAATCCACTACCAGAGTCAGATGCAGAAATTCCATTAAGGGGTCATCCTAATTCATTAGGATGTATATCTTTTTCTTGCACAGTGACTTTGCTTGAATTCTGTCTTGTCCTTTTACAGAATCTTGAAGCATGATTTTTAAGTTGAAAAAACAGGAAGGAAAGAAATGCTATCTTGTAAAGTGTGGCTCACACATTTTCAATGCAATTGACACCCTAATTAATTGAAGTCCTTCAGCAAGTGTAAGGCAGGTGACCTGAATCGCTGGCAGACACAGAGATCACACCAGATACATAATCCCTAGAACCAGAGTAAGGAAATGGCAGGAATTTGTGGCTAATATGGAGTTGAAGATGGGGCCATCCCTTTTGGCAGCAGCAGAATTTCTACCTACTTTGGCACGTGTGAATCTGCAAGGTCAGTCATCGAGTAAGTGAACCAATATGGCTTGAGGGGTAGTTTGTCTGTATGTTTCCAAAAGAATCCCCTTTTCTTATAACCAATACCCAATAGAAATGTTCCAGATGTATTTAAGTCTGTGTTTGGTTCTAGCTGATTTCACAAAGCATATGTGAGATTTGCTGAATAGGAATTGTATTGCTCATATGCCTAATGCTGAGCATATCCAAAAAAAATCCTGTATAGCTTGAGTCAGCTTTCCCCTTGCCCCAAAATCAGAGATGTCTGTCAAAGTGAACAGTACAGTGTAGACACCAGAAAAAAAATACAGTTACAGAATTACTCTGAGGGATAATAAATCTTGGTCTTGGTCAAATGAAATAAAAAACTGGTATATACTGGTTTATTTTTATAGCGATCAGGATTTGGTCTTTCTTTGAAATCATTTCAGCAATTCATGTGTGAATTTATAAAACATCTTTTCAATGGAAAATTAAGCTAAAATCAAAAAAAGAAACCACAAATCTTTGCTTGAGTAATCAAATAGGAAAGACTAATATATATTCCTTAACAGCAGGAGGATAACCTCACAGAATCCCACCTTCAAAAATACACTGAAGTACACAAAGTAAAAAAGCAGTTTTGAAGGTAGAGGAGTTTTATAAGCATAGGTTTTATGCGAAGTGCTTTAAGAGTCAAATCTGTGCAAGCTGATTTGTTATCATAGCTTCAATGATAAGCCCTGAGACTACTGTCCTTTGTGGAAATACAGAAAAGAAACCTCACTGACTTACCTCCGAGTCTTCCCATTATGAAGTAATTTATATGTAAAGCAATAACTATTCTATCCAACACGACATGTAATCACTACAGCATGAAATTAAACAATCCATCTACCTCGGCAAAGACACAGAAAAGGCTGTCTGTATCCTTAGTAGAGAGTTCAGATTATCAATCTTTCTTTACCTTGGTGAAAATTCATCTGGGATGACAGTGTTGAGGTGTCCGATATTTTTTCATGCAGTCTTTTCCTTATTACATGACTTCTGTTCAGCTGAGAGGCTGTGCTGTCTTCAGTGACCACCTGCTCTGTCTAGAAGGCAGTAATATTGAAAGTCACTGTCATATGATATGTGAACTTCAGACTCTCATAGTGAAGTGATCCTTGCCCTCTGGCTGTCAGAGGCTGCTGATTTGCTTTGTATTAGCAACTTCATTTTCTCAGATTAACACAAAGTGGGACCAAGTATGTTGGCTCTATGCTCTTATGCTAGCTAAATTTAAGAGGGAGTACCCTCTGTTACAAAGAGAGTAAGAAAGAGTGCAAGGGAAAAATTATTCTCAGAATACTGGTTGAAAACAAAAAAAATCATGTTTTCTTCCGTTGTCAGTCAACGTGTCAACAAAAATGGTTTTTGATATTTCAAATTTTGAAAAAACTTATGTGCTTATTTATTGAAGACCTCGTGGTCAGGCTTGATTGCACAGCAAATATTCAGTTCCACTTGAGGACAATGAATTAATTTCCTAACATAATGTAAATAAGATTTCTTTGAATTTCATGAAGTAAGTCTGAAACCAGAATGGCAATGAAGAAATATTTACTTTTGTGTAAAGTCCTTTACTTTGGCCAATATGAGGTTTCTGTAAAGGTTATGACTGCTTCAGTACTAACTGAAGAAATTAAGGTACTGTAAGTACAAAAGCTTGATCTCTTCCCAGGAGTGCAGAAATGGTGTGTGACATGGCTTCATTGCTTTATTTGCTTGTACACATGCCCATGCAATTTCCTGCCTAGAAACTTAGAACCAAATCTCACTTCCTTAATCTATGCAAACATTAATTTTGGCAATCACTCACCTGTTTCCCATGTTGCTGCACACCTCTCTCACACAGAAAAGGAGATGATTGGAGTATGAGAGTAGTACCTACCTCGCTGGCACTTCCCACTGCAAACTGAACCATTTTCTTTATGTAGAATTTTGCTGGTAAGGAAGCAGATTCCTTCTGATGTGCCTCACATGCTTCCAGAATGGATTCAGGAGAAAGTCTTCTGTGTGGCAGATCTTCACACAGTGTTAGCAAGAGTGTATGTAGTTGGTCACTCAGCTGGAGGGACTGAGTCAAAATAGAGCTGCTGTTAAATGACATCTCCCAGGGGACTGAAATCCTGTATAAACTGGGACCAGGAATTTCTATAAGCCTTTCACTCTGAGTGAGAAAAATGCACTGAATTCCTTTAGACTTTGGGAAAATTCCAGACAAGTAACATAACAGCACTGAATGAACCTCTAGTGGGATCCAGGATAGCCTTGGAGGGAATTGACATCTCCAAGAATGATCGTTGGCCCAATTAGGGCCTTTTTGGTGACAGACAGCTCAGTTTGCTCCAGAGCTTTGTTAATTAGACTGTGAATCAAAGATTCATGGAAGTAAGATATGTGGTAGCGTTAGCTTCAAAAAGGTGAGGAGTTACACCAGCCAAAACTGTTGTCATAGAGACCAGATACTTATTTTTAAGGCCATTTAGCTTATAAAGCTTTTTCTTTTAGAATGTGAAAGGATGGTTAAATCTACTAGAAGCCTGTGCTCTCCAAATTGAGAACAAGCAACCAGAAGTATCAATATAGAAATTAAGCAAAAAGTATGTTACACGTCTTTGAAAGGATTCTGGGTAAGCAAGAAATTTATAATTTCAGCTAGCAGAGGTACTGCTAGAATTTATTCCGAACTAAGGGAAGTTATTTAGTTTAATTTTTCCATCCCAGTTTTGAAAAAACACCACAACACCACAGTCATGCCAACATGATGTTTCTGTTTTATTTCTGACTATCTTAGAATAATAGAATCATAGAATAATTTAGGTTGAAAAAGACTTTTAATATTGAGTGCAATCATAAACCTACCACTAGCAAGTTCACCACTAAATCATGTCCCTAAGTGCCACAACTGCACATCTTTTAAATACCTCCAGAAATGAGATTCAACCACTACCCTGGGTAGCTTATTCCTAATTGTCTTGGAATAAATTATCACCCTTAAAATCAAGATATGATTCATCATAATAAGAACAATTCTGATTTATGAAGAAACAGAAGAAAAATAAGAAAGGACAGAAAAGATGAGCTCCATCTAAATTCCCTGATTTGTGTGACCTAGTATTTTTGGTGAAGCTTAGACCTTGACACAAGCTCTTAAATTCTCTTCTAGTGGTCCAAAACACTTAGCCCCTCTCAGTGGTGCTTCAGACTATGCCTCTCATTCCTTGAACCTCCCAGAATAAAAGAAAACAAAAAAGTAACAGTTTGTGTTACTGGCCTGGTTTGGAGGAACCTGGTAATCTGCTGACCAATAGAGGGTCATTCCTAAGGAATACACCAGCATCTGTCAAAACAGAAAAGGAAACCCAGTGTGAAATCAATATTTAGTACAGAAAAGCCTCAGAGCACTTTTAGGTGCCTGAATGTTGTATCTACTGTCTTTCCAGAGAGACTCATTTGTTAGAGAGAAATAAATTGTTAACAAAGCTGAATTGTACAGATACTGCAGCCCTGCTGCTTCTGGGATTACAGTTACCATATCTGTTTGAACACCATTTCATAGAAATATTCTTCCTTTCTGTGGGCCTTTACAAATAATACATTTCTGCAGATGTGTGGGACAGATGTTCAAAATTGATTTTGATGTTGACATACATGCTAGTCCAACGGCAAAAGCTGCAAGATACATGTAAATCTTTCTAACCTAATTTGATTAGTTTAATGGGATGTGACAGTAGGTGCCTGGTATGTTGCATTAAAACCCATGAGCTTGTCTTCATGAGGGGCTGTCAAGAAGCACTTTGCAATATACCTCACCTTTGTTAGTCCAAAGTGCTGGTTTTTACTTGGGCGGTGGAGCAGTTCTGGTGGACTGAAAGGGGCAGCTTCTGTCTGAGATGCATTGTTTTGGAAGAACAAATTTCCTTCAGCAGACAGTAGTACTGACCATGGGCAAATCACACAGATGGCAGAGTCTGAAAAATGTTGAAGTAGATAATGGAGAGCTTAGTGTTGAATTCACCACACTCAGAAAATCAGATTTCAGGCATGTCAGCTGTATAACCAAACTCATCAGTGGAGACATACCCAGAACGACTTGCCTGACTGGGGACCTTATTGGTCCTGACTTCCCAGCCTGACCTCAGACTTGCCTAGTCACTGTGGCCTTGCCTGGTGATCACTGGGCTCTCTGACCATGGTTACCTTCAGCTAGCATTCTCTTTTGCTCCTTCCTGGTTTTCTTTAGTGTTGTATACAAATACAAGTCACGCATGCTGGGAAGCTTGTCTGTTTTAGCAACAGCCGGCCAGCTTGTAGTGGAGAATACCTGGCCTTCTGTAGTGCTGGCCAGCCAACAGGTGGTGTTCCTGCCTAACCTGGCAGTGCCCCAGCACCCCGGGAATATTCTACAGCAAGTGGTGGTGACCAGCATGAGATCTGGCATGATTTATTGCATCACGCACAGCACAGCAAATGTGGAAGTATGAGCCTTGAAAAGAGGCTGATTCCAGAAATATAGCTGTAATTAAGAGATGTGGAGTCAGAGATATGCCTTACTCAACTGGCATGATGCTATGCAGAGGCAGGCAACCTTCCTTGTGCTCCAAGAAACTGGAGCACTGTGGATTCAGCTTCAGAATGACGCCAGCTGGGCATAACTTCTAGACCTGCACTCTTTAAAGGCAAGTTTTAGCAACTATACACTTGGTCTATAGTCCAGCTTGGTTGTACATTCCTACTTCTTTTTATGTTCTGATACCCTAAATTTATGTGGTGCAGTGTAGGTAACATAGGCTGATTATCTCTCTTTTTTTTTTTTTTTTAATTTTTTTTTAATTTTATTTTGTTTTGTTAAGTCAGCAAACAGAAGAGCATAGTGTCAGTTTAGTGTCTGGCACAGAGTCAATAGATGGACCTGTGCTGAACCTATCCAGGTGGGTATCTCTGTGCTTCACCCCTTTGCACATTTCTGGTGATGTATTTTCTGGGCTATTCTATCCCCTTGTTACACCAGTTAATAGTGAACTGATGGTATAGTCAACCTGCTATGGTGTTCTAGGCCATTAAAAACTAGTTGGTAATGAATTTTCACTCCTCCAGCTATAGTAGAAGTTACACATTACTTGTTTTCTGTATTTTATATTTTGATTCTACATGCTTATGAGGTAAGAACACGTCTCATGCATTCCCCCCTCAAAAGGAATACCCATTCACATAAAAAGTTCTTGAAATGTGACAGGTTGCTCAGCTGTGCTCTTTTGTTGTTGCTTAGTTGTGCTCTGTGCTCTCTCAAGCTGCCCTGCTTGGCAAGCAATCATCATAATAATGTCACATTATTGCCATCAAGGATAAAAGTCTCTTACTAGCTGAATGGAGAGCCATGTGGATTTGCCTGTCCTTCTCTATCAGTCCATGAAGGACATGAGCCTAGGTGGCACTGCACTTTCTCTGGGTGCATGTTATTCACACTTGAGGAAAGATTCTTCTGTCTGCATGTAGTTGTACTTAGATTAATTAAATTACTACCTGATGTTTAATTTGAAAAAAAAAAAAAAGAAAAAAAAAAGCCAAAACTGTGTGAAGACCTTCTACGCAGGTAGAGCAATCTGTTGGTAGAGTAATCGCAGCAGCACTGAAAGATTTCTCACTTTTGTTAGCAATAAGCTTTTAGTGCCAGTAGGTTTTTTTGTCTCCACCCCACCCCCACGAGCAAACAAACAAACAAACTCGTAAGAACTAAAATAACTCAAGAATTAATTTTCAACAGTGAGAACTCTTAAAAAAGATACTTTTCACCTCACCTTTGTGAAGATCCTCCAGAAGCTGCATTGTGGACAGGTACAGGAGTGCCCATATTTCTTCTTCCTCCAGAGGGCTTCCTTTTGCCCACAGGACCTCGGCCAATGTCACACAGGAACTGCTCATGCCTGCTGCAGTAGATACTGGTTTACACTAAAGTAGACCAAATTTCTCAAGACAAGCCCTACTGATTATAGCTGTACCCTTCTCTCACAGTAAGAAATACTTTGTGAACCACCCTGCTTTTTTCTTTGTTCAGAATAGGTAAGTATTGTTTATCCCTTTCTTAATCTGAGTAAATAAAGGGACTGAACTAAGTGACTTCCTGTAATCTTTTTGAGCCCTTTTATTCATCATTTGAGACCAGTCATAAGGTTCTGTGGAGCAAATAGTTTTTACTCAGGAAAGTCTTCATGAATATATGCTGTTCAGATTCTGTGAGTGGTTATTTGAATGACAGGTGATTGATTTTGCTGCTTAATTAGATGTTCCTGTCTATAAAAATGTGACAGGGTTTCTCTGAGAAAAAAAGAAGACAATGCAAAAAGATATGCCCTTTAACATGAAAAGTTTATAAACAGTGCAACAGAGGAATTAAATTTCATTCATTGCTCAGCAGGTTGATCAGTAAAAGCTGGTAGATTTACTGAATTCTCTCTTGATGAGAGATTTTCTTGCTCACATATCTGAGACTCAATGCTTGCAGCTCATCACTTCCAATATACATATAAACTTGCTTCATTTCACTAAACCAAATTAAAATATGACTCTTTTTTTGAACTACTGAATAGCAATTTCATGGCTTCCAGCACACTGTCCTATCTGACAGGTATGTAAGACCTGGCCTATTGCAGAAGAGTGTGGGTCCACACACTCACCCTGTTTTGTCTCAATTGCAACACAGCATCAGATCATTAGACAAAGGCACTCTATAGTGAATCATCATTTCATGTCCTACCTGCTGGAAAAGTATTTTCATAATCCCAGTCAACCAGAAACTTACTTGTGACTTGAAGCATCATGGCTGCTTTTCCTTCAAATGTTTTGTCATGCTAAATATTCTCAGAGAAGGCTTTGCTCTTCCTAAATGCACTTAATCTTTCCATCCAATGAGTTTTACGTTTCTGTAATTTACTCATCTAGTCAGAGCTGCTCTAGGTCTACACATCAGTAAAGAAAACTAAATCAAAGCTTCAAATTTCCGAAAAATTTTTGAACAGCTTTTGCTATTACTCTCTTGTAACAGCCCCACAGATTCATTTGATGTTGTGTAAATAGGCGAATAATGAGAAAAGTTAGAAGTGATCCATTTATTGATTTTGAGTTTCTACATTGTCTGTAGACCAGCAAATGAAGACACTATAGCCTGGGATCCATTTTCTCATATAGGATTGTAAACACCACTGTAACATGAGTTCACTCACAGCCTGAGGGCAGATCTTGCCCCCCCAAACTTCTTCATTCTCTGTACACAGCCTGCTTACTGCCCCCATTTGCTCTCTGCCTGCAATAGAACTCTTTGTGTCTTACAGCTGATTGCTTTGCCAGCTTCCCATTCATTGTGGAGTCTTCAAGGGGTCACTGCAAGAGCATTACAGTGTCCTGTAGGACCAACTTGTTGTTGATTAATAGACTGCTCAGACTTTGCTTCATGGGGTCTTGTCCTGGCTCACTAGCTTGCAAACAGGGAATCACAACATAGGAAGAATGATCCCTTGTTGCAACCACTACAGGATTACAGACCAACCTAGTGACATTTTAAACGGAACCAGAGTCCTAATTTTAGTCTCTGTAGCTTCAAAGGGCAGTAAAGCTTCTTACGAACCTAACCTTAATTAGAAGAGACAGACAAATCTTCTTAATCTAAGCCATCACCGTTTCTCTTAATAATAAATTACTGTGATAGCATTTCACTTAACCCTGTGGTACTGGGACAAAGCAATCAATTCATGTCCCCAGAGCAGAATCTATGTGGCTTCTCCATACAGGTAATCCACAGATTGCACTTAGTGCTGTTTTTTTGAGACTGTGCTGGGGAAAGGAGCACTCCATCCTCTGTTTTTGATAGAAGTGCTTATGCCATGTGGTCTCAGTGCTGATACTTCTAACTATCTTAAGTTACTCAATAAACAACTACCCAAAGCATAGGTGTTACAGCTTTACAGAACCAAAGTAAAATCAGCAGTTACACCAGAGATGCTTAACTTCTGTAGTGAATGTTTTTTCAAAGAGTAAAAGTAATGTCTCAGATCAATACTAAGTATGAATTAAATGAATTCTGCTATCACTTATATGGACCTTCTTGAAAAAATATTAGGTTGTATGGCCATGGAAATAATAATCTCTTTAGTAAATTATTGCTTTAAAGCAATGTGGAACAATGTGCTATTTTACGAATAAATTGGCTACTGGTTTTTAAACACACTCAGAATTCCCTGTATCTTCCAGCTGTATTTTTGACTTCTGATTTTCAAGACCAGCATGATGTGATATTTGACAAAAATCTAACTCTGCGAGTGCTTGGGGAAAAAATTATGTTAGTGTTTTTGTGACTGGAAAAATAGCAGTGCCAATTCAAGTTTTCAGGTCAAAGGCTGATTTTTCTCCTGTCTATGGAAGAAGATAGTACCATCCAAATTACCCTAAAATATCCTCCCTGTTCTAATCTTTACAACACATTTATTCATTATGTGGGCTTTCTAAAGTCAATAGATTTTTCCCTACTCTTCTTACTTAGATATGAAGGGTTGCACTGGGGTGAGGCTAGACCATTATTCTGACTATTTATCAACATCCTCATATTTATCACATTTTTTTTCTAAATAATTCAATTTTTGTGCATTTTTTTATTATATGTGCAAGTTCTCATCTATTGAAAACTGGAGTCAATGGAAGAAATTGAATTTATCATGAAAGTAAGTGAACTACAGCTTTACATTTGAACTTGACACTTAGCAACAATTGGGCATTAGCAGTTTCATATGCCATGGTCACTTTGTTGGATTTGGCAGTCTTGTTTAGTAAAATGTACAGGAGCAACTTGGCTTTGGTTAATCTTCGTCTTTACTTTTGCTATTTTGTTTACTGTGTAAAGAAAGCAAAAGAGCTAAAAACTATTATTTTGTAGGAAAACTGACCTTCCCTCATCAAACATGGTCAAGTGCATTAAATATCCTCAAGAGGAATGGGTCAGCTGGATTTCTAACTACAACAGCTCTATTCATGCCCACTTATCAGAGGGAATTTACTAGGGGGTAGGTTTAGTTGTACAATAAGTTTAATTGCATGAAAGTGAATCCATTATCTGGATGATGGTGAAAAAAGATGAAAGGAGATCATAGGACACACCAGTGCAGAAGATAATGAGAAGGAGAAATCACATTTGGCTTTCAAAAATGTGGAGTCCAGTTTGTTTCTGGTCTACTTATAAAGGCATGAAGCAAGAACAGATTTGTCCCATCTGGACATCCTAAAGAACAACTGGAAATGAGAACTTTGGCAAAGTAGTTTGTGTATAAACACAACAACAGCAATTACAGTAACAACAAAGGATTAACCTTGGTAGGAGTCAAGCATTCTGTGAACTGGAAAGGCCTCAGTCAAATCAGAAAACCTTTCAATTTTTACTGCCTGGAAGCTGTTAATGCAGAGGTCTTGTCTTTCGTGTGACTGAACTTCCAGTTCTGCCTCATTGCTCTGTGTGTATATATTGCAAAATGCCTATCTGTAAACTTAACCAACTCTTAATTTGCTGGAGGTTGTAAATAAATGTAAATTTCATAAAGAGTTATATTTGAGAAGGCCTATTTATGGTTTGGGTATATATGCACATCTCAGCCCCTCTATTAGATTGATTTTGACAAGAGTCAGCCAGAGAGGGACCATTTGAGTAGCTGCTCTGAAAGACCTGAGAGGTTGCTAACATTGGCCACTATCCTCACTGAAAGAGTGTGAGTGTACTGACAGAAAAGTGAGAGGGACTTGGAGTGTAACTTCTTCAATTTCCACCCCTATACTCAGGAAAAGTTCCTACTCATGACAGTGCATGGAAGCTGGTGTAAACCTGCTACACTTGAATGTATATGGAGTTGGCTAATACTGATTTTGCTTAATTTACCTGCAATGTCTGAGTATCCTTCAGTCATTTTCAAGGGCAAGTTTAGAGACACAGAATTGCTTCTTCTAGTGTGGCATTGAAGGATACACTGATAAAACTACAGGTAAGTCTATAAAGAGATGGTCTTAAGGTATCTTTCTCTATACACAGTATTTTCCTTACTCTTCTATCCCTTTCATCTGTTGTACTCCAATTTCTTAGCTGTGTTAGCAGTGCCTTTCAGGACTCAGGTACTACCTGATAGTCTAAAGCACCTTCTGTAAACAAATGACCAAATCCATAGGAGCTCAATTCTCAGAATAGCCAAAGGCAGAACTTTTGTATTAGTGGCAGCAAGATGCATAGGGGGAAAAAGAAAACTTTCTGAAAGAAGGGAATTAGCCACAGGACCTCAGGTGCTGATCAGCAAGACTTCAAGCAATCTCTTTCAAGACCGGGAAATATGGGAACTTGAAGTGACACTTTTCTAGGATGCTGGAGGGCTAATAGGCTGATTTTGACTACTGAAAAGGGGTCCATAGAGACAGATTAACAAGACAAATTTGTGAATTCTTAAGGATCTTTTAAAATTAAAAGTTACAAGGAAAATGTGGTTTTTAGTAAGCATTCTTTTACTTGACCTGAGTGCTGGACAGTGGGTTAATTACGTATCAAGTAATGTAATTTCTGATTATACCCAGGTGAGGACCTTGACCAAGATAAAATCAGTCTGGCTATCTTATCTTTTGGTTTTTGTGATTCTCCCCATCAAAGATTAATATCTGATAGTAACACATTGCTTTGAAGTGCTTTGTATTTAAGAGCAGGGATAAATTTGTATCTTTACATCTTTATGACACAAAAGTTCAGAAACTTCATCAAAAGGAGCTGAAAATTCATGGAGGAATAGATTAAATCAAAACATATATAATAACTCACTAAGGGAAGAAAAATTATTGTTTAATATCAAGTATTCCAAATGTACTAAGAGAAGTTCTTGCAGCCTATCTCAAGACTGGCTTCATAATAAATCAAATTTGGAATAAAAAATTAGGTGAATTAAAAATAGGATAAAAATAGGATTGGGCTATTGTTTTGAAATAATATGTGGTAATTTCAAAGTAAATTTACAAAATTTATGAACAACCTGAGTCTTTTCTGTAGTCACCAATGGAGAAGGAATGATGCATCAAATCTCACTGCCTCTGACTCCTCTGAGTCATAATGGCAGGAGCAGCATTTGGCATCAACCTCCATTCAGTAGGAGGTATCTGCAGGAAAATACTTTACTGATTTCCTTTGTGCCCTTAAAAATCATATAGTTATAAAAATTAATGTAGACAAGTTTTGAAATTTAAAATTATTCTAGTGTGCATACACTTTAAATGTTTGATATACATAATAGTTTCTGAATTAAAATGGGAAGATATTACTTGCTTTTTATAAAGACGTAAGATTATTCCATAGCACATATGTATTAATCTGATTCTGGGTCTCCACAGACAGCTTGGGATGAGGGAAATAATTTTGCTGCACTCCAGTGTTTTCATTGAAGTATTCTTGAATGAACAGTTTTCTCATGAGGATCACAATTCTTTGTTGCTCAAGGCTTCATGTTTTGCTTCTTAAAAAAAACCCAATCACTAAAAAAACCCAACCCAAATCCTGTAAATTCGAATACTGCAGTGAAATTTTGAGAGATGTTGGTGTCCCAAACATTTAGGACTAGGTAGTTAGAAGATCCTGAAGAATCTATGAAAGCTGTGACCAGACTGCAAGTGACAACTCTGAATCTTTTTTGTTTTTCATCTGATTCATAACAACCTACAAAACTCTAACATGCAAAAGGAAAGAACATGATCACATCAGCCTGTAACTGTGAGCTTTGAATAGGGTCTGATTACATCTATTATGTTGATGATTGTTCTGATTTAATACTTCAGATTGTATTCTGTTCTTGAAGAACGGTGTTCTTCCATAAGAAAAATCAAAGTTATAAAAATATAAAAATAATTTACTAAGAAATTACAACTAACTATATTTGCTTTACAGGCAATATTCGTCTAGAGCATGCAAAATTGAAAACCCAACTAAATTCTTAAAATATATTTAACTATAGTTCAAATTGAATTAAGGTAATTCACCTGGCTGTTGCTATCACCAAATTGTTACTGATAATCTTAGAGGAAATACAGAAAAAACTGTATTGAAAAGAAATGTAATATCTTAAGTATCTCGATCATAAATGTATGTATATTTTAGTGAAATGAAAAGAGAAAGACTGTGGGGACAGAAGGTGCCTGCCTTGTGTACTTTAGACTTTCTTAAATGTCAACATTAAACTCGGAGAGCCTCTTCTGTGTATAATGCATGTTGGGCCAGATCCAATAACCCTTTTATATATTTAAAGGGTTCTGGATATATGCTGTCATTCATGATATTATGGTTTTTATCTGGATTCATAAGAATAGTAAGTGGATAAAAAAACTGAATATTTTCTAATCCCTTACTTAAGCACAACCTACTGCTTGCCCATCAAATTACTTCGAATTTTAACTATATGAAAAGTTTGAGAAGACTGAAAAGAGCACATTTTTTGAAAATTATAGTTTAAAATTGATTTACATAATAAGTTCATTTATTCACATATATTCCAAATACAAATTTTATACTCTGACTCACCGTAAACTTGTTGTTATAGTCTTGGACAGAATACACTATATTCCTCATACCAGAGAGATGAGTCTCATTAAATATGAAATTTAACTCTCTGAAATATGGGCTGGAAATGTGTGGGTTTGTAATTGGAATAAACACTTCAAATGTTGCTAAAAACTTATGTTCAAATAAAGCACAGGCAGAGCCAAATCTGCAAACAATGACAAGTCAATAAGGGAGTTGCCTTGCTGCTAAAGCATGACCTTGCCTTAGAAAGATTGTGTCCTGGAAATTATAGCTGAATGGAAACTGCCTGCATGATATAGTATTTTTTCACACTCTACTGTAAATTATTTTATTTCCTCTTTAGAAACATGTGCCTAAATCAATAGGAGAATTAACCAGACTGTTGCAATTTACTCAACACGGTGGATAAAATTTCACTGCTCTAGAGAGATGGATTTCTTTTCTAGCAAATCATAAACTTCACATGAGGTGTGCCAGTCTCTAAACAGTATAATCTTTGAGGGAGAGAGTTGAAATCTAGCTCCTAAGTAGTGTAGTTATACGCTTCTCTGAAGGGAATTTCATGAGCTGAGTGGTAAGGGTGCTAAAAGTTTGACTTTATTGCAAGACCTATGGACGTTGTTCCTTAAAGACACAAAATGTTATTGATACCAAAAGAAGATTTAGAAAAACCCAACATTCTACAAAATCAGACTTAAAGGGTCATATTCCTGTTTCCTCTCTACTTCAAAAGGACCCTACCAGTAAATTTCAGAGGAAAATGTTACACTGTCTGCAGTCAGTTTGCAAGTAGATATTCTTTCAATAGAAGTGCCTAAAAACATATCACTGGATAACTGCAATCAAAAGAAAGTGATGCTCTGTTCATTCTTGCTAAGTTTATATGCCCTTTCTCCTTTGCCCTGGCTGATGCCAAATGCCAAGGACCTCATAGAATATCTGTCTATCATAAACAGCTACTGCCTCTTAAGTAGCTAGTGCTATTTTTCTTCGCTTTTTTTCATGCACCTTTCATAAAAGCTCATTCTACATGAGAGTAGACCAGGCTGGTGGCCTAATCTAATTCTTCTAATACATTATCTACATTATTCTAGCACTTCAAAGACTGGAGTTTGAAAGCCATGCTCTCTGCTGCTGCAGTGCCAGAAATAGAAGGACAGTAGAACTCAAGCATCATGGTAATGTTTCTCTCTTTTATATTTATTGATTTATGTCCTTTCTAAGGCATTATGTAATTCTTAGAAATGAGGCAGCCTCATGCCAGACATAAGAACAGGGAATGAAGGGTCATATGATATGCTGATGTTGAGGTTAATAGGTAGCACCACAACACAGGTAAAAGAACCTGAGCAGGCTGTACACCAGCTTCTTCAGGTACCAAAGAAAAATGCAGTCCTGAATGAAAGATGAAGAGCTGAGATTTTAGCTTATATTGTCCATTCTTCCCCAAGTCTCTCCATAGCTTCTCACAGCTAGTCCTATTGTAATCAATGCCGCCATGGTTTGCTTATTGTTAAAGCTTATTCTTGAGCTCTGACAGTGCCACAGTTACACCTTTGCTTGCAGAAGAGGGATATTCAAAGCTTCTAATCTTGATTCTGATGCTGACTGGTTCTGTTACTTGAGAAAGACTCAGTCTCTTATTTTGCCACATCATTGAGGATGATGCGGTTTCCCATCATTAAAAATACACTTTAGATGTAAATAGTAAATTATCAGTAGTTGTATACCTCTGGAATCTACATCTATAAATTTCTAGATAAGAAATTATTATGAAGCCTATTCCAAGACTTAAATGAGGTTGCTTTTATTTCAGAAACTGCAAACTGTAATGTGGGGACTTGCTAAAAACATTGGAGAGCAGTAGAGAAGAAATTAGGAAAGCACTTTCTTAATTGAGAGTCTTTACTCACAGGTTGTAATCACTGGCAATCTTTCTGCTGTTTGGAGATCAGTACTCTTTCCAAAATAATAGTACTTAGTACAAGTCCATGAAAAAATGATGTACTTAAACATGTTTACCAGTATCATGTCAACTGTGTTTTGCAAATGAAGATTTATCCCTGCCATAAGAGCAGGAACACTTTAGTGCCTTCTACTTCTTTGCCTTCAGTAAAAAACAAGACTATGCTGAGGTTCCCTGAATTTTTAACAGTGCAATTCTGTTGTAGGTCAATGTTTCTAACTCCCAAAGAAGGCAGGAGGGACTGAGCACAGACATTCTGGATAACAATCCAGCTAGCTCTATTCTATCATTTCTCATACAAATAAGCAGCCTTCTAATCAGAATTAGCTAATGATTTAAGAGAAATGAAATGAGGTTTAATGTAAAAAACCTAAACAAGGTAAATATTAGATACTGCTGTACAAAGCCAAGAAGATGAGTGATTTAATACTTATTTAATTGATAATGAGATTAAGAGAAATACGTAAGAACCTACCTGTACAAGTTGGACAGATGCCGCATCCAGAATAGTCTGTAATCTTCTATATTTTTGCCCAATAATGATTGTTTAGACCATATTAGTTGTAAATATAACATTAAACATATTCAGGTCTTCACTGGATTTCTGTTTCCTGGTTTTTTCTCTCTCTTTCTTACCTTCTGTCTTCTCTCTTTCTTTCCCCCTTTCTTCCTTTCTTTCTATTGCTTTGTTTGTATCTTGTAACTAAGCACTGTGTGGTCTGGCAAGTGGCTAAGCAAGCAAACAGTGAGGTTCCTTCTCTTACTTGCCAGCCAAACCTAGCAGCTCCTGGTTTGAAGTTGAGGGCAACGTCATATCTGCTAAGGTTGTTTACACTCCTTCCTTTTTTTTTCTTTCTTTTTTCTTTTTTTTTCTTTTCTTTTATTTTTATTTTTTTGTGGTAGTTCACTTGCCAGGTAATGAGAGGCAGCTTTTAGGAAGTGGCTCAGTATAAATCCCTGGCTCCGTCGCCTTACAAGGACTCAATTGGATTACCTGACGCACACGGGAGCATTAGGACTAAACCCCCCTAGACTGATGTCACTTTCTGCCCCCGGCCAATCCAGGGAGCAGCAGCACAACCAAAGCACAGACTGATGGTCTGAGGGGTGAGTGTGTCTTTTAGCAGCAGCAAAATCCTCCAGACTCAGTAAACAATGCAGATAAGATTTTGATGGGTCTACCTGAGGAAGGAAATTTGATCATTTTTTAATATTGTCTAGTCTGAAAATTTTTTATTAATTATAACAGCTGTGCTCAGAGCAGGGCAGAGGGAGCTCTGGGGATGGTGCAGGGCAACTGTGAGCTGTCTGTAAGAAAGTGAAGGGAACGAAACCATAGTAAAACAGAAGAGAGTTCTATTGGAGTTTTTCAATAAGGTCTTCACATCAATTTTTTCTCCATTTTCCCCAGCTCTGTTTATCTTTATTTCTATTTTTTTTTTAGTTCCTGTATAACTCCACAAATCTTCATTTGTTTAATCATTCTCCCTATATTTTGTCCCTAAACAACGGGATTTGCAAATGCATTTTCATCTACAATCCTTATGGCAATATCTCACAGATGACTGTAGTCTAGATTTCTCTGTTCATGTCAAAATGAAAATCTTGGATTTCTTTCATTGCCCAACTTCAAGCATTTAAGTCATTTAAGTTCAACATGGAAAAAAAAAGAACAAATCCACCTCATATTTTCTTTTTTCTTTCTCAGTCACTGTGAATATTACCACTGTTGTCCCTAGCCCACACTCTGGATTTCACATTCAGTTTGGTCAGCCCTTCCAGTGTATGAGTGTTGATGTGTGCTTTTGAAGAAAATATACATGCTATAGTTTTCTTTATTTATCTTGAAAGAAAATTTATTCAGGCTTTCATCATCTCAATGGCTGTAAATCCCTCTCTTTTGACACTTGGAAGTGCAATATTGCCTTATCCAAAATGTCACCGAAAACATATATTTTACTGAATTCTCTCACTGGGTACATCTCACCCATATCCTTCTCTGGTCCCTTTAGTTTGTAGCAGCAAAGTAAAACTATTTTTTATAAACTCTTGCTTGGTCCAAAATTCATAAATCTGATCTGATCTGACAGGACTGCAGGCAGGAATAAAACTAGATAGAAAGGTCTCACATCTGAGATGTCCCAAACAGAACATGCTGCATTTGGCACACCAACATTTATTGATAAACCTCACCAGCTGTGCAAAAGAAATTATTTGTTACCTTCTTCTGTGATCATTAGACTGATACTGCTCTTCATTTTTTGAATTTGTGGATCCAGATATCAACAGATCAGCAAAAAGGCTATTAATGAAAAAAAAAAAATCTGAGCATTGATGCAGTTCAGGAAGCATTTTGCTTATTGTCTGATACAGTCACAGACGCAGGACAAAAACAACACAGAAGTTTGTGACAGCTCCTTGCCCAGGTAATGAGTGGCAAGGAGATAGGAAGTTATTTATAGTGGTGCATTTGTAGCTACCAGATTTGATTTTAGTAGGTGTGTGTGTGGTTGTTGAATCATTTTGCTAGAAATAAAGTGTTGTATGAACATCAAATTCTCACCTATGGTTCCTTCATTATTCTAAATAGTCATTGAAAGTAGTCATTTTAGAAAATCACTCACAATCTACTGATTTGCACCAAAGCAGTATTTCAGACTCATAAACTCAAAATATACAGTATGAGAGCTTCAGTTGAATTCCTTCTGCTCCTCTATTGAATCCTCACTACAGGTGACATGTATGCAACTGCAGCAAAGTTTATGTAACTAGATCACTATGAAAGAAGGTTAACAAGATGAAAGTCTATTTATCCCAGTGAAGGAACTGCTGGATGGAGGCTTAGAATCTCCCTTATGTTCCTTCCAGCTTTCTGAGAACCGGCAATGGCTGGAATCCAATTATTCTCTGACATTAATACCTTTTTATCCCACAGAAGCTGAAGTGTGGGAAGCTCTTAAAGTTTACATAAAGGTGAAGATTGCTATTTACTTCTTGGTTGATGGTGATACAAGCAAGCTGTCAAAACTACAACCACAGCTCAGACCTGTGGTTTCTGTTAAACAGACTTCCAGTGCTTCTGTTAAGTTTAACTAGTTTTAGTTTGGAGTCGTGTGGAGCGGATCATACACTGCTTGAGCTTTCAGAAAAATCAGTGAATCCCCCTTTTTGTTTTGGATCTTTTCAAGTCATACAAGAGGACCTAACCATTTCTGATAGTGCACTTCCATGCATCATCCCTATGTCTGCTAGGTGTGCAAATTAAAGTTTAATTTCCATCATGGTTTCTAAGCAGATTGGAATTTGTCCAGTCATCTGTATTTAGCTTAGCAGAGTAATACAGAGAGGTGAGTCTATGCTCTTGTTCTGGTCTTTGCTGTCAGTGGTGTTTCATAGCAGTATCTTTGGGGGAATCACATCTGATTTGTGTAGCCCAAAGCTCAATTTAAAAGAAAAAAAGAAAAAAAAAAAAAAAAAAAAAAACAAAAAACAAGAGCCCAGTATCTGAACAGCCTGTTTCCCTTTAAGAAATAATAATTCCTAAGGTAATTTTAAAAATACCACTAAACTGGGAGTGGAAGTGTATTGGAATTTGTTCCTAAGTTTGTGTTTGAAGAGTGTAGAAAGGCAGCATAACTCTTATTGCCACTCAAGACAGTAACCAGTTTTTCTTAAGAAAATAGCTGGCAAAGTCTGGCTCAAACCTCTTGGAGTTTCTAAGTCTTTAGAAAGTTCTGTGAATGGATGAGACCAAATTAAAATAGCACTTTTAGTTCAGTATGTTTAATTTGCTTTTGCTTCTTACACTGCTTTTTGAGATGTGATGTAAAAAACATTATTGAACAAGTAGCTCCCTCTTTGTGACACCTGATTACAGCTCTGCTGATCCCAGAAGTAATTCAATGGGAGGCCAGTATTCCTATGATACATCCTCCAATGCATCCATCTAGGATACAGGAAGAGAGGCTGTGAAGTGATTACTATTTAATGCCAAATGCTCTCAGACTGTAATGGAACCACTTTCTAAATTACAAAAGTAAGTTCAAGCCATTGATCTGAGGACAGAAAGACTGAGGCTTTACAAGTTTCTGGGATATGGGATGGAATTCCATGTATATACTAAATACATATTTTCATGAAAAATAGCCATTTTACCCAGCAAGGACATGGACCCTAGTTTTAAGGGGACAAAAAAAATCATCTTTTCTATCTTTTGGAATAGACATTTTCTATTTGTTATGCTTTTTGTCACCACAGTGAAACCTGTGTACATTAACATATACTTGTGTATATCAGATTAACACTTTATGTATAGAGGGAAATACGTAATTTTTCTTTACAATAGCTGAAGTGATCAAAATATATCTTCATTTCAAAATCCTAGAATGAGTGTGCATAAGCTGTCAGAGGGTACTATTCCATAAGGCAGAGATGTGTGCAGGCACCAAACTAGCATAAAGAGGTACATTTTCACCCATAGGGGATAATTGGTTATTGAAGTTATCCTCCTTATTCTGCCCAATGTAGTTCACTGAGTGCTAAGTAAGGTTTTGTGCAGACTTAACACACACTATTAAGTATCTTCAAAATGCTTTGCTAAAATCATAAGATTTACCAAGCCAAAAGAGATGAAGTTGTTTGTGTTCCTCCTCTACATACCATTTAGTTCTCTGTCACTTGTTTTCCAAAACAACTTTCTGACATCAGATTTTCTACTGGAATCATTATATGCAGTGCTATATTCAACTAGCATTTAGACAGGATATAAGACAACTGGTTTTGGCCAATTTAATTTTCCAGCTCTTTTCAGAGATAATACATTACACTATCTAACCTAGAATGGTTGTTTGCATTTAGGAGTTGAAATTTAAAAACTTTTACAAAACTTTGTGCACTCCTGGGAAAACTTTTTTTTTTTTAATAACCAGGAGGAGCAAGGTCAGAGATGAAGAGCACTGAATGCTGGTTGGAGAGATCTTTACTGAAAGTCTGCCTTCAGTATCCCCTGTGTTCAGTGCCAGAGTCATCAGTGGTGGTGTTCTGTGTAAGGTCACTAAAATTTGGTCAACTTCAGATGGTCCCATGTAGCAGAAACCACGAAGAGAGGAGGTAGAGGAGCTTTTCCAATTATGATCACTTGTAATAACAAGGAAGAAAGAGCCAATATAAAATTCTCTATGGCCCTATTCTGAATCCTGAAAATGCCCTTTGCTCTGAAATCATTCTTAGAAAGCCAAATATTAAGTTTTCTTTCATAAGGGTGCAGAAATTGATGCCACTATGTAATTTAGAAAGGTAATGTCAAACCCCAAGAACTTTTCTTGAATTTGCCTATGAAAAATTTCTATTGAATAGTAACATAAATAAAGAACACCCTATGCTGTGTTAATGTCAGTGTGTGAAAATATAAACACTGTTTCCTAACAGTTAACCTACACATCCCTCCACCAACAATTTACAATTGGCTGAATATGTCTAACGATTGCACATACTTTGCTGCCTATTTACTCAGTGTAACAATTATTATTAATTGGCTGTACATGAAACTATGGCAGCTCAGGAAGAAATTTTCAGGAACAACTAAGAAGGGTTGAATAGTATTAATGACATTTGAGAGAACAAAGTTTCTTGACTAGATGTGCAGAAATGTCTGAGCTTCAGTATCAGCTGTGAGTGTGGCCTCACCTTCCTCTTCCCATCTGTAACCTGTCGCAGGGTGCCCCATGCTGGCTGCTTGTCTCCTCTTACATTTGCTCAAGCCAGCAAGTGCTCCATTCAGTTTGGTTACTACTAAACAGAAATATCTGTACCAGTTCATCATTATTTGCTAATAGTCAGAATTCAAGTGTATTACTGCATTTTGCAACTAGTGTCTGTTTCTAGTTTAACTTAAAGAGGGAATATGGGTCTCTCTAGGTGGTTGCTTGGAGTTGATTTCATAGTGCTTTGCAAGACATAATTAATTTTAAAAATCTAGCTGTTAAAATGTTTCTTCATTAGATAATTTTCATTATTAAAAGGAAAAATTTTAACATCAGCTGTATTAACCAGCAATTAGGATGTGTGATTTTTTTGTACACCTTTCTAGGTTGTAATATGTCTGTTAATTTGGGTTAGCGAATTTCCGTTTCACTTTCTTATGTGAAATGCAGCTTCTTTGCCACAACCAATGGTGAAAAAAATATTTCACAAAGATATTATCACCAAAAATGCTTTATTTATTTCTATTTGCATTACTTTCGGAATTTTCTAAAAACTTTCATAGTCAGTATTGTCTTTCCACATAAATCTATCTTCTCAGCAAAGAATATTTATCGAACTATTTGCACAAGAGGATATGGATGTTCATCCTGGTGGTGGCTTCTCAAGCCCAAGTTGGAAAAACTGGGCCCCCTGAGTAGCCACAACTCATAGTGATCTCTTCTTAATGAAATGGCTCTTTCAAACACCTTCCCTTTGACCTAGAGGACAGATGAAAAAACTTGCTTGTGCTCCAGAGTCCCTTAGTGCTGCTCCCATGGCCCTGTATTACCTCTCCATACTGTCAGACTGTTCCTAGCTGTACCAAGATGCCCCCATGAAAATCAGCACAAGTAACAGTCGGTGGGCAGTGCAAGGCTTGGCAGTCTCCCGGTGGCATTTCTGGGAAGCAGCACGCCCCTCCAGAGAGCATGTCAGGTCAGCAGAGGAGTGGCTGCACTAGAGTCGTGTACTGCTGTCACTGTCACTTTTCCTAGGAGCACTGCTGGCTGTTCAGGGAGCAGCTGGGGCTGCCTCACCCAGCTCCAGCACCTCTCCTGATGTGACAAGGTCTTTCCTCATCAGTGAAGCGGTTCTGCAAGGGCACATGCCTAGGGTATCTTGTTTCTATTTTCAGCTTGTCTAAAAGTGACTATTGACATCATCCAGCATTTACTTGCAAAACAGCTACTGTGGTGTAAGCCACCTTGTGTCTGTTCACTACAGTCCCACTCAGCTGAGTTACTATGTGTGTTATGCTAATCCATTTTGGTGCAAAAATAAATCGCTGTTCTTTACTATGGATACTTTGTGAACAAAAATGACTACTCCTTCTATCCTCTGACCTGTTATTTTATGTTATAGAGTCTTGGTTTTGACATTTTGATTTTTGTACATCAAAATTTGTGTCAGATGTTCAGATCTATTTCCTCATCTTCAAAGATTTCAGTCTGAATTTTTTGCTTTGTGGTTTATGAACATCAATATGCTAAAAATTTGTTTACTACCCTGAGTATGGTAATTGACAAGTTAATGAAAATATTAGAAAAAGGCAAAATTACATTTTGGATGTCATTTCATGACTGCTGAATCCAAACAATTTAATGCTCATAAACCCACTTGTATACCAGTGCAGGGGAGTGAGGAAGTTTGCAGTATTTGGACATAATTCAGATTTTGCTGACACTTTTAAATTCCAAATATTTATTAAACACTCAACAATTGCTTATTTTAAAGCAGCAGTCCAAATCCAAGACTACTGCTACATAAACACTGAAACCGAGGAGGTAAGAGAATGATTAACTATTGCATGTAGAGAGAGATTGATTTTCATGCTCCACATTGTTAACTGAGTTGATTTTGGAGTGTCTATTACTAAATAAACCTGCTCATCAGATTCTTCTAATATATAAAATTTCTTTTTTTATTTTGAAAATAAAGATTCAAGTTGTGAGGTTGGTGATTCCCAATATTTTTCCAAAGAGGCCCTTACCACCTTTCAGCTGTTCTCACTGTTTACTATGCACCTTGTCAAACCCATCACCAAAAATCCTGTCAAGTTTATGTCATTCTGGGGCCTCAGCAGGGCCAGTCTTTGCTGGGAAGACCTGCAGGTAGCCACAATTCTTTCCACAGTCTTCTCTCTTTATATTGTTCTCCAAAACTTTTTCCCCTTTCTGCTACTGATTCCCTATGAAGAAATATGAACCTTCTTTCTGGTTGTCTGTATGTTCTGTCCTAATGAATCCATACTCCTGCTCTCTACTGTACCCTTCTAATCTGTTGAGAGGTCCAGAGAAAAATGGTGGCTTTGTTGCAGCCTATTGCAAAACACCTGTTTACTTTCATGATTATCATGAATTTAGTTTTGTATTTTCTTGGATATCAGTCAGGACAATACAGAAAACAGACTCCACCCAAATATATGTAATAGAGGAGTGTAGCTATAATGTTTATGAAAAAATACTTCTTTAGTGCTTGAAAACAATACTATAGTGATGCTCAGTGACATTCTCAAAGTTTAATTTCCTTATATAGGGACTTGTTTTGAAATTGATTATACACACAATCAAAGGAATTTTTTGTTCTTACTTGAAGAATTGCTATTTCAATGTATTGGAAATTTTGCATAATGTACAGAAACTTTATAGCTTTTCTATCATATTATCTTTATTTTTAAAGCAATATACTGGTAAGCAGCCAATTTATGGTATGAAATTCTTCCTTTCAGAGTTTTCCTTCCTAATACCTTTACAAAGTTTCCAGCCTCTATTATTATGCTATACAACAGCACCAATCTGATCTTTTTCTATAATTTCTGCATCATTATTTCTGTTGCTTATCAGCTTTACATTCAAGATGACAATAGATGTTGATTTTATACAAGGTTGTAAGGACTAGTTTTAAAAAGTCACTCAGAAATACATCTCTTTCTAAAAGCATTAACTTTGTAAATTATAAAATCTTAAGGAGAATTTGATTATACCCTAAAGGAAAAAAGAAATGCGACAAACTTGGATCCTCAGCAAAACAGCATATTATATTTTAAAGGGATTGTTGTCCTCCACTTGCAAATCTCAGTGCAATTTTACATCAGATGGGATGATCAGGGACAATGACTCTCCCAAAAACACTTGGAGTAATGTCACTTCTGTAGGGCCATAGGACTTGTTACAAATAACTGAACTGGCTGAACATGATGTCACCTCACCTGTTTCTCACTGTGCAGAGACCAGAGGTTAACACTGGAAGTCTATGTGCCGACACAAATAAACATCTGAAGGTGCCATGACCTCAATCAGCCCCAATCAGCACGCTGTTTTAATTACCAGGCCAAGATGAATAAGACCTATCCAGATTAAGTTTTTCCTGCTGTGTAATTTAGGCATTTATACTGCCCCTTGTGCCTTCTGAGCTTTGCTGTTGGCATATGGAAACATGGAAGGGAATGTAATATGTGGGTCTAATCTAACACATTGCAATAAGAAAAAGCCTCGGAGCTAAAAGCTGGTTAATTCTGTTTGGGGGCCATCCCACAGAAATGGGCAGAGGCAATATGGGAGATGTGTCTTAGAAACTGAGCCCAGAGGCACCTAAAGAGGACTGGTGATGGAGTCTGACCAATAGGTTTCTTTGTTGAGATGTTTTTTGTGTAGATATAAAGGAGGCATCGTATATCTGTCTGTGGAATTCTGTCAAAGTACCACTTTAATGTATGGAAAGAAATTGCCTAAATTAAGTGAGAATTTTAAGGGCAACATCAGTGGTCTCACCAAAATGGACATATGAGTATATGGACAGAATCATGGAGGTGAAACTTCCAACACCAAGATAGTGGGGAAAATAGGACTATTCTAAAGCACTGCCTTTAGCATGTAAAAGTCTATACTTATTAAAGAGAGATAAAAGCTGTTATGACAAAAATCTTGATATATTGACATCTTCAAAAATGTGACACAGGCCACATGTTTGACAGTGAATTAAATGTGAAAGGTCCATTTTCACAGTACCCTGTGCCTGACTGGCAGATTTGATGTGTTTTTAAATACTGCTCATAGGGCCTCTTTTTTGCAATAAAGATATACAAAGGCTTGCTGCAGCTTGCTGAGAGGCTTCCTTTTGTCTCTAAGCAGAGACCTTCCTGAAGAAAAGAAAAAGAAAAAACAAAGAAAAAACAAAAATAATAAAACCCACAATGATATACCAAGGAAAATATTTAAAGTCTAAGGAGAGAGTACTCATGTCAGGTGCCAGGAACCAAAGGCAGTGGTAATGAAAAACTCAAAGAGCTCCTAAAGATTTAGGGGAAAAATTGCACGAAAACAGACACAGAACAAGAAAACGTTCCAGCACTCCAGATGCCCAATAATGAGATGAAGCACGGCCATGCCAGGCATGCAGCGGGAAGCCTGGAGCCGCCGGGGCCGTGAAAGATGTCTGGGAGCAGCAGCGATGCCAGGGTGCGAGGGAGGGTGCCAGCACACTGGCACAGAGCGCCGGGGCAAAGGCCTGGAAACAGGCAAATATTTCATGGAAGCCCCAGCAGGAAGAGAGGTCTGGCTGCCGGGCGTAATCCAGGAAAGGAACTGTTCCAGGGGAAAGCGCGCGGAGGCGGCGGAGGGATGCTGGCTCCCAGCAGGGATGCGCGGGCCCGGGGCAGCCAGAGCCAGGGCCCCGCAGGGACGCGGCGGGAGCCGGGCGGGCCGGGGCGGTGGGAGCCGTGGACAGCGGGGGCCAGGGCAGCGGGAAGCGGGCGGGCCGGGCGGTGGGGCCAGGGACAGCGGGAAGCGGGCGGGCCGCAGGCGGGGGCCGGGCCCCGGAGCGGGGCAGCGCCGAGCCGGGCGGGCGGGGCGAGCGCAGGGGGCGGTGCAGCCGCAGCCGCAGCCGCGGCGGGCGGAGCGCGGTGCGTGTGCGCGGCCCGGGCCCGGCTCATTACTCAGCGGCCGAGGCCGGAGGCGGTGGTCGGTGAGCGGTGCCGGGGCCGCAGCCCCCGGGAGCGGCGGCGGGCGGAGGGGAGCGGGGCGCGGGGCGCGGTGCCGGGGGCGGCAGGGACGGAGAGCGGCGGGGCCGGGCCGGGCCGGGCGGTTTTGTTTACGTTCCCACGGGCGCGGAGGGAGCCCGGCCGGCCGTGCCCTTGCCCGGGGGCGGGCGGCGGTGCGGGGCGCTCCGGCCCGGCAGCTGCCGTGCCTGCGGGAGGCCGGGGTCGGAGCGGTGCGGTGGATAATGGCGGGGACCTCTTTGTTGGTGTGGCAGGAGGGGCAGGAGGCTCGGCGCGGGGCTCCTCCTCCTCCTCCCGGCAGCGGGGGCACCGGGCAGGCCGGGCTGGCCGCCCCGGCTGCGGGCAAGGAGCCTTCTAGGGCGGGGTGGTGGGAATGCAGCCCTCCCTGGGCAGCTGCCGTGACCTTGCTCTTAAAAATGCCTCTTAAAGCAAAAAGTACTTCTCTGGGATAATGTAACTGCACTAGATACACGGGCTGGGGGGTGACCGGCAGTGTCTTTGATTCTTTTGCCTTTTAATTCTTAAATTTCTTTCAAACGGAGTGAGCTGTCTCTTTGCAGAATTTATTTTGCTTTTGATTTCTGTGTCGTAACGTCCAGTTTTCATTCCAAAGATTGTTTCTTTATGCCTTTCTGCCTGGAGCAGTTCCATCAGTGAAGTTTGACCTGAGCTTCTTTAATAACCTACAAAAACAAATCCCACTTGATTATTTGTTCCACTCCCCAGCTACAGTGATGGTTTTGCACGTGTGGTGTGGTTTTCAATCTCACTGTTGTACAGAACGTGCTTGCTGAATGCTTTCAGGCAATTGTCAAATCCTCCACGCTTTGGCCTATCTGATAATACAAACACAAAGGGTGTTATGCTTGTTCAGGGATGGAAAGTATTACTTGCCCTAGGACATGTGCATGTAGAATTGTGCAAGCGTACTCCTTGCAGCTCGGTTTTACTTGCAGGTGTGGAGACTTAACCAGTGATGGTGTTGCAGGTGATGTGAGACCTGGTCTCGGTTCTGGAGGTGCCAACAAATGTGCTTCCAGGGAAAATAGTAACCGATGTGCTTCAGCTTGTGTCTGCAGATATATCTGTGTATTAAACAGCTTGGAAATGGTTTCAACTGTAACATGAAATGAATCTGGGCCAAACTTATTTAAGGGTGCTGTCAGAGTGATTTCACTGAGAGTGTTCCTCATATATAATGAAGGGAAGTTCTTGATTCTTCGAATAGTAGCTAATAAAAACGGTGAATTTCAAATAGTCCCTTGCTTTGATCTCAGTCTCTGGGCACAGCCATCTTCCGTTTTTGACCCAGTTGATTGAAAGATGTGCAACATAGGCTAGTTTGACAGTAGGATGCATAACATGGGGTGCCAGGGCAGGGACCAGACACGTGACAGGCTGCCTGCACATCTTGATGGTTTTCAAGGCCAGCTGGGCAAAAGTGTGATAGGAGAAGAGCAAGAATTATCTGCTGAACCAAAACTAATTCAGAGTTGCAGAGGATGTACAAAGTTGTACTCTGAAACAAGGAATTTTAATGTCGTCCACTGCAAAAGTTCCCACGGTTTTTGGAGCACTGGCTTGTATAAGCATTCAGAGTAATCTTGTGGGCTGCCATATACTTCATGGAGACTTCTAAATCAGAGGTATTAGTGAGGTGATCTAAGAGGCTTCCAGGTCCTGTACAGTTTTTGGACTGTGCGTTCTAGGCAGAAATAGAGTTGCTTTTTGCGTGTGGTTTTTGTGTTTTTGCAATTAACCCTGCTCTTTAAGGACCAAGGCTTTTGATGGGTTATTAGGTGTGCAGGTGTAACCTTCTTTGCAAATGTTTTAGGTAGAATTGTTGTGCAAATATTAAGGAATAAATGTTTCAAGATGGTAACAACTGAATTTATTTTCTGCTTGTTATTTACCTGAAATGCTACTTACTGTTTATGTGTTTTAGTTTATTTTTCATCCTTCCTCAGCTGCCTAACTTCTTTGGATGCTTATTGTTTAAGCGACACATAGAAAATGCACATTTAGTTCCTCATTTCTGAAGATTAATCCAGCATTCTGCACAAATACAAATGTCCTTCTTAATATCTCCTGAAAAGTATGGTCTGCTATTTCTTCACCTTCATTTCCCACCCTCCCAATCCCTCCCCTTGGCAAAAAAAGTGTTATGTGTGTGTAGAGCTTTACTGTATTTGTTATTTTCTGTATATATAGGGTTTCACTTTGGATATTAGACCAATCTGGTTTTGAGCCTGGTTTTTTTTTTAATAAAGGCTAAATGTTTATTGCTGTAAGTGCTTCCTTTACAGACCCCTTAGTCCTTAATTTAAAACCTGCAGAAGCAGGCTTCCGTTTATGTTACGGAAAGATCTTTTTGCATTTGAATGCTCTTTAAAAATCCAGTTGAGACTACTTATGTTGTCTGCTGTGAATTCACCAGTTTTTCCATGGATTCAGACTTTTTTAATGTCTGTGAAGAGATAAGGATCTTGGTATACCAAGCTTATCATTAACAGCGACACATTTCTCCTTAATTTTAAATGATCTTTTCTTTTAAGGTGTTAAGGACTAGTTCTTGATCCTTTTTCTGTTCAAACTGATTGCCTGTAAGCTTGATACTAAAATTGTTGTTGCCCATACTGTCATTTTTATTGTTGGATAAATGCTGTTTGATATGTGAACAGATGGGATGCTTATTAATCATTCTTAGCTGAATATTGCAGACTAATGGTAAAATGAGGACTGACAGAAAAATACACTTCAGCTCAATGGTCAGTTGTGTTGCAAACAAAGCAAATACTGTACATGAGTTCATTTGTGTGTACTCTTAAAATAAACTGAAAGGGCAAACATTGATTCTACACTGCTACTGGACAGTCTGTTTGTTGTAATTACTGATTTTTGAGTATTAAATAAAATAAAAAGACAAGCACACAACTCTGACAACCTTCCATTACTTTACTGATATTATACCAAATATTTTTTGATTACATATATATTAAAAGCATGCAGGAAAAATTCTTAACCCAGTATTTATTCTTCTAACTATGAACTAGGACTAACATCACATTGCTGTAGTCTGTATCCATTCAATCATTTACCTTTCCCCTTGTCTGCTGAACAAAAGTTGAAATGTCTCAAATCTGGTGTTTTGATTTTTGTGAAATAAGAATGATGAACAGTGGGTATTGTGTTTCCTCACTGGAATCTCAAAAGTCATGGAAATGCCCAGGTTTATAAAATGAAACTGATTCTTCAGCTGTTGGTTGCTGGCAGAAGAGGAGCTGGGGCTCTGCTGAGCAGGAGTCAGCACTGTGCCCCTGTAGCCCTGCAGAATAATTACTGCCTGGGCTGCACTGAGCAGGGCCTGACCAGCAGGTACTGGAGGGAACTGTTCCAGCTGTGAAAGTGCCCTGCAGAGCTGGGATCACACACTCCTGCACTGTGGGAGATGCAAACAGGAAATCCAGCCCTGGCTTCTGTAGGTGGGCAGGGACTTGAGTGCCCTAGGGTGCACAAAGGACTGGCTTTACAACCCCAGGAAGAGCAGGCTCAGGGAGAACATAATTGCTGCATTTAACCAGCTTTAAACAAGGGATTATAGAGGTGATGGAACCACTTGCCGCTCTGACTGAGTCAACGGCTGCAAGACATAAAAATGGGAATTTCAATAGATCATGAGGGAATGAATGTCTTGGTGTAGCAGTCACCCCCTCTTATGGATCGAGAGGTCAGAAAGGCCATGGAGTCTTCATCCATAGAGACTTTAGACTCAACAAGGTCCAGAGCAGCCTGAGGGGAATACAGATACGAAGTTCTGCTTGTTTTGTAGATGATCTACAGAGGTTGCTTCCAAGTCATCTTATAATTCTACTGTTTACAGATTTTTAAAACTTCTGTTATCAAGTAGCTTGAGGAAGTTGGCAAAACAAAGGCATGGTGATTTAGGTAAACCAGGTTGCTCAGAACTGTGTTAGAAGTTGTGAAGGGAAAAATAAGGAGATGTGATAAGCATCTTAGTTCAAGTCTGCTGGTGGCAATACAGATCTTCCTGCCCTGCATTGAACTTTCCAGCTGAATAGACCAGAAGTGCCTCCAGGCTAGCATAAAGGCCAAAATAAAGGGTTATGGTACCTGTCATGCCTGTGATCACTGTGATGAGCTTAGAACCCCATCTCCAAAGAAACAACTGGCAGTCAACAGCCTGGTAGCCAGTTGAAGTTAGTCCAGGTCTTGCTTTCTGTGTTGGAGGAACAAGTTGGCATCTGCTGTTGCAGGGCTTTGATCTGCTGGGTGGGTGATTGTTCCTTATGCTTAGCTGGAGTGTGGTCATCCCAGGAACCAGCTTTGTGGAGCAAACCATCTCTGAGTTGCAGCAGGTCACAACAGCAGTCCATGACTGCAGAGGGGTGGCAGAACTAACAGCAGCTGGAAGAAAGAAAAAGGTCCATGGTAGATCCATAAATCTCTAATGCTTGGGCTGCCTTGAGAAGATGTCCTGCATCTCATTTGTTTCTGTAAGTTCCTACATATTTGCTATTTAGCAAAACCAACCAGAGGTCCTAGTGAAAGTGAGGTGAGCAGTACAGACAGTTACAACCCAGAGTAAGTGTTCTGTGTCTTAAAAAAGCAGCTGTCCTGGTATGAACCTGTAGTATTTTGATATGTGAATACAGCTGCTCATTTGTGAGTCTTGAGAGCATTGTGTAGGAAATCTTAGGGATGGCACATCCTTGAGAATCCTAGATGTATTCTTTTAGTAGCTTTAACACCTAAGATGGTGTTGGAGTCAGCAGGAGTCACAATGCTTACTTGCAGTACCATGTAAAAATACATAGTTTTGAAGATGTAAGCTTAATGTTAAGTTTTATTGTGGAAACAGCAAAAGTGAATGCAATGGCTGGCATGCTAACCAGCATAAATCTTGGTAAATTTTGGGTTGTTCAGTTTGTTTTGGATAGTGACAAACATCGTGGTCACCTTCACAGAAGGAAGAGTGGGAACATGATAACCTAAAAAGGTTTATTAGTGAGATGTGGGCTAGGTTCACTTGTTTCATTTCATGGCAAGAAGTGAATACTCGAGAGACACACAGTAACAGGAAGGTCCTTGTGCATGGCAGTGGCTCATTTAACGAGCAGCGAAGCCTTCCAGCAGTGGGTGACTTTCATTTGCACAGTTGCAGCACTGCAAAACTCATCCTTGTTGAACAATAGACAGGGTTTCTTTTGCTGTTTTTTAAAAAGCATTACAAGGCTCTTGTGCCAGTTAAGTGTCAAGATGGTGGAAGAAAAAAGACAGTTAAGTTTATAATAAGATTATATTGTACATGAAAAGGTTTTGTTAATGCTAGCGTGGCATTGTGGGAAAATCAGAAAGCCTTGATGTGATGAGGGCTACTTTATTCTCCCCCTATTTTAGTTTATTTGAAATTCTTTCTTAGTTTTCTTCAGAAAATTTCTCATCACAGCTCTTTGTCGCCATATCCACCAGTGTTAGTGTACAGTGCACAGCAGTGCTTCTGAAGGCTAATATTCTTATTTAAGGAGTGGAAATTCTCAAACTCTTCCTATCTTTGGCAACCTCTGTCATATGGTAAGGAATATTTATTTTAATTTGGGCCAGCTGGCCTAGTTGTGTACCCTCCCAGCATCTTGCCACCCCCAGCCCCTTGCTGGGGGAATGTTGGACAGCCAGCACTGGTGCTGCCAGCTCTGCTCAGTAACAGCCAAAACTCTGATGAGTTCTCAGCCCCTCTGTAGCTCCCAGTGCAAAGCACAGCACTGAGGGCTGATGTGGGAAAATGATCTCTGGCTCAGCCAGGCTCAGTAGAAGCTGTTAGCACAGAGGTGTTCCTGTCGTTCCTGACTGGCCCAGCCTTGGCCAGCGACACATCCGTCTTGGCGCCAGCTGATGTTGGCTCTGCTGTGTGTGGAGGAAGCTTCTGGCAGTTCCTCACAGAAACCACCCCTGTAGTCCCTCTGCTACCAAGACCTGGCCATGCAAACCCCATACACTGGGGCAGAGCATAAAGTCTAAGAGAAATGGGACAGCAGAACAGACTGCTGCTATTAGTAATTATTGGTGTAGTTCCTACAAATTACCTAGAAAGTAGTTGCTTTATTTTGAAATGTGCTGCCTTCCTTCCCTCCCCACTCCCAAGAAATTATTGTGCAAAGCACTGTATTGTGTTACAAGAGGTATCTCTGAAGGAATTCTTAGTGCTGGAGTTGTCATGTGTTGGAGTTTTTGTTCCATTCTAAAGCTCTTATTATAGAGGTGTTTTATGCCAAATACTTTAGACAGGATTTCATAGCGCATTAATCTGCTTGTATTTCACAGATAAATGCATGAATTAACAAAAGTAGCACATTCATAATTGGATTCTAAGTTTTAGTAGCTGGGATTAAAAGTTAAAATTATTGTAGTTTTAAAACATTCTGAAAATTTTTTTCCCAGCTGCTGCCCAAATCCTTCCTTCCTCTAATGTTCTATAGCTATTGTCCTCTTGATCACTGTTATTTAATGACTATTTTAGGTCACTTGGTGTCTTTTGTTTGCTGTTGTCCTTCAAAACAATTCAAGAACCATTTAATTTGGTTTTTTTTTTTTTTCTGGAGCATTTAGCTTTTATATGCTTTTTTTCCCTTACAAGAAGAGGTTAAAGAACAAGCATTTCCTCCTACCATGAGAGTAATCCTGGAGTGGGATTTTGCTTATAAACTTGTGCAATCTGAGTTACATTCACTAGCTTATTTTGCTGATGTTTTACCTTTTTGTTGCTTTGCCAGTGGTTGTTGTGCAGAGTGCTACCATATGCAGGCAGGCCATTGTGGAATGGTGGGAATTAGCAGGCCCTTAGGTAGTCAGCTGAAATGGTGTTGTGCCCAGATTAGTAATTTATTCTTGTTTATGTCAAGTTATGTATGGTTAAGCTTTTTCAAGTACCTGAGGAAGATGAATGGGCCATGACACATGATTCTGCCAAAAGGGAGCTACATCAGGTAATGTGGAATGGCATTCCCTAGAATGCAGCAGTTTCAGTCATGGTTCAGGCATGATTATGATTAAACGTGTTTTCTGGGTCCAGCAGCAGGCACTCAGATTGCACTTCTGACTGTTAAATTGGATGCTTAAAATAGAACAGCTTGTTGAACTGTTACTTTACTGAATTTTCACTGACTTCAGATTTTATGAGTGTTATTAAAAAAAACCTAACAAAACAATAAAGCAAATTAAATTGACAGATACTACCCTGCAATAAACCTGAATATTTTAAGCTTTTTATAAAATGCGTACCTTGATTTTTCTCCCTATTTACCATTCTTTCCTATAATCTTTTATTTGAAAAAGGATTAAGGAATTGGAAGATCCTTGTCTTATCCTGTTATTTCTGAAAAGGAGAGTTTTGCTAAGAATAGTCTTTTAATCTGTTGTCATACCAGCTTCTCTGCCAAAGTGTAGAGTTACACGAGTTTTCTTTTGTTGAAGCTATTGTGGTTTATGATTTCTGTGACAAAACTGACCTGGAAGACACAGCGGGTTGTTTAATATATTGTGATAATAGAATTCATCATGGAACCAATCTGTAGTGAGCTTCATGTGACATTACATTGAAGAAACCATAGAGATGCTCTCCTATCAAATATAGTACAGCAGAGTCTGCAGAGTGGTATTTTTTTCTGTAGACATATATACTCATTCTGATAATGCTTGTCCTAGAAAAATGGTACCTAATAAATTTCTTCATGGTTAATTAAAATCACAGTTCAAGAGTCCATAAAAAAATTCAAAAGGAAAGGTAGGATGAGAATCTTCATCATTAGAAATGCCAATTTACAGGCTGTTTAGTATTGCATGCTGCAGCCTGTCTGCCTCATTTACAGCCTCCTGGCATTTGAATCTAAAACCTGTTTTAAAGGGAATGGAAGATACTTTCCTAAAGGAATCTCCACTGACATCTAATGACTCAATAAAACAAGAATATTTAAGAATAGAGGAACTCTGCAGTGCATTCCATTACAAATACATAATTTTAATAATAATAATTAATACTGTACAACCTCCTTTGTTAAGCTTTATGTCACGTGTAGCCTTATCACAAAATACAGCCCCCTGGAAAACATGTAATACAGAATACCATATTTCAGCAGAGTGACACTGGAGTAAAGTAGATTAGGTTTTCCAGGGAGAGGGTGCTGTTATTCCAGAGCAGCTGTGTTGTAGGAGGTGACTGTGAGAAATGCTGGGAAGTTGTATATGTTGTTGGCTTACTTGCTACTGATTTGGATTACCAGGACTATGTCTATCACTAAAATCGACTTGAAAGCCTCAGATAAATTTTGGGTAAATCTTAAGCTTTGTAGCTCTTAGTGCAGCTTTCAGGAGTTAAGTGTTTATGTTGGTGTCTTTAGAGATATCTTCATATTTAGATTATGTGTCTTTTAAGATATTGTATTTCAGAAACCTGGAAATCTGGGTAGCACGTGGTGTGAATAATCACAGATGATGAAGAAATGTGAGGTTTCATTTCCCTGTCACAAACTGGCAGACTCTCCTGCTTGCTTAGAGGAGAGGGAGTTGGTTGAAGGAATGGTAGATAAACAAGCACAACTTTTCACCTTTTCACAGAGCTGATAGCATGCATTCACTTGTGCATCTTTCTTTCTTTGCCCCCAGCTACTGTAAGTCTCTGTATTTTGACTTACCTTCGCATTTTTTTGTTTTCTGAATCTTAATTTTGTTTAACTTCCCATGTGATGGAGTTAAAGCTGCTGGTGGCTGTAAGATATGTTTTACCTAATTGGTAGGCAAGCCCTAAACCAGAAGTCTGGATAATTTCTTCTATGACCAGCTGCTTTAGTCACAGTTGCAAAAGAGAGATAAAACTGAGTAGCTCGAAGTGCCAGAAATGAAACAGTTACCTGACTGGTTCAGGTAATACATGTGTGTAAGATAAGCAGAAACATACAGACCAGGCTTTTCCCCTGTGCTTTATGGCAGTCTCTTTAATTGTCCTGTGCCATTAACAAGTATTGCCTCTACTCTTCATGGATGACTATTATATGCATTTTTAAAGTATTTTTTTGTAGAAGAAGGGCTGTAATTTATAGATTAATGACTTTATGGGACAGTGTAGTAGAGTGGAGAGAAATGTGGGTGCAAAAGGAAGAAGGTGAATTAAGAGAAATCTTCTCAACAGGAAGTTTGCTGATGAAAAGCAAAAAAATGTATATTTTGAAAAGAGAATTGCTGCAAAACTTAATTGTTTGTAAGTAATTTACTGTGGTTGCATTTGTTACTTGCTTCTTCATTATCCTGCTTGTGCAAGGTATTGATGTGCTTTATCTGACTGAAGAATTCAGTTCACAGATGAATAGGATTTGATATTAAACAAAACTAATGTTTTAGTGGTCCCATCAATGATTGTCTTATTTTGGATGTTTTGCAAGAGATGTTTCACAATATGAGAATTTGCTTTAGAAATGTGTGGTGATATTGATTTGTATACAGAGGGTACTCAGAAGCTGTGAATGCAGGTTCAGCAGTTGAAGTTGATGCTGCTGACCCTGGTTCAGCAGGCAGGATGAGAAAATACTGGTGTGTTGTACTTGGTTTGAATAAATGCTTGCTTTGAGCTTCTGAGGGAAGTGTGATGTGGAGATGCTGACTCTGTGCTCCACAGCAGCAGTGTGGGAAATCCCTGGTGGAGCTTTGGTGGTTCTGTCTGTTCCAGCTGCTCCAGCAGTGCTAGGAAATGGCTCACCTGGTGCAGTGTCTAACAACAGGACTTGTGTCTTGTGGCTTTCTGCATGTGATCCTACACTGCCTGTTTATAGACAGTATCAGTATTCTGCTAGTTAGTGTCTTAATTTTATTGTTGCCAGTCCCAGGTCTTTCGTTACAGTTAAAAACCCTCTGAAACATTGGTTACTTCTGATTGTTACAGTTAAAAACCTCCACATCATTAGTTACTTCTGATCGTTACAGTTAAAAAGCCTCTGAAACATTGGTTACTTCTGATTGTTACAGTTAAAAAACCGCCAAATAATTGGTTACTTCTGATCGTTACAGTTAAAAAGCCTCTGAAACATTGGTTACTTCTGACAGTGAGGTACTTGAGACATGGAAGTGGAAAAGCTCAAGTTCCTGTTGTCTAATACAAAAATCCCTGTCTCCAGCTTCTGATTTCCCTAATTTCAGGTTCAGCTGTTATTAGTTTGGCACTGGTGACTGCATCTGTGAGTGATTGCTATTTCAGGCTGACTAGTGTTTGAATGTAATTTGATGCAGGGAGTTCCAGCACTGGTACAAAAAACATGATGTTGAAAATTAGCTGTTTGAGCGCATTCCTGATTTTGTTATTAAACTTTTATTGTGATATTTGAAACCATTTGGGGTGAGGCTCCCAAAACAGTGGAGTCTTTAGTGGAAACATTTACTTTTGATGAAATGCTATAGTATTGATCAGGTAAGTCTGATGGGGGAAGTGCTGGAGAACATGCCAGCTTCAAGTTCCTGTTTGTATGACTAACTCTGCAAATATAATCCCTGGGGCATCCCTGCTTCAGTGACACTGCAGAGCATGTCTGTCCTCAGTGTCAGTGAAATTGGCTTTTTCAAGAGAGGCTGGGTAACAGCATGAAAAAGGAAAACTCAAGGGGCTGCATTTGTCAGCAGCTGCTACTGGGAGCTCTGCTTGGGAAATAAGTATGTTCCTCTTTCCTGGAGAGATTCTTGCCTGGCTGCCAGTAATAATTCCCCTCTCCTGTCCCTCCCTTCAAAGCAAACAAGGAAGCTCCCAGTGCTAGTGGTGGCTGGAGATCAGGCTGTTTACTTGTGCTCTACTGGCACAACCCCTTCATGGGCTAACTAAAGTAACTAAAAGAAGCAGCAGGTCAGTTTAATGAAGATGAAAAACCATGTAGTTTTTGCACACATAAAAAAGGATTGCACCTTTTTTGTTGTATGTATATATTTTTTTAATGACTCCTACTCTGTCTCCGCTCTGGAAGCTGCCTTTCAGTTGATATGAAATTTTAGGGACTCATTTTGTCCCATTCCGTTGTAGTTTATAAAGCACATGAATATTAGGATGGGGAAGATTTAAAATGCAGGAAGCTTGCTAAGTGTAGTTTAGACAAAAGGGAAAAAGTTGCTGGTTGTTTTTTCTATGAAGAAGTTTTCTGCTTTCCTGCTCCTGAAATGCTACTACAACATTATAAAAGGTAAAAAGTTCACCTGTTTTTGTAAGAGGAAAAAATAGAGGAATGAGCATGGAGTGTCTTGAAGATTTTTTGATAAACTGAACAGCATTTATCAGTAGCTCTGGTGTTTCCCTAGAATATCCTCAGTTCATCCTCAGGGCACTTGGATTCTAATCTCCTGCATCATCCTCATTGTGTGTTTTACAGATGGGGTTAAAAACCACCCAGATGTTCTTCTACTAATTCAGGCTCTGCTTTGTTATTTTTGTCTTTATATCCTCCTTGGTAAATTTTAAATATTTATTTCTGTTTTGATTCAGGATCTTGAAAAAATCTGAAATCACTAGTAATCAGGGTGAAAACTTGTAAGACCTTGTGACTCTTGAGGCTCTTTATGCTTTTTATATACTTATATCTGGAGCTGAGCATGTCAAGAAAGCTCCCTCTAGGTAAGGTAATAGGATTACTTGTCTGTTCTAAACAGAACTGGTATTTGGGGAAAGGCATCAGTTGTGAAGATTAAAATCACATTGTTAGACACTGTGAACCTGTGCTGTTTAACTGGTAGGCACCTCTGTGTTACTAAAGGGCCTCCAGGTGACTTTTGAAATTCATAATTAAGTTCAGTCCATTGCAGCTGCCTTCAAATAGATGATCTTTTATGGAAACTGCAATAAGGTGACTACTAGCCAAGAAAAGACTTTCTGGAGTGGTGGCTTATTTCCCTATATGTCTTCCCCTTCTAGTAGACTCCTCAAATTACAGTAACTGTCTTAATAAGGTGAGATGGCAGATACATATGAAGAAAACTCTATGTAGTTTCCTAGATGACTAGAAACAGTCATCATGTGATCAAGCTGGAGCATGCTGTTAGTCACTGTGTGAACCTATAAACTGCAAACATAAATTATGGCAAGGGTTGCATTCATATTAATGGATTTTGTTCATTTTTTATTAATTTAGGACTCTATATAGTTGTTCCCTGTTAAATTGTACCGAGGACAGAGTTAGATTAACACAGAGAGCTCTAAATCTTTGCACGAGGTTTATCAATCTGGCAACAATATTTGCCAAACCAGTGAAGTAATGCCTTGGTTTAAACAGCCCATGTTACATTTTCTTAAACTTCATTTGCTATTGTGTACTCAGTAATATTTTACTTTACAGCCAAATTTATTTTTCTATACGAAACCTGTCATCTTTTCTGAAATTATCATCTTTAGTGGAGAAAACCATTTGTTTATTGTTAAATACTCAACAGGTTCTGGGAAATCAAGTAATTGGCTTTGAATTCTCCATATAAAATTGGCTATTAAAAATGTTACAGTCATGAAGTTTAAAAAAAATTAAATATGCCTTAAATTTCTTGTCTTTGAGTAAACTGGAGTGGCACTACCCTTTTCTGTTTGAACTTGAAAGCAGTAGGCAAGTCATAACATAGAAATCTTAATATGCCCTTGTTTATGCAAGTTTACCCAACCTCAGTATTACTATTCTTGGTGAACACTGAGATCTAGTGTTCACCTTTACTGCACCTGTAACTAGTGAAGTTTGACTTCTTGGTGAGCAAAAGATACATTAAAATGTAGTTATTTTAAGAAATGTAGCTGTGCTGTGCTTCAGACCTGAGCTATACAAGAATCACTCCAGTATATTTGTGGTTTTGTTTAATAGTTGCAAGCAAAAAGTAGCTGCTGAGATCGGAGCTGTAGACTTTGAATTTGTGCTGTGCCACTTGTCCTGTGAGTGGTGTGAGCAGGGCAGAGTTCTGTGTGGTGCAGGGGTGCAGTAGCTGAGGGGAGAGGCACTGCCCTGGCCAGTGCACATCTGCTGGAGGCCTCATTAAACACACCTCAGCATCAGGAGTAGCTCAGGCAACCCTGCGGAGGTCATTCAGCTTAAAACCATCTGATCTGTGAAAACATAATTTGAAAGCCATGCAAATCCTAGAGTCATCAGTGAGAATATTCCACTTTAGACTAAGCTTCAGGTTTTTAGACATCTTTGGCATGGTAATTGTTTAGTAATATATTGCTGCAGTTTTCACCCAGCTAATGTTAACTCCTTTTTCCAAATGCTCTAACTGCATTAATATTTAACAGAGCTGGAAGTATTGCAAAATACAACATTCAGTTTCGAGGGCAGCATGGACAAATAAAACGTTAAAACCATAATTACTTCTGAGACTAACTGAATGAGCTATGAAGTTACCTTTAGAAACAACTATTTTGTTTTTTAAATTTGAGCCTTTGAAGCAAGCATATGTGAAAACTAGGCTGTGTTTCTACTATCCATTTAGCAGGTGTCCAGAAACCTTTAAACATGACAGCTGAAAATTAGACAAGCTTTCAAAACCATGTGATGCATGCAAATCAGCTATGTGTGAACTGTATTTTCACAAAGAAATTAAATAAAGTTCATTAATGCAAGAGCTTTATATACAATGTCCATTTGTTTTGTATTCAGTAGTGAACTGGCATGTACTTGAAGGACTGTTGGATTTTTCTAGGTCAACCACAGATTCTTTCAGAACATTTATTTTCATGGTGTTAGATGCCTTCTAAATGAAGTTACTGAATCATCATTGGTAGGTAACTGATGTTGTTATATTATGTTGATCATATTGCTATTAAATGTATTAATAGATGTGAATGTTTTATTTTAAAATCACCTTCTTCCATTTCTGCATCTCTTTGACTGTCATGGTCTTTTCTTCTTTTGTCAGTCCTACTTCTGAGCAGCTCATATAGTAATCTTTCATTGTAGAACAGTTTTTCCAGCACATGTAGATGGATCACTGTTAGTTGGTGTTTGTGTTGTACCTCAGATATGCCTTGCCCCAAAGACTGTTTGCTGGCTAAGCATCCAAAGTTTCTTCCAAGACCATGCCCGCTTGATGTTTGCCTGTTTAGGAGAGGATTGCTTTAGAAATCACAAACATGAAAACCAAGTCTGATTGAATGCAAAACTTGTAGTTAATGATGGTTTTTCCTATCTGTGGTTTTTCTAATTTCTTACATTTTATTGTATTTCAGGGTACTAGGGTATGAAAATATCTTCTCAGAGTACTTCTTCCTGCAGTAGAAATAAGCTGAATATGTATAATTTCTTACATAAAAGGATACTCCTAGAGTAAGGTATTCTGCATTACAGCATAGGTCGAATCCTGGATTTTCATGTTGTCTTGTCTAATGAAGGTATAAACCAGCATGTAAGAGCAGTCTTAGATACTGAGCTGTACAGAGAAAATGTTTCTCCATCCTTCAAGTTGACAGTATTCTATTCTATTTCTATGTCCCTAGTGGCAAAATTATCACAGGGGTTCCATTTCTTTGTCTGAACAGAAGAGATACCTCTCAATTGTATGGTGTTTGTCAGTTTTTAATGCAACCTTTGAGGCTTTCCTGTTCGTTGTCAGTATCTCTAGTGATGGGAAAGCGCAGAAGAGGTTGTAAAATATTTTGTGCTCTTGTTTAAAGTGATAGAGGCTTTCTTTCAAAAGACCTGTTCCATTTCTATTTCTCTGTGTGCCTGGAATGCATGCATTCAGGTCGCTGCCTAGGTGAAGGAACCTTGTGCGTAATTGTGTTGTTTTCAAAGTGGTTTCTGATTTTAAAAGCACTGTCTTGGTGTGCATTTGATGTGAAGGCTAGCAGGTGTCATAGCCAAGAAAATACTGTTTCCTGGTGCTGTGTGCAGAAGGCAAATACCCAGATGTCTTGGGGAAAGCACATGGTTTTCCAATTAATTTCTAATTGTGGATATATAAACTTGCTGTGCTTAATCAGGAGCCCATGAGCTGAGCAAGTTTTTAATTACCTGCTGTTTCAGCTACACTTCTTGGACTCCTAGCGCAGATGAGCCTGGGCTGATTTTTGTAAGTAAAGTTTGAGCTTGCCCAAGTGCAGCCAGACTGACATGGTGAGGACAGGCCTGGTACCCATCTGTCCCACGAGCTCTGCACAGCTCTGAGCCTCGATGGAGCCGCGCTGGGGCCAGCTCTGGTCCTGACACGTTCTGTTCATTGCACTTCAGAGTGTGCTTTTCTGAGTTAAAGCTCTCCTGCTCAGGAGGCCCCTTTAGAGCACTGACCAGTGCTATTCTATGTGGAAAAAGCATTAAATGAAACAGGGTCTGGAATGAGTATCAAGCCATCTCTCTCTGCCTTCTAAAGAAATCAATGATACACTCTGCAAAGACAAGTTTAGCAAATATATTTCTATGTTTATATAATTTATCACTGTAAGTTTTTGTGGTTTGTTGGTTTTTTTGTTGGTTTTTTTGGTGGTTTTTTTTTTTAATCTGGCCATTTCTAAGGTTTTTAACATCCATGCAGTAGGGCTTTTAAATTGAAAGCTGTATGAGCAAAGAATTAGCTCCTCCCTTTCCCATGGTACCTTTCTATCCCAAACCTATCTGTTTCTCCAATATGTTCAGGCTGTACTGGAAGGGTACATGCCTTTCTTTAAGCAGAAGCAAATGACAAAGATGTGCATATTTGGATATGAACGTGGTTACTTAAAAATATGCTTATTTTAAAGTTGAATGAATACTTCTGGTCAAACTTCATTCTTAGTAGTATTCACTTGTGGTGAAGGAGGTGTCAGTGAAATAATTCATAAATGTCCATACTTTTTAAAGTTAACCATGATACTTTCATAGATAAATGCTACTTGCATTTTCATGGAGCTCTGTGTTCCATGCATCCATGTTTGTTTTTGAAACTATGTCAGGCTGTACAGAACTGAGGCGTGGAAGCTGTTAACCGCCTGAAGTCTCCTGAGGAACTGTTGAACTGTAGCTGCTCTTAGTGAATTCAGAATAAAATTTACACCCAGCCTTGCAGATCCCCTAGAGGATTTCGCTCTGGATATAGTGTTACTTTCAATTCCTATATTTTTGTTGTGCTTTCTTGGGTAAATTGTACTTATGGCAATACGAAGAAGTAGTAACCACACAGGAATATCTTAGAATTCAGTTTGAAACATCCTTATCTTGACTGACTGCAGGCTACCAGTAAAAGGTTGCCATGTAGTGTAATTTACTTAGGTACAGTATTTTCAGGGAAAGGCACAATTGTTGATGTATGAGAAGAAATTGAAGTTTTTTGTGGGATTCTTTCCATGCTGACAGTTGACACTCTTCCAGCAAGTTGACAGTTAATGGGACAAATGTATTATTAGTTTCCTCATTAATAATAGAAATCTGGAGTCTCTAATCTCCTTTTCTTTCCATATGTGTGCTTCTGCAAAATTGCTAGAAAATGGAACAAAATGTCAAATTTCAGACAGGCGAATTTATCTGATAAAGCTTAATCATATTTTAATGAAGGACACAGCACCACATACATTGTGTAAGAATCTTAAAAGCCTGACAGTTTCTGAATTTAGACTTACTTTAATATTTAAAGGTATTTGGATTTTTGGTGTTATGGGTCTTTGAAGCTAGGCTTCATAAGACAAGTCACCAGAGAATTAACAGATAGGAAAAAAAGTATTTGGCCTTCTTCTGTGAGCTGTGTTCATAGAGCTGGGCAGGACCAGGCATTTGTGAGGACACTTTGTTGGGATGAAGAAAGGGTGGTTACAGGGGCTTCTGAGCTGAGTGGGAGCAAAGCACTGCATGGAAGTAAGCTTGTTTATAAAATGAGATACTGACGCTCTCCATGGCTGAGGGACAAAACTGTGTAGAAGTTATTAGACACTGAGGCAAGGGGTGCAGAGGAGATGGATGTCAGGGCTGCTTCAGTCTGAGGAAGCTGTAATTACTGGCCAAATGAAAAGCCAGAGGGTTGGAGGCAGGGATAAGGCATATGTAATTTCTGAGACCTCTTTGCTGATCTGAGTGCATTACATCCAAGTGCCTTATTTACACCCCACACTCACCACACAAAATGTGTAAAAAGAAATGACTTTTCTGAGAATTGTCTCCATGTCTTCTGAAGCACTGAGTAAATCTGTTTTATGCTAGGAGAACATGCATTTAAAATAGAGACTGTACCTCTTACTGTCACAGTACAGACTGATAATTTTTGATGAAGGCCATGTAGGGCTGCAGAAAAAGGAACGATAATTTTACAGCAAGTGGAGACATTTCTTCCTCACTTTGGGATACCTTTCCCTCCTTCCTCATATTATTAGTAAAAATGAACATTGAGTTCTTTTATATGCTGCTGTATACTAAAATACCATTATGAATTATAAAATTGTCAGTAAATTCAAGTTTCTTTGTATATATTGGCAAGCATATTTTACAGTTTTGAATGTGCAGCAAATTATAAGGCTTCAAGTCAATTTGAAATTATAACCACAATTTGTTTGGTTATGATACTATGTGTGGTGTGTATGTAAAATCTGTTACTATAAAGGAATTATTTTCTCAGAGAACAGTATCTCTCAAGATCCTTTCCTTAAAATATATTGCTTTGTTTCACTCTTTGATTCTGTGAAGTTTACCAAAATGAATGAAAATGCAATTAAACACTTGGCTTTGGCTATTCAAAATACTGACTTTTAATGGAAAAATGTTTATTCACCTGGAAATCTTGGAAGGAGGGGAGCAGTCCTTCCTGCATTTGTTTCTGAGGAATTATCCAAAGTAAAGTATTAAGCTTCCATTATCTTGATGCTGATACCAAACAACAGAACTCTGTCTGCTAAGCTGTTCCAGCTAATCCTGCGTTGTTCAATGTCACTAAATCTTAAAACAGTTTTAGTGGATAAACTCAAGGTACTGGGTTTTATCTCAGCTGACAATGAACAAATGTAAGATTACATTAATTAGTGCCTTGGTTCTTTGTTTTGTGATTTTCAAAAATGTGTTTGTGATTTCATACTGTCCACAACAAATTTTCTCTAATTCACAGGGGGTTTTATCATTATATGTTGTTGGGCATTTTTATTCCAAAACTGTGCGCAAGTACATCTGTCAACAGAGCATTGAGAAAGTGGCAGAATCCAAAGACATAGTGGTAAGATGGTTAGGGAAGAAAGAACTGGGGTTGCTGTCATGTATTGCTAAGACATTAGGCTTTTGGTCTCACTCCAGTAAGCTGACCTGCACCCTACCAGTATGGTCTGGATACAGATTTTTCTTTTTGTTAAGGAACACTATTGCCCAGTTGTGCCTCCCCTGTCAACTGGGGAAAGAAACTTTTAACAAAACGGCCAAAATACTGAGAGACGCTGTTTTGGTATTTAGTTAACTCTTTATAACAGAGGTTTGGGGTTTTGACAGCATTTTGGAAAGTAGATTTTTAAATTGACATTTCTTTTGAGATAAATGTCAATTAAGGTATTGCATTTTTAAATACTATTTGTGCAATATTTGTTATTTTTTGGGGAGGCAATATTTGCACTGTCTGTGTTCTCAAAGCTTGCTTAAAATAAACAAATATATATTGTTGTGGCATATGGAAGGCAAGAATCTCTTTGGGACTGTTGAATAATATGGGAAAATGTTCCTCAAGTTAATAACAATGGATGACAGTATGCTGTCACTCTGAAGAGACAAAGACAATTCTTCTAGTCAAATACTTGCACTACTAGGCATCTCTTATAGTTACACTCAAAACCTGTGTAAAGACAAAGTTAAAAGTGCACAGTTAACATCAAAGAAATGAGAAATATTGTTGTAAAACCCACAACTCATTTTATTTCTTCTCCTGTGGACATATGCATTGAGGAGTTGAATTTCTTTTTTTAATATGAGAGGACTTTGGTGGAATATACATGCATTTTTCTTACTTTTGTTCTCTCTGTGATTACTACATTTCTTCATGAATGATGTCTGACAAGGCCAGTTTTCCTTTTCTGGCTTTGATGGAGTGTATGTGTTTCCATATCAGTGTCAGGTATCCCTGGTGGTTGTGACACAAGAATATTTTAATGATTGCAATATCTAGAAGACTAGTTCATGCTCTCTCACTCTTTTATTTATGGAATTATGCAACATGGGGTCTCTGGAGAGTGTCTGGCCCAAGCCCTGCTCCCTTGCTGCGCATGTGTATGAAGGGATGCTAGGACTCTGGATGATGCTCTCTGGATGATGTGGAGCTCCCTGCCTTTTGATCTTCTGTCATTTCCATCTAAGATTTGTGCTACCATCCGTTAGCTTTTGGTTTTCTATTATTTTTGACCTTTTAGAATCTTACCTTAGGAACACTCCTAAAAATAAGACGTTTCAAACACATGGCATCTTACTCCTGCAGACATTAAAAATAACTTATGTATGCGTTTGGGACTTATTTGGGAAGTGTCTTGTGTGTCTTAAAAGTAGTTTTGCCTTATGTCAGGTTATATATAGTCATAAAATCTTGCTTTTTCAAATGTTATTTCTTCATAGGCCAGAAGGAAACTTTGGATGAAGTGAACTAACCAAGTCGCCGTCATGAGCAGGAGCAAGCGAGACAACAATTTCTACAGCGTCGAAATCGGAGACTCAACTTTCACCGTATTGAAACGGTATCAGAATTTGAAACCAATAGGATCAGGAGCACAAGGGATAGTATGGTAAGGTTTCTTTAAAGTTTAAGTATTCCTTTGGGTTTCCTTAACATAGTTTTTTGAGGTGGTGTATGTTACAGAGCAGCAATGTGGAGAATTACCTTTTACAGGCAAAACAGCAGTGGTAACCGATGGCCATTTTTCCTCTGCAAGGGCAGTTGCTGTGGCTTTTTTGACCTGTTCAGCTTTAGGACTGATGCCCTTCTGTGCAAATTCAGCCAGTTGTGCTGTGTCCTGTAAATTAATGGGGGAAAAAGAAACCAGATAAAGAAACTAATCCTAATCCTAAACCACGTTGCTTGCAGTGAAACAAAACCAGAAATACTCTGTATAATATCTACTGCCTATAAAATTTTGCAATTCTTGAAATGATTTGTTAGGTGTTTGTTTCACTTAGTTTCATAACCTGAGTAGTCCTTGATACCAGTGGGTGACCATTTGGATTGCTGGCTGTCAGATGTGGATTTGTGATGCAGTTTGTGAAAGTATGACTTGACAGTGTCATTCTTGGAATAAGAGCTCTGCTGTGTGGACTGTAAGGTGTCCAGTTGATTTAAGGTGTTGACAGCTAGCTGCTTGTAGGCACTTTTTCCTGTGCAGTGGCATTATCTCAAAGAGAAATATTGGTTTAACCTTCCTGGAAGCTTTTTTGAACATTTGAGAAGGATGTAAATATCACAGGTCCTTGCAGATTTTTCCATTTATTGTGACATTTAGATGTTAACCAGGTACATAAAAATACAAAGACATCAAGGAAGAGAAAGTTAGGGGAAAGCATAATCTCAATTCTGTCACCTCTTTACTGCCTTAATCTTGTCTTGATCAGTGTAAAAAGAATGTGTGGTATAGGCGGGCTTTTAGCAGGATTAATAAAACAGTGTAGTAAGTGTTAATGGAAACTTGAAGAAACAACTCTAGAAAGAGTTGGTTTTGAAATGGTAGCTTCTGGAATTAAAATTACTTGTATTAACTAACAGCAACAAAAAAACTGATCTGAATTTTGTTTGCATGTGTGTTAATATGCTGAGGATGTAGACAGTTACTTGGCTAGTGTGTTGCTATAGAAATGCCAATAAAAGCTTTACATGTTATTACTGTCCTTCTAATAGCCAGTCATATGTTATTACTGCCTGTTTTCTGAGTTTATTGCCCTTCCTAGAGCTGAGATCCCAAAACTGACCATGTGATTACTCTAGGGCTATTCTGTAATTGCTGCTAGTGGTAATTGAAACCTTTTTAGTTAAATCGCAATTTACCCAGATGAGGACTGTGGTTTAATCTTGCCCCCATGTATCTCCATACAGTGCAATGCTTTAGATTGGAGGTTTTGTTGTCAGTGGGGATGGTTTGTATTTGTTTGGTTTTTTTGTTGTTTTTTTGGTTGGTTGGTTGTTTTTTTTTAAATAACTGATCCAACTTGATAAGGAATATTAAGTAGATGGCCTGATACTGAAACAGGCTCTAGGTTGCCCTTATGTACAGAGAATGCAGAAGTTTAAATATTAGGAGTCCCATGTTGGTAGCCTTTCCTAAAATAATCCTTATCTTTGGGGCCAGGTGGGGGAATTCCAGATACAGTGGAAAATGTACATCAAAAGAATGTCACCAGTACATGTTGTTCCCATTTTTTTCTTTAGTAGTTTCTAGAAGTTTTGTTGATCATAAACCCACAAGCCTACATGCTACATAGACAATCCACTTCTTAAAATAGTGAGTTGGATTTAATAATGTAATAATAATAATAATTTAATAATAAATTGCTGCTGTTTACTGGCAGATAGTCTTCATTTGATTTGAGTACTATTCTTGAGAAGAGACAAGAAAATAATTTTTTTTCCTGCTGGGACTTTTTTAGTAACTGATAAATATTTCCTGAGTCTGCATGGCAGTCAGCTGTTGTATTAGCTCTCACAGGAAAAGCAAGCCATGCCTTCCTGTCATGGAAATGTGATATGTAAGGGAGTTGTCTCCAATAACAGTCTTCATCAGTTAAACAGCCTGTGTCACTGAATCGTACGACAATCTTGGCGTTAGTCTGCAAACAAAATGGTATTTTTTTATCACCAAGTTAAAGCCAGTGACATCTAGAGGCTAAAGTTTTCTTAACATTTTTTTGTCTTGACTTTGATGCTGTCATTGTCATCAGGATCTTAAGCAACTACATAAGTGAAAGCATGTGACCTTCCTGTAACCTACTTTTCCTGCCTTCTCCCTTTTAGTGTGAAGATTTTATGTAAAGATTTTATGTAAAATTGATGTACTTTTTATGTTTGAAGTGTTTTGGATCTTTTTTTAGATGGTCTGTTCTTGAGTGCCAGTGAGTGGCAAGAACTCAGTATCTTTGAAAGCAGAAATACTGCATTATATTATAGAGATTGTCATGTGTTAATGCTCTGAAGCTAGGAAATATTTTTAAATTTTGAATCACTCAGCATACAAGAGCACTTTACTATATCACGTTCCTAAACCTGGATAACACTGGAAATTTGAGCTTTCTGCAGGCATGATACAAATTAGCTGAAAATGTTTGCAACTGCTACAGCTTAAAGGACCTTGACACTAGAGATGTAATAATGTTGTTTTTAATTACAGTGCAGCTTATGATGCCATCCTGGAGCGGAATGTTGCAATCAAGAAGTTAAGCCGACCGTTTCAGAACCAAACCCACGCTAAAAGAGCCTACAGAGAGCTTGTTCTTATGAAGTGCGTTAATCACAAAAATGTGAGTGCAGGTGCTGCTTCAGATGTTGGAGAATTAACTGGGAGGTTATCCTTTCTAAAAGTCTGGAAAGTGACTTCAGAGGAGATTTTCATTGCATGGTTTATCTCCATGATAAGTACAGAAGGGTCTTGTAGAAGAACTGTTATTGGCTAGTTTTAATACCTACCCAATCTTTAAAGACCCCCTTCAAATTCAGCATGGGAGTCAGTGTTATATTGCTAAAATTTACAAGCAACTGTCAAATAAGAGTACTATGGCTAGTAAGTGCATGCTGCTGCTAAACACAGAGGAGAAAAAAGAAATAGACTGTAATATCTTTTTTGCCCCGGCTCATGAATGAGTTTAGAATCTTGTGCTGTTACAGCAGTAGCTGTCCAGTGTTTATGAAGCTATGCAGTAGACAAGATCACAGAAATGGAGAGCAAATAGGTGATAAATTTATTGGAGTTGAGCTGCAGAAGGCTGGTGTTAGCCATTTTCTTCCTTCAGAGTCAGATGTGAGCAGTCTTCTTTACCTTCTCTTTTAATCCCCCATCAGGAAGATAAAGTTTCTCCTGGCTGCTAGGGAGGGAGAGTGTCATAGGAAACTTACTCTATCTTGTAACTTTTTGGGAAAATTTTGTAATTTTTCTCAGATGGCATGGTTTATATGTGGATTCTCTGAAGGGTGTTCCACCTAATAGCATAATTTGTATGATGATAAACTATTGCAAGCCTGCCTGATTCTTGATGAGCAGTAGTTTGGCCTTGTTCTGTACATCCCATCCATTCTTAATGCAAAATGTGCTAAAGCATCTGTAAGAACTTGTCTTTTTGTTTGGATGAAGTTGTTTCTTCACCTCTGTTAGTGGCAAAGTGGTATCTTTTAGGGAGTCTTCATCAAGTTTTAATTTTTTTATTCCTCGTGTACAAAAAAAATCTTACCAGGTCTTCAAACTGAAAGTAGGAGGAATGGGAAGAGTGACTAAGCTCCTTAGGTTTTAAGATTTGAGCATCATTATGTTAAGACACAGAGTGTCTTTAGATTATGTGATTTGTGGAGGAAAATACTCCTTCCAAAATGATTTGTATCTGTTTACATCATGTTAGGGCTGGTTGAGCTACTGAGCATCTTAAGCATCAGTGTATACCAGGAGGTTCATATCAGAATAATAGTTACCAATTTTGAAATGTTGACTCTGCACCTTTGCTATTGCTGTGGTCCAATTACCCTTCCTCTCCCCCTCCCTGCAGATAATCGGCCTACTGAATGTGTTCACACCACAAAAATCCCTGGAAGAATTTCAAGATGTGTAAGTCAGATTTGAGCTAAACCTGTGAATTTATTTTTAAAGTATTCATATGAAAATATGAACAAGAGAAAGAATAAAGTAAATTGCCAATATTATCAGATTATTCTTTTTTTTTTTTTTTCATAAGCTACATAGTGATGGAGCTCATGGATGCAAATCTCTGCCAAGTGATTCAGATGGAGCTAGACCATGAACGAATGTCCTATCTTCTTTATCAAATGCTGTGTGGTATCAAACATCTTCATTCAGCTGGGATTATTCATAGGGTAAGTGAACTAAACTGTATAATTTCCGCTGCACTTGGTTTTATCTTGAGTGTTTAAAAGATAAAACAAGTTAGAAATAGGAGCATGAAGGGTGTTTCATAGCCTGTCCCATAGGCAGGGAGAGAAAGCTGGAAGGAAATCACACACCTTTTCTCAGGGTAATTTTGAAATGAACCTTTTGAATGTTTAAATTATTTGATAACGATCTGCACAGAGCAAACTGCAGATTTTTGCAGTGAGTTACATTACCTCCTCTAATTCTGCATAATATTCTACTTTAGCAGTCATGTCAGGAGACGATATCTATAAGCATCTCTGCCTTTATTGTTTTGGTAACCAAACCTGAAATCCCATCTTTTGAAAGAACTGCCCATTTTTTCTGCTCCTTTACTAGCAAAGTAATGAATAAGTATCTGAAATCTCCAGGTAAGAAGATGATGCTAAAGACTTGTAATTGGAACTTGGATAACACCTTTGTGTCACAAATCATTCACTCACAGGCATAGCTTTTTACATGGCATGTGTGTGTTGCAATCTAGTCAAGAGAATTTGAATATAAAGTTGCCTGTTCAAGTTGAACAGCTCATATGTATTTGGTATATAGATTAAAGATTGCTTGAGAGTTTCTGGTTATAATTTTTCAAGTATAATCTTGTCGGTTTGGGAAATTGTAAGCTTGTATTTTTGTAGTACTGCATTTTTCATTGTGAATTTTTTAAGAGTTGGACAAGTTTTCATTTCTGAAGCAATAGAAAAGATTTAATTAACCTTAGTGATATGGGATGATTTCAGACACAGTCTTCCTCATGATGTGCTCAGGAAAGCAAATCACAAATGGCAGTTCTGTGCACTACCACAGGAACTGCTATGTTAGGATGCTTGTCCAGATCAGTGGTCCCCCACATTGTGACTGAGGTGTTGAATGGTCTGCAAGCTGGATCTGCAATCTGACACTCCTGTTCAGTGTGCCATCTTTTCCTAGGGAAACAGGAAAAATTATTTGAATAGAAAATACAGTATGAATGTGCAAATACTGCTTCCTTTTGCTCAGTTAGTTCAGGTACTCATCAGCTGCTTCATTCCAGTGAGGAGCTCAGAGAATGAAGGTGAAACCTTCCTTCTTGCATGCAGTTTCCCTGAAGTGCTGTATTGGAAGAGATGGGCAAGGGAGGGAGAAGCATTGCCTGCAGCCAGGTATTGTACTTGATGCTGCTTGGTCTGCTTGTGGGCATTTGAGATAGGTCACTTGGACTTTTTGCATTATTCTGGGAATGCTGGGCAAAACTAGGTTGTTTCACTTACTGTTGTGGTACTGTATTGCCTATGACTGAAATTATGCAGTCCGTGGTGTTCTAATGTGTGTGAACATCTGTGGGTCTGAAATAATGGTTTGCATGCAGTTTCCTGTTTCCTCTTCAATACTTAGGTATGCAAGTTTAATGCTGTGGATTTTCTAGGTCTTTTTTAGTTTTGGAAAAGAGTATATTGTTTGGACTGCTAGAGTAAGTAAAGTAAGAATGGCACTCTGTGGATCTTAGCACAGGCTTAAGGGAGCTTCTAAAAGTGTACTTGCCTCAGGGTGGTTTGTTCTCCTCTGAAGTGGGCATTGATCCTGTAGAAGTTGTGGATAAGTTTAACATTTTTACATTTGCAGAAAATAAGTAGCTGCTTAGGTAGTAGGTAGTTGGGCAAGCATAAAGACAGCTTTGAGGATAGAATTCTTGCGTCTGTAAATATGGGTTCAGTCTTTGAGATGCTTCCTATCATACAGGGATGAACTAAATGCAATTGCTATGTAAATAGCACCATATGTATGCATGAATGCTTTTAAAGGACACGTGCAGATGTTTTTGAGGGACAGTTCACTTGCATGTCTTCCTGGCAGATTTTCAGCTGACAGTTCCTTCTTAGTGATTTTTAGAAGACTGAGTATATTCAGGCACAGTGTTACCTGCTGTGTGCATTGTGCCTTTTTACTTCAAGGTGCAAAGTATCAAAGTTTTGTTTCTCTGTGGAGGAAACTGAACAAAACCTTGGATTACAAGGGAGATATCCTACAAAGGGAAGTGTCACACAGACCGTGTGGCTGCAGTGATAACTCTTTGTACCACTTTTCTGGACTCTCAGTACCAGTCCTTAATGTCCAAAGCTGACTACTTTATTGAAACTTCTTCAGCATAGCCTGAGCTACTGTGACTGCCCAATGAGCATTCTGGCTGTGAATCTAATGTTCTACTTTAGCTTTTTTTGGTGTTGGTAGTTTCACATGTTTTTTGACTGGATACTTCAGCTTCTAGCAAAGCTGTGGTAATCTCAGCATTTTAGTAACTTTTTCAAAGCTTGTTGAATGACTGAAATCACAAAAATCTGTATATGTGCCTTACAGCACTGGATACTACTTGCCATAGAAAAAAGTGATTTTTTTTTTAATAGCGAGCTAGAGGTATGGAACAAAGCTGAGATCAAACACAAAGAGTTTCAGTCAACTTCACCTTGAAGTTGTAAGGGCAAACTTAGTTGCCGCATCAATGAGTAAAGATTTGACCGTAACTTTGCACTGACTTTAACAGATGTTGGCAAATCAACATTACTGTGTTCCAAACATTTTGCAGAGATACAATTTCCAGCCAGTGTAGGAGTACACCTTCATTTATATTTCATAATCTGAGGATGAATGATCAGCATTGCGGAGTTGTGCCTCACTGACTTTCTGAGGGACACAGAGTGTCTCATTAGTCTCACATGGAGGCTCTGAAACATTGAATTCTGCCCGATTTTGAGTACTTCACAAAGGGGCCTAATTACAGAAGCCCTTCACAAATCTTCTCTTAGAAAGAGAAAAGCCCACAGAAACCATGAATTACCCTCCAGAGATGTCCCTGTCTCCTTGTCTGGCTAATGGGGAGATGGCAATGCAAGAATCTTTTTCTTAAGCACTGACATTTTACATTTTCATGGTTCAGTGAGAGATTTTAAGCTATAGGTTCCAGTTATATTTATACATCCTAATTAATTTGATCACTCCCAAAGGAGTTTTTGAGTTTCTATTTATTTAACAGAAGATATATTTAACAGACGCAGGATTTGCATCTCCGCATGAATTTGAATGTAGTGTAAGTCAATTCATCATTTTGATCCTAGGCTTCATGACAGCTACATGGTGTTCAGAAATAAGGATGGACAGCATTTGGTAAGCAAAGAGAAGATCTCTTAACATTTTGAGTGTTAATCCAGCAGCTTTGGGAAGGATGAGTGTAGTTAATACCATGAGCATGCACCTGGTGTTCTGCAATGAGCATCCCGAAAATAATAGTAGTGTGCAGAAATAAAGTTGTTAATAAAAAAGACTGTAACAGAATCTGAAACATGCATATTAAATAAGAAGGCCTTATAGAACTTAAATTAATTTGTGGTGTTTGAGAATGTTTTAAGCTGAAGTTGTCTGCAGAACCTTTGTGTGGAAATGCATGTGTGAATATGTATATATGCAAAACTTTTAACTAGTCATTAAAATTCTGTTGTTTTGGAACTCTCTTAGTTGTTTCCACTCTAATGCAGTTTTCTTACCATTATAAGGAGACTGCTGAAAGCCAAGTACAAATGAAAACTACATAAATCTTGTAGATATCCACCTTTCAGTCTTTAAGAAACAATGACAGATAGGGCTACTTTTTAAATACTTGCAGCTCGAGTGCTGGAGTCCTCTGTCACATCTCAGGTTTTTCTCTCATTAATCTCAGTAGAGTGTGGGCAGGAAGTATCTTAGTCTTATCTGTGTTGTCCTACGTGCTGTGAATGATTTTATGATTGCAAAGTTATTCTGAAGTACTCTGGAATATTTACTTTGTGACATTCAAGTGTAAGGTCCTGCTGAGGCTATGAGAGAGAAAGCCTCTGTGGTGTTTGTATAAATAAATGTTGCAAAGCCACTATTGTCAATAGGGGGTCAAGAGAATAGTTACCATGTTGCTAACCAAAATGATCTGAGCTGTGTCAGCATTTTCTCCTCCAGTTTAACGATTGTTAGTTTTTGGCAGTTTTTCAATGGTGCCTTTTTGGGTTTGGTTGCCAAACTTAGTATAAAACCAAGTCCTAAATTGGAAACTAAAACCATGTGGACATGGAGATTTCCTTTCTGTTCAGAGAAATATATTGTTTCAAAAAAGGTAATGTAACCTCAACTAGCAAATAAACCTTTTACATTCATTATAATTCTAGTAATTCTTGTATCAGGATGATTATTGAATGAAGTGATTGTCATCTTACTTGTGTTCTGCATTGTAGTAATGATTATTGTTCCAGTGAGCAGTTTCTAGACCTTTCCTCAGAGCTAACACTTCTTACTAACCTCAATTTATTTCAGACATTGCTAATATCTTGTAATGCTGGTTTTAGTTTCCTTCTTTAATTACTGTATAAATCTACAAGCACAATAAAGGAATTAATTCTGTAATCTGCTGAATGCACGTAAATTAATGCAAGGGGAAAAAAGCTGCAGTTATAGCAATAAGCTAGTTGTGTGCATGGGATTTAATGTTAGCAATATTATCTTTTTAAAATGTGAACCACAAAGTACTTTGTGCTTGTCTTAGCAGTCATATATGATGTTTCTTTTTAAAGGATTTAAAGCCCAGTAATATAGTAGTAAAGTCAGACTGCACTTTGAAGATTCTTGACTTTGGACTGGCCAGAACTGCAGGAACTAGTTTTATGATGACGCCTTATGTAGTGACTCGTTACTACAGAGCACCAGAGGTCATCCTAGGGATGGGATACAAAGAAAACGGTCAGCAAATATAGTCTTTCTTTGGCATAGCTTTATTTTTTTTTTGTTTGGCACACCACATTTTACATGTTAATGTTTTTTTCAAGTTGTAGAAATTTTATAAATTAGTCTTGTGACCAAAATGCAGATTCTGGATACACCAATTTGTTTATTCAATTCAATCCATTAGAAAATGTTTGCATTTAATAGGAGAAGAAATTGAGGGCCTTGTTTGTTTAAAAATTTAAATAATTTCCTTGATAGATTACATGACATCCAGGAAGAACTGAAAATATATTTTCTTAATATGTGGTATGTACTTTGATATACCTTCATCTGACTTTATTCCTGGTGAAGATGTAAATTGTAATTTATCGGTAGATATGTGTACCAAATTCAATGCTAAATAACTGTATTGGATATGGCCTTTCAGGAAGTAGGGAACATAAAGTCTACTGAGGAGCAAGCAAGCTAAGATTACCTACTGTGGACTGCTTTTTATTAAAACCAGCCTCCTTTAGGCCTTTTGCACTAAGTTCTTAGTGTTGCTCAAGAAAAACTCAATAACACGCTTGAGACAAGCATACAGAGAGTGCTGTCATGGTGCATCAGATTCTTTGAGTTGTGACAAATTCCAAGGGAATTTTACTTTGTGAACACTTCTTCTCCACCATACTCTCTCTGTGGCCAGTCTGCCTCTTGTACAGGAAGTAGAAGTATCTTCTACAGGAAAATAAAATGATCTGTCATTTGAAGGAAGCACATCACCAAGTACATTGCACCTTCAAGGAAACAGCTGGTGGTACCCATTAGGAGAACAAAGTGATGTGTCATTGCTGACACTCCTTTGGATCAGCCTGGTTCTGCTGCCATTCACTGCTGTGTTGTCCCTATGCTCAGGCAGCTCCCTGCTTTCACTTGTCAACATCTCAGGCTGGCTGTGCCCATAGGTCACCCTGTGTGTGTCAAACTCTGCTGGCCAGGCATGCAGGGAGACCCTGAGCTGTCTCCTGGGGATGTGAGATGTGGCTCCTCACCTCCTGACGCAACTGAGGCTTGCTCTGCCTTTCAGCATTTTTAATACAGTCTGCAAACCTGCCTGGCAACTGCACACCATTGCAGCAAGTGACTTCAGGCTGTGTGTGAATGGTGCTAGCAATGAAAGAAGCCAGCTCAAGGGAATGAGAGTGGATATTTATTGCAAGACTGTGATTTTTATTTGTTTGGATTGTTAGTGTGCATGAGAGGATGTAAATTTCTTCAAATGGCTGACTGTTTTTCCTGTAATTTAGGAGCCACAGGCTGAGTAGAACAAGTCAGTTATTTCTTTTAATTCCTAAAGTTTTCTAGACTTGCAAATTTAAGTTTGTCTTTTTTTTCCCTAAGACTTTATATTGACTGTTTAAGGGACATTAAAGAAAAGTACCTAAAGCTGTAGTAGTGAGTCATGCAGCTGCCTTACAGAAGGAATTGATAAAATGAAAGTCACAAGTTTTCTGACTCAACCTGCCCAGTTTAATTTTTTCTCTTAAATAGCAAGAAATTTTGGGTTGCAAAAGTGTGAAACATTCTTTCCACTAATGGAGTTAGGTAGCGTTCTAGAGTATTCTGTCAAGCTTGTGACAATCATATTCCTTATGGAAACATGAGTTGTGTTGTGCCTCATAAATAGCTTTTCAAATGAAAAATTTTGCTATCATGTCTTCCCAAACCCAAATACCCAGTCATTGAAATGAGAGTGGCACTTCTGGAGAATGTAAATGTCTGGAGTGAGTCTAAAGACAATTGCATTTCCTTACATACTGTTGAGTTTTCTCAGCCAAGGAGTTTGTGGAGCTGCCATGATAGGGAGATGGGTATCAAGGATGCACTTACAGTAAAAACCATGGGCTGTCCTGGAGCTTCACCTGTTAGTATTGATGCCTATTACAGCCCATTGCACCCATAGTTAAATTATCTGTGAACTTATTTAATGCAGAGTTAAATATTTAAAATCAACAGTAAACTAATGGTTACTGGGTTGTTTGGCAGTTTCCTGCAGTTTGTGCCCTGCTGAACTTGTGGGAGGATTGAAATACCTATTTTGATGACTGAGATAAAGTACTGCAGAGTAACTTTTTTGGTGCTATACTACAGATACTACAGACAATTGTTTTAAAACTTGCAAGGAGCCCAAATAAATACACAGAGTCGACTTCTAAATAGGGTTTGTTACCAAAGGATGTTTCTGGAGTGTCCCAGAAACCAGCTAAAGGACACCAGAACTGTTCATGCACATGCTCCTTAACAGGGTTTTATGAACTGTTATGCCCATGGTTATGAGGAAGGAAACAAGGAAAGTCCTAAACACTCTGAAACAACTACTTTTACATTTCCTACTAGATAGATTTGGTTTAAATTTCATTTTGACATGGTATTCTTTCTCCTAGGATTATAAAAATCAGTAAATTCACTTCATGGTCTTGCTAAGAATAAAATGGACTCCTTATGACAGCAATAGATTTTTTAAAATCTGTAATGAGATTTTAGTCTTCTGTAAAAGTATTTACAGTAGCATTAGTTCAGCTTGCTACAAAAGTTAGAGGCCTGTAATTAGACAGGTTTTTGTTTGATTTAATGAAAGCAGCAAATCAAAACACCACAAAACGTCTCAGGTTTGGTTTTGTAGGGATACCAGAAGAATGGTAACTTTATTGTGTGGACACAGCTAATTATAAGAGATCCGGGCATATTTTGGGTAGTGATGGCAGCAGGTTGTTTAGCAGATCAAAAAGTCAACATTCAGAATTTTATTTAAAAAGTCAAATGCAAAACTTGGCTTCTTTGGGTCTCTAAGCCAGGGAATATGTACTTAAGTATTTGAAAAATGTTTTTAAAAGAAAAAGAGCATTAAACTAAGGTGTTGACAATATTTTTTTTAAATGAGCAAGGCCCTTAATTTTGACCTATTAATATGCACAACTCTGATCTCCTATCATATTACCTAGATACTATTTTAGAGGAACTTATAAATAAAGGAGAAGGAATATTGAAAAATAAGAACAAATGTTGTTTGCTTGACATTATTGAGCTCCTTCAGAACATTTGCATATAATTCTTAATATACGATTGTTGTCACTTAAATCCCTCTCTTATCTACTTAATTGAAATTCCAGTGTCATATTTGAAAAAATTATTTATAACAGTAAAATTTTATTGTTATGATTTCAAGAAAACTTTTGCGTATGGAATTGACAATACCTCTGAAAGTAACTGCAAAAGAAATTGGCTTACTTGTACAAAGTAAACTTGTGCATCTTTATGTCTTCTTAGTGATTTATTTTAAGGTAATGTAGAGAATGCATATTTCATTTTTAAAAAATTGCTTTTGAGTTTTTCTTTTGTATAAAATGTTATTTCAGCATAACTGGACAAATATTCTAAAAGAAATTATTTGAACTGAAATACTAGGAGCATACTAACATTGTCATTAACTGATCCTCTAAAATTCTAAGTGATCTTTTACTGATTCTGTTTGCTTTTTATTTAAAGCGAGAGAGAGATGCATGGTAATCTGACTTCTGGGAAATTCTTGATGCCAAATTGTAATTCCTATGTAATACCTAATTAATTCTCCTAAAAAACATGAACTGTTTCAGTAGGCAATATTTTTGCAGGTCTGTTTACTTAGATACTTTTAGAGTAATTCCCACAATTACAGTGGAATTGTTTTCAAGGAATCAATCTGTCTTTGGTGCTTGAGTCTATTCTCTTGACAGAAGTAGCTTTGAAACCTCCAGCCTTGGAGAAGTGCTTTACTCTGCTGGATTCCTGTCTCTCTCTCTCTGCTCAAGCTCCTGCTCAAGCACTATATTAAACAAAGGATGTTTTTCTGCCTTGTATTTGAGACAGTTAAAAGCTAATCCTTACACATGGTATATGTTAAACTGTTTTCATTGATTAATACGAAGAGTGGCTCTTCTTCCTGTGCTGTCTCTGCAGTTTATAGGATGCAGTCATGTTATGCTTCTTTTAATTTTAAATGACCGTTTGCTTTGCTTTTCCTTCTTTTTGTGCTACAAACATAGTGGATTTATGGTCTGTGGGGTGCATTATGGGCGAAATGGTTTGCCACAAAATCCTCTTTCCAGGAAGGGACTGTATCCTTGTGCTGCTGCAGCAGGTTGAATTAGCTAGGAAGTGATTACCTTTTTTATTGATGTTGTGTCATGAAGATGCATATTGTACAATTTTTTGTTTTATTAAATGAACATGGATTTTTCTTGTGATACACTTAAAAAAAAATCATTTATATTCAGGCTGCACCTAGCAGTAGGACATAGTCTCTGCTGGTCCTGTAGTTAGCATACATTCACCTTCACTCATTTTCATTGCACATGCTTTTTATAGTCACTTCATGTGTATGTTTGTGTCTAGATATTTTTATTTATTTTATTTTAATAACTATCTTTTATGTTAATATCATTGCATTTTGTTTTCAGTTGACATTTGGTCAGTTGGGTGCATCATGGGAGAAATGATCAAAGGTGGTGTTTTATTTCCTGGTACAGATCGTATCCTTACCCTTGGCCTAGGATGTAGTTGTAAAAGGTCAAAAGATACTGCAGTGATTCAGTTCCAGATTAAGGTGGTTCTAATTTTTAAAATACTTGTTTTAAACTGCCTTTTCAAATTGCAGTTTGCAATTCCATTTTATACCACTTGGGCAAACAGACTTATTTTTTATTTTTTCTTTTTTTCCCCCCCTCTTCTTCTCTTTTTCCAGTGTTGTATAGTCCCTATCCATTACTTTTGAATGTTGTCACACTTAAGACAGACTTCTTTTTGTTTAGGTGGTGTTTTCTTGGTTCACGTGCATTGGGTTTTACTTTGGAGTTCATTTTTATGTAATAATTTACTAATCTTGTTGAGTACCTGAGCATGCTAGTAGTTACTATTCTTTGCATTTTATAGAAAATGTTTACAAAAATTCCTAACCATCTTCATTAGTTACACTCTGGAGATTTATTTTTTGTATGCAGAAAAGATCCTGCAAACAGTTTTCAGGAATATCTGGCATTTCTGTCTTTCTATTCCATGAATGGCTTGGTGGTGTCTGTATGGGCTGTCCTGTGAACAGTATTTCAGACAAAGAGTCTGCTCCAAACAAACAGAACTGAAACCTCTAGATCACTGCTAAAATTACTGAAAGTAACTGGACTTTGATATCCTGTTTGATTTACTATTACTTAGCAATTTTTTAGATGCCATCAGAAATGTTTCCTGCTTTTGCTGCAGGTTGCTGTTTAAAAATTGATATAGCACCATTTAGGGGTGAAAATGGGGTGGAGAACTTTGAGCTATGGTAAGGAAATCCTTACTTTCACACAGCTCTGTCATTGCATGAGCTGCACCATGCTTTGCTTTATGCAAATGCTTTATCTGGTTTGCTGACATGGCTTTTGGATTTAGACTCAGTGGCATACAACGTAAATAGTTCCTTTTGTCAAAGCCTTTACTAAAGCTCAGCAGAGCTTCAGAATCCTTATACAGAGATCTGCTGTTACGTTTTAAGAATATAAGAGAGGGTCTGTTTCAACCCGCTGTAGATTTAGGTAGCCTGGTATCCAGTTTTTGATGGCAGCCAAAAAGAAAAAGTTGGGGAGAATGTGAATTAGTGTATATAAAATTTTATCTGAGCTCTCCTCCAGTATTTAACCATCTGCAACTAGGAATTCCTGAGCCAAAATTTACTTTTTTTTGTTTCAGTAAAATGTACTAAATTATTCTGCCCTGAAGTGGTCAGTCTCCCTTTTACAGTGTGTAAACTTCTCAGTTAAGATGTTCCTTATGCATCCTTGAAACTTTAACTTTATTCAAGTCCCTGACAATATCACTGACCTGTGTGAGCCAAGCCCTGGTGCTTTGTGTGCCCAGTGGTGCTCAGTGTGGCACAGCCTTGGTGAGAGGTTGCCCAGGACTAGGCTGAGGTACCAAGATCAGAATGGAGGACAAAGCAGCCCCTTGGGGTCATTCTCGGGAATGCCTTGGTGATGTGTAGTAGCTTGACTGCTGTGAATGTGTATTTTGATCAGGGAGTGAATTCTCCAGAACCCAGGCAGGGACTTGTTAAATTTGTTGTATTTAAATATTTCGTGAGTCTACTAATATTCTGTTTCTCAGAATTATATCCTTTTCTAGCCAGTAATGATTTTGAGTGAAATACATACTGCCTTGTCTACGCTATCATGCCTTGCTTTGTTTCACTGTTTAGGAAAGTAGTTCTAAATCATGATGATGAACTTGATACTTTGTTATAATTTCCAGTGTTTTCTCTGTTGGTTATTCCATGTGGTTTTAACATAACTTTCAGCTGAAAACCAAACACAGTGTTTTTCTTAGCTGCATAACCTTAGATATTGATCAATGGAATAAAGTTATAGAACAGCTAGGAACACCATGCCCCGAATTTATGAAGAAACTACAGCCTACAGTCCGAACTTACGTGGAGAACAGACCTAAATATGCTGGATATAGTTTTGAAAAACTCTTTCCAGATGTCCTTTTCCCAGCTGACTCTGAACACAATAAACTTAAAGGTAAGGTCTGTCTTCTGTGTGTTGTATGTTTTAAAAGTTTTTAAACTGTGATATATTGAACAGAAATGTAGCTTGGTTTCGTTCACTATAAAATAATCCTGCTAAGGTTCTAAATATTTATATTATGAGAGTGGATGAACATGCTGTCATGTGCTTGCCTCCACTTTCATATCTTCATGAGACAGCTCCTATTCTTGGATCTGTCTTTATAAAGACAAGTGAATATCTATATTCTTCTCAATGACACATGCCAACATAGTTTAGAGAAAAATGGGGGGAGTTTGGAGTAAAGTTGTGTAGGCAGAGCAGATCTTTGTTCTGTAGGGATGAGAATAAGAGATGAGAATTGAATATATTATGTTCGTAATACATAGATACCCTGTAGTTACTTCAGTGACTTACTGGATCTAAAGGCCACCTACTCAGTGGAGTCACAGTGTTTTCTGTGACTAAAAGCATGTGACAGAAAGGGGCAGTAGGTGCTTGCCTGCTGCTATTGGAGACAAGGCTGCACTGCCACCTGAGCTGTTTCACATAAGGATGTCACACCAAGGGACACTGTATGCTGCAAACAGATAGTGAAACACATTTGACCACTTTCTTAACTATGTCATTCTCTTCAGTGTTTTTAGCCATCAAATGGACCACTCTACTAAACCTCTTATTATGTGAGGGTCACATAGACACTTAATTAGAACTTGATTATTACTCTGACCGTTCTCTTTAAAGGTTTGAAACACTGTGTTATGTGTTCTATATATGGCAGTAATCTGAACAGAAAATTTTGTTTTTGCAGCAAGTCAAGCAAGAGATTTGTTATCAAAAATGCTGGTTATAGATGCTTCTAAAAGAATCTCTGTGGATGAAGCCCTGCAGCACCCGTACATCAATGTTTGGTACGATCCATCAGAAGCAGAAGCTGTAAGTTCTTGTTTTAGGTCTCTGCTTAGGAAGCTATGTATAAAGCCATCTCACTGTGATGCTTGCTACAGCTGCTTGACAGAAGATTGTTGCACATTTCATTAGAAGCTTAACTAAGCCATAATTGTTTTTATTGATGTTGATAGATGTACTTATTAGAAATAGTGTCAGGAATGGGCTGAGGTAGCTGTCTCTGTGTTCATGTATCTCTGTGTTGGTGTATAATTGCATATCATCTGAACATGTAGTCATGCATCTGAAATATTTTATATAGGGTTCTAATGTATCAAGCATCCATTGTTTCAGTGTGATTTGACTGCCCTTGATGGGGTTCTGAGGTATTTATTCCTGAGGAAGTGAAATACATTCATTAGTTGTAGGAATTGATACTATTCTTCAACTAGAAATAAGTGTTTCAGCAAAATCTGAATACAAGATCTTGAGCTTTTAGTGATTAAAATTAATGAACAAAGGGATTAATATAATTTTTTTTCCTTTAAAAATCAGTTTCAGGATAATTTCAGCTTATAAGAACAGTGTAATTTATTTAAAAAGCAAAGTTTGGTGATTGCCACTAAGAATAGAAAAAACTATTTAATATAAACGGAACAATTGTATTTCTGTAATTGTAATTCTGCTGCTCTGTAATAGCTAGATAGAAAATTTAATAATTAACAGTAAGTAGCTAAAAAGAGCTACTTGTGCTGGAGACTGCTGCACTTAGGAGCTCTTCTATCAGACTGATCAGTTTCTTTGTTAACTATTACAGTAATGTAAGCAAATTTGTTAAGAACTTTAAAGACTGTGGCAGCATCTAAAAAATAGGCTAAGTCCAAGTATGAACATATAAATATAATCATGTAAATGTTATTTTTAAATCAGGTTCATGTTCTGAATGGTTAATTTCGTTTTTAATTTATACTGGTGTTATATCCCTTTTGATTGCTCTATGATGAGTTAGTTTTGTTTTTCAGCCTCCACCAAAGATACCAGATAAGCAGTTAGATGAGAGGGAACACACAATAGAAGAGTGGAAAGGTAAGAAAGGCATTTAAAGTCTAACAAGGCTTTTGGGATTATACTGGACCTCAGTGATTATTGTTATTAAAGTTCTTTTGAGAAACCTAATAGTATTTACTTCATCTGCTTGGATGTCAGGGGAACAGACCAGTGCTTCACAGACTCTCAGTTGTTGAGACATAAACTTTTCCTGCAAGGGAGATGAACCTTTAAAATGAACTATAGACCTGCTCATCTCAGTCACCTTTTGCAATCCATAGGACAGCATTTTTAGGGGGAGTAACTCTTCTGGACAAGCTGCTACAATTGAAAAAGATGCAGGAGCTTGAACAATATAATGGTGAATTAGAAGGACAAGTCTTCAAGTGTTCTTAGCTCTTCCTTTGAAGACTGCTGATTGAGTTTCCCTTACCAAAGAAGCCATTGATAAAAACTGAGTGGGCTTTAAGACACAACTTAGCCTCAGGTCTCCAAGCAGCCTGAATGAAAGAGCCTTAGAGCAATGCCAGTGTGTTTTCAAGACTGCCAGGCCACTGTAGCTCCAGCAGAGAAGAATGTACTTTTTTGGTATCACTTGCCGTTTATTGCGTACCCTACAACCTGTTGTTCAAAACCAATTCAGAACAGTAATAAATCTATGCAATTTTAATGGACATTTTAATGGGAGATGTAATAATAATCTAGTGTTGGGTTGCAAATTCATTTTTTGCCTTCCTCTGTCTGCATTTTCAGAGTTGATATACAAGGAAGTCATGGACCTGGAGGAGAGAACCAAGAATGGGGTTATACGTGGCCAACCAGCCCCTTTAGGTTGGTTACAATAAAAGCACGGTATGAGGCTCCACTGAGTTGTAGGTCAGGAGGGAGCAAAGCTGATCAAGACACCCAAAAATAACCTAACTCAAAAATATGGCTCTTAAAATGACGTAACCTCTTGAATTGAGACATTGTATATTTGAGTGGAATATACAAGGCTGACACCTATTTCTTGGTCTGTTCAATCCCCCTATCATTTTCCCTGTGTAATTGGTACTTCATTTATTTCAGTTCTTGACACACCATCTGTTAAGCCCCACATTAAAGACTTTTGGGTTTTATTTATTTTGACAGTGGATTGAGACACATCTCTCCAAACTTGCCAAAACAGGGAAAATTAGCAACCATTAGGAAGAGACAGACTAATGCAAGTACTGAACTGTGCAACTGTATCTGCAACTGATTTGCTGTTTTGTTTCTCATAGCACAGGTGCAGCAATGATCAATGGCTCTCAACACCCATCTTCATCGTCATCTGTCAACGATGTGTCCTCAATGTCAACAGATCCAACATTGGCCTCTGATACAGACAGCAGTCTAGAAACCTCAGCTGGACCTCTGGGTTGCTGTAGATGACTACTTGGTCTTTTGGGGGGTGGGAGGGGGGTCCTTTTAGTCATTAATAGGGCACTTTTAAAATTTGGTGGTATTTTTGAGTGTTTTTTCAAAAATAATCATGGAATTCATCATAAAGTGCTGTAATTTCAAACTGTAAGTTGTGTTATAAGCAGCCACTTTTTTGCTGTAATTAACTGTAAAATATTAAACCTGGTAATTTTTATTGTGGTTTTAAAATCTGCATATTTGCTTTACTATTATGCTGCTGATCTTTTTTTACTGAATTTGTAATATTTGTTTTATCAAAGCACATATTAATGTTGTGGTCATTACCATATGATGAATTATTTAAGATTTTATAGGTTTTCAATTTTTTAATTAGAATTTATTCCAGATGTTTTGTTCATGATATCCTTAAAAGTTTTATGCTTGGTCATACATCTGTGTCCAGGTGGAGGGGGAGAGAATTCAGCCATCTGTAGTTTCAGGCATACTACTTGCTGGGTAGTGAACAAAATCCTCTTTTATTTTGGCCACTTGCCTATAATATTTCAGCAAAAGCAACAATTAATGAATTTTTTAGAGAAACAGAAAAAGTCCTTTGCAAAGTTACATAGTCTAAATGGGTTTATGATCTTAAGAAAGCAAAGCATATCTTCAAAGCTGCAGAAATATCCAGCCTAGCAGAGTAATGTGATGTTTTCTGCAGAGTTGTGGCATGCCAAATCTTGTGATCACCATAAAACATGAGGATACTTCATGAATAATACATTGCAATGCCAATAAACTGTTTACTTCTAGCTCGTAGCCTGTTTTTGTACACAAGAAATGAAGTGCATCCAGGATGTTTAGACTGACAAGAGGGAAAATGAGTATGCTGTAGCTGTACTTCCATGTGAGATGTAATTCCTGGGAGTTCTGGGTCTTACTAGTTTTGTCTACTAAGCAAGTGCTTTTTGAGTGCTTTTTGGGTCAAAGAGGGAATGACTTGAATGCAATAGGGGCAAAACTTCAGCTACTCTTTCTCCACCAAAAGTAACTGATTACTAAAAACCATGAAGTGGTAGGAGAACCTCAGGATTTCTGTAGCTAATGCATTAATTGAGCAATACATGCCATCCAAAAGAGGGAGAAGTAGTGCTGTATAAATTAATATTTATCTCTTTCATTTCACCATGAGATAAGTGTAGCAGAAATCTTAGCAATGGTTCATTTTAAGTCATAAATATTCAGTAGTTTTCATCAACGAAGCTCCAGGTTTCAATACACTTTTTAAACAAAAGATATATTGAGATATATAGAACAGTTACTAAATAGTCATGTAAGATGGTGCTGCTCCTCACAGAAGTATTTAAACTGTTTACATTTTATATTTACAGAATGATTTATGTATAACTGACTTAAGTTTATGTATGAGTTAAACAATCATTGAGAATTTATTTCTTTGGAAAATGCAGATTTTTAGTGAAGCTAGGCTGTATAATTGATTGCCTTGTGTAGATGCATATTTTGTGTAGTGAATTAGAATGTGAAGAGGAATTTAAATTAGTAAAGCTCACAAAAATGGGCATAAAAGATACAGAAGTCTTGCCAGGCGCTGAGCATAAGCAAATAATGTAACTGCCTACAGAGGTCATCCAGGAGTGACTGGTGGTCTTCAGTGTGGTTCCTTCTGCTTATTGGGTTAAATAAGCATCTTTTTGAAGTTTTAACTAAAAGAGGAAACTTTGTCTTTGCAGTAAGCTTCAGAAAAACAGAAATTATGGTAATGTCAATATCTAACGTGTCTTTTTAAAAAACATGCAGGGTTTCAAGGAATGGTAATGTCTCAAAGATAACTCAGTTGATAAACTGCACAGTTGTTTTCCTGGCCTGGCTAGACTGCTGGTAAGTGCTGTGTGCGTGTAATTTTGCTTTCCTCACTTGTATCTAATATTTCAATATTGCCTTCCTAAGCCACATTTGTTAAGGCAATTATTTTTGCAGTATCCTGCCAAATTGTATATTACCTCAGAACAGGCAGGACAAGTTTGGATTCATCTAGCACTGGAATGTAGAAAATGTTGAACAGAGACCAACAGAACAGTCTATTTTGTAATATTTTTATCAAAGTTTAAGCTGTGAATTGAGCCAAAATTTTTGGTCGAACAACAGTACTCCATTGTTCTATAGGGTCAAATGAGAGTGTGGTCAGCACAGTGTGGTCAGTGTGTAATGAAGTTAAGTCTGACAGAAGTAACTTCTGATGCCTCTCAGTGCTGTTAAAACCAAATTGTTAACTATTGTTCCTGTTTAAATTTATTTTGGACCCCACTGGATTACAGTGATGGTTGAAATATTTTGAAACTTAAAAATATTTTTTGCTATCACTTTCCAGTGTCCTAAATATATAGTAACTGAACTGAGCTCATAAGCGCTAAGGAGAATTGAACTTTTCTTCTTTCAAGGCAAGGTTTAGTGAATGTGTGGAAGTGCCCACTGCAGCCTGTTACAGCTGTGCTAAAGGGATTCTTTCAGTAGGGTCAGAGCTTTGCCTGAGGAAACAGAGAGTTCACTTTTGGCATCATCTTCACAGGAGTGTTGCTTTTTCTTTTTTTCAGTTGCTTGCATTTTAGGCAAATTAAAGTGATGGCAAATTTCAAAGACAAAATCATATTCAGTAATCAAATTATCACAACAGCATCCTAGTCTTAACTTCCCTTTTTATTTGTTGAAATATATATTTTTTTTAAAAGTGTACACTGACACAGGTAGCAAACAAATGGGTAACTGGAATTCAGCTGTTTTTGTCTGTTGTTAGATTATATGCTGTCCAATTTGCTGTACAATTTTAAAGTATTGTTAAGTTTTATTTTAGACTTTGATTTGGAATCTTCTTGAGACAACAGGCTTCACTAAAGTGCATGCAACTTTCTAAGGCCATTCCAATCCACTGGGAGTTGATCTAGATTGAATTACCATGAGCAGTCTGATCTCTTACTCAGGTGAGGTTCAAAGTCGGGCAGTAATAGCAAGATTGATTTCTACCTTCTCTGGGCAGAGCTGTGGAATGCAGCAAGGGTAAAAGCATCTCTCTCCTTTTGTAGAAGTGGGTTGTTCAAGAATTTGAAATAGAGATGGGGCAGGAATTAGTACCCTTAGGATGTACTGGGATGCTGTGTGGGAAGTGTTTTGTTGGTGCAGGACTCTGGGTCAGAGCTGATGTGTTTGTGTGTGTGAGCAGCTGTGCTGTCCAGGCACAACTCCTGGTGGAACACACTCAGCCCTGGGTCACTCTGCTCAGCTCAGCAGATGTGGCATTTGCCCTGCCCAAGTTTGGGCTTTTAGCTTTGGAGAGCTTTCACTGTGTGAGATGCAGCAGCATCTTTCTGGGCAGGAATTGCAGCTGGACACAGCACCAGTGGTGTGGTGGGGGTGTCCCGTGTCCCCAGCACGAGCTGTGCCAGTAGGGCCCTGCTGCCTGGGGTTGGTGGGGCCAGCACTGAGCACCTGGGCTGGGGCTCTGTGGGGATGGATGGATGGATGGATGGATGGATGGATGGATGGATGGATGGATGGATGGATGGATGGAGCATTCAGCTCAGCAGTGCATAAAGAAAAATGTCAAAAACCTCCTACAGGAGGATGGTCCTACCCAGCCAATAATCCGAAGCGTGTGACAGTAAATGTTTCTTGGTAAAGATCATGGGCAAAAGGGGAGAAGGTTCAGCTTATACTTTGTCTTACTCTTTCAAGTTGCTAAAGGGAATGAATTAGTTTCTAGATCTGTTTTTATTTGCTGTTGGCAGCAGCTTGTCCATGCTGTTACATTTTATTTTCCTGTCAGTGGTTTGGTGCAGTTGAAGGAGAGCCTGTCTGCGTTTTTCATTAGGATTAGAAAGAAGTTTTTATTGAAGCAGTGTGATAAGACTGTACTGCCTACCCAAGTTTTCAATTAACTTATTTATTCTCAGTTAAGGGCACTGGATAAAAGTGGTATTTTAAGTGGTCTCTCTCACTCCCTTCTCTTTGTATGTCTGTGTTACAGAAGTGTGTTACAAATCAGATCACATTGTGTTTCTACTTCTGCAGTTCAAAATTTAAGCTAGGTTTTCTTGAACTACCTCACACAAACTTTCTACGTTTCTTAAGTAAGCAAAGCTAACCCTTGCTATTGGAACTACACTGAATGTGAATAGAAAATACACCTTTAGAAAAACAAACCTATTGGCCAATGTTGAGACAATATCAGTATGTTTCTTATCTATTTCACGTAAGATGTTCATGTGTAATATATAGCTTGTGTACAGTAATGTACATCTAGATTATTGTGTTAGCTGTAAATTGGTGATTTTATTATTGTAGTCTGGTTTTGTAGGGTAAAAATAGCTTACTAGTAATGTCAGCTCATCCTTTACATTTTACAAAAGGAATAATTCTTGGTAAGCTTTGCATACAGATGAATTACTTTTGTAGGCCCAATATCTAGTCTATTTTTGAGAGTTCTTTAACTTTTATTACTAAAGTTTGAAGAAAAAATCCCACCCCAGTTATTGTGATCATTCCTTCTGCCCTTTTTGAAGTATATTCTTCATTTTATTATGTCCCAAGAAATATGAAGGGGAAGACACACCATTAAAATACTGGGGAAAACTAATTTTTTTTTCCCACATTTGATACCTTTTCCTGCTTTTCCTTTATTCCCTCCAAATAAGCTGTTGGTGGGCATTACTGAGAACATTGTGGGGGTTTTTTTTAACTCATTCATGCCATAGGTCATTACATGTGCACCACTGGAATGTATACATTGTTATCTAGTATGTCAGTTGGTTATAATGATATTTTAAATAAAAAAGAAAAAAAAAAAGTTTGACCACCATGCATTTAGTGTTTCTTCATTGCCAGGCTGTGATGGGTTTCATATGGATTGCATAACAGCGCTGCACTTGAAATCTTATTAGTGAAAATCCTTCCTGAGAATTCATCTGTTTTTTCATGGTAGTGTCCTGTCTTGTGAGCTCACTTGTGGGCCACGTTTTTTCTGTTTCTACATTCCTATGGCCTTTGGATGTGCCACAGACTTTAACAGCCACATGTTCAGTGTCTCTGCAACCAGTGAATCCATTCTTTCTTCCTTGCTACCAGCTCCAGCCACCTTAGTTCCTGGAAATGCAGCTACTAAGAGCCTGTGCTGCTGAAAGAGGTAAGCCATGGGCTGCCTAGTGTATGGCAGCATCTCTCGAACCTGTGAGGTGGAGAAGCCTGAAGGATCTGACTTCTGAAGAGCTGTCTTGGATGCCTGGACCACTGGCACTGGCACTTCTCCTACAGGTAAGTCCCAACATAATGCATTTGATTGCCTTTGCTTCCTTAACAACTGCAGCTGCCCTTGAGCTGTGATGTTGGTCCCTTTGTGTCCAGTTTCAAGGGAAAAGGACTGTGACTATGACAGTGCAGCCAGCTTTACCTGGTCCAGCAGTTTGTGGGATGCTCTTCTAGAAATGTGGTGAGACTCAGAGATGCTCTTCTTTATTTGCATAAAGTGTCAGCATAAAGTGCAGCCAGTTTCCAGTGATGTGTTATTACAGAGCAAGGCCAGAGAGAGGCATAGCTCTGCCCAGGATTTGTCTGGTGGCTCAGGACTGAAACACTCCTAATACTGCTGGCTTCAATGGAACTCCCTTGTGAATGTAGATGAGTCATTAAACTATCCCTGAACATTTTCCTTTTTGTGTTAGAAATGCCACATCCTACTGAAGTTTTCTTTTGTTATTCTGAAGTGTTGCTGTTTTGCTTTATTTTAAAGCATAAGTTTTTGTTGTTTCGGGGTTTTTTTCACTGTTGGTAGGGTTTTTTCCTGTATAATACTGGAAGGGATATTTCAGGCTGGGAAGATGGCCCAGGTGAAGCTGTCGAAAAAATTTATCTATTCCAGGAACCTTCTGTCATGTTTAATTAATAATAACCAAACCTGTATCTTGTAAACACTTGCTAAGAAACCTGACAATTAAATCAGGTACTGTAACAAGTCAAAGGTCTGCAGAATAAGGAGTAGTCTCCAAGTGCTTGCTGTGGGGAAATTCATTGGTGGGGACGAATATGTAAACAGGAGTTAAAAGCTAGGAAAGGGTGTATCATCTTCCTCACATAAGGGCATCATGTTCTTTGAAGCTGTGTACAAGTGGATCTCATTTCTTGCATAATTGCCCATATCAGGAATTTAGTATTATGGTCCTGTTGCTGCACTTGAGGTTAACATCCCACTGTGGTGTGAACTGGGTTGTTTGCAGGTCTGGCCAGGTTTATTTACTGCAGTGGCTCATCTTCAAAAGCAGATGAAATTCATTCCTTTGAACAAGAGCCATAGATGTTGCTGGAGCACAACAGCCAATCTGCAACTGGATTGTTTCATTCCTCATTTTGAGTGGATAGAGTTTCTTTGTATATTAAAAAGAATTAATTTTTTTCTTGGATACCAGATTATGTACTGCTCTAGGATCTCATGATCCTATCCTGGATCTGCAAGTTTGGTATAGGTGGGTTTGTTAGGAGTTACCTAAGGTATATAGTAATTTCACGATTATAAGCCGCACTGACTATAAATTGCACTTCTGGGTGTCGGCAACTTTTCATTCTTTGTCCATACATAAGCTGCACCTGATTATAAGCCGCATGTTACAATACAGAGTGTGATAAAAGGTATCTGTTCTATCATCATCTGTTGAGGGTGGGGACAGTGATCCTTATCTCAACGGCAGATATTCTGCTAATGGGCCATCCATTGAAACCAGGCAGGACATTGTTCTTTATCTTTTCACAACCCATCCTTCCTCCAGCCAGTCATTTTCTGCTAATGGCCCATTGAGTCCCACTGTGGGACTGATAAAATTACTGCATCCCATTGGAAGTTGCTCCAGCCAGGGGGAAGAGCCCAACATTTCTTACCAAGATAAAAACAGAGGTTTTGGGACACTAAGGGAGCCCTTTCTCCACTGGACTCCAGTGGAAAACTGGATTTCTCCACATCACCACTGGACCTCCAGAGAGAAACTGCACCTTCTACAGGAGCACTGCTTCAACTGAATCACATCACCACTGCAGGAGGATGCAGCCACCATTGAATGGGACTGCTACCAACACCCTGCCTGACAGGGTGTCAGGTTGTACTCTGACTTTGTCAGGGTTTGGAGTTTGTTTCTTTGTAGTACTGTATTTCTATTTTAATTTCCCTAGTAAAGAACTGTTATTCCTAATTCCCATATTTTTGCCTGAAAGCCCCTTGATTTCAAAACTATAATAATTTGGAGGGAGGGTGTTTACATTCTCCATTTCAAAGAGAAGCCTGCCTTTCTCAGCAGACACCTGTCCTCCAAACTAAAACAGCAACTTTTCCTTCTTTGTCCGTATATAAGCCGCACCTGATTATAAGCCGCACTTCAGGTTCGGACCGAAATTTTAGTCAAAATGGTGCAGCTTATAATTGTGAAATTACTGTGCTTTGGAGAGTTGCCCAGCAGTCTGGTTCACTGCTCATCTGGCATATTTGGTGTTTAGTCTCTCATTCAGCAGGGCTCAGTTCTTGAGTTGGTAGTGTGAACTAAAGGAGCAGTCTGCACGCTGTATACACAGGTGATAACACAATATAAAGAGTGTAAGTGAGCTGTGGGCTGTCAGGATGGATACAGTGAAAGGTGTCTATCTTTTGGGTAGAAATAAAAGAAGGCATTAAAATGCCCTGCTTGCTACTAGTACTCGGATTAGATGTTGCTTTTTATCAGTCCTGGTGTTCTACTTACAGCCTGGTTCAGACCACCATCCAGTATTAAGGATTATTTTGTGATGACTTGCCACACTGTGCTCTTCCATCTCAGTCACTGTTAATGCTTCTCTCACATTATGCATCTGCTGCTGCTGTTTTAAATGCCCTTCTGATTCCTTAAAGGATCACTTGTGACCATCGGTAACAAATCCAAGGCAGAAGTAGAAAAAAGAGATGGGGATGATGCTCACGCCTGCAGGTGGCAGGCAGCTGCTGCTGAACATGCAGGTACCTGCAGCATGCCAGGGGCAGTAAGGAATCCAGGGCAGCTGGAGAGCCTGGGAAGTAGGGAAAAGGTTTTGAAATAACTGAATGAACCTATCCACATGGCTTACTCTACCACCTTGCTTGATTTTTCTTATCCAGGTAAGATTAGGTTAAAATTCTGCTTTTTGCTAGCTTTAAATGGTTTACATTTTTTACATTTCTGTAGGAAAGAGAAGTGTTACAGTGCAGTAGAAGCAAATTAACACCCAGATGTTTTAAATATTGAAATACCTGGATATCTGTGAGATGATGAAGAGAAAGTGTATCTTTCAGTGTTGACTATCTCCTGGTATGTAAAAAACCCATTCTAAGATTATTTCCAGACAGTGAGTCACAGTCTTCTCTAGTAAAAAATGAGATTCAGGGCACTTTTTCAAAATATTTTAAAATAAAGCAGTCTTCTTTGTTATAGTCTATACTTCCCCTTTAGCTAGTTCATGTTGTTGTGGCACTTTTTTGTTAAAATTCTTTCTCCTTAGAGACTCCCAAGCTACCTTGGGATGTCAGAGTGCCAAGACAGAGTGAACGGTGCTGGGCTCACAGGTGGAATTCAAGCTGAATCTGGTGAAACAATTTTTTGTGTGCAGGCTCTGCATGGCTCAGGGTGTTACAAATGCTATGCAGAACTTCTTGAAATCACTTGGAAGGGAAGTCAGCCCTGGCAGCAAATTATCAGAACTTACAGCTTCATTCTAATGATTTTTCCTTAGCAGAAGTAAGCAACTTGGGATGATGGGTTGTTTGCAGTATTCTTCCCCTCATCTCCCTGTAAGAACTAACAACAAAAATATCAGCTGGTATCATGAAATGTTGTAAGGCAGGTAAGTGTACATTGTCCAGGAAAGGTTAAGGCTAGATCCCCACCCTCCCCCCTTTACCACCCTGACACCCCCCACCCCAATTGCACCAACTCCTCTTACCATAAGTTTTGCTATTAAACCTTGGGTGTGTTGTGATGATAAGAATCTTCCATCTTCTACCTTAACACATATATTGACTTGGGAGATTTTTTTTTTTCTTGCAGCTAATACTGTTAGATTTTTGGCTCGGAAAACCCTCAGATACCTAGGGCAAAATGTGCATGTTTAAAGTTCCACAGAGTTTGTGTAGCCAATCTGATTGTTAATCACAGTTTAATTTAAAGCTGTGTTTTTATGAAACACTGAAACCATTGGGTGGGTAAAGGACAGATTTTGATATCTTCAGCATGTTTGCAGACCTTGTTTTCACAATATCTTCATAAAATAATACCACTCTAGGAATGAGAAATTTGAACAAACTTTATGGAGGGAGTGGGGCGAAAACCACCTCATTAAATCCTTCTGGCAAATCCCCCGGCTGTGGTGACAGACTGGAACCGCCCCCTTCCCTGCCACAAGTGCAGGAATCCCTCAGCTCCAGGCTCAGCTTGTCTATCGGCTCTGGCATCCACCCACCCTGCAGGACCTTTGAGTGTCCTTGAGCCAGCAAAAGGATGGTGCAGTTGAGTCCAAAGATGGCAGCAGGACATTTTGGAGAAGAGTATCTTGTGTTCTGTGGATACAGAGAGCACCCACTCTTTCTTGGCAATCTGACACTAAATTTTCAAGCTTTATGGTCAGCAGTCTTTCCCAGCTGGCCCAAATACTATAGCACATATAAAGACAACAGGATAATTGTCACTGAGAGCACAATCACTATAGAATTACTCATGATACATGAGTATACCAGAACAAAATATGCATTTTCACTCGTTGTGTCAGGAACAGGATTTTCTATACTTGTTCTACTTGGGGACTTTAGCACTTTGACTCCCAACAGTTAAACATCCTAATGTTGAAAAAAATTCTTCCATTTCCTTCTGCAGGAGGTAATTTCTCTTCTCGGCATCTTCACGTGCGCGTTCAGAATTCCTCAGCTTTATCTCCAGCATTGTGTATTTCTTTCGTTCTTGGTCCAGTTCTTCTTCTAACCTAACCACTTGGTTCCTCAGGTCTGCACTTGTTTCTTCAATTCTTAAAACCAACAGAGAGAGGAAAAAAAATTATTTTTAAAGTGGATGGATAAATACAGCTGATAACTATAAAAACTCTTAAGAGGAACAACTTAGATTTAACATATTCTTAAGAGGCAGTTTTAAAGGAGGGAACTAAATACCATTTCATTACTGTTGAATTTAAGGGCAGAGATTCCTTGAAAGCTACAGCTTCCTTTATTTGCATCTTGAGAAAACTGCTCAAATCTTAGAAAACAATGCTTACTTTCCAGCACCTGACTGCCTGGCTAAGATGATGTACTAACTCCTCAGTTAGGCAGAGTTCAAGTATATAATTCCAAAATAATCTTTTAACCTCTGTTTTCATCCTGATACTGTGTAGCCCTATATGGATATCCAGTACAAAGGCACATCCTCAGGGATCAGACAGGAATGAGGTCACAGTCCTTCCTCACCATCCATTTGATGGTATTTTCTGTAAAGTTTGTCACTGACAAAGCTCTGAAGCAAAATTCAGAGCTTTTCACTCAGGAGGTCAAAGAACAAGGTTCATGGTTTATTGATTTCAAAGAAGCACACCACTTGCTGTTCTCCCCCTTGTGTTTCCCTGTCACAAGACCAAGTAGTGGTGTTAATATTGAGGATGGAATATTTTCAGATGGGAATTACTCATTGCTAGAATGTGAATTTAAAAATTAGGCTTTTACAATGAAAAATGCTCCTTCTCTAATTAAAATAAATATAACATTTAAAAATAATTTCCAACACAAAACCATCCTCACCTTTTCTTGAGCAGTCCAATACTCAACTTTGAAGCTGGGGTGTGGCATCCCAGTAGAATTGTGAATGGATTATTTTTAGTCAGGGTAACTGATTATCAAGGCCATGCTACTGCCTCCATAACAAAACAAAAATGAAAAAAAAGGGGACCTTGGGCAGTCCCAGAAGGGCAGAAGGGTCTGAATTCCACTTTAATACCAAGAGGCATTACAATGCATCACCTTAAACTTTCCTGTTCCTTTCCATAGAGCTAAAGATAGAAGTTTGATTACTGTCACTGTTTCCACAATGAATCAAAGTCATGGGTTCACTGACCTGCACCAATTTCAGCAAAAAGCAGCCCCTGTGGATGAAGGCAGACCTTTATCTCCAGCCAGCTGTCAGCTGGAATATGACACTTCTGAAGCTGGGAAGCTTCCCCATACACACACACATACCAGCTCTGAGCTGCCAATTACTTTTTCTACCACTAAGTTTAGGGGTCAACTACAGCAGCCTGGAATGAATTACACAGGGTCACAGTACTTGCAGCATGTCTACATTCACAGTCCTCTCCAAATACTTGCACTTTCTTAAGAGTCCCAGGTGGTAAACATGAATTACTGAAACTCAACAGAAAATGTCTGATAATTGTATTAACCTTGAGGGAGAAATGCTCTGGAACAGAGTAGTTACAGGCCATAAAACTTGCCTCCCTCTGACTAAGAGAGAGAAAATGGGCAGCTGATGAGAAATAACAGCTTTTCCATCAGCAAGTGTTCCTTACCTCTGCCTCAGGCAGGTACTCACTCTGCTCACTCACTACTTTCCCTTCACTTATGTACGTGCCAACAAAAATGCTCATATTCTTTCATTAAAATATGTCCTGCTAGATACACACAGTTCTGCAAACCACACAAGCATATGTACAGTTTTGGGGGACTAAATTATCTCCAATAAAATAAGGCTGGTGAGGCAGCCTAAATCTTTCATGCTAAGCAGCCTCCCTTCCTTGCTAGTTAGCTCCTGTCTTTCCATAGTAGCAGTCTGAAAAGGAATGTACTTTTGCACTCATAAATTGCTGCAGATGTAGTAAAAACGCTGCAAAATTTTTGAGAGCTGAAAAACTTGGCTTGAAATTCTTAGACTTGACAGCACAGTCCTTCAGGCTGTAACCCCGAACAGCTGGAGTCATCCTCTTTAATACAAAAAGGCAGTGATTGCATTTTGCCTGGTTTTACGAAACACTTTAGTTCATTAGACATTTTCCTCTCAGCTACTTTGCCCTGTGAGACCTGGCCAATTTAGAGTCCTCCCCTCGAGCCACAGTGCTCCCTGTCCTGCCCAGCTGCAGGGGAAAGGCAGGTGTTGGTGCTGAAGCAGCTCAACAGCTGGAACGAAGAACAGGTCTTCCTGGATACCCCTGATGTCAGCAGCTTAAGGCCCCATTGGAACAGTTTTGCTGATAAGAGGTGGAAAATCATCTCTTCCCCCAGGCACCAGGCAAGAATGTGCAGCTACATATTTCTAGGTTCTGCAGCCTGGTATTTCTGTTTATTAACCTGTATCCCTGCAACAAGGCTTGCCAGGACAGCTCTGCACAATTAAATATAAGGCACATACCCTCACCTCCCTCCCATTCTGCATCACTAGAGCATCTAGAAAAACAAACCATGTAAGCCATGAACTTCCACCCTCATTCACAGACCCTTCCCACATCCCATGCTAGCGACTGCTGGTGTTTCATAACCTCTTACACCTGGAACAAAACAAGGTGGGGCATTTTTCCCACTTGGGGATGTTAGATGGGAACTGAAAGTGCTGCACAGCCTGATTCTCCTTCCAGCTCCACGCTCCAAAGCACTACAGTGGAAGAGGCAGAAACACAACAGAGGCTGGCAAGTCACCACTAGAGGAAATCATAAAATAAAGCAGGAAGATAGCAAGAAGAGTTCCTACCTTAACTGGCCCATGGGAAGAGATCATAGTTCAGATACATTTTTGAGAAATGTAGAACAAAAGAAAGAAGCACCAGAAACTGCAGCCTAAAGCTGTGCTGTACAATCCCAACAGTCTTACGTGCTTCTGGTGCCATGTCTGGGAGACTGGCAGCATTTCATACCTCAATTTCCAATCTGAGTTGTAATGATTGAAAGAGTATAACAGTAACACCTTAACACAAAAGCACCCCAAACCCGGACAATTTGGGTAAAAATTGTGACTACAACCCTTCTTCAGTGCAGAGTACTGGTGCTGCAGAGCAGCATGTATGTATATGGTTTGCAATTTTGCACATGGCTGTATATTAAAATATATCTAATTCCTTTAAGCATCAATATTTCATGTGCCCATTTCCCAGAATGCTTTCCTAAAAGTCTTTCTATTATCACATACACTCATAAAACCTAATATACTCACACAAATGAATGACTCCCTTGTTATTAATACTTTCTACTTCTTACAGCCCCAGCCCTACACACAGCTCTCCTGAAAACTGAAAGGAATTTTTCTGATCTCAGCACCAGCAGTTATGCAAGGAAACACCAGCTGTCAAATGACACAGTTCACACTGTTCCCCCAAGCTAGGCTGCCCCATCAGCCAAGGACCACTCTCTACATCAGAAACCCAAAGTGAGGTTTCTATAAGTTCAGCACAAAAGGGCTGCTGAAAACATTACAGCTGAAATGCAGTCCCAATACCACCACCCCAAAAAAAAACTGTGAAAAATAGTCAAGAACAATTTCTTCAAGAATGCTGCTGTTGGGAAAACAACAAGAAGCCCTCATTTTTGGACTGGTCTGGTACCAGTTTCAGCACCTGCATTCTTGTTGAGGCTTGACCATCCTGGACCCCAGTTCCTCCCTACAAGATGTTTGCTTTGCTGTTTCTCTGAGGACACTAAGAGTAGACTTTGACATTACCTGTGCAGTTCTCATTTACAGTGAAAATACAGAATATGAACTACTGGATTTCTCTGTGTCATAGAAATTCCCCTGTGTTTTCTTTTTGATGCTCTCTTAAAGAAAGAAAAGTTGGATTCGGAGAGTAGCAAGGAAAAAGTAGAATCAAATCTGCTGTTACCCAACCCCAAACTTCAGGGCTGAGAACCTGGTACTTTTGGTAGCCCACACCCATGTTCCAACAGGTAGAATGTTGACAGAAGACTTCCTTGTGCACCCTGCAGATGACATTACCTTTTGATACTAGTCTCATACTCAGTCCTCTGTTTGCTCAGTTCTGTCTTTAGCTCCACCACCAAGCTCTGTAAGGCCCTGGAGCACTGGACAGAGTCTCGGGAAGCTGCAGCTGGGTCACTCTGTTCGCTGCTGCTGCTGCAGGCTTCAAACCTGTCCATGCTGTTCTCCAGATCTGCTGTCTTGACCTCGCTCTGGGACAGCGAGCCCTGAGTTACCCACTCGGTTTTTAGGGAGCTTAAAGTAGAAGAGTCACTGGCCCGGCAGGCTGGGCAGCTGCTCACTGAGTCCATCACGGAGATCTCACAGGATGATGTAGACCAGGTGGTGCTGGCCATGCTGTGTGTGCTGAGGGACAGGCTGGACGAAGGGACATTGTCATAAGTGGAGAGTCTTTGGGAGGAGCACGAGTCTTTAACTCGTTCCCCAGAGGCTGTCCGGCGATGGCCCCGGAGGGAGTACAGGCCATTCATCAGCCAGTTCCCGCTGGAGGAGAGGTTGGGGATGTCTAAGGATGAGCTGCCCAGCTTTGGACTCACAGACCGTGCTCCCTGCTGGCGGAAGGAATATTTCCATGGAGGCAGCGTCTGCACCCTTTTACTGGGGCTCGTGGCAGGCTGAGCTGATTTGCCACTGTGCTCTGGAGGAGTGATTTTCACTGCAGGTCCTGGAGTGGCCTCGAGAGCCACAGCATTGCCAGAAGGCAAATCAGCAGGGCTGGCAGCGCTGTTCTGTGACCTGCTGTCCTCCCCGTCCTCCTCAGAGATCCACTCGACAGTGCTGCGCTGGCGCATGGGCCTGATTTCCAGCTGGCTCCCTGGCACCTCCGCCTGAGGAACAGCAAAGATCCGCCCCTGCTCACTTATCAGCACTGTCATCAGGTGCTGAACCAGCGAGGTGCCTGTGGATGGAAAACAAAGGCCAGCAGGTGAGACACGCAAGACCTCTGCACTCACCCCAGCCTATTTGCACTCAGTTTATTGGTCTGAAGAGGCCCAGAGCTACTGCGTACTGAAAAAACACAAATTTCAGCTCAGGCCTTCTGCTGCACTCAGTGTATAGAGGAACTTGCTGGAACTATGACATCTGCATTATACATGCACTTGCAGAGGGTGTACAGCAAGTGCAGAAAGTGCTCACAATTATTTAAATCAACAGAAATGTGCTACCTCTGTTTTCCAGGAGTGGAGCAGACCGTTATGAACTAATAGAGAACACCACTTACCAAACCTAATACACAGCACTTCCTACAAACGAGGAAAACCTTTAGAGGGGTGAATAAGCAATTCTGTTTTTAAGTATTGCCTCAAATAGAGAATAAGGTAAACATACTTGCGTTCAAGGCAAGAGCCTGATTTTGTTGATGAGTTTTTGACCTAATAGCTAGATATACTGAGTTCACCTTCCACTTCTATTTTATGTCTGTGAATGCAGGAAGAGAATTAAATGTCTTGAAGATAAGGGCATTCCTAACAATTTAGCTGTCAAACATTAGATATTTCTATTTGAAATGCGTGGTTTAAATTTGCAGAGAGACACAATTAAAGTGCTTTTTGATAAGATCTCATTATCAGTTTATTTCAAAGATTCAATTACCCTGAAACTAAAAAAGAAAAAAGAAAATGAGTCTTTCAACTTCTATGTTACTTTTATCTTACCAACCACAACTAAATTCTCAACTATAATAAAACATTGCCAATCCTGTTATGAGAAAAAGGATTAAGTCTAAAAATCCAGCCTACACATCCCAATTTTTCTGCAGTTGAGATCTGTGGCAATATAGAATTCCAGGTCAGATCACTGTAGTGTTTTTATATGATGATTAACAGAGACCCAGCACCTGCACCCGCACAGAGGACAGGCACCTCTGCCATCGGGTGAGATGCAGAATGAAATGCCTGAGGTGATCTGAGCCCGGACTTGTCCCCTGTGCCAGCTGAGCAGAGGGCACACTGCTGGCCAAGGCTGTGAGAGCTGTGCCAGCGCTGGCCCGGTGGCCACTAGGGGAAGTCCCAGCATTGCACACAGCTGATTTCAGCTGTCCCCACCTCCAGTACTGAATAAGAAGCACTGCTCCTGTACTCCCTTCTCCTCCCTGATTTTTGTACTTCCACACCTCCAGGGGAGGGTATCAAATTTACCCTTAATAATATGGTCCACATCTCTGCGGTAGGCTTCGAGTCCCTGAACTACTATAATACATCAGGTCATACTCTGAAGTTGTCCTGTTGCCTTACAGTGAGCTGCCGTGGTGGGGGACACATCTGTGCGTCACCTGTGAGGAGCTAAAGGCACTGCTGCTGCTAAGGCATGACAATACTGGCCCTCTGTGAAGGATTTGCCTCACACAAAATGCCATGTCAGCTGTCCCTGACAGCTAGGGAGCAGAACCAGAGCCAAGTTCATGCATCCTGGGCACAGTATCTCCATCTGTGCCTGATTAATTCATCAATTCTTTTTGCAGGCTTGCCAAAATTCTACAAAACTTTATGCAAAAACCTTGCTAAAACTTACACCGCAGTAGTTGTGTTTCAATGCAAGCTGGGAGAGGAGCTGTATCCCAGCCCTAATGTCAGCCTGTTTGATTCATATGGAAGCAAATAATTTTAAAGCTTCAGATTTTTTACATCCAAAATTAACTGATTTTCAGCTCTTTTTTTGATTCTGTGAAGTTTTGATCCATACAGTTTAAATAAAAGACAACACTTCTAAGACACTTCTAGTTATAGCCACCGTGTCACAGCCAGAACTGCAGTGCTCTCCTCATGGCCTGGATGTTCTCTACAGGGAGCTTATAATCACTGAAATGCACCAACACTAAATGATTGCAGTTGGGTACTTAAGCACAGTGCTTCTGAAAAAACGGCTGAGCTTTCATTTTAACAGAAGGTTCAAAAAGAATTTCAAGGGCACAGAGGCATCTCCATATGGTGGAGAGACACTCCCAGTGCAGTGGCGAGTGGGATAAGATGCCAGCTGGAATATCCCTCACAGGCCCTGGTGAAAGGGATGGCTTGACTTGTTCTGGCTGTGCAGGCAACTGGTACAGCTACCAAGGAATGTATGGCTTTCAGTTAGAGCTCCAAAACACAGCTGCTGTGCCATCCCACCAGAACAGCACCTACCTTCCATCATGGTCACTGGGTCCTCCATTTTGGGCCTCAGTATGTTTGGTCCAAACACTGTAGCCAGGTTCTGGACACTCATCTTGTTAATGCTGGAGTGAGCCTGAACTTCATCAAGGAACCTTGAAAAGCCCCCCAGAAAAATCAAAGGATGAGAAAATTCATAAGTCACTTCTCAGACTATAAACATTCAGTTTTGTCCTGTTTTCATAAAACCCTGACACCTGAAATGATTCAAGGAATTACTGTAGCTCAGACATTCAGTATAACCCCAGGTCCTTCCTAGTGTATGAACCAGAGATGTTCACACAGGGTGTTTTCTGCCAGAAGTACCCACCCAGCAGGGACCCAGCCATCTACTGGGTCTGAAAGGACAGATTTTTGCATTTTTATAGGAATCCTCAAATTACATAGATTGATTTTGGAGAATTTTCTCTTACAGATATAACAGAAGTAATAAGTCATCCTTGCCTAAGAACTGGCTGCTGTGGAAAGAGCTTTGTGACTTGGCTTGAATTTAACAACATACAGATCACAGAATCACAGAATGGTTGGAGTTGGAAGTAGCCTTTAAAAATCAACTCTTTCCAATCCCCAGATAAAGAGGCAGCCCAAAAACTGGGAAAATCAGCAGAGATGAAAGGAGACAAGGCTGTGGGGTCCCTGGTAATCCAAGAGAAAGCCACTACTGTCCCCACTTCCAAACCAGAACAAATGCCAGACTGGCTACTCTGACTGCATCTGCGACTCAGCTTGTGTCATAAACCTTCCAAGGGTGCAGTATCTGGAATAAGTGTCTATCTTTAGTGATGTGTAGGTGCTTCTGAAATAAACAATCTAATGTATTAGTATCATTCGTGCCTACTGCCAAGGCTGCAGGTGGCAGCAATTTGCTTGGGTGATCCTCTTGGATAAACCAAGAGCTTCCTTCAGGCAGGCTGCATTCACCTCAAAGTTTTTTAGAGGTAACTTACACTGAAGTGGTTTTTGAATATTCATACTTTCAGAGTGTATTATTTGCATATAAGACAGCCTCACAAAACTTAGAGACTTTTCCAAGTGTTAATTAATTTCACTTACTTGCATATGTATTTGAGGAGGTTGTAGTTGGCTTGGGGCAAATTCTTCACCTGTTTAACCAGTTCCTGGGTACCCTGAGGGACAGGAAAAACAAGAAGCAGAGCTATTAATGTAAATGCTACAAAGCAGAGTGACTTTCCTTCAGGACTACAAAGTCCTCTTTCCACAGCCAAATGCTGAACAACAGATGATAACACAGAGGCTTTGCTTTAGAAGAGGTGTCATCCAGTGTGTTGTGCCTTACCAAAAACCCAATGTCCGGAACTTAATTCATTTCTCAGTTTCTCTTTCTTTAGTGAGGCCTGCCAGCCTTTAAAGCCTGCCCACTGGCATTGGTATCAGTGTACCAGCAGATGTGCCTTTGCCTATTTGAAACGTGGAGGCACTGAGTGCAATCCCATAAGTTTTAGTTTTCATGTGTCTCAGATTCTGTACTGCTTTGGTGTGTAATTCTGAACTTCATATAGTGTTACCAAGTTCTCTTCACAGTTAGTCAGACAAAACAATCTTTTTCCAGTCTGAAAACCAAGGACACTTTTGCAGCCTCAGGCCCAAGAATTGTAAACAGCAAATTGAGGAGAGCAGTCTGGAAGGATGGGACTTCTTTACCTGAAACTGTAATTTTACAATTAACCCCAATAGGTAAATGGACCAAAACTTATGAAAGTGTGAAAACTCCTGACCAGGTGTCCATCTTGGGTCCATCTTGGGCAGAGCCCCAGCCAGGCTCTTGTAGTGCCCAGGGTGTATCCTTTGAAGGCCTTTTAATAAATACCTGCTTTATTCCTTTAACTCTGTCTAGCCTCTGTTCTAGGTCAGCCTCTCAAGGCATCAAGTGCAGTATAAATACATAGCAGTAATGCTCACTTGAGCAGAGGAAAGCTTTTTCTTAAAAATTCTACATGAGCCCAAGTCAACTGCCTCCTTTTTAATGACATACTTCCATTTGCAGTCATTCTGACCTGGGACATACTTCTGTCTTTACATTAAAATGTAAGATGACACATCAGCTGAAGGACTGACTTAAACCCCCGAAGCTACTTAAATCATCTAATGGAAACCTCTGACTCAGAGGCTATTGTCCTGCCACAATCCCAAATATCATTTGCTTGTTCCTGTCAATGCTGCTGTTGTCCTGGAGATTTGCTTATTTTTGGAGACAACTAAACCTTTTGTGGAAAAACAGATACCAAAGCACCTTTAAGGAAGAGTGATAGCTACTGACTAACAGTGGAGAAATTCCAGAAGCAAACGGTTGCAAAAAAGTGCATCTGAACACTCATTTCTAACTCTCCTTGAATTTTTAAGGACTGATAGGAAAGGAATCCTGTTGGCCAAACTCCTGCATTGTAGTCCTGATTTCTCTGGTCCAGACAAGTCAGAAAGATCCATAGAGCAGTGTCTATTCCTGCCTTCCTCCTCATTACTTTAAATAGACAGGTACTTTTTTATTCTGTACATCCCAGCATAAAAAAAATACTCTAATAAAAACCCAAACCTTAAAATTCTTAAAAGCAATAACCACTTTATAATTCCTTTCCTTAAACACTATGCTGGTTTAATGGTGATTGCCATTAAAAGGCCAGTCTCTTCTGAAAATCTCAATCCTCTTTTTTAAACTTCTAAAGGAACAGCTTTAGGACATCAAGGACAGCTGCTACTGATGTGAAGGCTAAGGTCAGTTGTTCAGGTCAACCAACTTTCAAGTGACAAGTTTGTACCAGAACTAGGTGAGCTAACAGACCTAATTCCCTCTTGAATTTTGCCTTGTAACCCAATCTATAAATAGGGAAATCAGGATGGTATTTGGCATTGTATTTCAAGTGCTCTGAATTAAAATGCCATTGGCTCAACTGGATGCAAGAGAAAACTTTGGAACAGAAACTTAGGCAGTTGTGAATAGCAGGAAATGTGACCTAAAGGTAAAAGATGCTCCCTGAAAGAAAAAAGAGTTCTAAACATTTATAATCCATGCTTTGTCACAAGGAATCTCGGGCATGGTATTACACAGAGAGTATCTTTATATTCATTGAAGTACAAAAACCTGACAGGTAAAAAAAAGCTCTGTCTCCTACTGCAGCATTTATCAGCTCTGCCAGATTTGTCCTTACCAAGGCCTGGCCAACAGAAGTCAGAGGCTTAGCCTGGGAACACCACAGTGACAGCAAAGAAGAAAACACAAGCTTGAAACTTCTGTAGTAACAAATAGCAGTGATCATTCCCATGGCTGCAGCCCAGCAAGCAATAGGAACACTGTATTGTTATTTATCATGGGATTTTGCAGAAATAACTCTTACCTCCTTGAAAATGCTGCTTTCCAATGAACGATGCTAAACCCAAGGATTTTGCAATGTATGCAACAGATCAGCACCAATTCAGAGCTTCTAGTTTGGCTGGAAAACTAACAACACTTCAGATGTTCATAAAAATTCCCATGTCTCTTTAAAAAACACTTGAAGCCTTGTGTTCAGTCCATTGAATTGCTGTGTGCATCTTTAGGGTACAGGTAGTAGTACTGGGCAGCTCAGACTCAAATGAGTTTTTAGGCTTTTGAAGATCTCTCTTGCTCTAAATTTTCAAACCCTCCTCCCAATCAGTTGGGATCAGAATCAAGTATTTTTTAATGCTGTAATCCTGCTGAAATACCTGGAGACCTCAGCACCACCCAAGGTCTCTGTTATGACCCTGTTAGCATTTGAACACCAAAGATGGGGGTAGAATGAAGATGAAAAGTAATTTGAATAAAAATTTAGGGCAGTACTGGAACTAGATCAGTTTAACAATCACCACAACAATTCCTGTCCATAGTCACAATGTAGCAATATGAAGTGCCAACTTTTTTATCCAAAAGGCTATTGTGCTGTGAGCAATTCTGGCTTTTTAGATGTGAGGTGAGGGTACGTACAAAATGAAAATTATGTTAAGAGTCCAAAAATCGCATTCAAAACTTTCAAGTGAAACATTAAAAGAAAACAGTACTTCAAATTAAACCAGTACAATTACATTTTGTTCAAAAATACTTTTACAAAATAAAACATTTGATTTTTAAATTCCCTGCTTACCATTACGTGTTAAAAATGATGGTTTCAATGAAACCACGTTTCTGAGCAGGGGGATTTTCCATGTGGGAGGCGAGTCAGGCCCCACAGGCTAGGTATGACTTTGTGCTGCATTCTGCTCCACGTGCTGCTGTGCACGTACAGCCTCTCCACCTTGTGTGGTGTGTGCACTCCACCTTGCTTTCTCAAAAGGTAAACAGCCCACGTTGAGCTTCCAGGCTTCCCTAACAAAACCAAAATTGCTTATGTTTACAACTGCACCTTAACAAAACAACTCAGTGCTGTGAGCAGTGCTGTATTTTCTAAGTGTTCATTTTGGCTACCTAGTGCTCCCTATTGCCTTCCTAATCTAAAGAGAATTCTGTTCTACGAGTCATTTGAGTCTGACCTTGCTCACACAGATGTTGCTTCCCAAACTGCTGCAGCCTGTGCAGACAAAATCAGGCAAACAACATAGTTAATAAGCTGAGCAGTGATGTACAATTATGTTTGCCCAATTTGGCAGTGTCTCTACTCTTGTGCAATAGTGCTTAATGGATCCAAAACTTCCCAGTCTGCACATCTTATGACCAAAATCAAACTAGCTCCACTGCCTCAGAAATGCTGTTGGTTCTTGTGAAATAGCTGCTGTGGGGTCTGTAACACAGCATCCTGCAGAGATGGCTGAGTTCACTGAGGATAAGGCAGAAAATGAGCAAGCTTTGGGGGGAGGAGACACACACCTATTACTCTACCTACTGAAATGCAACACTAGTGCACGGGCACCCTGGTGCGGCTGTGCCCAGAATGCAAGTACACATCCATGTGTGGTAACCTGCTGTGTCATGCACAGAAATTTGCTTTCTCACAATTGACTAGAGGTTCCATTATTTGAGTGTTATTTGCCTTTCAACAATAAAAAACTTATACTGCCACATATGCTACATTTGATACATGCAAAGAAGCACCTTCCTGTGGGCACGTAAAGGGCAATCTCCACAGAGCCTTCTGCCACTTGAACTGAACGTGAACCCCAGACTCACAGTGAGGAAGAGTTTTTACAAATCCCACCAGACACAAAGACAAGACCACACACAGAAAAGGGACAGAACTGTGGACCACAACTTACAAGCCCTCAGGTCTTTTTTTAAAGCAAAGACATAAGCAACTGCCCTTGCAGCTTCTTTAAATTTCTGTTCTAGAAGGTGGCACCCACATCAGACAAGATCTAACGTGCCTTTGCAATCTGCTAAGGGAGTGCCACAATATGGATGAAACAGATCAATCAAACATACTGTAAATTGTCCTGTTCCTGCCACAGACTTGGTAGTTTTTGTTAGCCCTTTCCCTTGCCTGAAAACCAAAGAGAACATCATAAGACAGTTGTGGCAAAGTATTCATAGCATTATTTCCCCCCCCATTCTAGGATAATATCACAGCCTGCCTTCTCACAGTGCCTTTCCTCTAAGAAATACAAGCAGGGATCATTGCACTGATCAATCTCTCATCCACCAAAATCTTTGGGAAGGAGAATACATTGTTCTGGTATATGAAATGGAAAACACAGACAAAGGGAGTGACTCCATACAGCTTATTAGTGAGTAAACAGCAAAGCTGGGAAAGGAACCCAGATTTGCTCCCACCTTGCATCTCTTGCCAATTGTGCTACACAAGAGCTTTGCTCAGAAGAAAGAAGCACCAGGCTACAAGACTGACTTTTTTTAAGCAGCAGCCTGTGATAACAGCATCCAATTCACAGCTTCGGGAAAATTCAGGGAAAGGTTCCCAGGGGCTTCATTGATTTAAATCAAGTTTGAAGAGATAAGGAAAAAAACCTGTACTACATTGATTCTTGGGAACATTCTCTGAGGAGGCAGATTAGAAGGATCACTGACCTCTCCCTCATCTTTTGAGAGTAGCTGTCCACAAGAAAGAAAGTCTTCGTATTTGGCAAAGGGGATGACAGGCTCTGGCAGCTCTCGAAGGTAAAGCTTCAGGAGGGACGCCACAGTGTGAACATCTGTGTTGCTGCAATAGAGAGAGGGAAGGAAATTTAGAAACCCACACTACCTCAAAGCTTGATGCCTTTTGTTGGGGGTGCATCAAGGTCCCTCTTAGGGCCAGGGACAAAGTAGGCACATGGAAGGAAGCTCTTGTGCCATCATTGGTACTAGGCAGGAAGGTCCGCCTGGGAACAAGGGAAATCTCCATTCTGTCAAGACAGAAATGCACCTCAGGGAACACAGGCAGTGGAAGGGATATGCCCATGACATTGCTTAAGGTAGGGTGACACTCTGGTTCCTCTGCCAGTGTGGACCAGAAATGTGAGGAATAATGCAGGCAAGTGCACAGTGATCACACAGCATTGACAACAGAGCTCTGCATCCCTATTCCCTGCCACATAACCTCTGAGCCTCTCATCCCTATTCCCTGCCACATAACCTCTGAGCCTCTCATCCCTATTCCCTGCCACATAACCTCTGAGCCTCTCACTGATCCTTCCTGATGCTCTCCCCAGCCAGGACACACGTACAGCTGATGGGCTGGGCTTCCATGTGCCCTGGTCAGTCATTCAGAAAAAATGGAGGAAACTGTATTTCCTCCAGGTCCTCTGTTGTCCCTTGGTATGGCTGCCTGGCTTGTGGTATCGGGAATTTCCTAGCCCACCTGTTATGATAGGATAGCAGCTTTTTTCTCTCCCAATCCAAGAACTTCTTTTCCTCTTCTTTCTCCTTTGCTTTAAAGTTGGGGTTGAGGTGTTAGATCCCCATGCAGATGAACCCTCTCCATCTACCCAGCTTCTCCCTCATTCCAAATTTCCTGTTGTACAATGTTGTTAATCATTGCAGGTGACCTCCTCAAAGGTTTTGACTGTTGGAAGTCTAAACAGATTCTGTCACCAGCTCCTCCCTACCCACCATTGCCCTCACAGCCTTTAAAGAATTCTGAAAAATATATCAGTGAACACTGGGCAAGAGAGCTTCAAATCCTCCCCTCTCTCCAAAAACTGAATCTCTTCTACCTAGTATGTTTCTTTTTTGGAACACACAGCTAAAACAAAAGTGGAAAAACTACAACAGGAAACTGTCAGCAGATACAACTTACTCCTAATCCTGCTAATGCTACTCCTATTAAACAGCTCTATCATATTTGAGAACATCACAGTTTCACACAGTGGTTTTCTTCAGTTGATCACAGTGTTTTACAAATGACATAAGTACCATTATTTTTTTTTCCTTTGGTGTGGAGTTTCAGGCATGGATGGTGGATCTGACTATCACTGAGAAGCAGAGCCCAGAACAGAGCTTCAGGGCCACTGGCTGCACAAACTGTTTCACCCACATGAAATACAGGCAGACTTTCAGCGGCATGAAAGTGCAACAGGAGGAGACTGCTATAAGTACTTTCAAAACAGCAACACCTGGCCTTTCATATGAACATTGGAAAAGAAAACCTTTTTAAAATAAATATTTTAATTGTCAGTCATCACAAAGGTTTGATCCACAATGGGGCAGGCAGGCCATAAGCACCTGGGATATCACTGTAGTTACAAAAGATGTCTAAAAGCACTGACTGCAGCTGGGAAATAAGAAAGGATATTCCTTTCACTGTACCTTATTTGGAAAGAAGCATAAGGATTTCACACTTCTGCTGCCAAGGTATCCCAGCCATACAGAGATAAGCTATAGTTACACACAGAGAAAATTATGGTTGCTAGGAGAAGCATTTCATTTAGCCAGAGTGGAACTGCCTCTCCCTGACTGCTGTCTGTGACTACAAATACATAAGACAGGCTGTGTGTATACATGGGGACACGGTGAAAAGAGCAAAAGGCATTAATTGGGACACCCTCAGCTTTCCACTCCGGGTACTCCAGGCTTGCTGCCTTTGATTCTGCACAGAACAGGCATTCCTTCCTGGAGCTCCTCAGTGCCTCTCTTAAAGGGGACACTTAGCACTGATCTATTTGGCCAAATGCCTCTGGAAATGAAGGTGCTTTCTGCACCTGAGGTGGTGAGGCACTGGAAGAGGTTGCCTAGAGAAGCTGTGGATACTCCATCCCTGGAAGTGTCCAAAGCCAGGTTGAGCAACCTGATCTAGTGGAAGGTGTCCCTGCCCATGGCAGGTGGTTGGAAGGACATGAGCTTTAGGGTCCCTTCCAATCCAAACCATTGTACAATTGCATTTTGCTTTAAAAATGCTGAGTAGAGGTTTGGCTTATCTACAGAATAATGAAGTTAGATAAAGCTAAAATAAAACATGAAATTGAAACTTTCACTCCTAATTCATTCCTTCCATAGATACCCCTGTTCCAGAGTGTAAGCCCTGAATTAAGAAGATTCTAATTCTGAACTAGAACACCCAGACATTCAATTAAAAATACAAAATAAAAATTCAATTTTAAAAAATCAAATCTTTTGTTTAAGAAAAGATTAACTGAGACAATTTGATGATTTCAAGCTTATTTTTTTCATGAAAATATTTCTAAATGTTTGCCACTTCCATTTAGGGAGCAAATAGTGTTTGTGGTTAGGAATCAAAGGAAGGAGGATGGGTGGTCTGGGAAGCTGAGGGAAGGGAAGAATTAGAAGAATGTTCCAAATAAACTCTGAAGATACATTTCCCAAGATGAGACCAAACACTGTTTCTGCCCACGCAGGAGAGAGTGCTAGCTCTTCCTGCAGTGGTGGGCAGGGAAGGTACTGGCAGTGTTGAGACTGGCTGCAGGTCCAGGGGAAGCAAACCCCCAAGGTTAATGTGTTGGTAATACACCAGATACCACCAGCATCACCTGAAAAATGGGGCTGGTGAGTTCCAGCAAGAAATGGTGCCAGGCCAGATCCCATATCTGATCTCACTTATGGACCTGTGATAGAGATCAGACCAGGTCTAGATAATGTTCTTGGATCCAAATACCCCTGAAGTTCAAGGTCTCTGTTAGGATCAAGCCCTATTTCACAAAGGGCTATTAAACTTTGTGCAATACTGACCTTCACTCCAGGCAGGATGTGTGTGACAGAGTGGATGAAATGTTAGTTACAGGGTGAGGACAGTGTTTGGCTTGAAGGGTGTTGACAGCATCCTCTTTTCTGATCATCTGACTGCCTGAGGGCCAATGTAGAGACAGCACAGCTGAGAGCTGCCCTTTCCCTTGCTGCCCTTGCATGGAGCACTCAGAGACAGGCTGACACTCTTCCCGTGGGAACCCATGTTAAGCTGAGAATCTACAAAACAGCTGCTGGCATAACAGCCAGGTAAAACATGTCAGGTGGTGGTGACTATCCTGAAAGCTGGTGGCAGAGTCAAGATATTGCTCCAGGCACATCTGCTGGGGGAGTGCAATATCTGAAAGCAGTACATCACCTAGCTCACCTCTGTCATGCCCATTTCTGTGATGGGATCCTACCAACTGCTCCCTTTGCTGCACCCAGTCTAGCAATGCTTTTCATTCAACATGCACTTAAGCTGAAACACTGGAGGAGCCCCACACAGCCCAATGAGCTCTGCTCCACCTGAATAGAGGCCTCCACACCCACCACCATGCAGGAGAAAGCTCCATCAGTGCTTTTAACAGATAGAATGATGGTGTGGAAGGAACATGTAAGCTAGGATTGCCACTGCATGGATATTCCTGGCAGATTTTACGTGTCACACACGCACCAGCCTGAATTTGGTGATGTCAACTCACCTGTCAAAAAGGGGTTTCTCTCCACAATCAAAAGAATCCTGCAGGTCTTTGACAAGGTTGGCTTGCCCAGGCATCCGAAAGAGCCCCTCCTCTGTAAGACCTCGCTCCCGAATAAAATCCACGCACTGTTCCACCAGCAGCGGGGCCAAGCGCTGGCCATACTTCCTCTCGTACTGTACGGTGTCCTCCAAGCGCTGTCCAAAGATCCCTGACAGCAGAGAGCAAGAGAGACAGCTGGGTGTCAGCTTAAACTCTTCCTGAGCTGTTGCTTGGGGCACACAAGGAAGGAAGCTTTCACATGGAGGGGGCAGCCTTTGTGAAGGTCCAGTTTCTAACAGACTCTGAAGAATAAAGCTATTTTAAAAAAGAAGAATTACATGATGAAATTTTTTTTTTTCTGCTTAACAGTGCTTTAAACTATCCTCTGCCCTAAGCTGGTTTATGTCTCATACCCAAGGAAGGTGGGTTTAAGGTTAGGTTTATGGTTTTACACACTGTGTTGGATTTAGATTAAGTAATTATACTTCCATTGCATCTTCCATCCCAAGAAGACCAAAACAAAGGTTACACTGACCTTATGGGACACATGTCCTTCCTGCACGCACCCACTGCTTAGACTGTCACACAGCTGCCCTCCACTAGTCTGCAGCTGGCCAGCCCAAAAAGCAGCAATCCCACTAGGAGGGGACTGCTAACACAGCAGAGTACAGATGTCTACATTAAAACTGGATATTGTGAGAATCTTCCACCATCCTGGGAGACACTTTCTATTTCTTTTCCTTTAACTTGCTGAATGAAAATAAAAGAAACAAAAACAAAAACAAAAAAACCCCAGAAAAACCAACCAACCAAAAACCCCCCCCCCCCCAAAAAAAAAACCCCAGTAAAATTCATGCAAAATCCCTTGCCCTTCCTACTAAAAAGTGTATGCTGTATTTCTTGCATCTTGAAAATATCAGAAGCACCATATTCTGTAAAACCAGACTGGCTTAGATTAATTCTTTAGTCAGATCCACTGTAGACATATATCATTCACTATGAAGCACCGTGTTTCTTTGGGGATTATGGAGTTCCTGGCCAACACCAGTTGCTGAATGCCACCTCTGGCATCAGATCTTTTGGCAACACAGTAGGGGCTCAGGCTGTAAGAGCTAGAGGTCTTAGTTCAATCCATACCTCTAGGAGACTGCTCCACCTAAAAGGACAGTCACTGATCTGAGATTCTAATTCCAGCACCCTACAATGTTTGGTGGAGTAAGGGAAGATGGTAGCCAAGTTAATCGAGTTTTGGCAACAAAAATTCAGTAAGTGAGGGAATCCCAGAATCTACTCCCAGAATCTGCTCCCAGGATTGCAGAACCTATTCCCAGAATTTCAGATTACACCAGAGTAGAGCAGGTAGGAAATTCTATTCAGGGATTTCTCAAAGTTACAAGAAGTCTTCAACAGATATCAAGGATCTTTAGATCATTCATTCATGAAAAAAAAGCAGCATGCAATGTTGGAGTCACCCTGTTTCACACCAGAAGCAGTGTTTAATGCTTGCACATAGGTGCTTATACCAGGCCAGGGAATTTGGTCGTTTCTGAAGGCTCTACTTACCTTCCCCCACTAGTGACTATATCTTTCCTTTTTTTTTTTTCAATGCTACATTCATGACAGGCTGATAACTCCTGGTAGGACATTCCCTGATCACCAATCACTGTTCCTCATAGGAGACACCTTGTCAAACCATACCTGCTTTGTATATTCAGTCCAACCCTGCTGAATCCTCAGTGAAACAAAGGTCTCATTATCAGTTTCAATTCATTGAAAAGCTGCAAGAAGAAACCTGAAGTCCAGTTTCCTTTCCCTGCCTATTTGTTATGCATCAGAAAACAGAAACTTTCCTTGCACCACAGCCTACACAACTGCATTACAGTATCAAAGCCGGAGGGCTGTGAAAAGCCTCAAAGGAAATTCCCTCATCCTGGCAGGAGGACATGCCCTGGAGCATGGGAATGACTTATCTTTATCACTGTATATGTTGGGTTTATTGCAGAGTAAAGGTTTTACTAGTTCTTATTTCTAATCTCTTTGAATTTTCACTGAGTTGGGTGTCTCTGAAGTCAGTTTCCTGGATAGAGAATCTCTTTCTGCTTTTGCATGGATTGCTTTATAATCCCATCATGTAATCCCTGCTGTCATGATGGGGCATATCTATTTCCTTAACATGATGCATGTTGTCCACTTTTCTAGATGCAAGACTTAAATTCAGAGGGGTCAGGGTATGGCACGTGTCAGGGCAATAGCAGCCCTCATTTCTCAAATCATGGTTTACTTAATCTGTTTCCTAATGGGTCTGTGTAGAGAAAACTCTGGGAAAGGGGTAAATGTTCTGCATTCCCCAGGCACAAAGCACATATACAATGTTCTTCTATAAACTCTTACTCGGATGGTCTACACTTAACTCAGAACAAAGGCAGTCAGACACACACATAAACAAGCACACCCAGAACAACTGTATGCATAATTTCCACTGAAGAGGATCTACTTTTCCCCAGCTTTGACCAGTCTGTGCTCAGCAACATCTCTAATACATTTCAGGCAATATCAGTCCTTGCCTTCACAGTCAACTTTCTGTAGGTGCAATCTACCTGTGAGTGACTTCTGGAGACAAGAGGACTACATTCAAACAGAGACCACCAACACAGAGATTAAGGAATGTGATGCTAAGGTAACAGAGATGGAAGGGCGATCTCCTTTGAGACTCAGATGGAGCAGCAGATGGACCCTTCACAAACACAATATCACCATTACTGTGGGTGTCTCCAGCACAGACAGGTGCTGGGGATCCCATCTTTCCTCCTCACACCTTGAGGTCAGTAAGATTTTTCTCCTTGATGAAAAAACAATCTTTGGAGGAAATAAAGACACTGAAATATTCTTACGCTGCAATATTCTTCACCTCCCTCCAAACCATTTTAAATAAGTAGCAAGAAAAACCAGGCATGAAACCAAACATGACTGAGGAAGATGATCTGCCTATCATAGGATGAGTGAAAGAAGCTGGCACAGTTGTGAGTTTCTTCTTGTGTGACAGTGTCTGCTGAAGGGCTGTGCTAGTGAGATCACACAGTCTGCATAGGTCATTTTTTGGTGGGAAAATCCAAGCCATTGCAGGGTGAAAGGCTTCTCACAGCCCAGCTGCCTCCCACCCTGGTTTGGCAGCCCTGCTCTGACCCTTTCACTTTCCCTTGAACCCTAATTTCCCAGGGAAGCACTAACAAGGATCACCAAACATTGCTCAGATAAAATATTTCACCCAAGCCAAGTCTTTTGCTAACTGCAGCTTTCCCTTTGTTACATTTTTCAGTTACACTGCAGCTCCATGCTTTTTCTTTCTATCCTACCTTTGTTTTGCTGAGTCATAGACAAGGGCCACCACTTCTGAGATGCTGCTCAGAAGAAAGACTGCACCCAGGCCAAGTCTTTTGGAAGAAAGAGCATTGTTGTTGGTGTTAAGAGAGAAAAAGCACAGAGCTGCAGTTAGTGGGACTGGAAAGTTTGCCTTGGAGAAATTGCTCATCTGTGCAGTGGTTACAGAACTTGTCCATGGCTTAGAAAAGAAAAATAGAGCAAGCTAAGAGCTATTTATGGAGTGGGGCTGCAAAGGGGCTGTCAAAGGGAACTTTGAGATGTTGACAGTTCCAGGCTTGCAGAAATCTTTCATCTGGGCATCTGCTGGGGGACCTTGATGAAGTTCAGGAGCATTATCACTTGGGCCCTCTCAGCCACACCGGCAACAGACTTAGCAGATGTGCCTACTTCAGCCTCCCAGTGCCACACAGGGCAAACCGAGGAGCTGGTGTCCCATGGCTCTGTATATGTGACTCTGTATCATTCATCTCATTTCTGTCAGATCTCAGAGCTTGTAAAAGTGATGTAGTAAAATGTCCCTGAAACTCCCAGAACATGGCAGCGTGTCTGGTTTGGACAGGGACTGCTGTCCCTGCCTGTCCAGGAGCAGCAGTGTGGAGTCAGTCACACACAGCCTCATCTGCCGGCTCCTCAAGGCACAGGACTGTTTTTAATCACTGCACCCTGCAGCTCCGACTGAACTTGGCAGCACTTCACTCCATTTGATGATCCCGCTGGAAGACATTAAAGTCTTTTTCTTCATTCTAAAGAAGGGGAGCCAGTGCCATCCAGTCACACTCCAGACAGAGTTAAGCTGGAAATAAAGCCAAAAGTTTACTAGCAAAGGGTTAACTTTCCTTGTCATACCCTTATCTATAGCTAGGCTCTTTTGTTTGGTTTCAAAGCAGAAAAAAACTCCAGCATGCCTGGAACCACATCCTTAATCTCAGAAAGATTCAAGAGATACTAAAAAAATGAGCTAGCAGAGCTACAGAATGTCTTTCCTCTACTCCAACAAGCTCCCTCTGTTCTTTAAAGATTTAGGTGACTCTTTGTGGAAAAAGCAAGCCAGGAATGATGTACTGACTAAGACACAGACAGGCTCTCTGTCCTGGCCTGAACAGCTCACCCACCAGCTCCAGGCATACAAAGCCTATACATTCAGCTATGCTGTCCAGACATGCAATGGGCAGGAAAATATATGCTCTCTGCTACATTTTTCCTCATCAGAGGCTCTGAGTTCAACCAAAGTAAACTAAAGACGGAGATAAAGTCGGTTTTTGGGTAGATTTTCTTCATACAGAGGACTAAGGACTCCGCATCTGCTCAAAATATGAAAAGTCCAGGCTCACCTACGTCAGCTGCATGCACAGCTTATTGCACCACGTTAGAAGATGTGTGGGAAGATAATCAGGCTTACACCTGGATGCTGCTGTACAGCAGCACTCACACCCGCGCACGCATGTGGTGCCTCACAGACAGGCAGTTTATGGATATAAAGATTGTGTACGTGCTCACCTGCACAGGTAAGTGCCTGCTTTTACCTTCCCACTTTCATGAGCAGGTTCCCATTTATCTGTCCCTCTCACACATTAAAGCACTGAGAAAAAATCACGGGCAGACATTCAGAAATGCATATGCTTCCACAGCACAAAACACACACAAATCTTTAACTGGTTTCCCCTCCCCTAGCCCACCCAAGCACAGAGTACGTGAATTACTGCAGCAGTAACAGAAAAGAGTTTCTTGGTAGGAGTCTTATGTACCTAAAAAAAGATAGTCCTGAGCAACTAAACAATCCAGCAAAAGAATGCAAGAACTGGGGGAGGGGGGGTGAAGGAAGTAAAAGACACTTAGAAATCAAGAAAAGTTGACGAGATAACTTGCTCAAAGTCACACAAATGAGTCTGTGGTACAACCTGGTGTCTTCCGACCCCATTCCCAGAAAGAGCAGTGTCCATATACAAGAAGCTGGTTGCTCTAATCCACACACATCCATTTAAATATTCTGCATATATGCAAAAAGAAACACCTCTCCCCAGAGCTATCTCTACATTCTAGCTTGGTATCCAGTAGTATTTTTGGCCATAGACTGTGTCCTTCCCACTCTTACCCCTTTGCAAAGTCAGCTCCTATTTAAGATTCCTAGCCTCTGTCTAAGGCTACACTCAAATATCTGCTTTTCCTCTAGCAAAAGGAAACCATAACAAATCCAAACTCTGGAAAATCATCTCGTACCTCTCGTTCTTGTGCAGCACTCCGCTACATGACAGGCGCTGAGCTTCAAGCAGAAACCAGGCAGTGTCAGACAGCAGGAGCGGCAGAGAAAGAAAGTCCTGACTTCAGGCATCAGACACATTCTGAGTCCCAGCACTGGCAGCTTTCCATGCACCCAGCGCTGCGGAGCACAGAGCAGCCCATCTGCCCTGGGAGATAATCTCGGCAGCACATCTGGTCTTAGCTCCACGGCTCGGCATTAATTATGACTTGTGCAGAAAGCATTTGAAATATCCAATGGGATGCAGAGCTCCCCGGCTGGCTCCGGCAGGGAAGGGGAGAGCAGAAAGACAGGCAGGTAGGGTCTTGCCCACCCTCGAAGCAGCCGCCAATGTAAACAGCAGCTAAGTATGGGTCACAAGTTTTAACAAAGGCATCCCCCATCGGCTCTGTAATATATTCATGCTCTAATTGCTTGTCAGATCTATTCTAGATAGCTGGAAAAGCTGAGCAACAGTTGCTGTCTGCATGCCACACTTTGGATCCTTCCTGATACAGGCAATATTACTGTGCTGCAGGCAACCTGGTGCCCCGGTCTGGCCTCCCATCTGCTTTCAAGGCACCACAAGCAGAAACATAGTTTTGGAGGGGAGCATTTCCCTACAGTAGCCTTAGCATGCTCTGAGAGTACTTCCACAGCTTTGGGACATGTTGGAAACGCTAACAAAGCTTGGGAAAAGTTACACTCCTTGACCTGTGCAGGCTTTTTGGTGCTTACTGCCTCTGCTTTAGCTCTTTACAGAGAAGAAGCCTGAATTAATAGCTCAGCTGAATAGCTGGTAGAGGAAGGCATAACTCCTTACATGTAAACCAATACCCAGGCACTTCACTTGCAGGAAAACATTCACCCCCCTGCTCCTGCTCTCAGGGTAAGAAGCATGTCATTAACAAAAACGCTTACCATGCAATGCCCTGTGCAGTTAGACAGAGGTCAGCCCTCAACCCATTCACAAAATGCACTCATGTGACTGCAGATCTGCAGCAGTCACCATGCAAAACCCTTGCACCAGGCTTCTGAGTAATTTTATCACTATTAGCTAAGTTTTCTCCCTCTTCAGGAAAAAACTAATCAAAAAAACCTCTGTCCACAGCTGCTCGCCTGCTTTGGCTGTTAAAATGTCAGTGGTCACTACACAGAGTACATTCACCTGAACTTAGTGGCCACCCCTTGCTTAGCTACACCAGTTTGGCCCAGTTTGAACACACACTTCCAAGTAGATACCGACACAGCAGACAAGTTACGAGATTCTAGCCAGTGAGACAGTGTTGTCTCACAACAAACTTTTCTGTATTCTCTGTTTTGACCAAAAGCTCCTGAGGAAAAGAGTGCCTCTCAGCAAGTGAAGGCAGAACCAGGATCAAAACTTCAGTTCTTGAACATGGTGCGATTCTTGGAGCTGTCACGTGCAGGGCCAGAAGCTGGGATTTGATGATCCCTTCCAAATCAAAATATTCCATGAATGGCAAGATAGTAAGGCATTCCTTAGCTATTTAAGGTATACCTTAAGTATAAGTAGCATGGTACTGCACAGTTAGACACCAAAAGCCCAGTCATTACACCAGACAATATTTAAAACATACTAGAGATTATTTAGAAAGTGATGGAAATCCTTAAACCAAATTGAGGTCCTGAGTATTCTTCACCCTTTTATTATCCTCTCTTCCCTTGTGGTGAGCACAGCAGGCTGCAGGTTGGGGAGAACCTGCCAACAATGATAACTGGTGAGCAGGACAAATCCACTATCAAAAGGCTGAGACACCACCAGAATTTCTGGCACTACTGGAGTAATACCTCAAATTGTGTCACATCTGCTAATAACATCATGGAGCCTAGACTCAGTGTTTGGGATGGGAGCACAGGAGATAGCAAATGCAGACTTTTGTCCTTCCGTTCACTTCTCCATTTCTGTTTTCCATCTCTTGAAATACAGGAACAAGGAGGTATCTGATGAAATAGAAACTCATACTGTTTAACATGGATATTGTTACACCCAAAGTATAATTAACCTGTGAAATTCACAGCTTCTCTGTGCCCAAGAACATAGCATGACTCAAAGCATGATCAGACTTCAGTCGAACTTACAATGAGATGATGAAGCTGATGCAAACTCTTCTCCAAAGAGCAAACACAGCTCTGGTGAGAGGAAAAAGCTGGAGCTCGGGCTCAATCACATAAGCATCAGAACTAAAGCAGACAATGGCAACTGCTACAGTGCTGCTCTCTGTGCAAGGGAACTCTGCTATAGGTGTCCTGTGACAGCAGCACTGTGCTGCACACTCCACTAGTAGCACATCTTCTTGTATGAAACTCTCAGTCCTTTTAAAAACATGGTGTTAAAATTAATGACTTAGACTATGGAATATGATGAGACTGGAAAAAAAATAACTCTCTCTACATTTGCATATACATATAAATTTGTTCTTCTGTGTTTTGAATTTGCACATCTCACTTGGATCCTGCTTTCTCTGTTAACCACATTTGTCAAAAATGAAATCCAAGGTTCACACATAATCACTGGACTGGAGGAGCTGCAGACTCCAGAAGTATACTTGATACTGCAAGAGTAGCAATAGAATGCAAATAATTTTCCACATTGCATATAAAATGTCACTGAAGTTTTCACCTGGAGATCTCCCCATACACATGTGCCAAGGAGAGAATGAGTAATGGAGACTGAACACCCTCTTCCCTGCTGGTATGAAGTTGTTTAAGTGTAGAAAAGTTTAGCAGCTCTTATTTTCTATAAAACAATTTAGGATTATAAAACTGTTCAAACGTTACACCTCCCATGAACTTGCTGCAGTGGAACTGGAGGCATTTTTTTTCTCAGTGTCACTACAGGGAGAGCCCCCAGCTCTCATGAGCTAGCACCACTGCAGTTATTCTGTTGCAGGTGCCAGAACAGGCAGAAAGCATCCTGCCTTTACACCTCACCATAAGCCTCCAGATTGGCTGGAGAGTTCACTACAGCTCACACAACCTCTGACAATCCAGGTATTTTTCAGGCTTGGCATCTAACTGGGGTGAAATTCAGTCTTCAGTCTGGTTGCAACAGACAGGAATGGTGAACCTGCATGAACTCGGAGTATTTCTCCTCATCTCTGACTGTGAGCAAACTTGTTGGCTTGCACAGGTCTAGCAAGTGCCCATGGGGTGTGTGTATTTTTAGATGCTGGCTTAGAGGATTAGCTAATATACAGTTACACTCAAGCAGATCCGAGGGAGCTCAGATCTAGGAAATTGCTCTATTTGTACAGAAAGGGTCGAGTACCAAAGCTAGAACCATAGCTGAAGTTATCCAATTTTCAATAAGGTTAAATCTTGTACAGACTCATTTTTTAACCCAGGTAAACCTGGACACTTGAACATCTTTTGTCTGCTGAAAGCTGGCTAGAGATGATCAGTCACAGAGCTGAACCTAGCAGAAAAAACCTCAGCACTAATGTCTTCTGTAAAGAAATTTCCCCATTTTCTTCATCTCCAATCCCTTTGGTCTGATCCTTCTCTGAAGAAAATTATATCCCCACACCCCTCACTTGCTCTGGGCTTGGGGTCTCAACCTTTACTGGTGAAATTAAATCTTTTGAGGATAAACAGGCTTCTGTTTACTGACTGATAAAACAGTTCACTCTGGGTTAAAGATTTGCAAATAGCTATGCTCACCTTTCTACCACAGAAGATTCTTCCGTGTGATGTGTCTTCCCATCTCTCTAAAACATGCCAGGAAAGGAACTAAGCAGCACTGTAAATTTCCCAGTGATGGACTGACCAGTTTATGCTCCAAACTGAGATTGTAACTGTGCTCACAGAGAAAAGACGACAAACAGACCTAAACATCACTTAACCACAGCGTTCTGAACCCACAGCCAACCCCCTGTGTTTGTTGCTCCAGTTCTCTCTAAACAAAGGTAAGAGCATTTAGAGAACAAAACATCAAGAGCAGCAAAAAATGCCTCTTAGCAAGCAGTGATCAGACCAATGTGTCCTGGACAACTTCTTTCTCTCCACAACCCAAGACCATATTTTACAGAATTTTTAACTTATTGACTCTTGCATATGTCTCTCTATGTTTGAAAGACAGCTTCCATACACTTCCTGAAGTTGTGTCTGTAGAAAGCATTCGATCAGCAGGTCACCTCTTTCAAGTGGTGTTGTTTGTTGATCCCCTCCTGAACAGAAAAGCTCTACAAAAATTCCGGGTGTTGGAAAGTAAAAAGTAGTTATGACATAGCGCAATTGTTACTACCAGTCTCTCATCACTAGAGATGGATGAGAATTCCAGCTGTGGGTTCAAAGGAAAGGATCTCAGAATCTGAAACCTCTAGTACAGAATGAAATTATTCACCTGAATTTCTGGCCATCTAGGAGCCTGGCAGGGACTGTGATCCAGACTCACAGCCAACATTTAGCACATGAGGCAATTTTACCCATTCAGAAAGCCAAACAAGCTTATGTCCTGAAACTTTTCCATATCCCAAGCCTTCCCATATCCCATTCATTGAGATGCAGACAGGATCAACACTGAACATATGGATGTTGATCCAAATCAAACTTCATCATAAATACCTCTGTCATTCTCTAACTTTCAATTGTAAAACTCACTACCAGGTCAATTGTATATGGTTTCATTTTGTTGCAACCTCAAACTCAATCAATGATGAAAATCTGTTGCCTAATTCCTATTTATTTATCTTTATCCTCCCCTGTCCAGCTAAAATGCTCACCATCTTACAGCTTCCCCACCCAAGCAATAAGGTCATTGTCTAAATTCCAGCAACAGCTGAACCTGAGCAGCTGTGCTTGGGAAAGGGACAGCATTTAGCTCCTGTTTGTAAAATAGGTAAAACACTCCAGTAAATTTGCGAGCCTTTAAAGAACACTTCTAGAAGTGATAAAGAGCTGAGTGTTCCCTTCTCTAACATGCAACTGAGACAACAAGAAGGGGAAATTGCAAGTCCAATTACACAATGATGAAGTAGAAGAAAAAAAGAGCAACTGTGGATGAGAGAAGGGTAAAATTAGAAAGAAAATAGGAAAAGAGAGGCAGAGTGAATTTATTCCTTCTCTACTCCTAAATGGTTAAATTGCAACTTGCAAGGAGCCAGCTACCATGCTCTTTCATTCAGTAATCACATATTCTCATAATATTCATCAAAGGACTAATACACAGAAATTAAAATACTTGCCTGCAAGCTGAGAAACACCACAGGAACATGTTTGTCCCATTAATACACTGCCAGGACGTGCAGTGACAACCACCAGTGTTTTAAAGACTGTCAGCTCTCAAATGTCAAACATGAATCTAATGATTACAGGAACAGTCTTACTGAGGAACCACCAGTGTAGGGGTGGTACTGGTCAGACTGTGTGCTACAGGCAGTAGCCACCAACAGCACAGCAAATTCACAGCTACTGTTAGCTCTCCATGGCACATCATAGCTGAAGAGGAAAGCAAACACAAACCATCACATTTTATCTAAAGCTGAACTGCTCTTGGTAAAAGGGGCATACTAAGCTAGTGATTACCTCCAGAAATCTTTCTTTGACTGCCCAGGTAGACTTACCTTCTACAAACACATCTAATTTTATTTTTAATTAATCCTTTTTATTTCTGCATCTTGTCACAATGAGTTTCACAATTCAACTGTGCACTGCATGAAACACAATTTTTTCTTGGTGTAAACCTCATGACCATGCATAACTGTTCAAATTCTCCTTAGATGTGTCATTTTATCCATCAGATCTTCTTTCCTTCTTCTCTTTTCCCAGGACCTTTTTCAAATTTCTTTTTTTTGAGGAATAGTATTCAGATTTTGCATCTTAATTGCTTATACAGCTTCTGGAATACAAGACCATTTGGGGGTATTAAGAATTCTACCCAGAGCTTAAAGAACCTTTCATAGCACAAGTTTCATTCAAATGAAAACATACCCATGTGATGTTTCATTTTATCAAGCCAGCATTTCCGAACCAAAAGAAGATCCATCAAGCAAATCCCACAAAAAGCTTTACCCTGCTCATCTGCAAATATAACAGAGGTGAGTTCTGTTTGTAGTTTTCCCTCATTCTGCTATCTGGTTGAAGAGAGGCACTGAGAAGATGCCTGCCATTCCCCAGCTTAGGGTCCCTACTTTTTGGTGCCCCAGACTGTCCACGGTAAAAGATGAAGGAAATTCATTCACCTGATGCCAAGCTGCATCATCCTTCAGAAACCACTGGAACCCAGCTGGCTATTGACAGCCAGGGACAGTGTTGGAGTACAGAACTCATGCTGCTGCCTAGAGCTTTAGAAACCAGTATTGGGGGACTTTCCTCCTGAGGAGCTCTGACACAGCACTCCAAGAACACCCAGTCCTGCTCTGGGATGACCAAGCTACAGCATCCAGACCAGCTGGGCACGAATACTGAATGTCACCGAAAGCCTTGAGCCAGCAGCTTCAGAGGTGAAATACATGCAAGGAGCAGGGGAACAGGATCTGGCTTCTAGAGCTAAGATCTTTAAAAGTCAGTAAGGAACACCTTGACATGCTTCAGTTTTGATTCTAATTTTAGACCCTTCCAACAAATATTTCTACACACTATACACCAACCTTGATAGGAACCACTCTAACCCTTCTCTTCTTCAGGCTAAACAATCCAAGCCTCCTCAGCTTCTCCTAGCATTTTTTTGCATAATCCTTTAATCATTTTAGTGGCCTTTCACTTGACTCACTCCTGTAATCCTATGGCCTTCTTGTCCCAGGCAGACCAGAAGAGGACAAAGCACAAAAGATGTTGAATTACTAATGCTGAGGTGAGGGCTCACCTCCCTGAACCTGCTGGCAATGCTCTTCCCAAAGCAGCCCAGGAATCTGCTGGCCACAAGAGTGCATTGCTGGCTCATGTTCAACTTGTCCAAGAACATCCCAGTTCTCTGCAAAGATGTCTTCCAGTCAGTGAACTCCCCATCTGTGCCGCTGCCTACATTCATCATCTGTGCACCTGCCTATGTGCAGGTGCAGGACTTTGCATTACTCTCAGCTGAACTTCATCAGAGTCCTGTTCACTCCTTTCTTCATGCTGGTAAGACCCTTCTAAATTGTGACACAATCATCTGATGCACCAATCCCAATATCATCTGCAAGCTTGCTGAGGGTGTACTCTGTCCCATTATCCAGGTCATTAACAAAGCTGTTAAACAGTACTGGCCCCAGCACTGCCCTTCACATCCCTTGCCAGATCCAACTCCAGATTGCTTTAGCCTTTGTAAGTCCACTCCTGCATGCTTAGGAATTTCTCTGTATTTCTCCTCTTAGGTCACCTTCTATGTTTCCTTTTTACCTAATGAGCTTTGTCACAAGCGTCTTGTTCGACCATGCATCCTCTGCCACCTTTGCACATTTCCTGCACAAGGAAGAGGACTGTTCTGGAGACTGAGGAAAGCAATCCTTGAAACTCCACAAGATCTCCTGGTGCCCTCATCTCTCCAGGATCATATCCCATGGCATTCTTCCAAACATATGCCTGCAGTCAAGGTCTATGGGTGTAAACTACGTGCCTTGCATTACGACGCCAGAATCATCAGAATGATGCCAGAGTGGTTCTTTTACAGAGAGTCATTGTCACCTCAATATTTCGGATCCTTCTGCAACAAAAAATGAGGACAATTCCCTTTTCCCTACCTCAAGGCTGTAACATGATGGCAAATACATGTTGGTCATAAAGCAGTGTAGAAGACCCAGTTATATCTGACAGAGATACATTAGAAAAAAAAGAACTCAATTGGGTCTCAGAAACAGATCTTAAAACATTCTCTGTTGTAAACAGTTCTGGCAGCAAGATCAGTCTCAGCTTACTTCAGTTGCTGTAGCTTAGTTTCCATATCTACCGGTGTACCATTTGTGACACTTTTCCCTGGGGGGAAGGCTAACCCAGCACCTCCTTGCATCTGAGATGGCTCAGGCATCCCCTAGTCCTGGGCAGAGACCTCTCCTCATAACCCCCATCATCTTCCTCTTCCCCTGGCTGGGCCATCTCCCAGCATTAGAGAGCAGCAAGAGCAAACACTGATAAGCTGCAGCAGGCGCCAGCTATCTCGGCACAGAGATAACAGCAGGTATCAGGCACAACAAACAGCCAGTGCCACTCCCCACTCACCTGGGGAGCCTGCACCAGGGGAGCCCACCCTGACACCTCCTGAAGCAGCTCCTCCTGACCCGGCAGGAATCCTGCAGAGGCTGCCACTCTGCGGGAGCCCACAAACAACAAAGGGAGTCGAAACCACCTCTCCATCTTCAGACTGGGCAAATAACAGAAGCCACCTCCCTCCTACTCTTCATTACCTCTTCTGTGGAATTTAACATCTTAAATTCACTGGCATGGCTCTAGGTTTTTGCTGCTCTTACTGGAAAATTCGTGTCTTAAAGGTGAAAACATTAAAACTCAAGACTCCCAAAACTTAATGTTGTATCCTAGCTTCTAAATAGTTTGGTATCCTGGTGGAGATGCATCTAATATCAATATCTGACCAAAATAGTCATGTTTGCTCTCATGCAGATGTTATTTCATAGACATTTACTCATCTAAAGCAGAATCCCTAATTAGCCCTGTGCAGGGCTAGTCTTCCATAACCCATAAGGACACTGAGCCAGGAATTAAATTACACCTCAGACACCCTGCCCCACATATTTCAGCTCTCCCCTAGTACAAGACATAATTTCACAGAGCCCTGGTTCCCAAAAAAAACCCCATTCTCTGTGCATTTGCTGGCAGAAGAATAAGAATCCACACATCATGGTTTATCTATATGGGAAAGATGTCTGGAATCAGTGACAGCAGCACAGCTTCCTCAGGGGATATTTCTTCAGACTCCACCAGTTTAACAGTGACTACTCCTCCTGAGCAGAAAAACTACCCATGAAGCTCTGGCAACACAATTACTTTGTCACAGGGTAAAACTCTTCATGTTTGCCTAAGGGAAACACATCCCTTCCAACTGCTTCACCTCCCCTCCATCACAAGTAACTGATGAAAGCTTGGGATGAAGAGGAGAAGAAATTAGGATAAAGTAATGGAGAAAGAAAGGGGCTGAGACATGTATTTCTGGCATAGAAGTGAGGAACTGCTCATGGCAAGACAGAATATATAAACAGAAGAAAACAAACACAAACATAAATCAAGATTAGCACAGAATGATTCTGTCCCCATGCTGTGCTGTGAGAGAATTATGCCACCTGGCATTCAACTCAGGCACCAAAAAGCTTAGGTTTTGTGTCTGATGACTAGAAACTCAATCCTAGACTAACTCTGTCTTACAGCTGATGTAAGACAGGAATGAAGAAGGTGCACAAAAAGGAACTCCCTTGCAGTGGTTGCACCTCCTCAGACTAGAAGTACAGTCCCACCACTTGTACAGACCAAGTGTCCTCTCTCCCCAGCTGCATCAAACACTTCCAATGAATCCAGTTTGGGAGGGCAAGACCAAGTTCACTCTCACCCAAGCCTAAGGCCACAAACCCTTTGGTTTTGCACTGTGGCACTGCTACCAGCACTTCACATCAATGAGCAGCCACTGAGCAGCACGACTGTAGGACACAGAGGGACTCTCCAGACAAGCTTCTACTGCTGTAAACGTGGAGCAAAATTTGTCACAGAGGTAAGAAGAAATAGAGAAAACAGTTTCAATCACCCTCTGTCAGAATGTGCTCCAAAACTCACTTTTATCAAGTCATTGTGACAAACTCCTTTCTTAAGGACAATCAAAATATTTGGAGTACCCACAAATCTCATTTTACAAAATCTTCTGCTCTAAATGAGATGTACTAGACTCAAGAATTCAGGAGGAATTGAGGAAACTCAAGGAAAGTTGTTAGAGATTATTTTCCCTATAAACAAGACAGCTCTTCTTCAAAAGACTTAGGAGCTATATGATTTTATTTTAAGGCCACATTTGAAGTGAATTTCAAAGAACACATTCCATATAGCTTTTAAACCTGTGTCTTCTATCAGTAATTTGTGATCCTCAGCAGCTTTGGGGAGTTTTTTGTTTTATTTTAAGAAGCCTTTGCTGTTCACCTTTAAGCACAGTTCATATGCCCACATCAACACATAAGAAGGTACCCTCAACCTTTTTTTATTTATGTTTCTTAAATACATCAGCAAAGATTAAAGTGTGGTTAAGCCTCCCCTTTTATCTTAGCATAATTCATTTTTACACCATATCAACCTTCTCCAGGGCTGGATATTTGCATATTAATAATAAAGCCTGCTTTTTAACTCCTCCCTTTCTCTTAACGTATTAAAAAGTGTTGATAGATAAGACTTGGCTCTCAAATTAGTGGTGGTGGCAAAGCAGAGTTCAAATTATTCCATTAAAACAGAGATAGCTATGTTTATTGTCCTCCCACATTTGAGTTAAGATAGAATTTCACTCAGAGAAACTTTCCTGCTCTGATTATGATGGAGAAGGTGTAGGTTTGATCATTTCCCCAAATTGGCAAAAAACATTTGGGAACAACAGCTTGAATATCTTTACTGTTTCCCAGTTATTAGAATTCCTATAAATTCTTTCTGAAGTGCAAAGAAACTGAGGACAGTTTCTTTAAACCAATTTATGTGTGGGTTGGAGTCAGGATGAAGAAGCCTGCCCCTCTCCACACCATCATATCTCCCCACTGCCCACGTTGTGCTGGAATTACTGGTGTAGCAGCTGCGTGGTTAGCAGGGCCAAGGAATCAATCTACCTACAAATGAATCCTCCCCCCTTTTATTTCCTGCCAGGTCGTTTCCTCCTGCACAGCTCATCACCTCCAGCACCAGCAGAATGAAGGGTGGTGGAACACATGGCTGCTGGGGGTAGAGGACCACTTCTGACAGCAGCTGGCACTTCACCAGCTCAGAGAAGTGGCCACAATGTAAGAATCTGCTCTTGCAGCTTGGACTACAAACAGGCATGCTGAAGCTAGCTTCAGGCTAATGCAGCTGAGTGTTAGGGCAGAGAGCTCAGGCTGGACTGAGTGCCCAGCATGTACCCACCTGCTCAGCCAGTTTTTATCCACAGATAGAGAAAAAACATTGATACACAACTGCAATTCTTTCCAACTCTGCAAACACCAGTGCCTCCATTCTACAGTGCTTCAGCTCCTCTCACCAACAGCCAGAGCAGCCTTTACTGACTTTGATCACTGAACCAGATCAAGTCTGCAGGATGTGAAAATAGCAACAAACAGAAGCTGCTATATTCCCCCTTGCACTGCTCTAATCTCCCCATTCTCATTATTTCATTTTATGTTTTTAGGTGCCTCGTAAAGCTCCAGTTCCTGGAATCAATGTAAGAGTATCTGCCTCATTTAAAGAAAAGACCAAAATATTATCTGACTTCTTTGCAGAGAAATTCAAAGGTAAAGAAACATAGCCAATTCATTAGGACAATACTAGCCCCATAAAGAAACAAACAAACAAAAAGGAAATCCATCACTACCTTTGTGCTATTCCCATGTTTCTGTTTTTAAAGTAATAGTATTTTTAATTATTTATCATTTTAATATTTAAAGATGTTTGTTTTGAAACTACTTCAAGAGACTGACAAACACAAGCAAAACATGAAGCCAAATTTCCACTGATACCAGCAGTGCTGACAATATCATGCCCTAAAGATGGCTATTGCTAAGAACGCACCATTTATCATGACTGAATGCCTCCTTTTCCCTCACAGTATTTCTTGAATATACATTGGAAAGTTATAAAATACACACCATAAGGTCAACTACAAATGGCTACAGAAATATCACTCTGAGGTTCTGAGACTTCTGATGGAGGACCTGCACAGACTTCAGTCTAAAAGACTCTTCACTGTGGACTGGAATTCAGAAGGGGAGCAAAAGAAGCACATACTCAAGTCTGAGGAGTAATTCTGGTAGAACAGTATTCTACTAGCAAAGTGGGCTTTTTCTGCCCACAGCACAACAGCATCACATGTAACCTCAGATCAGACACAAGCTAACTTTTGTACTATACCCTCTCTTCCAAGTGAAAGAAGGACTTGGAAGGAACTGCATCAATACATCAATACACATTGTGTCTCCTCCAGACAAACCAAGTGCTGCTACCCAGAGACTCCAAATTTCAAGAGTCACTTGAAACAAACAAAACCCCAACAAACCAAAAAAAAACCCCAAAAAACAAAACAAACCAAAAAAAATAAAACCAAAAAACAAACCCAGGACAAAAGTGACAAAACTGACTAACACAAACTGGGTCTCATACATCAAGGTCACTTTTTTTCTCCCTAGATCAAGGGAAACTACTAACTTCATTTCAGCAAGAGCAATTGCATTACCTAACCCTTATCTGGTACTTTTTATCTGCACCTCTCAAAAGAGGTTGACAGCACTATCTGCATACGATACCACTATTTGCATGAACTCCATCAGTTGTGCCCCAGTCACTTCAAAGCACAGTACCTGTACCAGGCCAGTAGCTACTGTCACCAACACCAAGCCCAGAAGACAACATCTGTGACTCCTTGTTCCATGCTAAACCAGAAAAACAACTCCTATCTAATCTATTGAATTGAGCATTCAAAGATTGTGGTACAACATCAACAGTGAAAGTCAGGATGTTGTGTTCATTCTAACTGCAGGGATGTCAACAGCTCTATTACCCTGCAGGTGTTCTCTCAGCCTGACCCTCTTCTTCCTCAGGCTGCACTCCCACTGCAGCCAGTGGAAGCTTTGCCTGGGCCCTACATTAACTTCATTATAGTTTTGCTGTCGCTGGCTGTATGGATGCTCAAGATGGGCATCTGCCCTTATGGAAGGAAATTGAGATAACTGGACAGAATCCTTCTTTCCCATTATATTCCACAGAATATTTTGCTGTCAAGAACTGAATATGGACCAATAGTGGTATGTTTGTCAATACCTCCCATTTTTGAGACAGTTATACACTGTGGATGTGCACTTCCCTTTCATTCCTGTCCATCCCCTAGCAAAACCCCCACAAAATAAATTAAAAAATCAACCCCATCCCTTGCTTCAAAACACTTCAGACAATCAAGAGCTTATCTAGACATCTCAGTGATTTTACAGTGTTACACATATCCTAGTATCACAAGAATATGTTTTACCTTGAGGCAAATGTTTTAATTTATGTGCATGTGAGCTATTTGCAATACCTCCACCAAATGGAGCCCATATAACCCGTCGGATGGCTTTCACCCAATCTTCCATTTCATTCTGGGAATTAGCCATGAGCAGGAAAGCCTCATGATTGACAGGCATCTTTTCCCGGTCCCCTGCACCACCTGAAAGACAGAATACAAATCTCTTTTAGTATCCAGTTCAGAAGACAGCAACCAAAGTTTAACACCATCAAAAATCTCGGTCAAAATAATCAGATTATTATTTCAATTGAGCAGTTTCACAGACAATTCCTGCTGATGTGCAGCCGCACCCACAGAGCACAGGCTGATAGAAGATCAAAGCAGAAGTGCAAAACATGCATTTCCAGTGTGGGAAACCTGGAGATGATGCATCTGCTGTCTCAGCAATAAGAAAAGTGAAAGCACAGGTTGTAAGACTCTCTAGGAAAAGCAAGACACTAATGCCACATACCTGTGCTTTGATATTGAGAGATTTTTACCCAAAAGAGGGACCAAGTGAAGTGTAAGACATTTTAAAATGCTTCAGGTGTTGAGGTCCATTTTCCCCAAGTCTCTGGGATATTTATAATCTCTACAGAGAAAGAGATGCTTTCTGATTTTGGATCCAATTCAGAAGAAAGTTAAGAGTTGGGGATATGATTCTGACTCTTCTACTTGATGTAAAAATTTTAGGAGCTATTAATGCTGCTGTGCAACATCTCAGAAAAGCACTGACCAGAGTATTAAATTCACTCAAGCTGTCACAAAAAAACCTGTCCCTTGTGGATACTCCAATACTTGAAACATTTTGACCTGCTTTTGTTGTTTCATTTTTAGGTCAGCACTTACTCCAACAATTTACATCTTCCCCTCATCCTTTATTTTGTGTTCCAGAGCTGGATACAACAGAGTGAGTGCCACAAACACATAAAAGCTTTATTAGAACAGGCTCTAATGAAAAGGCTGTTGATCCTGTCCGATTCAGCAGCTGCATCCCCAGTGGCTGGAGCTTCTCCATCACTATGGAAACTGCCTTTGGCTTTGCTGCAGAGATAACATCTGAGCTGTGTGTCACTGCCATTTCCACACTCACATGGCTTTCAGCACCTCCTAAAGCTAAAGCTGCCAGCCTGTGCTGCCTGCCCGTGGAATTCAGAGATAAGAGCAGGATGATGGTATGCTGTGGTTTCTGCAGAGCTGATTTAGCATACACACAACATGTGCTTCTTAAATCCTTGCTAATCTGGGGAAAGAAGCAAGCTGGGAGCTGCCTGCAAGCCAAGGAAGTACTTTTCTTGCTATTAATTGTTTTCTTGCCTTGACACACTCACGGAACATTTACTGATTTGCAAAGCAGAAGTGGTAAAATGAGATCTGTTGGGAAGTATTTTGTGGTTCTCCGAGAAGCAATTCACTGAATGGGAAACTGAGGCAGCCTTTCCGTAAAGAGGAGAAACAACAGCCACCAGGGACTAGTTGTGCAGCTTAAGAAACAAAAACCATGATGCTTTTTCCCCACATGTGCCCAAATCCTCTTGGACCGTGTCCCATTCTTAAATTTACTGAATTATTTATGTTCCTTAAGGTACATAAAGAGAACAGCTCTCTAGCTCAAGGCTAGGATGAAGGCATCTGAACAGATCAATGTCCCACCATACTCCACTGCAAGGATGGCATACTTCATCCTTTGCATACAGAACTGGCTGTGCAGGAAACTGCAGTCTGGGAAATTCCTGTCACTGCCTAAATCTCTTTTACCAACATCCTTAGCCTTGGTGAAAGCTGAGGTCATGAAGTCTAATTCTTGCACCTTACCCAGCAGAGCTACTGACACTCCCTTTTTCACAATCAAATGTTTCATAGGAGATGTGACTGAAAGAGGCTTTCCACAGCCCTCAATACACATCAGAAATGCGTTTCAGGATGTGGCATTTGGCAGATGGATGGCCTGAGCTCAAGCTAGGCCAGAATTCTTCAAAGGAATTAAACAGCCTCAAGAAGACATTTACTGTATGGGTCCCACCAGCAGCAAATAACTAAGTTTGGTCAAGGTAAAAATACACCTTGTTCTTAGAAAGGTTAAAGAGATCGGTTGAGATCTTGCCCATCCAAGCCATGAAGGGCAAGAAGACAGCAGAAGTTTATCTTAGAATTAATCACAAACTGTAAATTTAGTGGACTTAGTTGCACTAACCCATACAAAGATTGCCATAAGGAGCACAATAAGCAGAGGATGAAGATGACTTACTGGACTTCTGCAATACTGGCATCTGCATCTTCCCAAGGAATCACTGTACCAGAGGGACCTGGCTGCAAGTCCCCTTCCCCTAAGATATCACTTTGGACCAGCCAACTGCTTTCTAAACCTTCATAGGCAGTTATCATGCAAGCATTTAGGGGGAAAAAAACTCAAAACATTTTTACTTCTATTTGAGACTGCAAAAAGCAAAATCTCTATGGGAAAAAAAGATTTCTGTAGACACCAGACCTGAGATTCTGCCAAAGAACACATATAGTTCTTCCCTATTTGGCTTTTCCCACTGAAATTTGAAATAGGAGCAAGGTCATGACCCTCCAATCTGCCTGTGGGAGAGCCAGATTAAGTACAAGCAAGTGAAGGCAATTCCACACACGAAGGCCAGCTTAGAAATAATTATAAAAATAATAATAAGCACTTCAGAATTGCTTATTATGTTAGCATGATGTGACTGTGCAGTGGCAGAGCATGGAGACCCCCCTGTAAACATTTTTCTTTTTTAATAACATTTTATTCATATTTCTTTGTATACTTGACTGGTTCCTTCCACTACATTTTTGAGGCATCAAGCAGCAAAATTAGGGGTTACTAAAAGGCAGAGTTCAGACACATCTCTCTACATTGTTGTGACAATGCAGACATGTTGTGACAGCAGCTTTTTCAGTCTTAGTAGTGACAAGAACGAGAAACAGCCAAATTCAAATACCTAGATCTTCTTAAAAAGCAACAAACAAAAAACCAACAACCTCCACAAACAAACAAAAAACAAACATCCCAAGGAAACAATGTCACAACAAACTTCTTCGAAGTCTAGAATTTTACCTGAAATTCACAGATGATTTCTTCCATGGGCTCAGACACAAAGCAGGATCCTATCATGGATTTCAGGTTTGAATTGGAAACACAACACTATCAATTCAAACACACTAGACTTTAGGAATTGTTTTAGGAAAACAATTTCAAAGCTTCCTGCCCAGAAAAACTTGAAAACAAAATTTTAGTTTTGTATCTCACAGTAGAATGAAGTTTATATTCAGCTACTGAATTCACCTATCTTCTCTGCCACTAAGGGAGCTCCAGCCTTTACTATGGTTGATGTTAAACTCTAATCTTGAAGCACACAAGCTCTGCTTCTATTCTGTGAATAGTAGGCATCTGGCTACTCAGCACCATGACAGGGAAGAACACTCTGTTAATGATTTTAAACACAGACAAGGGTTTTCATACCCTTGTACAGAATTTCTCACTCATCTTTAATCAAGTTTCCATATAAACAAGACTGGGCCTCAGACACAAACCCTGCATAGCTCAGGATTGCCATGGGCAGACATTCCAGTCCTTTTGCTCAAAGCTACTTTCATCTCCAGACCAGAGACAAAATAAAACTGTCTGCAAACACAAACAGAGTGCCAGTATCTCAAAAGATGTGGCAGAAACAGGGGTCTTAACTTTGGGGATGAATAGTCCACCTGCTTTAGTATTAGCCTGTGACCAGGGGATCCCGCATTCAGCTGCCTGCTGCAGACTTCCTGTGCATGCTGGACAAGATGCACTGGAATTCATCCATGAAGCAAGGTGGCAGCTCTATTTGCCTCTCATCCACGCATGCAGAAACCAAACAACCTGGAGAGCAGGAAAGGTGATGGCAACCATGTCATATATACAGCAAATGTAGAGCCCAGAAGGATTAAGAGACTTGTTTGGTTTTGCTCCCCATGCAAAGGGCTGCAGGTCCCAGCTGACTTTACTGCTTTGCTGCCCCTGTCCCTTTGACCTTTGTCAAAGTGCTCTGCATACCCTGGTAGGCATCCTTGCCTGGGGGGAAGGGTTTAGCTCCAGGCCTCCAGTTGCAGTGCACAAATGCTCTCTCTCCAGGAGCAGACTAATTCAGGCTGGCAGAACTGCTCTCCTCTGCCTCCACTCATGCTTTCCTCATTTCACATGCCTGGGAACCATGACCTGCTAATGGCAGCAGTCACCTCAGAGTAATGTCCACCTCCCAGTCTGCAGAAACGATCCTCCTTTCAGCTTCCCCCCATGCCCCCAAAAAGAAAAGGTCAAATGCAAAACCACTGGGGCTGAATCTTGCTAAAGGTGAGATGGGGTACTTCAACAGCAGCAGGATTCACATCCTACTCTTCAAGGCCCTGTTTACCGAAAATTCTTTTTTTGACCATTCTTACACAGGTAGGCATTCAGTGGAATGTGCAGAACATAAGGTATCATTTTCTTACACTTACTTGTCCTGCCATGTCTTCCTGTTCAAAGATCCTGCAACAGACAGGCTGCATCTCTGCCTTTATACAGTTCTTTCCAACGAGGAAAAGCTGGAATTTTTTGTTTGCCTTGAGCCTCATTCACTCAAGCTTAACCTTCTTAGGATCGCTTGTGAAGCCAAGCCTTTGATCCCTTTTGTCTCTATGGAGAAGTTCAGGGGAACAGGACTGAACTTCTGCATGGGAGATGAGACTACCTCATTGCATGTAAAAGGAGGAACTTTTATATTCTCAAGCAAAGCTGTTGGGTTCTGAAGTTGGCAGCTTCTTTCTTTGCTGAAGTAACTTCTTTTACTTCCACCTCCCTTTCACCCATTTCTGACATCATTCTTCTTACTGATGTGCTCGTGCCTTGTCCTCACATGAGCCTCCTGAGGAGTTACACCACGACAGTAACCTGTGTATGTGCCCACACTGGCATGTTTGTTTGCACTGCTTTGGTGTGGACAGCAGCTGGGGTGTTTCAGTGAGTGAAATCCAGCTGGCCATGCACTGGGGAAGGAAGGCTGGTGGCAAACACAAGGTCCAGCTGACGTGTCTGCCCTCAGTGCTACAGCAAGTAGTGACAGGAAGCCTTAGACTGCAGACAAGCAGCAGCAAAGATCTTGACAAATGGTCACAAACTAGCTCTCACTGCTGAAAAGAACAATTGCAATCATTCATCTTCCCTGACCGGGGTTTTGTAATTGACTTCAAGGTGAGTATCAGAATTTAGGGCTCAAAGATCTCTCTGATAATGAAAGAAGGTGAAAAATGAGGAGATAAATTCTGTCAAGAACAAGAGCAGCTCTGTTAGAGGGAATCTTTCTTTGCACCTCAGGAAAAAAAAAACCACCAAAGAAAATCAGTCTGGATCAATGAACAAGTAAAAAGTTCATTAAGAATGCTTTGAACAGACAACTGAAACCTAATTCCTTTCCTTCAGTCTTCTTACCTTTGATTCGAGCTAATGTTGAACCTGTACCCTGAGCACTTTCAACCCCAACCAAAGGTTTTCCAGAGCTGAATGCTGGAGATAGACCCTGTCTATTACAGCTGAATCCTGGGTTAACCTGCCATCAGTATCAGCTTAAACTTCTCTGCTTTCTTTTCCCATTTTTTTTCTGAATTATTCTTTAATAGAAAGGAAAAGTTGCTGTGAATATGAAACCCATATTTAAATAGTCCATTTAGGCTGCCTGAGAGCAGAAAAAAACAGCAAGCAAAATCTGAAGTAGTCAAGGAGTGAGATAAAAACAAGGAAAACTGGGGCTTTCCCAGCATGGTTATGATTGGAGAGGAATTAAACAGTACAGTAAACAGTGATGGGTGCTTGCCATGATTTTTTTGTTTGTATCTGTCCATCTATCCCACCCACCCATCTATCTATATATGGAATATATGAGTTGGAAGTTGATTTGGAGATGAGTAAATGTATGATCATATTTTAAAAGGCATACAAAACTAAGAAAAAACAAGGCACAAGAATTTATTGTCATGTGGAGTGCAAGTGAAAGAAACAAGCGTTGAATCAAAATACATTCACCATCTCACAGTTCCAATGGACAATATAATGGCAGTTCTTCATAAAGAAACAGGCACCTTTGTTGGTGAAAGGTGTTTCATTTCCACAGTTTGGAAGGAGTTTAGGGGGATTTTAACATTCAATATTCATTTAGTTGTGGCAGTGAGAAAAAGGAAACCTAAATACCTTTTACTGTAATGAGGAAGTTGAATTCAAACTGACACAAGTTCACATTTTCTTAGGGCAGGATTTACAAGCATGCACTAAAATCTCATTGACGTCGCCGTCAGATATTAAATGCCTAATTTCCTCAAGCACTTTTTATTTTACCAAGTTCTGTAGTAATTACAAATAGAAGTTGATAAAATTTTCCAAGTCAAAATCGCTGCAGAGGATTTTTTGATGAGTCTGTAAATGGTTTTTTGATACTGTATCATAAACCTCATCGCAGAGAATAAAGCAAAAGCAGGTAAACACTCCAAAGCCACTGCCATCTATTAAGCAATCCAAAAGCCTGTGATCTCTTCTCCCCTCCCATGCCTTCTGTGGTTTCAGAAGCCATTAAACTGCTTTAAAAATGCACCAACAAAGAGATGAGACCTCAGAACTGTGGTTTCTTATGCAAAAACATCTGACAAGATTTAACATGAACAGAGTCACTAATAAAGCTTCTCTGTACTAGTACATGGACTACAGAAAACCCTTATAAACCTAAGGCCAGGGATCTGTGTCAGGATCAAGTGTAGGATTACTAAAACTATATGAAAGAAACGAAGAGTAAACTAAATCTTTGTCCTGTTGTACATAAAACCTGTGTCTGGCTAGCTTGACTCTCCTGCCTGGAGATGTCTTTCTTGATAATGCATGTGACCTTATTACTCTACACTTTTATCTATTAATTAAAGTGAAGAATTGTTTAAGACTACCAACCACTTCAAATAAAGCAATACTTTGGAAATAAACAAACCCCATATTCCAGGTAGGCCAAATGCTAGCAAGTGATGTCACACTCCAGGAACCATGGCAAGCAGGAAAAAAAAAGATAAGAGGAAGGGAGAAAAATAACTTCAAGTACTCTTCAAGAAAAAGCAAGCAGAATTGCACACAAGATTCACCTTGAACTTCTGCTCGTAAAACCTGCTTACATGAGTTCAGTGCTGTGTAATGTTTGAGTCTAATTGAGATGATCTTTCCTAATCTGCCCTTGTCTGAACTTCTCAAAGTTTCATTAAAAAAGGCTCTGTCATTTTAAAGTTATACTTCTGCCATTAAAAACATATTTATGGTACCAGTACACCCATGCTCTCATATCTCCCTGTTTCCAGTTGTTTGAGAAGAGAACTTTAGAGAAGAGTTCTGCCTGGGATGTGCTGCTCCCTGTGGCCACACAATGCAGCTTAGGTTGGCTGAAGTGACTTCACGGTTGAGGACAGGCTGCTTGGACTGCAGCAGCCCAATATTTAGAATTCAGATGAGCCCAGGCATGACCTGAGACTAAGTACATTTTTTCAAGGATGCAGCATCTCCCTTGTACCCGCACAGCTCAGGCACCATACCTCCACCTTCTGCCCACAATTACTTTGCTCCAGAGAAGGAACAGACATTAACAATGATCACACTGCCTCCCCAAACACAGATGTTTCAGGAGTTGTGAAATGTGCCCCCAAAGCTGTACAGTATCCCTATGAACAAGCTGTGTTTTAACTGCTTTGTTATCAGCTTCTACTAGCTGGGAGCAAGGGATGAAAACTTTCCAACGTGGTCACAGCTAGTTCAGAGGTCAGCAAGGAGGGTCACAAAGAGGAGACAATCAACATTTAATCAATAATTAACATGAGGAACAACTACTATACCAGCAGTTTCTAGGAGCTGCACAACACCACTTCACCTTTGTTGCAACTTGCATGTTTCATCCCAAGTGTGAATTCCAGAGTACAAATATTCTAGTCATGTCCAAAGATGCCTCAGGAGTTAGACTACTCTAAACCCTTCTGGCTCTTGACTCAAAGGAGGTTTCCTGATAGGAGGTAGCTGTGGAGATTGAGCATGTTCAATTCAAAGCCTGCATGAAAACAGGTAGAGGCTTCTTATGTGGAGCTCTCACTGTGCAGTGGCACATGCACTGCCTCTTGCAGCAGTGTCTACTGACAAAGCAGACAAATTTAGGGTATAGTGTTGCCTCTGTCAATGCTAATGCTGTTTTCCTTGCCCGAGCTCCTAATGGAAATCTGAAATGGAAAAGAATCTGAAAGAGTTGGGAGGCTAGGCATAGTTGCAATTCAGCTTCTTTCATTTACACACACTGGTGCTCCAGAACTCACAAACCTTTCCTTTAGAATCTGACATGTCACCAGCTCTCAGGGAGCTGTTCACCTCATGATGTGTCTGTCTTAGAATAACAAAAGGACAACTTCTACCCCTCTTTACAGGTGTGCTGGGGGGGAAAGAATTAATTTAATTCCCTCATGGAAGAAGCCGTGGTAATGGCAAGTGGGGATGATGAGGGGGAGTGTAAAATTTTTTTCCCCAGCATATTCTGCAGACAGCCTTGTACCAATAGCAGGCTGCTTTCCCTTACCTTCCTCTCTTCCACTCCAGAAAATCAACCCTTACTGTTTTTCCTCAGTGTATTTCAGGTCTAGAGACTTACAATGAGCTCAGTCCTTCATGGTGATGGTGTGGAACTGCCTGGACTATGTGCCTACAGTCATTGTGCTAACCTCTGATCTGAAAGGAGAGGAAATGAATTTTTTCTCAGGCCAGCAGAAGCCACACACTCACAAGGAGGCAATTTAAGCCAGCTGGTAGGAGCTGTGTGTCTGTCCCTACAAGGCACATCGCAGGAGGCATCTAAATTAAGGCAACTTAATTTGAGGCTACAAAAAAAGTTACAAATATATGTATGAAAGACTCAGAAAATAGTAGCACAGCTAGGCAAAACAGGCCATATGGTTCCACATGGTTCTCCAAAGCAGCAAGTGCTCAACACTTCTGAAGAATGTATCAAATTATATATTCCAACTGTGGTTATGTTTACATGCTATTATAAGGGAGGAAATTCCTTCCTGACCAAAGATGATGGTACTTTATGCTTTGAAAAATCTGAATGAAAATGACTGGATAATTTTTATGCATTACCATGCAACCACAAGTAATTTTCTAATTCTCATAAATTTCTCCAAATCTCTCACACCAAAAACAAAAGTTGAGGAAAATTTTATATTCTGACAAGAAATTACTTACTATAACATCAGAATAGTGAATTCTTATCTATTTTTAATAATTTCATGTTAGTCAGTGCTCTGAACCTTGAACTAAGGAGAAAGGAAAAGAAGCCATCCACTGGTGAAGCTCAGGCTGCAGATGCCAGAGCTTTTAGCTGAGCCTATAAAGACTCTGATTCTCTGTAGACTGAATACAGAGTACTGCAGAAATTCAAGCCAACCAATTACGAACATTATTATCTTCTTTAGTAAAGTAACTGAAGCTTTACAAGCACAGTTTTGGCAGCAGCAAATTAATGGACTATCATTAAGGACTCAACAGTTGCAGACTTTGTTTTTACAAAAAACGAAGCTATTTGTCACATTAGCACAGAAAAAGGACTGAAATGTGAAAGCATATATACTGTAGGCCTTTGGCAAAACGTTGACAAGTTTGAGGAAACCCTTGCCAATACTAATGATGAGACAATGCAGATGGAAGTGCTGCTGATCCACATCCAAACTTAAGAGCTCAGGGGTATTCTGATCCAAGTCTGTAGCCTTGTTACAGTTTGCACAGACTAACAGTTTTACAGCAGTATCTGGTCATGCACTGAGTGATCAATAACTCTTCTAAACACGATTGTGTAGAAGACAGCATTCTTCACTGTCACAACAATGTTCCTTGGGAAAAAATGGGAAGAACATGCTTGTCACTAGGGCCCAGCACTGCAGACATCAGAACACAACTGTGGATGGCTAAAGGACTCCAGGCTGGCAATGCAAAAAGCTGAGTCTCAGTTCTTTGTACTTTAGGACAACTGCTTCTAGAATAATGCTTAAAAACATCAATTCTAATTCTGCCCATTCACTGGCAATGGACAAACTCCTCCCAGTTAACAGCGTTATCAGAATGCCTACAGAAGTTGCTTTGAAGTGGTTAATTATTAGCTGATATAATCTCACTTTTCAGAAACATGCTGGTTTAGATCAGATTCAAACAAGAAATGAAAAAACCTGTTAGGTAAACAACAAGTCATCCTGAGAAATGTCTTCAGCTGGTGGCCTTGTTCCCACTGAAGTTCAAGGGAATGTTGCACAGAATGCTTCTGACTCCAGATTTCCCAGTAGAAGTTCTGTCTTGCCACATTCCCTGCTGATATTCCACACAGATGTACCCTTCCAGTGCATCCCATCCTGCCAGTTGTGTGTCTCCATGAGAGGCAGTGTCTCATCTGACAAGCTGACACAGTTGAGTTATAGAGGCAGGGAGTAAAGCTCAGGTGCATAACCTTAGTGATCACAGTTCAGGCAGGCTACTCATAGAAGCACAGTTCAGGGTTTGGGACTCTTCACATTTTCATCTAGCACAGCAGAACTGCCTCAAGCATTGCTGTGCAAGCTTCCACTCCCACAGTGCAGAAGATTCACCAGCATCAATCAGCAATGAGCTGTTGCTGCCCAGCTCCTCCAAACAGCAGCTTCTGAGCTGGTACCACATTCCTACCTGGACATCTCAGTACTTGGGCTAGGGCAAACCCCAGTGAAGTGACATCCTTCCCATGGAAATCCTTGAACTTCGTGGGTCTTCCTAGATCTGCAAGGCACTGTAGTCCTGATAGTCTTCATCCAGAACAGTCATCTGGCAGAAGGGAAATCCCTGTGTGTGAAAACCTCAGCAGCTTCCTCTCCACTCTACCAGCACTCACAGTCTCGTAGCAAAGCACACTGACACCTACTGAGAGCTACACTGTATTTCCAAAAAGTCCTCTAAACAATCCTGTGTTATTTGAAAGTTTACAGGTCTGTCATGTTTCAAGCAAAGGTGACTGATGAAAGTTGGGTCACAGTTCCTAGAAAGACTGAGTCTCTTTACTAACAAGGGAAAAGACAAGAATTTCCACGAAGGAGCACAGAAAGGAGACAAATGCACAGGAGACATTACAACTCACAGTAACCTGCCCCAAAAGTCCTGGAGGCTAATACAGATATGTACAGCAACCAAGTGTAATAGAGCAACTTTCTCCTGGGGCAAGAGCATATTTACACGTGGCCATTTTAAGACCCACATATTCTGGGGGAGCCCAGCCATCAATATATTTTATGATGTTCAGATACAGAAGATGAAGTTCTTATCCCAAAGAACTAAAAAGCCTTGCTCAGTGCTTGTTGTGATGTACTACTTGAAAGGAAATGCCAGCATTGCGTTTGAGCTGATTCTGCCAGTGGTATGAGCAACATAAATTAAATCTAATTACACAGATTTAGGCCACAAAGGACTAGAACTTGCATGAGACCAGCAGAATATCACCCTCACTATTTGGAATGCCCTCTATAGGCAATATATTTGTGTATTTTTATGTTTATAGAAGCAGAAAGCCCATTCTGAAAACGCTGACATAAGTTGGGCTGCTGCACAGAGTCACTGAGCCCAGCTGGTCCACTAAGAAAAATGCAAGGAGGAAACAGGGCACACAAATCTGCCTTGTGAGCCTCCTCTCTCTCCTCACCCTGCTCCTTTCTTGAGAGCACAGAACTGTATGCAGCCATTGCAGGCAGAATGTGTTATAAGAATTTGTCTTTGTAGTCGAAGGCAGAATAACAGCCAGAAACCAGGATCTGCTCAGCCAATGACAGGGCATGTATTAAAAAGCCTTCCAGCTTCTGTTTCAAAACAAAGAAATCTTGATAAGCCTAAAGGCAGCAGCTGCTGCCAGCAGCAAGCTGCCTTCCTTACCTTGGGGACACCTGCTGAGCTGCTGCCTGTTTAATATTACATTAAAACAGCAGCTTTCCAGATAATGAATTATGTATCTATAGTGAAGCTGTGGCTCACAGGGGGCTGGGAGGACATGGTTAAGAAATCAAAGAACTGTTTGGGCTAATGGTCTGCATGTCTTGAAAAAAAAATTACTGATGGCTTCATGAGTTGTCAGAGCCCCAGTCAGATAACAGAGGGAAAGAGAAGAGCAGAGCAAGCGCTCCCTATTTTTCCCTTCTATATTTTTTCAATTACAAGCAATCAGACTAATTTTAAAGTCCCTAAAAGGGGACAAAATTCTAAAACATAGGGAAAAATAACAGGGCTATAAGCTTTTATGGCTTGTGACTGCAGTTTCAGTGCTCTAGCATCAGACACAGAAGGTTCCATTGTATCATGTTCTTTATTAAATGGTTCATACTGTGGAAGCAGAAACCCAAGACAGCAGTAAACTGCTGTATTCAATGTCTGTTCTCTGCCAGTTACCTCCAAGTGAAAACTCAATCCATGGTTTCTGAAGCAAATCTGCAAGCACTTGTTAAACAGGTACAGTTCCTTCAGCCTTCCAGAGAGGTTTTAATTCTCTTGCCTTGTTTAATTTAAGATCACCAGTTAGGTGATCTGTATACCTAATCATGAAAGCATTACATGCTTGTAATGATCATAATGAAGGAGCATATTTCTAAGTGCACAGCCAAGCACAGCCTCACATGCTCCTCTTTGCAGATATTCTAGTCCTGTCTATGAGTCTAAGTATGAGGAAGGCTGATTCTCAGGAAGCCAACAGTAAGAAGAACTCTTTATATCATACTCCTTATCCTAAGATCAGCTTCATCTAGTCCAGTTCTGTTACTGCTCTGTCCAATTAAAAACATCCAACACAGCTTGGATGGCTTCTTTCAAATATGGAATAGTCACACAACAGTAACTGCAAACAGATCTTGTAACAAGTATATGATAACAGAAGTGATTTCAGTGTATGCTTTAGCTATTAACAAATAAATTAAAAGAAGTTTAAAAAAACCTATTTTCCCTTGTTGGAATATGCTTTTCACATAGAAGTAAACATTAGCGTTTTGGGAGAATGGGCACAGAGACTGAAACTACTTTCCAAGGTTATATTGTGCATCAGTAGAGAAATGCCTTCTCTGTATTTAACAAAAAAAACCCCAGAAAATCCTTTAAATGCCACAATGAGAAATTCCTACACACCAGTGCAGAACTGAGGTACAGAGACACTCAGTGATTTCCAGTATGATACTGGCTATCAGCTAGCAGAGTCAGAATGAAAAACACAACTACCTTATCTGGGCAACCTGGATTAATCAAACATTCAGTCTCACAAAGCAAGGAATACTGTTTAGAGGGTTGGGTGTGTGGAGCTGCAAAGGCAGTGCCAGCCCTAGAAAGTAGAAAGCACAGAACAAAAGAAAAAAAGCTGAACAGCATGAAGATTGTTCTCCCAGCACAGGATGGGAGAGGAAAGGAGGCCATTTTCTCATCAAAGCAGTGCTCTCAAAAAGGGAAAGCCACATCAGAAATTAGAAGTGCACTGTGTCTCACAAAGCTGCTTCTTCACTCAGCAGCTCCAGAGGTTGCCTGGCACCTCCTCTCTTCGGAGAGCCTTAACTGGTGAGCTGAAGTCACCGTTCTGTCAGCAGTGTGCACATGGTCACTGAGAGGAGCCCAGTGTTGGCCAACTCTGCCTCCAGAGCACTTGGCAGCACTGGCCTCTGGCTGCTGAATCCCTGTGGGGACAGTGGCCCAGATCCCACAAAAGCCTAGATGTGATTGGATAAAGCCCCAACTCCACTCAGATTTTAATACTGATGAGGGAGATTTGCACCAGAGCCACATGGCTTTGCAGGTCATTTACGGAACAAGTCACGTCTCTGTGGTGTCCTGACGGCTCCTTTCATATCTCCCAGCCCATGGAGTCCAGCACAGTTTCCTGGGGGCTCCAACAACTCTAAACAGTCAGGTGTACAGTCAGGATCCAGACTGTGAACTCATCCTCTACACCCAAGCACCTTGCTTTAATCTCAAATACCATGGGGTATCACCATTGCATGCTTGCACCTTGCTGCATCCCAAACCTATGGAATGAATTTATTTGTAGGGGTCATTAAGACTGATTTCTAGTCAAGGAAACAGTCCCAGTAAACAACACCAGTTCAAGAAGTGAGAATTATCCAGGTCCTTTTCTGCCTCATCATGAGGCTTTTGTTCTGCTTTCTGAACTGGGCCATCCACCAGGTAAGTGCAATAAGGAGTTTAATAAAACACAAAGGGTTAGGTCGCATTGCTTGGACTCCAGAGCCAAAAGAAAAGCCACACACCACCACAACTTCCAAATCCATCTAATGATGAATCTATCTAGCTCCTTTTTTCTCTCCTCTAATCCTGCTATATCGAACTGGAGATGTATAGTTGGGTTGACTGCAAAAAGTTTTAACAGAAGAGCAAAATAACAGTGGCCCCTTTTCAACATGACTGCCATAAATGCAGAGCATCCTCATTTCCAGTCCTGTACCATATTCCTCTCAAGTCATAGTGTATGGATTGAATGCTTCCTTTTGCCGGGACAGCCTCTCTCAACTTTCATAACGTGTATAAAACCATCGACCCTGAGAGCACATCAGATGAGGAAAACAATCAGGCACAGACAAAATGAAGCAGGGGAGGCAGCAGAGCTCAGGCTCAAATCCTGCCTCTAGCATGACCAGCCTTGGAAGTCCTCAGAGACAGGAGGCTTAAGAATACTAAAAGCAAAGCAGAAAGTCTTCAAGGTCAACATTGTGCAAAAATGATGTAATTGTCAGCCATCAACTATCCTGAGGTTGCTGGGTGTGGGCTGCTCTTCTCAGGCAGCAGCCAGCAGACCTGCAGACCCCCTCCCAGGAGTGGCAGCCACATCACTTGTCTGCTGCACATGGCATTTTCCCCAGCAGTTCCATTTGCTGAACACAAAGGGTGAGCCCACAACATTAAAGAACACTCCCCTCCTTTGAAGTTTAGATTGTTTGGCTTGCTTGGCTACAAACTAAAACTACACCTTAATCATCCAGCTTTGAAGTCCTGTAAATCTACAGCTGCAGAAAAGTAAGGACCACTTGGCAATAAAACAATTCATTATTAAATTCTTTTGAATTAAAGTGAAAAAGGTTTTCCTGAAGCTGAAACTTTCTTTTTTGCCCACTAGAAGTGAAGACATAAGTGAAAAATTTATAATGACTTTCCAGATCAGAGACAATTATGACTATACATTTTATAGTCCAGTTTTGAATAGTATTGAGCCAGTGCTCAGGGAATTGCCAAAGAAAATAAAAAATTATTGGAAAAAGACATGAGAAAATGGAAGGTTTTAACAACAGGCTGCAGAGGTTAATAGTTTCATTGTTTTGATGCCTTGTTTAAGCTGTATGTGTGGATGTAACAGGAGTTTGATGGAGGTTAAAACTGATAATAGGAAAAATAAAGGAATTTTAGAATCCCAAATCTGTCATTGCTGCATGTTTAACAGAGAGTTTGAGTAGGGTAAGGCTGCATCACCTAGTGAAACCTACAGGGCGTTTCATGGGCCCAGCAGTCTGCATAGCAAAGGATATTCAGCAAGAGAGAACACTACTTTGGCTTGGCTGTTTCATTTCAGGCATGTCTGGAAACTCCTGCAGCCTCCACAAAAACAAATAGAGAATTAATTCAAAACACAGTGTGGCCTGGTCTGGAATACTAGTGAGGAGATAAAATGGCACATTGTGAGAATAAATCTCACTTGGAAAGAAACAGGTTCCAGCTACAACCTGGAACAAAAGAGCTAAGACACAAAATCCTGCACTTCCTGGGATTTCAGGCTATAAGGCTTTGGAGAATCAGTTTCCACTTCCCATCTCTGCTGACCACTTCCTGCATTAATCTGGTCGAGTCCCCTCTCAAGGCTGAACCAGAAGCATTTACCTGTGAGTTTTGTTTCCCATTCAACCAATATTTCTGGCCATGAACTTGTCCATAGCCCAGCAGCTGTCCCTAGACCATCTGAACCTTTGGGAAGAGGCCATGGATCATTCACTAAATCTCACAACTCCTGATGGTTTGCTCCTTCCCTGTTCAGATACACAGGGAACAGCAAGGTCAGATCCACTGGAGCCTGTGGCTACTACAGTTTTTATGCAACCACATTTTTGATGCTATGCCTAGGGCACTCTAATCATTTAATGCTTTTGAACAACCACATTTACTTACTGGGAAGGATGTCCTTATTCAGATGGCAGTAAAACCCTCTGCAAATTAAGTGCTTTCTGAAAGGGAGCTAAAGGGGATTGCCTTAAGTAACTGGATGGGAAGTGGCTCAAAAGCTGTCAGGAGTCCAGCCTCTTCAAAGGATGATTAGCAAGAGACTGATGCTGAACAGCTCTTGGAGAAGCTCAGCTACCTCAGCATTTCCCACTCAGACACACACTGCTTCAGCACTGCCCTTCCTGGACTGCCCTGGCAGCAAGAAGAGAAAGGAGAGCACCCAGCAGAGAGGGCACCACAGGGAATCAGGATCCCTACCCTGCCAGAGGGCACGATTCAGGAGGCATCCTGGACAGTTTGATGGATTGCACAGATCAGGTAGATTTTGGTAGAAACAGGCTCCAGGAGGAAACACCCTCAGCTCAGCTGGCTGACAATTTTCCTGCTGGTAGTGACTGACTAAGTACAACCGGCTGCTGTTCCTTGAACATCCCTCAGATGTTTCTTAAAGGTCCAGCCTTCCCTCTCCTGGCTGTACCATCAGCCCCTCCCTGCAATGCAGACACAGGTAAGGCAGGCACCTTCCTAGAAACGATTGCTGTTGTGGCACACACTACAAGGGAGCACAGCACTGGACAGCTGGGGACCCCCAGGAGACGAACAAAAATCATCCCATGCCCCCTTGTAAAGTGGCATTTATTTATATGTACACACGTACAACAAAACTCTAAAAACTAATTTAGCACAATCAATTAATAATCGAGTTATAATGTTTTTCCTTCTTTCTAATAAAAGCTTTATTGAGGTGATTCTATCGTTAGGAATTTCTGAATTATTGCGTAAATTTGTATACATGTGTACACATTTCACTCAACAAAATACCAAATAGCTGAAACCAGCATCTACAGGTCAGCTTAAATAAATTATCACATCTCAACGGCTAGTTCTTGTGCAATCCCATTTTAAAATAGGAAGCCAGAAGAAAACACAAAGGTAATGCAAATTGGTTTTCATTCACTTTTTTCCCAAAACATTTTCCTCAGTTTTGCACCAGTGATGAAAACCTATACAATTCCCATTTGCATGTATCCTTTAGAAAAAATTTATGTTCAAATAAGGAATTAGAGAAATGCACATATTAAATAAACACCTACATAAATGTCAAATAATATACATAAAATCAGCCAGGTGAGCAGGTCAGATTCCTCAGATCCTCTAGAACAAATGCATGTCCCAGACACATGAAATCACTGCCATTCACCTCTATGCAAACCCCACAGCTGGAGTGCTGTCTAAAAAACAAATATCACAATGAAGACACATGCAAAGGAAGAAAATAATTTACAGTGTGTGCTGGGATTTACTACACTGTCAATTTCTACAATGCTAGAGGCAGATTGTTCTCATGAAGAATTTTATATGTACCTAGAGAAAAATCGGTATTTTCTGAAAAAGCCCACACAGCAATTCACAAAGTGAACCTCACAACAGCAAGCTGAAATCTCTGTGGAGTCATGCACTCAGGTACCCCTACACAGGAAAGATGCTAAGAGGAAATATGCTCTTCCTTCACTAAGTATCATTTCATTGTAGATTGAAAATAAAATGTTCCTTTTGTACAAAAGAGACAAAAAATAATGGACCATTACACAGCTGGCTACCTAAACTTATCTGTAAAAACAAACACACATATTCTCTGTTGTTGTTTTGTTCTGCATCAGAGATTCCATCCTTGTGCAAAACACATGTTCCATGTTTAAAGAGTTAAACATCCTCTCGCTTAGTCGGCTTTTCTGAATGTAAAATGCAAGATAATAACAGACACTGTATCTTGAACCAAAACTGCACTCAGCACAACAAAACCCCCAATGCTAGACGACAGTCAGTATGAATAGATCCATTTCCACTGCTTGTTAATTCAAAATAAATCCTTTACTGTGATTTAAAGCAAAACAGACAACACTAAACACACCAAAAATATCGTGACTTACCCTTTCGGAGACACTTGCTTTTCTTAAGATATTTGGCAGTGAAAAACGGCATGGCTGCAACACTAAGGTTTCAGCCAAAGCTGACCTTTTATTATCAAGTGCTAAGAGCAAAATGAACAGACCAAAGAGAGAAAGCAAATTATTATACCAGATCTTTAAAATGCTCAGAGATGAGCAAAGGGAATTCAGAGTGGGATAAAGTATGTCAAGTTGCACGGTGGGGATTGTAGATATCTTTCTGCTCATTAGCACTGCTGTTCGAGTTATTTAAAGTGTGCTCGGGGGAAATGAGGACAATTTCCATGACAATATGTACAGTATCATATAAGGAGGAAGCATTTTTTCAGGCAGAACTTCTGCATTACTCAGCTGCTACAGCAACATATGTTGAGAAGAAGAAAAAAAAAAACCACAACAGGTTTGGATAACGTAAAAAAAACTGATTCTATTAACCAGTTCTTGTCTCAAATAGTGTAGCATTATATATGTCCTGTCATGTCACTGGGTTATCTCTTCATTTCCTCCTTAGGCACCTCCGGCTATCTCCTCATTTCCACTTAGGCACAAGAAAATGTGCTCCAGGATGTTTTGATTCCCTTGCCTCAGTTTCCCTGTTTTCAAATGGGGCAACGGTGTGACAGTGCTTTAATTGAAGACAAAAAAAAATCTGAGACTCTTAGGCAGTAAGCAATTAGAGAAGAACCAGGGCTTAACCCCATTGCTTTGTCCTACACAATTACAGCTGTTTATTTCCCCTTAGTCCACCATGCTGCCTTTAGCTGTCCTAAAAATCTCTTGCTTTTATGCAACCAAGATGAGCTGACTTTGAATTTCAGTCTTATTTCTGTTGCTTCTGCTGCCTCTCTGGAGAGTTTAAAGGAGTTAGCTACTGACTTCATATCTTTGTGGATTCCATATAGTTGGGACAGTACATTTAACATCAATGACTTTTATCAGTGTTTGCCCCCTCTTAGTCACCAACCCATAATTCACTCAACCACAGCATATTGCTTGGGCAGGCAACACCTCATTCCTTCCAGTATAAAGGATAATGCCAGAAATTTGGCTACCCATTCTTGGGCATACTAATGTTTCTATGCTTCAAGTCCTTCTGTGTGTCATGACCCAAAGATGGAACTCAGCCTTTTAAAGGTTCATGGATTTGTGGAAAATGCATAAACACAAATAATCCATACTTCCAGTGGTGCTTTAGCTCTTGGCTTTTACTGATTCCAGCCCTTGGGGTACTGCCAAGTCATCAGTGCACTAAGGTACAAGAAAGCATCTACTTGTCAGCAGGGGAAAACATTTGTAATCTATAACCATTAACCCACTGACTGGATTTGAAGTCAACTTTCTAGACTGGCAAAGGAACTGATACAAAGAAAATCGGTAATACTCTTATAAGGTAAAAGAATATACAGTGCTATAATGAAGACTGTAAAACCAGAGCTGCATTTCACAAGATAGAAAGCTCATAGCTGTGCCTTTTCTTGAACCATTTGTTGACAGCACAGAAATACATATTATGTTTTTTTGGGAAAGACAAATTTTATGCTGAAGAAAAGATCCATTCAGCTTGCCATTTACAAAACTTCACCACAGTTTAGAATTCATAAATCCCATGATATTCAGTAGGATGTCATTGTTCCATCATACAAAAAAAAAAAAACACCCCATGAACCAAACAATCCAACAACTGTCTGCTTTTTATTAGGTAGTTTTGAAATCAGCTGACAAGTTTTCAGGCATAAATAATTCTTCCATAGCACAGCTCAAGCTAAGGTCAGGTTAACCTGATATTGTAAAATCCTATTTGGTTCTCAAGCAGGTATGGAGCAGAGAGGAACAGCAGAAAGGAAAGAGTTGAGAAGAGTCCCTATGAGTCAGTGATACTGGCAGCTGCCATTTGAGAGCCACTGCAGGCTGTGGGCTGGAACTGGGGAATGTACAGTACCATAGAAAGAGGAAGCATTTTTTCAGGTAGAACTTCTGCATTACTCAGCTGCTACAGCAACAGATCACCTTGGAATGGGAGCCCAAGCTTGTTACTGCTCTGCCTTGGAGATGGCCCAATCTACACCATGTTTAATCTGGAAACACTGCCTGATCTTGTGTCATCAAAAAAAACCTCACACATTCTCCCAGATTTAACATAATTTATGGCCTCACAAATCTTTCCATGGATATTGGGAAATATTTGGGGGTGTGGGCCCTTTCCATCGCTCCTCATTCCTTCCAGCAGACCCCAAAACCAGACTTGCTCTAGAATCTAGTTACTTAGAAGGAGAAGTTCAGCAGTCAGGATAAACTCTGAGCTCATGCCTGAACCTCATGACATTTCCTCATGCTAGCATTGTGTGGTACATAGGAAAAGATGTCATGCCCAAGCAGCCCTCAGAACATCCAGCTTCCTCTTTGCCAGAAATCATGTCCCACACTCAGCAACACACCAGGTTGGAGTTCCTGATGAACTAAGTCTGCCTTTTTGCATTCAGTAAATTTTAAAAAAAAGAAATACCCAGTAAAAACCAAAAAACCACAGCACAACCACAAGGGAACTCCCTTCTCTGCCAGTTTAACACAGGGTCAAATGCAGACTAATGCACTAATCCTCCCAGCTGCCTAAGATTCTGCCCTTTTAATGACCTTACACAAAACCCTAGTGCTTTTAACTCCAGTACCTTATATTCTGCCTCATTTCCAGCTCACTCTGCCCTTGGAGCTAAAAACAGAGGTTGCCCTCCTGTTAGACTTGCAATTTCCAGGGAGAACTTTGAACTTAGGTAAACAAACATTTGTATCTCTCATCCAGGGCAATGAAACACAGGATCTCTCTCTATCTCTCCCCATCTCCTACCACCACAGCCTACTTGGAGAAACCCTAAGACATTGTATTTTCATGATGAGAGAACTGTTTATCCTCTAGTACTAGCAACTCTTCTGTTGCTCAGGCACAGTTTTCCTTAATCAGTTCTCCAAACAGACTGAAATCAGGTAAAAATTTCCGTCCTGACAAAAATCTGCAGACACCCAGAAAAGAATGAATTGGACACAAAGCATCAAATGTTATCATTCACCCACTGTTTTGGCTGCCTCCTTTAGTAATGCTTTTAGAAAGGTCTAGATACAACTGGGACTGCAAGAAATCTAAATTTTTCAGTTATGTATCATCATACCAAAACCACATTAACATACAATTAGTGGGTTTCTCCTCTTTTATTCATCCTCCTTCCTCCAACTTCAGATCCTGTGACTTGAGAACAAGCTTTATTATTAGCAGCAGGTTAAGTAGTGTGGAGAAAAGTACCTATGACTTTTCATTACTGCATTTTCTGCAACAAATTTCAGTATCAGGTTTCAAAACACTTTACTGAAAGACAGCATCTTCTTCTCCATCTTACAGATGGGAACTGGAGAAAGGGATGATGACTTCTGTATAACCACCACACGATTCAAAACGGGAACAACAGGGAGATTTTTCTGATATGTAAGTGACCAGCACAAAGCTTTTTGGTTCCTCTTCTCTCCTCTGTGGCCCAAGAGGATTTTACCACCTTAGACGAACAACAAAACAACTGGCAACAAACATGAAAACTCCTGATTTCTATGAAAGGTCATCAGTCGTTTGCACACATTGAAATTTTCCAGTGGATTACTGTCTTGGGGGATTTTCTGCTGTCATTTCCCACCTGGGCCCAGTTAGCATGAAACTCAGAGAGAAAAGCAATAAAGCACTGCCTTATTGTTACAGGATGTGATCACAGACTATGTGATAAGAGTGTGTGGCTCTCACAGCCCTTGAATGGCAGTGAGGGGTGGGCAGGAGGTGCCCCCATCACAGGATGCTCTAGAATGGCAGCTGAGAGAAGCAGGTGCTCCCTCCCTGACTCCAGCTCCTGTGCAGGCTGGACAGGGACCAAGGCTCTGCAGCCCAGCATGGGAAGTGAGCAGGCAGGTGGCTGTCAGATGATGGCATCGTGGTGTGCCAGGCAAAAGCTGCTGTGCTATGCAAGCCCAGACACAGGAGTGATACCAGATGACTGCAATAATACTCACTTCAGCCTGCTCCCATACCCCCAACTCATATTTTATCAGATGAAAAGAGCATGCACTCAGGGTACCAATTTAAAAAGATTTCTCCGCCCTACAAAGTGACCAGGAGAGATTTCTATCTGTTGCTGATTGGGCTGATAAAAGCAGTCTTTCTTTTCCTTTCAGCAGTTTAGAACTAAGCCTGCCCTAGAACAAGTAGGGTCATTTTAGTCTGTGACCACATACATAAATTGTATCTGCAGAACAAAGGAATCTCAGGTCAATTAAAAAGATCCTGTGGCTATAATATTCTTCTGGGAAGATGCCATCTACATATGCTTATTACAGCCACATAAATCCCACCCCCTCATTTGCCTCAAGCAAAGTAATTGTCTTTAAAAGCAAGCAAAATAATTATTTTTCCAACATACTTGTCATCATTAATTATGGCCAGAATAGCCAAGTAGGAGCTCATGCCCAGGCTTTTAAATGCTTGTAGCTAGTTAGCATGGCTGCCTGTAACTTTTCAGCTTTTTCTGCAGTGTTAACATTAACATACTATGGCTTCATTAAATCAAGGCACCCACTGATGAGATAAGTATGATTCATCTGAGAACACCGAGACCCTTCATGCTTATCTGTCCCTTAGCAAGGATGGGGTTTAATTTATGCCAATGTATATTTGAGCACTGCTGGCTGTATTCCTAATGTCACATGCAGGCAAACACGTTCCAATGAAGAATAGATTTTTTTTAAAACACAACAACTGGAAGTTGCAGGAATTAAATGGCAGAAGTCCACTGAGCTGAAGGCATTTCATAGGCCACTTTTACAAAGCTATATGGCATTAATCTACAAACATGGAATACTAGCTTCTGAAAAACCAGAATGAAAACTTTGGCCTGGCTCCTGTACTTCTCCCTGAGCCAAGTCTCCCACTGAAGTTGATGGGACTTTCCCTGCATAAAGGCTGCAGAGTTTGCCCTACTTTTCTCTGGGTTTTGTTTTTTTTTTTTTCCTTCCTAACAGGAACAGGCAATGGTAGGGAAAGAGAGGTTGTTTCCCTATTAAATGGAGGGTAGATAGATGTGCTGGGTAGATGTGATGTGATGAAAACTCACCTGGGTTCACAAGATTAGTGCAGTAGGAATGCCACCAATAGCTTCCAAAAGGCATTTTTATCTCAACTGATTTTTGAATGACATGTTTTTAAAGTAACAGTGACTTTTGTTGGTCAACCAGCCTGAACACAATCTGGCTTCTGAATCATTGCTACTCCAGGCATTCATAAATATCAGGTCACCAAAATCAGGAGATGGGCTTCCAACCAATGGGAATTTTTCATTATTATTTATCTATCTTCTTGTTTCTGAGCCCTTGCAGATCCTATTTGGTATCTTTATGTTAAATCCATAAGCATTAAGAGCTGCAAGTTTTACATAATCATAGTATTTAGAATTAGGGTTTTCAAGGGAAAACACATACATGATGAGACAGCATATGACCTTAGGCCTGTGTACTCTAAACAGGAAATCCCAGAGCCTTGTCACATTTTTCTTAATTCATTTTGGAAATGAAACAAATTAAATTATTCAGGTACTTAGAACAAGATGAGGACAAACATATTTACAGCATTTACAAAATAGAATAAGACAAAATGGTAAGTCTATAGAGGTTTGTTAAGAGATACTGATACAATAAACTGATTGGTAGGACAATTTTACAGCTTCAACTGGGCAGTAAAAAAAGTAAAGCATAGCTTTTAGTGACAAGTAAGTAAACCACAACAGAACAAATCACTAAACCTGCAAGCGTTGTGAGAGTGGGGAAGGAGCTTTTGCCTACAGCACAGCCTCAGCACAAGAAATAGATGCAGTTCTCTTCCTAGCAAGAAGTTCAGCACAGACACACGTACTCTCCACCCTGAACAGAATAATGGAAACTGAGACAAAGCAGAGCCACAGGTCAGGAGCCCCAGACAAGCCCCCCAAGGCTCTTGCTGGATTCTCCAGCACAGCTCAGCCCCACATGCACAGCTGCGACAAGGAAAGGCCCTGGGCACCAGTTAAGGGAAAAGGTTTTTTTTTCCCTCTTCAGAGTAAGCTCCCATTTTCATCCTCATTACACAGTTGCCACTCCACAGTCCCTCAAGCATAGATAATGCACCACAGCAATGCCAGTCTCACCATGCAAACCTCCCCAGGCTTTCACAGAGGAAGGGAAAAGAGGAATAAAATAGTTAAATGCAAATCAGTTACATACTGAATTTCAAAGCTGCCTTTAATTACAATTTCTTCCTGTTTCCCTGGATGTTTGGAGCACTGCTCTAAGCAAGCCAAACTGATAAACAGAGTCCTGATCATCCTATTAAACTCATTCAAGCATATAACATCTGCCTTGGCAAGTCAGTGGCTTTGAACAGAATCTGAATTCTATGCTACAGTCAGGCAGAAGAATTAAGGTACTATACTTCAGTATTTCTATTTTCACATCCCTCCATCGGGCAGAGACTGAGACAGAACTTCTCTTTCATGCACAAATGTGAGGAAACAGACAGCACAGGTTCCTGTAAGACTCCTGAACAAGAATGGATCATCTTTAAGGGTTACACCACTGCTTTCCTAAAGGGACCTGCACCCTTTAGTCCTGCACCAGCCAAGATTCCTTTTTGGATGACATCTCCTCAGGGCAGCAACTTGACAGTGACCTTTCTATTTTCCCTTTGCCTCTACCAGAGATGACAGCAGGCAAACACTTTCTCTTCAGAACTGACAATTACAACAGTAATTATCCCAGCTAGAAAACACACTTATTCAATGTAGCAAAAGCTGCCTGTATTTCAAGGTACAGCAGGAGAAATAAATACAACCATGACACTGGGCAAATTTACAATCAGCAATAATGATGTCAGCACAGCCTGATTTATCCCCCACTGAGGATCTTACCCCACTTCTTTCCAGCAAAACCACAGCTGAGAGATTTAGCTCCAGTTGTTCACTGAGCTCCAGGGCTAGATTTATGCTCAGAGCTTTGCTGTGGTGCCAGAGGGGTAGAAGGCTGAAGCATCATTCCAGTACAGCCTCAGCTTAGAGAAATGGAGCTGCACATCTGCTACCATAACACATCCTGTGGTCCGTGCTGACAACACCCTCCTGTACAGACAGGTAATGGATATTTGACTGCACTGGCAATGTCTGCTAAGGCAGGTGTGTTCATCAGAGAGGACATTTATTTTCATCCTTGACCAGTAAAGAGAGTATAATGTACATTCAGCTTCAGACTGTTACACCTAGAGTAATTTAAGTACCTTTATTCACAGAAACATCTTCACAACAGAACAGAGACAGAAGAAATGATAGAGTATTTCAAGGAGATCAGAACAGCTTAATTCAGTGCAAATGAGTTTGCCTAAATTAAAACCTCTCAAGATAGAAATATTTTCTGCAAAATGTAATATGTCTTTACTGATAAATATGGTTTCTATCTAAAAGCTGATCTACAACAGAAGAAAAGCTCAGGCAAAAGCAATCAATGCAAAAATAAACTCAAAACATTTAAAAGACATTTTGCTGTCTTGGGATAACACAAAATGAATATTTTGCTTTGCTGAAAAGTAATTTCAACATCTCAGTCATCTGATTTTCTCCAGGACACCTTTCCCCTGATTTCTTACCCTGAGATCATCACTTTCACAAGAAAAAAATGTAGGCAAGAAATAAAAAAAGTTAAAGAAAAACAGAACCCCACAACAAAGCCCGAAACCCCAAAAAACAACCACCAAAACCACAACCCTCTCCTCTAAACAAACCAAATAACGCTTTTACTTTTCTCCAGTGGTATCCAGATTAAACCCTAAAAGCTTCTTTGTTCACAAAAGGCCCTGCAGGTGAGAGTGTTACAGGGGCTCAGACAGCTCCTTTCCTGTGGGGTAGCACAGAGCAGGAGATATTTGCACACTCTGTGCTGGAGCTGCTCTGATCCATCAACACCAGCACTAAACACTCCACACCACCAGCCTCACTGATAAGGACTGTCAGCATCTTCATCACTCCTGCTCACACAGGTCCACAGCCCACAGGTTCATCTCCCAGTCTGCACTGCTTTGCTTTACTCATTTGTCCTTATGGAGGGAAACAGTCTCTCCACCTTTCATACTCAAAATATAGATGTGAGGCTTGATGTACTATGCAAATTCATCTCCTTTCTGCTTCGAACTGCACTCTGGCTCCTCCCCTCCAGGTTTTTTTTCCTCCAGTGTACAGCAGAAAAATATCCCAGCACACTGGAAGCCAATGCATGATACACATTCAAACATCTGAAGAGCCAGTAATTGAGATGTTAACTCTAAAAGCCACTAGCAGAGATGCAAATACCCTCATATAACAGGTTAAGATGATTTATTGCTAATCACTTGCACACAAACCTCAGGTAATACAGCCCCCCACCCCATCACCTGCACAATGACAATCTCAACTTTAGAGCTGGGGACAACTGCTCCCCACAGCTGACAAAAATTATGCTTTTCCATCATGATACTACTTCAAAAGAGTGAGAATTAAATATTTTAGACAGAGAAATCATTATTTATTAGATTTGATAACAAGGGATAAATGACTTCTGTCATGCACATAATGCAGCCCAGGATGGGGAGAGAGGGGATGAGGTCTCAGAATGGAAGAAGGATCAGAGCAGGGGTATTCAAAAGCCTCATATATTTTAGGCTCAAAAGGGTTGGATCCCTGGAAAAAAAGCAGCCTGGAACATCTTGATTCACAAGTTCTAGCCCGCAGTATCAACAGCAAAAAAATTGTTTTGTTCAGGGTGTACCATGTACTCCTCAATGCTGCTAGCTGAAACAAGTTTTAGAATGTCACACAAACTTGAGACTTTAATCTCAACAAAGAAACTGATGATCTTCCCCAGGATACCAGCTTCTTGTTGGTATTGTGGTTGTGAAGGGAAACGACACATTTCCTCATCTGATTTTTTTGCTTGGCTGTTTGTTCCCCATTCCTGCATTGTTTGTGCACATGTGGTTCCAGAGCATGGCAGTGGGATGTCTGCATTTTAAGTCCTAGCACTCATGCCTTTGATCCATGAGTGGCTATATTTAGGATCTCTGAACAGACTGCTGCAACCAGTGTGAGAACCCTCTCTGGAGTCGTCTTGTCTCCTTAGATCTTTTCTGATATGCTAATAAGAGTGAGCAGTACCTTAGCTAAGGATGTGTCAGACTTTTCCTGTTTTGAAGCACACTGCAGAGTGTGCTCTAAAACTCACTGTGCAGCAACTCAGAGTGCATGACAGACACAGTGCTGAGCACTGCCAATCTGCTATCCATGGACAGGGAACCTTTCTGAAGCCACCTTTCCTAACACTGCATCCACAGCACTGCCACCAAAAGAGCAGGCTGGATCAGACCAGTCAGCCTAAGTAATCTCATCACAATAATTCACTGAGAAAGGTAAGTAGGGCTAAAAACTAAAACTGCCCAACTCTTGTTCAACTCTTGATTAAATTAAGCATTTTGTGTTATTACCCAGCACTAGGCATTGTAAGTCTCCTTCAGTCACTGTTTTACACAGGATTACCTGTGTCTTGTGGGTTGGGCAGAAAGGGGTGCACTGAGGATTGACAGTCCCTTTGAACATAAGGATCAAGCTTACATTATTATGAAGTACAAAATTTCCAATTACCTATAAAGCTTAGTGTTACCATGGCTTATATTTTACATGCAGACATAAAAAGAAAGAAAAATAATCCATGTAATTACTGTCTTGAGCCAGACCACTTGTCCAAGCAAGAACATAAGTACTATGAAGGCAACTAATCACTAATCAATAGGAAGATGGCAAATGATGAATTTCAGATAGAGTGTTGGTTTATAAAGGGCAAAGTCTTCCAGACAAAGTGGTCTAGCTTGCTGCAAGGAGGCTGCAAAACAAGCAAAGTGCAGCAGGGGCAATGTGCTTGGATTTTGTTTCAGTATCCATGGCTCCAGAACTCCTTAGTACTGAAACTCAAGTTGTCTGGAATATGAACACTGTCAGAGGTACTCAAAACTCAGACAGGCTTCTCAAAAAGGCATTATCATAGCACACAGTGTATTCAACTTGAAAAGAAATATGCAGTAGGCAGCAGCAGAGCAGGAAGCTGACAGAGAGGAGGTCAGTTCTGCTCTGAACAGGAACATGGCTTTGATTCCTTTGCCACAGCTTCCCATATGCGAAATGGGGAAGAGGACAGTTTACTTCTGTCTCGTGTAACATGGCAGGAGCCCCACTACAATTAATGCTGGCTCTAAGCTACAAAATCACTTAAGGCATGACTGAGCTAGATCAGGCACAGACACAATCACATTTCTGTCAAGTTAGGGGAAGCACACAATAGTTTACATCAGCTTTATGCCAGCTGCAGGAGAAAAGATAACTAATCCAACAAAACTGGAATGATAGAAGCAGACCATGTCCATATAAGCAGACCATATCTGAGTAAAAATGAAACTTGCTAGTTACAGCCTGGGGGGCACATCTTCTCTTTTTATAAAAAAAGAATTGAAATCTCAAGAAAAATTTATATCAGAACAGTACTTTGGGTCATATGCCTACATCTTTGGTACTAACAGCTCCAAAACTGTGTTCAATTTTTGAACAGTCACAGACTGTCAACTCTTCAGTACATGTTATATCTCTCATCAAATGCACGCAGTATGAGGCTCTAGTCCCAGCTGGTCTTCAAGTTTTGTGTCTAGATTTTTGTTTGCATCTCTGGCTTTCAACCTTTCTCTCTCCCTAGGGATCACATCTTTTAATGTTTTGTTTAGTGTTCAGATAATATCTTCATAAAGATCTGTAAATAGAAATATGTGAGTGTGTGAAGAGAGTACAAGTGTTGCAAACTGCAGTGACAGAAGTAGAACAAAGAATCCTAGATAGGTTACAAAGACAAAAACAACCACATGAGATGAAAAATAATATTGAATATTATATGAAAATAATACATGTGTAATGGAAGTAAATCCTGGAAACCACCACAGTTGACAGGGAATGGTTAATTATGAAAGAATTTGTATGTGATAAAAGCAGTAAAGAAGGCATTGTTTGGTCTGCAAAATAAGAGATCTCACATCAATCTTCCAACATATTACATGGCTCTGTGAACTTGAGATGTTGTTGTACAGTTACCTACTGTATGCCCAGCTGAACACCTTCTCAGCCTCACAGACAGGACTCCTTTCCTCCTACTCTTGTCTGAATTAAGTGATTTTACCAAAACTGGAACAAGACTAATTTCTGTGAAAATCAAACTTCTGTGAAAGCTCTTGCTATCAACAAAATCACTAGATGACTTAGTCATGAAAAAGCAAGGTTAAGTAAAATGTGACTGGCTGTTCTGTTACTAGACAGCCTACATACAAGCTAGCGCAAAGAGTTTTTCAAGGTTATGACAACTACTTATGTGATTCAGAACAAGTTCTACCCCTCTCCCTGCACATAGACCATGCAAGGTTTTCTTATAAATTAATATTGAGTGTGTTGAGTTGCTATCCAACCAGGCAGGCAGTTCCACAGTTGTCACCAGCGGATATAAACCTTACAGTCCTACACTGACACACATTCCTTAATGCTGCCTCATGTTTCCCTGGGATTTTCTGTAAACCTACCCATTTATACTTTTAGACCACATCTTCTGAAATGGGATCAGAAAACTGAGCTTCAGCATTAGTGTCTACAATACTACCCAGAAATAAGCCAGAGAGCATGATGCAAACCTCAAACCATGGAGAACATACACAAGGAACAATTCAAGTTGACCCTCATCCTGAGCAGACAATCATTTCTGATGGAATCATCTCCCCTAAACCACTCCATGGTTTCCAGACAAGAAAGTGAGTACAAAAAAAAGTGATGCAGAACTTATTGAAAGGGATGTGAAAACATCACAGGGCCATGCCACTAAGAAAAAATTTCTGAAGTTGTCTGAAAGCCACCAACCTTCAGCACCAAAGGCCAAAGTGGCAGGGACAGAGGCTAGCTGGGCCCCTCACCAGCCTGCCAGGACCTTCAGTTCCTGCAAGATCTTTCCCACCAGAAGCAGCTGGGATGCCATTTTGGGCTTAAAGGGGAAAACAAGGACAGAACAATAATGATACAACATGGAACCCATCTTTCCCAACTCCCTGCTTTCCTCCTGCCTGCAGGGAACTCTTGCTAGAAGCCACAGAGACAGTGCCTTGTCTGTCTGTCCCGTCCAGCTGGACTGGTGTCAATAGCAGTGAGGCACACAGACTTCCCAATCAAGTTATTTACCACTGCTCATCACAACACATACACCACTTGACCGTTTATGACAAAAATTAATCTCAAAGGTTCAACTGCTACAATATTAACAAATCAACACGGTGCAACAAACAAAGCTGTTTTTTCTAGTAATAGCAAGATTGTCTTTTGAGTCACAGTTAAAGAGACTGACTCACCATCTCATTGCTGATTTAAGATTAAATCTACTCTGATCTCATATTTTAGCAGTCTTACTCCATCTATACACCTCACTGCTTTGGAATGAATTCTACTCTCCCAATATTCTTGTATGGTAAACACGAAGTAAATAAAATAAGAGAATACTGATGTTGATAGCTTCATTGAATGAGGGTTTTTAAACTTCTCCATCCATCAAAACTTTCTTTAATAGTGTTTACCCCTTACCTTATGTGGTTGCTATCATGGTTAATTTCAGTCAAACACCCTTACAAGTAAATTCTTTTCATCCTTCTCACTTGAATGATTATATAAAAATAAAGATGCATATTTTTAATTCTATATAGAAATATATTTTGGTTTTAAGAGCTGTGTTGGATGCTGTACTACACTGGGCCATGAAGGAGAGGTCCTTCTAAGGATGATAACTAACATGTTTATGGGTAAGTGGTAACTGCATGTTACCTACTCTCTGGTGGATGATGGCCCACAAGCCAACATTTTTTACAGAAGCTAATGGGGCAGAAGATAATGGAATAACATTTCTGCCCAAATTGCACTGAAACTGAATTTGCTGTGAAGCTACAAATAGCAGGGAGTCTCTGCATCTTCTTAGAAACTATTTAAAATATAGATGGATGAATGATAGCATTTGTTGAGAAATAAATACATTCTTTTATCATAATGTCTCTTTAGTGCTCAGATACTTTTCAGATGAGCTGACAAACCACCTTGCCCACTCTGTGATTCTGTGGAAAATCACCCATACAATTCACACCCATTCCAAGAGATTAAAAAAAAAAAATTAAAAGAATGTTTTGTCTCCCTCATTTTTTCTAAAACAAACAAATGTCTGAATATGCAGCAATCTACAATATTATCTCTTAATCTACCTCTGATTATAAAGTTTTTGTTGATGACAAGCTAAACCTAAAAAGCTTGGGTTGCACAGGGGAAATCCTAGCAATGAAATTTCACATATCTTGGACACCTCCTTATCCCAACTCCCACATCCAAAGGAATAGTTGCACTGGAAAGAACACTGGTTACATGAGCTGAGAATTTCAAACTGATATCCAGTGAAGACCAGCTTGAGCCATCATTAACCACAATTGTTGCAAGTAAGTCCCTAAAATCTCCCCAAAGATGTGAGGGTTGGTATTATAACCTGGCAGGTGAATGTCTTTCAGAGACTGCAACCTGACTTCTCTATTCAACCCAGCTTCCCACTTCCATCTCAGCTGTCTGAGCTTCCTGAGGAATTGAAAGTGGAGTGGAAATAGCTGAAAGAAGGAGAATGAAAAATTAACTGAGTGATTTCTATTAATAACAGCTGAGGGGAATCAGTGAGACAGACTGGGAGAGTGATACTACCAGAAGAGTGAGAAAGGACAGGCTGGACCTCAGCATGCCAACATGTTCTGAGAAAGAAGCTTGGCATTAAGTACACTTTAAAAATAAATCCCAATCATTTCTGAGTTTCTCTCGTGGCTGCAGTTGTAATGCTGAATCTCTGCTCACAATGTTTCTGGCTTTCATCCAAATATTTGAAAGTCACTGTAATCTTTTTTCCCCTCCTCCCTTGCCATCCATAATGTTTAAGCATTCCCACAGCTGTGAAAGAAGTGATAGCTAGGAGGGAACAGTACTTGGGTACCCAGAGGCTGCTCTCTCACATTTACTCACAGCTGGAATTCTTCATGGTCCTTGGCACAAACCCTTGCTACTGCCTTGGCTGCTAGGCTGCCCTTTGTATGAGTGCAGCTATCTGAACAGCTTCAGAATTATTTTTAATTGGAGAAATACTGGGTTTTCCCATAAGCTCACATAAAAATAGGCAGCTGTTACCATATGAGAAAAAAAAAAAAAAAGGGAGAAAGTAGCAAGCCTAGCTGGAGTAGATGTTTATAATTAAAACAGATTCATATTACAGACTCCAGATATGAAGCACAGGCTGCATCTTAAGCATCTCAAAGATATGACACCATTTCCCTTATTCACATGGCCCTCACCTTGCAAAACTAACTCCACCATGAAGTTCAATTTGCAGCACCAGAGTTGCTAAGCATGAGTGAGCTCTTGGAGAGCAGGCAGGAGTCACAGGAGCCAGGAGTCAGCCTCCTGTCTTCTTCAGCATGGGAGCTACCTCAGTCTCACAGCTTCCTGCCATTACTGTCTGCCATTATTTAAGTGTAAACAGGAAAAATACAGGACATGGAAGCAGGGTCAGGCCACTTGGGATGGATGTGGAGAGGCTGCCAGAATAAGTAGAAATTAAACAGAAGGCCAAGACCCATCTGGAATTCAATCTGCCCAAGGGTGTTACAGACAACAAGAAAGGCTTTTTCAAGTGCATCAACAACAAAAGGAAAACAAAGAATAACATTGCTAAAAGGAAGTGTACCTGGAGCAGGGGGTGCAGAGAAAGCAGAGTTACTGAACACCTTCTTGCATCAGTCATCACTGACAAGACCAGCCCCCAGGCATCTCTTACCCAAGAGACCCAACAGAGGGTAAAGGAGTGTTGGAAGGAAGACTTTCCCTTGCTCAAGGAGGACTGGGTTAGAGAGCACCTGAACAGATTTGACATCTACAAGTCCATGACCCCGATATGAAACAACCACAAGTGCTCAGAGAGCTGGCAGATGCGAAGGCAAGATCGCTCACGATCACCTTTCAAAGGCTGTGGCAATCAGGAAAGATGCCTGAGGACTGGAAGAAAGTGAGTGTTATCTGGATCTTCAAATAAGGCAAGGAGGATTTGGGGAAGTACCAGCCAGTCAGCCTCAGCTCATTCCCTGGGAAGGTGACAGAGTACCTCCTTGGGAGGCCATCTCTTCCCACATGATGACAAGAAGCTGCTCAGGAGTAATCAGCACAGATTCACTAAGGGTAAATCATGCTTGACCAGCCAGCCTGCCTTCCATGATGAAACAACTACCTGTCAGGATGAGGGAAGAGCAGTGGATTGCTTACCTAGATTTCAGTGTGGTTTTCAACCCTGCCTCTCCCAGCATGCTCATTGGCAAAATCAGGAAGTGTGGACTGGATGAGTGGTCAGTGGAAGTGGATTGGGAACAAGATTAGCAGTAGATCCCAGAGCATTGTACTCAGGGTCTACTTGAAAGTCTGCCACTCATGGTGTCCCACAAGGTTCAATAACTCCAGATCATGGAGCAAATCAACTCTTCTAGAGGGTCTTAAGCATTGAGGCACCCCATCATGTCGTTAGAGAAACCACATGACAGGTAAGTGTCACACAACAGAGGCATGGGACATCTTGTTACAGGATGTGACAAAGTCAAACGCAGATGTTCCTGGCATTTTCTAACACATCACCAGATGTGTTCTTATTGCATGCATAGGAGCTGCTAGAAAGTCATTCACTTAGAAAATTTACTTTTTTCATGTTCTGGGAAAAATCTATGGAGCCTCTGGGTAGGAGCATAGCAGGGACAAGACTAGAAGAATAAACCCTCCAGTCCTCAAACCACTTCCTGCCCACAGCTGAAGAACCACCAACAAATAAGATGGGAATGGGAATGTTCTGGCCTGTGTTGGTGTATGCTTGGCATCCTTGGATTAATATTTTTGAAACCTCAGGCTGCCCTGATAGTTTTGAAAAGCTGTAAATGCAGGATGAAATGTCCTAAATTAATATATCTGCCTAAACTGTAAAGAATTTACTTTGGCTAAAGAGAGTTGCCTTTTTCCCCCTCAGTTTTCAGGAAATAGAAGTCAATGAGCTCATTTACATACATACACTGCTACTATGCAATTTGTCCCCTCAGTTTATGCCTCAAACTTTGTCTCTCCCAACTTAGCTTATGAACTTTATGCCCAAGATGCACTGAAATATGCCACAGCTAAAATTCAGGTGATACCAGAAAGACTTTGTGTCATAGCTAAAATATAGAGCTGTGGTGGAAAGGAGTGACAGCAGGGACTAAAGATGCTCACCAAGTCTGGGCTGCCAAGTGCTGGGTGCTGTCTAAGCATGCAGCTGGCAGTCTCTGCTGTCTGCAAGATAGAAGTAACAACTGGTCGAGACAAACAATGACTAAAAATAGTCTAAGGAGGGAGCAGTAGCTAATGAGGATGTGCCTGGCTTTTTCAGACCACAACAAGAGTTGGTCCATGCCCTGCAGAGTTTATCATCATAACAGACTAGAGAAGAGACAGGCAGGGAACTGCAGGCAGACAAAGGGAGCAGTGTGTGCTCCCAGCCTCTCAACAGGCATCAACAGAGCAGGAGAGGGAACTCATTGCTGCACTCTGTGTCATGCCTAATCCACTGCCACAACAGGAACCTGTCACACACAGATACACACATTCCCAGCACATCTGCTTTCTGCTTTGTATCCCACTCACCTGAGCTGAGCAGTGTGTGTGTAATGAACTTGTACAGACACCTTTCATGGACTCTGCAAGTTAATCACAATACTACGGGATTGGAAAGTATCTAAAAGCTGTTATGAAAGGAGAAAGGACAAAATATTACATGAGGTAAAATAACTGAATGAGATGTCTATTATTACAGCACACCTGCAGCAAGGAGAAGGAAACAAAACTAAAGGTAGATTTAGGTTATTTCTTGACTTGGAAGTACTGATTCTTGGAGTGTTAGTATTCAATCATTCTTGTGCTGAATTTTATAAAACAAAATAAGAGAAACCTACAAAATGCTATTACCAAATAGCAAACAAAAAACAGAAGATGGGGTTAAACCTGACCCTAATGGAAAATGAGCTTACAATGCAAAATTGCATTAGGAAACACTTCGAGTTTGTCAATTCTCACTTTTATACAGATTTAACTAAATTGACACAAACCCCAACACAGTTAAAATAGATGTAGCCCTTCAGCATAACTAAAGTCAGAGTACATTAAAAGTGTATCAGCATGACTTGGTTGTATAGTGCTTTAACTAAAAATCAATATCCATTCAGTTAAGTGTGTTCAGTAATAGAGTGCCAACCAAACACAAACAATGATGAATTCTAACAACTGCTGTTATTTCTTCTCTAGATTCCAAATCCCAGCTCCAGCACTATGACTGACATGCTGTATAAATTAGTCTGCCAATTTAATTCATAAAACCTTAGTGATATGCATCTCAAGCTACAATGTAATCACAATTAATGCAAGAACCACCAGGCAACACTGATTAGGCAAGGCTTTGCTAGACTTTGACTGCCTCTAGCACCTGCATTTCCTAGTGAGTCTGGGCATAATGATGGAGGAATTCAGCTCCAAAAACCTCCCTATCCCTTTCTAAAATGAAGACATGAGCAGAGCCGTCGCAGCACAGTTTCCTCTGACATTTCTCATGCTCTCCCTCTTGTGGCAAAGAGAATTACTTTTCCCTTTCAAAACAACAAAACCTTCAATTCATTCAATAAATGACTTTAAGCATGAGCCAGCACACATTGCTGAGTAAACACAGAAAAAAAAACCCCAAAAGCCGTTAGGAAATAAAACGGAGGCTCTCTCCTCACTTCTAATAGTGGCACTTGCATCAGATAAAGTGCTGATAGCAGAAATCTGAGATCCCATCATACCACCTCCTTCCTTTATAGCTGTGGTTTTAAACCACCTCCTGTGATTCTCATATTTGCCCCATTGTGACTGCGTTGTAAACTGTACTCTCTATCATGTAAAACTCATTCTCTCATAAGCTTTTATCTCTTTAGCAGGAGTGAGACTTGCTTTTGTGGAAAAGCAGCAGTAGAGCAGTAAAGATGTTAGGAAGGGGGGGAAACAGAGGGACCAAAGGCCATTCTCTGCATGCAGACACAAACAGCAGTCCTGATGTCACTGTTGCCAAGCAATTCAAAATTAGGATCAACAAAGCAAATTCAGCTTTGGTATCTATGAAGTCTCACAGAACAGGATATTAAGAACCATAGCATGTCAACACCTGTAGTAATGGTCTTTCAGGACACACATTTCCAAAGAAAAATTAGTATGCCCTCTCAAAGGTTACATTATACCCACTCTGTTTCCAACCCCATTCTGTATTAGCTACATACAATGTCAACTCCCCTCAATTAGACACATTCATTATTCAAGCTAATCCAACATGCCCTTGAAAGCTGGGATGAGGAAACAAGGGTATCACTGCAGGGACAGACATATCTTCAAACAGCTGCAGCTTTAAACATGGTGGAGGCAGGCCAAAGAACTGAAAACAGAATTCACCCCACCAGATCCCAGATACAGAGTAATCTTAGTGTATCACATTTTTAGATTTTAAGAACAAGCAAATGACACATTACTTCAAATTGCAACAATTTTATTTTACTGCCCACAGTTGACAGGTTCCATGCTATGTATGAACTTTTTCTTCTAACATATATATTATAAGAGCCAATTCCCTTAAAATATTTTTCAAATGAGTAACAAAGTGATAGCTTGCAAGCAAGCTGACATAAGTAACCCAGTGAGGACCATTAGCTGAGTACAAAATTTTTATTTAGCCATAAAGGTTTGCTGTAAGAATTAAATAAAGCAGACAAAATACCACAGGCATAACTGCTTTGTGCTTTCCTTCCTTTATTACATGTTTAGGCACTAAATATTAAAATTGTTACTCTAGTAGTCTCCCCATGAGATTGGGATGTCATTACAGTAGTAGACCCTATAATCTGACACAGCATGTAAGAAATCTTCAGTACAAACAAACAACATGAGAATCTTATGCAAATTAAATACTTTGATGGTGCTCTAAGGTCAGAAATGCCCAGGCAGTCACGACACATATCAAGAAAGACCTAGGCACTGCTTAAGGGTAAGAACTGTCCATAAGGATGTGGAAAACAAGCTGACCATAATGCCAGGAAGAGTTGTACTGCTGCAGCTGCTGACTTCAACACAGTGAGCAAGCAATAGAAATGTTTGCATGTGTCTTGTCTAACATACATATACACTAAGAGGCCAACAGTCTATTAGAAATAATAATTGAAACCTAGGAAGATTTTAAACCAGTGCAGGAGGGAACCTCAGTGGAAACAGGAATTTAACACCACAGGCACCATAATCAGTTCTTCTTCTGTTATATGAACACCTGCTAATTAGCTACTCTGAATTTACTAAATCTCGCCTTCAGTATAATTTTTTTATTCTTTGATTAGTTTAACCAGCTTGATCTAGAGCTTCTCATCAGTTTGCATAAAGAGGTGAAAAGTTCATTCCTATATACAATATACTTCTCCTTTCCCATGTGTTTTTTCTTCAGTATTTCTTTTTGGTCTAAGTTGGGCTAGAAGCCTTAACTCCTGAGTAGAGTTTATGAAGTATTTTAGAGTCTGAAGAGGCATTCCTCCATTTTTTCTCCAGCATTAAGATTTTATTAATTCACACATGCATTTTGTGCTTTATAAACTGCATGTTTCCTTGGCATCTGTGTTGAGAATAATGAGGCTGTGAATAATATCTAGGTTCCTTAAGTAATGCTACATCTACCTACTCGAAAAGTTCTTCTGTTGAAAGTTCACTGGATTTGAAGCAAACCTGGAGTTATTCTTTGCAAATGGTGCAGTGTGCTGGTCTGATCTACCCACAAACCCACAGCAGGAGAATGCATAGCCATTGACAAGTATTGGTAAGAAAGTTTGCGTGCCAGAACAGCTCCAAATGGAGCTTCAATAGTTAATGCTTTAAATAAATTCCTTTCAATCCAACTTGATAACACTATGATAGACTTCAACTGCTTGAACTTTTTCTAGGCAATAACAAGAATTAGGGTGTCAGCAGCAAAGTTTTACTTCCTCACCATGAATGCTAAAATAAAGGAAATAGAAAAATCATTGTCAAAATCAGTAGCCTCATCCCTCTGATTAAGAAGCATTACCAGTCCTGAACAATTAGTGTGTCAATAGCTACTTGCATGTACACAATTTAGCCGGTCCATTAGGATAACATCACTAACACGACTATTAGTGAGCACTCACATGGTATTTGAAATCCAATAACTGACTAAGAAGTTAGAGAAACTACAAAGTGAGAGCTCTCCACTCCATTTTAGATGGCCAATACTAGGAACTGAGAATTTGTTGGTTTTAGTGCTGCCCCTCCTAAAACCAGCTGAGAAGGCAAAGTGGGTTAGTGGTGTGCAGCAGGAAGGGAGACACCTCTCCCCTAGCAGGACAGCATAAAGCTACCTCCTTCAGCACACTGAGAGTAGGCTGATACACAACACCAAGGACCACCTTACAGCACCAATCTGACTGCTCTGAAAGTCCCTTACAGCACTGCCAGTATTGCCAAGGACCAAACATACTTCCAGTGAAAAACAACTTGTCCTGTCCCTTTCAGTAATCCCCATCCTGGGGGGACACTTTGGATGACAGCATTTATGTACCCTCCCTAAACAGAGCCTCCTTTCAATAAGCACTGGAGCCTCTGGGTAATGACCTTGGCTTCCCTGGAAACAGGGCACTAAAAGCATAAAAACACCCCCAGACTAACCCTAGTCAACGCAATCCAAACAGGCTCTCTACTTGAAAATTACTGTCAAAACCCCCCCCGTTTAATACAGATTAGCACTCTGGATAGTGAAGCTATTCAAAAGCAGTGTATACTTTTTTGGAATACTTCCTGCATATTTAGTTTAGTCTGGAAAAATAGATAAATTACTTTAATCTCCACTGGGACAATAACTGTTCCTTCATGTCACAGAGCAATTACTATAAAGTTACTATAATATCAAAGGAAAAGCCTTTGCATCAAAGAAACAGACAAGAACAGAGGCAGATCTTGCAGTGCACACACAATAAGTAAAAATACTAAAATTATGGTCAGACCATCTACTCAGCACATCTTCAGAAACTGCCAGCCCTTACATGTTGCACTGTCCATTTCTAAGGGACATGCACAAACACTGCATATTCCTCAGGTATTGCATTTTACTTTGCACTTCCAACATAAGAGAGGTATACCCACAAGTTATCACACCTCTGAGAAGGATGAAAGTTTAAGATGTATTAACTTGTTAGCCAGTGATCACAAAGCTCCATCCTAATACTAAGAGCAGAACAGCAAGCTTAGCTGAAAAGAGAATAAAAGATTTTCTGATGATTATAACAACAAAACTCAGGAGGGATTATAGTTAATCACCTCACTTTCCTCTTATTTTTAAGAGAGCTCATTACACCAAGAGAAGGAAACAGAGGTGCTGCAAGCTTTGACAGAAGAGCTTGAACTATGCATAAGGAGTAAAGAAGTAGAAAGTTGCATCTGATTCACTGGAGAAAGAATGCCAGGAGAAGAATGGAAGTAACCAAGCAGAAGACAAGTCTCCACAGGTCCAAGAGCATGGAATTGTAAGATTTGCATTCCACATTCTCAACAAACACACCATCTTCCTCACTACACTGTCCTGCAAAAAAGACCCTCCTCCAAATACATGCTTCTGTATATCCTGTGAATGCTCAGAAATCACAGAAGGAAGATTTTTCCTTTGTTTTGGACAAACCAATGGATAGAAGGATGTTCTCTAATATTAAGCAGATACATCCACTTGTAGAAACAGAATGACTGCTTTGAAGGTGCCACCACTGTATTGCAGTAAACAGAGAAATGCCTGTAGCAGGGAAGGAAAAGATATGTGCATGTCTTATTTAGGATGTAAATTGGTTCTATGCCATTCTTGACATGTTCCCAAAATGAACCAGAATATTCAATATAAACCTGATGGTGATATGGTGTTAATGTGTAGACAAAATAGTTGTAAGTATCTCAGGGGTATTTAATAGGTTAATTAAAGGTAATTGAATGTTGCAAGGGGTAAAATATTACATAAAATTATGACTCTTCCCCATTACATTATAAGCTGAACCTCCAATATTGTGTCTCTCAGGCTTTCCAGTTCATTTGCATGGATTCAGATTGCTGTCCAACCCTACACAACCATTTCTAGGTCCACAAGCAGAAGTTGCCTTCCCTCCTTTTTCTGAGGGCATCCTCCCCTGCATTTTCTGAGGCTCGTCTCTTTTGGTGATGCAGAAATCACAGAGATGTAAAAACGTGCTTGAATGCATTATTTCAGAAGTTCTCATGGCTGCTGAATTCTGTATGGCAACCTGGACTAGCTCTGCACACAACTCACAAAACATCACGTCCACTCATGTGGCAGTAATTACAGAACTCCCAGAGGAGCAGACTTTGATGGAGGCTTCAGTTGAAAGCTATTATCTTGTTCACATTGATTCCCTATAGCATTTACATTTTAGAACAGAACAAATCTGCCAGAACTGAAAACTACTGGGACTATTACTCAGATTTGACTGGACACAACATCCTAACACAGGCTGAGGATGTCAGAAGTAACTGATTTCTCCCCAGGAGAAACCTGCCCAGGAAAATCACCCTCCTCATCCCTACACACAATCATAAATTGAGTTTCTCCTTTCTATGATTTTTGACCAGATTATCAGATCCTTTATCCCTGACTTTGATGACATTTATTTGCATGAAGAGCACTCGCTACAGAACCAGTATTGGACACTAAAGGGTGTATCATTTAGGGAATTGCCACTAAAATATCTATGCCTCCCCTGCAGATCAGACACTGGCTGTTGAGACTGGCATGCCTTCCCAACTCATCAAGCCACTGTGTCTCACTGGGACCCAGGCAGTGCCAGCTGGGCTCTGCTGCCTTAAAGATGGATTTCACTTAAGACTGACAAAAGATAGATCTCCTCTACCATGCTATTAAATAACACAGGTTTGAATGTGTATCTCCTGGGATGACATCCCAGCACTCTGGTTTATCTGGACTGATACAGCAGCAGAGGTTTAGCCAAGAAGTCACATGCACAGACATTTCATGTCTCACATACAGGAAGTTCTTCTCCAATTCAAATCTGGAATTAAATTGAATTTAAATTGAAAGAAGCTAAAAGGAAAGGGTTGGGAGTAAAATCCACTCTGCTATAAGCCTCTAGATCTATTCTTTAGCTACACATAAATGTTCTATGGAGCTCACTCAGAGGCATCAGTTTCAGGGACTGCCACCCACCCTGATGGTATTAAACAATCATTTCTCAGTGTCTTGTTACACCTTAGCCCAGAAAGCATTTTTGTGCACAATATGAAGAAGATGAAAACCAGACAAAAGCAAACTATTTCAGGATGTCTTCAGTGCAAAACTTTCCCAGTGTTCCAGGACAAAAGGACACCAAGACCCCTGGAGCACTGCTGCTATTTAAGGAGAATTGTCTCAGTATGTTTCATTGAATCAAAAAATATCCCACATATTGACACCATGAAAGACTAGTCTGTGCACCTTTTGATTCTTGAAGACAGCAAAAAGACTAATTCAAAATAGCCTACATAAGTCTTCATCCTCTTTCCTCTGGGGCTCGGCATTCCTTCCACAACTGAACAGACAGAAACAAACCTGCATTGTCACACGGCAAAGCATAAGGTTAAGACATTTATCAACATTGCATTTAAGCATGTATTTTTTTGGACAGACTACTGAATGCTAATCTATGCTGGGAGACAGGAATCCCAAGTTTTTCTCCTGCAGTCTGCCAGAACTTGCTTTTCAGAGCTGCCATGCCCTCCTATCTCCCACTGCTTTCAGTGGGTGTTCTCAATTGCATTTCTGAATCCCTCAACTCCTCAATGTCTCAATCTCATCAGTAAATCGGGAATAGGTTAGACCTGTACTCCGGCTGAATTACTCCCAAGCACTCCACTAGTGTGTGGCACCATTTATTTTCTGCCTTTATTTTGCTCTGAATCAATGGAGCACTCAACTCCAGATTTACAGCTGCTGCAGGAGGCCTCTTCCAGCAATACAGCTCTGAAAACTCAAGTAATTGAACTTTCTAGCTGTCAGTTCCAGAATATTCACAAGCAGCTCCAGGGTAATAATAACCACTCTTAAAATTTGCAAGAAAATCGGTCCCGCTGAGACCTGAATCTGAACTACACTAGGTGGTGATATTTGGGTGGTGCTCAGTGCTACTGAGCCTATTCTATTCTCAGAATTCATGATTCTCAAATCATACACTTTTCATTTAGCTGAACTAACAGACCAATTTCTCAAATCCAGACATTTCCCTTAAGAAATAGTGCCCATTAGTGGACCTGAGATGCCATATTCCCTGGCTCAAATTCCAGCTGATAAAAGAACATTCTTGGTCTCTGCCTCCGTTTTCCTTTCTATAACACACAGAAAATACATCTATAGAAGTGGAGCTACTTTTACTGAACTGAACTCTAGCTAACAAAAGACCAGGGCAGGTAGTGTTGGATATGCTTGCACAAGTGGCCAAATGGCACCTAGGCAACAACAGGTTAACACTGCTCAGCAGAGCAGTCTCCTACAGTAGCAGATAGCAAAAAGCACTTTTACCATCACTGCAGCTGAGCTGGCTTCAACAAAGAAAGAAAAGTCTCTTTCATAAAGAAAAAAGTTAACAATTTCACTGAGAAGCTAAGAAGAAAAAGTGCAAAATCTGAAGTCAGTTCAGTAAACAGGAGCAGTGCCACCGCATAAAGGCAACAGATATTCTGAGGCACTAGCCCAAAAAAGAAAAAAAAGAAAAAAAAAAAAGACTAAGGAAAACTCAAAAACAATTATGATTCAAAAATACTGTATAGTCTCTGTGCTAGGCAAGACTGTCCAGAAGGATCACTTCACTACAACAACAGACATTTAGCTGAAATATTGACATGTCTTTTCCAGAGCTTAAGTTATTGCTAGCTGTTAAGGACATGATAAAACCTAGTGTAGGGGTAGATTAACTCCCACCTGCTGTTCCAGAGTCCAATCACTTCAGAGACATCTGGTGCTAGCCACTGCCAGAGACAAAATACCAGACCCTGGGTTAGACCCAGTCGAGCAACTGCTGCTTTCTCAGAAAAAGAAAACAACAGACTTGGTAGTTTGATATTAACAGCACAGCAAGAGTTCTGTCCAGGGAAACTCAACTGCTAGTGAAAACAGACCTTGAGCATGTTTTGGTTTAGCTATTATCCGAAAAAGGCTGCAGAGATTTCCTCAAGTATGGTATTATTCCTCCTTTAGGTAATTGAGGAAGGAGTGCTGAAAGCAGATTAGAGGTAGAACAACTTCAAAATCCGTGAAATCAGAGTACACTTTACTTTTGTTGAGAAGAAACCACAAACTTCCAAAGCTTTATTTGTATTCCTTGACTCCAAATGTTCATGGCTCAGTTATACACTAACAACCACTCACCTGCAGCATCAGAGAAACAAAAGAGAATGACTCTTCAACCCACCCTGAGCTAGCCAAATCTGTCAGTAACACCAGCTTATGTCTCTAACAGGTTGAGTTACTCAGTATGGATAAATCATTGGGATGTTGTGAGTGAGAGGAATGATCTGATTAATTAAGACTACCATGAATTCATGTGGGAGGCTCTGTAGTGTAGAGCTAGGAAGATACAGAGTTGTGGGAAACAGGAGAGGGCAATGCCAACAGACTAGAAAGCTACTGCTCTGTGAGGCAGTAAAGCAAATTTTAGGGCATCTTCCATAATACCAAAAGCATCCTAACTGTGCAATACAAAACAAGGGTGCAAATTCTGTCTGCCTGTTTCAGCTGTACTAAAATGCTATGAAAGGATAAATTTCTTTATGTCAGATCAGGCATAGTCTGCTTCCACAGGCATAAAGAACAACCATGAAACCTTACTATGTACTCTGCCTTATCCAATATAAACACTGATAAACTGATCACATGGATAAAATAATTTATACTGTCAGGTATAATTTATACTATCAGGTGATCCAGCAATACACATTGTGTATTAATAAGCAAGGAACCAGGATGTTTAAAGGAATATTTCATAAATCATCTCACCATCAGTGTGCTCAGGGACCCTTTCCAGGCCCCTAAACAGCCTATGAAGCCTCTCAACTAGTCTTGTCTCCTTTGCTTCAAAATATTAAGTCACACACTCCCTTGTGCGTTTCTCCTATACTAAAGTCTCTCTATCATATATATAGCAATATCAAATCTTCAGAATCAGAAGAAAATTACAACATAATATAGAAACATACAGTAAGGTCTTGAGTCATTGCCACGAGCAGGTACAAAACTGCCCCAGTCTGTCTCTGGCTGAGACTGGGTAAGGTCTAAGAGCAAAGTCTGACAGCAAAGTCTAAGAGCCCCTTTACATTGCTGCTGTTTTCAAGCAGATTCCCCTCATTTCCTTGGAATCTCATTCTCCTTCCTATAGTGATGGCTGAACTATATTTTGCCTCCCAAGGGAGAGCTGGATGCCTGTCACTTGAATTGCTTACAGCCAAGCTACTCAAAGCACATGAGAATATGCCGGGGGGAACAATACTGCATATGGTTTCTCAGCATTCCTGAGAGTACAGACAGAAAGGGATTGATGGAGTCAAAGCCCTCCCTCCCACCACCCTCCAGCCCAGCTCTGTGCTCTGGAGGGGTGTCTGACCCACTGGGCTAATCAGCAAGGCACACACATTGGCACAGACAGATTTTCCCACACAGAAAGCCAAAACACTGGTTTTTCACAGCGTTACTTGAAGAGCTAGACACAAAAGGCCTACATGCTTTGGGCAGTGGGAGCAAAGTCCCAGATTCCACCTTTTTAGAGGTGCTTAATGTGGTTTAAACTTCAGGAAGATGCTGCCCTCCACATGGAAGAGAAACCAGCCCTCACAGGGTATGAGGAGACAGCAGGAAAGCAGAAGGTTCATCCAAGAATTTTCCTTTAAGGGACTGACTGCTCTTTCTCTCTTTCTCACCCTAGGCACCTGCCTTTGTATCCAGAGCAACTCTAGGCAAAATCATCTTGGACAGCAGACTGTGGTGGGAAACAGACTGGACATACCCCAGTCCCCACTTAATTCCTAATGGTGCCCTTGCCGAGTGTCACTGGAGGCAGTCTGGGCTCTGTGGGACAGCTGCTGCTGCAGGACAAGGAAGCCTTCATCCCAAAAGCAAGAGCGGTTAGTGCTGACAGTACTCTGGACAAATATAAAGGAAAAAAATAAAGATCACTTTCCTGAAAGTCAGGGGACAAACATCAGAGTCCAATGGTTACATACAAATAACATCACCCTAAAAAGTGCAAGGACAGTACTATAAAGCTAAATAGGCAGACCTGGGCCTAGCAGTAAGACAAAGCATTTTCACCAGTTATACAGGTGTGGTATATCGGATGGTGGCAGCCTGCACTGGATGCTAAAGGAATGGGGACTACGAGCATGAGCACAGAGACAGCTTCTCGAGCATGAACCATCCTAGAGAGATGTAGAACATTTCAGGGCACAAAACAGCCCTTCTATTTTCCATTTTCATTACATTTAGGGAAATTACTTCAGAAGTTTGTTTTGTTTTATTTTTTCCCCAAAGAACGTCAGTGATTACTTACAACACACCCAATTTTCATAATCAAAACTACCTAAGTCTTGGCTTTTGTGCTAGAAAATTTTCTAAATTAAGGATTTTAATTTCCTGCCATTATCAGATTTTCAAAAAGTACACAGAACTATTGGTAACAAGGAAAATAAAGCTTTCATTCTTATTTTGCTCTCAGTGTTTAGTCTGATTTCTTTTTTTCCCCAAACCTTCCAATACTTTGTCAAAATTTCCCTTGGAAAACTTGCTAGAGAGCTTCCATCTCCACAGTGAACTTTACAGAGAATCACAAATGGTTGAAGATGGGGAGAAAAAAGATGATTACATTTACAGCACCATTTTGCAGTAAAGAGAGTAAAAAATTATACATTCTGGATTGCCTACTACTGCTAGAATGATCAGTTACTGGTATGTTAATGTATTTCTTCATGAGTTATTTGTCTGTCATGCTGTCCCAGTTTCATCTGGGATGGAGTTAATTTTCTTTTCAGTAGCTGGTACAGTGGTGTGTTTTTCTGGATGTAGTGTGAGAATAACACTAATAACACACTGATGTTTTGGCTCATAAGTAGTGTTTGTCTTAAGGGCTTTTCAGCATCTTGTGCTCTGCAAGTGAGAAGCTGGGAGGAAGCATTGCCAGGATAGGTGACCCAAACTGCTCAAATGGATGTTCCACATCATAAAACATCATGCTCAGGATACAAATGGGGAAATTACTTCAAAGGGGCCAATTGCTGTTCAGGGATGGGTTAAATATTGTTCAGTGGGTGGAGAACAATTGTACTGTGCATCACTGGTTTCCTTTGAATTCTGTTCTCTCTCTCCCATTCTTTTTTATTAAAATTGTTACAAATATTACTGGTGTATTTGGTATTACTATAATAATATTTTGTTACAATTACTAAATTGCTCTCTCTCAGCTCATAAGGTTTACCTTTTCTGATTTCCCCATAACACATTTACTCATACAAACAACATACAATCTCTCAAAGTTGTGACAATAATATAGCTCCCTCTACAACAGTATCTGAGTAAATTACAATCTTTGGTGTTCAATTTCAATTGCAGGCATCATTGGATGTTCTTTCACAAGAAATTGGCTTGGGGTCACAACAAGCTCTAAGGCAGAGTCATGTACTAAACTTAAGTCTCAAAAACCAGTGTCCTTATCACTGGACATTGTTAGATTCTCTTACCCTCCACATACAAGTTTTTATCCACCCCATCCCAATAGCAAGAACACAGGTGAAAACATCATGGTGACACAGCCTTTTTCATTTCTCACTCTGATGGCAGCAGTTCACTGCATATCCCAGCAACCTCATAAAAACAGGATGCCCAGTAGAAAAGACTTCACAATCTACAGAGATAATGACTTCCTCTGCCAACTGCACTTCTGGTTTGATAAACAAAAGCTGCTAGGGAGACAAGGCTATCCCATCATAGGCAGTGGTAAGGTACTGCTGTAACCACTAAAACTGCCATTCTGACACAAAACATTAAACAAGATTTTTGGGAAAAAAATTAATACAGGATTTTTTCCCCCCGTCTCACACTCATACCAGCAGCACAGCCCAGTTCATTTGGTTGGTAATAGCCAACTCAGTGACTGACTGAGTTACAGCTGGTCCTGCCAAGACAAGCCACAACTGGAGTTACCGGGAAGCAAAGGTTGTACCTCATACTCCTGGTACAGCCAGGGCCTCAAACACAGCTCAGCATCACAGGTTGTTAATGAACTGGTGCATACTTACACTTCCAAGCTGAAAGGTAATGGCCTTTTTATAGATGTTAGAAATGAGTTAATTTAAAAGGAGAATTTAAAAGAGTTCATTTCATTCATTTCTGAACTCCCCACCAGATTCATTTGCTCAGTTCATTAAACCTGGCATCATGGCATAACCAAATATCCATTTCCACTCACAGATGTTCCTGCACCTTGAAAGCCTAGAGATAACATTTTTACTGCAAAGGCTGTAGGAGGACAGAGAGACCCTACCACAACCCCAGCTGCTCCAAAAGCAGTACTGAAATCCACTGGTTTTGCTCTTCCAGGAACCAGTCCCCAGATCACTTCCAGTTATTGACAGATTCTGCCAGAGAGAGCACACTGAACTCTGCCTCCTCACTACCAACTTTTATGACAAGAATTCCTGTAAGTGCAAAAGGATCATCCTGTGAGGTCAGCTATGGCAAATTCCACCCCATTTCTTCATGTAGCCTCTACCAGCTGTGGTGCAGAAAACACAGCCATGGGATCACCAACACAGTACATACCTGCTGTAATGTTTTATGTTACATGCCCTCTTCTTGGTTAAAAGCCAAGTTTCATTACTTATTCCTTTCAGAAACCAGTGATTACACCAGAGATGCAGAACTTAGCTTTCAGGCTTTTGTTTCATTAGTTAGACTGATGCAACTGCTGAAATTAAAAGTCACTAGCAAAAGATTTACCTGTTAAAATAGTAAAATGAAGAGCCTATCTGCTACTACAAAGTATCCCAAACAAACACCAAAACAGTTCCTGAACTTCTTTTCTATGCCACTTAAAAAAGGCAAAATAGTTTTTAGACTTACAATACCACCCATTGTTCTTCTGTTCTCTTGTCATTCACTTTTAATAGTTTAGTTATACTTGAAAATACAGATTTGTTGGAACAGATTACCATCTTATTTCAAAGTACCAGTGCTCATATCACAGGATCAAAAAGCTATTAATTCACAGAGGACTTGTATTTGTATTTAGTGTCAGCTTCTTTAATAACTTAAGTATTAAGAACAGAAAAGAATAACTGACTGAAGTCCAATTCAGTTCAAATGCTAGAAAAGCCTACTTTATGGAAATGGTTTGGGGAGTAGTGAGGGGAGTGTCCCCACTGTCAAGCAACATTCTTTCTTTAATGGAATAAATTGCAAGATTATACCATGAGGGAACTTTCTGAAAGTCAAAACAAGATGCTCAAAGCTTTCAATAACATCATTCTTCAAAAACATTTATTGCCCGCTGCTGTTGCTAGATTTATACTTACTAATAATGCTAACATTATACTTCCTGAGAATAAATAAGAATCAACAAAATATTCTTGTTTATTATTCCAGTAAACATTCAACAAACAGAGGGCTTGGGCTTATTTTTTTGTTAAATTAGTCATATCCCTAAGCACCATCAGTAACTCATCTGAAAAATCTTTGTTTGTAGCAGCTGCTAAAAGCACTGTGCTCACTTAAAACAGACACAAGGCACAGTGTTGACATCTGAACAAAGCATCAAATATTAATTACAGTAAAACCACTTGATAACCCATGCACAGCTATTTTCATCACGTGAAACAGAAGCATTAACTCCTTGAAGTCAGAAAGCATGCCCCAGATGTTTTGACAAGACTGTCACTCACAGCTGCATCATACAATCCCCTCTGATGACTGATACCTGCAGCAATCAGGACTGCAGCAAGCCTGGAAGGTACATCCCAGGATGTCTTGAGAGTAGCAGCAGGTCAGACACCACCAACACACCTTCAGCAATGTTTTGAGTGGTGCAGGTATGATCCCCATTGTTTCCAGAAACACTCGGGGCTCTCTTGTTTGGGGAAGAAGAGACTGGATTTTCCAGGCTCCCCCAGAAGGCAGCAGGGGATTCAGCAGTGCTGAACCTTGCTCAGCCAGCTGCTCCACAAGCAGGTTGAGGTACCCAGACATAGGCTCCATTACTGCCATTTCAGTCTGAGTATTGTGTCTAGCATAAACATCATGTTTTGTGGCATTGTTATTCAATTTTATTCAGGAAAAATAAAGAAAGGAAAAAGAAAAATCCTGCCACAACAGCTTCTAACCACCAAATTGTCTGAACACCACCTCTTTGCTCAGTTTTCACATATCAGAGGGTTTGTCTCCATATCACCCTCTGGTTAAAACACTTAGACACCTCATTTGATTAATTTATATGAACTGAACAAGTTCTGTATCATGCCAATCCACAACAGCTAATTATTTGCCTACATTTGCTTTCCAGAACACTGTTACTTATCCAGATAGCAACATAAATGCTCCAGACCAAACTGAATGTGTGGGCTAGGAAAAGAGAATGTAAATCAAGTATCCAACTTGCTTTGACTTCCAAGTAGACAGTCATTTAAAATAGAGTAGCAAAGATGGCAGACCTGCAGTGCCCATCACACCTTCACTTTTTGTTTCCAATGACACTTTAAACCTCAAAAGTACTGTTAGCACTACAGGCTGGGGGCAGAGTGGCTGGAAACTGGCCCAGAGGAAAAAGACCTGGTGGTGTTGGCTAACAGCAGCTGAACATGAACCAGCTGTGCCCAGGTGGCGGAGAAGGCCAATGGCATCCTGGCTTCTACCAAGAATAGTGTGGCCAGCAGGACCAGGGAAGTGATTGTCCCCCTGTACCCAGCACTGGTGAGGCTGCAGCTCAAGTCCTGTGTTTGCTGCTGGGACTCTCACTCCAAAAAGGACATTAAGGTGCTGGAGCATGTCCAGAGAAGGGCAACAGAGCTGGAGAAGAGTCTGCAACTTGAGTCCTGTGAAGAGTAGCAGAGGGAGCTGGGGCTGTTCATCCTGGGGAAAAGGAAGCTCAGGGGAGACCTTATAACTCTCCACCTGAAAGGAGGCTGTGGCAAGGGTCAGCCTCTTCTCTCAGGGCAACCAGTGACAGGACAAGAGGAAAAGTTATGTCAGGGGAGGTTCAGGGTGGATATTACTCAAAGAGTAGTTAAGCTTTGGAAGAGACTGCCCAGTGAAGTGGTGAAGCCACCATTCCTGGGAGATGTTCCCAAGAACAATGAATGCAAGTTCTGCCTGTAGTAGAAAGCAGACTGAAAACCCTAATGTAGAGATGAACACTGTATTTAGGAAAAAAGAGAAGAGAGGCTATAAACAAGCTGGAGAAGAGAGTTCATCCCATTTTGTGCAGTTTTAGAAAGCTTTCCTATTACAAGTGAGTGATATGGTAACAGAGAGAGAAGCAATGCCACTGCAGGGGTTCATGCTGCATTTATGAGCTCTCTCACTGTGAAAGCCTGAATTCAGATCAACAAGTAACAAGACTGTTGACAGTAAACACATGCCAGAGGTTATGTATATAGCAGATGTTACCAAACCTTCAGGTGTTAGTTCATTTGTGTACAGATAAAACACAGCAGGCAGTTTAACCTGTAAATGGCAGTTCATTGGAGGGGCACAGGCTAAGGAAATAATTGCTTCAGTTTCTCAGCTTATGTGGTTGTTACACACTAAAAAGCCTCTGTGCACCTGGCTCAGTGTAGCAGTATTCCATAGCTCCTCTTTTACATACAGGTAGTGATCCACTGCTTTGCTTTTCTGGTTTTGGACCCATATTTACTGTCCTGCAAAGCTGCATCCCACTCCACTTAATATGCCATATCTGCTCATTTTTGAGGGACAAAGTCCAACACTGCACAAAGTAACGCTTCCCAGGATAAAAATTACAACAGAAAATACTTTGCTCTTCTGTTAAATCATTAATAATGTGAGAATAAATAAACCTTTTTAATTGAAACTGTTATTTCCAAGTTGCAGCAATCAAGAACTGTAGAAATACAACTTTTAAATAAAAAGGTCTTTTTAATGAAGTGTCTCAACAAAAGAATTTCAATTAGTTCTGCTTAGCAACTAGCCAACATCAAAAAACAGATGGTGAATTGGACAAGAGACCAAACATATGATCAAGCCTTTGAAATTCTATCAGTTAATTCTTTTCCTGTTCAGAGCATAAGTAGTAGAGACCATAAAGGTAAATAGTATTCTTCCAGCAACTAACACAGCAACAGCTCTGCCGTGCTAGGTCAAAGGTTACTCCTTGCTTTCATTGACAAAACCAGTCACAGAGAAGTTTCCTAGATAAGTACTCATTGACCAGATAACTTCAGGATAATATTTCTTCCTAAAACACATCTGTCAGCTTTTTGAATTCCTAGTTAATTTTTGAATTTCAGCAAAAATAATTAGTCTCCCACACACCCCATATGTACCTTCCAAAATGTCACCCTTAGTAGCTATAGGCACATGGAAAAAGGAGAGGAAGCACATTAGGGTTCACACAGGTAACACTCTGCTGTACTCATCAAGAAAATTAATTCACTTTATCTTATGTTTTGGAAGAGACTGAGAATTCCTCCTTTATCTCTTTTGTTATGTCTTCAGTTTTCAAGAAAATGCAGAATGCAGAAGACTCTGAAGTCCTTTTTGCTACTATAGTTATAATGTAAACTGACCACCGTGCTGAAATGAGGAATGAGTTCACATCCTAAGTTAATATACATTCCCACCCAACACAGCTCTGTTTTTACAGAGCTTAGGTCACATCACAGAGAGCTGTTTCTCACAGGAAGGAAAGTGTGCAACATAATGAGCACACGAGTTTATTCATACACATGCTGGGACTTCTTAACTAAAATATTGCAACTGTGCTACTGTGTTCTTCACATGACTGCACACCCAAGCACACTGTCCCTGGGAGAGTCAAATGTATAGGATTATGGTCAAAATCTACTCAGTACTTCTAGTCAGAACTCATTCTGGACATTTATTAACTGTGGAAGCTCAAAAAGAATATTGAAAAAGAAGATAAGGTAATTTATTTTTTTTTAACAGTAGAATTGGTTCCTTAGCTCTGAGGTAGTATTATGAATCCCAAGGCCACATTTCTAAAGTATTTCAGATTGGAAGATACTGAACAGATTTTATTTGCATTAAGAATTGCAGACTTCCAAAGTACGGTCTTCTCCTGAATCCTCACCCTTTTTGCTTCTACACAGGAAAAGTATTAAGGTCATCCAACAGATGCAACTGATTTTTTCCAGACTCCCTCCTCTATTCCTTTTACACAAAGCCCAACCATTATCAAAAAACCTAGCCAGTGTTGATATCCCACATAAGCCCTCATTTTCCCTGTCTTAGAAGCCCTATATAAATACTGCACCTTCTTAAACACAAAATTGTAAGAGCAAGCACACCTTGGCAGTTGACACCAGACAAGACTGAAAGGGTAAATACCATTTGGCTGAGAACTAGAGCTTTCCTTCATCCTTTATGCTTGCACCAATGTGAAACTTCTTTTCATATTGAACCCAAGGTGGGTGCCCCCAGGAGACCTAAACTGAGCAGGACCAATTGATGACCAGATTAAAGCAAGTAAAGGCAGAAGTTACCATCTTGGTTACATTGCATCACTGGAAAGTCAACAGAAATCTTTGTAACACTAGAGTGCAAGATTTTTTTTGACAATCTGATGGCTATAAAAAATGCCAAGAAAAAAGTACAAATCACACTGAACAAGCAAGCTCAGGAAACAGTGAAGTATAAACCCTCAATCACAGCACTCTCCCAACAACTCCAGGTTCCAGGGGAGTGGGAGCCAGCAGTACTACAGGGTGAGGAGGGAGGAGGATTTAATTTCTAGTTCCCTTCCAATTCCTACCAGCAGTCACGTCCTTCTCCCACATTGTGATTTCAGCACACAGCAGTCAGCTGAATCTAATGGACAGGGCAATGGGAAATTCAGTACTCCTGCCCAGGAATCTGTTACTTTCCAGCCAGTAGGGTAATTCTACCACAGGGACAGGAGGGGAGATGAGTGGGGAAGGATGACAACTCAAGCTTTCCATTCTGGCCTTAAACAAATGCAAATATCCTTAAACACTCCCCTTATTAAGCTTGTCTCTGCTATCTGCAGATCAGGGAGACACTTCAGCCTGCAACTTCCAAGAAATAGGAATCTACTCATCAGTTCGCCCTATCTGTGCCCGATGTGCTAAAAGGCGATCAGAAAAAGCTGATAGGCAAATGCAGCAACACAAAACATTGTTATCAGTACCAGGTCCCCAGCCACACCCCTCCCACATCTGCCAAAAGTATTTTCACAGCAAAGCAGGACTCCTTGAAGCTCATGATCAAAAGGCCAGTGCAGCCTTAGACTAAACCATTCCTTAAAGCCAAAAAAAGCAAATCATCAGGGACAATCTAAATCAGTGGCTTCTCTAAATATCTAATAAATTTAGAGCCATCTGAAAAGCACTGAAAAACCAACTTACTGTTTTAAAGGGGCCAATGCCAAGCACCAAGGAACAAGCGAATTTCAGCAGCATCAAAGCCAAATTTGGTCCCCAATTAAGAATACAAATGACAGCCTGGCACTTCTGGTCCTCCCTCACAGTGACTGATCAGCAAGACAGGGCATGGACTTTTTACCTCACTGATTATATTAGTATCAAAGTTGTATTAAACTTGACACTTGTTAAGTTTCATGTACACAATCTTTATGCAATCTTCAAGCTCCTACACAGGTTAAGAGAGTCAACTAAGAGATAGATCTATTCTATTACACAGAATACTTAAAATATATTTTCCAAATAAGACAAAAGAATCCTGCAGGACCTTTAATGGGCTAGCCTTGAAAGAAGTCCTCAAAACATTTGTTAGTATTTCATACTCGATAGGGTTCCACAAGCAAAGTATAATTTAACACAAATATGTGTCTCAACTGTACCAGTCCTCAGAGGACGGTGTTGCTTCACTGATGTCTGCAGGTTTACACAAATGTGCTATTCTGACAAACATACTTTGTTCTTTCAAGCCTGAATGCAATATGCTAGCTGAAACACCCATTGTTTGTAGAAGCTCTTCCCGAAGAAGATAAATACAATTTCACTCAAGTGAATGAGGTGACTGGATTCATGCCAGAACTAGGACAAATGTTTTTTGATAACACCCAATCTAAGTCTCCCCATCCTCAACAGATTAAAACCAGAAGCATATGAAAAATCCCACAGTATTCCTAATCCAAAATTCATGGGTATTTTGCTCCTTTTTTTTTCCCTTGTCCTCTCTTTAGATGGAAATTCAGGTCCATTCATCAGATGCCACACTGACAATCTGGGTATAGTCAACTCAATAAGAATTGAAAGACTAGATATAGCTTTACCTGGTGTTCTCTACTCCTGACAGGAAATATATATTCCAATGTTTATGCTTCCAGTATAACTGACAGTTACTGATATTACCCCAGATCAGCACACTTTTCCTGCATCTTTTATACTGCCACCTTTAACTTTATGAAGCTTACCTTCATTTATAAGCTTTACCCTGATGCAGCTGTGGTGAAGACAGCAGCCTCATTCTCACCAAATTTCCAGTAATGTGTTTATTTTTCCTTGTCTCAAAAGCAGAGCACGTGTGCTAAATTTCTACCATTTTCTGAATCATACTTCCAACACAGAGACTATTAAAGGTGTTTCTTCCAAAGTGTTACACAGGAAGCAATTTCCCTCCCTATTATCTCAAGAATCCGACTTGAGGATTTTGATTACTAAAAGAGAATTATTTTCAGCTGTCAAAAAGTCAAAACAGTCAAGCATTTATTTTAAAAACTCCAAGCACACTAACATTTTTGAACACTGTCATTACACGAGATTGCTTTCTGCTGAGGAAAGTACACTTCTCTTTGGGCTCACACAACATCTATTCTTACAGCTCCTGAATATCAATATAAACTTTCCCCAAAACAGGCAGAATGTCAGAGGCTGTCCCAACACATAAACCCATGCAGGAGCCATCCTGAAAGTAACTGAAAATTCTTAGGAGAATTACAGTAGCTTGACACTGTTTCTGCCTCCTAAAGCAGTTTCTTCTAGACCACTGGGAGCTTGACCCTTCAGAAAATATCTAAGAACAGATAGGAAAGATTGTCAGCTAATGCTATTGCCACGTTGAGAGCCCATCTGAAAAGAAACAACCAGTTTCCCTCCCATCAAATCTTACTTGTTAGTGGAGAAAAAGAGGGTTGTGTTTAAAGCATAGATCCTATCGAGACAGGTTTTAAGGGATTGGTTGAGTTTGCCAGGCAGAAGCGGTGTCCCCTCGGGAGGGACTGGACGCTGAGAGGGGCTCGCTCCCCTCCCCTGTCCCGCGGGAGGCAGCGGGGCTCCCGAGCCGCGCTCTGCGGCACTCACGGAGCGGCTCCGGCACATCCCGGAGCAATGGATGGGTGGGTTGGTTACCTGTGCGCTCCTCGCGGCAGCCCTTGCAGGAGCACAGCCCCATGGCAGGTGGCAGCGTCCCTCCCGGCCGCCCGCAGCATCCCTGGAGCGGCTCCGAGGCAGCGGCTCCTCCGTGGCCGGCAGCCCCCGCCCGCACCGCCCCTGCTCCCAGCGGCTCCGGGCACGGCTCAGCGCTGCACGGCTCCCTGCCCTCCGACCGCACGGGCTAGCAATTATAGCCGCCCCTGGAAGGGCTGAGAGCCACCGGAGCCTGCTCGAGGCGAGAGGCTCTCGGATGGCAGAGGGCAACCTTCAGTGTGCATAGAAAAGACACCAGAAAAACTATTTCAAGATTCTCTCAGGACAGGGTCATATGGTATCCCCCCACATCACACACCCCCACAAGAGTAAACACTTGATATATCTGAGTCTCCACAGAGATACTGAGTGTTACAGGGACCTTGCATTCTTGCAAAGGTCAGCACTGCTCTAGCAATATTCAGAAGGTTTGTTTACACACTTTTAATTGCATTAACCTAACTGAGGCACCAGCCACAATGACAAGATAAGCGCGCTTTGTTTTGGGGTAAGGAAAGAACAACATCCCTATGTTTGCTGGATCTCTGATCACTCTGTGCTTGTTCTCCAGACCCTGCAGCACCTCACTTGAGGCAGCAGGGACCCTGCTTATTGAAACCCCTGCGCCCAGGTGCAGAAATGCCCTCAGCACTGCAGCAGAGTTGCAGTTTGTTTTATACACCAACTCGCAGGCAAACTGGCTGCCTTTGCAAAGCTTAGATCAGAAGCTGGATGTCACAAGAAAGCAACTGAATGATAGACTTTTCCAGGCTGGACAATGCAGAAGAATACACCCTTTGATAGCAGTGTGCAATGCACAAAAATTACAGTTTGGGTGGGAGGGGAGAAAGCCAGGCAAACAGAGGTTTAGGGGTGGGAAGGTAATACCAAGTAGCTACATCTTTCCATACAGTTAAAAAACCAGAAACAGCCTGAATCCAAGACCTGATGACAACCTGCAGCTCCAGCTCCCAGTACATATCTCAGCCTCTTTAGTTTGAACTAAAATTCTTCAAGGAGAGAAAATGAATAACCTAAAGGGTAGATGTCTACCAGCTCTCCCATCATTAAGGAAAAAAAAAAAAGAAAAAAAGAAGACCACAATAATGTTCTACAGAGAAGTCCTTCTGCAGAGTATTCAGCTGTTAACTGCACACTTGAGCAATCCCAGAGTATGAGCATTCATTAGCTAGCACAAAAAACTCAAAACAAAACCAAATCCCACACAGGATAGAAGATGAACAGGGCAGGAATTCTTTCCCAACACCACCAAATATCTTAGAGGAAATTGAAGATATTCCTGCAAGAACACTGAAGGCAATCCAGTATTCTGGCTTTGCTGGTACCAACTTGTTCCTCTTGGATCGATGCGTGAGAATTCATTTCAGTTGTTTTGTTGAGCCTCTAAACTCATTAGACAGTGCCAATAGCTGACAGCTGCTTGGAAATCCATCTCTTGTGCAAAGTGCTCCCTTGCCCTTGTAAAGCAGCAGATACTTCCTTTCTTCTTGCTAGAGGGTGATCTGATCTCAGGGAAGAGGCTCGTAAACCACCTGCTTGAGGGGCTGGACAATCTCCTGGCAACGCTCCTTCATTTCATTTAAAAGCAAACCCAGGCAGCCCCCAGCAGGGGGAGGTTTTCCAAGGTCTGGAAAAGCCAAAGTGTTTACTGCTGGCACAGTCAGAGCAGTGGTAGATAAAAGGGATGGAGAAGGCACCCTCCTCTCCAGCTGTTACAGCCTGGCAGCCCAGTTAGCTCCATGGGGAATAGTACTGGATGCTGTGTATCAGAGAACCCCCCAGACTACCTAGAAGTTACTGAAATTTGAGTATTTAAGAAGTTTTAGAACTATTACTTACATCATTTCACATGGACAGATAGAGTCTGATGAGGGGTTAGGAACACATGCTTGGTCTTATTTTCACAAAATATTCTGAAAACTGACAAAAAGTTTGTCTTACCTTTTGATTATGTGCCATCACCTAAAGGAATTAAATGGTCCCAGATGAAAATAGCTGAGAGTCATTTACTGCAATAACCATCACCATGCATTTAAAATAACAATCTTCAAGTGCATTCATGCAAGAGGAAGGCAGGGCCTCTGATATCCTTACCGTGTGGACATAGTGTGATCTTACCCAAAAGCATTGCTGTGCAAAATGGAGCTAAAGAAAACTTAGTCCTTCCCTCACTTTTTCTCCAGATGGCAAAAATTACAGTGAAGGTCAGCAATAAAATAAGCCAATACTGACTGGCTTTTAGAAAGCCATCCAAAGTATCTGAAATTCTTGATTTAAAGTTTGCATTCCCTCTCATTTCTTATGAGATGCAGTAATGTATTGTCTGCTATTGAAAAGGAAATTCAGCTGCTGAATTCTGTTGTGTGAATAATGAACTTTTATATTTCTGGACAATGCTAAGTATCTGGAAGCCAGAGGTAAAGATTTCAGTTTTAGTTAAGCCAACCACTTATATTCTGGCGGAAAAACACTCTAACCAAGTAAATTTCAAAAAATTGCAGGATGGCAGAGGAATATGCTATTCTAGTTCAATGATTCATTCCAGATATGACAGAGTACTAGTGGCTGAAGGTATTTATTAACCATTACTTCACTAGGAGACAAAGTTTCTTATAATGTCAGAGTTACATCTCTAGAACTGGGCAAGCATTCATTTTGGAACCTTTTTTAGACATAAGGCCAGGATTACATAGCTTTGGGGATTTTCCCTCACCATTCTCTCCTCCCAAAAGGCACAAACTTGTCTTGAAGAACACAAATTTTAACACCACCTTGCATCATTACTATTAAACAGGTTAACTGGGCTTCATAGAGAATGGACCTAAGCCAGACAGTATGAAACCTGCATTTGTGAAAAGCTCACCATTTATTCTAATAGTTATGCTCAAAATTCAGAAGAATATGTTAGTATTTTCAAGCTTGGCCAATATAAACTTGTTTTGTGTGATATGTAAAATTAATATACTGTGATCTTCTCCACATCAATCAAATAATCTGTAAGTCAGGGCAAATTATAGACTTCTTCAAAAGTTAAAGCCTTTGTAAAATGAAAAGTTCACTTTCCAAGTCAGATCCAGCATACATTATTCCCAGAATTTCCAAAATACATGGTGAAGCAAGTAGAAGTGGCTTGCCAGGCCACAGTGGGAACACACTATGACTCTCCTCAGATTTCCCAATAGCCATTGGACTCAGAAGAAAGAAAAGACCATTCTGGAAATGTAATAACAGAGGTACAAGAGTACATTACAACCAGTCTTAGTTCATATATATATCTAAATACTCTAACTCCCTTACTATATTTCTTACTATATTTCTTACAAGAGCCTGAAACTACAAAGTGAATTTTCTAGCCTAGTATTTATTAATAAAGTGACAAGCTATCTCCCCTGAGGCTTTTTTTCTGTGAGAGTAGAGCAAGTTAAACCATCCTCACCCTTTCAAGCCCCAGTCTTCATTATCCTCTCCTCTCCAAATACACACTTCTAGTATGTTTAAGATAAACTGCAAAGGGAATGTTTTTGAAAATTCTATCTCTCTGGGCTCCTAAGACTCTGAAAAATAAACTGCTGAGAGAAGAATTAGAGCTTCGTTGCTAAAAGGACCCATTTATAGTTCATCTATTCTTAACAGAAGACATAAGAACAGAAAATATGAGTTTGATGCAGATATATCACCAGACTGTATGAGAGACAGCATGAAAGTACACATTTTGTATTCACAGGTTGTCTTGCCCCAAGTGATCCAAAATGCATTCCTGTTAACCAGGTTAGGCTGAGTTTACAATAGAGCACAGCTCTGTTAAGAATTAAGGCTCACAGGCTTAAAAAAAAAAAAAGAAAGGATCAAAAGTCACCTGTCAGAAATAACATTTCAAAACATCTGGCCTTGTCCTATTGAAGAATTACTAGTCCAGAAAAAGAGCCAAAAGAATTCATAAAATTTCATTCTGGTTTGACTACATCTATTGCTTTCTCTTCTCTCTCCAATCAATGTAATTCCAATAGAAATACAATCGTACCATCTGATACTCCTATGACAATAATTTTCATGAGCATTTGGATATTTTTTCATATTAATGGTCATGTTTAAGGAGATTCATAGGTGTCCACCTTCTTTGTTTTTTCCTTGAAATAATGATGGCAGCCTTGTGAAGTGCAAAAAGGAATTTCCTTGAATTCTGATGAACTCAAAAAATAAAAGAATTTTAGGTGCAAGGATCAACAAATGAAGAAAACTTGGTTGGAAATTCCAACAGAGCTTTAGCCACACTGTGCTAGAGAGCACATCCACAGGTTTTTGCTTTGAGGTTAGCAAGTTCTTGGGCCTCTGGCATTGAAGAACAGAGGGAACACAAAAAAATCCCTGAGTAGGGGATGTGAGGAAAAGCCTTACACATGGACAAAGCCCTTTTTGCAACTGGCTGTGGCAAAGCTGACGCTGTGACTGCTCCATTTTTGTTGGTAGAAGGGCAGTGTTGGCTGGAGTGCCAGCTCAGCTCTCAGCACCAGAGAGCTGACACTGCCTGACATCAGCAGTTCCTGCCTGGCACTGCCATGGAGCCACAGCTGCTCTTGAACAGTTCACACCAGCTTAGAACATAAAGGGGAAGATCAGCTAAGCACACAGATTATAAGAAGCAGTTTTACTGCAAATACCTGAAGGCATCTTGCTGCCCTTAGCACTTTAAACTGCAGTAAAAGGAACCCTTTTCTAACAGACCCAGTGTACACAAAGAGCAGATAGCCTACTATTAATGTATGCAAGCTTTTGCACTTACTAACTTCAAAGAATCCTTGCTCCTAGAAGAGAGGGGAGGATCTGCTTTGGCTCAGAGAGACAGCTCTTCACTGACTACAGAATTTAAAGCTAATGGCATAAAGGTCTGAGCTTGATAGAAAAATATTTGGACTCCTATAGTCTTGCTGAAGGTGATTAAGAAATAACTCCTTATGTGTAGCTCAGTATTTTCATTGAAGTTACCAAGACCAAACAGAACCGTGTGCTGATGATGTTGGCATTGAAACTGAAGGCAAAACTGTGCTTTCCAAGAGGAAACAGCTATAACTTCAAAACACTACTAAGGGAGAACACTGCACTTCTTCTCTCTGGTCCTCCTCAATCCTCATGTATTCCCTTCAGCAAGACAGTCACCCTACAGGCCCACAGCCATAATTATGACACCTTCCACAGACTTCCACCAGCTTCAGAAACAGTGCTGAGGTGATAACATTTCTCTTACAAAGTATGATCATAAGCACAATATTTCTACTTGTACTAACTTCCTCTATTCTCTGCTGTGATGTGAACGGGTCACAGAGCTAACTAGAGGTAGGATGTCTACTTTTGTGTTCTAGAGCATTAACAACACATGACACTTAAGATCTGTGCCCAAGACCTAAACATGACAGAAATAAGCAGCTGAAGCCTGGTCTGTCCACTCAAAGTGGACAAGAATTAATTTAATCTAGAAAATATCTTCTGCTTAAACCTCTCTGAAGGCATGATTTTGAGTCTGATTCATACACAAACCACATGCTATAAAAGCACAGCCTTTATTGTCTCTGTGGAGCAGAAGGATTCTCACACAACAGTGATCTTTGCAGACACTTCTCTTTGTGTTAATAAAAGTAAGCTTTCTCCTCATTACACTATTATGCCAGCACAGGTTTTCTTTTGATACAGTTATATTGGAACAGAATTGCTAATGTAGACAAGGCTCTTCATCTCTCAAGTTAGCAGTTTCCAGAGTGCTTACAGATCTTCATTGCAAAATACACAACCCAAAATCCAGGGAGGCACCACAGTTTGCACAATTATCCCTCAATGCAAATAATACATGATGGGTTGTAGCAGTCTTTCCCTATTGTCTAACACACACTCCCTTTTAACACCGTACACTTTTGATTTCACAGCTCTTTTCTTTGTTTTCTCAAATTCCTCCTGCCCCTTCCTCCAAGTTTTCATGTCTGTCTGACAGCCTGGTGGTTAAAAACAAATCCCAGAACTAATAACAGTGCTTTAGGAGTCCAGGATGATCCATAACATCTTTGATAACTCATGGAGACATGGGTATCAACACCTTAAGTGGACTTCACTTAGATGAGCAATGGACTCTGGCTAAGATTCAAAGGCAGAATTTGAAAGAATGTCTTTACAGGCCTGTGCACCTGGTAGAACAGACACAGAAGACACAAACTTCAGTAAAGTAAACATTTAAAAAGTCTGTCAAAAGAAAAAGCTCTACAATGACCAACAACCTGAACTTTGGCTTCCTAATGAAAGAAATCACATTAATTTCAATTAAAGTGCTTGAAAAAAATTAGGAACATTAAGCTCATCAGAATGTACTACACTGTACCGACCACAGTCCTGACCCCAGCTGCCTCACTGCCTTTAGAGAGCAGTACCTTGAGCAGAGCCCCTGTGATGAGTACTGGAGAGACACTGAGAAGCTTATCATGGACTTTAGGGAATAAAGCTGTTGCAATGCTAGTAAGTTCAACACAGATTAGTCACACTGCCATAAGTGCACTCAGCACTCATGCATTCCCCACAGTGAAACTATACCTGGATAACTAGCACAGAGAGTTAAATCCATTCCCAGTAAAAAGCAAACACCCTTCTCCAAAAAAACAAAAAAACCCCCAAACAAATCAAACCAAATAAACAAAAAAGCCCCCCCTGCATGTTCTTAGGCTGTAAGGCTTACACCATAGGTGTAACAACATCCTTGTCATATCTCCTCCTCCCCATGAAGTTCAAAAAGCCCAGAGCAAATGGGTTCTCACAGATAGCACACTATTAGCACTAGAGCATTTCAGACAAATACAGAGGGGCTTTGCCTGTGAACCCTCTCTCACAGGTGTTTGACAGTGGGCCAGCTGCCACTTCAAACTGGTCCTAGTGCATTCATAAACACCCCAGATAGCAGTTTCCCAGTTATATTCTCTTTTGGGTCCTGGACCAGCACATTATCAGCTGCACCTCCCTTTCCCCTCACACTTTTTGTGGCCCCATAAATTAGACCTATATTTTAGTTTCCATACTTTTGCTTCCCAGAATGACTTCCATGTGGTATTTCCAAGTCAGTGTACTCTAGTGAGCAGGTGAGGTACAGTGCTAAGAGGTACCTCAAAAGCATGGGTGGAACTGCCTTGCAGGATTGTCAGTGCCATAGCACAGAATCACACAATCATTAGGGCTGGAAGAGGACTCCAAGGTCGAGTCCAAACTTTGACTCAGTATCACAAAGTCAACTAAACCATAGCATTAAGTGCCATGTCCAGTCTTTTCTTGAACACTTCCAGGGACAGTGGCCTCACCACCTCCCTGGGCAGCCTGTTCCAAGGCTTGACAACACTTTCAGTGAATAAATTCTTCCTAATTTCTGCCCTGAACCTCTCCTGGCACAGCTTGAGGCCTTTTCCTCCTGTCTTTATTTCACTTTTGCTAGAATTTAGTGTGTGCTCTGACATTGTCATATATCATGTATCTTATTTTACTTCATCATGCTAACCTAATAGAGTACTTTATTAGCCTCAGGGATCCCAGACATTACATGAATCTTGTGGAGAATTCACCCACTGTTGTTGCAAATAGGAACACAGCTGTTTCTGGGGCTGAACAAAACCCATAACAGCAGCAACAGAGCACAGAAGTGTAAAACATCATCGAAGGCTTGATTTCTCACAAACTAGCAATAAATACAGAGATAGTACTACAGAACTGATCATGCTGATAGTTTCATAAGCATATCTCTATGTAACAAAGCTGTACTTGCATCAAAATACTTTAAAAAGAAAATCCCTCTACTAACTATACATGCCTCAGGACTTAATACATTATCCTCAAGGCAGAATATTCAATAGTAGAACTCACTCTGGAAGGTCTCAGCAGGAAGTATTCAAAATCTTATCTAATTTGCACTGAAAAATCAACCTGAGGGGGTCAAATGATGCCTTGCACATTTCCACTATAATATGCCATCACTCTACAAAGACATATTTCTACACCCAAAGGGTAACCTATATAAAATGCTATATTTGTCTTCCAGGAATACAGTGGGTTAAGGAAGACTGCTCAAAACCAGTCAGAGGTTACATTTTAATGATCTGCACCAGCAGAAAGCCCTATTAAGGAAACTTCTTAAGTCTCATGCTCCTTTCACAGCAGGCCTTATGTGATTGCAATTGAAGTTTCATAAACCATCATTCTTGTTGAAAGCCAGCACGTGCATTAAAGACAGCTGGGTGCTACTGATCAGGGATCAAATGCAGAACTTCTCCTGGACCACAAATCCCAGGACAGCAGAACACATATATGCTATTGCAGCCCACTTCCAGTCCCATTTTCAACTGCCCACAGCCCAGAGCACCGAGGGATGGAGAGAGAACAAGTCCAAGTAGATCAAACACCTCTAATAAAACAAAGGCAGGATCTTGTTTACTTCATGAAGCAGGATCATTACCTGCCAAATGCAAACATAAGCCTTGGGCATTGCGTATGCTAGGGGAAAAAAGAAAACAATGCAAAAAGCAATTTACAGGCTGCAGATGCCTCCTGATGCCCTTCAAGATGTTTTAAACTGATAAGGTAAGGTGAGCCAAAACATTCTTAACTATCAGAGAGCCTCAGAGCCCTCAGGGGATAAGAGGAGCCTAATAACCTTTCTTCACAAAACTCTGGATGCAGTCTGAAGACCTTCACCTGCAGTGAGTCATCACCTTAAGTAGGCAGAAGTGGATTGGTCAAGCTGTGGGGATACAGCCTGGGACTGAGCACAACACTGTTGAAATCAGTAAGGCCACATTAATTGGGAGCAGAGGTCAGGCCTTTTTTTCCCACATTCTCTTTTCATAAGAATTCAGTGACATGATACAGTCAAGCATTCAGAAAATCAGTAAGCAGAGAAGCCTTGCTTGCAAAAGATTTGAGCTGCCAGCATTTACCTGCAGGAGGGAAATGAGGGCCTCTTAGCTTACCAAGTAACAGTTCATCAACTTGAACCCATTTGTAAAACAAACCTAGAAATACGGGCAGCTGATTGACACTTCTGTTGAAGGAAGAACACAAAGGAAGTTATCAAGGTCTGGACAGACCACAAAAGTTTTTTGTTTTTTTTTTTTCAATAAAAGAATTTCAGTATAATTAGGAAAGGACTAATCCCAAGGAAGGTAGTTAGTACCTTTTGGAAAATGCCAATTCATTAAAATTGAAGATACATATTTTGAAAAATGAGTTTAACAGTCTCAGAACGGGAGGAGAGGAAAAGTCAGACAGATGCCACTAAATAGCCCATAAGCACTGGGTCAGTATGTTAACTTGGAACAGTGGAGACCTACATCCAAGTGACTTCCCCAGAGTCATTACTGTGTGTCTATAAAGAGCATATTCTACTATTATATGACAGTTTTAAGACCAAAAGAAGAATCAAATAGGTTATCAATTTTAACTTGAATGTTTTCAAAGACTTGATTTTGGCATCTGAGACAACAGCTGTATGTTTTAAATAAATAGAATGTGTTCAATATAGAATATTACAGAATCACAGAAGAGCCTGAGTTGGAAGGGAGCTATGAGGATCATCAAGCCCAGATTTTAAGTGAATGACCCATATGGGCATCAAGCCCACAACCTTGGCATCATTAGCACCATGCTCTAACCAACTGAGCAAATGAGCAGAAATGTATTTAATACTGTATTCTGCCTACAGAGCACAGCGTTGGCTTCACAGGCTGGACAAAGATGTTGTTAGAGAACTCTTGCTTCCTGATTTGCTTCGAGGAGACATGAATGAACAAAATAGAGTAGCTAGTTTCTTCTGAGAGGATGAACTCTCCAAGGATTCAAGACATGTGCCATCACGGAGAGCAGGAGTCAAGCAGCAGCAGGAAAGAACCAGCACCATCTAGTGCTCAGCAGAGACGGAGCAAGCAGAGCAGAGAGCAACGCACCCACACTTCCCAGCACAGGAGCTCAGGATACACAGTTGGGGAAACTCAAACTGCACTTGAGCATAAAACAATACTGCAGATTGGAAAAGAAAAGCAGGAGTACCATCATCATCTGAGTGTTAAAACATTATTACCTTAAAGATCTCAACCCAAGATAAAAGATAATAATACAAAACAGTTTCAAGACTCTGTCTGCAAAGAAAGCATACAATTTTATCATTCTGGGCACTCCTTTGGAACAACAATTTAGAAAAGACATTTTGTTTCTCACCCCTCAATAAATGGAAAGGTCTATCTCATGTTCCAAGAGACAGTTATGTTTTTTAGTGACATACATGCTCTCAGCTATGCTCCCGACATCTAGAAGTAATAAACACAGATCTGACAGGGCCCTCCACTGCAAAACTAAGACCACCAATCTTCTTTTCCAGGGCAATGTAAAACCATGGACATAGTAACATCCACAGCTCTCTCTTGCTAAGCATTTCCAGAATGCACTGCTGCAACTACACTTCTTAAACTTTCTAGTAGGACCCAAAATTACTTTATTTTGCTGTCATTTCCCTAGTCAATATGGTGGATGCCAAAGCACGGAAATCTAAATATCAACATCACATATTCAGATATGCACAGTCAGTTTTCAGCTGTAGACTTCAGGAGAAAACTTAATTACCAATGGCATACTCAGGATCCTGCTGTTAATTAGAATTGCAATTTGCATTGAATAATAGAGAACATGAAATGATTTTCAATGTATGAATTTCTAATTTCTCCTCCAGGTATTTTAATTATACACCATCTCAACAGGAACTGAGATAAAAAGGCCACAAAAACAGCTTAATTGGTGTCAATCACCTGGGATGTAAAAGTGTACCACAGATCAGACTGCTCTGTGGGCATCATTCCACCTGCTGGTACAAGACAAACAAGCTGCCACTCCAACTTCTCTGTCAGATTCTGTCAACAACACAAATGGACTCCTACAGAGCAAGTAGACAGCAATTACTGTTCCTGTAAGAATTAGAACTCTTACCTTATTATTCTGCCTTTCTTGATTTTCCTTCTTGTTGTATAGCACAACTAAGGCAGTGAAGTAGCTTCTACATAAACCCTGCACAAAGTTTCTGCATGAGGGATTTTATTTTGCCCCAGCCTAACTTTTGGCATAATGCAGCCACTACTCCATCTTTGAAGGATTCAGTATTTGATGCAAATCCCTTTTGTAAGGGAAAGTTGCCTATATTGAATTAAGTCTTTATAATTAGCTCAAAAAGCACACCATGGAGAACTGACTTCTAAAGTTTTGACAATAACTTTTGACATGTAAATCAAGTATAGGCAGTGAACCTTGCTCTGGCTAAGCCTGCAAAAAAGACCAAGGTAACAATTATGAAGAGGACTGAACTGTTTCACTAAAGAGAGGGCTGGTGCTAACTCAAGTGGAGCACAAAAAACAACCTGAAGGTGCAGTTTTCATCACCTCAGTTGAACTGACCTGAAGTCCAACTGGTTTGAGAAATTGTTTTCAGTCATAAGAGCTGAAAGGAAAGATACTATTAAATATTTGGAAACAAGATCAACCCATTCAGCAAAAATTAAACTCCTTACAAAACTGCACTCTTAGTCTCACAAAGTCTCAGCTGAGAGCTGTCACTGTTCACCTTGGCAGAAAGCCACTGTTCACTGTGGCAAGAAACAGGAACTAACAGGAACTATCATCAGTGATGAGGAGACATCAAAATGTGTACCATGAGTACCTCCTAACTTCTGAACCTTGTTACCACTCCCCTCCTTGATTCTAAAAACCTTACTGTATCAGGAAATTCTGTCTGCAGAAGAACTTGAGCAGCTCAAAGTGCTGCAAAAACTGGGGAATGAAACTAGGTAGACCACTTGCCACAGGACACTAAAACATCAGTTTGCTGAAAGGTGAGACTACAGGAGCACTTAAGCCATCAACATCCCTTAAGACTTTCTCAGAGCTTAATCCCTGTGGCTTCTCACAAGCTGCATTAGACCATTCCAAACTGCACTGTAACCCCAGGTCAACACTAAGCTGTTCTGTAGCCCCTAGCAACAGCAGATGCTGCTTTTGTTGCCAGATTTGGACTCCTCTCCCAAGCAACATAGATCATTTCCATCCATAAATAGCAGCTGCTGTGGAATTACTTCCCCAAATGGTACAACATTTGCACCTGACCTCATACTACCCTCACAACTTTACAAAAACATCCCCCATCACCTGCTAATGTGCAATGGAGTATGAGTGCAACTTGCACCCACAACTTGCCCCACCACTCCACTTTGAACTTCTAGCTATGATGAATGGATTCAAAAGGATCCAGAAATTTACACAGTTTCCCCAAAAAGGAATATGGAGAATATATTTCAGGAAGTCCTGTCACCAGATCTAACACTGGTTTGACTGTAGAACTCTTCTGCAGTCTCTCATGTCCCCAGTTAACCCTTCTCCCAGCTGCCCTATACAGCTTAGAAATGAACTTGATGAAACATGAATAATACACAATGCCCATCATTAGTTCTTGTTACTCAGCAGAAAATCAATACATGCTCTGTTACAGCACAGGACATGCTGTTACTCTGGTCCCTGCGCTCTGAGGGAACAGCTCCACAGCCAAAATTAACACAGCCTGCAGCAGAGGAAAGGTGGCAGGATCTCAGCAGCAGTTTCATGACAAGGACACTGAACACCTTAGCTATTAATCACAAAATAGGGGTTTGGAGACAACTGGTACCACAGACTGGAATTCTTTGGACATACCTCAGATCTCAGCCTCTTTGACAGACAAGCTGGTATCAGCTATAGGTACATTTGAGGAATGTTACATTCCATTCTTAATTTTGTTAGTTAAAGCTCTGATGTTTACTGGCACAGTAAAACCCCAATCTATACTTACAGCTATTGAATGCATCTGTATTCACAAAATCCTCAACTTAGCCAAGACAACTTAAAAAAAATAAATCTTATTATCTCTATAGAAACTCTTTACAGTGGGATAAATGAAACAATTCGGCAGAAATGTGATCATGGCCATACATCCAACGCAGGGAAAAGATGGGCAGTGATGGGAAATAAAGATCTGGGTCCTGCAAGATCATTTGTGCTCTTTTTCCTATCTGGCATCTGTTTCAGAGCTGTTCACTATGTGGGTGTTCTGCAGGCTGGCAACCACACAGAACACGGTCATTTCAGAACACATGCAAAAAAGGAAAAGGCATTTATGCCAAAACCAGCACAGAATAAACGTACTGTGAACAAAATAGGGAACTCTTCGGGCCACATTCTCCAGTGACATCTGTGTCAATCACATTCTGTATTGACTGGCTATTTATAGCATTTTTCAATACTTACTATCCATGTAGCAACTAAGTTTGCTACCAACGGGATTTAGCTGCACAAGTTAGGGAAAACATCTTCATTTTACAGACAAGTGGTACACTAACACTGGGAAAACAGCAAAGTGCTACGCCAAAACCTCAGACTGAACACAAATATCCTGGGATTCACAACCATGTTAAAAAGGGTCACTTTTTTCCACTTTTCTAAATAGCCCATTTCAACTAGCCACATGTTTTACCAACAACCTGAAGCAACAGCCACCTGCAGTTTAGGATAATTCTTTTGCAGGTACAGCAATATAACCTGATAGGTTGGACAAACAGCACAGAATTGCTATTTTGCCATCTGGAATCAGAAGAAACTCAAGCCTGCAGGAAACCCAATCAAGTCTGTGGCTCAGTTAATTATTTCTGATCACTGCCAGAACACATGGGATCATTCACAATCACAACAACCCAAGTGCTTGCACATTGCAGGTCCACAGATCTTCTGCAACATGATGGGGCGCAGTCTTTGCAAAATGGTGCAGAGATGTCACATTCAGACCAAAAATGAATGCCACTTCCTGCACATCCTCCTTACAGGCAACACTGTGGCCCAATGCCCTGCTGTTTGTGGGGCCCTGCCTATGAGTGCAGCATCAGGGGAAAAAAAGGCATTAAAAGATAGTGCACAGTGGTAAGTAAGAGATAAAAAATAAATCTCCTCTCCCCAAGTAGCTTCCTGCATGTCGAACAGAATTCTGTGACTAAGGTATTGCAAAACACTCCTTGATGGTATAGCTGAAAACCTGTTCTTGCTCTGCATGATACTGTCTCAAGGTGGGTGTGAAAAAAGGGTTTTTTAAGCCAGCCTAACAGGTGGTAAGAAAAAAACCCCAAAGAGTAAAAGCACACCCCACTCCACAGCAACTGTGGAATCATCAAATCAAATACAGGGGCAAGTGTTCATTTTTTAAAAATTCCATTAAAAAACAAGAAGCAGCCTAAAGCAATTACTTTTACCTACCCTCCTGACAGCACCAATGCTGTGGGGAGAGACAGTGCTAAGCAGCTTGGACAGGTAGTCCATGCAGGACAGGCTGGCAGTGAAGGGGAGCATGACTGAATCACTGCACTCACAGAATTTTTAGCACTGTCACATTTGTCTGCCTCTTTGTTGCCAGGATCTCGGTCTTCAGGTACTGGGAGATGGATGAACTGGTTCAGTCCTTTCACAGCTCTCACTCCTCTGCTCTAACACTGTAGCAGAGCAACAGGTTTTTTTGCTCTGTAGATCCTGCCACCTGAAACTACCTCCAAAATACACTGCAGTCAAACCCGTGGACAGGGATGGGCCTCTCCAAACACAACCAGAACTAAATTAACTGAATTCAATTCTTCCAATACTGCAACAGCTAACTTAATTCTAAATCTATTCTGGAGATACCAACTCTGTCCACAGCAAGTGTTTGCATGGGACCTAAAATTACTGCAGAAGTTTTACATTAATACTACAGTGACAGATCATTCTATTTTCTACCTGTAAACATTCCAACCTCTCTTCCATGCTAGGTCATCTATTTTCCAAAAGGGAAGTGTTTTGAAGCTTTTTGCCTGCCCTCCCACCTGCTTCCCAAAATAGCTACTATACATGAAAGAAATGGCATCCAGATACTCCATGTCCCTTTTCCATAAATTCCATACAGTGTTCTGTGCCTGTTTCTTCTGTAACAGCCAGAAGAATGCAACCATTTGAGAGACCACACAATGCTCCAAACAAAGAGCCTCTCCAAACAGGAAAGTCAAGGACCATGGTGCATCTCAACCACCATAAAATGAAAATGTGGTAGCATAGCAGCACTTATATCCAGAACAAAGAACACCATGTAGCCAAGTCTCACCAGATAATCTTGCCAGTGTATCAGAACATTCAGGAGCGACCAGTACAACTCAATTATCATTACTGACTACTGATGGGAATGATGTGATGTTATGGTGAAAGCACAAAAAAAAGCTGGCATACCTGGGGTAATTTCAAAGAGATGTTTCCCTGGTTCATCAGGATTAGGAGGTAGCTCGTTCACCTGACTGCCTTGCAGTAGTATCAAACCCTGTAATGGACACAAATATTAGTGAAAAGGGAAAGGCCACTAAAAGGGTAAGCAAAAAATGATAAAATGTATAGTAAATTCAAGTCCTGCCCATCTACTGATTCCAACACCTTTTCACAGTTCTGAGCAAGGAAAGATTCACTGGCATGCGCCTGCTTCACTGTCCTTCCTCTCACACTGGACAGTGGTGGCTAAAGGCTGTTTCCTCTGCAATAACACTACTCTGAGCATGCAGAAGTGATTCTCTTTGGTCTCCATAACTAATTATCCCCCGTAAAAATTTCATCTCACATTACATCTACTCTTTCTATGCCCTTGAATTTCTGGTTGCAGCATGCATTTGAATACAATGGCAAATTTTTCAGAGATCCTCAGTACACAGAATTTCCCAGGGAGATACTGGAAGAGAGGGGCTAATTCAGGTTTGCAAGACGACAGACTACCTTTTAATTCAAAAGACTACAGATTCCCTAGGAAAAAACCTGAGCCCCTTTTCTTCCAAGTAAGTAAAGCCTCAAGTTCAATGCTGCCAATATTCAGCTTCATTTCCACTTTAGGCCCAAGCATAATTAACACAATGTATTCCAGTTTGGGAATTCTGCATAGCTTGTGACACGGTATCTTCAAAGTGAAGAAAATCCTCTTAATCTACAGAAAAGCTGAGAAAGACATCACAGGAAGCTCTTGTCCAGTAACATGAGTGAAACAAGCACTTAATCTCTGATATTTTAAAGGTTTTTCAGCCAACATTCTTCAGGACATATGCACAATCAGACAGACAAAATACAATAAGAACTGGGACTCAAGAGTTAAGCCATGAAGAGGGTAATCAGCAGTTCCCTCTCCTGCACTGAATTGCCCTGGAATGCAGACAGGGTCCAAAGCATCTCTTCTTGATGAACAGAAAATGAAGAACATGGTTTCAGTCAGGTTTTTCACATATACCTATGGTTGATGAGAATGCAGTTATTCATGTTTACTCATCTGACAACAACCAAATCCAAGACACACTGGATCATCATAACATTGGTAATCAAAACAAATTCTAGTTATGCTATTTGTCAGCTTCCAGATCCACATCTAATGGAGCAATACAATTAGTGTCTCATGAGACAGACAACCCAGGATTTCAACTAACAGAAGACAGCTCATTGTAAGACCTCTGTAAAACAATGAAACCAGATGTGTCACTTTTCATTGCCACTATTCAGTATAGCTTCCACAGCCTTGCTCCTCAGGAATATACAGTAATTTCATGACCATAAGGCGCACCGGACTATAAGGCGCACCCCCCGGGAGTCAGCAAAATTCGCAACTTTGTAGATCATATAAGGCACACTGGACTATAAGGTGCACTTTTTTTTTGCAGCGAGGCTCCGCCCCCAGCTCCCCCCACGTGGTTGCTGGCCAATGCCCTGTCTCAACCTGGCAGCCATTGGCCCCCGGGGCCACCTGTACCCAGCAAGAGGGGTGCCGTGGGCCCCCAGGCCTATCTGTATCCGGCGGGGCTGGGGCATGCCCGCCGCCCCTCTGGGGCCAGGCTGTGGCCACCGCCGCTCTGTGCAGCCTCCACGGGGCCGGGGGGTGCCTCTGGAGGGGCGGCTCCGCCTCCACAGGGCCGGGGCGTGCCCACCGTCACTCCGCCCCGCCTACACCTGGCAGCCATGGCCCTGCCGGCTCCCCCCGTGGCTAGCAGCTCTCACTTCCGGGTAGGCAAATTTTTTGAACTTTGTCCATCAGATAAGGCGCACCGGACTATAAGGCGCACTTCTGGGTTCTGGGGAAAATTTTAGTCAAAAGGGTGCGCCTTATAGTTGTGAAATTACTGTACATCCTCCTACAAATGCTTTGTTCAACAGTGTCAAGGCTCAGCTCCTGTTCCCTGCCTAGTGTAAGGGTAAGGTTGTGGAAGGACACCATGTAGGGGGGCACTTAGCAAAGTCCATGCTGAGTGGTTTCTCAAGAATGGTTGTAAGATTTAAAACTGAGGTAAAATGAGTCAACACAACAGGATAAGCCTTCAGCACCCTTATCTCCCAGTCGTGTTGCCCTGCAATTTGACTCTGAAGTTCACTGAAACTGGAACATAAACTGAAGACGTTCCAGAGATAAGAGGAAAACATAGCAAAGGCAACTTGACAAAAATGCAGATGCATCTGAAATTATTCAAAATGGTATCAAAAAGTACTGTATAAATCATCATCAAATCATCATCAAATCATCATCTTTAGAGTCCAATGGCCAGAACACATTCTAGAAAACTCAAGCCCACTGCAGATGCATTAAAGCCTTTTATCATGTCAAGTCAATACTGAAGGAAGGGTTAATGAATTAGAGTTGCACAGTGGCTTCTGTTCCCCAGGAAATTGGGGAGGGGTGCATACTTCCTCCTTTCTTGGGAATAGAAATGAGCCCAAAGCTACTTTAAAAACCCATACATATTGACAGAGTCAGCAGGAGCATTAAAACCTCTTTGCAGGTCAGTCCTGTCCTCATGGGGGCAAGAAAAAGAAAACTCTGCAGAAAAACAATGGCTGCAAGTCCACCCTCTAACCTTTGGTCTCTGATGGAATGGGTTGTGCAACTGCATCTGTCACGTGGCCCACAAAAATACACACCTTCAACAGTACTCCGTCCATTAAGACAACATAATAATTCCTTGTCAGTCCAGAAAGCCTGTGTGATTCTCCTGCCATTAGATGACAGCTTCTCCTTTTCAGCAATATTATTAAAGGAAGAGGCTCTACAGTTTCCTCTAAGAATCTGAAAGAGCAAGCTTTCATACAAATAGGTAATGCAGTATCCATAAAGAAAAATATGTTGTTTCATGTTTCTCTTTTGAAACAATAGGCCATAAATCTCATTTGACTTTATCATGTAAACAACAGTATATCTCTCTTCCAGGGTATGCATAAATAATCAAATAGGTGCAAGATCAATGGGAATTTCAGTGAAACTATTGATTTAGTTTTTACACACAAGCTTAAAGGCCATACTTAATAAATAAAACAAAAAGATTTAAATTAAGCATGAGTACCTTTAAGGTTGAAGGTAATTAGGGATTAATATCAATAACAACTGGTGAAAACATCTCCATGGCCTATAAAAAAGATCTTCCTACAACAAAGGGTCTCAGTTGTCTTCCTAAGATGCATGGGCCCACATGTGCCATTGCCCCTTCACTCCAGAGAATACCAAGCAACAGCTGTCTATAAGCCCCAAAAGTACATCTCACCCGTGGGATGCATACAACCCTAGCTGAAGTCAGATGCAAATCCTAACTTGCAGCTTCTGTAATAATAGTCAGGACGTAGTCCTCTATCATCCTATACACCAAATGGTTTCCCAAAGTGATAAATGTATGGCAACCTTGTTCCCTGAAAGGGTCAGGGTTAAAGAAACCCTTTACAACATAACTATCTGAGGCCATTTCTTCCTTATCATGTTCACTGACACAGATCACAAGTGCCCAGCTCTCCCACCTGTACTGCATATGAAAATAAGGTGCCTGGCTTGAAAGTGCAAAATCCAGCTGTTGCTGCAACATCCTGGGTAATCAAGTTACATCATCAAGTTCAAATCTCTCTAGCCTTTACTCTGCAGACTTTCTATAGTTATGGACCAAATCCCTGATCAGGAGAGTGCAAGATATAAGATGCAGTCAACATCCTCATTCATCTACCATATTTATGTCAAGCCCACAGGGGAATATTAATTTCCCTTCTCACTCTACATGAAATTTATGTGTGACAGTCAAGCAGGCAGCTGCACCAAGCAGTTTAATAATTGTCTATAATGAGTGTGTGGATGGTGATGATACTACACAGGCTGACTGTCACTCTGTAATGCCTGTACTGACTCATCAGGAGCCAGCAGTACAGGGACATTGTCTGGCTCATTCAATTATGTTCCCTCTGTTCAATGACTCTGGTTAAAGGCCTGACAGTCAAAACAATGACTATGTGAATTATGATGCTAATCTACTACAGCAACTAGGAAAGAAATGTAAGAGAATTTTACAGGCATTAGGAAAATATGAATAAGAAATTCTTCTTCTCCTCAGTAAGCTTTAGTCCATAGCACAAGACCCACTCCCTCCCCACACTAAAACACATATTCCAGCCCATTCTCAGCATGTAACCAAACCTGCACACTCCACACACACAAGCCAGCTCTAAGCAGCTGGTTCACCTCCTGGCTAGCAATGGATTAGTTGGGAGATACCGACTCCCAGCTGAGCAAGCAAGGTTAATCACTCCTGCCTCAGTAATCTGCAACTCCACAGTTCCCGTCAAACTCCAGTCTCATAGCTGACCATACCAAGATTTGGAGGTCAGCATGCCCTAGTGGGTAAGTAAACACCTTCTAACCTTTTCCCAAGCTCTACAGCTCGTCTGGTAGTAGAAAAGCCTCCCTGCAACACCTCGTGCCTTTGAACCTCCTTAAGTGTGGATGGTTAGCTGAGGACAGAAAACAACTGAAATGAGCTGTCAATCAATTGCTGCGATCACACAAGTCACAACCAGTAACTCCTACAGCTCTGTAGTCATACCTGGGGTTTCGTTTCCTCTTCATCCTTATAATAGAAGAGCTGATCCCCACGCAGCACAAACCACCGCTGCTGCCAGTTCTTCATAATGCTCCTTTGTTTCTTTAGCCAGCCACACTTCAGCACCCGCTCTTGAGGGTTTGGAGAAGATGGTCTGGAGGGAGGCCCAATCTGTTCACCCATCACCAAACTCCTTGACCGGGCTGAAAAGGCAATTACAGAGTAAACGAAACAAAGAAATGCTAGTAAGAACATTTCAAGAGGCTAATTAACTAATTAATTCCACATTTTCTTCTCAGATATGGAACAACGTTTCTATTTTGAACAGGTACTTGTTTTTCATTCAAGTTCATGACAGTCAAACACGGACAAACATCACTTTTTTGGTACTTCAGAGTGTCTAAAGAGACACAATACCTCCACTGAGGTTTCACTGCTCATATTGCCAATCTTTGTGGCAAATCATCGCTGCCTTCCCTCTCTACATGCTCTCTCCTAACAGGATATTTGTCCAATGAGGATGTTCAAACGTGTAGTGAGGGGACACAAAGAGAAGAAAGAAGGAGTATAAAAAATTTGGGTTATTAGCCAGGGAATCCAGCTGCCATAGGAGAGAAAAAAAAATAAAACTGAGGATGATGAAAAAAAGAGAATTGTCAATCAAAGTAGTGACTGTGATCCACACAAAAGACAGAGATAACACAGCTACTCAGAATTATTAAAGTCATCTCACTCCTCAGGGCATTCTGACACTGAAGTAGAAAAATAAAATTAAAAAAAATAAAAATAAGACAAAATAGAAGAAAAAAAACCAACATATAAATCCAAAGAAGAGCTTCAGAAACAGAAAAATGAGGAAAAGTTTAAGAAGCAGAAAAAAGGTCTATGGCCCTTTCTTTCCTCCTCTCTTGCATTAAGAGTATTAAAGTTTGAGGCATTCAGAGCTAGTCTGCAGTAGCAGACAATTATTACATATTGCAGGCAGCAAGGCAGCCCTCCAGAACAGAGAGGTTAGGTGACCTCACAGGCATTTTCCACCTCTACTTCCTTTGGATTTACGAACTCTTATAAGAATAGTTATTTAATATTTCATGCCATTTTTCCTTCATTAGTGCTAATGTGATCCTGCTGCTTCCCATTTTCTGTATTCAGCTAACTTAAAGCACAATTTATAACTGCCCACTTGGAACAAGGCATGAGTTTACAGGCCAGTACCAGTAAATCTGCATCACTGATGTCTCACATTAACACTGAACTGTTGCAGCTAAAAACCAGGCAAGCTTCTTATCCAGGTATTCCTGATACACTATAGCTAATTCAAACCATCACAAAAAAACCATCCCAACTCTCTGCCTCTCAGAGTGCTGTCTGATTTTGTCTCTTGGGTTCAGAGAACTAAACATGGCCTTGATTTCCCATGTGATTGGTTTCTGCTCCTGGTGCCTCACCACAGTGAGGAAACTGCCAGCATTTGCCAAAGAAAGAAAAGTAATGTGGATGTCATGGTGTTTGGGGAATAAAAAAAAAATCACATCTGCAATATTAAAATTTATCGTATTTCTTCACTTCCTTGAAGCAAATTGCAACATAAGGAGAGGCTGATAAGGGACTTAGGTCAGATCTTTAACAAGCCTCCTCAGTGTAATCCAGTGAGGAAATCACATTGGTGTCTGTGATAAAATCTGCTTTGACCTTCCTCATGACCTGACATCCAGGTCATCGTGCTGTGCTTTATAAAGAGCTCTAAACCAGCACATCTACACACTAAATACTCCCATCAGCAGAGGGCAGATCTGAATGGGATCACATCCTCCCATTATCAGAAAGCCTCAGTGACACAATCTCCACTTTTACAGTTTTGTATACTTTCTCCTTCCACTCTGTCTTAAGGATCCACTCCTGTAACCCTGCAGGACACACTCATTCTGAGCCCAAGAACCTTTCAGTTTTATAGACAGAAGATGGTATCACTTTGTTAAATTTCAGACTCCATGAAAGCCCTGACAGGCAGTATGGATTTTTTTTCCATTTCTCTAAAGTGCTAAGGTAAAACCTGCTGCTTTCAACAAACTGAATAACAGGCTTTGTCTTGTGGCTCAATCAAGAGAAATTAGGTTTCAAATTATAACTATTTCATGCTGTAAGAAATTAAGTTTTTATTTTGTTTTTAGTTTCACTTCAAAATAAAATTAAAAGTTGAAATGTTGTAAGAAGTCCTAGCTTTTTCAGAATTACTTTTCCCTTAATTTACACCCAAAATACATTGCTGAATTTAATGTGAGCTAATATATAGCATTACTCCTACATTAGTAAAATTTACCAGCAACTTTTGGATTCTCCTAAGTAACCCAGTACTCCTTCGTTCTGATTTTTTTACAAGCCAAGACAATAGTAAAAAAAAAAAAAAAAAAAAAAAAAAAAAAATTGTAATATAGAGTTCACTTAAATATCAGGCTTTGGTGTATCCAAGTATATTCTCTAAACTCACTCACTGAGTCTGACCTCTCTCAGGTATTTTCATTCCTTTAAATATCAAGAACCACTTTCCCCCATGGAGCAAACATCCGCAGGTTTAGTATCAGTCCTGGCAGCACAGCATCCTCTGGCAGATGGATACAGAGGTACCAGAGCACCTGGCCCCATCACCATCAGGATATGAGGAACCACACTTCACACACAGGCAGTAAAAAAACTCACTGGTCACATTTAAATCTATTGCAGAGGCTCATAGGAATTGAGTTGAATAAAACCTCTCTGCCTCATCCCAGGCCACATTTTACAACTACAAACAAATTGTAATCTGGTTTATACTGACCACATTCCAATCCACATTCATGTTACAAATATTGTCATTACAAAAATAAATATCTCAAAAATTTGCTTTTATCGAAGGCACTATAATGGCTCTTAGGCAACATCTTGGCTATTAAAGTAACCAATTAGTCTAATGATATCAAAATCCATCTTTCCATAAGCACCTAAGTCATTTCCACATTGAAGTACCTTAGTACTCTCCAATTTAGGCATGAAAATCCCATCAGCCCTCAGTTTTCCTGACTTGCATGTAGCCATATACACTCTCTGCTACTTTACCTCCCCCTCTAAAAAGAAATTAATTTTATCTAACTGGAAATCTACCATCTATATTGACACAGACCTCACAAAAGACAGTAAACATCTTGCCTTGAAACGTTACCAAATATATTACCTTGCATGTTCCCTCAGTCCCCCTTTGATACAATTTGTACAGCTCACCTAGTAATTATTTATTTTAGTCAAGAGTTAAAGCTTTCATTATCAGCCTCTGGAGAACGCACATCTTTTTCTTACATTATTTTATGTAGCACCATGTCTCAGTCAATTGCTATGATTGTTAATTCTTCATGCTGCCTTAGCTTTCCATTTCCTCAGTTTCTGGTCGTGACTGTAATAGTTAATTTCATTAGGGAGATACTTAGCAACTTCATCTGCAAGTCAACAACATGGATCAGATAGAAATTTTTAGAAAGAGGAATTATTTATGGCTATTAACAGCATTGATGCTTATATTGCATGCTTCACAGAATACAATAATTGCATAGAGGTCAGAAGAAAACTTTTATGGATGAGCACAGCCTGCCTTTAAAGCAGCAGCTATTTCAGATTACTGGGACCAAAATATCTGCTTTGATAATCTGATGCACTACATCAAGCCCCTGATTCTTAATGGTAGAAATACATTATTTGTGCTTATCTATTTAATGGAATTATGGAATCAGCAGAACATAAGGAAGAAAACAAATCAATAAATCAGACTCACAACTCAGCAAATACTTTACATGCTCTGGAGCTCTGATCCAGCAATGCATTTTCAAAAGCACCACACAGGTTGGTTTCACTCTCCACATTGTCATTAGCTGATTATTGATTTAGTCATACACCTAAGTTCTAATCAGAAATCCGTGTAGAAAGGATTCCAGCTCTCCTAGGGAAAAGGTTTAGCACATCAGTAGTGAAATGCCAAGCACACACCCACACCATACCCACCCAGAGGCAGGGACCAAGGCACTCACAGCACAGCAAAGTGACAGCACTGGGCACACCCACAGGTGGCACTAACGAGTCGAGCCATTCTGGGATGGTAAATCGCAATACAAGGCAAGAATCACAATTACAGACCTCCAAATTACTCCTGTGACTGGAAGTGACACTGGCTCATCGAAGCTCTCATATCCAGATTAAGGCAGGAGCAGGAATATGAGCCAAGGCACTGAAGTTCTGCTCAACACTCACTGTGCAAATACCTGAGACTACACGAAATAAACTCCCCTCCAAAACCCCATACTTGGTTGGCATGCCTCTAAGAGTAAAATCAAAGATTATCCTACAGAGTGGATGGGTGAAATTGGATGGAGTCACACTGCCATTTGTTACAGAGGCAGCAATCCCTGTCCCGAGTGCCATACACCACTACAACAGCTACTCTGCAACTCAGACCTGCTTCCAAGCAACATCCACATCCCTGTTTTCTCATCACATCTATTTTCTACCCTGAATATGCACATAACAGAGACAACATCTTCCCTTCCCTACCCACACCATCCCCCCTTCCTGCCTGGCAATATTATACAATCTCTTCTGCTCTCCTTCTCCCACTCCCAGCTCTGCACACCACTGGAGATTTGAGCACTCAGTAAGTACTTACTTAAACCAGACGTGGAAATCAATCAAGTCAATGCAATTCAATATCAATTATAGTTGTAATCTTTTGAAATTTCATAGGCAGTTAGCTAAAATCAATATAGTAATTATAATTGATTTTGGCCAACAAACTGTCCTACAATAAAGGCACTTTGCTCTGGTGTTCCTTCAGTCTGATGACACAGTGACAACTACATGTTATTTCTAATATAGTCTTTGTTTAAACTACTAGCCACAAAGGGAAGTGGCTTCCCATATTATAAACAGTACTCTCAGTTGGTTTATTTAATTCAAATCTGGTCTTATCAAAAGGACTCACTGGAATTGCAGGTAATATGGCTATAAAGAGGTACTGAATTTCCTTTCACTGCATCATAAGCAACTAAATACTTGGCTTAAATTTTTCTGTGCCCATCACAGAACCGTATTTGTCTTTGAATTTGATTGCTAAGATACCAGAATCAGTAAGCAGAAACAAAACCAAGATACTTCCTCAGCACAATCTGAGAATTAGGGATCTTGAAACACAATAAAAAATGAATTAAAGGCAGAATATTTGAAGTGGTTGGTGACAAGATATTTTTAGGCAACTAGAAGAATCTCAGTTATAAGGACCTGGTAAAGGTTTTTAGTTCCCTCAAGACAGAGCAGCAAGCTCTATAGAAGCAAAAAGATGATGCACAGCCACGTGGCTGTTCACATTTTGTGATCTGGAAGAGAATTGCCACATTCAGAAGCACTACCATAAGAGGCAGTTTGTGCTCCATCACTTCTACTCAACCAACCTGCACCTGTTTACTCAGAACATTTTATAGAGCAAAGTGCACTGCTATGTTCTACTTCCTTCCCTTGATTTGTTTTTCTTTCAGCCCAAAATAAAAACTAATAAAGGAAAAATAAATGCATCTGGAAACCCATTTTTTTTCCCCCAAGAAAGCCCTTAAATGCATTACACTGGAAGCAGTTCTGTAATCATACAGTCCAACCCAAGGAAAAGCAGGCAGACAGCTTTACATATGTTTGTCTGCTAACTTGCATTTTCTGCAGTGGCTGGGAAACTAGACTGAAAGTACCAAACCAGGGCAAAAAAACCCCCAAAAAACCAGAACTATTTATTTTTTATTAAGCTCCTGCAAGAAAAACTGCATGCCCAAAGACCAGTCTATAAATCTAAAATCAAACATGAAATGGCACAATTTACTGTAGCATAACCAGTGTAATTTCACTCTCAGACTAGGAATGACTGCTCTTAGAAATTTGCTATATTTACAGTGTGAAATACCTTTCAGCCCTTAACTGAAGAGCAGAAACTTTGGTTATAGATTATTTACCTGTAGGTAAGCACATTCTGTTTTTAAAAAAAACAAACCCAAATAAACAAACAAAAAAGCCCAGACATCAAATGCAGCCACAGACAGCCTTTTGAGCAGCAAAATAGCAAAGGGAGGGATGAAGAAAGATCTGAACAGCAAGGCAATTACCAAAAAGCAGATTTCAGCCATGGTTGAAGAATCTGAGCCAGCCTGAAGGACTCTGACAAGGAAAGGTGGATGCCCAAAAAGGAGCTCAAATGGCTTGGGAAGCTACATCTGTTCATGAAGGAGCACCCTGTTTCATCTCCTCTCAAAGTCCAAAAGCTCAGGGTTCTGCTTTCAAGATTTCTCCTGTATCCCTTTTGCACTGCCACACCAGTCAGGGCTTTTCCACTGGCAAACTGCACATGCACCAATGAGCTCTGAAGAACTAAACTGCACAAATTCTTCACATCAGCATGTTTTAAGGGTGAACATGCTGACAGTATCTGGCAGAAAGGGAGGCAAGACTTCCTGCCAGTGCATAGGCTAGGCACACCCAAACAACCCTGCTGGAATACACATAACTGCATCTGGCACTGAAATCTGTGTAGCCCAAGTGTGCCATAAGCTCAGGCACACCAACATGCACTGAAAGTTGCCTATAGCCTCTTTTAGGGTCATCAGAGCTGGCCCAGGTTTTACACCAATCTTCAGCAAGCTCACAGTATTTCCTTCGTAGAATACATAGAAAAACTATGACTCTGTTCCACCAGTACAGCATTTAGGGAACACAGCCAGAAACAAGGCAAAGATATGTTAGTTTGAGGGAAGTTGCTTCCTGGTTGGCATGAAGAAATTAATCTCTGATTTCTTTGTAGTGTTCAAGAACCATGACCTTTCACCACCTTACAAATGGCACAGTCAGCTCTGTATAAGGCACATTCTAAATCAGAAAAATAATTTTATACTCCAGTGACCTGGCTGATGTGACCATAAAAGCCACTTTACTGACCAGAGTTACTGTCAAAAGTATGCAGGTAGTTTATCTAAACATGGTAGCAGAGATAAGACCTAAGAAAGAAAAGAATCAGCTTCAATCATAGTTCTTTTTTCCAATGACACAAATTCAAGGTTTCCATGGGATATTCTGACCAATGGCGATGTCTTGTCTTTATCACATCAGAGAACACACACACAGTAGCACAAACTGATATACATTAATGCAGGACCTTTCCACAAGTCAAGGAAAACCCAAGTATACTTGATAATCAATACAATCCACCCCACACAACACCAAAAAAGCCCAACCCAAAACATACAGTCAGTGGGATAATTTAATCTTTTTTTTCCTGAATTGACATTCATCTTCAAACTATCGTTACAAATTGATGGCATTTTGGACTTCAAGAAAAGTGAAGGATTTTGGCAATCCATTACTACCCTATAGGTAAAGGGGCATTGCTGTTGTGGTTGACATTTCACACTGGAGACCTTTCAGCTATTGTACAAAGCAGTCCTGCATTTAATCAGCAAGAAGGTCAGCAGGTCTCAAATCCACAAAATAATTATTTTAATGAGTTTAACCTTGCATTTGCAAAAGAAATTGAATTACTGCTTCAAGTTGTAGGAATGTGTGGTGATTTTGACACCTGCCAATGAACAAATCTTAAATACTGCAGGTAACAGCCCCCAGTTGTTCTCAAAACTGCCCAGGAAATCCATAAAACCATGCCAGTCTTTTCAAACCACTAGCATTAGATCGTGGATAAGTGCCAAGATGGAGGGATAATGACTTAATTCCTTCTGCTACAACAGATTGACCTACCAATTTACAATCTAGTAAAGTGAAACAGCCCATGGACTTTGTTATTGCAAAACCAGAGTTACAGACCATATTGATAATATAAGAACATGTACAGAAACTGCTCCCAGGAAAAGACCATATTTTAAAGTCCCATCTGGATCCACTGCAGACTGTTCAGGGGACAGATCAGCACTTAGGTCACAGCTATGTGATGTGTTGCTTTAAAGCACATGCACCTGTTGGACACTATGGACCACAAAGTTATCTAGCAAACCCAAGCACCAGTTCTCCACTCCCACTGAGCCCTGGCGCAATCTCTGGAAAACCGTACATCTTCTGTATCTGGTTGGTCAGAATTGCATACCCCACACTGCTGAAGGCATCTCTGTTGCTGGCAAAACTCTTGTAATCCCATGGACAACCACACTGAGCTACAGCTCACCACTGCCAGAAAAAAAAGTTTTATTCCTTTCTTCCTACTTCCACTCTGCTCTTTCCATCTGCCAATGCACCCAGCCCTACATTCCTACATTGACAAGGTGAGACCTTTATATAAGAAAAGTTGCTCACTGGAAAAGTAGAAAGCTCTAAGGTTTTTTTCTTCCTTCTATTTTAGTGAGTCAAATCAGGTCAGGGAAGGAAGGCTGAATGAATACCTTGAATTCCCTCTGCAATCTGCAACAGCCCCTTGTAATCCTCCCAATGGCTATGGCTATTAATTTTTAATAATCTTTCAAGTCATAGTAGATTAAGGAACAAACAAAAAAATGCTGACCACAGTAACATTCAGTTTGGAGCTGGGACTGTGGCTTGAGCTTGTACGGCACCAAATACTGTGGAGTTCTGATCAAAATTGTATCTCCACAGCACTACAGATGCAGCATAGGTCCACTGCAGAGTAAAAACTCAGGCTCCTCAGAGGCACTGCAGTCACCCATGTGCTTTTGCTAAATACTGTCTGCGCCATGCCAAGCACATGGACCATATTCTTCAAACAGTGGCTGCCAGCATCAGTGGTTCCTAAAATTGATGTTATGAGCACCACAGACATTTGTCCACCCAGCTCCACAGGATACCACTTACCAAGATTATTCTGAACTGAAAAAATTAGAATCTAGAGGAGAGAAAACTCTCTCAAGGCATTTTGTCAGCAACTGGCCAAAAGATGAAGCGATACCAGAACCCAGCAATGCACTTCCCTGAATTCAGCCACAACATTTTATTTCTCATCTTTCAGTCACCCAAAGATCTGAGGGTACTCATTCCTACCCTACTTTTCAGGGCATAACATTGAACCAAGAGCTCAGTGTGGCTATTTCAACACTGTTGGACCTGTTTTTAATGTGCAAACAAATTCTGTTTCCTACTGTGTGCAACAGCTAAGTGACTTGCTGCACTGCCAGAGTTGATCTGGGAGACAAAGGTAGAAGAAATACAGGAATTCTTACTCCTACATCAATTCATACTCTGAATCTAAGTACTCAGATTATTGAGCCATAAGTATTTGTGACATCACTGGCTACTAAAGCAAAGGTGGTGCCTCCTAAACTGGAGGTCTGCAAAAGAGTAAGTATTAACCCTGTGCTTACAGTTCTTCTAAAGAGATCATGAGCAGCCCAACCCCTACCCATGCCACGGAAACAGTTCTCACTTTAGAAACAACACATGCAGCTTCTTTGTCATTTATTTCTTATACCACAGGTTGTGTTTTTTTAACTTGAATACCATTTCACAGGACGACAATCTTAGTGAAGCGTAACAATTCTTAGCACCTGCTTTTAGGAGGAAGAATATTACAAGTAACCTTTTTCAACCACAGCAAAAATCTAGTATCTCCCCTCTTTGAGGAGATCTTCATAAAGACTAATTTACAGCTCGTTGGGCACAAAGGGTGCACTGAAAAGCTCTGTGTAAGGAATAAATGTTAGAGAGACTGTCAGCAGGAACTTTCCTCCCCCATGTTAGTTTAAATACTTAAATATGTGCAGGTCTGGGCAGAGTGCAGGCACAGATCCTTTCCTCTTCCAGCTCAGCACATAGCCCACACTGCAGCCTTGTGAAAGAGTTTCCCTTTCCCATGAGTGAGTCCTTATCCTTGCATCAAACTACCCCTGCCCATACCGCAAGGAGCTGAAGAAAACAAATTACAGTAATTTAATGATTACAAGCCGTACTGTCTATAAGTTGCATCTCTGGGTGTCGGCAACATTTCATTCTTTGTCCATACATAAGGTGTACCCAATTATAAGCCGCTCTGTCGTTCGCAGCGAGGACCCGCGTGCAACAAAGTTGCCAATTAGTAACAGAATCGCGGCATGGTGGGGTTTACTGGCTGGGCTTGGGCCGTGTGGGCTCGGCCCGCTCGGGGCTGCCAACGGGGCCAGGTGGCCCAGCTCGGTGGGGTCGCTCAGGGCCAGCCGCCGCTGGGCTCGCTTGCCCCGGTCCGGCTCTGCCCCATGGTGGCAGGCGGGAATGGAGCCTGTTGGCACCCGCAGCAGTGGCAGCAGGCGGGGACGGAGCCCGTCGGCACCCACGGTGGCGGCAGCAGGAGGGGAAGGAGCCTGCCTGCTCCTGCGGTGGCAGGCGGGGGTGGGAGCCCCCCACTTCCCCCCCGGGCTGAGGGGATGGCAGCACGCAGCCCCCGCCTCCCTCTACCCGGTGCACTGCCGGCACTAAGCCCGCCTGCACCCGCCGTGTAACACAGTAACCAATTTGTAACAATCGCGCAATGCCGGGTTTTACTGGCAGGTGCTCGGCACCTCAGCTGCACTTCTGGGGTTGGAAATTTCAGAAAATTTTTCACATATTAACATCTCGTGAGTGTAAGCCGCATTTCTGGGGTGGAAGCAAAATTTTAGTCAAAATGGTGCAGTTTATAATCGTGAAATTACTGTAAGTTGTTTATGCTGCTGTCCTTGCCATCATTTACCATAAATGTAAGGGGGAAACCAGCAAGGAAAGAAAGTAATTCTGGTAGTAATCTTACAATAAAGAGTAATACATTTATACAGGTAGTAAAAGTGCAGGTGACTGCTCTCTCAGGAGAGAGGTTCAAGCATTTGTAGCCCTTCCACCGTGCTATTTACAGACTTCCAGTTTCACCCTGTACTCCCTCAGTGATGTTCTATTAGTAATTACAGAGCCTATGGCTTTGTGATTTTTTAATATTTAATTCCCTCCCCACAAGTGCTCTCCCCAGCAGTCCAGCTGCCCTTAGAGCAGTAATTCAAATCTTTCTCAATGCCCTTTCCTTCCCCAGGAGGTGAGGCTATGCTTCCTTATTTCTAATTCAGACTGCCTGTGCTTAATAAGCTGGTGCCTGCCTGCAAACTTTTCAGGGCTTTTTCTAAGGAGAATGACTGCCTGCATGAGCCTTCAGGCAGGAACAGAAAGCTGCTATTGCCACAAACAGCAATTACTCCAGCACACACCATGAAGTCAGTTGGAGAGGGGTATCTCCAAAGAGATGAGAGGATTGCACCTTTGAACAGCTCATGTCCTTATTCATGGGACATGCCACAAAGTAAGAGTGAGAAAGTGAACCTATCCCAGGAAGAATCCCACAAACATCACCTTCTTGACCCTGTCTCTAGATGCACACTGATATTGAATCAGGACAACAGAAACAAAAAGAAAAATTAGAGCCCACAGTTTATAACACAGCTCATTGCCACACACCCCTGGAGCAGAGCAGCACAGTGCAGGAGCCTGACCCTGTACCAGGGAACAAAAGTAACTCCACGCTTCCTTCACCTCCCTAGGGTTGCACACTGTGAAAATGTGTACTTGTACTCCACTTTACCCCTTATCTGGTCCTACTTCTTCACACTGCCTTCAGATCAGTTAATCCAAGACAGCACCAAGTCCAGCCCAATGCCTCCATTCACAGCCCTGTACTCCTGCCTTAGGCTTTTAACTCAGCAGTTTCACCTCAAGCTCCTCCAAAGGAACCTGACAAAATCCAGGCTCATGCTGCAGGCAGCCCTACCACCACCTCTTCCTCCCCACTGTCTCAGAGATGTCTTCCTCCACCAAACGGAGCTATAAGCCAAATTACACTTACCAACACCTCATCCTTGCCTTTTACCCACATACCTTTCCAGAGAAGAGCTCCCAAACTTGCCTCTCCTGCCTTACAGAATCACTGTAAGGATGAGAATCATCCTGTAAGGATGTGGGGCAGTGACCTGCCCCCTCACAGGTGGGCTGCTCATTAATGGTGGCTGCTCTCTGCCAGCTGCACGAGTCACTGGGATTGCTCCCACCCTGGGGCCTCGTGTGCTCCCAGCAATGTTGGTGGGCTCTGAGGGCTGGAGGAAGTGTTTGCAGGAGTTCACAGCTTCAGGGCTGTTTACCTTGGTTCCAGGAGTAAGAAACTGGGTGTTACCATTGCCTGGTAGGCTGAGGTGCCAAGGCGCTGGGTTCCCACGTGCTCTGGGATAGCTGTGTACAGCACCAGCCCCTCAAACCAGAGCTGAGGCTCCAGGGGCTAAGCTGGCATTTGGTGGGGGGCACTAGTCACATGAAAGTTCCTTTCTTCCATCCTTCACTGGCTGTGGAAAGGGTGGCTCCTAACACAGCATCAGGGAAATGACTCTGTTCTACTACAGGCAGGTGAAGGATATCAACACATTTGCAGCACCCTAAGATGTCTCCCATCACTTTTTCCAGACTCAAAGTTTTAATTAAAACAGACCCCAAAAAAAGTTTTATTATTATGACTGTAAGGAAAATTTTCAGCGTACTGTAATATATTTATGAGCATGTCACAAACATAAATACTAGGTCAGAGTGTCACCCAAAAATAGAAAGTCCTAATAAGGGGAGAAGGGTTATCCTTAGTGCCTCTACAACTGAGACAGACTGTGCTGAAGACAGGAATAATGTAAATGATATATCATGGCAGCAGACTAAGTCTCTTTCTGTAGAGGGCAATCATATCACTCATTAAAATACAAATGCATGAGCCTGTAGTCAGTCCAGCTACCATTTTGTAGCACATTTAAATGCAACTGGGCTGGCAACCTTTTTGGGACTTTTCAGGCCAAGGATCAAATGCTTTGCTTTATTTTTTAATCTCTTACATACAATGAAATAAAAATGCATTCCTTGAGACTGAAGGATGTAGTCTGAAAACTGTCTTCTCTCCAATATATACAAAATGTTCTCTTGCCTCCACTGTGCAAGGCTATATTTTTATGCCCTATCACATAAGAAGAATGTGAAAATAGATGTTTTCCATTGCAGTCACTTATTTTGGGATCCTGGACTTCGCCAATTGCTGCACATGAACCCCTATAGATGAAAAAGTAATGCAAAATCCATTCAGACCTAGCCAGAATGAATAATTTCCCAGAAGGCCCATTTATGCACATTAAGATTTTCCATCTGTGAGATTTTACACCTTCCTAGATCTCAGTAAAAGAACATGTACTTCTGAACACATATTTTGGAGTTACAGATGTGAGGTTGCTGGTGGAACAGCAAGGACTGCCTTATACTTGATGGCTACTTTTAATAAGGCAAATTATCTTTGTTCTCTACTGTCCCTTTCACAGACATTAGGAACTACACCCTGGGTGTCAGGCTCAAGTCCAGACCACTCATTTTCAAAAGGCTGAATGTCTTTAAACCCAGGAGCTTTCTTAAGAACAATTTACAAGTCAAACAAAAATGACAGCATCAGACTTCACAATTCAATGTTTAAAGGTGCAGTTTCAGCAGAGAATTTGAAATAAAAGAGAAGTTGATGAAGCATTCCTGTTTGCACAAATGTGGGGAGCCTGAAGCAAAGAGCTAGCTAGCCACACACACACATAGGGGTTTGAACCTCAAGAACTCTGCAAATACATGAACATCCCTAGGTTCAGCCACATCGCTGCCTTCTGTCACACTCAAGTAAAACCACAGGCTGTACCCTGAGTATCCTTCCTTGTCCCTTCTCTTCAATCTGTCTGCTCAGAGAAGTCACATTGCCTCCTTCCACAACTGAGTCCTCAATGGCAGAACAAACAGCGATTACTCTGAAAAGTCAGCCAAGTTGATGCAGCAGATCAACTGTCCTTGTTGATCCTCACAGTACGCAGAACATTCTTGCATCTTGCCGAATACTTTGTTTGTCCACTTGTTTATCACCTGAATCCTCATCAGCAATCCCAACTGAGACTCCAGGGAGCAGGAACTGCCATTTCCTGTTCAGCTCAGTCTTGCAAGGTAGGACACTTACCTTCAAAGAAGCATCCAGCATCTCCAGCATGGCCTGTTTACAGTTCCTGTGAACAAGAGCTGTAGAAGAACCTTGCAGGATTAGCTCCTACTTGGTGAGCTTTGCAACAGGTTACCACTGCTTTGCCACAACATTGCAAAAGTAAGAAAATTCCCGAAGTTTCCAAACCCAGCATTCCAGCTCTTTTAATGAGTCCTAAATTCATTCAGAAATAAATTTATCTATGCACAGTTAATGAACCAAATAGAACAAACCCGGAGAGAATGACACATACTGCTGTAAATTGAAATTGAATCACCAAGGTACACTATAGTTTGTCCCCTAAGTATCAGTAGCCCCTAGGTATCTAGAATGCCTGTCCCATAACTAGACTTCAAAATAAATTAATACACAAATTAGTCTCTCCCAGATTATTTGAAAGAAGTGGAAGAATGGCAGGCATGACAAAGCTTTCCTGCATGACCTTAGTAGCACCATCTAGCTTGTCTCATCAGAGCTCTAATAGCTATCAGAAATGCTGGATAACACATGTATTAAAAGACTCCCTTAGAAGGGCAAAGAGGCAGCATCTACAAAAGACTTGCTGAACTTCTACAACATAGTGTAACTAAAAAATAAGTTCTTATGATTTTACTGTGTGCAGCAGTACATATCTGATCCTGACACCTCCAGATGGCAGGAAGCTTCTTCTTTCCAAGATGCTAACAGCTATTTAATGGGCTGTTGGTATTTTAAGGACTGTTCATCACGTAATACAGCTTTCAATATGTGATGCAGTGACATTTGGCTGAAAGCACCTGTCTTGGAATCAGAGTACCTAGAACAAATGATACTTTTTCTATTTGACAGTACTGGCATGGCTGAAGAAAGCCCTTATCTTTACATACTCTTCTGACTGTGTTTGCTTTAGCTCCTAAATGACATTAATCTGTTTTCAATGGACAGGAAGATACCCCTCTGACATTGGCATTAGTTTGTGAGAGGCAATGATGATTTCCAAATGCCATGTCAAACGAGTAACTGGTGCTGCCCCTGAAGATCACAGAACGCATTCCCTGCCAGAGCATCTCTTCCAGGTGACCTGACATCGAGACAACAGCTGTGCCCAGCCCCAGCTCTCTGCTTCACAAACATGGCACACTACACCTCGCAGCTCAGAATGACTGCTCAAAGCATCTGTTGCAAACCCAGGGCAGGTTTTACTTCCATCCTTTTGTCTTGTCCACAGAACGAATATCCACCTCCTGCATCCAGCGCTGTAAGGATAATGTGGTACAACAAACTGTTTCTCCAAGATGCTGCAGGTAAACTAGACACACCTGTCTCCAGCTTTTATAATGAATTCAGCGTTAGAAACACAGCATTAGCAACCAGTGCAGAGGTGAAAAGGCTATGTCTCAGGACAGAGTAGAATTTTATTTAATTTATATCTGCTGCTCAGCCCAGACATTGCAGAACACACCGGTGAACACCAGCACAGGTTTCCTCCCCTTAGGCTTCATTCTCCCCGAGCAGTGACTCCGCTGCCCTCCCAGGGCTGGCTCCGGCCAGCGGGGCAGTGGCCAGCGCGGCGGGGTGGGGACAGCGCTGCAGGCTGCCACCGCCGCCGCTCCCCCGTGTCCGTGCCCACCCGCCGGGGGCACGGGTCACTCACCTCTCCTGGCCTGCCTGATCTTGGGGCTCAGCATGCTCCCGGCTGGGCGCTGCCCGCAGCCTCAGCGCCCGGCCCCGGCCGCCGCCCCGCGCATCGCTCCAGCCCGGCTCGGGCGCTTCACGCGGGGCTGCCCGAGCCCCGCTGCCTTATCGATCCGGCGCCAGTGAATTCCATGCGGAGCGGGCGGTGAGCGTGCTGCAATCACTGTCCGAGGATCGCAGGGCGGGCACGGCCCCGCCGCTGCCGTGTGCGATCCGTGCGCGATCCGTGCGCGATCCGTGCGCCGCTCGCCCCGCTCCGGGCTGCGCCCGCCGCCGCTGCCGGCCGCTCAACACACGCTTCGGCTCCACCAGCACCAGAGCAGCAGCTGAGCCTGATTCAGCGGGATTTCCTCTGCGCTGGAAGAAATAGCGAGTGCGCTGGTCCCCAGGGCAGCGGCGTGCCGGGCCACCTGCTGTGCCCTGCATCCCTCCGGGAACGCATCCCGGGGAGGGATGGGGAGCCGAGGGACAAACCACCCACTGCTCTCTGCGAGAGAGAAAAACACCTCTCGCCTGCACTGGCAGACTCGCAGGATAGGCACAAGGCAATGTCTTCGTTACATTTCACATTACATTACATTTTAGCACCCATCATTTTTAATTGTTTGCTAAGCTCACCCTCACCCCTCCCCAGGAGGGAGGCAAGTCTGCAGTTCTGCAGTCAGTAATGAAGAGGAGGAAAGGACAAATTGTTTGTTGAAATAGATAGAAACTATTAAATAGTATCTATAAAACATAAATAGATAATTGGATGATAATTGCTTCTGAGTAATGGACATATCCAACCCTGGACTGCTTGTAGCTCCATCCACCTAGCAGTTACTTCTGTGAGTGCCAAAAAGGGGTAAATACATCCCCAGCAGTGTACATGCCCTGCAGGATCACCCCACGAGTTTGTATTGCTGAGTTGTACTGACAAAAGGGATCTGAGACTGGCAGCTTTCTCCTCTTCCAAACTTTATCATATCTTGGATATTGAATGCTGGCTATCAAGTTATATCTCCAACACTGGAAGAGGTTCTCTGGCTCTTTGCAGAGGTTCTACTTCTCAATGTGTAGACTGCAGCAAAGGCTAAGATGTTTTGGACCTTTAGCTACTGGTAAAACCAGATTGTAAATCTTTGAGGTTATGGTGGCATGAACTCCAACTTACACACCTGTAAGCAAGGATAGAAGGGGGATCTGAACTACTGTCTCAGCTCTGAACACACAGCCTCCTGCAGTTACCTCCCCACTAATCATCTGTTTTGGCTGGGTTTCAGCACAATGAACTGCTGGTCCCTTGGGCAGCAAATTTAGAAAGCATCCTGACACTGTGGATAAGCAGAAGTAGCGGCAGGAGAAAGGTGTTACATTCCTGCCTTTCTGTCCAACCTGAGACTCGATCAAAAAGTCATTCTGACCAACCATTTAATAGAACTCTTTTTCTCTCCATATTTTTAGCAATTCCTGTCTGTTTTGGTGCTGTTTATACATATCATTTTGCAGTTTGAACAGGAAGTCAAAAGGTGTGTACAGTAAACATGACAAGGGATAAATTCGACTGAACTTTTAACCTCATGGGAAGCACAGAACACTCCATCCTGCTAAAGTTTCCCATGGAAACTTGATTTCCCCTCTAGGAAAAAAAATATAGAATGTGACCTATATAAGCAATTATCATGTTTATGACTAAAATGAAAACATTCAAGCCAAGTTCAACACCAAATGCTAACTTCCAAGTTTTTGTTGTTAAATAAAAAATACTCAGTGCAAATAGAAACATTCAATTTGACTCTGTTTTGCTTTGACTTAAAGATTTTCAGCCCTTCTTAAAGCAATTTTCAAAGTATAAACATAAGTGATTTTTTAAAGACTATGAAAGTGGGGGCAGGCTGGGTTTTTTTCCCTCCTTTAACTATTGTTCTGAAGTTCAGGTCTGAAATTCTCTGACACTATTTGGGGGAAGTAAACTGCTTGCCAAGGAAAGAAAACCAAACCAAATTCAAATAAACAGGCCAGCTGAGAGAAAAAAAAACAAAACAAAACACCAAACACAACAAAAGAATCACCTCCAGCAAATGGTTCCACACTACCTGCAATACTTTGATCTGAAAATTTAGAGAAACTGTTCCTCAAAGAAACACTAAGAGTGGATCAAGTAGAAAGGTAGCACAGAAGCAACCAGATTCTACAGGAACATTTAATTCCTAAAGCTTCTATATGAACTGCCTTAACTAAGGAAGATATTTGGGACAAATTATCTCAATGGTTTGTACTTTACCTTAATTCTCCTGTGTGAGTTTAACAGCTCCTTTCCCTCCCAGCAGCAGAGATGTTCTCCCATGTAAGCACACTCTGCAAAGATGGGAGAAAACTCTGCTGTGATCCTGAAGTGCATTAATAGCCTTAATGTGGTCACCATCCACACCCTCTGTCCACAGGTCCAGGGTCTCTATTTAAGCCCAGGCTTGGGCTTCATATCCAGCTTAAACTATCTAGCAGGAGCATTATTCGTCATTATGCCTGTAGTGATGTAAGAATTTGGGTTATGCTCTATAGACTGTTTTTTCAGCTAGGCCTTACATCTTCCCTCAATGCTGTGGCTCTACATAGTAATTGGAAGATTGTGTCTGGTATTGAAAATCTTTGTTCTATATAATTCTCACTCTTAGCTCTGGGATGGTTTGCTAGCTTAATCCTAGACCTGCTTCTTCATCATCATAAATGTGTTTGATGTGCTTGAGTTCTGATTGAACCTGGGCATTTCTGAATCTTTCCTCCTTATTTCATTGGCATACCATGGGGACTGTGGCCTGCCCTGCTGCGTTCTTGTTCTCGTTTCCTTTGGGATAAAAGGATGTGTGCTGGTCATTCTATTCCAGAGCTGGGCTCTAAGGGTTGTCCCATTTAGCAGGCTTCTCAGAGTGACTTAGGAATTTACTAAGCTGTAGGAAACATGGCTTTTATGGCAAATCTGAGTTGAGAGGGGCATCCCTGATGGCTTGGGATACCAAAGTGACAATGTGTACCAGTTGTTGCAAACCACTGCTCTCATGATTATATTCCTCTGCTTGGTCAAATCCAGAATGAAAGTCTATTGTAGAGTGCTAAGCATCTAGTAGGCTAGAAAATAGAAATCAGTTGACTAACCACATACTGGAAAAGTGCTACTATGTGGATCTAAAAATAAACGTGGACATTAATTATCTGCTGCCTTTTTGGAATGTGGAAAACTCTTCTGTCTATCATAAGTGTTCCCCATTGATGGTTAAGCACACAAAATGAAGGCAGGTGATGTGACCTAGGGATTAGAAAGCTTAAGGAGAGTGAGGAGATGGGGTCTCTTGTCTTAATGACAGCTGATTTCCCATGGCTACAAGCAAGGTATCAAATCCCAGGCCATGTCCATATTAATGCAGTGCTTTGAGACTGAGGATTGGCAAGTGCTATCTAGCTGCAGAGGATGATAAGTTACTGCAGCAGGGACACTCACAGAAGATATGATTCATGTGTTGGCGCCAAGGCTGATGACTGGAGGCTATGAAACACGGCGGGTGCTTGGGACGGAAGCGTGCGTGGGCCAGGGAAGCTGCTGGGGCTGTTGTGAGGAGGATTGAATGGATCTCTGTTTCCCCAGGCTGCACACACAGCATGCTGTCACCTACCAATTATCACACGGTATATCCTTTTTTCCTCCTCCTCATCTTCTGCTTCCATCTGCAGGCCAAGGACTTGCTGTAACTAGCTGACTGATAACATTTGCTTTGCTCATCGGCATGATGCACCTGGATCACAGCCCAAGATCAAATCACCCTGGACTTTGGCCCCACTGAATTTCACATCCAGTTTATTTAGACTGTTACCAAAATTGCAATCTGTTTTAATATGTTATAAAATGGAATTGTTGGAAAAGGGTCCAGAGAAACAAGGAAAGACCATGGTGCACATTTTGAGATCAAAGAACTGCAGCAGCATTTCTTCTGCAAGGCCAGTTTGAATTGTTATGTACTCAGGAACTGTGAAATTCTGCTGAAGAAGTTTGTGCATAAATTAACAATTTTCAAGTATCTAATGACCAGAAGGAATTTCAATTTCATACAGTCCTTGCTTACAGGCTAAGTGATCACCACTTGAAACCTCTTGATGCTGATGATGCCAGCTGATTTTCCAGGTGAAAAAGGCTACTGGTCTTTCAGCTGCCAGCAAACAGTGATTTTACTGGCAGTCTTGAGGCTTATAGCAAGAAACTCAAACCAGGAAGAGAGAATTTCCCTGTTCTTCAGATATGGCCTCTCTAGTACCACATAATCTGCTGATGCAGAATGGAGAAAGCTGTGTGGATGTTCTAGAGCAGCTCTGGAAACAACTGGAAGTTCAAAGGTATCTTTGAGGAAAAAAAAGCTAATTTAGTTTGAGGATTATCTAATACTAAGGGACAAAGAAGGGAGCAATTTCTTTAGGTTTGGCTGAAAAGTAAGAAAATGCATAAGCCTAATGACATCTTGGGCTTCCTAGGGGTAATGCTTACAGCAGGAGGCAGTGAATGTGCCAAACAGATCATGACTGCTAGGGAAGGACAGAACTATGATCTTATACAATTACATTCAGGAATGAGGGCTAAGGGGGAGACTAAGCAAGAATAATTTTTAATGTTTTTCAGAGTGAAACTAGGGAATTTCTGTGTGTCTTTATTATTCTTTTATAGCCAATGCTCCTTCCCATGTAGTCATGTTCCACAAATAGGTCAGGAGTAATTAATCTTTGATTTCAAGAGAGCAGCTGTAGCTTGAGAGATGCCTATAACACAGCTGCCTTGGACTTCAGTGGGACAAGAAACTACCCTGCAGAGATATTCCTGGCACACACTAATTTTTTTCTCCTCTGCAGTGGTGAACATATACCAAGTGTACCTATAGCCCTGCAAGAACTCACCTACTACTGTTGGAAATACCTTAACGTAATCCAAATTTATTCAAGAGTGCCCTGTAAGAAAAATAGATATTTTACACAAGTGGCCTGCAAAAACACCTTGAAAATTGCATTTTTACATATTAGATTAAAAAAGCATGACTTGGATATCTTTCCCTTTTTTTTTTTTAATACTTGACAAACATCAGAGATGTTGATGTGCCATTTCTGATTTATTTATAAACAGTGATCTCTAACCATGTCAAGGTGCACTATTCTAACAAGAAGCAAAACCTTAAACAGAAATTTTCAACTTTTGAGACGCTATTAGGCAGTGCAGTTGAAGAGGTGGTAAAAAAAGGATAGATGATTCTGAATGATTTGATAAAGATTTCCAAATGTGTTGTGTGATGCACCTGCATGCATTACAGGAAAGCAAAACACAGAGATTATGAATGCAAGAACTTTCTTAAGAACAGTAAGTGTCTTATAAATCCAGATATTCTAGATTTCATAAATAGGGAGACAAAGTATATTCCTAGTTTTTAATTTTTTGAAATATTTTCTGTTTTGTCTTTGTGGTATTGTCCTTATTATACCAGGATCAGAAATTATATATCCCCTTTAGTACTAGAAATTCCTGCTGTTTCCATATTCCTAAACATGTCTGCAAGGAAAGTTTCCTTTGGTAATGAAGATGAACATAAGGATACTGAGACAGGATGACTCCAAATATTGTATCACATTTGCTTTTCACAGGATAAGGAGATAAATCTAGAATGGACACTAGTTGGCAATGACACTGCAACTTGTGTCTCACAGCCAGATAAGAGTTAACACAATTAAGGTAGACAGAAATAAATATCTCCCAAATTATACTTGGTTTGACATATGTTTCACATCTGAATAAGGACTACTGAGAATATTGAGGACTAGGGCACGTCTCCTACAAGGAAGAGTTGAGGGGAACAGACTTGCTTAACCTGGCAAAAATGCTAATGGAGGAATCTAATAGCAGCCCACAAGCAGTTAAAGGACATTTTCAGAGTATGAAATCAAACATCTGGTAGCACAGATGCTAAAACACAAAAAGCAATGTCCTCCAAGTCAGGACCTTAGATACTCAGACTGGAGCCCAGAAAAACTTTTGGCCAGAAGGATAATGATGCAGCACTGGGAGAGACACCAGCAGAGCAGGAGAGATGTCAGCCTTCCGAGGTTTTCAAGATGATTTGGCTAGTCTGGTTTTGCTGCTGCTTCTGTTCCAAATAGAAGGCTGAACTAAGTAACCTCCAGTGGTCCCTTCTGTCAATATTTTTGAGAGTCTAAAAGCCTCTTTTCTGCTGCTACATCTTTTGATCTAACAAAATGCTACTTTTCTCTCTAGCCCTTGCCTCACTATCACCTTCAGATCATCACAGATCTAACAGGGCTCCTGTTGCTGTCAAATCAGGGAAATCACAGTTGAGGATCTTCCCTTCATCACTGCCTCTTTTAAATGGGTGATTCTTCTCACAGAATTTCTCTGTGAAATGTATGCTGATCTTTCTGAACCCAATTTCCTGATTCCAATAAAGAAAAGCATTTGAAGGTTAAATTTAAATCGTGAGAGAGTGCTCACAAGAGTCACATCAAAATACATGCTTAACTGACCTGCTGGATCAGAATTTATTGGAGTAGTTCACATTGTTTGGATTTTGCATTATGTAAGCAAAGCATCTCAAACTTCAAAATGAAGTTTCTTAACATGACCAAGTCCCAGTTAACTGTGCTGTTGTGCTCACATCTCTGATTCTAATCATATTACCGATACAGTTATGCAGTCTGCTCCAATCACCCAACAAAATTTGCCAGGTTGAGCTTCTTTGATGTTGCTGAGACAGGGAGGATGTAAAAGTCTGGAGACATTATTGATTTCTCACTTGTTCATCTGTTTCTGTACACCCTCAGACCTTTCCTGCACCTTTGAGAACAGTGTCAGCAATATATCCTGTGGCAAGGAGCTCATGAATCAGCTGCATAAAACTCAGTAACCTGGGCAATTGCTTATCCTATCTGTCACCTATGGGCCTGGAAGAAATGAGGTCCTTGGCTGGGATAGGAGATAAAGAAATGCATTATTTAAAACTTGAATTCTATCTCTGCAGAATGAATGTAACTTTTTTTTCTTGTAGTGGTAGGAATCAAAGAGCAGTGCATGCATATTTTAGACACCAGGGACTGAAACTGGCATCCTCAGGAATGTATCTCCTGCTGCTGCCTCAGGGGAAAATATAGTCATTTAGGCAGATCTGATTCAAAATGGAACTAGGGTGAAAACTGGAGGCTAGGTGAAAAATGGAGGGAGCTAAAATTTTCAAATGTGCTGTTATTTTAACACTGACCCATTTTTCTTCTGTTTCAAATGAAGCAGAGAAGAAGAAAATAATGAAATTAAAATGGAGTTGTTAATGACTTCCAGACTTGGGTTTTGGAGGGCCAGGTCCTATTTGTGGCTCTGCCACTGGCTGAGTATGTCCTTTCAATTCTTAATGTTACTGTTTCCAGCCTATGAAATGGAGTCTGCAAAACTGACCTCCCTGATAAGCTTTCCAAGATGTATGGAAGAAAAAATCCCAAACAAATGTATTTAATATAAGAAATATTATTTATTGTGTAAAAGTGTTATCTGAAAATATGTTCCCATGAATATTTTTGGATCAAAATGTTATGGAAAAAACCATGATATTATTTTAAAAAATATTTTCAACTTCTCTACGGGTAAAGAAAATTTAGGAATGGTAGTGTTTTAAAGCATCATTTATCTTAGAGCAGATATTATGCTGTTAAAGGTTGTCTTAGCTTTATAATCAGTATCTTGTTTACAAGGACATCAGTTTCCTGGAAGATGACAAATGCTCCTTCCCTTTGCCTACCCCAATATTCATATGTGGAGCAGACTCTTTTGCACTTACTATTTATTTATACAATTTTTTTCTCAGATATAACCTGCTGTAGAGGTTGTCCACTCATAGCTGCAGTACAATGAGTCTGCATAGAAATAGTTAATTTAAAAAGTCAGAAATCTGATGGACAAAAAAAATCCCATGGTTCTAAATCCTTAACAAGATTCCTAAGCTTGTGTTTCTGCAGGGAATTTCAACTTGGAAAAAAAACAAAGGTACTGAATACTTCTATATTACTGGATTTTTCAGAGAGAACTAAACTATTCATTAAAATTTTATGAATGGGATTTCTGTTCTGTTTAAAAGCAACAAAATAATCCACTAAAAATCACCCACCTGAACTCCCTACTAATATCATTTGTCTCAGTATATTCTTGTTTGTTATCCTTCATCTAGCCTTACTAATATTTTTGTTCAAGGTTTAAATGAAAAAATGCCTTTCCAAAACAAAATATCAGCTACTTTGGTTTTGAAATTATCAAAACCCATTTTTAAAAACTAAATATACCTTGTTTTTTTTTCTTTTGCCAATGCTGCCACAATTTAAAAGTAATTTGCTTCCCCCACAGTTCCATTCTTCATCCACAATCTTTTGTCTGCCCTGCAACATGCTGACACCTTTATAAGCTGTGTCCCTAAAGTGAGAAGGTCAAAGTACACCACTGTTTTCTAAGTGGCTTCTCTGCTGGGTGCCCAGCTAAAACCTGTCAATTCCAGACGCTGGAGGGAGTGTGAAAATGTAATCCTATAAATGCTCAAATAGCTGAAAGCACATAGGCAGGTAAGTGTTATATTTTGTGCTGTGACACTCTACTATCTCATTTTTAAAGACAATCTCTGGAAAAGAAATGGAAGCTGCAACTCTAAAAAATGAAAATGAACTGTGTACTTGCAGGTGTGTGAGATCCTGGCTGCCTGATGTAAGAGCAGCCTCTGCAAGCCCCTCTGCTGTGCTGCCACCTCGTGACGCTCAGGGAGGACGGTGCCAGCACAAAAGATGCTCAGAATTAAGACTGCCCATGTTACTGCTGAGAACCACAAAGCAAGCCATGTTCTCTGGGCCTCAGACAGAGGCTAAAAGACTGTGAGGTACAGTTTCCTATTGAGGACCTATTATGGACAAAATAGACCTGTGGAAAGGGGAGAGCTCTGAATATCTCTGGTGGGAATGCCTGTATTGGGCAAAGGCTGTCTGTCTGAATATTTCATCTTTATTCTCATCTCATTTGAGAAAAAAAAGAAAGAAGAAAATAAAAATAGAAAGTAAGAGTTTAGTGGAAATGAAAAAAGGGTAAGAATAAAACATTAAATAGAAATAAAAATACCACCAGATCCTGGCCTATCTCATTAAGGGTTTAGTCATACACTCGTCATCTGTGCATTTCAGATGTCTTTTAAGATGGATTCCCCCCTCTGAGCTATTCTTCCACTTGTGCTGAATAAAGTACAAGCCATGTGCCTGATTTTGACTTTTTTTTTTTTTTTTTTTTCAGCATGTCAATGTTCTGAGCACACGGTCTGGTACTAGTTTGTTGCTGAGCATTTGGATGAAGGGGGCAAACCTTGCAGGTTATATTCTGAATTCATACAGGTCCCAGACTTTGACAAGGTCAGTTTCTGCTTCCTTCAAGTTAGAGGTATCTGTATTGTGATTGATGTACTGAGATACAAAACAATAATTTAAGTTTCACCTTTTGACTGCTGCCTGTTTTTCAGATAGCTTAGCAACCCTTGTTACTGAATAAGCCTTTGTAGACCTCCATGTGAAGCCTGCCATTCTCATTTCCCTGCTTACAGCCAGCAGTTCTTGAAGGCAGTGATTCTAGAGACCCTGTGTCTGAGCTGGCATCCTGAGGTGCAGCCCTGCAGAAGGAATTTGCTGCTTTGTCAAATCTGAGCCACTGCTCTGCAGCCCTGCAGTGGCACAGCAGCAAAAGGCACTGCCATGTGCCAGGAGCTGCTGAGGAGCCTGTTGCACTTCCCTCTTGTGGTGAGCCCCCTGCAAGGTAAGGACTGCATTCTTTCACCAGTTCCTCCTTCACTGCATGTGGCAGCTGGCCCTGCTGTGACAGCTCTGCTTTCAAGTTCTGCTGAATGCTCTGAGCCCCAAATGATCACAGCCAATGACTAGTTCCCGGTTGCTCTAATTTGCCCCCTTAACAAAGTATTTTCTACTTGTGCAGTGTTCAGGTTTAATTTCAGGGCTAAAATTACCTCTCTGATGAGCAGCAGCAATTTTGTGTATCCTTACTGGCCCAGTTCCTAGCACAAAAGCAAATATTAATGTAGAATCTGGCCACAAATTAGGTAGAAATTAAGGAAATTTTTTTCTTATTATTTCCCAGCCTTGAACAGGGTCATTTGAACACCTTAAAAGCAACAATCTCCAGGGAAGCTACTCAGCTTCAAGAATTGTTTTTTTTTTTTAATAAGAACATACCAGACAGGAAAACCACTGTTTTCATCCCCATTCCTTTTGTCCTGAATTGTGTATGACATGGCAAGCCAAATGCAATTGGGGTATTGGTTCTATAAATAAAGAATTGAAGGCAAGGGAAGATACATGAGTCTAGTCCACGGAGCCAGGAGAATATCTATAGAAAAAACAGGCTTATCCATGAATAGGGTGTGACAGCTTCTTAAGTCTGGCTTTTTAGGCACTTGCAGGTACCTGAGCAGTTATGAGTGTGGGAAAGAGCCTTCCTGGGTACCTGCAGAGTCTCTCTAGGGACACAACTTATTGAAGAAAATGGTCACAAGAGGCGGACTTGGGAGCTGCAAAAAAACAAAAAAGTTAAACCAACCAATCAAAACAAAAAACAGTAGCTAGCAGGGGACGTATCAGAGCTGGGAAAAAGTCTCCTGTCACACTTGTGTTTGAAGGATCTTGTTTAATTTGTTTGGCCTGAACTTCAGGCTCCCTATTTCCTCTGAGATGACGATGGGTGTTGCTGTAGGCTCTGCAAGCAACACAATTTCCTTGCAGAAAGCAAAAGGGGGTGTAAAACAGGAACTAGGACCCATTTCTGAAACTTAAGAAAGTGATGTTGTCTGCAGAGATTTTGGTGATCCTTCTGCAGAGAGAGGGTAAGAGTAAATCTTCCAAGAAAAGCATAAGAATAAATCTTCCAAGAAAAGCAGCTCATGGTCAGTATGTGTTTTGTAATTACATCTTGTGCTTTTGTCTGCAGCTGTCTATGAGTGCTATTTTCTGATGTGTGCACTGTGTGTCTAACTTTGTTAAAGTCTAACTTTGCTTTGTAAATATATATAAAAAAAAAAATCCTGCAGGACTTCTGTATCATGAGTGTTTAATTCAACAACTTTTGAGCTGATATGGAAACAATGAATTCCTGTGTATCCTGTAGTGGAGAGCTAATCTGAGGTACAGGAGGGGCCATGCTATTGCTATGCCAGTTATATTTTTTGCACCAGCCTTTCAACTTCCTCAACCTCATTAGACTAACATGGGTCCTAGTGTGGAGATCATGTGTTGAGTCAAGTTGCCTTAAAATTCTCCTGCACAACACTTTTCTAGTCAGTAGGTGACATTTAATGAAAATAGCAACTTCCCAGAGGAACTTTTTTTTGACACCTTTTTTTTTTTTTCATTCTGGGGAAAACCTATTTATTCAGTTCTGTTTGGGTCTGACAATTTCAAACAAAAATGTTTTCACTTTTGCTACATACCCATTTTTAAATGAGGCTTCTCTTTTCCTGTGTTTTTAAAAGTTGATGGTATTTTAATGACTCTGGAATAATTTTGAGATTTTTTTTATGCACAGAATTTTAAAGAAGTGTAGCTTAAAATTATTCAGTGTACTTCTGTAGTTACATCATCCAGTCAGTTCCCCTGACTAATTTTAACAGAGGCAAAAGAAATGACCAAAGGGTGAAGCCATCTGATTTACATGTGCTGCATAATGGTTTGTAGGAAACCACCTCAGGATTGCACAGAAATCAAAAGACTGAAAACCACTGTTGCAGCCCATGTAAGATGCAGGCCTGCAGATACACTTCTGTTGGTTCCTGTTTAAACAGAAACATTAGAAAAAAATAGTTTTGATTTACAGATTTGCGTTGATGCAGGGAATTTGTTTCTCAATGAAACATTTTGAAATAGCAATATTCAAGTGACAAATTAACCTTAGTACATAAACAAATTTTCCTAACTGCATGACGTTGCTAGTGCTGGTGAAAGGGGCTGGCTGGGTCCAGGAGGCACAGAGGACCCGCAGAACTCCTGACCTTGCTCAGGTGGAAACATGGGGGAAGGAAATGCATTGCTTTCCTGAGACAAGTTAGGAGCTTGACTGCAGGAGCAAGGCTGCAATGTGCCCTGTCCTTTTAAACCCACAGTAGTGTCTGGGGCTCCCCATAGGGGCTGTGAGTGCTCAGGGATGCTGGCAGGCAGGAAATGCTCTCCTTGTGGGTACTGTCTTCACCAGCCCCCTCCCATGGTTTCCAGCATGAGCTCCATTTAATTTGAGCCTGTGCAGGTGCCCAGACCCGTGGGTTCCATGGAATGTGCACAGTGGGGCTGTGCTTTGGCACCTGTTGCCTTCTTGCCCTTGGCTGCTGGGGATGCCTGGCAGCACCACCAGGAGCTGTCTTTTCCTTCCACCTCTGCAGGGCTTTGAGCTCCAGAGAAGAGCCAGCCAAAGAGGTGGGGTGGCCTCTGTGCCCTGGGAGAGGAGCTGAGCTGCTCAGGCACACAGTCCTTCACAGCCTGCTGCTTCTGCCTCCTTGGGAGGGTTGCTGAAGGAGCTGAATGCCTCCTCCATTGCCGATTTCAAGGTTTGCTGAGAAAGATGAGTGAAAATGATAGTTAAGCAGATGGTTTAAATTTCTGTGTTGCCTTTCTGTGCGGTTTCTCTGTCAGCTTCTGTTCTGCCACTGAAAAGAAGGGAGGAAAATGAAACACAGCCACTTCCCTAAAGAAATGAATAATTCTAAGAACATATTTTAATCAACTTTCTTTTTATCAATAAAAGATGATGGATTTTAGCAAGAAAGGCAAAGAGAGGGAAAAAGCCTGCAGATAATTCAACTTTTGAACACTGAGATGTTGAAAGGAACATGTTTAACTTGCTTTCTTCTCTAGATTGAAGGTTACAAATGTGCATCACAAAAATTTATTGTCTCAGCAAATTCAGCTGAATTTTATTTTTTATGTCTACAAGGAGACAAACCTGCTGAAGGGAGAAATTCAGGCTTTTCAGCAAAGCCCCATCCCATTTGGGTTTGCAGTTGGGCTGAGCTGTGAGCCCCTCAGGCAAAGGCAACTGCACAGCAGTAGCCAGAGGATGAGTCTGCTCTTGCTGCAGCCAGTCAGACATTTGGTGAATGAACTGAAGCATACTGCAAGTTGTGTTTTTGGGGAAATCTGCATTTGCTGACCTCCAGCCTCAGCCTGAAGAAGTACTGTGATCCTTGGCATTCTGAACCACTAAGATACATTGCTGTGGCTGGTATCATGCATGTAAAGGCACGAATTTGCTGTTTGCCACTTGTGTGTGGAGATTGGAGTGGCAAAGAAAAGAGAAGTTTGACAAGAAGGAACATGAGGGACAGTATTGCATGCTGTGAGACAGGTGGGCCTTGTAGCTATTGTTATGTCTGGTCAGAAAGGCAGCTGCATGTCTGGCTCAGGCAGGACACCATCTCCTCTGGGCCATGGATGACCTGCACCACAGTGTGCCCCACCAGATGGCAGTTTCCAGTTGGTCTTGGTCGAGCTGACTCCTGGGACCAGGAGATTTCGTGCCCTTTCTAGATGTCTCAAACAAAATGAAGGCTCCCTTGAAGGCACCTTGAATGTGAAAGTGCCCTGAATAGATGCAAATGCATCAATGCATGTGGGAGACGTCTTTTTCTTTTTTTCTCTTTTTTTTCTTCTTTCTTTCTTTCCCTGAGACTCTAAGGCAAAGGCCAAAGAAGGATTTTCCTTCCCGTTTTTGTAGGTGGAGGCACATTACAAAGGGGTTTGTAGTACAAACAACCCAGACTGACAAAGGGTGATGTGGCACTGTATGTTAACTGTTTGTCTTTACCCCTTGAGTTATTTTTACAGCTAATTTGGTTACATCAGTTTTGCTTCAGTGAAGCAGAGATTAAGTGGGTGGGAGTGCTGAAACTGGACTTTCAGACACATCAACAGTTAGTGAAGCATGAAAAAGAGAAATGGTGCTTCCTCTGCTGTGACTCTCCTTTCCTCAGGTATCAAGTAGAAGCACTCTCCAAATGATTGTGTGTCTGCTTGAGTTCTGACATCATCTAGTGAGGAGGTAGCACTGAGCTGGGAAGATCCCTGGGCAATAAACCTCTGTGATTCAACAGCATGGTGGGGCTGCTGCAAATGACCTTCTGTGCATTTAAAGTGGCAGTAAAAGGGTGGAAGTGGAGCACATTTAGGCTTGTTTCTGAGTTAGGAAGTCTAAGACAGTGATGTTCTCTCTGGATTGGTATTCATATTCTCTTCTGAGTCTCTGTGCTTCTGCCATTCACTTCACCAGTGTGGGTTTGGCTAGATTGCAGCTGGAAGTGCATCAGCTGGTATGTGAATGGCCTACAGCAGGAAAGTAGTGGATGTGTTGGCACAGAGTTTCAGAGGGTGTGTGAGCTTGCTCAGCCTGTGCTGAGAGCTGCCAGGGCCCTACAGCCCCACCAGTGCAGCACAGAGCTGTGAGTGGCTCTGGGGCTCACTGTAGAGGCCAAATGCACCATTCACTGGAGCTGCCCTGGGTGTGCAGAGCTCAGTGTGACCTTGCATCTCCTTGGAAAACACTCTATAAATTAGACTTAGTTTAGCTAATGCTTTCCAAAATCTGGTCAGTTTACAGGCTACTGTGTGCATACATTGCTGCAGAGTCTTTTCCTTGGGATCTAAGGTACATTTCTGTTTGCAGCAAAGCTACAGCTCTGCTTAAATCCTGGTAGAATGTGTAAAGGGATGAACTAAACCCATGATTTTGCTGTTGGCTGGATTCCAGTACAAGACATTCCCCATAAGAGTTGAGAACAGTCCTCTGGGATTGCTCTGTTCCAGGACCACCACTGCAGCAAGAGAGGTCCCTGTGGGCTACAGGCAATTACTGTCCTGGCTTATGACTCACTGGGAGTCTTCAGCCTGGATCAGCAGCTCTTTATGCAGTGAAGTTGCAGTTTAACTGTGATGCCTTGGGTTTTAGCTTTTATATTTTTCAGATTCTCTGCTGCTTAGTGTGTAACTCTGAAGCTTCATGTTAGATGTTGGTAAGGTCTCTTCTCAGGGTAGTTAGACAACTAGCTGGAGAATCAAGGACAACTGGTACCCAAAAAGCAAAAACAACAGCAATGGAAAGGGGGCAAGCCAAGGGGCTGAGACTTCATGGCCTGGGGCTGTTGGACAATTGACCCCAATAAGCAGATGAACCAAAACTTATAAAAGTGTAAAAACTCATGACCAGGATCCATCTTGGATTGGACTTGTGTGTAGCCCCGGCTGGACTCTTGCACTCCCCAAGGTGTACCCTTTCAATAAATACCTATTCTATTCACTTTGCTCCAATCTCTGTTCCAGGTCAGCCTTTCCAGGCATCAGCTGGAAGAGAAAGTTGGTTAGTTTTCCTTCTGAATGCCTTTTCAAGCATTTGAATAAAGCAGATTTTAACAGAAAGCAGGTGGCTTTAACCACCCAGGGCAAAGTCAGGTTTCAGTCACTGAAAGGACATGATCCCATTGGTTCTCATGGTCACTGTAAAATTGCTGGGGAGAAGCAGTTGCAAACACTTGAATTTCCTGTTAAAAATGGTTATACTTCACCTCCCCTTAAAAAAAAATTATAAAGCCTTTCGGATGTGTTATTAGGGAGAACAAGAGAGCAACTAGACAACCAAGAAGTAATCTTCCCCCAAGCCCCTATCTAATCAAGGTTCAATTATGTTTGTGAGCTTATAGTACTTGTTTCCCTTTTGATCTGAGCAGCTGCCTTGACCATTTCAGTAAAGAGGTCAGGGACACAGAATTCCCCTGGCCATTCAAATGTATTTATTTTAAGGGTGAGGCATTTGAGGAAGGACTTCTACAGTTGCCTGACTTTGGCCATAGATTGTTGCACAGAGAGCACGAGTTTTGTGTATTCCTGTAGTAGTTTTGTAAACCTTAAATCTAAAACCAAAATGAAACAAATCCCACTCCCCTTCCCCCTTGTGAATATGGTACAAGGGGGAAATACCTGGTTACTCATGATGCAGGGAGAAGAATGCTGTGCCTTCCAGGTTTGTGTGTTAGCTGAGCTGTTCTAAATTGCTTTGGGAGCTCGATGGCTCCTGAGTTGTGGTTCATTTGCTTTTCACTTCTGCTTTCCTCAGGAAGTAAGTGCAGCAGCTAATCAGGTGATTCACAGTGGAAAGTTTAAAGAGCAGAGTGGGATTTGCTGCCTACACCAGCAGGCCTAGTAGGACAGAAGCAGCAGCACTCATTGCTCTGGATATGGTTATTGACTGCAGCAGGAGCTGCCCAATCTAGGAGCCCAGGTATGTCAAGAGATTTTCTGTGCATGCAGGCAGAACAGACTGTTAAATGTTGAAGGAATGTGCAATATGGGTTGCAACTGGTATGTTGTGATTTGCTTTCAATTAGTGAAGGTTTCGTTCAAAGTTCATCCTAAACTGCAGTGCAAAGACAGCTTTCCTTAGGAAGCAGTGTAATTCCTGGTTTTAGCATTTGCAATTATTAGCTGTCATAACTGTGTTCATTAAACAGTCATCTTGGCTGCCAGTGAAAGGAAGGGAGTATAAAGGAATATCACACTGGATTTTTTGGGATCATCTGAGCTATGTGCATCTGGTAATCCACAGAATCCTGGGACTTAATGGTCAAGAAAAGTATATTAGGATAAAGAATATTTAAAGCAGGTAGCCCTAGAACTAGGAGTCTGATATTTTGTCCAGTATATCTCTTGTTATCTGAACAGCTGGAGAAAATAAGGAGGCCAATTGTAGTCTTTGTGTTCATGTACTTTTAGAGATTAAAGATTTCCATGTATACTCAACTAACATTTTTTAAAGAAACTTATTGTAAAAAGTGGATCAATTTTGGCCTGAATTTTGGTATGAAACTTGATTCCCTTTTGGTCTTGGTGCAAATTGAGATTTTTTTATCTGAATGGGATCCTTCTATGAACTGCTGAGGGGGGTGACCACAGATAAATATAATTAAAATGTCATTTAAAAATCAAGTTCGTTCAACTGGTAAGCTGTTAGTAACAGTGTTCTGCTGGTCCTTCTGACAGTTTTGGTCAGGCCTTTCTTCCTTTCTGGCTTTTCAGTCTGGGAAGATGTAGCCACATCTCTGTGTGATTTCACACAAGCTTTATTTAGAAAAAAAAGGGAAAATACATGATTAAGTTCCATTTTCTCTCTGTAGCCTGATGCTGCATTCTGAATGATATCAGATTTATTTGATTAATATTCACTTTTATATCTTTTAAAATATTTGTTATTTAGCATTTACTTTTTGTATCATTGTGATACTTACTACAAAGTATCTTATCAAACTTAATCAAGAATCAAACAAAAAATTATCAAAACTGAAATAAGCTATTACAGTAATTTCACGAATACAAGCCGCACCAATTTGACTAAGATTTTGCTCCTAAACCGGAAATGCGGCTAATAATCAGGAGCGGCTAATACAACCTCAGAAGTGCCTGCCAGAGTGCTGAGCCGAGCAGCTGCAAAGTCGGCATTTTGCGATTGTTACAAATCGCTACTTTGTTGCACCGCGGGTGGAGCCTGGCTCCGTGTAGGCAGAACGGGGGGCGGGGAGAGAGGCGGGAGAGCTCTCTTTCCTCCTCTGCCACAGCCCAGGGGAGAGACGGGGGGGGGGGGGGGCCCGGCGCCGCCATTGCTGCAGCTCGGGGAGGAGAGGGGGGACCCGGGCCGGCCCTACCGCGGCCGGGGGAGGGGGGGGGGGGGACCCGGGCCGCCCCTACCGCGGCCCGGGGAGGAGAGGGGGGACCCGGGCCGCCCCTACCGCGGCCCGGGGAGGAGAGGGGGGACCCGGGCCGCCCCTACCGCGGCCCGGGGAGGGGGGGGAAGCCGGCGCCGCCATTGCTGCGGCCCGGGGAGGGGGGGGGGAAGCCGGCGCCGCCATTGCTGCGGCCCGGGGAGGGGGGGGGAAGCCGGCGCCGCCATTGCTGCGGCCCAGGGACGGGGGGGGGAAGCGCGCGCCGCCATTGCTGTGGCCCGGGGAGCCGACGGGAGCCCCACACAAGCCATTGCTGTGGCCCGGGGAGCCGACGGGAGCCCCGCGCAGCCATTGCCGCGGCTCGGGGAGCCGACGGGGTGCTTTGTCCCCGCCCGCCGCCGCCGCGGCAGGAGCGGGGAAACTCCGTCCCTGCCCGCCGCCGGCGCCACGGGCGCGGGAAAGCTCCGTCCCCGCCCGCCGCCGCTGCCGTAGGAGCAGGGGAAGCTCCGTCCCTGCCTGCCACCGCAGGGCAGCGCCGACCCGGGGTGACCGAGCCCAGGGGCAGCGGCGGCCGGCCCCGAGCTGCAGCACCGTGCTGGACCACCTGGCCCCGTCAGCGGCCCCTAGCGGGCCGAGCCTGCACAGCCTTAGCTCAGCCAGTAAACCCCGCCCTCCCGCCGTTCTGTTAATAATTGCACGCGGGTCCTCGCTGCGAACGACAGAGCGGCTTATATTCGTGTGCGGCTTATCTATGGACAAAAACCAAAATATTTGCCAACACCCAGAGATGCGGCTTATAGTCAGTGCGGCTTGTATTCGTGAATTTACTGTAACTTACACTGAGGATCAGAACAATTGGTGGACTGCACAAGGGACAACATACAAGACCTTTTCAAAATATCTAAGTTATCTTTAATACCAAAGATATTTGAATCCTGAACTATGTGATTTTGTGGTTGGTCTAGAAGAGTAATTGTCCTCCAAGATGAATAGAAAATTGAAAGGATTTAAAAGTCCTAATCAAATTGTAGATGCAAGAAAAGACTTCTAGGAGAAGTAATATCTAAAGCATATAGTGCAAGTAGAGTCAACAGACTGGAGGACAGATATTTAGTCTGATATGGCTTTTGTAGTCTAGATAGTTGGAATAGATAGTGAGGAATATCATAATCTTCCTTTTGCTTTAATCTAATTTTGGAGATTAAAGTGTTTCCATACACTTTAAATGTCTTACATAGCCTGTTACAATTCTTCAATAATGAAGTTGTTTGTGAGTATCTGTTGTAAGAGTTTCTGTGGAGCTGGGATGAACTCTTTCATTCCATGGATTCATAGAGTGAACACTGAGAGGCTATCCCTGCTTGCTTTAACTTGCCACCAACAAGAAGGGCCTTTTCAGTCAAGTATAAATAGAGAGAGAAAATTGGTAAACACATTTGCAGGGCCATGCAGTGCAGCTCAGGGAGCTGACTCATCAGTCGCTGACCTTCTTCTGAGGCCAGTGAAAACATTTCACCTCTCCATGACAAAGTTTCACGACTTTTACAATGCCTCTATAAAGCACTTTGGGCCTCTCTATGCAGAAGAGCGTGGTGAACATGGGCACTGGAGTGAGTTACTTGTTAGCATTGATTTGGGCTTAGCAGAGCAGCTTCCAAGGTGAGAGATCTCCTTGAGGAAGAGAATGGCTTTGCTATTTGGGATGCAAGTTGAGCCTCACTGAAAACATAACTGAACTATGCTCATTGCTAGAACAGCACCCAGGCTTTCTCAGCCAACACACTTACAGCTTCAGGATGACTCAAGTGGGTCAAAATCCCACACCAGAGTTAAGTATAACATATGACAAATGTAACTCCCACACAGTCATGAGGAACAGAGTCTTCCTGTTTACTCTGTGCAGTCACCACACTTTTTCTTCTCATAGGGCTTGTTGTCTTAATACAGATAATTAAGGGAAACAACAGCAGCAAAACACAAAATGTTATGGAGATAGGAAGTTCTAGACTGACTGTTCTTTGGGGGCTGGTCAAAATTACATAGGCCTCCATCTCCTAGCAAAGGGCACAGTGTGGGCTGTGGTAAAATAAGTTAGCCTGTGCTGTAGTGTGAAGGAGCAGCATTTGCACCTAAGCACAGGTATCTGCTGGGACCATCATCTTGCTGGAGGTGGTGTGGTGCACAGTGACAAGATAAATGCCCTGTCCTTCATCTCTAGAGAGCTACTGCAGGGGTGTGGAAGTGAAACTAGTTCATCTGGCATGGAGTGGGCAGAGTGAAAGCAGTGAGGTAGCTGTGTAACTGATGGATGACGAAGGAAGAGAATACCAAATGCCGTTTTTGCAGAGGATCCCAATTTAGTGTTGGCTCGTAATTCTAAACTAGGCTCACAATACTGTCTTTTACATTTTATTTTAATGTATGTATGTTTTGGTAGTGCATATCTGACTCAGATTTTTAGTTATTTGCTTTTTTTGAATTTTTATTAAAATGGTGGAATGGCAAAGTGACACTGTAGAACAGGCTGAGTCACAGAAGGCTGTGCCAAAGGAGTGACCCCAGAACACCATGGATGAAAACATGGCTGTAAAGTAGATGAGAGGACTGGCTGTAAAGCAGATGAGAGTACTTGGGGTTGAGATGAGGGTACCTGAAGGATTCCTCGATGTGTGGTGCAAGATGGACCCATTTTAATTTTGATAGTGATAATGATAGTGACAGAAGCACCATATTCCCTCATCATAGCATATCGACTTCAGGTTACAGGATCAGCAAAACAAGCAGTGTTGTTGTGAAAATGCCTATTGTACAGAGCTGCCACAAAGAAGAGCTGAATGTTGCTGCCTCTTTGGGCCTGAAGAGCTCTGTAAGGAATCTTTGGCTTTTCCACACAGCTACTGCACCACATGGGCTTCAGCCCCACTCTAGGTGGGGAATGTATCAGTGATGTGCAGCTAGACTTAGCATCCATGCTCAATGGAATGTGTAACCTGGTTCTTATTGCTTTTCTGTCGCAGATCTGCTGATAGGAATAGTTATAACTTGTTTTACAGCTGGGGTGACCGAGGTATAAGGGAGAGGATCTGGCTCAGTGGCAAAGCTGGGGCTGGAATCCAGATTTGCTCTGTGGTTTTCTGGTTTGTTCTGCCAAAGCCCAGATGAGTTGTGTAGCACATGCATATGTCTCATGGAAGAGAGCTTGTTCATGTAATTGCAGGGCAGTAAATGTCCTTGTCCAGGAGCAGGGTGCTTTGCCATTAAAACTGGAAAAGAGTCAGTGACTGAGAGTGTTTCCATATTTCTAAACTCTAGCTCCAACAGTTAAAACTGTCAGTATCTGATTTCTTGGGAGAGTTGACTGTTAAGAGATGTAAATAACACAGCACATTTATCTGGTCTCACCTCAGCATGGACAAAGCAGCTGAACTGATGTGGCAGCAGGAGGATTCCCCTGACAATGCAGGACAGCAGGAGCAGAGCCCTGATGATGGAGACGCAGCAGAAGTGCTGGAGCAGCCTGCACACAGCAAGGATGAGCTACCCCAGAGCCACACCCTCCTGTGGGAGACTCTGGGCAAACAGTTTGTAGAGTATGAACAAATGGCTCCATTTCTCATCCCAGAGGATCAACAGAGAAGGCTGCTGGAATTTCTTCCTCTCTTCTTAAAGGTTTGTTCTCTTTATTGCCTTTGGTGCAGATGCCAATTTGAGTTTCTTTTGCCCTATCCATTCTGTGGTCACCTAAACAGCCAGTATAGTTAATTGAAGGAGAATCTTTTAGGTGATAAATTCTTTTACTCCACTGGAAGCCTGGAGAAGCAGTTTCTTGTCCTCCTTTCATCTACCTTACCTGCTAGGTTTGCATGAAAGAAGCACATGGGGGAGCACTGCTTCATTTTCCTGAGTGGCTAAATTGTATTCTTGAAATCAAGGAGTGTGACAGGCATCTTACAAAGTGAGTACCCTGTGAAGAGGTCACTTCATGTCTGCCTGATCTATTTTATTTCTTAGTGAGGGCTGAGCACAGTTTCAGTCTCAGAAAATGTGGTTGTGGCAGGCAGCCAGTTAGGGGAAATGCAGGGAAATCAGCCTTAAGATGGAATGCTGGGGTTAATTACAATGCTTGTATCTAATTTTAGTGCTTGAGAGAGGAGTTGGTGAAAGATGAGGAAACTATGGAGTGAGAAGAGGAAGGGCATATCATGGACCAGGGACACAGATGAGAACTAGAACATTTTAGTTAGCAGGCTGCCCTACAGCTGCCATCAGCCAACCATTTCTGAGATGAACATATTGAAAGGTGGCACTAGAAGAGCTCTGTAATGAATGAGCCTTATGGGTTGGTTTTCTTTGCTAGAGTCTGTGCAATATACAGGGAACTTCTTGAGTTGACCATACGGAGACAGAATGGCAGAGTGTATGCTGAATGAAGCAAAAAACTGGCTTCTTTTAAAATGTACTGTGGCTATGTACAAGTACATAACTGTTTTTCTCATGGATTAGCTTGGGTGTTGAATCTGCATTTTTACCCTCTCACTGTGTCTTTCTGAAGGAGAATAAAAACATCTCTTTGGTGAAACCATATGTTAATGATGGCATATTTCAGGTATCTGTACTTGTGAGTTCTCAGTGCTCTTGAGTGATGGAACTCAGATCCGTCTGTTCCTTACCTAGCTGGGTTAGATTTCTAAAATAGAAGTCAGTGGGTAGGTGAGGAAAAAAAAGTTCATGCATGGTCACTGTTTATATGGAGGCACTGTGAGGCATTCAAGGGCATACTCTGCATTTTGAACTGAGTGTGAAGGAAAATTCCTGTGACATCTTTGGTGTCCATGAGAGTAAAGTGGGAATAACCTCCAGATAGCCATAAACATTTCACTTAAGTGGATGCAGAATGAACCTTTGATGCTTTTAAGTCATGGTGCACAGTGAAATCATTGTGGATACTGGTGTCAATGAACATGGTGCAAACAATTGAGTTGTGGGCAGGATCTGGAAGTGCCCATGGTGAAGAGATTGTGGTATTTGAGCACAAGCTTGCCCTGGTCCAAGGCAGTGCATACAGAATGAGTGGAAGGCTCTGAAAAGACAGTGAGTGTATAGCTTGGTGCCTCAGAGGTGACCTCATTAAACCTAAATGAGATTTTATGTTTATTGAACAAAACTTTCACTTTTCACCACTTCCTCTAAACTTCTGGATTTGTTTGCACAGAAGTGTGTTCCTCCCAAACCAAAGGCTATGTTTGAACAGAACTGTAGCTCTCTCTATAAGCCTGTCACTGGAAACAAATCTCTTTGTAAGTGGCACTACCTGAGCTGTGGTGGTCTTTGCTGTCTTGGGAGCTCACCACTGCCTTATCAGGTCACCAAATTACTGGCTCTTCAAAGGGGTAGCATTCTTTACTCAGCCTCCAAAGAGTGCATGTCAAAATCAGATTTGGGCTGATAATCTGACAGTTTTCTGTAGAGGAGCACCTCCTTTTTCCATGGATCTGCTTTTTAAATGGTATGCTGAAAGTTTCACTGCTGGTTTTGTTTTTTTTTTTTTTTTTCTGAGACAACACTGCAAGAAGTTGCAACCTTTTAGTTTGGAATGAGAGCCACTTAGATTTTTTTGGGTTTGTTGTTTAGGGTTTTTGTTTGTTTGTGTTTGTTTTTTTTTTTTCCTCCTAGCACTGTTTTTATCTTTCGTCTTCTTTTCCTGACATGGTTTAACCTCATCCAGCAACCAACTACCACACAGTGATTTGCTTACTCCCCTGTCAGTGAAATTTTGGAGAGAATTGGAAGTGCAAAAGAGAACACCATCTTTCCAAACATCCCCCACTTCTTTTTCCTCCTTGTTCCCCCACTTCATGTACTGAGCAGGATGCCCTCTGCTCTGGAATATCCCTTTGGTCAGTTGGGGTCACCTGTCCTGGCTGCGTCTCCCCCCAGCCTCCTCAGCAGCGTGGCAGCACGGAAAGGCCTTGGCTCTGTGTGAGCCCTGCTCAGCAGTGACAACAACATCTCTGTATTATCAGCCCTGTGTGCAGCACAAATCCAAAACACAGCCCCATACCAGCCACTGTGAAGAAAATTAACTCCACCCCAGCCCAAACCAGTGCACTTCCTCTTGAAGGTCCATGGAAAACACACATCCTTAATGCTTCTAGGGTACTAATTCATCCCAGTGAACAGACCTTACTATAGAAGATAGTATCTCTAAACTGCTTCCTCCTGTTTTCATAAGCAATGGATTGCAGACTTCATGTGACATTCTTCTATTGAGGTTTTCCTGCTTCAAATTTACAATTAAATTGAAATTCTAAGATCTCAACATTTCTGAGTTCTATTAGAGCTTTAGTTTTTGAATACCATGTAGTGAGGATGAAATAAATAAGTTGTGATGAGATGAGATTATATACAATATCTTCAGATTTTCTGATCCTTAACTAAGTGTGAAAAGCAAGAATGCCTTTAATGTGGTGATAAATTTTTTGAGTAGAATTTTCAAAGAACTGAGAAAGTTGTTACTGAACAGGGGTGATAAAAGTTATAAAATCTAGAAGTCTTAGGAATTAAAAATTGGACAGCAAAGCAGTAAATTCTCACATTTCATGATAAATAAGTAAATAAATTTTAGTACCCGTATTTTAGAGTCAAAGTTGTTTCCAGGAGGCAAGATGAGTATTGTTGAGGGACTGGCAATGTTGTGCATATGCATATCCATTGAGACTTTCCTTTCTGTAGGGCTGAACTTCACAAGCCTTAGGGTTGTAGAAACTGATTTCCTGAATTTCAGTAATTCTTGCAAAAAAGGAATTTTAAATTCTCAAAGGAAACTTTGCTACAAATTATATTCATAATGGAAAAGTGAATTTGTCATTAGCTTAACACTTGATTTTGTGCCCCAGGTGTGAGGTTCTTCCTCTCCACTTTTCTTAGATGTGCTAGTGGAGCTTTGCACTATGTAGGCATTTAGGTCCAGAAGTGTCACTAGAGCATTTTGGCCTTTCATCATTCATTTAAGAGTACCTTGTGGAGGATCTTGCCCTTTAGCTTTTAGTCATCATGTCCTTCACCACATGGCTTTTGCTCCCTTCGTATACCAGCCTTCTGCTGGCTTGGGGAAATGCATCTCAGTTTGAGTTGTACATGTTGTGAAGTTCTTACAGAACGACCTCATTTCCCCCTGTTTAACAGTGGACTCTGTGTGAGTCCTCTCCCCCCTTGGAAGATTTTTCTCTTGTTTTTACTTTCCTGTTTTGATCATGCAGGTGCCAGTGCATCCCTGCCTTTTTGTTTCAGAGTGCTTTAGCTCTTACTGAGCTGGAGAGAGGGGTCACCAAGCAGGGGACACCTGGGGTGTGGGGGCTCATTATTTGCTGATACTCCTTGGTGCAGAAGGAAAAGGTGTGGGAGGAAATGTCAGCCATCTGCTTGTGATTCAGGCCTGGGCTGGGAGTCATTTTAATGTGCCTTCTGTACCTTCCCTCTTGGTGCCTCAGAAAGTATCAGAACGTTCTATTACGCGGCTGGCTTTTGAGCTAGTATCTCTCCATGAACCATGGAAGAGGAAGGGCAGATGGTAACAGCAGACACAGGGAACTTGTGGCAGAATCTTAAATATGTAAAACAGGTTTGAGAGGAAGAAAGAAAATCAGATTACATTGATACCATATTATTTGAGCTTCCTCTAAAGGCAGATGTCCTACAATGGAGTCAGGTTGATACGCTTCCAGATATAGATCTTCTACAGGCTCAGACACGAATATGAAATTAATTAGGTCTGTTACTAAAGGACACTGTATTCTAAAGATTGGTGTCCAACCCTCAGGAAGAGCACTGACAAAATCAAATCAGAACCTAAGTGGCCTGTTTTGCAGGGAGATGGACCAGTACCATTGCTGTGAACATTTGATTGCTGCTCTCTGCTGTGTATGGTCTGAGCTTCTAAAACCTATCCTGCTCATTCTGTTAGCAGAATAGTGAGTACAACAAGGCCTTTCTGAAGTGTTAAGAGGATGTTCCTCTTGGAGGAAGATGAGCAGAAATCTCTCACTGCTTTCTTCTGAAAAAGGGCACAGCTTAATGACAAACATGGTGTATTTTTAAATGGCTGTAGCTTTCTTGTCATTGTGTTTGCCCAGCTTACTTCTGTTCCATACAGATCTGCCCTGCCTTCTGCATCAGAGGAGGAGGAATTGGTGGACCTCGCTTCTGCAACTGTCTCTGAAAGTAACTTATGGTCAAAATCTGAGAAAAAAAAGATAGTTTGCTTTTAATATTGTTGACTGATAAAAATTAATAATAGGCACATTGTGCAATTGCATTTGTCTCGTGGCACAGAAAGAAAGTCGGTGCACTTTGCTTATTGACTGCAGTGAAATGAAGTAAAAAGTAGGTGCTTGCCTGATTACTGAGAGATGACTGACACTTTGTCCATCTGTGATGAAAGAAAAGAAATTGAAAGCAATGGTAGGGAAGGAAATAATATTTGAGGAGGATCTTCATTTAAGAAGACTTGCACTGATTTCTTGGCAGAAAGTATTATGGGATGTCTGATCCAATTTTTTTTTAGGAAGACATATGTCATTTTTCTTCCTTTAATCATTGGGGCTTACAGCCTGATTTTTTTAGAGCTTCTAAAAGGAGGAGACTTTTCTAAAGAAGATTTTTCAAGGTTGCTGAGGACAGAGCTATCTCAGACTGGTCTTTAGAGGTGAATGCTGAACTGTTGCTGATACATTAATGTGTGTACCATCAGATGTTTTATGTAAAAGAATTGGAACCTGATTCTTGGAGGCTGGCTGGGTATAATAGTATTAGTCTGCTGGAATATTTTCTTTATTGATGTTTAGTTTTTTTCCCCCAAAGGCAGGGCTAAGAAACATTTAAGAGGGGTTTGTTTGTCAGATTCAGGGAACCAACAAATCTTCCTGTTGTTTATCTAGTAAGATTTGTACTTAATTGCTTGTCCATCCTAGAGAAAGTGAATTATAAAATTATTTATAATTTGTTTATAAAATTGTCTGTAAATTTGTGTTTCTTCAGGATGTTTGTCATATTTTGAAAGGGGTTAGCATAATTTTTGATATAAATAATTAATGACCCAGGGTATGGCCAACATTTACATTGTTTGGATTGTATTCAGTGTAGAAAATACTTTAAAAACTCTCTAGTAGGTGCATTACATGATTCAAAAAGTAGTTCCAGTTTGACTTCTGTTTCTGTAGTGTCATACTCCTGCCTATCTGGGAAATACTGCTTAATGGACTATACGGACTAGGGAGGGTATTTTATAGAGGAATGTTAGCCTTATGCTCCTTTATTTATATTCATTAGTTTTTGTCAATCTATCAAAGACATGATGTGTCAGAAGCTTAACAATTACACCTGGATTTCAGGCCTGGGAACAGTCTGCTGGAAAAATCGTATTCCCCAACATTCTGCTGCTAGCCAGTGAGGTTTCCAAGCTTCTGACCAAAGAAATTAAGAGGAACCTCAATGGCAAACCTGCAGGTAATGATCCCATACCATATCCATTGGATCCAGTTATTCTGGAAATGTGTCTTTCAGCTGTACTCTGTGCTGGAAATAAAGAGGAACAGGAAAATGCTGTGTAGCAAGACAGATATTTTAGTGGGTGAGAACTAGCACTGATTTGAGATGATTGCACTGAAAATTTGCCCTTGAATGCCATGCTAATCATTAGTTTGGAACTTTTGCAGCTGAAAGTGTGTAATGTATGATGCATGTAAGAGTTAAAGTGTAGGTCATGCACAATTTTGAGGAGCTTTCTTAAATGAGAAAAAACATTGCTAATCACATATGGCTTTCCTGGGGGCTGTTGTACATTTTTTTTGCTGTCAGCTGCCAGACTGCATGAACTGAGCTGGTATTCTTGGTGAAATCTGTCAGTTTGAAACATGTAGTTTGCATGAACTGAGCTTGATGCTGAATCAAAATAATTTTATGTTTTTCTGTTACTTCAGTAGACTCCTGCTGCTGTAATTTTGTTAAACTTGTCAGATTTGTTAAGAAAGCATAAATACAGCATTTTCATCTTTCACTAAGGAATTAAAGTTTAATGTTTTTGTGAAAACAGAAGAAGCTCGTGTGGCTTTGGAGCAATTGCTGCAACAGAAAGGGGAAGCAGGAGATGGCCATTTGCTCCTGAAATCAGTGTATCTGCTCTCACAGACTGACTTGGTAAGAGAAAGTACCACAAAGCATGTTTTCCTTTTTATTTCAGAGAAATTGTGTAGGCACCCCAACAGTGGAACACCCAAGTCTCAATATTTGCATTATCCCTAATATTTTGAGCTTCAGCATGCCCAAGGTTTACAGTGAAAGGACACACCACCAGGCTTGCAGGCCAGGCTTTTCTAAAAGAGAGAAGTAAGCATTTTGTGCTTTCAGATACCTTTTTAGTTTTGATTATCAGGCATATGTTTTTCTAGTGTTTCTCTGCTTTTTCCCCCCCATTGTGTATCTTTTTGTGTATTCTTTATCAGTCTAGCTTACATATCAAAAAGATGAATAGTAATAATCTGTCTGGTAATACAGTGGTTGAGTATTCAATCCTGATAGCCTCTCTCTTGGAAATGTTTCACAAACTGTACTTGTACAGCCATCCCAAATGTAGACTGGCATCAGGAGTACAGCCTGCTGATGGGCATCTGTGGTGTGTTTATCCATGACATTCAATTAAACAGTTTGTCTTAGTCTTTCTTGTCCAAAGACACACAAAAATAAAATCTTACTGTCAGATTATAGTAGATATGTTCTGTGTCATAAGGAGCTCTATAAAATTATATATATAGCTAGTCCCAACATGAAGTTTCTGATAAGTCTTGTGTTTTTCACAGATTTAAGATGTTGCTGTTTTTTGTAACACACATACTAGCAAAACTTCATGTCACAAACCTCATTCTTCTGTTGGTTTGGTGCTGATTTTTGTTATGATTACTGTGTGCCAAGCACACACACTGGGACTTCACTGGAAGTTCTGTACAGCCATAGTGAAGATGGGAAGAAACTAAATATTGAGAAACATTGTGAAGAAACTGTCACTTGCATTTATGAAAACTGTAATTAGAAGTGTGTGCAGTTATCCAATATGTTAAAAAAGGGAAGGCATTATAGATAAACTGCTACTGTGCTGAGTCAAGGAGGGAATGGAGAATTCACACTTTCAGCATACCTGGCCTCTCTAGCTGCAGTGTCCTGGACAGTAATGGCAAGGGGGACTCTGTCTGTGCCTGCCTTGCTGTTGGTTCAGTTGCTGTTGGTTTGCAGGCTGTGTGCTTCGCTGACTGCAGGTCTCCATATGCAGGACAGAGCACTTCTGCCAAAGCTGCAGTTCAGCTGGAGCAAGAAGTCCTGGGAACAGCTACAGCAACACAGTGTATTTCATTCTGCCCAGTGCATTTTACAGCTCTGCTGTGCCAGTCTTGTGTGCCCTAGAGCACTCACGAGGGTAAAATGCTCAAGCAGGTCTTTCATCTGCCATGACTATTCTCAGTGTGCAGAAACACAAGGAAATTGTGGTCAGCTTCTGGAGGGACTGATCTTATTTTTCCTACTTAGAGGACTATGTGGAACATTATTGCATCTGGACTTCCAGCTGCTCTGCTGCAGTGCCTGTACCTTTTCTTTACTGTCCCTCTGAAGAAAACCAGTGATGACAGGGAGACAAGTGAGGATGATGCCCAGACTCAGGAAATGCTTGTTCAGGTGAGATGTGCATTTGGGGGTTCATTTGCCCTGGGTACCCAGATGTTCACTTCAGCTCTTAGCTGTTTATTTGAATCAAACTGCCAAAAACAGTTGTACTGAAAAATATTGAATAAGCATCAGGAGCCATATAAAACATATCAACAATCTCTTATTTTTTTTTAACTAAGAAAACCAGCATGACTTTAAGTGGGAAAAATCAATTAAGTATATCCTAGCAGTAGTTTTACTTGTTCATTTCACTGCATCCTTTCTCCTGGCATTAGTATCAAACTTATAATCTCCTTCCTCAATGGATTTTTCTTCATCTCCTGGGTATCTCTGGGTGTTTCTTGTAGCTGACATTTGTTTGCTTTTCAGATAATGCTTAACATGTACAAGGAGGAACAAGGTGTAGAGGAACTTCTGGCAGCTGATAAGCTTCAGTCATTAATTATAGCAACCTCTTCTCTGTGGGACCAGTGCAGCCACTCATGGAAAGTACCTACAGGCCGTGTACTAAGAACAATTTCAAGGGCTCTGACCAAAACCAGCATTGTGCACCTACAAGGTTTGGTTTAGTAAATTGGCTCCTCCTTTCCTCACAGCTTCCCTGAGAACAAATTACCAAAAATCTCCCCAGGATAGATGACATCATCTGTGATCTCCCTTACATCATCCAGCATGGGCTCTTGACTTAGCAGAGAGGAGCTTTATTTAGCACTGATAGCCATCTGGAAATTGAAGGGTTTTCAACATCAAAAAAGTCTCAAATTACAGGCAAGAGCCAATCCCACTTCATCACACTGACGTAGGCAAGAGGAAGATGTTTTATGCTTTTTCTTAAGTTGTGTGACTCAGTCTGTGGGCCTGAGACTCATGACCCCAAGGCTGGGAGCACTGTCAGAGTAATGGTATCTTTTGGAACTTCATGGTTGATTAAGTCCTCATTTCTTTATAGGTTTTATTACTTCAAAGAGTCTTTTTTCTTATTCAGAAGTGCAAAGGCCACAAGTCTCAATTTCTTACAAGTGAGAAAGTAGTTTTATAATACACAAAATACCATCAGTATTCCATGTCATGGAGTAAATGCATATAGATGTTTTTATTTTTTAAAATTAAAATTTGCCTTCCTGAGTAAGATGGAAAGAACTGGTTGGACATTTTAAAGCTACCCTGGAAGGACTGGCCATGAGACTAGACAGGAAAATTAGGCTTCATTCCTCAGAGCAAAATGTGTGTACCCCATTAAATAAACTTCATTGCGCAAAGAATTAATCTGTGAACCCTGCACAGAATGTGTGATTGACTTAGTATGAGACAGCTAAATCTGTTAATCTCTGCTTACCTTGTACTCAGACAGATGGATTCAGTATATATCAGTTTTGGTGAGTTGGGGGGTTGAAAGCTTATGCTCCTGAGATTAAATCCGTTCTGGTAGTAAAGAAAAGAAATGCAGATGTATTTTAAAGCCAACAATGCTCTTCACATAGCTTCTGAAATGAGTATGATATTCATATATCTTCTTTTATTTTCTTTGTAGAAAAGCAGTTATCTGACTCCTGTTTTACTGGGAAATAATTTCAAATTTGTTTAATTTTTGTTAGTAAATTTTAATTTATTTGATATTCAGTTCTTAAATACCTGCTGTATTTTTTTTTTCCCCACAGCTGTTGATTGCATTAAAATAGCTGTTCAGAATCTCTTCACACTGGCTGATACTCTACCTGCTTGTGATGTGTGTGAAGCTGCTAGCATTGTGCTGTGTTTTGTGAAAGATTCTTATCCTGTATCATCAGCTTTATTAACAGAGTTTGAAAATAATGATGGCTACCAACTCCTGCTAAAAATTTTACTCCGGTAAGAGAGGGTTTTAGTAGGCTTCTAGAGGATGGTGAAGCTTAATTTTCAGAATGCATAGTGGTCTCTTAAAATATGAATCATATCGGTAACTCTATGTGGATGCAAAGCATTGCTTTATGAGGAAGGGAAGCAGTACATAACTTTTACTACTTAAAACATAACAGAAGGAGAACAGTATAGGGCAAGTTACTTTGCAGGTGGGATAGGGACTTTTGGAACATAAGACAAATGTTCTTCATCAATTAGTACTACAGAGGATGTAAGCCAGACATTTGTCTCAGTTAAGGTGAGCTTTTAATCCAGGAATGCAGTCAGCTAGGAAGGGAAACACTATCTCCTTGCTGTGCAAAAACAAGCAAACAAAACCCACCCAAACTTATATCTGAAATGTTTACATTCTTCAGAACCAAGATGAGCCTAAACATATTAGGAAAAATCCCCTCTAGTTATCCTAATCCAAAGTACAAAGCAGAATCTGTTACTTTCCTTGTCAGCTTGTGTTGTCACACCAGGCTGAGTTGGTTTGTTCTAATTCAGGATGCCACCATGGTGTGGATTGCTCTGTGTAGCTCCTATGTGCTCCACACCTGATGATGTATCCAAAGTTGTTTGTATAATTGTATAATTAAGACATGAATATATGACTTTCCCAAGTTTTGCTCCTAGATGCGAGGGTCTGCAACAAAATGAAGGAGACCCCTTTCTGGATGAGATCTTGGACATGCTGACTTGTCTTACAACCTGTGGAAAAACTGAACTGAAAGTTTCTGGCAATATTGTACACCCACAACTGCCACACTTTGATTTTGAACAGACACAGTCTTCTGGTACAGTAGATACATATATATATATATATATCTATATATATGCACATGTGGCTGGGTAGGTGGGTCATGGAAAATGAAACTCTGTTCATTTTGTATTACTTTTTATCTTCTTTTTTCTCTTCAGTCAGAGTCAGGATTAAAAGCACAAGAGTCAGAATTTTGTGCTCAGACTCAGTTGTTTATTAAATCTTATCTCTAGTACAGTGAGTACTACAGCACTTCTAGCTAACAAGCCAAAATTGAAGAAATGGTGATGTATCTCACTTGTTACAAGGTCTTTTAAAGCCAAACAGTCCAATTAAAAACTAACACCCAAATTATTTATACTTTTGACCCAATGGCCAAACACCCATGACCCACAGAGCAGCATTTTCTCTCCAATTAACAATTAACAATTAACCACCTACACCCAAGAAGAAGAGGGACAAGAAAGAAAAAACCACCCTAAAACCTCCATCTTGTCCCGTACCTATTACTATATTCTAAAAAACCCAAATTCCAAGTCCTTCACCATGTGATATTACACACTTCTATTCAAACTACCCCCCAGTGATTCTAGTTCTATCATTCAGTTTTGGAAGCCTTCCCCAAGGCCTCAAGTCAAAACCAGTGCTCCTCTGGGGGTCAGTGCCTGACAGCAGAGAATGTTCAAAACTCCCTGTTTCCAAGGTTTCAACAAGTTTGTGTCTTAATAAGAAGGAAAGGACTATGATGTGGCATCTTCAGATCTATGTGTTAGTGCTGCAGGAGCCTGAATGCCACCTACATCCAACTGAAATGGCCATGTCTGTTCTAGGGTCTGACCCAAGCTCAAGAACATGCCACCCAGTCACATCCCTCATGGCTGTTGCTCTTATTTCCACTTTCAGATGATCTAATATTGTAGTTACGGTCCTTGCAGACTTAAACAACACTCATGTAAAAATGATCTCACTTGGGTTTTCCCCACAGGAATGACAGTTAAGAACCTCCAGCCTTTTCAAGTGTTGCAATCCATTTTCCAGAGAAGTAATGATCAGCACTTGTGTGGAAGAATCTTGGCCGCAATTGGTACCATATGGGCTTGGGACAGAGTGAACTTCTTTCTTCTGGAATGGACACTGCAACCTATCAACCAATTCACTGACATAATTCATTTCAAACCACACCCTGTGCAAGTCCAATTCTTCAGACTGGTGGAGTCCATAGTCCTAGACCTGTCCTATGTCCCTCATGAGATTCTGAAGAAGGTTCAGTATTTGATAAAAGAAAACATAGTGCCATTCTGCACCTTAACAGCTCTCCAGTGTCTTCTCAGCATGACCCACAAGGACCTGCTATTTAGTGATATTTTCCGTGACTCTGGGCTTCTAGGGCTACTGCTGTCACTTTTGAGGAAGGAAGCCAAGATCCTGAGGAAATCAGGTACAATTTAATGCCACTCACAATGACCATTCCAGTAGGCAAATCATTAGGAATAAATAATCTCTTTCTACAGTAATTTATATATACTGAGTAGCTAGATGTCTTCAAGCCACCTGGCCTAAATTTGACACATACGCTGTGTTGTCTCTGAAATCTTTGCTGTTTAATGTTCTGTTCACTAGCCTAAGCAGCTCTGGGCCTTTCTTTGCCAGTGTATGCTGAATTATTCTGGGTGGCACCCTTCAGCCCACACTTTAGAACAGGTCTTAACTTGGGTTTCTCTAGAATGCATGTTTGAGATTGGAGCAAGAAAAATTCTTCCTTCCATTTCTTGTATATTGTAACATAACTTTAAATATACTGACAGCTGGAACTGATCTACCTGGTCTGAAAGAAGGCCCTGAGAAGGAATTAAATGTTGTGATGCTGAAGATGGTGGCTGCCCTTACAGCAAGGTCTGTGAGGAACACAGGTAAGGAAATACATATGAGTGCATTACCTTCATGGTATTTGGTGGTAAGTGGCCATGGTCTTAAGGAGCACCAGCAAATTTTCTGATTTTTGTGCTTTAGTCAAAAATGGAGGAAAAAAAGCTAGAAGTGTAGGGATAACTGTGTTACACTAGGAAGAAATGTGACAAAGGTATTCTTATCCTGCATAATGAGCTTTGTCCCAGTAGTCAGCTTGTTTCCTTCATCCATGTGCAAGCTCCTGAAGTGTTTATATAGGATGCACAAACAGCTTGTGGGAAAAAAGTGTGTGTGCTTGACTCTTGTGTATTGTCTGTTCATGCAGATTTTCCTCTATAATACCTGTTATGTAATATATATCTGTTAAATCTTGATTGGATCAGGTGCACGCTGAGTAAAAAATGAGTACATTTGTGTTATACCTAAGAAGTCTCTTTGTAGGAAATCTTGTGGGACATAGTAGTACAGGAGTAAATGCCACTGAATACTGGAATCCACTCAATTCACTCTGGAATCCTAGAATCATCATGTTTGCAGCCTCTTGCACAGTGTAACTATATTTTCAGAAACCATCAAAAAGTTCCCTTCCTAAATAAGAGATGCTTAAGCTGAAACTGAGGTGTCTTTTCCTTTTCATTTATTATTGTATAGGGAAACTGTCATTTCTGATGATTGCAAATCATGGTCATTCAGTCATTTTATCCTTGTTGTTGTGTCAATCAGTTTGTCTCATCTTTAGCTTAACCAGCTGCTCTTCTTACCTGTCCTGCTGTATTTGTAGAAATGTGGCACTTCACACCAGCACTGAAAATCTGCCTGTAAAAACTATAAGCAAAGGATAGTTTAACTAACAAATGAAAATGTATTTGTCCCTAGTTGTTCTGAAGGACTATGGAATGGTGCCATATGTCAAGATATTTTTGGATGATGAGTGCTACAGGAGTGCTACTCTCAGCATCTTGGAGCAGTTATCAGTCATCAGTTGTGAAGAATACATGAGCATTATTATTGGGGCCCTCTGTTCTTCCACTCAATGGGAACTGCATCTGAAACTAGATCTTCTGAAGGTAATTAATGTGACTCTCACTTGGGCATTGTTTTCTTGGGAACTATCTTTTTTCAAGGTGGTAAGAGCAGAAGAAAGAGCCATAGGCCAGCTCTAGATGATAGTAACTTGGGCACTTTGATTTTTAGCAATGCATGTGTGGTCAATGCCTTCAGTCAGTATCAGATTATGAAGTATTTTGAAGACTTAAATAGTAATGCAAGAGGGACAAATAGAAATGCTAAAGGCACAATTGTATAAGCAGCTCCATGCAATTTGACAGAGAAAGGAGAAATAAATTTGAATGAAAGTGGGTATGTGGAGAGAGGATGTGAAACAGTAAGATTGGAAGAGCCAGGGTAGGCATGAGATGAACAACTTCATTCTGGTTTCCAAAGCTGAACCTTTGTTGTACTTAATTTTGTCATTTCTCACAAACACAAGTATCATGTAAAAAGAGATGAGGCAATGGAAAGGAAGAATTTTATGAATGTCTGGAGGAAGAAATTAGAACTAGTCATAGCCTCTATTGAGCCCAGAATGTCTGATCCCTAATGAAACAGAGGAAAGGATCACTGTGCTTTATCTTGGGTTGGGTCATAGGCATCCAGTTAAAAAGCAGCACTGTTGTAAGCACTGATTTTAAAATTTCTTTCTACCTTCTCTGTCAAGTGTGAATGGAATTCCCTTTTCTGTACAATATAACAATTACTTCTATAATAAAAGAACCATGTTCTTAAAAAAATTTAAAAGGACAAAGTTTATAGCTTTTATTTGAAACAGCAAACTTTAACAATACCTGTGGAAAAGTTGAGTATGGTGTCCAAACTAATATGAAAATAAATGCAACTTCAGTGTCTAATTTTGACAAATGATAACTGTATTAAAGCATAATGTAAGCAAATGAATTTATTTTCTTTATCCATTGGGACTGTGATTGTGTTACACACAAATTCAGATTGATTTGCTAATGTATATTTAGCTGTTAAAGCCTGAGCCCAAATGCAATTAGCACTGCCGTATTCCAGTGTGGCTCATGGACAATTATGAGGAATAACAAATAATGGAATGTGCGAAATAAATTCTGTTAGCAGTAACTGAGTTAGGGGGTTTCCAGCAGACATCAGTTTTATAGATTCAAGACAGAGGAATACTAACTCATAGGCGATTAAATTCTAACTGAGTTAAAGCTGGAGGAAATGTGTTTACTGCTGACCTACTCTGGAATGTGTTAAAGCCATCCTGATAACTTCAACTCTAAGTTATTAAATTTACTCCCTGTTCAGAAGTCTCTGCCTGGTTTGATACATTATCATACAAAATTGAATGGCAGTAATAGAGTGTCCCCTCCCCCTTCAGTTCTGGCAACCCTTTCTCACAGTCCTAGATCCTGTTAGAGGCAGATATATTTCTGTTAAAAACTGTTCCTCCTCAGGAGGTTGTCAAGTAAAACTCTTTCATTGGGTATCTCTTGAGGAGGTCTATATGTAAAATTAACCCTTTCCAATGTGCAAAGGTACAGCATCAAATTTGAAAAGTCCCCATAAAAAATGACTTGTGTGACATCCCAAAAACTTGGGATCAATTATATTCAAGTGCAGTAGACTGTTTCCTTGCAAGCTCCTTTTTCTCACCGATTTTACTTCCACAGGTCTTAATAACTTTTCCAGAGTTGTTTTAAAATGGCAAGCCCATAGCATTCAAAATTGACAAATAGTTTAAATTGGTTTTATGTATGTGTAATATTGTCAAGTGGCATTCACTTATAACCTGCTTTAAACCTATTGAAGTTATATAAAATCTAATGACTTCATTGTCTTGAGGTCTTACTTTTTATGGCTTTTTTCCTTTGAAGTGTTGTGCAAACTTTAAAAATACCTCAACTGAGAAAAGGTATTCTTGTCTTTCTTAGTGAGGAGAGGCTGCTGCTTGCAATATTCTTTGTGCCATCCTGTGTCACTCTGCTTTTGGGTAGGGCTTTCTCAATCATATGAGCAAAAGTCTGGTGTGGATTCTCACGTGCATTCAGGGCTGCAGGAAGACTTGGCAGTAGAGAGCTGTGCCTTCCTGCCAGTTTCCAGGAGGGTATTTACAATTGAATCTTTATTCCATTTATCTAGGGCAAAGGCAGGTTTCTTGAGAGAGTCCGAGAAGACTGATAGAAGAACAGCCAAAGATAGGACACTACCTCTGGCCAAACTGGCTAGGATGCATAAAGCAGGAAATTTGATTTCTTTGCTTCCTCCTGTGGGCGCTGTTCTGTACCTGTTAGGCTGACTGCTTTAGTAGCTCCTAAGGGTGCAGTCAAGGGCTGGCTGTATGATTCATTTGGTATGGGGGAAGGGAGAAGCTGTACAGTGATGACATTTATTTTGACCACCTTCCCCTACCCTCATAAAGAGGGAAATTTAAGTGAAAGAATTGTTGTGCAAACTTGGAATTTTAAAATATTCTAAATTTTTTTGTCCTTTCATTTAAGTGCTTTTGTTTCCTTTCTTCCCAACATTTGTAGTCACTCTTGAGGATACTGGAGAGTCCCAAGAGCCATTCAGCTTTCAGGACCTGCAGTGGATTCAATGGGCTCCTGTCCCTCCTCTCAGACATGGAAGGTGCATTGCAGGACCCTCCATCTGGACAGTGGGCAGCAGTTGGACAGAATTGCATACTGGAGCTGGTTTTCTACACTCTTCAGGGGATAGCTGCAGCTCTGCACCTAGACCCTGTCAACAGCAACTTCTTCCAGAGAAATGGCCTCTTTGAAAAGATGGCAGAGGATCTTGGGTCACTTGGATGTTTCTGGACACAAGGGAAAAGGCAAATTCCTGTGAGCCTTGAGAAGAAAAGGACATTTGCAGAATTCTTGGATGCAGCATTCTGTTCATCAGAACCTTTCCCAGTGTGGCTGAAAAACTGCATTTGGATTCTGAGTTTTCTTGATCATATGGTCAAAGGAACCCTCCATCAGGAAAGCTACTTTAAGGAGAGGAAGCCAGAGATGGGAGAAGAATCAAGAGATGATCAGGAGGCATCCCAAGCTCAAGAAGAGCATCCTGTTGCTTTCAAAAGACCAGGCAACAAATTACCTGCCTCTGCCTATGTGCTATGGGGAAACCCTGAAGAGAAGTAAGCTTTTATTTACTACAGCAAATAGAGTACTAAGGCTGGTATGTGCATTTTATATGGCAGTAACTGAGGTAAGGTGTGATATAACCTGCCAAAGGTAAACAAGTCAGTTGAATCCCAACTCCCAGGCCTCCAGGCAGCAGAAATCAATGCTTTTGGAAAGATAAATGATGGAAAAAATTGTGGTATAAGGATTTAGTGCAGCAGTGGGACACACACCCCCAAGAGTTGCAGAGTTTATGTTGAAGATTTTGACACCTCCAAAGTGGGAGCAGGAATGGAGTGTTAGAAGGTTTCTGGGACTTAAAGCTTGTGCTTAGCCACTGCTTGAACCTGCCCTGATCAAAATTTTGACTTTTTCAATTATGTGGAAAGCTGCTTCCAGTCACTTGATACATTAAAAATAAAAGCTACACGAAGGTATTTTAAATACTCCCTCGTGCATGTGTGTCCAAGCACATGTACAAATACATTCATTTATTCATGCTGACAGGAAGGGAAGACTATACCAGACATCAGCATAGCTGTCAGCTGTGAATCAGGTCTGAATAAACTGCATTTTGTAACTCATGAGATTTTTCTCTCCATTCATTTTTCTCTAGCTTTATCTTGAATCTCAGTCCTTTTATCAAACTTATGTTTCCGGTTGGAGCTATGCTTAAAAAACTGAGTTGATAAGTGTGAGATTTCTTCAACCCTTATTGTAGATTATTGCAAAGTCATCTTCCAAGTTAAAGACCAAGACATGATGTCTGCCACCTGTAGCAGCAGCCACTGAAGTCAGCAGAACTCTTTTCCCTGAGTACTGAGGCAGGCTGAATAAGCATTTCTGGTTATATTTATACTTGTTTGAAGCAAGCAAAAAACATGGGATGGATTTCTTTGTTCCCTGTGCAGCAGATTTTAAAGCAGTCATGGAGATGTTTGCTCCCTTTCACCACTCTTTAAGCTACAATGGAAATTTCTGGTTAGATATCCAGATATGCTCTTTTCCAAGCAGATCTTCCTAGCCTGATTTGGGAGAATATGGGTCCATGTGCAAAGAGTATACAGATGGTGGTAGTTGTGAGAAGTCTGTCAACACTGTCTGTTGCTGAAGTGTGTGTAAAAGGGAGGCCCAGGGATATTAAGGGCTCAAGAGTAGGCTGGGGCAATGCTGGGAGGGGTGTGGCTCTGTCTTCTGATTGTCTTTCTGAAGTCACTAGGTCTGAACCAGCAAGGCTTGCTATGTCCTTGTGTTGTTTTGCCTGCTGAGATATGGTGCTGTACAGTAACTGAATAGCACTTGTGTAATAGCACTGTAAACTGGGACCTTTTCAGTTCCCAGTGTCTGATTTGAGATTGTTTGTCTTGGTTCTGGGACGTGAAGGCACAAAAGGAAGCCAGATTAGCTAGGGGTGGTTGGAGACTGTCCATGACAAGTGTATGCAAACACAAAAGGGGAACATGGACTGGAAAGCTGACAATCTTCAAGCTGTATAGCCTGTATCCTTTTCCACCAGTAAATTTTATGAAAATAAGAATAAGAAATCCCATCGTTTCTGCAAGCCTGTTATTCCCCTAAAGCAGCTTCCTCTTAGCTGTACTCCACACTCCCACTTCCCCCTGAAAAGGTTTCAGGCAGCAGCTATGCAGCTTGAAAGGAGGAACTTGAATGCAGCCAGTGTAGGTGGCCTGTGATGCCCCATCTTGCCACATATATTTAATATTCCCAAGGAGGCAGGGAAAGGAGGTGATCCTGCCTGTGACTAATGCACAGGAAAGTTAACATTTTAATGCTGGATAATATTCTAGTCCTTTCCACTGTCCTGTGGTAAAGCATGCCAAAAGCTTCTGGGACACAGAGGAATGGACCCTGTCCTTCCCATCTCAAACCCAGCCCTCTGTGTTCTTGCTCCTGCAGCAATGTTTGAAACACCTTTTGTGCAGATGGGGTCTCAGGTTTTCCTTTTGTTCCTGGTGATTAGACATAGCTGGCTGTAAGCTGTGTTAGCTGGGGCTGATCTTTGGGAGGGAAGCCCTTCTTTGTGCCCACCCAAGCAGCATGGCTGCTGCTGTTAGCACAGACAGCTCGCTGTGCTAATGGCTCTTCAGGTTCTTTGTTACATCTCATTTTGTCCCCAAAACCTCTTATTTGTCTTACGTTTAAGTGGTGCCAGTGCAGAGCAGATTTTCAATTCCCAGCAGGATACTGGAGTGATGGATGGGGTGGAATCCCAGGGCTGATTGGATAGCCCTGGGGCAGGAGTGTGGGATGTGGGGTATTTGCAGAGGTGAGGAGCAGGAACAGGAGCACAGCTTCTGTACTAAGGCCATAAAATGAGGACCTCAGAGAAAACCACAGAGAAGGCTGGAAATAAGGCTTACATAATATTCTTAAAAACCCTTCATGAGCCTTGCTGCCTTTCTCTTCACACACTCCAGCACCCCAATGTCCTTATAGTGAGAGGCTGAGAACTGGGCACAGCACTCCAGGTGTGGCCTCATCAGTGCCAAGGACAGGAGATGAATCACTCCTCTGCTCCTGCTGGCCACACTCTTGTTGATGCAGCCCGGGTGCCATTGCCTTGTTGGCCACCTGGGCACGCTCTGGCTCATGTTCACCTGCCAAGTTTGTTTCCAGCCAGGCAGGTTTCCAACCTTGATTTCCACCCTATTGATTTTAGTGAGCTTGGCTTTTTCTCTTTTAAAATGGTGTGGTTATTCTCAGGGAGATGGGAAGAGAGCATTTTTCAGTGTACTTTTTCCTTTGACATTTAAAACTTACCCACGTTCATGCCAAGTACAGGTGTATGTATTCACACTGAAACCACTGCTGCAACTCTTTATACCAGACCAAATTTTGATTTATTGCACAGAAAATATTGCAAATGAGCAATTAATTTGAAATTAACTTGAGGGTGCAGTAAAAATCATTTGTCACTGTGTGGCAGTGTGCTACACATTACTCCCTGTTCTGCTGTATTAGATGAGCCTTTTTGGGAGTGGCTAACAAACATGCTTAATTGCAGCCTCTTTACCCTCCTTTACATCCCTCGTAAATTTTTTTTTTTAATGTTTACTCTTGTACCTTGTATTTTATGCAGTCTATAAAGCATATTGGGCTTTGTCAGTCTAATTACAGCCATTAGATGTTGCCTTTGCTTTTCTTGTGAGATCTGCTTGGGACAGATGTTTCTGACAGTGTACACGTCACAACTCCAGTTCAGAGGTGCCCCCAGAAATGCTGATTATACTCTGAACAGGATGAGCCTGTAGTGCCTAAACTTGAGTTTTTGCTATGCTGTGGGTTCATCTTTAGATGTATTTGACCTCAAGCCTGCATCATGGTATTAGCAGATCTTGTCTGTGATGTCTCTGATTCCTCAGTTCCTTCCTGTGCCTGAACATAAGAATGTCATAAGTAGTGAAAATGAAAACTGGTGAGAAAGCAGATATTCAACTTTTAGTTTATTAGTTTAGGCAAATTGGTGTTGGAAGGGAGGGTGGCATACAGATTTCATCAAGACTGTCTCACCTTTGCTTGTTTCCATTATGTTTTAAAGAACTAAAGTTACTGTATAACCCAAGTCATAAACTCCTAGAAAATAAAAGGATAACACTGCTTGTGGACTGATGCATCAGTGATTCCTCTGGTTGTCTGTTCTCTGCTCTGCAAATACCTTTAAAGGCAAAATTTGTTTAAAGAGGCTTCTACACATCTTTGAATGTGCAGGTCCTTGAAATGTCAGCTCATGAGCAGCTGATATCCTGTCTTTGTCGCTCTAAGGAGGCATTCAGCTGTTCTGGGACATTTGTACTATTTGCTTAGTTTCCAATGCTGAGCCTGGTTGCTACAAGGAGGATTTAATGCTGTGCTCTGCTGGAACATTGTTAGAACCTCTTTGCTGTTGTTAATAATAATAATGATGTGTCTTTTTACTGCAGGTGGGAAATGAGAGACTGCACCATTGTACATCCAGGTGCTGTCTGTGTCATGGTGAGGTTGTTGCCAAAGCTGTACAAAGAAGGACATGCTCAGGTGAGTCTGAACATATCAAAATGCCATCTAAACAATGTCTTCTACTTCTCTAGTACAGCTTCATTTCCAGGAATTGCTTAGTCTTTGCAAATGTGGCAGTACTAAAATTTACCTAAAACACTGTCAGGAGGAACAGCACAAATTTCACTGAGTCAACAGATGTAAGAACAACAAAGACTTTTGGCTGTCAGTTTGCTGAAGTATTTCTGTACCTGGCTGATGCAGTACATGGATTTTGGTCCCAGAATACTGATTGCAAAGGCAGAATGCAGAAGTGCCCTGAAAACTGTTTAAAGTATTGCCAACAGGCCTAGCAACCAGAAGTCTGACTCTTCAGACCTAATGGCCCATAAACTTTTAATGCAGCTTAGAATTTCTTTATCAAACCTTCCATATATATACACACCCACTGTGAATGAAGATACTGCCTATATTGTATTGGCCGTTTGGTCTAAAATACTTGAATGCAGTCAAAGTACACACGGAGGGACTGAAATAAAACCAGGTTGTTCATCCAGAGCTTTGAAAGGGACAAGTAATTGCTGTCACATTCCAACTCTGTATCGGAAACAAGACATCAGCTAGTGAAATTTTGTTAATTACAGTAATTAATTTCTGAGAAACAAGTGGAATGGTTAATTGGATGAGAGTGTCATCACGAAATTGGAATTGGCTCTAGGACTTGAGCTCTGTAAGAGGGAGAGCCTCTCAGATCCTCAGTAGATGGCAGTGTTCTTAAAAGTATGAAGGACCAGAGCACAAATTCCAGCAATTTCAGTTATGTATTTAAGTATGTTCGTATTTTCTTTTTTCTCTCACTCCTTTTTTCTTAGTCAATAAGAAATTTTTACTGGTTGTGCTTTAGTATTGCTGTTGTGAATATGATTGCCTCAGGTAAAAATGGACCACTATTATGCAAGGTGCTGAGTCAAACTCTAGCTAGGAGTTAACAAATATCTTGAAGACTTCTCATAAAATAACCCACACAAAAGAATAAAGGAAAAATAGAATTTTCCTGGCTATTTCTATTCAAAAATCATTGAATGAGACAGAGAATGAATAGAATATTTCAGAGCTTAGGAAGCTCACTGATGCTGCCAGGTAGAGACATAAAAGGTTGGACTTTAATACCTTTAATCATAACATTTATCACTGCATGAGCCCTTGTGCCAGGAGATTCTACTTGGATCACAGGAGTCAGGCAAGATCTGATGCAGAATGTTTAACTTCAGTGGCTAGTGAAGGGGAGCTACTTGGTAGGAGGAAAATAATTGAATTACTCTTTAGGTAGATATATTCTGTCCCAAACAGAGTACAATCTTTTTTTCTAGTGCCACAGTATTTGCAGCTAGATGAGATGAAATGATGGATTTGTAGATGTACTGCAGACTTTCATAAAAGTCTTAAGGGGCTTCCTGCTCTGAATTTGAGACTGAATCAAAAAAACACATTTTGTAGGAGCAAATGTGGAGAAGAAGAGACAATAATTCATCTCTTTCTGCTTGTATTAGTGCTGTGATAGATATTTTAGGTCCGAGTGTCCAGGATTAATCTGGAAAAATCTTCAGATCTGTTCAGGTCATGTGCAATTCCTTTGCTTTCACAGAACTGGCAATGAGAAAGCACTGCTTTTACAGAAACATTAATGGAACTCAATAAAATTAATGTACTTTTGATTCTGGGCTTCAGAAATAATTCAATTTCCTGACAATTTTGCAACTTCTCAGTGGCCTTTGTCAGACCCTAGAAATGATGGGCTGCAGCAATGTTGAGCCTGTCAGAGTAGAAAACCCAGTAAGCAGACAGTAAAACAGGTGATTTTGCACTTCAACCATTTCTTATACTATCTGGAATGACAGTTAAAAGCTGAGGAGAAGAGATTTGTGGGTGCATATTCCTGCCATTGCCAGGCATGATAAAAAAATCATTTGAATGTCACGAGTACAGAATCTTTCTTAGAACTTTAATATTTTGAGTCAGTAAACAGTCTTTGAGTCAGTGAGCTGTATTTAGAGGACACTGCTCATGCTCATGCCTATGACTGGAACTAAGCCAGTTTCCATCAGACTCCTTGTTGTTTGACCACATACAAGGCTTTCCTGTTATTAATATGTTGCCTGTTTGGTGATGAAAGACAGCATTGCACATGTTTCAAACACTTAGCAAATTGAGACAGGCTTGCATCCACTTTAGATCTGTGGCCCAGGATACTCACAGCATATTTTCTACCTTAAAAAGAAAGAAGTTTCACTCAGACACATCTCATCCTAGACTGAAATGTTAAGATTCCAGAGTGACATGACAAATCTTTCCTATTTGCAATGTCAGATACAGAGGTTGTCTACATCTGACAAGGGTGAGTAAGGGAAAGGAAAGAACTTTTGAGAAAAGAATAAAAGCATGATTCAATTCTTTCTTATCATCCTGGCAGGTTTTCTCTGAATACAGACAAAAAGTAATCCTCATGCAAGTCATCATGTAAATTATTTATACTTTTACTAAATAATACTCTTGCTTCCTCAGCTGGATTTCTTCCTCTTTGTTTTCGTCCATATCTCTTGTATGATGAGCTGCTGTCATGGTTACTGTTGTAAAAGTAAAACATTGTCCATCAATAAGGATTTTGCACCTTTTAAAAAGACCCTTAGCCCTGTAAATGTTAAAAAAAGTGAAAATTTTAAAGTATTTCTGCACACATAATTATTGCTATATTATATATTCAGTCTAAGGGAATTTCATCCTTCTGAAGTGAATGCAAAGTGGCAAAAGTTCATCATTTCTGCTTATCTTGAATATAGCATAATAATCTTTAAGATGAATAACAGTGAATTAAATTCAGCTACCAAGTTTTGAAACTGTGGGCTCTTAGGAGAAAGAATCTGGGAACTACTTCAGCAGATTGGGCAAATTGCTAGGTGACATTTGCTCTTAAAACTCTAATCTGAGGCAGAGCTCAGCCTCATTCTAATTGCACCTTCAATATCCTGATTCACAGTGCAAGTAATATGTGTTAAGAAATCAATCCCTTCATACAAAAATACACAGCATAGTTTCCTGGCCACCTTTAATATTTCCACCAAAATCTCATTTTACTGGAACAAAGATCCATGAAAACAGCTCATTTTATTCCAAACAAGGCAATATTGGTATTGACAGAGCTGCTAGACTAATGAAAACAATCAATCTTTTTTGTACACCATTGTGCTTTTATTGGATTTATTTTGGAATAAACCAGTTGCTTCACTTAGGCAAGACCTGTGTTGTTCTCTGTTTAGTGATATTGACACATACTTTCCTGCATGTAGTCAGAAATGGAGTAAAATGTTAATTAAAATATTAAAAAAATTGTAAGTGAGACTTTGAAACACTGTAATAGTGTAGTTTAGACTGGTGGATGCTTTCTATGTGCAATGTAATGCACAGTGAAACATATGTCCTGGCAATGAATTGTCCTTCAGAGAGAAGAAAATGTTATCCAAAGAACTCACCCTTCAGATGTGACAAATGTGTGTTTGCAAAAACAGCATGTATGTTACTATGGATGTATTGTTTTCTAAGTGTTGCAGCTGGGGACACTTTGAAAGCAAATTGCTTGCTGGCTTTGAAATTGTCCTGTACTGGCTTTGTCTGGGAGAATGCAAAAGAGCTCAATTCCTCCTTACACTTAATAAGATTATTCTGAATCAGTTGCTTCTCATTCATGTTATAAAACCAGATCCCATTGCCTTCATTTGTGTGTCTGTCACCATTGTTGTCCTTTTCTTGAAGAGTTTGCATACCTATTTCCTAGAAGAGGGTGTGAGAAAGCTTGAAAGCTCTTAGAAATAATTTATCTTTAAGATTCATGTTTAAATATATGATCCAGTTACTTTTACATGAAATCTAGTTAGGTCAATGGGGTACAATGCATTTCTAATTGGGAACAAATTGCTCTAAAGATAATTTATGATAATTGAGAGACTTTAAGATCATTAAGAAGCAATAATAAAGCAAAGCTTCAATTCAGCAAAACATAGAGAGAAGTGTTTAAAATTGTTTCAAGACATTGCTTGATACAGTTTTGTTTAAGAACAGTGCTTTTAGAATGAAGAGTAGCTTATGTCAATATGGCTCTCCACAGGTTTAATGTAAAATATATTCTGAGTTCCTGTGTTGGTCTTGGAGCTTTATGCCTAATGACCTGCCCTTGGTGATGGTCCCTTGTTTTTGGATGACAGCTGATTGTTTTCTTCCCTCACTGCCATAGAGTCAAGGCAGGAAAGCTGAGCTGTGGATGGCCAGGCAGCTGCTGGGATGAATATATGCACAGTGTTTTAGTGCAGAGCTTGATAGAACAGCCATGCAGTTCTGCCTGAGCCTCTTGCCTTAGGGGCTTCTTTTCTGGACCAGATGTTTACACTCAGGGATTTGACAACTGAAAAATAAATTAAAGTAGAATAAATCAGTTGCCCTATCCAGTTTAGTTCCAGCCCTCTGACTTTATTTCTGTGTCCATTTCAGCTTTCCCAGGAAATCCAGTGTGCTGTGGTTGATCATATCCAGTCCCTGGTGAAGTCAGAGAAGAGTCGCCAGGTGATGTGTGAGTCTGGGCTGCTGAGCACCGTCATAACCTCCTGCCAGGATGCTTTCTGCAGTGACAGGCACCCCCTGCACCTGCCCCTCACCAGGCTCTTTGAGAAGCTCGCATCGCAGGCTGTTGAGCCCCATGTGTTAAGGTAGAAGATTGTACCTAATGGAAGCAATTTGCTTTAGTGCTGCCATTTTTTTGCAAAGTTTATGAAATAATTAGATGCTTCACATAGTGTTCTAATTCAGCAAGACTCAGTCTTTTCTTTGAAGTCCCAGTTAATCCTCTTTTCTCATTGATTGCAGGATATATGCTTAAATGACTCCTGAACATGGTATGAGTTCTGCTGCATCATCTCTGCAGGGGTTGTAAAGTCATTTATGAATGAACTAATTTAGTCATTGCAAAACAACCAGGGTTATTCTCTCCTGGTATTTATATGGAGAAGCTGTTTTCTGCAGAGTAAAAATAACTTCCTCATGTTTCAGATCCACGTCAATGACAGATGCAAAAATTAAAAGTGCAGTCTTCTTCCTCAGTCTCTGTTTCCAGTTTGAGGTTGCACGTTCCTCATTAATGCTAACAAGGGCTCGACACTACTGTACCTAACAGGTACCAGAGTGCAGATGAATTTAAATATTCAGTGGAAGACTGTATTTCACTCAAATACGGAATAGGATTTCTGAAAAACAGCTCAATAAAAAACCCCAACCCATAGATTTTTTTTTTTCTGAAAAAATAGGGCTGTTCAAAAGTATTGATGAAGAAGAGAAATCTTTGATTTTTTTTTCAACAGGAAAACCTTGAAAAGAAGTGTAAAGCAAGAAAAATATTTGTACTGCTACAATGGGAAACATTTCTTCTGTTCTATTCGGGATATCTTTAAAATTTGGTGTTCAATTAAAAAAATTGTTCTCCAGAACTTTAAGTTCTATTTGCATAGTTGCTATGACTCCAAAAGTGTCTTGTTTTCCTTTTTTGAAATGGCACTTTTTTTTTCATGTTAGGCAATTTCTGTGGTTGGGAGGTTCTCCACTGCTACCTTCTAGGCCCAGTGCAAACGAGACCAAGGTCCTTCCACGTCAGGGGAGTGATTCAGCTAATGCAGGTAAGCACACAATGAGCAGCCTGTTGCTGATACAGTGCTGAGTTAAAGGTGTATCTGAAATGACAGGAAACTGCTCTTGAGTAGGTAGCTTCAAGACAGTCACTGTGAAGATGATTTTGCTGGATCAGACATGAACATGGTTTATAAAACTACTTATATTCTACAAACCAAGGGGAGTGTCTCCTTTGTTTGCAGTATATTTTTTCCTGTGATTTATAGGTAGAAATAAAATAAGAATGGGAATAAAGGGAACTGCTTTTTGTAGTCCCTAGGATATCCTAGTAATCTGCCTTTCTTATGCAAACTATCTTCCACCTGAGTAGTTTTTCTGCTCTAATGTATTTCATAGATGAGGGGCTGCAGTATTTGGTGCTTAAACAAGTCTCATGCCTGAGACATCTGATACAGTGGGGTCTGTACTTGGGTCATATATTCCTTGTAGTCATTCTTCAAATGTGCTCTCACATGTTGCTTGTGACAATTCTGTCACAGCAGAGTTGAATGAATGGTCTTTGTGTAAGAAAAATGGAACCCATGGGTTTGGGACATTTTTTAGTAGGGTGAGTTCTGGAGCTGCCTGAAGATATGTGGGAGGAAAATATGGCTATGACTCTCCTGACAGCCTCCCATTTTGAAATGCCTTCAGTACAATATTTTTTGTCCTGCTGTAGGATTTCTGTAGGCTGCTGCTGATGTGTTATCTCGAGAGTATGAAGTGCTGTTCTGAGCAGGGATGTATAGAATATGGGCAATACCTGTGACTGGGAAAAGACTTGCAGACATTGATCTGGTTAGGCACTGCGTTCATGTTTCAGGTTCAGAAGAGCATGTGGTGCACAGTAAATCTGATCCTCAGACCATTGTGGCTGTCAGGACCTCCCCTTGGCTGTCTAAGGGATCTGCACTGGCACTCCAGACTGCTATGAGCCTCATCTCCATGACATCACCTCGGAACTTCCAGCTGCACAGCACTGCTTTAGCTCCATCGTTTGTGGAGTTTGACATGTCCATGGAAGGCTATGGGTATTGCTGCTGTTGCTTTTATTTTAGCTGCTTTGGAGTCTCCAAGCTCTTACTCTGAACACAGTAACTTCACTTCTCTCTGCATCTTGATCTATGTACCCTATGACTGCCTTCCATGCAGCAATGTTCCCAACATATTTCATTACTGTCTTACTGCTGACAGCCTACTCTCTGCCTTGCTGCCATGATTTCATAATACCAGAAGTCACTGGTGATCCTCAGGGATGATTTTGTTTCTGGTGACAGGTTCTTTCTTCCTTTTGTGTAGATGTTTATACGTCCCTACCTTGGCCACTGTCATGGGATCCAGTGCAGACCAATCTGTCTCGGGAGGGACTGGCATGGGTAAGCACTTTGCCTCACCTACAGCTTGCTGGGAGCACTGACTTCCCAGCCCCAGTGAAAGCATTCAACAGTGTAAGAAAGGGCAGCACATAAGCTGTGCATTTCAAAACATTTCTGTTTCTGTGTCCCAGACCAGCTCTGAACTGTGTAACTTGTACTTCTCAGCAAAGTGGGGAATTGGGTGCAACTTTGTAGTGTGATAGATTAATATTGGCAATACAAATGTAAAGCAGGCTTCTAAGAAAACAGTCTTAGCAAATAACAGCCACTAGATTTTAGGGTAATCTCATATGGAAGGAATAGGAGCTGTCACTTGATGGAATTCTCCTATACAACAGAATCCTCTATTGGGTGGACTGGGAAATGGCTGTACCTATTGCTTCCTGAATTTTTGTGAAATTTGAGAACTTGTTTCTGGCTCAGAGATTGCTAATTCATCTGCTCCATACCATGGAGATCTACTGGTCATTTCTCATCAGTCAGGTTTAGATAATTGATGATGTGCACAGATTCGTATGTGCAATCCCTGTGATATTCAATACAGGCAACGAAATCCAACAGAATAGAAATTAAACCCCATAATCTAATGTTGGTTCTTCCATGCTATGGAGGAATGAAACAGAAAGCAGCTTGCTAAGGGCTGCACAAGGAAAGAAACTTAATGCTTTTTTGTTCTGTCCACAGGGAGCAGAATGTTCCCTCCCTCCAGTGGCCTGACACTCTCCTGCTGGTTCCTGGTTAGCAAATTTGGTTTGGGGCACAACGGCCACCCGCTCCGCTTCCTTACGGTCGTGAGGCACATGTCAAGGACAGAGCAGGAATTTGTTTGCTTTTCTGTAAGCTTCTTCCCACAGGACCATTCTTTGGTCATTTCTACAGAAGAGGTGGAATTCCAGCCACTTGGTAAGGCTCTTTGCAGTCGAGCTGCAGTGCTGTCTCCTCTTGTTACCTGGAATTTTTCATTAATAAATTTCCTCTTCTTTGAAGTACCCAGGATATTTATGGGATTTCTCCTCGCTTTTCTTCTTGAATCCAGTTGTGATTGTAATTGTTGCCCGTGTTTCATTTTTAAGCTTGCTGTAGGCATTGTGAATTACTGAAATATTCAATGGAAAATTTTTGAGTGTCACTTATACTGTTGTGTGCAATTGTGGAGACTGGGGTTGAACCAGTCTGTTCTGTGGCACACTAATCAGATTTGGAGAGCAGGACTGAGGATTTTGGGAGTGATCTAGCTTCCTAATGAAACAACTCATTTCCTTTCCTTGCTTTCGGAATGTTTTCTATTTTGCCAGTCTGTTAATATTGTCTGTTCCCTGTTGATATTTATCCCCTTTTCCTTATTGAGTAGAGTAGGTACTTCAAATGTAAATGTGACTGAATATTCCAGAGGAGGTTGGAAGTTGAACGGGAATAGTAGCTGGGACTTTTTCATGCACAGCTGACATTGTGTGAGTGCTGTGATTGCTTTAGATGATGAAAATTCCAGCTTGCCTTTTTTCATAAAAGCTACAAATTAATATTGAGACTTTTATAATCTCATGGATTTGCTAGGATTTTTTTCTCTGTGTCAGCTAACTCTGTAAATACACTGAGGTGTTCTCCTCTATATTCAATAGAATATGTTAGGTTTGTCCTAATTCAGGGTAGTTTTACAGTGTCCAGGCAGATAGCAGGTGTTGTTTGGGAGGGTGACACAGGGTGCTGGAGGGATCTTGAGGGCTGTGCAAGTTATAGGTCCTGATAACAGGCCTTGGGCAGTGTCTTGAAGACATCAGACATAATAGCATCAAATCATACTGCACCCACAGGGTGTCATGTTCTTTCTGTCACATTTGAAATTTGTGTTCCAGAGGCAGGTGAAGATTAATAACTTGCTGTTGTCTTATCCCTGTTTTTGCTGTTACAGATATTATGGAACCTGAGGGTGAGGTGCTGAATCCCTCCCCACTTCCAAGGCAAGTCCAGTTTGGCTGTGGTAAACTTGTGGTGGCTGGCCAGTGGCATCATCTCGCAGTGACTGTGGCTAAGGAAGGAAAGAAGAACTGCGTTGTGTCAGCTTATGTCAATGGTCAGATGCTTGGCTCTGCAAAGGTAAAGGCTCTCTGCACAGATCTTGTGCCTGATTTTGCCTTGCATTGCTTTTCATTTTCACCTCCCAATGCACCTACCATGACTTCTCAGTATTAATCTGAGAAACTCCAAGCATGGTGATTAACGCATGTAACGCCTGCCACTGTGCTGGGTGTGAGTGGTCAGAAACCCATGCAAAACAGCGTGTACTTGTGCTGCTTTTCAGAAGTATGTTCTCAGCTTATACTGATGCTTTGAACTAGTTCTCCCCTCTCTGTTCAGCATGTAAATAATCAGGGGAATTTGTGTGGTGATGCTCCTCTAGATTCAGGGCTACCTAGGTTGCAGATAGCTCAGAGTTATGTTGCTAAAATCCAGTCATACCCTTAGGTCAAAGTTTTCTGACTTTACTAGTGGTTCAGAGGATCTATCAGTTTAAGCCCAAGATCTGCAGAAGTTGCCAGCTGCAAAAATACTTCACATCAAGGTGGGACCAGAGAGCCCTAAATCAAGGATGCCTTGGATTTAGGCTAAAACCCTGCAAAAGTGATGAGTTACCCAGTGAATCTCCACTCTTTCTTTTGAAGAAAGCTCTGGAAAAGTGCAAAGGTCACAGAGAAATAAGCTGATGTGACTGGCCAGCTCTTTGCAAGAATCCAAAAGTGGGAGGAATTTCCTCAAGCATCTCATTTGGTCATGTTTCAAGCTGTCCTCTTTCTCTTACACCCTTTGAACAATCATTCAGTGGTCTTTTTCCTCACTAGCACACTGAGCACCCAGGAACAGATAGGTGTTCCTCTGGGTTGGTTGTTCAGTGTATGAGATTATATCAATTCATGAGTTCATTGCTAATATTGGTATAATGGTATTTCCCCTAATATGCAATTTCTTGTGATTTTTGTCACACAGCAGTCAGTTCTCAGGTTGCATGAAATATCAGGCAAAATAATCCAAATGCACCTGAAGGGTTCATAATCTACAAGATAAATGAGAATAGCCCCTGGTTTCTATTATTAATATCATCATGCTCCTGGTTTTGCAGTTAGTCTCCTACTATTTCAGAAATCTGATTTTTGGATTCTGAATACAGTGTAGAAAAAGCAGCCTGTCCTGTCCATTATATCTCTGGTTGGTGTGGTGGATTTTTGGTTTTTGAGTAGAATCCTTTTATTAATTGAAACTTGTAACCTTCATCTCTTGCTTTTTGTTCCCATATTTCAATTCAATCTCAGAATGTGCAAAGCTCATTTGTGTATTTTATTCTTCTCCTGTAAATACAACCTGTTTAATTCCAAATATTCTCTTTCCCATACTTGAGAAAAATGATCTGTCTTATAAATGCCTTTTGGGACCTATATCCATTTCAAGAATGAAAATTTAATTTAATTTGACTTCCTTCAAATGAGACTGAAAGTCATCAATAAAACCAGACCTAAACATTGCAATTGATGGAAGAATTCACAGCAAGTGTGTTTACCACTCAGTGAAACAGCTCATACAAATAAAATAATCCTTTAGTAAACAAAAGATCATCCTAGTGTTGAGTTCCCTGACTTAATGCAAGCCTTCATCTTGATATGTACAGTAAAGAAAAGACTGTGTGAGAAGTTAGAAATTGATGTTTTTAATTGGTGGAGCTGGAGTGGGGTGCGTTACTGTGTTGCATCAGGTCTAATGTTTATTTGCTCAAGTGTCAACCACTCTTAATATTGACCAGCCCTGTTTTCTAAATCTCAGCAGTCAGAGACTGCTTGGAGTTACCCATCCTAACAGCAAATTGTTAAAGACAGGGCTAAGCCTCAAAGTACAATATAGTTTTTCTCTACCATATTCTAAGTACTTCCTGATGGGTCTCTTTACAGTTAAATAAAGTAATAGACTTTAGGAGGCCAAAACATTATTTTGCTACCAAAAATTAATGGCCCTGTTTCCTAAACAGTGTTAGCTCCACTGAAGCTTACTGATGCAATTGGACAATCTGCACTCTTCAAAAACTGTTTATTCTCCATTTATGCCAGTAGAAAGTGTGAACTGTAACTTGTCTTTCTGTGTTTAATGTCACGGTTATGAAGTTAGGAAAGGAAAAGTATGTCTGGAGTCAAGATAGAGTTTTTCTTTTCGATACGTGAAAGTCATTTTCAGTGTTTGGAACAAAAAATAGGCTTAAACATTCCAAATTCTTCTATTTACAGTACTTCTCAAATTCCAGTTTCTGAACAGTAGTTGATAATTGTTGTGGTGGGTTGACCTTGGCTGGATGCCAGGTGCCCACCATGAAGTTGTATCACTCCCTAGCTGGACAAAGGAGTGAAAATAAGATGGAAAATGACTTGTAAATTGAGATAAGGCAGTTAATTAATGCAGAAGTGAGTTTTCATGTGCAAAGGCAAAGAGAAAAAAAAAATAGGTTTATTCTCTACTTCCCATCAGTGAGTGCTGTTGAGCCACTTCCTGGGAAGCAGGGCTTCAGCACATGGAGCAGTTTCTACAGGAGCCTAGCACTGTAGATAATGAATTCCTTTTCTTCCTCCTCCTTTCCTTAGCTTTTATATCTGAATTGGCATCATATGGTATGGAATATGTCTTGGGTCAGCTGGCTTAGTTGTGTGCCCTCCCAGCCTCTTGCCACCCCCAACCCCTTGCTGGGGGAATGATGGACAGCCAGCGCTGGTGCTGCCAGCTCTGCTCAGTAACAGCCAAAACTCTGATGAGTTCTCAGCCCCTCTGTAGCTCCCAGTGCAAAGCACAGCACTGAGGGCTGATGTGGGAAAATGATCTCTGGCTCAGCCAGGCCCAGAATAATAGTGTTGCACAGCTGACTGAGACTGCCATGAGCAAAGAGGTGGCAGGCAGTGCCTTACAGGGACAAGAGCCCAGGGCACCCTGGGTGTATTGGATCCCCTCAGTGAATTCCTTCTCTGTTGCAGATGCAGTATCTGCAGCCTTTACCAGGTTGCTGTACTTCCATGGAGCCCTCTTCCTTTATTGATGTCTATGGGTACATAGCTACTCCTCGAATTTGGAAACACAAGTCCTCCTTGACCTGGCGCCTTGGTCCTACACACTTGTTTGAAGAAGCCATTTCTGTGGAAACCATAGAAGTTATCATTAAGCTTGGCCCTCAGTATTGTAGCAATTTCCAAGCCGTACAACTTCAAGGTTTGTGACAGTTCTCATATCTGCCACTATTTATTTGTCAAGGCAGTGTTTTTTCATACTTATAACCTTCTGTTAGTGTTCCAGCTGTGTCCAGGAGATCACTCTAAAAGTCTGGAAAACTGCATTGCTGAATGTTGTACAAGATTGTAGTAAGATACATGAGCATCTTGTAACATACTGTGGATTGGAAAGAAGGGTAGGAATCAAGCAGCAGAGAGAGATGAAGAGTAAAGAGGGTAACATGTCCTGAGCTGCAAGATTGTGATTTCTGTTGGACAAATGTTAAAGCAGAAGCTTTAACCGAGACATTCTGCATTAACAGTGCTAACAGGGAACAAGAAGGCAGAAAGAGAAGTCTGGAGTTTAACTGCAAATGCCTGCAAAATCGGAGAGAGCGCAGGGGAGAGAGGGGTAGGGGAGAAAGTTACATTCCATTAATGAAGAGGCTTTTTAACTGAACTATGTTGTTAGCTTCAATTATTAAACAGACAGAAAACAGAGAGACAAAACATTTCAGTTATTGATTACTGTTTGTTCAACAAGTAGTGCATTTGCCTCTGCTAGAGCTTGGAATGAAATTATCATTTCTCATTTGAAAAGAGCAAAATAATCTCTCTTGGTGATGCGCCAGCCTAAAACAATGTAGAAAGACTGGCTGAGTGTACTTCTTCAGACAGAATGCTGTCAATCTACACACAAAAATCTGCAAGTCAAGTGTGGGAAGGGATTGTTAAGAGAGAAATGGTGTCAAAGTACAGCTCTGAAATAAAAGCATTACCTGTAGAAGTCAGAAGGATTTGATTTTTTGAATTATTGAGTCTTTATGAAGTCTGAGGGGCTTGTTTTCTGCACGGTTTTTTCCAGGTTTAGTAGTAATCATAGATTGTGGCCATCTGACTCTAGTGATGCCCTGTTTCAGGGAAATCTGAGAGCAACATATGTTATCTCCTAATTGTGAAATGATCTCTCTCTTTCCCTGCTCTCTCCCTATTCCATCAAAACACCCAAAGGAACTTAGGTAAATAGAAATTTTGACTTTAAAAAAGTTTTACCACAATCCCCCCCAAACACTATGGGGTTTTTTTCCATTAAAATGGATTTATTATCTTGTTGCAAGCAGCAGAGGGAATTCTTGGCAGTGTTGTGTCCTGTCTCCCCACTATCTCATTGCTTCTTGCTAATCAGCTGCAGTTGTGCAGAGGCTTAGTCTGCAGACCAAGTCCTGCTGGAAGGAAAATAGTGACACACTCTTGAAGCATTTTATTTAATCTTCATGTGGCATGTGAACTAATTTTTTGCCTGGAAGTGCTGTGTCACCAGCACTAGTAAATAGTTTTGTAAGTCAGCTATTTTCCCAGTCTATAAAGTTGTCAAAAATGCAACTTGGCTTTTTTTTTTTTTAATAGAGGTACACATAGTTTTTCCAATTGTGAGCAGGAATAGAAAATTCTTTAAAGAAATGCATATGAGAATTTCATATTAAACTGCTGAACCTGGTACTTTTTAGAAACTTCCCGAATATGAATTGGCTGCTCTTAACTTTTGCCTCTGCTCTCCTTCCACACAAATCTTTGCTTTGGATACACCAATGAAGTTACCAGAAACACAGAAGGCCTCTGAAATGTTTTCTATTTCCAGAAAGTTTGTTTATATTGTGTGGAAAGAGAGAGATTTTATTCTGGACATTTATGAGCTTCATGAGATGTTATGAGAGGATGTAGAATCAAGGCAAAGCAGCGACCAGAAGACACAGCCAAGCACAACTGCTGGTGATGCAAGCTGCAGAGGGTGAATGCTTTTTTCTGCTTATAGTTAAGACAAAGTAAATTTTTTTCCTAAGCATCAGGTTCCTCCAGTTATTTTTCATCAGCCTCTCTGCTGTCTTGCATAGTGAACAAGAGAAGATCCTTCAGACTTTGACAGTTTTTCTTGTTTTAGGTGAGGACCAGTGCAGTGATCATACTATTGCACCTCTGGTGGCAGAAGATAAGATTTCTTTTGGAATCAATGCCGTGTGCTCATCTCTCACTACAGTCCAAGACATAAAGAGCTCTTACAATGAAGTGGATGGTCGGCTGATTGCCAAAGAGGTCACCATTTCCCCTTGTCTTAAACAAGTTTTCTCTAGTTTCCAATCAGTTTACTAGAGCCAAGTTTCTGACTTTGTATTGCCTGTGTACCTTCAGTGATTTTTTTTCCCTTCTTTTTACATTCTTTCCATTCCTTAACTTTGATCTACTCATAGGATAATTTTCACCTCTGGAGAGAAATAGATTGGACAGTTGTGAGCAAAATGCTAAAAGCATTTTTTGGAACAGGAACAGAAGCCATAATTTTCAGGTTTTATGGTAATTTGTTTCAGTCTGTGTTATCTTAATGCCTTCACAAGGACTTTTCACATGCCGTTCTGCCATTCTTGCTAACACCAGGTCTATTGATATGTGAAAGTAGTGGCATTGTGGGATGTTGGTGGGTGAATATTTGTCCTTACAATCAACTTTTTATTAAAAAAAATGGTTTTCCTAGCCTAAAATAATAAAATAATCTAAAGTATTAGAGCATGCATTTGTTACTTTTAGTGTCCCTGGTACTACCAAAGTTTTTCTTAAAATGCCCTTTATCTGTTTTAGATTGGGATTAATTCTCGAGACAGTTCAACTCCAATATTCCTAGCTAAGAATACTGCTGGACACCTCTCAGGTTCCTTGAGGACTATTGGGTCAGTTGCTGTGGGCCAATATGGTAAATGCACTTGTCTTAATGTTTAATCTTCTTTTAAGAGTGGAGCTTTTTGCTGTCCAATAACAGATCTAGTCTGTGCAACTTCCTGGTAGAGTAACACTGCAATTTCCTAGGGGTGAGAGTGTTCCAGTCCTCTCCAGCAGCTACCAGCCTGAACTTTGTTGGAGGCCCTGCCATTCTCCTGGGTCTCATTGCTATGGCCCGTGATGACCACACCATGTATGCAGCTGTCAAAGTCCTCAACTCCATCCTCAACAGCAGCCCCTTGAGTGAAAAACTGATGAGGCACATCCATGGATACCAGGTAGGCACACTGTTGTTCATTCATCCTGGTTATAGCCTTTCTCTTGTAGATATTCATCCCCAAATCTATCGATGGGAATGAACCAAACATATCCTGGCTATAGCCACTTGTGGTTTGAACTTTGTAATTTGGGAGGGGGATTTAGGATCATGCTCTACATCCTGTGCTTACAGTTCCTGGGAACCTCTGTAACAGTTTATCTGCTGAAGGAAATATGAAGACAGATGCCTCTTCGTCAGACATGATTTAATTAAATAAACCAGTGCAGCAAATTTTTGACTGACCCCCTCTTCAGCTTTTACCAACACACTTGATCCCACACACAAAGACCACTTCTCAAGCAGCTTTTCTTCCTCCCCTTGGCTCATACAGCCTAAGATTCCCCTTTCCAGACTGCTCAGGGTTGGGCTGACAGTGAATTCCTATGCCTCAGTCTTCACTGTGTATGCTGATATAAATAAGAGCTGCCTGAATTTCATTGATTAGGTCCATCCCACATTAAACCTGAAAGCTGAAGATTTTGGTTGTATGTAAAGTAATATATGTAATATTGGATGGATTGAGGCTCAAGTATGAAGTTTGTTTCGTGTCATTTACTTTGAGCTATGTAGGTGAAGCAGAGAACTCTGAAGGAACAGAGAAGACTCTTTAATATAGAAGGTTCCAAACAAGACTCTTAACATTAGGGTTTCATGAATGATTTATTACAAACTTTCCATTTTCCCAACATGCAAATTGTTCATAAATTGATCGCTATTTATATGAATATATTTATCCTACTTAGATATTGCTTGTCCAGTCCTTTCTTGTGGGTCAGTGCCTGTCTTTATATTGTGTATGTGTATATTTTGATTTTTTGCTAAATAGTGTTCTCTCCATGTCACTGATCATCATATTGCAATGGAGTGAAGTTTTTTTTTTAACAGCCAAGTAATAAATGTGTCTTGATATGTACTTTCAAATTAATTTCTATTCCTCCCAACTTGTTCAAAATGTAATGTCTTTCTGAGTATTCTTCTCACAGTATGTGGAAACTGTTGGATAATCAAAGGTAGGCTCAGTTGAGAAACTGGCAATGTTTCACAAATGTTTTTCATTTGGGGAGGTAAAAATGAATATTTTTTAAAATTAACACCATTTGTAAGCAATTAAAAATACATCCATGAAGAATAGCATAGAACACCTACTGTGGTTATTTACAGTTATATTTGTCTGCTGCTTTTTAAAAATTTTACACAGCATAATATGGCATGTATTTTCCTCCTGTTCGATGCCACAGAGTTGCCAAGTTCCTTCAAAAATTCATCCTTACACTTTCTGCATGAAATTTTATGTCTGGACTGAAATCTTCTTTTTCTTCTTGATGCTTATGCAAAATGCATGCATGCACAACTGCTACACCTGAGTAAACTCTATGCGGGTCTTGAATTAAAGAGAAGTGTTATATGTTAGTTTATAAATACAGATTTCTAGTTGGCAGATACTTACTCATTCTCCTTTTTTCAGTTGCTGAGCTATCTATTGAAGAGGAAAAGTCAGCTGCTCAACAACAGGATTTTACAGTTACTGTTCTCCCTAGTGGGCACAACTGAGCTGGGCTTTGAGTCTTCTGTCATCAAGAACTGTAGTGCGTTCCAGCACGATCTCTGCAACTTTGAGGTAAAACTGTTCATGTTACTCTGTGTAGTAAAGATGGCTTTATAGTACCAGGTTTGCTTTGTTCACAGCATCTACTGGATCCAGTATTTGGGATGGGGTTGTGTATTCTGCCTACTCTTCAGGAATAGAACTGGAGCTACACTTCCCTGCCCCAGCAGGGACTTCCCGGTGCCTGCAGGCTGCAGTACAGAAAAATGAAAGTTTCTCATGTTCTCCTCCCTAAACTGGTTTTAACTGTTTCTCTGATGCAGCTACTGCTCTCACAGCTCAGCAGAGCAGTAAAACTCTGCTTTCCTTTGTCTTTCAGCTTTGGATGAAAGCTCCAGACAATCTCGATCTTGCTCTTCTTTCCCATCTTGTGGAGATCTTGCAGTCCTCCAGGTATAAACATGTGTTTGAGTCACAAAACTGTGGGCCAGACTCAGCTGTAACCAGAAGCTGGAGCTCTGAGGTGGATATGAAGGGTCTAATCCCAGTTGGAATCAGTGGATTCTGAGAGTGAATCATTCCTGTATTGCTCTTTCAAGCCTGGAGTTAGTGGTTTGATCAGCCCCTGAGATGACTTTGGGGCCAGACTGGGAAAAGATATCCAGTTACCTGGTTCATGTGGAATCACTGCTGTACAATGAAAGCTTAAATATGTGCTGGGGAGGGGAAATCTGAATGTTTGAATTGACGATGAAATATTTTTTTTTAAATTATTTCCTATTTAAATTTAATATTTAAAATTCATTATGGAAGTTGCTTTTAAAATCAAAACATAACCCTTTAATCAATATTAATCAGCTGGACTGGAGTTAAATGTATCTAAAGAGAGGAAGCATGGCAGAGGGGATGAGTAAAGCTAGATTCCTGCTTTTTGGTAGCAGAAAGCTCTGTGCAGAGCTGTCTGGTGCCCCTTGCTAAGTTTTACAGGAATAGCATATTTTGCTACCAGCTCACTGCTTGAAAATGCAAAAATGTTTTATTTGAACTTGTTGGAATGCAGGAGTTTCTTGGGAGAGGGCAGAGGAGAAGAGTAGAACACAAAAAGCAGTCTTCAGATCTCCATCACTGACACATGTTCAACATGTATATTCAATATGTCAACACTTCAAGTGTTTCAAATGTTACAAAGACAATGTTAGAAGCCAAAAGTGAGAAGTATCAGTGCAACCTGAGAGTCCTTTTAGCTGGAACTCGGAAAATGTGGTCATTTCCAGTAGAAGCCTTTAATAGTCCCTGTGCTTTTTTTTACAGAGATGCACGTCAGAATGTTGCAATTGCCTACCAGGTGCAGATGGTGCCCAAGCTTGTTTTCCTGTTCAATGATCCTGAAATCAGCAGCTCCAAGATCACTGTGGCCTGCACTATCCTGTCCCACCTCTTGTTAGGATACTTTAATACAAGGGATGTTCTCAGGTAACCTTCAAGGTCTCTAGCTTCTCCTCAGATTGCAGATGAGCTATAGCTGAGCTGGAGACAGCTCGACAGTAGAGCTTCCCTCACCTTGTCTTCAGTAGAACACCAGATCTTTGGCAACTGCAGCATCCCCTGCTGAAAAACTGATAAAAACTTTTTTCATTCACTCCAACCTTATATTTATGTGAAGGTGAATTGGGTGATGGCTGTTATAATGGTGGCACAGACAGTTCTGTAGGTATAACTGGGATTACTCAAATATGTCCTTAATATTTGGTTTCATTAAAGCCTTGTCCCTAAAGTATCACTACAGTATTACAATTTGGCCCCAAAGAACTGTGTACCTAATCTTGTTGGTTTGGTTTATATCCCAGTAACAATCCTTTTTGTTCCTGAATTTCAATCAGTTATGTTAGTCAGGAATTCATGAAGCTTAGCATTTAAATCCTTGTTTGCTCTTCACAGAATGGAAGCACTGCTTCATTTTATATTCCCAGCCTAATTGCATCAGCCTGTAACCTTTGAACTGAGGAAGGTCCACATAATGCTGTCTACAGCCACCTAATTCCCAGGGAAATGCACTGCACAGATGGAAGCTCTGTTTCTAAAGCTCTATTTTTAATAAAATGCAGAAACAGAGTTGTGTGTCAAATCTGTGGACTCTGCCTTTTGCTCTGTTGGGAGAGTATGAGCACCTGTAATTGTTAACTGTGGAGTAAGCCAATACATCAACTTGGTGCTTGCCAGCTCTTTTGTGAATGTGTGCTCCTGGCTATGTATTACCTGTCTGTATATTCCTGCCCTGGGATTGTAAGAATTTGTCTGTTCTTTTTCATATAGGTGGTGAGACAGGTGAGAGCCATGGATTTAGTGTATCAAATTTGTCCTGTTGTAAGGAGTGTGAATGAGCATTTTTTGTTCAACAATCATGACTTGTTATTCCATGGCAATATGATCAGTTGTCAATCCTGAGTGCTGAGAGAGTGGACACAGTCCCTGTCCTTTTAGCTCCAGCTCTCAGCAGCACTGGAGGTGCTGGAGTTTCTGCTGGTCCCAAATTTGGACTTCTAGAGGGAATTACTGTGTGGGCCATTCCTGCAGAACAATTGGTGTTATGTCCCTTAAGAAATATCCTTCTTGTGGGCAGAGGAGATTGAGCACTTTCACTAAATGTGATTTATCACATTCATCTTTCTGTCCTTAGGACCAGGTAATGTGCTAAAGCAAATTACTGGTGAAAAAATTACTGTCCTCCTCACAGTGGACTTGCTAAGGTTTCTCTGTTCTCCTCTATATGCTTGGAAACCAAGTGGTGATAACACTGATATTGGAATGCCACAGGCTGCTCAGAATCTTGTATATAAACTGAGTGCTTTACTCAGTATTCCTTTCCTCTTGGTAAAAGATCTTTAAAGTAGATAGAGAAAACATTTCCATAGCAGAATATGTTTTACTTAGATTTGTAGATAGTTTCAGTCATCACAATATAAGAAAGATATCAAGCTATTAGAGAGCATCCAAAGAAGGTCGTGAAGATGAAGGGCCTTGAGGGGAAGCCAGATGAGGAATATCTGAGTTCACTGGGTCTGTTCAGCCTGGAGAAGAGGAGACTGAGGTCACCTCACTGCAGGTACAGCTTTCTGTGAGGGGAAGAGAAGGGACAGGCACTGACCTCTGCTCTGTGGTGACAGGGACAGGACCTGAGGGAATGGCCTGAAGTTGTCAGGAGGGGTTTAGGCTGGACATTAGAAAAAAGCTTCTTCTCCCAGAGGGTAGTCAGGCACTGGAACAGGGTCCCCAGGGAAGTGGTGATATCACCAAGCCTGACAGACATCCAGAAGCATTTGGACAATGCTCTAGCACAGGTGTGACTCTTGGGGTGTCCTGCTGGGGGCCAGGAGTTGGATTTTGATGATCCTTGTGGTACCTTCCCACACAGCACAATCTGTGACCTTTTAATTTACTTCCTAATTTATGAAGGTTTCATCCTGTTTCTGAAGTGACTAGAATTTCTAATGATGGTTGTTATATCGTCGTTAACCAGTACTCAGCTTTGCATACAATCTCCAAGTACTTAATTTAATATCTTTCTGTTGACCACAACTGCTTCACTCCTCTGCTAGGATTGGATTGTTCCTTGTTTACACCTTGAAACCGTCTACTGTGGATGAAAATCAGATTTACCTGGATAGTGTGGCTGAGAGGCCCACTGAAGGTGAGGGCTGCCTTTGGGGTATGTGTTGTAATAGATAACTACAGTATTTGCCTCCTTCCCCAGAACCTGATGAATCCTAATTGCAGCATTAGAGCTTCTGCCCCCTGTGGCAGGAAGATGCAAAATTCAGATTTCTTCGTGTGGAAAGGGACAGGCTGCACTGAGATGACCCTTTTGTTCTCTCTGCTAATAAACCAGCAGAACGGTGACTGCATTGTCCAGAGCTGATACAATGCTGGATTTCAGATATACACAGAGAGAAAGGACATTAAATTGAAATTGCCCCCAAACTAACTTACTGGGCTGTTGCAAGGAATAAAATTTCAATAGGCTTCCTGGATTTTCTGTGAAGACTTTACTACCCTTACAGTTTTAGCAAATAATAATGCTGAACTCTGCACCTCTTAAAGTATAGGTTCAGGTGGAGGAACATCCAGTCATTTGGGCCTTTCACTGTGATCTGCCAGTTGAGGCTTTATTGTTATTGCACCTCTAAACAACAGATGATGTTAAGGAGACCCTGGTAACTGTAGTTTGTATATAGACATCTCAACTAGGCAATACAAGTCGGATTGCCTGCTTACATTTCCCTTTCTAGTGAACCTGAGATTGCTTCCTGTGAGTTATTGTTCAACATGCAGTCTGAACAAGTTTTAAATAACTCTAAAGAGAGGACTTTGGCAATGTTAGCTCAGGTTGTTTCTTATGTTAGCAGGAATCCTTACGTCTAAAATTTGATGTCTGCATCATCTTACTCTCCAAAAACCCCTGATATAAGTACTTCTGCAAGGCTAATTTGGTGCAAACAAAATTGTTCATCAAAGCAATGGAACATGTTTTGTCTCTTCATTACTCTTTATTACTTTCTGATATTTGTAGCCTCAAACCAAACATCTGGAAAGACAATCTGTCTTCGAAACCAGCTACTGAAGATGCTGTTGGATGTAATACGCTCAGACAAACTTCACCTGTCCTCTGAGTAAGTAGAAACATTTAGGATTTTAAGTGTCTCTGTCTTCCAGATTTTTCTTCTTCCTGGTGCTTAACCAGGACTAAACATACAGATAATATTTGAATTTCAACAAATACTAAGTAAGTGCAGACTGGCTTCAGAGAGGCTTTTTTGTCCATGATTTATCTGGCATTAACACAGCTGTGTGGTCTGATCACACATCTGATTTCCATTTTGCAAAAAGTCTCATGTTTTCAGGAAGTATGGTGAAGGGGAACTTGGATATTGATGTTTCTTCTGTATAGTAGGCATTGAAGAAATCCCATCTGTCTCTGAAAATCAAGTCAGTCCAGTGTGGGATTACTTGCACCCCTCTATCATAACCATGAGAATGCTGTTATTATAACTCTACCTTTCATAACTGAAAGGCAGATTTCATAGCTGGGAGCTGCAACTGTGCACATCTTGAACTTGAAAATTCAAACCAGAATTTTGAATTTCATAACTTGAAAGATCTAGTCTGTGATGTAGCTTGCCTCAGTTATCAGTACACACTCTCAGAAGGGGAACTGTTTTGCTGACAGTAATACAAGGTTAGATGTAGCAGGAATTGAATGACTTCAGCTGTGTGGATGAGTCTTGTTAAATCTTTGTGATTCTCTGTTGTGGTACACCTTTAATATGATTTTTTTTTCCTAGAGAAACATGAGCTTCTAAATAACTTCAAGATAATTTTAAATAATATTTCCTTTCTGTCTTCCATCATGTTCCCTTCATTTTCATTTACCTGTTTGTCCTAGGGAAAAGGAGAAGACATTTTTGGCACTGGGGCCAGACTGGTTTCTGCTGTTCACACAGAGCTACCTGCACTTCAGCACAGTTGTCCTGGGAATCAAACTGCTGCTGTGCTTCCTCCACGATCGTTTGCTGCTGAACAAATTCAAGGAGGGGATAGTGGCTGGGCGTTGGCTGGAGAACAGCTCTGCAGGGCTGAGTATTCTGATAGGTATGTGTTAGTGTTCCCAAATCGCTGCCTTGATCCAGCTCAGTGAGAGAAGATAACTGTGTACATGATAGGAGAATTCCCACTGATCTCGGTAGACCAAGAGTTTAAATTACTTTCTAGGGCAAACCTGTTCTGGTGCTTCAGCATTTCTGTGCTGGAAAGTGGAAAGCCTTTGCAGGGAATTAGCAATTCTGATTAGCATCTGCAGGATCTGCACAAAGTCAGGGCACTTGATAAGCCTGTAAGGTGTTCAGATGTCAACTTGTGCTCTGAAAACTTTTGCTTCTTAAAGATTTGTTCAGGCTACTTTTTGATAATTAGACCTGGGGTTCTGAGAAAGGGATGAGAAAGGAAGAAGAATAATTCATGGATAAGGTCCTTTAACAAAAGTGATAGTGGGAAAAATTGTTATCTATTAGTCCAGGGATATGTTTTAAACTGTTCATACTGCAGACTAGCAGACTACTGAGTGTTCTGGGACAGAGACAAATGAGGATAAAGTTGTGTCAGTAATCCTTCTGCTGATACGACATTTATTTTTAGACACTTTCCTTTTTTTTTTCTTTAAAGATAATTTAAAAAGTCATCCTCCACTTCCTGACAATGGCTACTTCCTAATTTTTGGATTTTCTGTATTGCAAAGATGTCTTACTGATCATGTTCACATCCCTGAGATCTACTTGGTTGTGGCAGAGCTCTTTCTGGCAACGCCACAGTCTGATCCACCTGAAGCTGTCAAGGTATGAAAAAAATAATAGCAGACAATCACCTGAAGCTGCTACTCCATTACTATTTTGATATTTTATGCCTTCTTCCATGAGGGGATTTTCAGGGAAGTTAACCCTACTTGGGTTTTGTGATAATGAAAACTATTCATATTTTTAAAATTAAGTTAAGTTAACTTTGATTTAAGAAAATTTATGCTCAGAACAACCTTGTTCATGCAGGTTTTAAATGTTAAAAATTTAATAGGAGAGGAAAGAGCTGCTGGAGGTAGACACATGTTGGTTTTGTTCTGATGTAGAGACAGCAGGCATTGTTTTTGATGTATCTTAAATAATTCCCATCTCTTAATGAAGTATCTTTCTTCCTGTGTAGAAAGATCTTGAGTCTATGCTGCAGTGGCTCTTGCAGAACCACCTTACAGAGAATGTCTCCAAGTTTGGGTTGTGTGCAGAGGCAGCAGTGTTACTGCTGGAAATGGTTAGATTCACTGTGGACAAGGTAGGTGTTTTGGTGCAAGGCCAGTGCAGTGGGAATGGCTGAATGAAGAGCCCAGGTGTGAGAGATGCTGGTGGCAGTCTTTACCTGTAACCCCCTTTACCTGTAACCCCCTTCACCTGTAACCCCCTTTACCTGTAACCCCCTTTACCTGTAACCCCTGCTCTGCCCCAGAGGGCAGTACTGGACATGACAGTGAGCAGGACTTCCAAGGGACACAACTGCTGCCCTGGTTATGTAGCACAGGATGTGATGGACTCATGTTTAAGGGAGACCACAGACAGATCTTGGCCACAGCAGTACATTTTTTTCATTTTGATGATGATATGTCACCTTTCTGGTTGGGTGTATCTTCAGTCTTCAAGGTGGGAGTTGGCTACTGGCACCTTGTGTGACTTTTGTGGCTGTGTGATGTTTGTTTAGGAATACCTAAAGAGGAAACAAAGATAGGTTTTCATGAATGAGAGGAAAGCTGCCTTGATCAGATGCACATTTGTCTGTTCAGCCTATTGCAGATGCAGAAGCCTCCTGGGCAATTGCCTATCCAGGGAATGTTATCGAGTTTCTGCGCTTGATCTATCACAGTTATACACAGGACCCCGTGTGGCACTGTCCTGACTTCTTGAAAACTTTGGCTATGCTTGCTTTTCATTCAGAACCACCCAAGGTATGTGTATAGGAGCCAGCATAAGCCCTTCAGACCAGAGATGGGTCACTGAGAAAAAAAAAATCAATTTACAGTAGACTGAGCGAAAATGTTTTGCTGTCTGCTCTCACAGGGTGGCACTGAAGGCCTTTTGACTCCTGATGGTCCAGCCATTGCTGAAGGGAAAGGCTGTGCTGATCCCTCCTCTCTCCCACTCCTGCCACACCCTGCCAAGAAACAAGTGTGGGATTTTGTGCGAGTCCTCCTGATGGACAGTCTTCTCAACATCCCAGCAAACAAGCAAGGACATCCCCTGGAGCTGCTTCTTGAGGTTTCTCCTATCAGCAGGCTTTGCTGTTCTACCTTGCACTGGGGGTGGAAGGACAGGACATATCCTGCTAGTGACCTAGTAAAAAAAGAGCTAACAGTGGCAAAAGGAAAGGATTTCTCTAATTCCTCTGCATTAATGTGAACTAAGAAAATGCTGTCCCTGGAAAACATAAAAGACATTTTCCAGGCAATGTTTAATATTGAAGAAAGGTGTGAAAAAAAATCTCTTTTCCTTAGAAGTACCTGCATTAGGACCCCCCTTGAATTTGTTAAGAACAGAAATATTCACATGGAGCATCCTGTGTACCAATTTGTGAGATAAAAAAATCTCAGTTCTCAAATAAACAAAAAAACTCCTGTCTCCACTTTAAATACAGATCAATATGAGCTGTAACAGCTGAGTCTGGATAATAGATTTCAACCACTCAAAGCACTCTGGAGGAGAATCAGAGTAGTCTGAAAAAGGGGAAAATGAAAAATTCAGGCTTCAGCTCCAAATTGTCAATAGTTCAGGTATCCCAAATGTGAGTTCTGATGCAGACTTAACTTAGTAATATGAATAGTAATCAACATAAGCTTGACTGTAATTGTACTGAGTTAAATCCTCTTGTGGAGCAACAGTTCCCTGAAGATTGACATACATATACTATCCCAAGGTTTGGCACAGTTAAAAGAGAGTTTGGATTTCTGACTGAATCCTGAGCCTGCTAATGGAGCTCAAAGTCTCTGACCACAAGACCTCTTGGGAACCACCTGTTCCCAAAGAGCCAAATTCTGGCCCTTTGCAAAACCTTGTTTCTGTTCAGTGTGCAGAGGGTGACTGTGCTGGCAGTCAGCTAGATGGTGTAGTCCTATGCAAGATTTCCTGGTTTTCCAGCTGGGAATGAAGTTCTGCCATCTCATCTGTTGTCCAGCAGCTGTCCACATATGCACTCTTGCTGAAAGTGGAGTCAGATTTTCCATTTTCCTGCTGTACTAATATGTATGCCATCACTGTGTAGGCTTATCCAGAAGGTGCCACCAGTGAGCAGAAGAGACTTTTTCAGACAAAAGTTCTGCTGTCTGCTATGGATGTCTTTCAAGTTGCCAGCCAAGGCGAGGGGAAAACAAGACCAAGAGGTGCGTGGTGAGAAACAGATCATTTAATTATTGTTTAAATATCATGCTAACTGATATTTAGCATGTAGGTGTAATTATTAAAAAGGTTTGGAAACAATAGCTAGAAGGACAGTCCAGCTCAGCTCAGGTTCCATTCCATCTTGCTGTAAGCCAATTTGCATAAGTTATTGTAATTTTATAATTTTTATGGAGAGCCTCTTCCTTTTTTCCTTTTTTGGAAGAGATTCTGAATATTGAGAAGGGAGTATGTAGGAAGAAACCTAGGTTTATCCTTGAATGCTTCTGGAAGCAGTCCCATTAACTTAGTTGTTGCTGGTCTCCTTTGAGCTGTTAGTTAAAACAGTTCTTCATTACAGCATTTTAGTGAGATTGGTTCCATCCTTAAGATGAAGCTGTCATTTCCAGGCTGAGTAAGGTGTTTCTGCTATACCTAGAGTCTTAGACATGTCCCATCTCTGAGATATTAGGACATGAGAATGTTCCTTCTCAGCTCTGGCAATCTCACATTTCACCTTTTTTAAAATTTCCTCTTGTTATGGAATAATCAACCCTTTTATATCCTCTCCAGGGAGCAGTGATCCTCATGGTGCTTCAGAATCAGCTGCACCCCTATCCATGATGAATATTGCTTATTTTGTTCAGAAGCTGGTTGAGAAACTGAACAGCAGAATGTTTGCTGCTGACCCCAAGCAAATCCTGATCTTCATTGCCAAACAGATTGTGTGGGTGAGTCACTTTTTTCCTCCCCAACTTCTATCAACATGCTGTAACATGCTGGTTTTTTACACTGAAGTCGTGATTCTGCAATTCTGAAGAAGATGGCTGTAATCCATTTGGTGATTGTTATTATTCCTGTTTTTTTTGCATGAGAACATAACAGCTGTAAATTATAATTACAGATAGATGCTACAGCAAAAAGAAAGGATAGTTAACTCTTTTGTGACACTGTTGGCTGTGTACACATTGCTGAACTGGGATAAATTAATGTCTTCCACAGTTCTGGGGACTTTAGCAGAAATACAGAAAAATAGTATTTTTATGTAGCAGTTCAGGGGCATTTTGCTGAAATAAATTTCCAACGCTTAAATTACGTGGGAAGAGTGGATCCTTGGGGAGAAAGTTCTTGGAGCAAGCCAAGTACTCTGCTGTTTTGTGTTTTCACAGGTCTTAGAAAGCTCTGCTTCTCAAAAGGAAGTTTTCATCAGTGCCCTGTACAGCTGCCTAAACAGAGCCATCCTATACTGCCTATCCAGACCACAACAGTCACTGCCTGAACAGTTTAATGTCCTGAATACTCTCATTGTTCTGCAAGAGCAGTGGGACATTGTTTTTGCAACTTACAACTCAAACAGTAATTTTGTCATCTGCCTGATGTACTGCCTTTGCCAGCTGAACTCGGGCAGGTACAAATGTTCATCTTGTTCTGTTTCCTTATATCTCTGTGCTGTACCTATGGAAATGGGTGCAGAGGGGGAGATGTCACATAACTTAGGCAATGTCCAGTCTGGGCAATCACTGGAAGCTGAGAATGCGACAATTCCAGCAGCCTGCTCACTTCAGAGTAGTAACTGCAGTTAACAAGCTTGAACTGATTTCAGGGGAGCTGGTTCACAAGCCCATCAGGAAAATGAGCATCTGGCAATCTTCCTGGGATGTGGGTTAGGATCACTCCACAATCCTGTAGGTGGTCATTCTCCAAGACATCTGCATGGGGTAATTGAGAGAGATGTTTTTTCTGATCCAGCAGTCATTTGTGTGGGGGTACATTTAAAACATATATAGAAGTGTGCATGGATCTTGTGATCTTTGTGTTATTGTTATTTGGATATGAGCTGCAACATTTTAGTTGCTCTGACATTGGGACTTTTGCCCTTTGCCACTGGGTAGGGCTAGAACATCCATACCCATGTTTGCTATTCTTACAGATGTTGCTATAACAGATGTACTCTTGCTAATGTAAGCTGGGGAGTTAGCTTGGAAGCTTAGTTTTGTTTAAAAAAATCACATATTGGCAGGAGCATTTTTCAATTTAATATTTCTTGTTTCAATGATAACTTTCTGTACTGCTTTGATGGTCTGAATTGAATCCATTAATACAGTATCACACCAGAAATGAGCTGCACTTCCTGAAGTCTTTTCTGGATGTTCTTATTGCAGTCAGATAATAATTTCCACACCAAACCTGTTGAGATAGGCTAAGGATTGCTTTTATGGAGTAAGAGCAAAAACTTCTTTTAAAAAACTGAAGTACAGAATGGTTTGTTATCCAAGAGCTAAACATAGCAAGTCCAGGGTATCAGAACTGTGGTATTTTAAAGAAGATCAGAAACAAAAAATCCTTTGCATACCCAAGGATTTGATTCTCCCAGTAGAGCCTGTTCAGAATTGAAAGAACTTAGTGTGTTACTAGTGGCTGTATATGCTGTTATTGACGGCAGTTCTGTGGCAAATTCCAGATTGTCTGGATACCTTAAGCAAGCCTATTTCTTTTTCTTTTTTTTTTTTTTTTGGTAATTATTACTGCTATACTGATGTTCCTAGTGTCCTTTACCTCCTGACTTGTAGATTGTGGCACAGACTCCAATCCCAAAGAAGTTCTCTTGGCCAGGGTGATGCTCTCAGTAATCACATCTACATGCTAACAGTATCTATTTTGCTAATTTTATAGCTTTTTTGTGCTGAGTGCTTCAGAAACTGAATGAATCATCATTGATACAAAAACCTCAGACTAAGCTGTTCAAGTGTAGGGTACAGTAAGACACTGCTTTCCACACAGTGGCAGATTCCTCTAGGAAAGGAATTCAGTGTAAAGTACAAAGTACAAGATGCCCAGGGGAGGTGCAAGAAGGCTGGATGCAGACTGGCTGCATCAGGACAGCCCTGTGTTCTGTCTAAGTGGGGTGAATGGTAGAGAGAAGTGCAGTAAAGTGCAGGGGTAAGGCACATACAAGAGAGTGATCTACAGAGTCATGATGACTGCTTTGAAAACCAGACTGGCAGTTGTTAAGTTCCCACTTGCTGAAAATTCCGTGGTATTACATGACTTGTATAAGCTCTCAAACCTGAAAATACTCATCTTCTAAATGAGTCAAGTAGGACTGGATGTGCAGAAACACCTGTAGCTCTTTCACTGTCCTCAGTTTGTTCTAAGTCTAGTTTCCTCACCTGTCCCTTTTTTATTTTTCTCCCCCTTTGTCACAGCTGTTCAGAAGGTTTTGGGGTGGATGCAAAACCAAAGCTGGCTTCTTATCACCAGATTTTCCTTGCACCCAGTGAAGAGGAAAAGGGCAGCCTGCCCACTCCAGATGATGGTAATTTATGGCTCGTGTTGTCTGTGGCTTACAGAGAAGGAAAATACCTGTCTCAAGCAGTAGTCTCAGAGCAGCTTGTGCAAGTGCCATTCGTTTCCTCTTTGGTGTACAGGCACTGCAGGCACAGCACAGAGACAGTTGTGCTAAAAAATTACTTGTATTTGCCTCAAGCCTTTTTATTCAAAAGTCACACCCAGCATCCTCAGGAGCAGTGAGTATCAGTTTGGAGAGCTCTCCTCCATGTTATGGCAAGTATAAGGTGCCACATACATATACTATTTGTAGCTCTCTTTGTAGCCCGTATCTGTTACAGGCAGAAAGAAATATTTGAGCATTTCAGAGAAACACAAAAAATTTTGGGTTGGATTCTGTGTGGTCAGCTGAATCCTGCAGCAGAGCAGTGTTTTGATTTTTTTTTTTTTATTTTTATTTTTTAATATGTATTAGCTTGGTTAAAATGCAAACAAATCAGTCTGGTTTGCAGGGAAATAGAGCAAAATAGAGCAAAACAACTCAGCACTTCCTTGTACAGTATCCTCCTGCTGTATCAAATTGCTACACAACTTGGTTACCTTTGTCCTTCTGTCTCCACTGATGTTTGGCAACATAAAGGGATGCTCTTTATGTGCTTTAGCATTCTATATATGATAATAAGATCATCAAAATTCTGATTAAATGATTTTCCAAAGTAGAAACCAGTTAAAACCACAAGTCACTCCTGCTTGTTTCTTTCAAGGAGTTGAAATATAAAAGCAATGTCCTGTTGTTTTCTGTATTAGATTAACTAATCTACCTACAATCTATGGAGACAGTGGGCAAAAAGGAACAACTCCAATGACTCCAGCAGTTACTCTGGACCAGTGCTTTTCCAAATGAGATGGTTTTGCTTTACCTGTTGCTTGACTTGAAAACATAAATGAAGACTTATTTTTTGCTTTTGTTTCCTAGTCCACCAGGAGATTCTGAGAGCAGTAGAAATCATCTGGAAGCAGCTCATTTCTCAGAGGCGGCAGGCTCTGGAGGACACTTACAAGATGGATCTTTCTGTAAAAGGAAATGACAAAGAGAGGGACATGAAGATAACAGAGATCACTCCTTTATGGGAAGAAATTATGACAAAAGCTTGGCAGCACTTGCTAGGTCTCTGTTCTTTTATGGAACACTCACTGTAGTAAGCAAAAGCTCTGTGGTGAATGGGGTGCCTGGTGGAAAGCTGCTGTTCCTTGGTTATACCTTTCCTCACCTGCTGAGAAAGCAGATTCTCAATTTCTGTCATTACTTTGTGTCATACCCAGCCCTTCTGTAATCACCTGGTGGTGTCACAGGGCTCATGTTGAACTGCAAGAAAGAGAAATCTCCTTAGATGATTGTAGCCCATAGGAAGATTTAGAAGAAAGGATATATATGTTTGGAAAAAGGGCATTGCAATGTGTGTAGTGCTGCAGTGATTCAAAGTTCATGCCTGTGTAATGAAACTGATCTATGCAGACCTCTGTGAGGTTTGTAAATAAAAGCTTGAGAAGTATGTGTTAATTCACTTCTCATAAAAATAGAGATTTATTCACCTGGAGTGACATACTGCCATGTTGTTTTGTCTTGTGTAATGGGGCTAGAACCCCTCTATTTTCTGACAGGCTTAACTTCAAGCCTTAAAAGCTTTTTTTGTCTGTTTTCCCTTGCAGTATCTGAAAAGAAGCTTCTCCAGAATAGAGCAGGGCCAAGCACATCCCAGAGCAAGCACAATTCCTGGAGTGAAAGCCTCTCTTCAGCTATTAGGTTCATACCTGGCCGAAGCACAAAGGAAATGTCATGCAAATCAGAGGTAAATTTTGCCCTTTATATTTTCTGGGTCTATCTTTTCTGGTCTGCCTTTTCTATAGCTCTGGAGAGTTTTTCTGGATTTGGGAGGCTTCTGAATGTGTCTGTGGATTGACATTTCCGTTGTAAACTAGACAGCAACTGAGGCTCCTGTTCTAGGCTACTGGAAATAATCACAAGGATAAGTGACCTGAAGGACTGCTCTTGGCAGCCTGTTCATGCAGTCTAATAATGCATGCCTTCTGCATAGAGCCCAGTTATGGCACTTGGAAAACCTAAGCAGCCCAGGAATGTTTGTGCTTACAGCTCTGCTTGAGGTGGAGCAAAGTGAGGAGATGCCAGCTCTGCTGCTGCTGTAGCCTTGCATCCCCTATGTAAGCCTTGTCTTTCAGGAACTGAATTAGTACAAAGGCTCAGGTGTTGTCATAGTATTGTCCTATTTTCTACTCAATGTGAAGTTTTAAAGGTCAAAATTTTAATTTAGCCCCTAGAGATAGGGAAACAAGTCTTGGTATATAATCCAGGGATGGGTTTGGAGGATATGCATAATTCCTACTGTCAGCAGTGAAGATGTGAACTCTCTTTTCCATGCCTAACCTTCTTCTTTGCTAAAAAAAGGGCAATTTCCATGCTTTTGCTTAGCATTGTCAAAAACAGACATAAAAAACACTAGATAGATGCTACTTTTAACATGTACAGGGGTAGAGTAATTAGCTATAGGGTAGGGCAGAAGCGCATTGACAGAATATTCAGAGCTTTAAAACCAAGCTTATGTTACTGTGGTGCTCAACATATTAAGGTCTTTTTTTTTCCTCCTGAGGAGACAATGAGTCTGTTATTAGCCTCACTTTAGGGGGCCTTAACCCTCTAGCTCAAGCTGGAGGAGATTGCAGCTTTCTGCCTGGTAATGCTGGTTCACTTCAGGTATGTTGACCAAGAAGACTGTGACACCCAGCTAATGTGTCTGGTAGTGCCTTCCTGAGCTGCAAGGGTTTTTTCAGCGTGCCACAGAATCCTTCTCACTCCTTAAAATCACTTTGCTGCTTACAGAGTGAGAAAGCTCTTCCCAGGTACATATGTATACTATGATGTCATACTACAACAGTGTTGACTATTTGCCCTGGGGTCTGTTTAATTATTTTTTAAAATTAATTTTGATTATTACAGCTGATTACACCTCAGTGAGCAATGTAATTGATATTTGTAAATGTATCCCAAGGAACATTTTGTACAACATGCTTTTTGCTGTTGAAGGTTAAAGACTCTGTTATTGGTTTTTCCCTAAATATGCCCACATCATTAGTTCCTCCAGTGAAAAGGTTGCCATCTGGAAAAGGCAGCACGGAGACATTATTCAGGCACAAGTGCATGAAATTGGTGTTTCTACATCTTCTGTCTGTCTTCTGCAAGGAAGCTGCTTGTAATTAAAGGAGCTGGGTTTGGAAGAAACATTACTCACTTGGTGTTATTCCTTATCATGTCAAGTACTGACAGCTCCATAGCTCTGATAAATTGTTCTTCTCAATGAGATATGAAGCTACAGTTCCAAATGTTCTTTTCCTTTCTCCCTCTCCCCCTTTCTCCCTCCAGCATGCCTTTCAGAGTCTGATGCACTTTTTAGAGAGGTGAAATCTAAGAGGAAGAAAATGTTGAGTTGCCTCTCAACAGCCCTCTTCCTTCATACACTTACATTTAAAAAGTTACATTAAAAGTAAATAGTATTTTGATTTTTAACTTGTATGTTTGACGACTTTGGTAATCACTTTTAAAAGTGCTGTAATGTAATTTTGTATCATTTTCTGTCCCGTGACTTCTGTCATCACTACTGATGATCTCCACCTCTGCCAGTTATGGACTTATGTCCTACAGCAATGGGTACCTGGAGATTAAAGGAAAAATAACAGCATGAACTACACAGTGAGGAACAAAGAATTTAAAAGCCATAGTAAAATAAAAATATTTGCTCCTTACTGAGAGAAGTGCAGAAATTCACCCAGGATTCCAGAGGTGTGCCCAGTAGAAAGAAGAAATGGGTTGTTTACTGGGTTATTAACTTGATTCCTTTATCAACTGAAAAGTAAAGAAAGACATTGAAGCAGTAGTAGTATTTGCTGCAGATTAAAACAAGCAAAAAAACCACAGCAAAATGCTCCTCTTAAATGTTTCCCTTTGATTATTTACAATTTAGGAAGAGTGCTTTTGAGCCAATCCTCCGTCTGGAAAAAACAGCAAAATTCAAACTATTCACTCCAACAAAAGATCAGACCCCATGCTTCTGTTGTACTTTTACTCATGTTCCATCATCAGCAAAGCCAATTTCCTGCTTTTGGTGGTATGAAAATCAGCCATCAAACGCAGCTGTGTTTTCTGAATATTTCTGAATACACTGTGCTAGCTCATGCTTTGCTTATGGCTTTGTCTCGGAAGGATGATCCTTTAGAAGAGAGAGTATAAATACATTTCTGGTAGTAGAAATGCCATGATCTGCTCTGGTAATTGTATTTTCTTGGAAGTCTGAGTAGTCATGCAGAAGCATAAGCAGGACTGTACAAAGTTGGATTTTTTTATGTTTACAGGTGATGACTTGGGTAAATTTGCCAGCAGGAAGTGCCAAAGGTTTCAAATCACTGATTTTCCTGTTTCAAAGTGTGCCTTTGGATCTCTTGCTTTTTTTCCTCCTTTCCCCTCTGCCCATTTTTACTGTCAAAATCTGGTATAGGTATTTAATTTGTAAGTTAACAATGACCAGGACTGGTTTTGATATCTCAAAAAAAGTGCAAAAGCAGCAAAGAACCACTGTAGCAATTTTATTTCAGTCAACTGTAAACCAGTCAGAGCTTCTCCATAGCTGTCCTGAGATTCTTTAGGATGAGTGCCTGAGCAAGGTTACAAGCACCATGCTTCCATCTGACACACTGCCTCAGAACTGTAGATACAGCTGTTATTCTTTACAAGAAATGCAGAGCCTTCTCAGTTTTACAGGGGGCCTGATCGTGCCTGTCCTCTACTCTTTTTGTTGATTAATTTCTCTATGCCCAAGGCCCATATAACTTAAAAATAAAAATAGAAAAGAAATAGAAAAGGTCTTTTTAAATTCCCTTTTTAATCCCATTCTTCAGAATGAAGAGGCTAAGAGACTCCCAACATGCAAATGCAAAGCCAGAAATGTTACTTAAATCTTTTTCTTACTGATCACTCAGTTGTTCTTTTATCAGCTTTTCAAGTTAACTGAGTTAAAACAAGCAAACATTTAATGATATTTCTTTGAAAAGAGCATCATTTGTGTAACATGTTTATCTTCATAATAGAAGGATAATTAACATCACTAATTATCTAATTAAGTTCATTAACTATCCACCAACAGTGCACCGTGAAGTTGACATTATGTTCTTCTGTCAACAAATGCTTTGATTTCTTAGGAAGTAATTAAAATGTAAATTAGCATGTCATTAAATGCACAAGGGAACTTTGGAATCAAATATTCATTTCAAAACTGCTCATAGCACACATTTTTTTTACTTCAATGAAAGCAGGCACTTTACTATTAATGATGTATATTAAACAATTTCCATTATAATATTATTGTCTTGTTTAATAACTGGCTCAAAGCTAAATTACAGCATGCTGTAGCAAGCTGAAAAAAGTTTCTTTAACTTTGAACGAAGAAATTTTCATGTCCTCTTACACACTTATCTGACGTGCTGCTCATTTATAATTTTCAAATTGTTTACAAGATCATAAAGAAATAATTCAACAGGTCAGTGTTAGATAAGAATTGCATGAAACCATAAAATATAGAGCTATCTCATACTATGTGATACAAATCACTGAACTTTCTGAAACAAGTGGGAATCATTTCCCCATTCATTGAAGAGAAATGTTTAGCTGAGAATTGGAATATGAATGTTGTGTGATGAATACAAGTCTTTAGGCTGACTCACATTCACAGTCCCCTCTGTCTGTGCCCTAAAAATCATTAGAGGCTGCTACAGGAGGTGGTGTGTGATAGCACAGTGCACAGTAGATCTCCTATCCTAGCAAAATTAGTTTCTTTCTTGATTGGTATCAGTTTCATCTTAAAACCTGAGACACAAGAGATATTACTTAGAATTTACAAGAGTGGGTAACTGTTCAGAGGGAGTTTTCCTGTGCTTTTAAACTCAGTGGTCTTCTGTGGGAGTGAAGTCCTTTCATTGAATTGCACATTTTAATGTTGCCTGTTATTTCTTCTGCATGTTGTTTTAAAATACACTTTTTCCTTTCAAGCTATAGATTGTGGCTGGGTCAAGCTTAAGCTTTGGATACAGGATTTCAGCAAGTGGAATTTAATGTTTAAAGCTGTTGGCACCAAAGTCTCATCTTTCAAGAGCTGCTGGTTGCAGTTTTATTTGCACATAACAGAGCTGATGCCAAATGAGTTGAGTGGTGTCAACGTGGATGAAAGAGGAGTTTGATTTGGTTGCAGAAAAACCCTAGAAATGTGTGCTAGCCACTGAGACAGATTACTCTTTTCTTTGCTGAATACATATGATGCCTGGAAAGGCTGACCTGGAACAGAGAGTAGGCAGATCAGAAGGAATAAAATAGGTATTTATTGAAAGGATGCACTTTGGGCAGTGCAAGAGCCTGGCTGGGGCTACACCCAAGTCAAATCCATGATGGATCCTGGTCACAAGTTTCTCCACTTGTATAAGTTTTGATTCATCTACTTATTGGGGTCCATTGTCCAGCCACAGCTCCAGGCTATGAAGTCTCAGCCCCGATTTGTCCCCTTTCTCTCGCCATTGTTTCTGCTTTCTGGGTAATGGGTGTCTTTGATTCTCTAGCTAGAAAGGGATTGTTTTATCTAACTACCCTGAGAAGAGACCTTATTAACACTTAATATGAAGTTTCAGAGTTACACACTAAGCAGCAGAGAATCTGAAAAATATAAAAGCTGAAACCCAAGGCATCATGTAGACATATAATTTTTCATATTTCTTGGTTCAAATATGTCTGTTTTCTTCCAGTTTTTTTATTTAACATTTTATTTATAATAATTTCAGAAAGAAATGGTTTGAATTCAAAAGACTGAAGTGTCAATTTAAAATGAAAAATAAAGAACAGAAAATTAAGGGAAGTCCTATACATCTTTGCAAGATTGAGTTAAATGTTTCTTCTAAGTGAGGTATAGGTTGCTAACTCTGCTGAAGTCTGTGAGCATTCATTTGTTGATCTCATCATTGCTAGCCAAATTAGAGTTTGATTGTGTCTATTTGGGCTCTATTTATGCTTTCTGCTGCAGAGCAGCTTGAACTACATGCACTAAAATACTCTAGAAATAGTCTTGTCACCTTTAAATTTAATTCATTTAGGAAAACTGTTATTTTTACAGGCCAGGAGAGAGATGTTTCTTTTTTCTGTACTCTGACCTCTAAGCATATACTGATGTTTACAGAATTCTTTCATCAGCTAAGGGACTATAAGAGCAAATTTTCTTAAATAAAAACCATAATTCAAATGCACACAGAAAATGTTAGTGCATTGAGGCTGTTGGACATATGCGTTAGATAATAGTGGGTAATAAAGCCCAAGTTACATACACCTGTAGGATTTTCACATTTTAAATAGAAATAAGAAAACAGTGAGTAGGAACAAGTGAAGGCAAGAAGAGACTCCCCTGCTATTCCCCATAATGCCAAATTCAGAGCTTCACCTTTCACTTCAGAGGCAAAACCTAATGCTTCTGCTGTAACAGAATGGAAACTGATTCCTCAAGAGGTTGAATGAATGATCCCAAAGTCACAGCAGCCATTGTCAGAGATAGGATTAAAGAACAAACATGCCTTGACTCTCATTGTGGCTTTTTTGCAAGTTATCCTTCAGCAGTATCATCTGTGGAAGGGCTGTGTGTATGCATGCACACATACAGACAGATGGTTACTCTGGAAGTAGACTGGGTTCTGTACTGGCTGGGCTTAGCTGATAAATACAGGGTGGAAGTCTCAGCACATGTACACACCACACTTTAGGTTTACCCTTTGAAACCCACCCCTGTGTGTGGGTACATTGATGATGCACTGAAATATGGAGGATTTTCTCATTAGGTCTGCTATTCCCCAACCAACTGGCAATGCCAGGAATGCATCCATGATCCTTAGGAGCAGTTGGCACACTGCATTAGCCTCCTAGAGGGCTGAGGCACGATGCTGCCATGCAACACTTAACTGCTGGAACTCAGTCTGTTGAAAAGCTAAATGAATTTTGGCAAAGCAACAATAAAATCCACACAGCAATAACAATTTTGTGATTCTAAAGAGCCTGCAAACAACCCTCAGTGTGGAGAGTGTATGTGAAGGACTAGGATAAACTCTCCTTAAACTGCTAAGGAAAACATTATCTGCCTTAGTTTAGTGATTGTTACTCAGGGAGTAATGGAACAATTTTTCCTCTTCTGAAATGCACCTGTTTCCTGCCTAGTGCATAGTCACTTACTTGAAAAGCAATCTGGTCTCAAGATGGGTGGCTTATTGTTTGCACAAGGTAGCAGTGTACCTGGTCCTTGTGTCAGATTGAGTAGCAGGAGCAGATTTGGAGATGTTACATGCTTTGTGTCTATCTGAATAGATCAGGGCTGGTGCAATGGAGACTTCGCCCAGCTCCAGTAGTTTACTACAGCACTCTAGTGCTTCTCTGTAAAGCTGCCATAGTAGCTGTAATCCTGTCCTCTATAGCAAACCTGATGAGGAAGGGATTGATTGATTTAGGAAGAAAGGACCAGAAGTATTGAACTTTAATTGCACATTCTGGGTAGATGTGTGGAAGAACAAGGAGTGTGAGAACTTCCATGAATACAAGAAGATAGTTTTCATATCTCCAAAGAGTTTAGGCTCAAAACTTTACTGACAATCTGGCTGTTTGCCTGAGTAAGTCATAGCAGTTCAGGAATGTGCCATGGAAAAATTATTGGCTGTAGATGATGCCTGCAAAAATAATTTGCTTTTGTAAGAAACTGTCTCCTTCTTGACTAGGTCACATCCTCATCCACACAGGTTAGGGCATGCAGTCCAGCAGACAGAGGTGGCATATGGGGCTGCCAAGAAGAGCAATGCTGCACCAAAATGGGTACCATTTAATGTTGGGCTGCTGGGAAATATATACCAAAGAAAAATGGAACAATTTGCTCTTTAAATTGACATTTCCTTAGTGGTTTTTTAATCTCCTTTTCTGTTTGATTCAAGATGTGAAGTTTATCACATTGGTATAATGTAATTTTTCTCATTCTAATGATGCTAATTTCCTATTTTCTTCTTTTGGAGTTATGATCCATAGAGATCTTAAGTTTTTTTAATTGTCACTTTTGAATTCCTAGTGCTGCATATATATTATCTGTGAGTTGATATCTTTAATGCTTGGTTTAAAGGCAATGCTACCCCCCTTCACTAGCAACCAAACTGTACAAAAAGGTTGTGAAATGCATGCCTAAGCACATCCCTAAACACAGTCATTTCTTGAATCAGAGTCATCAGATCTGTTTCTGCCGTGCACAAACTCTTTGCTACTGTCACATGCTATTCACATGCACTTTCTGGCATGCCTAAGAGCTCACTCCCTGCTGTTCTGTTTTTTCTATGCCCATGAAATAAATACTTTCTCAAAACCTAGTGACTGTTTGAATAATCATAATTAGATTTAAAAAACCTTCCTTGTGGAATTGTGAAAGCCCAAGTCAAAGGAATTAAGTACATGAACTCTGCCTAGGATATGAGATTTAATATCTGGTACATCAGCTATGTTAGAGTACTCTCTGCCACTGAGAACGTAAGAGTAGGAGGGACTTCCAAACTGGTTCATCAAAAGGGTTCCCTCTCCCACTACTGCATGCTTTCACCATATGCATCTTCTTTGGGGGCTTATCAGGCTGTTTCAAATTAATTCAGGTTGGGTTTGTCCATCATACACCCCCTATCCCTGCAACCATGTCCCAGTGACAGGAGGTTGTGGAGTCTCCATCCCAGGAGCTGTTCAAGACTAGTCTGGATGGGGCTCTGAGTATCCTGGTCTAGTGGAAGATGTTCCTGCCCATGGAACTGGGTGATCTTTAAGGTCCTGTCCAGCCCAAACCCATGATTCTGTGATGTTCCAGAAACTCACTTAGTTTCCCCATCTTTAAACTAAAGACTGTCTTCTTTCATGAAGATATCTAAGATAAGTACTGCACAAGGGTTATAGCTGTGATGCTACATTAATGCTCTTACTATGTATGTTATATATTTACAATATTTGTTTTGTTCAGAAGAGCTAAAGTTAGTAGACTAATATCACTAGTTCTAGTCCTTACCATACCAACAAATAAAAGACATGCTTCAAAACTAGTATGTGGGTATTGTCACTATCATCCATGGGATAATTCACTTGGCCCAGTGAGGGATTTGAACACTTGGGCTTTCCTTGTGTCTCTTATAAGTCCAAAATTAACTTGTCTTGATGTTTATTTTCATTCATTAAGAGTTTTGGCATACTTTTGTGGGCATGTGTATTCTGTAACACAACATATACAAAGAAAACCTCCAAGTGCAGAGCCCCAGTGACCTAATGTTTCTTTAGGAAAGAACTGTGGTATGTGTGGTGTCTGTATCATGCAGTATGAGTATATTATGGCAAGCCTGAATATTTATGGGGTGCAGGAGTGTTAAGTGATCTATATATATATGTTTTAAAAAAATCAGACATAAAGCATTCCAAAGCTCAGTAGAGTTTTGCTAACTTATAAGTCACACTTCAATCTTTTCTTCAACTGTTTCTCATTACAAACACTCTCTCAATTGCTTTACTTGAAAGAAATTATAGAAAATTCACACCCTGGATTTCCTCAGTGCTAATCATTTTCTCTCCTATTTGAGGGCTCCATGCAGCAAGAGAAGAAACAGTTTTTGAGTCTGTGATTTGTTTTGGTTTTTTAATAGGAAAATAACTCGTGAATTCTATCACCTTTTCAAGCTCTAAATATTGGCTGGGGAATATGTGGCAGCAAAATGATCTGATTCATCTGATACAATGTGATTGCCTAAGGCTGCATAGTAGAGAAATCTGTATAAAAAAAGGCATGGTTTCCTACTCAGATTTTTAGGAAAGGATTGATCAGGAAGGTCCCTTAGTATGCCCTTCCCAAAAATGTGTATTACAGTTTTTACATTTACACCTACTTTTCTGCATATGAAACTCAAACCTTATGTTATACTACATTAACAATTATCAAAGACAGCATGTTCTTGTTCAAGATAGATTTTACTGTGGCACTGCTGCATTTAATCTACTCCATAAAGAGTTGCTCTTTTAAAGGATAAGCACCCACAGTTTTTAATGGAACCTGTTTATTTGTTATAAACTTGTTTGCACTAGCTATTCATTATGCATTACAGTACAATTGTTTTGACTGAACACTTAGTAAATAATAACCTGGTCTGTATTCTCCATGTGTATTGGTTATCTTTTTCAGGGGTTTTTTTTTTGTGTATTGGTTTGACTTGCGTGGCTTTCTCTTTTTTTGTTCCAATCATAGCCATCTCCATTATTGTTAACTGTTCATTTCACTTTACATCCAGAGGGTTTTCCTGTGAGATCAATAGGGACATGGTTGAAACTGGCTAGCTATAGCTCATTTGAAAGCCAAGGTGCTTAGTCTTCAATTGACCAGATGTGGCCAGCAAGAGTTTTACTTCTTAGGATCCTTTATATGTTTCAAGGGCTAAGAGCTGTGTCAGTGAGAATCTTTGCAATGTGGACTTTGACCTTAGGGGTCTCATTGAGTGAAATACAGACTGTGAGCAACGCTGAAATAGCTTCCAGGAGAGCACTGACTTGGCTTGAATGGCCTGTCAATATCTAAAATGGATTATTTTCTACTCTGGTTTTGCCTCAAGTCCACACAGAGCTAGGATCTCAGCTCTTCTCCTATACCAGGACTGGTTTAAGAGCACAGAGATGCTGTTGCTTTCTAGGTCAGCCTTTATGGGAGTTTTATATGAATTATGGAATAGTTTTGTGAGGCCACAACTGTGATTACAGGTTTAATGATGCTTTAAACAAACAAAACTATAATGACTTTCATCAGTGTAAAACAGGAGCTTCCTGCAGGGAAACACCAATAAATGTGACTTCGCGGCAGGGTTACAGACCTGGCTGGCAGCCAGCAGCAACGCACAACACCCAGACCTTGTATGCTAACTTAATTAGAGCCCAGTGCAAGCAGCAGCCAGGCAGTTTGCTGTGAGGGATCACTGCCAGCGTGGCACAGAGTCCCTGCATTTCAAAGTTACCTATCTGATCCCTGGCTTTAGGTAGTACAAGGCTGGGACTTCCACAGCAAGTGTAGCTTCATGCTGTGACTCACAGGAATCTCACATTTGTCAGGGAAGTTGAGCTGGATGTGACAGCCTTCTTATGGCACTGGGGCACTCACCTGTCCTGTGTAATCTCACTATAGATCCTTACCTCAGTTGGGGTCTCTGCAACAGATAATTGTCACTTACGCTATTTGCAGTACAATTCAGCTGCAAAAAGAGGAGTCTTAAATTGTATTTGATGTTTTCCTTCTCCTTCTGAGAAAGTTCTGAGTAGTTCCACTAATGGCCCTCATTAAGATGATGTCTATATCTATGTTTATGTTCCTGATGTAAGCGTGCAGCTTGCTCTCAGGTGATTGACTCATCTCTACACTACCTGCAGAGCCATCAAACTTGCGGGCACAGACCATATTCCTTAATTGTTCTTGTAAAAGAGCAACTAATGCCTGATTCTGCCCCTCATGGGATTTACACCTGCAGCACCTTGTCATAATGTGTGCTGATGTTTTTTCTAGGGATTTGTGTCATGTATGGAACGGTACCGAAGAGTTGGGCAGGAGCTGTATGCTTCTCTGTACAAGGACCACGTACAGGTAAAGGACAGGAATATTGGCTACAGCTTTCTGTTGTTGAAAGGTTACTCTTGGACTACCCTGAGAAACAGAGCATTTTAGAAATGAGATGAATATTGTGCATAAAGAATTGCTGAGAGTTGATGAGGCAACACTCCTCCCCTGACATTTCTGCTGAAGTGTGATACAGCATCACTCAGCAATTAGACTCCCCACTTTATTTTCAGGACCTATTTTCCCTTTCTTTAAATTAATTATTCCACTCTTCCAGTGGCAGAAATGAAAGTAAGAACTTTGACCTCTCTTTGTTTTTTTTCTTTAGTAGCCAGTAAAACTTTTAAAATAGATCTCGAGCTCATAGACAGTAAAACATCACAGGTATGTTTCTGTCTCAGGTTTGACCATCAGGGACCAACAAACTTGTACCTCTTTGAAATTCTCACCTCTTTTCTCCTTTAAATTGATGTGTTGGTGCTCCCTAACTTCTTGCACACAACACCTAAAAATAATTACATTTATGCCTTACTCAGAGGGAGTACAGTACCCTTACAACCGAATCATTGAGGCTGTTTTCAGTGAACCTGGTTGTTGCCATTTGTCACACACGTTTACCAGAAGAAAACGCAGTGAATAAAAACCTCTGTGATGCAGTTGTCCTGGCTCACTGCTTTTGAGTTGGAAATTTAATAATAGCAGCCATTTCCAAGTTTGTGACACGCTTTTATTTGTCACTGTGTCATCTACTCAGACTATCACTGTTTTATCACAGTACCATCTCCTGCAGCACACTTCCAGTGGTCAGCTGGACTTGTGTCTGTTGGGTCTGCAGCTCTCTCTCTGCAATACTCCCGTCTGGTGGGTTGGGTAAATCCCTCTGAATCTCTGGGGTGGTGCCACTGGTGGCTGAGAGGAGGGAGGTGTCCAAAAGCCAGCACAAAGTAGTTCTGTCCCACAGATGCAGCAGTGTGCTTACAGCAAAGCAGCCAAGGACTGGATGAGACTTGAGGAGCAACTTTTCTGCAGAGGAGGCTCATGGAGAGATGCTTCACGACCACTGGAGGCACGATGGATTCTGGACTGTTACGAGGGGCCCTCGCGAATGAGGAGGAGGATTCAGCACGTGAACACCCAGCTGGCAACAGTGAGAACCAAGAGTGAGGTACAGAGCTTTAGAAAGCTTTTGCAGGAGATGCACAATGTCTGTAACAGTTGATGGGGACTTATAGAGCTAGACAAACATTAAGATTGGAAAAGACCTTCAAAAGCATAGAGTCCAACCTTTGACAAATATCTGCATCTCTCCTCTGGTTCTCATCACCTGGCTCCTGAATACGCTGGTCCATGTATAGAGAGCCCACTAAAGGGATCTGGTTTTGAGGGGTAAGAAAGGCTGCAATGTATTTAAATGATTTTTCCTCTTTTTTTGCATAAAATCTCCCCAGTGTAAGCTGTCCATACTTTTCTGCTAGTAGTATCTCAGCAGTGTGTGCAGCAGAGTCCAGTGAGAAGGCTGCACTGTCCTGTTAGTCGTATGTCAGTCACTGGTGCTGCTAAAAGTGGTGAATGGCCAAAAGGGGAGATAGGAGGTTTAAACTAAGATTGAACTGTGAATGTGGGGTATTTACTGCTGTCTGTCTAATGTCAAAATGCCAAATTCTATCAATGAAAGGCTGAAGCACTTGAAAATAAGGTTCCCATCTCTAAGGCAGGTTTTGTGCTGTTTGGATTCTGGCAGTTTTCTGTATACTGAATAATATTATTTGTATCCTATAACTGACCTCGTGCATGATCTTCTTTGGAAAGATAATAGTTCTTTTGCTTAATTATTGACATGTCTTCCTCTGGGTTCCTTTCCTGCGATGTTTATTTGTTCCTTTCCAATGAGTTAATTTGAATTTCCAAGGCATTTGCAGCATAGTTCTAAATCTCTGTTTTTCTCTGCCAAGAAGGTTCTAAGTTATGTTTATGTACCTTCATGTTCCACTGTAGTCACATCTAGTCTCTTTTCAGGTTCTCCTAGCAAACATAAAGGAAACAACTTCCCCTGTTGAAGTGAATCCAGGTAACCCTTTAGGGCTACATTGCATCATCAAGACAGTGGACATAAACAGTAAAAGATAATGGGAATTAGTGTCACAATTTAATCCAGAAAAAACAAAAAAACCCTTTCTGTTGGTGCTCTGGGCTAAAATGTCACTGTAACATCTGTGACAAAACTGATGCAAATTTCATAGGTGATATATCAACTGTCTTCAGAATTTGCTGCTCACTTGTTTCCACCTGAAAGGTCTAAAGCAAAAAAGCTGTTTTGAAGTGTAAGCTTTGGGCGCTTTTGGACACCTGGAAAGTTCCCAATTTCTTAAACTTAAAAATTGCTTAAAAATTAAAGAAGTGCTTTTGGAAATATGCAGTATTGTATATTTTTTTTCTGTAATAGAAACAAACATGAGCAAACACATGAGTGGAGCTCATTGTTTTAGACTCCAAACAAGCTGGAAGCACTAGGTGGTTTCTGCATGAAGCAGTTACAGCCAGCCTGAGTAAGAAGGCTGATTGTGCCTTTGCTATCTGCATGCATTGCATGAGTTTGCAAAACTTGGGACACAGCTTGGGCAAAATATAAGTGGGTTGTCTCTCTTTGGGTTTTCTTAAGATCCTGCTCAGTCCACATCCCTAAATGACTACCATTTAAATTTTTTCCTAATTTCCTAATCTTCTGTGATTACAGGGATTTTGTTTGAATTATGACTGACAGCATGTATCTGTCTTTGGTTCCCTGAAATAAGCATCCTTCTTCAGCAGTCACAGATTTTAATCCTCTTGCCTGTTTTTTGCTGATAAATAATGCTGTTTCCCAAGGTAGAATAGATTGAGTGAAAGACTAAATTACAAATGCTTTTGGTGTCATCTGGCTGCCACTAAAACTGCAATCTCTTTTATATTGATACAGGGGAGCTGATGTTAAATGGAGCAGAGAGGGAGATGGATCAGGAGGGTTTGGACTGTAACCAGCTCACATTCTTCCCAGCTCTACATGAAAGTTTCCATTCAGAAGACTTCTTGGAACTGTGTGTGGAGAGACAAATTATATTGCAGGAATTTGTAGAGAATGAAAAGGTAGGAAAGGTGAACTAGAAAATTTTCTATGGACATGGCATTTTAGAGGGTGAATTGGATATGGAGGCCTCTCTGTTCCTTTCAGTTTGGGGTTCAGGTGGATTCAGACTATAGACATCATTACTCTCTGTTTCCTTAGAGCAAATACAGTTTTCTACCCTCTATATGAACTCCTGTACAGACTTTTATTGAAGAGCAATTAACTTTAATTCCTTGAAGTAAGAGAAAAAAATTTGGGCATGGCAAGCTAGATGTTCTCTTATGAGACACTATTGTCTGAATTTGCCTAAGATGTGGGAAATTCTGATGCTCTGAGAATTCCTGTGCTGCCCTAGAACCATTACTCATGCTCAAAGCAGTGCCTACATTGAATTTATTTATAACCCTTGGAGGACTATACTAGTTTTGTATAGGTTGCTAGTTCAGTGGTGTTTGCATATCTTCCTGAAGAATACCAGAAAATGTTGCCTTCCTCCTTTCACATGTCTTTCTTTCTCTTTCCCCATGAGTACTGGACAGATTCTTCCCTCTAAGGCCATAGAAACTTTCCATGCTTCCTCTTTGATGCTTCCATCACGTGTTCGCTGTTCAAAACATTTCTGTTCCTTCTCTGCTCTTGTACTGGACTGGATGCCCTTCACCAAGGTTTCTTCCCAATATAAGGAAGAGGCTTAAGTTCAGGAACACTGGGGAAGGAGATGAGTAAATAAGGATGACTTAGGAAGGAATATGTAACTTTGATGTCAATTTGAAACAACTTCCATGAAGTTGACAACCTGGCTTCATTCCCTGATCTTTTTGCACTGTTTTTTTCAGTGGCATCTTTCTCTCAGTGGTTCAGGAGTTAGCATCCCATAGTGGAAGCCAAATACTTGTAGTATTTAAACTCAGACATCACAGTGCTGTGATAGTTGCACATCGATATAGAAATAACTGTTTTATTAAAACATCTCAATGCCATCACCAGATTTTCCTGATGCTTTGCTAGTGGCTAAGGGGTCACACTTGTGCTCTCTAATATGACTTTCTCAGAGTTTTTGGTGCAGTCTGTGTCTGTAACAGAATTCATTTCTCTGCCCCTCCTGCTTTTGCCCCTTCCTCCCCATACCTCTCCCCAGCAGAAGGCGATGGGTATGAAAATGCGAGGCATGATTTCCATGCGCTGATCTCATTCTGAGCCTTCAGGCTGTCTGTCTCTTCTCCATGTAACTCTGCAGGAAGCCATCAGAAATGCCAGGCATGTTTTTTTCCAGCAGCAGTCAGTGCCTCGCCGAGCTGACAGAAGTATTAACAAAAGCAGCGGGGGGTGACATTAGCTGTCCTGTGCTCACTTAGTGCACCGCGGTCCTGCCTTGTCAGGGGCTGCCTCCTGAGCTCTCTGCACTTTAATCAGGCAACTGGAGCCATTTCAATTCCTGCACTGCTCAGAAAAGTCACTGAGTGTGTGTGAGTGTGTGTGATTCTGAGTGAGTGTGTTCCCTTGTACATCTGAATGAACAGAGCAATCAAGAGATGTAGGGCTTTGGGCAATATCTTAGAAGGTAATTATTCAATTATTTTATGTCATGTTTGCTTCATTGATTAATGATTCTAGTAGCTTGTGAACTGGGTTAGGATCTGTTTTGACAGAAAATGAAAGTTTTTGTTAAATTTATGGTAATTTCAAGCTGCTTGGTGTTTCAATATAAGACTGAAGGTACAAGACTTGCAGGTACAGCACTGTCCTGGTGGAGATTCTGCAGTAGACCTCAGTCAGATCTTTATTACTCATCAGCAACAATATAAGTCACATTCCCCAAATGAAAAAAAAATCACTCAGGTTCAGGGCTCTTGTATTTAAATAATGCAGATTATTTAATAATAAAATCAATTTGAAGAAATAATATAAAATTGAAGAGAGGGATTGACACTATTGACTGTTTCTGGTTGGACAGTACAGAATACTTAGGCTTAGAGTTTAAGGTTTGTGAAAGAGAGGTATGTGCTCTTCTCCCTCAACAAGGCCTACTAACATTCCCTGGTTCTGCCTTAGGCAGAACAGCAAAGTCTTTATTTGTGCCAGACCATTTTTGATCATAAGCAGTCCTCCTTCATGATCCATGTGCCTCCTATACCCACACTCATGATCTCGGGGTTTGAAGAGGTGGATTTCTTAGAAGTCTGAATTTCAGCTTTGTGTCTGTGAGCTGCTTTATGCAACTGCCTGATGTTTCAATATTCAGTTACCTTCCTTTTGGGAAGAAGCAATCTTTTTCCTATTTAATTACTTCAGGAAACCATGTGGTTTGCTAATGTGAGCAGAATTCCCCAGTATTCTCAGTGCAAGCATACCCATCTCCAGTCCGGAGTTCTGTGGTTGGCATATCCCTGCAGAGACAGGCATTCCTGTGGGAGAGGTGATGGAAAAATGCTACCTTCCTCTTGAAGAGATTTTGATGAAAAATTACTCACAGAAATCTCCCAGGGCTGCTTTTTCCCTTAAAACCAGAATGAAGAAAACACCTTTCTGTGCCCACTAAGTGATTTCAAAATGAAGCACCCATTTGTTGGTAAAGTAATTGCTTTTCAGTAAAGTATTTAAGTGTGGAAACACAAGATTTTATTTCATTTACTTATGAATTTAATATTTATGCTGTCCTGACATCAAAGACTAAAAGCTTTAGTGAAGCAGTGTGGGTCTGTTCCAGCTGACCTTAGCTGGACCCTGTGTAGTTTGGGATGGCAAGGAAGGTTGTAGATTTGACTCCAGAAATAGTGAGGTTAGGAACAAAGGCAAAGAGCAAAGGAGAACAATACTTTATCTACATATTATCATATAAAATTTCCATGATCTAGTAAAACCAATGCCATTTCTGGGAAAATTTTGCATGCCCTATAAAATAACACAACTCCCTAGTTCTTACAAAGATTGCTAGAGATAAGATCATTTGGATCCTAAGAGAAAAACAGATTTTGTGATACCTCTCATGCTTGTCAGTGTGTTCTCTTAAGGGCATTGCATTACATTTCTGAACCAGGAAAGTTCTCCTGTTATCTAAATACCCCTCTAATCCATTTGTATGTAGCCCTCTGGTCACTGCAGCTTCAGATGGACTCAGCTTGCAAAATTTTACATTAATTTCTGGATTCTATGCAATTCAGGATTGTGCTAGTTTACAAGAGGAGCTCAGCAGTGAGCAGTTTTCTTAGTACGTAAAGTAGTAGTAAGTAGTAGTTTTTTTAAGATTTTGGGAGCAATATTTTTGAGATTGAGCTGATAGATGATAAACTACTGCCCCCTTCCTGGGACCAGTGGAGGTACTGGTGGAAAACTGGTAGAAACTGGGCACAACTAGTGCTGAGTTGACCTTGATCATCCCAGTTGACTGTACTAACCAGTGGACTTAGCTTTTGAAGGTGATTATATATAGAATATTTTATGAGCAGATAAAAATAAGGAACTCCATGCTTCTAAATGTAAGGGAAATTATTTTTAATGAACTACTGCTTGATTTAAAATCAGAACTTTAAAATTTTCTGCAGGCCACATCATTTTCTGATCTCTAAATTGGTTTGTTTACTTTCTGCACCATCTTTCAGCCATAGAAAGTGTTCCAGAAAAAAGGCTTTCTTTTCTTTATCAAAACTTGTTAAGTCCCAAGAACACTTTCTATGAACTGGCATAAACATGATAAACAAAATATTTTGCTGAAAAATTCCCCATGTTTTTAAATTGTGTTTCAGAAATTCCTCTATTGTAAGGGCCAAGTTAGTTTACTTGGGAGTAAAAACAAGAAATTGAGTCTTAGGATGCCTAGGGAAATTTTAAAATATTTTCTAGAATGTTTATCTAAATCTTTAAGGCAATTGATAGATTCATATATTCTGATTAGACTTCTGTCAGTCCTATGGTGATTTTGTGACTTTGTCCCCATGAACCTGCCAATCAATATGGCAGGCTTTTTTGGGACAAACATCTGTTCTTCTGCATCCCTGGCACTGGCTCCCTGCTGCCTCTGCCTCCTGTGTTACCAGCTCCTGGCCTTATTCTGCCTGCCTCCATTCTAGGTGACGTTCAAGTGCTCTGTGGCGGTTGTGCAGGGTCACACAGCACTGGAAGGGGTGCTGCTCTTTGGCAAAGAGCACTTTTACATCTGTGAGTGCTTTGTGTTGTCCCCTCTGCAGGAAGTCTACTGTACTCGTCACTGCTTGTCCAGGTGAGTCATTCTTTCCTTCCTTCCACACATCTGCTCGGTCAGCTTCAGAATTGGCACTTGGATACCTTGAATTTGCACAGATTTTGTGGGGATTTCAGGCAGAATAATAGCACAGCCAGAAGTTTGCCAGCCTTTCCATTTGCTAAGAAACTGTTTAACATAACTAACGTAGGTGTTTGTTCACAGGCTTTGGAGGGGCCATGGGAACACCCATCTTCAAGAGATGGAGATGGTGGACAGTCTCACACATACATAGCTGGTTTTCAGTTATGTTATAGTGTTGTTAAAGTTTCTTTCTGAGTAACTCACATCTTTTATTCATATGGAATAGTTAGTACAAGAACCTTTAGCTTCATTGTCTCGTAAGTTTTTTGTTTGTTTCTCCAAGACAGAATGGTAATTAATATTTGGCACACTGCTATCATCTCTTGACTCATGATTTATTGAAAGTGATCAATATTGAAAATGAGTCTGTTAGATCAAGCTCTTTGTGCATACTGTGTGCTCATGTGCAAAGCCCAGTGGGACAGTGAGTAGCTCAGCATTTTTACTCCCTGACTGTCTGCTCTGCATCCGAATCTTATGAAGTCTAATATCAGTCAATCTGATCAGATGACTTAAGGATCGATTGGACTGGATCTGATAAAAGCTTAGGTTGTTTTTCTAAGGGATTTTCCGTGGGCTAGACTGTTGATGACAATTCTAATATGTACATCTAAAATAATAATTAATTGCTTAATTATTAATTCCAAGTAATTGCTGTTTACAATAGCTGTGTGTCCATATGATGTTTAGCCTTGACTGGGCTTTCAGGTTCTCCCAACAAGTTTCTTCCCTTGCTGATTATCAGACTTCAATATGTGCAAAACATTGCTGTCTGCCTATTTTCATGTACTAAAGTAACTCCAAATCTACCCTTAGTCTCCACAGGCTCTTTATTCTGGTAACTAGTATAAAATCCGCCTTTAGTATTTAGCTTTATTTGTTTAGCTTGTTTTCATTTTATGTATGCCCCAATTGATCTTGATATCTCTTGGTATTGTTTCTTTAGGGGAAAACTTGAATGTTCAAGAGAGCTCTCCAGGTCTTTTTTGTTTCAAATTATTATTTTTTTTAAATTTATTTTTCTCCTCCAGAATCAGCGATCCATTTATTTTCAACTTATGTCATAAAGATCATGCAATGGGAGACCAGATGTGTTCCCGTTATTCGTATCACGATATCAAGGAGATTCATCTGATGCGCTTCCTCCTACAGGTAGGAACTGATGTGCTCAGTCATTTGAGGGAGAGCTGCAGCAGCAGTAATGACATGTGACTGAAAACTGCTTGTTCAGTTTTCACTAAGACTGTTGATGTTTTTTCCTTGAGTATGAAAATGCTTGTGGTCCCATCATAGCTTCATTAGCCTTTGCTCATACAAACTCCTTTCTATACTCAGCACAGTGTTTAAACACCCTGACTAGAGTGGTTGGCTTATTAATTGCTGGGTTAATGGCATTGTTCACACAACGTTTTTGAAAATTAGACTTGAAGTTGATGTTCTTTATTTTTATGGAAGCTACCAGTAAGCTCCTGACTGCCAAGGCTTCAGTTGCCATGGCATCAGTGTACAATGGATTACTAACACACTTATCCTGGGCCTCTTGGAATAACTTTCAAGTCATGCATGTGGTTCAATTAAAGACCAATAAGCCAAAGAAGAGGATTCTGTGCCTGTAGGTGTAATACCCAGGAGCTACTCATCACCAGGGACCTTGGTTCCCTTTCAGTTTTGTCTGTTTTGGTGAACCTGTGAGGAGAATCACAGAAGAGTTGTAACTAGAGCTTCTTGCAACACTGAGCCTGTACTTGCTTTAGAGGGTTTTGCCACAGTCTAAGGAGTAATTCACAGATTTGATAAAAATATGGAGTTTGGAAGCAGCTGTAACTAGTATTCATTATTTTGAATCCATTTTTAGAACATTGTGATTCAGCTGGGAATTACAAAATCATTTAGAAAATTCAGAAGCTGGAGAAAATGGGGCCAATAAATGTCTTATGTCATGTATTATGGTACTCATCCATGAGTCGGCCCTGTTTTATTTTTTATTTAATTATGGATGCAAACTGGGAAATTCTGGTAGGTGACACTTGCTTCAGCATACAGTATATTGCAGTGGTTAGGTCACTCAGCAAGCATGTACAGGAATGGTAAGTCATGTTCTGAGTAACTGTATGAAGCTTACTAATGATCACTGGTGATCAGTCTTAGCAGAACTGTCACCTCTTCTTCTTGGGGGATAGCATCAAAGTTGCCAACAGAAGACTTCCAGCTACTCATGTATTCACATTTGTGTAGGCATGGATTTTTTTAAACATGCAAAATAGAAATTTTTTGTGTCACCCAAAGTGAAAAGTGGAGATGAGTAGAAAGTCTGAATGGGCCTGGAGCAAAAGCTAAGCTTGTTGGTTTGAGGGGTTTTGTGGTTTGGGGATTTTTGTTATTGTTCCATGGTTATTTGTGGTTGTTCCAGGGTTGTTTTGTTCAGTTAATGAACTGAAACTCAGGTATCTATATCAGGCTTGTGCTGGGATTCTATGCCACAAACTTCTTGGAAAGAAGTTGTTGTGGAAAAAGAGGAAGGCTGATTCCTGAGTATTCCCTGCATGGAAATCTTGTCCATGCACATAGCCCAGCCTAGTAAAGCACTGGCCCAATTCTGTCATGGCAACACTTGAGCAGAATTCATTCGGAAAGCTGAGCTTCAGAGCAAATGCTGCAAGCTGTTTATTGTCATAACTGCTCTCATATTACCTTTCTGCTTTATATTTTATTTGTGAATCATGTATGGGCCACCTGCCATCTGAGTGTTTCTCTAGGTTTGTATTGCACCTGCCACATTTGGACTGAAACTCGTGTCTGGGTTCCCAGACACTAGATGTTATTTATAGTTTTACTTGAATGACTTGGAGGAAAATAGGACCTCTCATTAAGTAAACAATAGGATTATATTCAAATGCCCAGTAAAATGATGTATGAAGACATCAGAGGGAAAAGGGAGGGAAGTTTTTTTTCAACTTTAATTCCTCAAAGTTTTGATGTGAAATATCATAAACTCCCCTTCTTCCTTTGGTGCTTCTAGTCAGGAGAAATTATTTGGCAGTTCTGTTGAGCTCTGTCTTAATTTAGAAATCAGTATGGTTGCTTTCTAAAAGAAACTCTTATTTAGAATCCCCTCTTTGTGTTAGTTTTATCACCTAGTTGGAAATTAATGCTACTATTGTCTTATTAATCACACAGAGATTTCACAATAAAAATGTTTCAGAAGCAGCAGGAAAAGGTGAGTGATGGAACCAATATCTGGAGTTTGGTTTTGTTTTAAAGAAGTGTTTGAACTCCTAGTCACCTAGCAGGACCATCCCTACAGCTAATGAAATTTAGGATGTTAGCCATATTTTGCCTTAGTTCTGCATATTTGTCAAAAAAGTTGAGGTTTTTTTTTAAAGCCCTGAAGAACTGGGCAGGCCATCATGGACCCTTTGCAGCACTAGGCTTTACTCTGCAGCTCCTCACACTGTGAATTATTTGCCTTTCCAGGAGATCGCCTTGGAAATATTCTTCAAAAATGGTTACTCCAGATTTCTTGTCTTCCATGACAGTGACCGAAATAAGATATTTAAAAGGTAATGACTGTCTCACAATAACGTGGGAATGCTCCTGGTGATGCTCCTGCTATACCACCCTGATTTATCCTAGAGTCAGGCGTCTGTGTTGTGTTGCTGCTGGAGGTTTCTTTTCCTTTTTTTCCTTAAGCTTTAATGGGTTTAATGTGTTAACTTAGACTTTAGCTGTGAAAATTTCCTTTTGCTGACCTGTGAATTCTTTGGAGCATTATCTAGCCACTGACTTACCAAGGGATCTAATGTTTCTAGCACTCAGTGGTGTGTCCTGTGTCCCTGCATCCCAGGAAATTTTGACTGCAGCTCTTTTCCTTCCTGCCACCTCCACCTTACCTCACAGTACTGGGTGAAAGAAAATTTCTTCCTGTTTCTTCCAACCACCATAGTATCACTAGATTCTTTAGGAATAACATTTTTTTCTCTCCAACTTTATCTTTCTAGAGTTTACTTTAACAATGGCATTTTTGTAAAAAAAAATCTTCTTATGTGCTTGTTTTGTTAAATGGAACTTGCAAGTAAGACTATGAAGTGATTAATTTGCACTTTGTTTTCTTGCATGTTATTGCCTACTGCAGTTCTGGCCATTATATCAGGATTGCATTCACTGGCCATTACACAGGAAAATCTGCTTCAGTACTAGTGCTTCCTGTACTAAATTCTGCAGCCTGAACTGAGCACTGGTACTGTTAATTTCTAAAGAATCATAGAAATTCCTTCTGCTCCTGAAATCTCTGAACAGTCCTTATTGCAGTATTGAATTAAAAAGTGCAGGTTTATTTGTTCTTCCTTTCCAAGCATGCTGCACAGGGTGACTACTTAGAATCACCAGGATCTGCCCCAGAGCCAGCCCTTATCTTTGCTGTCTTTTGCAAGTATCTCTTGGGGGAATTTTTCAAAGGCAGTTCAAGGTTTTAATCCTCAACTGAAGATCACCACAACTATATATTTCAAGGGTATAGTTTGTCTGGTATCATAAACCCACAGCAAATGTAAATATGAATGGTTGAGATGAGGGTTGGTGCTCTTTCTGCCATTTTTGCTAAATAAATGTCTGGGTGGGTTCTTATTCTCTGACTTAATAGCACCTTAAACCAGAAAGTCTATAACCCTGTATGTAAATGCAAAGTCCTGTTGGGAAAAGAAACTGCTTTTATCCAGCCCATAGCAACTCCTTAGTATTAGATGTATGCTTTTGCCTGCTGTCTTACAGCTTTGTCCTGGGTTAGAATCTCAGGACAATGCTGTGGCTTCCTGAAGAAAGTTGTGAGGACATAACAGTTATATAGATATATGTATATGTACATATATATATGTGTGTGTAATGTGTCCTAATAGCCATTTGCATGACTGTAATGTGATCTTTCATATCTCCTGTAGATTTTGCTCTTTCCAATCAGCTTTGAAGTCAAAGGGGATAACAGAAGAATCCTTAAATATAAGGTAAAACATAGGAGAGACATTAGATAACTGTAATAAATGCAATTATGTGCATAAGTTGCACCTTAAAAAGCATATAGAAGTGTTTATATCCTTCCTTTTAAAGAATCAAAAGTGTTGTGACAACTTCAAAAAGCATTCTAGCATGCTTCACCACAGTATGAAGATGAGTGTCAAAAAGCTGACTGTGCATAGATGATTAATAATTGTTACATCCTTAATATCACTTTACTGGTTAACTCTACACAGATGGTTACTGTGGGGAGAGATACTGAGGTGAAGACAGAGCTAATCCATAATGCTTTTGCACAACCTCTTCATTGCATTCACTGCATTCAGGGCAGACACATGGATGTTTTGGCATGTTGTAGTAGCTGCACAGTGGAGATTCTAACATGTACCTCAGATTTGCCATTGCAGGAAAAAAGTTTTCTCCTAGTGGGAGGTGCTTGAGAGAATGCTTCATGCATGCCATGAGTTACTGTAACTCTTCTGCCTGTGTCAGCTATACCCATTTTAATTTTCAGCCTACCTGTTGCAGATCATTACCTATCTTGTAAGTGAGCATTTTAACCCCTGAGCTCCAGTCATCAGCTGTCTAAAAGTACCAGTGCAGTATGGAACCAGCCTAAGCTATGCCAGAGGTGCTGGCTGGCTGTGGTGGGTGATATCTGCTCTGTGTAAACAGTAACTCACTCTAGGATTTCCTTTCACCTTGCTTGCTGGCAGCTCAAGAGGCGTGAATGTCTTGAGAGAAGATGCAGAAGAGCATCAAAAAATCTGGGCTTAACTGGGCTGGTTACAGTTACAAGAAACACCTGATTCATGGTTAACCTGAGAATTTGAGACAGGCTGCATGCCTAGGTCTAAAGTAGTCTGTCCTGAATCCCAGTAAGGCTCTGTCTTCAGTTTTTCTCCACTAGCTGAGAGAAGCCCATATGCAACATACTCACTCTGAGAACATAAAGGGCATTTGGCTTAACATGGACCATGTTAGAGCATGAACTGAAATAAAATAAACATTTATTATAATCACTGCTGAAGTACTGAAGCCAGAAAAGTTGTATTTGAGTGGAAAGTTAGAGGAAATTACCTCAGTAGGTGTGCTTCCCTTCACCAGTCAGAGCTAACAGACTGAGTTCTTGATGAGTTTACTTTTCCCTTGTTTGAATTCTTGAAGCTGTTTCAGAGTTAGAAAATTTCAAAAGCAGCACTTGGGGCTCCTTCCCCATCTAGGGGGAACTTCCATCTAGGCTCCTTCCCCATCTAGGGGGATTTCCACAGCTTTCCAGCTTTTTCTACCATACCTGAGACAAGGAGTCAAGCCAGACTAAATTCTTTGCTCAGACACACTATTAATAATTGCACAGTTGAAGCATGGAAAGAAGTTTGATGCTTCATATGACATTGAGGTAATAGAATTTCTGGAAAATCCCTTATCAGTTTTTTCACCTAGTCCGTAGGAGATACATAGGAGTTCTGACTCTCGGGCTCTACTGATTTAAAAAATGAAGTGCTCCTGGCACTTTTTTCTTCATTCAAATATACTTAAATGATTGCTGTCACCATAGGTTATTATGACCACTGCCAGCCCTCCTCATGTCATGCTGGAGCGCTTTTATAATCTGCTCATTTCTTGTCCCTGTATATTGCTGTTTGCAGGATGTCAGCACTCTCTGCCCCAAGGATGTGATTTCAGTAAGTGAATGTGTGTGCTCAGGTGCACACGTGCATATGTACATGTCAACAGAAAACAGTGCTGTGGAGATGCCAATTCTGACTTCATCAATTCAGAAGCTGACTCTTGGATCATGAAAGACAGTGACTCTTCTTAATCACTTTAGTCACTGCTTAAGTAATAAGCCTGGGACCCATAAAAAGAAAATTATTTTTCCTACCCTTTCTATACCTTCCTTGGAGACTCAGAGGCTGGCAGAACACTTTGAGCATGGGCAGTTGTGCTGTTTGTGTTGTGCAGCTTGGAGATTGCTGCACCTAGGTATGGCACTCAAAATCTCAAAGAACTTGCAGAATCCGGCCCCCTGATGTCACCCAGGATTACTGGTTGTCTGTCTCTAAGCATTGTATTTGTACTGCTTAGTTACTCCTGAGCATAACATTTGTTTGCTGCCTCTGCTGAACTGGAACAGGCACGCAGTTCCTACCCTGCCAGTGCCTATTTGAGACTCTGAGAGCTTGGTGGCAGGCACCAGCAGCAGAAGGTTCCCAGGTCTTTGCCTTTTCCTCCAAATGGCAATTCCTGAGACTAGTTGAGCTGTATCTCACCCTATGAAAATGAACAGAAATAATATTTGGGGCTTAGTGGTGGGAATGGATTTATTAGAAAAACCTATTTTTTAAAATCCCTTCACTGGACACTGCACACACAAAAGATCCCAAAAAGCCCAAACATAGAGCACATGTTGTAGGACAGGCCCAGATGTAAATGGTCTTTTTCAAATACGTATCTGGTTGAGCTGTTCTGGTTTTCATTTTAGAGACCACAGAGATCTGCTTCTAAAACAAAACTGGTCTTTAAAGAAGCAGAATTGCAGGAAAATGGAGAAGGAGATCAGCTTTTTATTTGCTTGGGCTGGACTTCGTGGAACATGTTTTGTAGAGTGCCTTGGTATATTTCAAGGATTGTGGTCTTCTTTTATTCTCTGTTCTTCCTGGTTATCGTCGTCTTCTTTTATTCTCAACTCTTCCTGGTTGTCATCTTCTTCTTTCATTCTCCATTCTTCCTGGTTATCCCTTGCAGTGGAATTGGGTGTAGTGAGTGAAGGGAAACTTGGCTTATTTGAGGGGCCGGGTGTCGCATCCTCTAACTTGTGCAGCTCATCCCTCTCACCTTGACACACCTGCAGGCAGATTCTGCACAGGTCTTTCTTTTCTACTAAGTAAAGCGATTCTACGCGTTTAACGGTGTCAATTGGCTCTTCTTCCTTCGCAAATTCTGGCAAAGGGTTTCTTTTTACATTCAGTCTCTCGAGCTTGGGGAGCTTTTTCACGCTCTTCGGGATGATGGTCAAGGAGTTGTCAAAGAGACCTAGCTCAATAAGTTCCTTCAGAGACCCAAGAGTGGTGGGAATAGTCTCAAGACAGTTCAAGCCAAGGTTGAGAGTACGCAGGTTCCTGAGTTTGGTCAACTCTTCTGGTAGACCTTTCGTGGTCAACTTGTTGTTGCATAAATTCAGGAAAGTAAGGTTCTGAAGTGTGCCTATTTCTGGTGGCAGCTCATCAATCTGATTACTATGCAGGTCCAGCCACATCAGATTCTGGAACTTCTCAATGAAGTTTGGAATCTTTCTTAACATGTTTCTGCTCAAATCAATTTCCTCCACATCAGCCAGTTCCAGAAGGCACTTGGGGAAGGTGGCAATGCCCATTTTGCTTAACTCAAGACGACGCCTTCCATTAAAAAGTACCCGGACTGAATTTTTGGCCATTTTCAAGGTGATCCTTTTTCCTTGTGGACCTTTTCCCTTGGGTGGCATCTCTCTGCTGACAGACAGACACTGTGGATAAAATGTGAGAACTCTAAGAAAGCCTTTGAAAGCCACGGTTGTTAATCACACAGTTATATGTTAATATTACTGCAAGACTTTTCAGAAATTGTGGGTTTTTTGACATCAGAATTTTCAACTGGTAATCTGCAACTCTGAAAATTCTTCCAGAAAGTATTTTCGGTAGGTGAAATTCTAATAATTTACAATATTATTTCATGGCAATGTAACATCTATATGACATTGCAGGGTGAAATCACAAGTGGGAGACATTTGCTGTCTCTTTCCTAAATACTGAATTGAGCTTAGAATATAATGAAGCTGAATAAAATATGTTATTAAACATCAGCTGGTTGAGGACTGGAGAAAAATATACAGTAATTTCATGATTATAAGCCACACCATTTTGACTAAAATTTTGGTCCGAACCTAAAGTGTGGCTTATAATCAGGTGCAGCTTATATATGGACAAAGAACAAAAAGTTGCTGTTTTAGTTTGGAGGACAGGTGTCTGCTGAGAAAGGCAGACTTCTCTTTGAAATGGAGAATGTAAACACCCTCCCTCCAAATTTTTATAGTTTTGACATCAAGGGGCTTTCAGGCAAAAATATGGGAATTAAGAATAACAGTTCTTTTCTAGAGAAATTAAAATAGAAATACAGTACTACAAAGAAACAAACTCCAAACCCTGACAAAGTCAGAGTACAACCTGGCACCCCATCAGGCAGGGTGTTGGTAGCAATCCCATTCAATGGTGGTTGCAGTCCCTTGCAGTGACAGATGTGATTCAGTTGGAGCAGTGCTGCTGTACAAGGTGCAGTTTCCCTCCGGAGCTCCAGTGGTGATGTGGAGAAATCCGGTTTTCCTCTGGAGTCCAGTGGAGAAAGGGGCTACCTTAGTGTCCCAAAACCTCTGTTTTTATCTTGGTAAGAAATGTTGGGCTCTTCCCCCTGGCTGGAGCAACTTCCAATGGGATGCAGTAATTTTATCAGTCACACAGTGGGACTCAATGGCCATTAGCAGAAAATGACTGGCTGGAGGAAGGATGGGTTGTGAAAAGATAAAGAACAATGCCCTGCCTGGTTTCAATGGATGGCCCATTAGCAGAATGTCTCCTGTGGAGATAAGGATCACTGCCCCCACCCTCAACAGATGGTGATAGAATAGATACCTTTTATCACACTCTGTATTGTAACGTGCAGCTTATATATGGACAAAGAACAAAAAGTTGCTGACACCCAGAAGTGCAGCTTATACTCAGTGTGGCTTATAATCGTGAAATCACTGTACTGTGGGTCTCAACACAGTCCTTAGAGACTGCATTAAAAGAAGCTATCCAAAATTGTGTCATTCTACCCTAGATGAGCAGACACTGTATTTGCAGGCCTGGCATTTGCTAACAGGTTGTTTAAATTTCTTGGGTAAAGGACTTGAGATTTGGGCTCTGGAGGTTATTGAAAGATTTAAAGTTTAAAGGAAATTATTAATAATTTATTTTGAGCAGGACTCAGGAGCATGATGGGCTCCCAGATTTGCCAGAACTATTGGCAATTCATACATCACCTACAGGGCAAACTGCGACAAGGATTGGTATCAATGCTGCTTAATGCTGTGTTAAACCACGCCCTTGCTAAGTGTCTCCTCCTCTGGATACTCTAACCTTGTTATTTTGTTCATGCTGTGGGATAGAGGGTCTCCCACTGCCCTGCCCTCAGAAAAATGCATGTAGGTGTAGTAGTCAGACTTTTGACTCATTCTGATGCTCAGCATGTGCTACATGCTACCTGGAATGAGGTCTGTAAGAGTATAGTCCACTTACTCTCAGGTTTCGTGAACTCTTTCTGATCAAAGGTCATCAAATATGCTAATTATGGCTAGTGGCAAAGGAAATAGGCTGATTCCCTAGAAGTGGATGTCAACGTCCCTCAGTTTGGAGAGGAGCACAGGTTACAGCTGAGTAATCTCAGGTCTGGGTGCTCTGGCATTTAATTTTGAAGAGTCAAATTGCAGCTTTGATGAATGATTGTTTAGGACAAAATACGGATTTGTCGACAATACATGTCCTTATTAGAAAGACTTCACTACAAACCCTTCAGGCTTTTTGGCTACTCATTAATCATGTGTGAATACATGAAGCTCAAGCTACAACTAAGGCATTTCAGCTTCTTTTCAATTACATGCCATAGCCCAAAATGATGCAAAAGCATTAACCCAGCTACCACCCACTCTCCCAAGAGCTCTGTAATGAGGCAGATGCCTCAGCAAATACTAGAAGCAGTGCCGTGGATTCAGTCTTGCCCTGAGGGTGTGTTCCAAAATAGCTTTTGTGTTATTTTATATGAAAATATTTAAACACAGTGAAATGTTTCTGTGTGTCACTCCCATGTTTCTGTCTCTCATGAGTTCTTACAGAACCATATTACCAAGGGGCAATGTCAATGCTATTCTAGCGGTATGTTGACTGGTAACTGAAGTACAGTAAATTCACGAATACAAGCCGCACTGACTATAAGCCGCATCTCTGGGTGTTGGCAAATATTTCGGTTTTTGTCCATAGATAAGCCGCACCCGAATATAAGCCGCTTTGTCGTTCGCAGCGAGGACCCGCGTGCAATTAGTAACAGAACCGCGGGAGGGTGGGGTTTACTGGCTGAGCTAAGGCTGTGCAGGCTCGGCCCGCTAGGGGCCGCTGACGGGGCCAGGTGGTCCAGCACGGTGCTGCAGCTCGGGGCCGGCCGGTGCTGCCACTGGGCTCGGTCACCCCGGGTCGGCGCTGCCCCGCGGTGGCAGGCAGGGACGGAGCTTCCCCCGCTCCTACGGCAGTGGCGGCGGGCGGGGACGGAGCTTTCCCGCGCCCGTGGCGCCGACGGCGGGCAGGGACGGAGTTTCCCCGCTCCTGCCGCCGCGGCGGCGGGCGGGGACAAAGCACCCCGTCGGCTCCCCGAGCCGCGGCAATGGCTGCGCGGGGCTCCCGTCGGCTCCCCAGGCCACAGCAATGGCGGCGCGCGCTTCCCCCCCCTCCCCGGGCCGCAGCAATGGCGGCGCGCGCTTCCCCCCCTCCCCGGGCCGCAGCAATGGCGGCGCGGGCTTCCCCCCCCCCTCCCCGGGCCGCGGTAGGGGCGGCCCGGGTCCCCCCTCTCCTCCCCGGGCCGCGGCAATGGCGGCTCCGGGCCCCCCCCGTCTCTCCCCTGGGCTGTGGCAGAGGAGGAAAGAGAGCTCTCCCGCCTCTCTCCCCACCCCCCGTGCTGCCTACAGGGAGCCAGGCTCCACCCGCGGTGCAACAGAGTAGCGATTTGTAACAATCGCAAAATGCCGACTTTGCAGCTGCTCGGCTCAGCACTCTGGCAGGCACTTCTGAGGTTGTATTAGCCGCTCCTGATTATTAGCCGCATTTCCGGTTTAGGAGCAAAATCTTAGTCAAATTGGTGCGGCTTGTATTCGTGAAATTACTGTACTCTAGAATGTAAATAAGTACTCTTTCCACCTTTGTTGATGTTAGTGTAAATAATTGCCCCAAGAGTGAGTAGAAAGTTCTAGAGGTCAGAACAGCAGGGTTTTCTAATCACAGCTCTCTAATTTTAAGGATTTTATGCAATATTCTTGTTGGCAATTCTGTGAAGATAAAGTTGAGCAGTATGGGGAATCCTGCTGCTGGTACAGGATACCCTGAGTCCTTTCTGGTGCACAGAGCAGGGGTGACTACCATGCTTCAGAAAAAGATCCATACGGGAGCTCTCTTATGTGTTGGAAATGGAATGGAAAGAGACTTTCTGCTTCCTGTACTTGACATGAACCAGTTGACCTTTGGGTCTGACTTTTTCTTTTGTTTGAATTTTGTGTTGGACGAGTTGACCAAGACATTCAGTGCTTTTTGATAAGTAAAGCTTCTCAAACAAGTATGCCTTTAAAAAACTAATGGGAGCCTCAAGGAAAAACATTTTTTTCCTAATTTCAAAATTATAATTTATTTTAAAATGCTTTTTAAAAACATGTTTAAATCTCAGAAAACGTAGTATTGCATTCCTATGCATTTTCTTCTGTTACTTTTCATTTAAAATCCAAGAGGGAAACATTGAGCCAAAACGGTTTCCTTTCCTATTTTAAAAAATACCATCTAGGCAGAGAGTCACTCGGTTGTGCCAGTGTTGTGGTACCTGGCTGCCGGTGCCGGTGTGCGCTGTGCATGCCTGGCAGCACTAGAGGGAGCCTGGCGTACGAGGTTCAGCGCTCCAGGCTTGGCAGGACCAGTGCTGCAGGTCAGCCTGCTGGGCTTGAGAATTGCCCTGTCAGTAACCCTTTCCAAGCTAATACAGTTTGAACCTGGACCTTTCAGGTTTTTAAGAAGTCCAGACAAACAGATCAGTGTGTTTTTTCTCAAGGCAAATCTCTTTGTGTGATGCACTGTGTAATGTCCAGGCTCCAAAGAGTTTCTTCACACAGCCTTCATTAGTCAGATGTTTTAAAATCCAGCTCCGATGCACTGATCAAGTCCCTCCCGTGTACTCACTCTAAGTGCTATTTAGTTTGGGTTAATAGTTGGAGCCATATTTCAAACTTAGAAAAATATAATTTGCAATTCCAAAAACAGGGATTAGTACTACAGGACTGCAGAAACATTTTAGTGTGCTTGCAGCTTGAAGGGGATGAACAGGTCTCCTGCCTCTGCGTGCTTGTAAACTAATTATGAGTGTTTTACAGGGCTGTAGCTGGAGATAATGGAGGTTACTTAGCACTTAGCCATGTCTCATTGTCTTTGGCTCTGTGTAAGAGGGCCCCAGTTCTGTAGCCACTGATATTAAAAATGCAGGAACCACAGGAATCCTCCTTGCTTAAATGTTAGTTATGCCTGTTCAATCTTACGTTCACAGTGCATCTCCTGGAATGGCAGAGAGGGGTACATGTGCTACCCTACCACCTAAGAAATGATGATGAGACTTTCTACCTGTTTTCTCTAAACCTTCACCCCACTGCCAGCTTCACCCCCTGAGTTGTTAGCAAGCCTGGGATGGAGGGTGCTGTATTTCTGTGATAAGGTCTCACTAAAATGGATCTTGACTAGAAAACCCTTTCCCTTTCTATCCACACTTGTCAGAATCTTTGGCTTGGAGGGGCTTTTGAAAGCCCAGAGCTTTGGGAGTGTTTAACAGGCCCACAGGCTAGAGTTTGGTCCAATACAGAAATTAAGAGAAAATGTATGTCAAGGGCATCATGCTGTCAGTGGTGCTGGGAGCTGCAGGAATGGAACAGACCTGAGCATCACAGTAAGACTGTCAGTGTCTCTCTGGGGCAAGGAAGGAGGGGGGATTATTCCTTACCTGCATTTAAGCACTTGCACAGGGGTCAGTCATGACCCATTGCATCTTAAGCCTGCCCTGAGACGATCTGATCCTAAAAGACTGCATATTTGGACCCTGAACATTTCTTTTTCCTTTCCTGGCCCAGGCGGGAGAAGAGCTGGCCTTCTGCTGGCAGCACTGCTTGGTGCTTCAGGACCTCCTTCTCCGTGCTTCTGCCTGTTATTTTCTTCTAGGGTTGGTGCTTCCTAATTCACTGCAGCACCCAAAGCTGCACAGAACCATCTTGAGCCCATCTTGAACCACTCTGTGTGAAATTTCCTGTGTCTTTGCTCTTGGAATTCCATGTGCTGCAGAGCAGGCCAGGCAAGCCCAGCAGAGCTCCTCATTCCCTGCACCTCTGTGGTGGCAGGAAGGCTGTGAGGTGCTAATTCACCCATGGAACAGGTGATACTCTCATCTATAGTGAAATACTTGCATGCAGAGCTTAAACCAGCATTGGTACAGCAAGTGATTCTGCATGGAGACAAGCAGTTCCACTTCCCTGCTTACAAACCTGTTACCATTTCTTGTTGGATATGATCTGTTGTGGAAGAAATTAATTCATTGACTGTCTTAAATGCAGTCATGAGCTCATAGTTTGAGAAAAGTTTCCTTTCTTAATATTCTTACTTTTCCAGATAACTTCAGGGCCACTGTACTATCACACAGTGCAAAGTCTCTTGCAAAACCAAGGCCCACCAAGAATAAGTAAGAACAGTTTAATCTTAACAATTCTGCCAGGCTGCCCCCTGCATCTGATCTTACCAGCTAAGTAGCTCCAGAGGCCGAGAGGGTGAGGTGCAGATGTCACAAACCGCTCAGGTTTTCTCAGTAGTGTGGGCTGAGCAGTCATAGTCTGTTACTGTGCCGTTGTCCTCTGTCTGCTGTTCTTTGAATAATGCATTAGTCTTTCAGTCTGTGAATAAACCCATGAGCACAAAACACAGGACAGTTTCCACAGTCCTGTGAGTTCTGAATCGTACTTCCTTGATGGAAATGTCAGCTCTTCAAGAAGCTTGTGTGAGCGTGCCACGGTGAGGAGTGGCAGAAGGTCTTCCCTAACTCCAGAGTCCTGCTCTTCAATGCTCCTTCTGCTGCTTATGAAACTTGTGTTACTGAGCAACAGGAGTGCTATGTCCTTGGAGATCATTAGCATAATGGTTGGTTCCAGAATGCAAGATTGAGATGGAAGGAACTGAATAGCATGCAGTGCCTGGAAATGTTATATTTCAAATTATGATGAAATAAAAAGCATCTGAAGCTCATTAGATGCTGTTAGGCTGCTTCCAACATTGCCTTAACTGTCCATTTTAGTCACTTGACTATTTCATTTTGCTTGGCTGTAGCAGAGTGAGACATTCCTGTCTGTGTGTGTTAAAACTCACAACATTGTGATACCATCCTTAGGACGTGCCAAATGGGATAGGTATGGACACAGGAGGGAAGGCTCATTCAGTGGTGCTGCAGAGAATATATGAGCAGCAATCTGTGCATATGTATCTATCTGTCGCATCTCTCTGCAATACCTATCAGTGATCCTTTAAAAGTGCACTTGGTATAATGATTTCCCTCTGGAGCATGTGAATTTATTGAAATTTGTATCTATGACTGAGGTTACCAAGCTCAAGCTTTTAGTAACTGATCACAATAATTCCAAAATAATATCTGAAATCCATCCTACTATGGAAGAGAAGAAACTGAGTGGTTTGTTTCGGTGATATTCACAGGAGATGCAACATTGAGGCCTCTCTGCTGATAATAGGTCCAAGATATTATTGGCATAGAGAAGCTGATGATGTCAATGTACTTGTCTGATTCCAGAGCTGGAGATTGCATCCTGCTCACCTACACAAATTAACTGTATTTACTTGATGTGTTTCTTCTTGACCTGAAGTATGCCTGAGTGCAGCATCTCCACAGTGGAAATCTTATCCCTTTGGTCTAAGCACTGTGAATGCACATGGTGCAAGCAGTGTTCCATAAATGAGGGAGATTCCTTTCTCCCCCTCATAGCCCCTTCAAGACACCCTGCTTCAAGGAGCCTTACTTGAATATGGTATTTATTTTTTATTTTGAATTTTGTCTCAATTTCTTAGCAATCTAATTCTTTAAATTAAGCAAAAACAGAAGATGGACTGGTGCAGTCAAAAAAGGAAGACACTACCTTTAGAATAAAATAATCTAACCTGACACTTTTCTAAGTTTGAGAGAGACTTGATTTTTTCACATGGGAAAGCTGGTATTTCTTTTGAAGTCTTCTTTCCTCTGTTAATAATACGACTTGGACCTAAGTTGTGACTTTCCAAAAAGAAGTTTTTCCTTAAAGTATCTTTGGTAATTGCAAAGATTCTTAAAGAAAAATTGGCTTAGAGGGGCCTCGACACACATTTTTAGATTGTAGTCTGGAGGATGGAAGAAAAGAAATAAAATTTAAGCTGTTTTGTGAAATCTAAGAATCTATTAAGTTTATTGAAATTTTAGTATTAATTTTAGTGAGGGTAGAATCTCATTCATTGAGATTATCTCATCTGCAATGAATCTCCAAATGGGTTGAGGTCCACCTGTCTCTAACAAATGGCACATTGGCTATCACAAGGGTGAGATCATAGTCTGATGTTAATGGAAGAGAGATTAATAAATCACTTATGGATAGAGTAGCTGAAGGTGGATCATCATTAGTACACATCGTGTTTACATTCTGCCATGGTTGGTACCCTACAAATGCCTTATAAATTAAGACACAGATAGATCTGTACGTGCTTCTCTTGAGTTCATATAATTTCACTCTCTCTGGAACTTTAGTTATTTATATTTATAAAATACTTCAGTTTCTTTTACAAACCAGTCTTTGATTATTTATTTATTTATAAATGCACTTGCTGCAGTTGGATAGCTGACCTTCATCTACACTGAGCTTTTACTGTGCTGTCTAGAGAGGTGTTGGCTGGAAAAATGCTAATTGGTTATCAAGGAGAAGGTAGGAAGAGGCTTGAGCTGCCTGTAATGCAATTCTTGTTCTGAGGCCCTGAGTCAACAGAGGAGAATGGAGAATTTCAGATCTCTGGGGAATTAGAAGGAGCATCCTCTGAGACCCAGGAGGATGGCTTTTACAGGGGACAGGCTACATTTAGCCTTGTTTGTTTTCATTACATGGTGAACTTGTCAACATCTTTGAGTTATGTAGGTTATTTTGACCCTTGTATGTTCTTGTTACCTGTTTAGGGCTTGTGAGAAGCAGAGCGAGTGTTTCACTAGGGAGTCATGGCACCCACAAGTCAACATACGTATAGTTGCATAACATACACACGAGACTGGCCCAGTTTAGTCCTGTGTGAAGCATTTTATAATGCTCTCCCCTGCTTTCTAACTCAGCCAGAAATCCAAAATAAACCTGGATGGTTTTAGTATGCCCCTGTGGAAAGAGAAGAACCTAACCTGATCGCTCTGTAACAAACAGCCTAATCCAGCCACACTTCAAATAATGCCAGGAATCCTGATCCTGTTACATCCCTTTAAGATACCCTCTCTGAATTCCAAATGTGTCTTGGAGGCCTTACAAAGGCCACTGGGGCAAAGCTCTGTGAAATGTACTTAGAGTGTGAGAGGACTTAATTTTAAAGGGTAAGTGTTCATACCTCTTGTGTGCTTTGGAGTTCCCACATTCATGAGCCATGTGTTGCTCAAACTGGGGGTGCAACACAACTACTCTTGTCAATAGAATTTCTTCTGATTTACACTATTTAAATTGTATAATCGATTCTTTTTTTGGACAAAGAGTGAAGATCATATTTTTCTGTACTGGATGTGAACTCTACACCTTTGTGTTTACTGGTTTCCAGAAACATAGCCTATCATTATTAGGTTTCATACCCTTAGCAGGAGACCTAAGCAAAGCTTAGGAATTGTAGGCCATGTGCTAGAATTCATCCTGTCTTTCATGTTTATGCATTCAAAATCCCTCTCTCAGACACACGCTTTTCATTGAAGAGAGTCCTAAGCAAGAAATAAAATAATGTGTAAACAGCAGTGTTTTTCCTTTCTGTATACTATTAACTGGTCCAGGGTTGAATAGGCAGTAAAACAATTATTCATAATCATGAGAGGTGATTGACAAGAATTTACTACTGCAAATTCAATTTAAAAAGTAATGATCATAGACCATTCAGGTATTTTAGTTAGATCTTTGAAGCAACTTTAAGCCTTGCTTTGTGGATTTCTAGTGTGATCCAATAGAGAGCACAGGAGTGAAAAATAGTTATTCCTGCTAGTTATTCCTGAAGTAGTTTTATAATCTATGCTGAACTGATTTCCATACACTTCTGACTCTGAGCTGGTACCTTAAGATTTGTTTTACTCTTAAAGGGAAGAGCCTCTCTTACCATCAGCGTTGTATCACACCAGCAAGCCTGTTCACTTTGGCAGATGAAAAGTTTCTTCAGTCTGCATACTGGGATAATTTTTCCTCATTGTAGAAACAAATTGTGTTTGGATTTGTGCTGGAAGCTGTGTTGATAATTCAGGGATGTTTTAGTTATTCTTGAGCAGTGCTTACACAGGGTCAAGGCTTTTTCTGTCCCTCAAACTGTCCCACCAGGACCATGACGAGGCTTGGGGCGCATAAAAAGTTGATCCCCACCGGCCAAAGGTGTGTCCCACAGCAAACCACACTTGGAATATAAACTGGGGGGAATAAGAGGCAGGGACATTCCAAGTGATGTTTGTTTTCATAAGTCATGGTTACATGTGATGGAGCCATGGAGATGGCTCAATACCGGCCTGCCAACGGGAAGTAGTGAGTGAATTCCTTGTTTTGTTTTGCTTGCATGCACGTCCTATGCTTTATGTGTTAAACTATCTTAACCCACAAGTTTTCTCACTTTTTCTCCTACAATCCCTTCATCCCTATGCAGGGAGAGTGCATAAATGAGTGTTAGGCTCATTTACCAGCTGAGGTTAAACCATGATAATTCAGTTGTCCCGTGTCTCACTTTGGTCTCTAGATATTGACAAGAGCAAGTCCATGGTCTTCAAATACTGACATATTTTCTGGTTCAGTACAGTTGAAATACAACTTTAGTTTTCTCAGAACCTTTGACTCTTTCTTATTTTCAAGTGAATTGCCCTGCTTTTAGTTCATCGGGGGTTTTTTTGTTCAAGTTTTAATAAGAAGTTGCATTTTGAGAACAAAAAAAGTAGAAAACACATATTTGTTACTTTAAAAAATATCAAAATGACGATCCACTATTTAAGACCTACATTAGTTTCAAAGTGTTTTGTGCAACAACAGTCTTTGATATGGAGATTGAGAGACTTCTGTTTCTAAGCCAGCATTTTCTAAATGCTTCAGAAAAGCATGAGCTTTTGAGAATAAGGCTTCAGAATAGAAGCAGACAGGCTTAATGGTACCTGTCATTGACAATCTATAGCTCTACAATGGCAGGAGACTGGGAGTACAGACTGAGCAGCATGGCTTAACTCAGAACAGCACTAACCTTATCAATGACACTGGTTGTGGAATTATTTGGTCAGTGATGAAACTTCAGCCTTCCAGCGTTGGTGTTTTCTCATTTCTGTGCAATGGTAGCAGGGAGCACAGATGTTAATGTGTTGACTTTCTCTTATTGTTCTGAAGTAGGCTGTTTCAATCAAATGTTTGTTCCGTACAGGAAGCACTCAGGAGGGGAAAAGACAATGCTCCAGAAATGGCAGGTAAGGTAAATCTTGGCTGCACATGATTAAGCAAAGAATTTCACCACACAGATATGTCTGCACACAGATATTTGTGTGTGTACACATAAGTACCTCAAGGCTAAGCTGTTCTCTCACTGCTGGAGGTGAGCTTGTTGGCAAGAGGAGCACAATATTTACATCTGTTTTTTGCAGGGTTTTTACTCCTCCTGCTATGAAACATATGGTGCTACTGTCTGGCAGATTAAGTGTGATTTTGTGCACATTTTTAAAGCAAGACCAAAGAGAACCACCTAGTTGAATGCCTGTTCACAGATCATGTATACATCTAAATCAATGCACAGATGTTTTGCTGAGCTGGGAGACATATTTACTTTCCTGTAGTCATGGTCTTAGTGACTCAAGAAAAATTAAGAAATCCATACCTTCTTCATACCTTCTTTCTTATATGTAGCACTTCGTGTAGCCTTTTCTGTATAGGCAGTTGTCCAGGGTTTTCCAATATCCAGGCTGCATGCATTTGGCTCTTTTAAATCCAGAAAAAGTGCCCTGTTTTGCAAATGCAGCATAAAAACACCACTTGATCATAGACAAATGCAAATGGCCTGTTTGAAGAAGAGACTGAATGAAGAGAGGTTCTGTTACACAGATTGTTGTGTAAGAGCTATTGTGTTGATCTAAATGGCAAAGGGTGATTTATTTCACTATTTAAATAATTCTTGTCCTGGTGAACCTGGGAACCACAGTCCTGTGAGGGTGCCTTTGCAGAGATTTTAGGGGCAGAGTCTGGAGATTTTAATGCTTGTTTCCTTTCCTTGCAGAAGAGGGAGATCAGCAACTTTGATTACCTCATGTACCTGAACACTCTGGCTGGCCGCAGCTACAATGATTACATGCAGTATCCTGTGTTTCCGTGGGTCCTTGCTGACTACCACTCTGAGGTCAGTGCTGGCTGCAGAATTCTGTACTTTCCATGGTAGCAACTGCACAAAGGATTGGTGAATGATGGCATTGAAGCAGAGGGGTCTAGATCAATGGTTTAAAATTTGAAGTAGTTAGTTTGGACTGTGCTGATTCCATCTAGATTAGCTTTATCTTCAAGTCAGCATACCGATGATCATGTTCTGTGGATGAACATCTGTTTAATACAGACCTAGTTAAGGACATGCTGCATCTGCTCAGAATATAGGCATGGACAGGTTTCTGTGAACACAGAGAAGGAGTTTTGGACAGAAAAGCCTTGAGAGCAATTCACAACCTGCCAGGTCCTTTATTTGTGAAGTTCCAGAGGAGGGTAAACCAGTGACCTTGTTATATGAGTGAAACTTCCAACACAGCCTTGCCACCTCCCAGTGTCACTGGGATAGTTATGATGTCTAAGATCTTAAAAATCTCCTTGTCTGCTGGGTTTCTTTTCAGACTCTAAACCTCACTGATCCTCATACATTTCGAGACCTGTCAAAGCCCATGGGAGCACAGACTGTGGAGAGGAAACACAAATTCATCCAGCGCTTCAATGAAGTGGAAAAAACTGAGGGTGAGTGTTTGAGAAGGCTAATAGACAACAGAGGCTTGAGTCCCCTCAGAACACCCAATAACTTTGCAGAGCTCTGGCTAAGGGAAACACCATGAGAGGAGCGCCTCTCTCACTGCTGTACACAAACAATTCAAAGAGAAATTCCTGCGAGTACTGCCTTATGTGCCTTGTACTGCTGCATTCTGTTCCCTTCCTTTGGACAGGAAGAAAAGCTACAGCAAAAATCAATGTTCCCTGGAAAAGACTGTGCTGTTAGCAAAGCTACACACATTGTTCTTATTTGTTAGCTAAGCTACATGTAGAAGACTGCTGCACGCAGGTTAACTGACAGCTACCTTAAGGAAAGGAAACAGAATGTTGAGGCTGTTGACCTCTGGAGATGAAGACCTTTTCTGGCACTTCTAGAGAAAGGGATGGTCTGGAAAGTTAAAAGATATTAAAGTTTCTTATTCTTCAGAAAATGAAATGTGGAAGGCAAAAAAATGAACAGTTCAATAGTAACTGTGCACATTCAATGCACATATTCAGTGCAAGGTGTGCTGTAGCTCGCAGGTCTTTGAACATATCTGCTTAAAATATCTGTTCCCTATTTAGTTGTACTGTGGTAATTGGATGCTGTGGGCTTGAAATGGAGGGACTTTGTGCTGGAATCTGATTTGTGTGCAATTTCCAGGTGACCTGTCAGTGCAGTGCCATTACTGTACTCACTACTCATCAGCAATTATAGTGGCATCTTACCTGGTCCGAATGGAGCCATTTACACAGACCTTCTGTTCTCTGCAGGTAAGGGGGCAGGATAGCTTCCCTCCCACACTGTGTTATGAACCATGTGTGTTACTGTGGCTGTGTGATGATCTGATATTTGATGTACTCTATATGTGGACTTGGGGCTTCGTTGGGGCAACGTTTATGCCATGGATGTTGAATTCAGTGAAAACGTCTTAAGGGGACCATGACTCATGCGAGGGAGAAAGATTATTTAGCTTTGTGAGAGCTGAGGCATGTAAATAAATAATGTTTTATTGCCTGTCGGACCACAAGCTTCTGACTTTGGGGCAGATGAGACTTGGTATGATATTCTATAAAATGGCAGGTCTTCTAAACCCAAGCACAGTCATGTGGCTACTGCCAACTACTTGGAGCTTGCTGTGGTGGCATAAAGAGCATTCATGGGCCAGGTGAGTACATACAGGTTCTGGTAGGTGGGAAATTATAGAGATCATGGGATCAACTTCCTAAAGAAGTGGGATGAGATTACATTCAATGCTCCAGAAGGAATATTTTGTGTAATCTTGTTCTGAATTTGCTATTGTTTATACAGGGCTAAGCTGGCACTCACCATGGAATTTATGGAAATTGAACGTTGAGTGTACCTTTCCCATCTGCCCAGCATACAGGGGCACTAAATTTCCTGATTGCCCCTTTTCAGCAGGCAGTTGCTAATGCTCAAGCAAATGAACTTGGGCTGTAGCAGAGGGCTGTTACCCTCTTTTCTGTAATGTGTTGTGTTATAACGGGGTCTGCCAGGAGGATTGATCCTCCAAGGTGTAGTTTTATTCTTGCTGAAATCTACCTATCCTTGTTGAGAAATACAGGAAGATAGCTTGGCCCGAATATTTCACACTTGGAGACTGCTGTATGCATAGTGAGGGATGGCCATGTCTCCTGCAGCTTTCCAAGTGCTTTGCTGTTTTGGTTTGGGTTTTTTTCAGTGAAGTAATACAAATAAAGTGCTGTGTTAATTAAGTAATAAGCCCTGTGATATCGGCTGTTACCAGCAGTAGCTGATGGGTTAGTGAACCACCTGAGGCAATGGCTGCCATCACACTCTGTGAGCCATATGTTAGCTGCAGTCATGAATGACTGTGGAGCAGTTATTTCTTGTTGTAAACAACAAAGGCTGCTGGATCTCCCTGGCACACTTTTCATGCATAATGAGTTCACAGTCTGAATGCTTTCTGGCTGTGTTTGTATGAGTAGCAGGTAGCCAGCAGTTTTGTGAGGATATTTATCTTCAAAGGCTACTGAGATCTGAAATACACAAACATTTTTCTGGGTGTAGATCCACTAAAAGAAACTGTTGGAATCTTTCTATTTTTATTCTTTTGCTTTTATGTTGGGGCATATTCAGCTGAGTTCATTGCTGTCATTTCCCCCAGATGATGGTCCTGTGGTAGCTTAGGAATTGTTAACTGTGAGATGCTGTTAGGAAAACAGCAGATCTGAGAACTGTATGATCAAATCCATGTCAGGTTGCAAAAAGAGAACTCCCACACTTAAGCTCATGGAAGGATGCTGCTGCCTTTGGGAGCTGTGAAAGCTTCTCAGCATCTTAAAAAGTGAAAAAGATACATTTATATCTGCAAATGGACAGTCTGAGTACATGACAAGGACATGAAACAACTTGAGTGCACTCTGTGAAAAACTGATGTTGGCATAACGTCTTGTCTCTCAAGTCAAACAGCTGATTTGCACCTGACCACAGAAGATGGGAGTGAGGAAGCATTGCCTTCAGTAATGGGACTGTACAGTTTTCACTTTTTTTAAAGTGTGTCGAAATCTGATTCCAAATAAAAGTTTGTATGTGCTGTGCCTATTGTACTGGAATGGTGGAAAAATTGGCTTGTTATCAAACAGCTATTGGTTGTTACCTCCCACTTTATCTTGGTCAAATACCTCCTGGGATTCTTTCAAGAATTGGTCTCAGCACCCCAAAAGAGCAGTAAAGGTTTCCATTTCAGTGTCTTTATTGGAAATGCATTCTAGGACTTCCTGTCCTCAATATTGAGATTTGCTTTTGGTCAACTCAGCTTTTTTATCCCCTTCTTTTCTTGCATGTCAGCTATCAGGTTGACTTTTCCTGACATTTCCCTCTCAAAACTAGTTACAGAGAGCAGGGTCTTTCATGGTGTTACTGTCTCTGGAGCAGTCATTTGAGCACTACCAGCAGGTAACAACTTCTCACCATCTCTGGGCACGTTGAAAGTATTTGCACCTTCAAAAGCAACTCTTAGATACACTGAGGTCTTTGGGTCTAGAGCACCACCAAGGTGCTACAAATCTGGGAAGTTCTGACTTCTCTCTAGGGATCATTTTGCCTACTTGCTTTGCATATACCCTGCTGGACTGTAGTTTTAAAAAGCATATTTTTCCAGTATTTTGATGACAGTAAGGCCTCTACCGAAAGGAAAGAACACAGAGAACTACTGAGTCTAGCTGTAGAAAAGTCATACGAGTTTGTTCTCTTGCAATCTAAAAGCATAAAGCAATTCCTGATTCTCTTTTTCCCTTTCAGTGCAGTTTTTGCATTCATAGAGAGAGAAAACTCATTAATTCTGATATAAATATATGCAAATAAATTTATTAATATAGGAAATGGGAAAATCAGTTATTGCTTCCTTTATAAATAATACAGGCTTAAGTTTTAAAGATATTACTTTTCCCTAAAATGAATTAGACAGCCAGGGAAAAAATCACATTTTTTCGTGGTGGTAATATCTTTAACCAGATTTGTCGCGCTAACAGCATTTCCTATGTATATATTATTTTTATTTAATACAGGTAATCTTTTTATTACAAATCATATTGTTTCTCAGGAGATTACCACCAGCTCTCATAAAAGCTGCAAAAAAAGATGAAAAAGCATCAATCACCACCAGACACAGCACACTGTGTGCAGATTAAATATACAAAGCCCTTTAATATGCTTCAATGAGATACTTGTTAGCTGTTGATTTATTTATAGTCCTCCTTCTACTCTGTTTTAATTTCAATTTGAATTTGACTCCAAGGGTCCCTGCCTAATAATGATCAAGAGCAAGATGACCTTGTGCATCAGATTAACTCCAGATAGGCTTGCTCATGTGATTAGCCACTTTTTCACTCTGTCCCTTGAATGGTGTGGGAAGGCTTCACAATTGTCACTGGTATAAGGAAGAAGGACAAGGAGCTAAAGCTGAGCTATGCTGTCATTTAGAGATGAGGCTGGGCCAGAAGCCTTCCCTTGGGGGAAGGAGGGGTGGGATCTTTCCAACTGGAATACACGTTAAGTTTTGGTGTGAGTTTATCTCGAAAGACAAGCTAGGAATGGGGCTTCAGCACTTGGGATTTATTGACTACTGTCTTCTGAGAACTTATCCATGAAGGTATTTTCTCCCTAACCAAAGATATGGCAAAAATTACTTCTTGACTTGCAGTTGCCAGACTGAGTGGTTGTCAGCATCAGAAACCCGTGTGGGAGCTGCTGCTGGGCTTCATCTGATCCATGGGAGTGGGATCCCATCCTCACAGCATCAGTGCTTAAATGTTGTTTGCCTATATGATAGATTGCAAGTCAAAACTTCAGCAGATTGTTACTGTGCAGAAGTACAACATCCTCCTCATCTGGAACAGTCTACAGGCAGAGAATAAACTAACTCAAGGTTTTGTTTTCCCAAGAGGTCAGCCATAGGCAGGATCTGACTCCATCTCATGTCTTTAGCAGATTGACTCTTGCACCTCATCTGTGTTTTAGTGTCTTCATTATACAATCCTACTGGTTTATTCTTTTTGCCTAGGGAAGCAGCTCTGAGGATTGAATTGTTGAGGGTGAGCAATCATTCATACATGTTCACTGTACTGCAGAACTATTTAAAGGTACTCATTCCATCTCTGACAATCTCTCCTGAGCCTTGGCAGTGGGCTGTAGAGTTATGTCCCATGACACATGATCCAAATTAATTAACCCCAATGAGAAATATCTATATTAGCCTGGGAGCACTGCTGCCAGCATCTGAACTAGGTATTGAGAAACAATTCAATTCTGTCACTTTAATACAGTTAAGAAGTCAGTTTTCGTCTAAAATAGTTTGGTGTTTCTGACAAACTGATTTTTATTTGGTTATTTCCATTATTATAGAAATTTTATGTTACATTAAATTCTTCTATACTCCATGTAGGGTTCCATATGTAAAGGTAAACCTGGATTTTCACAAATGCATACAATATCTGAAATCCCATTAGGAAATTATGAAGGAATAATTAATTTTAAAGGCATATATCCTTCATTCAGTAAATACTTTTTAAAAAATTTCCTCTTGAGGCCTTAGTTTGGAATGATGTCCTGGGAAACTAAGGCCATTTTTGTCTAATGCTTGGCTCTCATTAGTCTAAACTTGTTCAAATATTCTCAAGATGTGAGGTAGTTTTTTTACCTCCATCATGACTTACCAGCTCAACCCAGGTCCCAAAATTCTTTTTTTCTCCCCTCTTCATTCGTTCCCATACAGAATGACCAGTCCCTGCACACTCCTGTGCACTGGGTCTTTCCTGTTTTCCTGGATCTAATTAATGTCACTTCAGTGGTAACCTCCCCTTCTCCAAGGACTTTTTTCACAGGAGAATTGCACATAAGATTGTTCGCAACTGTTTGGGTCACAAGTGAAGTGGTCCATTGCTTGCAAATCACTCTGGGATTAAATAAATTAATTGTTTTTAGAAGTATTAAAAATGGGCATGGGGATATTCTCAAGCTGCCCATGATGACTCCTGTTGCTCTGTTATTGCAGGCTGTGCTAAGAATCCAAGCTTTAAGTGCTCTCAACATACACATCAACAAATCAGGACTGACAGCTCCTAACAGGACCACAGTATATGGAGATGGGACAGATCTTGAGACATCCCCTTATCAATTTTGTGATAAAGGGCATTGCAAAGTTGGCTAAGATGCTTTTAATTTAACAGAGTACTCACACTGAAGTCTTTTTGTCTGTCTCCATTTCACAGGGTGGGAGTTTTGATGTTGCAGACCGGATGTTTCACAGTGTCAAGAGCACGTGGGAATCAGCATCAAGGGACAACATGAGTGACGTCAGGGAGCTCACCCCTGAGTTCTTCTACTTGCCAGAGTTCCTAACCAATGCAAATCACTTTGAACTTGGTGAGTTCTAGAAGTGTGCCTAGCGCCCTTCCAAAAGGAAAGATCCAGATCATATGTTGAGAGTTGGTCCCTGGACTGTGTGGGTGAGTCTTTCTAATGATGAGATCAATTTTTATTCAAATAACACTACAAGAATACAAGCTTCTGAAAACTGAATTATGTCAGAATAACCAAGTTTCCAGCCCAGGAAGGAGCAAGTAGTTCCTATTAATTTTTAGGCAAAAGAATTACACATTTTGTCACACAAAAATGGAGTTTTATGTAACCAAGCTAGTTGACTGCTTTTGAAAGTTTTGCCTGTATTATCACATCCATGTAACTATTGAAAATGTGTTATTCTTTAGGAGATATGTCAAATGGTTGTTAAATGGTGTTAGTGAAAGGTGGTTTTATTTTTTTTTTGTTTAATCTGCATGAGATTACAAGGTGATTAGTTTCCAAATGTTCTGACACTCATCTTCAAAGGTTCTGCACAACTCACATGAACTTGATATATTTTCCCTGTCCTCAAGCAGATCACAATTCCTTCAGAATTTCCACTGTGTCTTGACCTTCCTGCATCCATGATGAAGGCTCAGAGAGAATCCAGAAAAAACACTATTCAGAAATAGGCATGGTAGTTCTGGTTCACTTCACTTTACAGGACTTTCATACATTTGCAATGCAAAGCTGCTCTCTTTAATAGAAACTGGTTGGTTAACAAATAAGGCAGAGGAAAAATACCTAAAGAATAACCCTGCATTTGTGGCAACAAAGGCAAATTAACCCATTGAAATCTAGCTATAATTCTATTTAAGGTTTCAGTGAAATGAGGCATTAATTTCTTACTAAAAGATAGTAAAGTTTATATTTATATATAAGAATAAGGAAAAAAAACCTGTTAGAAGTTTGTTAAAAGATAAAAAAGAATTAGGGTAGTTTCCTCCTGAGAGGAGGCCAAGAAACAAAACCTGGCTAAAATCAAAATGCAGACTGACCTGAGTGGAATTGAATGGGGACATCCAAATGACACCAGAATCTTGCCAATATGGAGCAAATATACAAGAAGATTTTAAAATAGGCAAAGCCAAGAACTCAAATCTGTTTGCTGCTAAATTGTAGGGAAACTTGTGGTCCCAGACCTGAACCTCAATTTAGATGTGAATTCATCCAATTGCACAACACTGTGCTCTGAATTAGGAACATATGCTCATCTTCTGGAAGGAATCAGGTTGCAAAGGACTTGAGAACAAAATCCCTCTCAGTGGCTGCTTTGGTAGGAATATTTGGCAGTTAGGCCCCAGGATTATGTATAAAAAGAAAGTTGTGCAAACACATTTGTCTTGTCTGCATTTGCATTCTGTACTAAAGCAGTTTGTACTGAGGACATGCATGTTTTTACTGCATTAGTGACAATTACTAGAACATCTTCTCACTGCTTTATTACTGGATTAGAAATCCCAGAACCCTGGTTCTTCAGTCTCCTGTGGTGCTAAATTTTATGAACCTGAAACCGCATGTGGGAAAATCACCTCAATTTCCTTTGACTTCAGTGTTTTAGTAAAGTTGTCCCTATCTTCAGTGTGTCTGATTCTTGTTTTGGATTCTCCCTTTGTAATTCCTGCAGGCTGCATGCAGGATGGAACAGTGCTGGGAGATGTGCAGCTTCCTCCTTGGGCAGATGGGGACCCCCATAAATTCATTCTCCTGCACAGACAGGTCAGTGAATATAAAGATTTGTGACAAAATCCTACCTGAGTCCCACTGAACATGAAGCTCTGAAGGCCACAGTCACAAATGAAAATGTTAGATCAAAATGCATCCTGCCTTTGTGAAGCTTGTGTTGATTCTGAACTTTGCATGTCTGTTTCTATGCCTAACAATTCACCTTGAATCAAAGCAAACTTTCCAGACCAGATGTGGATTATATGCAGGTTTGTGGCATGAAAATATCTCAGCCCACAAGTGTAACAGAACATAATATAATGCACAGGAATTTATATGCATACAGTTCCATGTTGTTGCTAATAATCTTTGTGTTTATTTAAATTATTTATTTCCATCTCTGAGTCATGCTAGAACTAAAGGGTTTTTTTTTTATGTTTTGGGGGTTAGAGGGGGGAAACCTAATGTAATTCTCTGCCCTTAATGGAGTCAGCCTTGGCAATCTGAAAGCAAATAGCTCTAAGGTCCTGAGACTTACTGCAATTAGTGCTATCTATTAATAGTTAGAAAGTCTTCCATGTGATGTCATCTACATAAAAGTGAATGCAAGAGCATTCTGTATGAAGATTGTTGAATTGAACTCAGATTTTGCAGCGTTAGTATCACAGTGCAGGTCTCTCTAGTGCTCCTGCAGGACCCCATCAGATTTTTTTGGGTGAGCTGCATGTGTGAGTGCACACTGACTGTTGCTGTGTACAGCTGTGATGAATACATGTGTTACCATTGGTGGGGCTAAACTTACAGCCCATGATTTTTTTCAAGGCATTACATTATCCTGGTTTGTCATGTTTGCTTCAGGTTTTGCCTCTGGGTTCTTCTTACCTCCACCCTGCAGGTCCTGCCCTTGGGATTTCAACTTTCTCTCTCAATAATCACTTTGTAGGTGGTTGCATCCAAGCCTGTGGATACAACCATCTTTTCTATTTTGGTATCTCCAAATTAGCCTCTCCTTAGCTGACCTCTCCAACTGCTGGCTTAAATCCTCTGACCTCCTTACTACCCTAACTTCTTCTTTTGAACAAAACCAGGGTCATACTCTTATTTAGTAAAAGTAAATACTTTTCTTCACTGTTCTCTGAACCATTAACAGCAACCACGATGCTCCCACTAAGATTCCATTACTTTCATAGAATCATAAAATGGTTTGGGTTGGAAGGGACCTTAAAGTTCCTAGTTCCAGCCCCTCTGCCATGGGCCAGAACACCTTTCACTAGACCAGGCTGCTCAAAGCCCCATCCAAACTGACCCTGAATATTTTCAGGAATGGAGCATCCACAATTGCAATCTGTTCTAAATTCTAAGCACCCTCACAGCGGGCAATCCCTTCCTAATACCTAATGTAAGTCTACCCTCTCTGTTTAAATCCATTCCCCTTTATCCTGTACTACATTCCCTTGTAAAAAGTTCCTCTCTGGCTTTCTTGTAGGCCTCCCCTTAGGTATGGAAGGTTCCTGATGCTGCAAACTCTTTGGCTTGTGAATGACTGAGTATGAGAGAGAGCCAGTTCAACTCTGGTTTCATCCACACACACTCAGGTTACTCCTGTGAGTGAACATGGATATGATCTGAGCCTGTGCATGCCTACTTTTTTTAGTGCAATAATACTGCCTTTGTTTTGGTTTTTTTTTTTTTTTTTTAATGACTGTTGCTTATATAGTGTGACTGTTGATTATATAGTGAGATATTTCATCTTTTCATTTAAGAGATTAAGAGGCTCTCTTTAGTTTCTATTTTGAATTTATGACCTGAACACTTCACTTTACATCTGTGTCAGAACAATGCTAAAAATTATTTAAAGGAAGTAAAATTTCTGTCTTGCTGCTTTACCTAATTTGAAATGGATAACTTTTGTTATGGATAACCTCCTAAAAATTTTGTCTTCAATAATTTTGAAAATGCAATCATCCACCAGAGTTCTTTTTTTTTGCCAAAGAACTGAAATAGTTTAAAAGCAGTGTTCAGAATGCATAATTTCCTGTGCATACACAATAATAATTACTGAGACAGATATCTCTGAAGCTGTGTAGAGAGTGATTTAGAGGTTCAGAACTCTGCTCACACTGAAAGATGATGGAAGGGAAAACAGATCTGAGCTTTTGTCAATGCCCATAACCACATGATGATATATTTACTAGGAGGAAGGAGATCCTCATTTAAGTTTTGTGTGCTCTGTAGACTTGCTGCTGGAAGTACAGTCCTTGCTAAAATGAAGAGTTGAGTCCAGTGAATGCCCTGTCTCCTACCTGTTGCAAATAGGTTTTGGCCATTGAGGTCAAATATGCAAGTTCCCTCATATTCCTCAGAGGCTCCATGGAAGGCATAGAGGTTTTGGGGCTGTCTGGTTTCTTTCACTGCTCTGTCTTGTGGTTTTTCCAAGGTGCTCAATCTCTGTTTTCCACTTCCCCAAACATGGGAAATGCAGCACTGTCCTTCCCTACCAGCTGTGCTGCAGACAAAAAGCCATGGATGACTGAAAGATGCTGCAATTTTACACTGATGCTTTTTAAAGAAAGACGTGGGGAGACATCCTGTCTATTCTGTTGTGGCTTGTTTGGAGTGTAAACTACTGAGCTCCTTACTGCTTGTGTAACACTCCAAAGGCACTTGGATACAATGAGAAATCTGCTTTTACCTTGTGCTTTGGAGTAATGGTGCAGTTTGGAAATGAAACTACAGTCATCCCTGCTTAGCATGGGTTTGCTCTCACCATAGCATGACCTCAGATTGTGTGAACTAGATTTGTTTGGATTAAATGAAAAAAAAAAGCTGCACTCTTGAAGCTGATTTCTTTTTTCTGAAAAGAAAAGTTGTGTGCTCCAGATGCTGGTAGCATTCAGCCTGCATGAGCAGTCTGGATGTAGTTGGAAATAAAGCCCCCAGAGTGCATTTAATGTGGATTCAGGGTGCTCTCTACCATTTGTCTACACAACTGCTTCCACTGGGCTGCAGTATTTAATAACATTGGCACAGCTGATAAATTAATTTAAATCTCAAATAGGAATAGCTTAGCAAATTAAAGATCATGTTTATAGACTTGTCTTCTTAATAATTTGCCAGACATGATCAGATTTCCTTACAGTCAGTGCAGTATTGTCTCTTCAGCCATAGCTGATACCAGGTACTCCAGAGGGGAATGCAAAACATCTTAATTAACCTGCTTGGGAGACTTTGTCTAACCCAGAAGTGAAGAGTCAGAGATCTTGAATTCTGAAACATGAAGGTTTCTGTCTCCTCTGAAATCATCCAAAAGGCTGGAGGGATCAATTGCTGGTATTGTGGCCATTTTTAGGAGGATTCACAATGAGTTTTGTGCATAAAACAGATAGAGGTTGACACTGTTCTGAGATTTGACTATTGCTTTCAACAATATGAGAGCAAAGAATTGTTCTTGATATAAAACTCTGAACAGCTTCCTGTTTCATGCTTTATAAGTTAGGGATCTAGTTCACTAAATAAATGTATTTACTTCCTCCCTAAAGCACAAGTTCTCCCTCCCTGGCTTGGCTTGCCATGGTGCTCAGTGAAATACTGAGAGGCTGCACAGTTACAGCTCTGTTAGTTGCTTTGTTTTGCTTTGGCAGGAATGCCAGTCAAAATTTACAGTTTGTAATTCATGGACTAACTGCTTTTATTAATGAGTTCTGAGTCTGTTCAGGGACAGATTGTGCACTGTGCTTCTTCTGTGAGCTGCCCTGTGATCATTATAGCTGTGGGCAGGGTCATTTACACCAGCTGCACTGGGCAACTGGCTGCTCTGTGAAATGAGCCATTGTTCTGGATTCCATTAGTTTGTTTATTTCTGCTGTGCTTTGGGTGGGCTGGTCTGCTTGGAAGACCTTTCACTGAACATCAGGGATTACTCAGTCAAATGATTCAGAGATAGAAAAGTGCTTTTAATAATGCTTGACACTGCTGCTTGAATCATTGGGCAAGGCTGTTTGAGAACACACAGAAATTTGGTGAGGCAGGTGATGGCAGGAGCATTAGTATTTAGTGAAGCCTCACAGGTAAGACTGGATAACCTGGTCGTGGGCACAGGTTCAGCTTGAACTTGTGTCCCCTGCTTATGAACTTGCTGTCTGGGTCTTCCAAGCACAAGTTTTCCTCTGGGATTGCATTGAGCTTTCTACAGAGCCCACATTTAGGTGGATATATTACCTTGTAGCATCTCTTGTCCAGTAGTAATTGTTCATTGTGGTCCTATTAAGCCATGTGCCAATCACTGCGGGTGCCAAGATCTGTGGAATGCTTTCATTTTACTTTGTGGAGCCCACCTGTGCTGTCTCTGAGGATATTGCTCCTGGTGTCTCTGAAGTCAAACATGTGGAACTCTGTCCTTCTCTTTCCTCTGGGGGTCCAGTTCAGTCTCTTTCAGTGTTTCATGAGGATGTGCTGAGAATGGTGGTACTGGAGGAACTGAAAGCGTGATGAAAGTCTTGCAGAGAATTTGTCTCCAGCAAGATTGGAAAGCAGTAATGCATTTGTAGTGGATACAGTCTGTGAATTAAGTCATTTTGTTTTGGTTTCAGGCACTGGAAAGTGACTATGTCAGTGCACACCTCCATCGCTGGATAGACCTTATTTTTGGCCACAAGCAGCATGGCTCAGCTGCAGTGGAGGCAGTGAACACCTACCACCCTTACTTCTATGGAGACAAGATGGACCTCAACAACATTAAAGATCCTCTGATTAAGAGCACTATCCTGGGATTTATCAGCAACTTTGGACAGATACCAAAGCAGGTACCACTTTATCATGAAAGTAAAGAACATAATCCATCTTGATCTTACAGTATTTTGACTGGAAACCAGTAATAGCAACTTAAATCAGAAACATCTTCAGATGTAAATCTGCTGAAAGATGAGCTGTAGGCTTTTCCAGATTGTGTGCTACATGAGAATGCACCCCCATTCCTAACCATGCTCTCCTGCTGTGTGCCACACAGCTGCAGCATCAGCTCTGGGTTCTGCTCCTTCAGTACAGTGACACCAGTGATCACTAGTCTGGAGTGGGTCTAATCATCTCAAACTCAGCTCAAAGTCTCACCTGCACTTTTCTTTCTTCTCCAGAATTGCTGGGATTAGCTTTTGTCCCTCCCTGAGGGAGGGATGTAGTCTGATGAAAACCTAGTATGTATAAGTTTTTATTTTAATTGAGATGGTCATGTATGGCAGTCCTGGAGTCTGTGATTAATGATTTAAACAGGTGTTTCTCCTGCATGGTCTTGCAAATAGAGATTTATTTTTCAATTACATTCCTTTGTTCTAGCTCTTCACGAAGCCACATCCATCTAGGAATGCTCAAGGGAAAAGTTCAGCAGGAAGAGAGACTGGGCTGTTCCTTCACTCAAGTGGAATTCTTCCTCCTTTTGTGAGCAGTCTGCAAAATCTGAAGCTCTCACCAATTACCATAAAAGGTGCTGCAGGGGCTGTGATCCATTTTCTGAGCTAACAAGTACACAGTTCTTGGATAGGATGAATCTGGATTTTCAACATCACAAAAGTAGTCACACAGCTTTGTACAAGTTGGTTCAATCAAGATCCCTTCTGCCAATTGTGATTTTTGTATCTTTGTATTAGGAGAGGGCACTAAAACTTCTTCAAACTTCAATTGCAGTTTGGAACAGATTTTTCTGTTTAAGACATCACCCTGTCTGCATGGATTCATGCAGTCCACTGGAGAGGAGCAATTCCACTAGTGTGTGTGGAATCTCAGTTTCAGAGGGGATTTCTGTCTGTGGGCCTGGCCACACACTGAGCCCAGATGTGAGACTCACCAGCCTCACACACGAGGAGAAAATTTAACATGAGTGCTCTAAACCCAACAGAAATATATATTTTTTTTGTCTTGACAGACTACCCCAAGGGAGCTATTGGGCACATTGTTCATACAGAGAAAGGCATTCTGGCTGTCGAAAAAAATAAAATTTTGATTCCTCCTCTTTGGAGCAAAACATTCTGCTGGGGATTTGAGGACTTCACCTGCTGCTTTGGCAACTATGGATCTGAGAAGGTAAAGAAGACAAACTCTAAGAATTCAAGAAATTAATTATATGTTGTGGTCTTTGCTTTGGGCACCCTTTTCAGAGGCTGTTGGAGAGCTGATTTCAGAGGATGCTGTACAGGACTTTCTCACAGTCAAGCTTCTTAAGGAATCTCAAGTTGGATATTCAAGATAGTGTAAAATCATTTTACACTGCTGAAAAACATCATCTGCATTTGCATCTAAATTATCTCAAGTTTTCCATCCAGTGATTGTGTTGTCCATAGGTCGTAAGGACATCACAAGGTCTGGTTACTGATTAGAAATTTCATTGTGCAGAAATTTCTGCTGGAATTAAGACAGAACCATCTGTCAATTCCCTTCTGGCTCCAGCATAGCTCAGTGCATTCATTCAAAATAATGAAGTTAATACTCCTTTGCTGTTAAAAATAAATGGTGTATATCTTCACACTGCTTGTTAGGGCACTTGATAGATCTAGTTTCTTCCTCTACCACAAATACACTGATTTTTTAATGTATTTGGGACAATGTTATGCAAAGAATTCTGAGTTAGCTTAGGTACCAGAATAGCCTAATGTGTAATTCAGCAAGATAGTGACTTGGATATTTGTTCAAGTGGCATTCATTATGTTTTTACAGACATACCCAAAGTCAACAGAAATGAAAAAGCCATGAGATATATTTTAATTTCTGCTCCCTGTCTAATAAAATCAGTGCTTAGCAGTTCACAGTGTTGCTGCAGGCATCAATTATTTAGTTTGTCACTTCAAAACTTGGGGTGACACTGAGCGTAGTGTGTGTGATGACACAGTCCTTGTGAGTAAGAGTTGAGTCCAGTTTGAATTTTCTCTGGATCAACAGTGCCAGTGAGCATGAGATTATCAGAAACTTTAGTCCTTGTTGTAAGTAGGTAAAGGTTTGTTCTGTCTGTGGTAGGGGTTTTGTAGCTCTGCCATCCAGCTGCACCAGAATCATTGGCACCACGGTGTTGTCCTGGTTGTGTGGGGAGAGGGAATGCAGAATGTGCCGGAGGATGCTTGTGCTGTAATTGTAGCAGTGTGTAATGAACCTGACACTGCTTTAGGCTGATCTGAGTGCTGCTAACAGAGCACAGAACAGAATTTAGTGCTTTGTCTTTTGGCTTTTCAATCCAGATGAGGCCAGGTTGCAGGGCCTGGCAGTAACTCTGTTAGCAGCAGTCATCAAGACCTGAAACTTCTTTTTAATCTACATGGAATGTTTACCTTCTTTTACAATATGATGGCAGAACAACCTTCCTGAAGTTGTGTAGGAAGTGTGGCACAAGAGGAATCAGGATCCAGATCTCCTAAGACGTAAGATACTGAACTTTGTTCGGCATTCCTGTTTAGCCCCTGGAAGATGGCACAGCATGTCCATATGTTCACAGCTGTACTCACATAGAGATTGGTTATGATGAGCTTTTCTTTCTTAGACTTAAAATATGGAGGGTCAGTTTTGAAAATTGAATCTGTCATTTGGTCATAGTAAATACATGGTATCACCAGATGAGCATTTGACATAGAGATGCTTTCTTGAACAGAATGTGACTACATTTGAGTGCATGGCAGACTGGGGAAAGTGCCTCTGTGCAGTGTGTCCTTCAGCAACTACCCTAATCACATCTGGAACAAGCTCAGTTGTGTGTGTCTGGGAATTCTCCCTGGTCAAGGACAAAGTGAAATGTCTGAACCTGAGACAGGTAAGTGCTGTGGCTCCTCAGCTATGGAAACTTAATGAAACTCAGAAGATAAGGTTTTTATCTCTCGGATGATTGTCAGAAGTAGCACCTTTGTTGAATAAGAAGGCAGGAAAAAGGCAGTAATAAGCATTATCATGTGACAGTCTGTATCAGGGCAGGAGCTGATAAAATGCCTTATACCACCAGCTCATAGCTATTAGTGCCACTTGGTGGATTTTTTCCCTTTAGTAGCATTTTCAAAGTTCATCATGATAAAAGAAATAATAAAGATAAGGCACATTCTCCTCTCTTGAAGTGCAGCCCCTGGGTTATTTTCAAAAACAAGTATCATCTAGAGATGCTTATAATTTGTTCTGGGCTGCTACAGCAACGGACAGGATATTTAAAATATCCTGCAAACTTAGCTGGTGCAGATGAAGGCTCAGCCAGGCAAAGCTCTTGATTCTTTTTTCTCAGCCTGAATTCAGAACATAAAAGGTTTATCTGTCACTCTGTGAGGGAGGGATGCATCCAATAAGGATGCTATAGTTTTTGTCCTCATTATCCAAAGCCCTTGTTGCAATTTGTGTTGAAATTAGCAGGGGAAACTGTTTCAGAGCATCCTCTCTTTTGAGGTTTATGATGTTTAATGCTGTAGAAGACAGAAATATGAGACAAGATCTGATGACCTTTTAATCCAGTCAGTTATGATTCCAAAGGAGAACATGAACATAGAAATGAAGGGACTAGCAGTAGAGAAAAGCATAAGCAATAATTTTATCAGCATCTAAATGATACCAGTCAGGGGTCAGTCTGAGTTTCAGGCAACCAAAGAGGCTGTCTTTTATCTGCATTATAATGTCTTTAACAATCTAAAATCAGCTTTGCTGATGTATTCCACTGTGATTAATTTGGTATTACCCAAAATCCACAAAGTGGTATGAGATCATGCAATAACAAATTCTGTATTTTTCCTTTACTTTGCTAGAAGAGGCTTTTTTTTATTTTTATGACTGTCTGGACTGGATGTAAACTTGAACTATGGTTCTAAATGTCTTCCAGTGAATTACTTTCTGCTTTCATGTAATTCACTGTTTCATGGTGGCTGCTTTTTCTGCTGAACAAAAAAATTTCCTGAGAGAGTGAGCTTTGCTTAAGAACAGCTTATGTGCTATAAAGTGGATGCTATTCACTTACCAGCTGTCTCATGGGACCAACACATTCTGGTTTGGAATGTAGCAAAGTACAGAAACTATATTTCTGCAGAAAAAGGAGCTTTTGCCTCTCTAGTGGGATCTGCTTCCAGAGTTTTGTGGAACACTAAAGATTGAGTGTATTGATCCGTGCAATTTACTGGCAGAGGGATCTGTGCAATCCAGTTGCCAGAATTTCTGGGCCAAATGAAACATTTGAGCAAGGTGTGCTCTGTGCCTCACAGACCTCTCAGGAAGGTGTGGAGCCTGTCTGTACAGTGTCTGTGTCCTTGTCAGCCAGTTAAGCTGAATGGTCAAACTTGGTTTAAGTTTTCATGGACAAACATTCCTGCAGTGAAGCTGGCCTTCTTTTTTGTCTTTTGATATTTGTTAAAATACCTTGGAAATAAGCCTTGAGATCCTTATGCAAATATGCTGCAGGATATTTCCCACTAAGGAAAAATCTGTCAGTCTTTGCAGAGTGATAATGAAAAGATGTAGGGAGCCAAAAGCATGAGATGTTTTTCATGAATGTGCCTTGAGACTGCTGGGTTGAAGCTGATATTGTAATTGTGTGCAGGTCTATCCCTCTCTTCCACACTCAGCTTGTATTTAAAGTGTTTCACTGCCATGTAGGATCTTCATGTGTTAAAATAAAAGAGGAACAATGTCTTAGTGAAGCTTGTGCAGGAGCTTAGCTTGGCTTGATTTGGCAGTTGGATGCTTTCGCACTGGATATGTTTTCTTTTATGCATTGGAGAAAGGAGAGGAAATTTTGAGCCCTTGACCCTGCCTTGTCCCAGCCTTTTTTGCATCATCAGTCTTGCACAGTTCTCAAGTATGGGCACTTGATTTTGCCCAGTCCTTTGTAAAAACAATGTTCTACAGCCAGTCCAAAGCTATCACTGAGCCTTCTTTTCCATGCTTAGGTGAGAGTGCTTCTGACTTCTGAAAACCACAGTTAGAGACCTAATTTTGTGCCAGTAATTATAGCTGACAGTTCATGTGAATGGAGTAACTCCCAAGCTGAAAGTCATCCCTCACAGCTGTGGGCCACCTTCAGTAATCCAGAGCCTGCTGCAGCTCAGCTCCTTCCCCAGTGGATTCATGTTTGATTGCTCTTGTCCTGGTGACCTTGGCAAGTGGCAGGGCATCGCTGTCCCACGCTGCAAAAGGGATGAGGTGTGTCCACAAAAGTCATCTGGTACCTGCGGCTCCCCTGCTCCAACTGAGATAGAACCTAGAAATGTGCTAATAATGTCATGGAAGGAAAGCCAGCAGGCAATCGGCATTTCCTTGGGAAATCAAAATATGAAACTGGTGGGTCTGATTTTTCACAGTAAGGCAGCTAAAAAGTGAGCCCTGAAAGGCTTTTTGGGAACACTGTGAAGGACTTTTCCTCTGTTGCCCTACAGGTTTCACTGTCATTTACTATGGGTATGTAGAAGAAGTGTACACTTGAGAATGCTGCATAAAACAATTGTTAGCAGTATGCTTCAATCCATGCCTTCTATCTGTGCTGTTAAATTGCCTAAAGCATGTTACTTTTTAAAAGAAACTGTTTAAATAAGGCTGAGTTTAATAGGGCATTCCTTATGTCTCTGAACCTATAAAACAACAACAAAAAAAGAATGTTGTATAATGATGAAAAAGAAGGGAACTCCTACTTGGCTTTAAAGCAAGAATTTTCCATAAATGCTGTTTCTCTTCTTAACCAGTGTTAGAAATGTGTTAGTACTTATTCAGATACACAGAAATATAAGAGTGAGAAGGTTACTGAAATGCATCTTGATAAATTGTATTTCAAAAAGTTTTTAAAATATTGAGAAATTTCCAATCATAAATTTTAGTTAAAACTGCATGGACCAAAGTGAAAAATTATTATTTCAGTGCACAAAGCACTGTCTTAGAGTCTGAAGACATGGCCAAGGGCCATGAATCACTGTGTAATTTGGGCAAGTCATATAATCTCTTGGACCCTCAGTTTTCTTCAACTGTGAGTTGAGGACAAGGATGCTTCTCTGTAATATCCTTTGGTATTTCCCCCTCATTCCCTCTTCAGCTCTGCAAAGAATGACTAGATTGCTGGTTCTTACTAAGCAAATGAGGTAGGACTGTGGCTCCCTAGTAAATCACCCACCATCTGCTGTGGTTTATTGGTTGGGTTTTCCCCACCAGGCTTTGTATGGACACACTCAGGCAGTGACCTGCCTTGCTGCATCTGTAACCTACAGCATCTTTGTGAGTGGATCCGATGACAGGAGCTGCATCATCTGGGACCTGAACCAGCTGACGTTCATAAACCAGCTTCCTGCCCACCAGGAAAGCCTCCGCTCTCTTGCCATCAACAATTCAACAGTAAGATCTTCATTTATCATCTTCCTTCTGATGCATCCATGAACATTTCATGATACTGTAATGGGTGCTTTTCCCAACATAAAAACATCCTGAGAGTCTGATAACATTGATTTTTTTTCTTTCTAGAGAGATTGCTAATAGTGTTGTTAATGATGAGAGGCGAGCACTAAAAGCAACATCTTAGACTGAGTAGCTAAGTAGAAGCATCTGTGGATAGAGAGACAGCAGGATTAAACAACTTTTAGTTTATGGAGCATGAAGTATTACCCTAGTACCTCCTGGATTTGGCTTACCCATAACCTTGTTGCCCTGTTATTTCATTAATTTCTCCTGACATTCTTGCAGCAGAGCCTCATCCTGGCTGCACATTCATGCAGCTGAGACATGTTAGACTGCAGTCTGCCCGCTCAGCTGGCAAGTGCCTTACATCTTTGCAGTGACAATGTTGGCTTTTTGCTTTCCTTTCTACTCCCAGATGTGGGGAGAGCTCCTGACAGCCATGGGTATAACTGTTGAAGTTTGTGCCTGGCCAGAATTGCATGCATGTCTAGAGGAACACGAAAACAGAAAAAAAAAAGTGTTTCCCTTGTTCTACAGTATTTTGATTGACACAAAATTACATGATTGGCAGCAAGATTTTTTTCCTGAAAAAATTCAGAATGGTTCAAGGCAAAGTTTTGAAGAAAAAAAAAAATTGGTGAAATAAGAACGCTATTTTATTAGCTCTTCATTATGTGATTGTTGGAGTTGCTTGAGCATCTATAAGTTCCATCTATAGATCCAAACCTCATGGTATTTTTGTAACATAGAAACAAGATAAGAACTGTCCCAAAAAGTTCATAAACTAAGGAGAATTGTAAAAGCTTGCTGTAACTAATTATTTCAGTCAGCTTTAAATCCCTGATCCAGGCCTGGAAAGCATTGTAGTTCATTGCCAAATGCCTGGACATCATGTACTCTCGTGCAGATAAGGTAGCTGAAATTTAATCTCTTGAATTATTGGCAGCTCTCTTTTGGACAAGCTATCATTTTTTATCTTCAGAATTCTGCCCAGCAGTGTGAAGAGCCCTGGCCCCAAATGAGGCAGGGGTGAAGTAAGGTGTTTGTTGACTTAAACCAGATACACACTGCTAACTTAAGGACACACTGTCCTTTCTCAGAATCAGATGACTTTGCTGATGAGGTTCTATTTAACTGATTCTTAGTGTGGATCAAGAGTAGAAAAATTATGTAGAATTTCAATTGATAACTTGATCAAAATGCACTTTAGATTAGATTAGATCATTTACAATTGCAGCATTGGTTCTTGGTTCTGTGTGTTTCCCTAAGCACTTACCTGCGTATTTGCTCCTTATAAGCAGCCTCTGGTAAGGCTGGAACTGCATGGAATGGAGGGGAGAGGGGCTGTGCAAAGGATGCTTTCTGTATCACAAGTGCAGGTCACTGGATGCAGAGCTGGTCATTGGTCAAATGCAGAACACAGAGCAGAAATGCGATGACAGTGAGCTCCCTGTGAGGGGCAGAGGAGGATTGTGAAATCACCAAAGGCTTCCTAAGTAGGTGAACACCACGTCCTTGTTTCAGAGAATGCTTATTTGTAAAACTTATAGAAGCACTAGTCCTGGCCCAGAACCTGTGCTAGGTGCTGCTTGTGCACAGCCCCTGTCCCTGACAGTAGCTAGGTCAGTCTGTCAATCTGCTTTTTTTCTAAAAACCTGGATTTTATGCAAAACAGAAAGGGAACATGTCATTAAGTAATTTAAAAAACTTTTTTCTTGCTAAATCTGAGACAGTTGTTTCAGGTTTCTGTGTTGCAAAAATGTCAGAATTTATCATGGAACAACAAAAAAAAAGTAATTTTTACTTTGTCTGGTTTATATCATCTGCCCAGAAGACAAACAATGGTCAGAATTTAAATCAGAGCAATTCAGCAGTTTCTAATTAGCATTTAAATGTTATGAGTGTAGGACTTGAAGACACTGCCTCTTGCTGTGTTGCAGGGTGACATTCTCTCCTGTGCGGGGTCCTGCCTGTACCTGTGGACAGTCAATGGCCAGCTTCTTGCAAGCATCAGCACTGCCTGCAGCCCCTCCTGCCACATCGTTTGCTGCTGCTTTGCTGAAGTGATGGACTGGGACACACGCAGCATCATGGTCACAGGAAGCACAGATGGGGTGGTGAGGGTAGGTGGATGGGAGAGAGGAAAAGGAATCCTGGTTCATTGTAGACTGGAGGGACACAGCTACTAAAAGCCCATGCCACTTTCTTAACAGTGCGGCAGAGAAAATGAAAATCAGAGTAAAATATTTGCTTCCTATCAACTTCTATCCTCCTGACAAGAGGACTTCTTGCCATTCAGGGAGAATTTTGAAAATGTGATTCTGCGGTGATTCTGAAAGCAAGAATTCTATCACTCCTCAGAAACATGTTTGACTATGGTTTCTGAGAGTTCACAGCTCAGCAAACTAAGTCCTCCTTTCTTGTGAGTAGGAATTCACTGCTGATTCTGCCTCCAGTACGGTAGGTGAACTTCCTGGGTTAGTGGGATTTTCAATAGTGTGTCAGCCTTGCCACCCCACCAGCTCTCTGCAGTGTGACACCCTGCAGCACAGTGACAGAGGGAGAGAGCTGCAAAATCCTCTTCTGGTGTTAGAAATCCAATTCCCTACGCTTGCTGAGAAGAAGGAGCTGAATCTTTCTCTCATTGTTGCAATCCATATTTATTGTTTTCCATTTTTGCCCCCTGCCTGGCCCAGCTGTGGAAGATGAAATACAGCAACACCCCAGAGCAAGGTGCTGGACTGAGAGTGCAGAGCGGCGCGGCTGAAGAGCCCGGCGGCGCAGGTACGGCCACAGGGTGGGCTGGGACCTGCAGTGTGACCAGTGCTGCAAGCCTTGCTTGGCTGTGGGGAACAAGAGGGGCTGTGAGCACGGTGGTGTGAAGGGGACATGGTGTGGGCAACTGGTCTGACCAGCAGCAGTGGTGGGTGGCAACTGCCTCACCTTGGAGACAGAGCACACCTGAGCCAGCCATCTCATGGGCACACCTGGATGGAGCTGAAGGCTTTTTCCCAGGCTCTCAGGGGTTCTGTCAGCCTCAGAAGACTACTTTTCTGCATGAACCTGTGAAACCAATGGCTGGAAATAGTCCTGGCTCCAAAAAGTCCACTGCCTTGGCTTGGCCCCTCTGCTGATGGTTTGTAGTAAAGTATTGTGGCATCATGTCAGAGTGGGCAGTGCCAGATCCTGCTCTGGGATGGAACAGAGAAGTTTGTTGTCTTTGCCCCCTAAAAAGAAGTCAGAGGCCCTTCAAACTGGTGGGAGGCCAGCAGCAGACCCTAGATCTTAGAACTGTTTATTCAAGGCTGTGTGCAGCTGAAGCTGATACCATGGAGTTCTCACAGAGCTGAGGTTAATAGGATTGTGGGACTGTGGTGTTGACTGGTACTAAAAACAGCTCAACCTCACTTCCCTGTGCTAACAAATACAGGAGCTGAAACCTGTCAGAAAGCTTTAAAGGCACATCCTAAATAGCACAGCTTTCTTCTTTTCCCAACGCTTCTTCTAAGAGAAAGGAATTGTGGTGTTATTATGTATAATTTACTCCACTTATTTGCCATGGTCCTCATTACAGACATTCTCTATTACTTCAATTTTAGGCATGCAATTTGCATAAATATAGAGCCATAGATGTAACATCTGCAAAAAAAAAAAGATATTATACAGTAATTGGGCATTACCACAGAGATCTTCAGAAGTGCTGTTCATGGAACTTGGCTTTAACATTACTTAGATTGCTATGTGAAAATATTTCCAATATGCCTCTGTATGTTTAATGCCCTAACCTGATGTTTATCAGACCTTTTGTCATGCCTCAGAGTAGCCTAAGCCAGATGCTTCTAGGGAAGGTGTAAGAACACCTGAGATGCCATATGTAAGATAGTCTGACTGTGGTAATTTCATATTTGTTTTTGTTCTCATCTCTAATCGAAGTTTGCTTTGTCAATAAGTCAAAGCCAAAAGACTTAACATTCTTTCCAAAATTGCTGTGGTATTCTGTATTCATTTTGTGGATTGTCTTTACCTATAGAAAAGTCTGCTTTGATTTAAGAATTTCTGAAGTTCTTGTCTATGACTTCCCATGGCAGGTCTTTTCAGGCATAATTGCATATGCATGTTTTTTAACAGACTGATATTTTAGCTATTTGTAAATGTGCATCTTAAACAGTTTTCTAAATGAAGACTTAAAAGACATCCATGGGAGGACAGCAGAACACTCTTGTTTGTGGTTTTTTTTCCAAGAGGACCATATCCCAGGTATCTGGTGATCTGTAGAGACAACACCTGTTTGCACATGAACATAAGGCTGTATGTTTTCAGATGTATTTGGGAACAGCATTCTTTAATAAACAGTTGAGAGGTGTAATCAAAGCAGGGTCATATTCCCTTAACCTATTCAGATGACTTCGGAATTATTTTAAATGACCAAATATTCTCACATTTCATTCTGTGCGTTAAAGAAAATAAAATTAATACAAAACACAGTCATTAAAAAGACCAGAGTAACTGTGATTGAGTTATGTTGTTAGGTGTGCGTGTGTTCGTGTGTGTGTATGTGAAATGTCCGCAGCATTTAATTATTGGTTCTGTTATGAGCAGATTTAGATAAGTTGATAATACCAGGGCTTTATGTAATTTCTTTTTACTAGGCAATTATGGGCTGTATTATATCCTGGCAGCAAAGTATTGTGGGGCATCTTATTAAGCACAGAGCCAGTGAAAACTGATGAACAATTTTGCTGAACTAGGCATGCAATTTAGAAAGCAATAATACACAAATCCAATTTAGCACACAATTGATACAGCCGCACGTCAGCACATGTAACTATCATAGCCACAAATTAAATTGGGATGGGCCTATTTTGCAACAGCACGGGCCAAGATTAAATATATTTGTTCTCAACTTAACAACTTGCTGACCGTAAATAATAACAATCCCATCCATGCTGCCCCCTAGACACTTTCTAAATATTTATTTTTAAACCACCCAACAGGTAACAAGTGTGGAAAACATCTTGTTCTCTGTCGGGAGCTGAATCCCAGCGTTGCCCTGACTGGCAAGGCGAGCAGGACGAGCCCGGCGGTGACGGCGCTGGCCGTGTCCAGGTGGGGCCATCACCAGGGCTGGGCTCAGGCTGTTCCTTCTGTTTGGGGGTTTTGAGAGGTCAGTCTGACCTCTTGCAGCCTAAAGCAGCCCCTCAAGGGGCTGGCCTGGCTAGGTGCATTAATGAAGGATGCTGGGGGAGTCCCTGGACAGATAAGAGTCAAGCCAGCTGCCATAGTGAGTTTTGGCCAGAATAGCTGCTACACCATCTCTGCAACACGGAAACAACTCCTATCTCAGGAGCTACTGGAGATACTACCTCCTTAAAATGTGAACAGGAAGTTTTTGCCCAAAGGACAACTTTGTTCAGCTCCTCTCAGTTTGCACAACCAGCAGTATTTTAGTTTACTCAAGCCTCTCCTGCAGTCATCTGGCTGTAATTTCTGTTGCTATCTCCTACTCCAGGATGTTATGATGTCCTGTAAAACTGTTACTGTCTCTTTCTCCAAAAGTGTTGAAATGTTGGCAGTTGATAAAACGTTCCTGCATTCTGCATGCTCAGATTTAGAGCGGTTCATGTGATGCTGGTGTGCATTGAAAGGGGGAACATTTGGGCGAGGGTTAGTTTCATAAGGGCTGGTGGCACTGCATACAGCAGAGATTTCATTGGCTGAAACCAGGACATCGTGCTAACAAGTCTGAATTCTGAATCTGGACAGATTATTTAACATCCATAGAATCTCAGAGAAGGGTAATAGCTTCTGATCTGGTTAAGTTGTCCCCAAATCATCCACTGAACTCTAGGAAATTTTGGACCCAATTCTAAGCTCAATCTTTGAAGAATCAAATTCTGAATATTCTCTAACATAGGTTTTCAATTTTAACTTTAAAGATAATGTACACTCCTGAAAAAACCTTGATCCTATTTTCATCATCTTCTTAGACATGCTTTTCTTTGTCTATTTCTTTCTTTATCAAGAAATTCCTCCAAGCTCCTAGTTGGTGATGACTGGGGAAGACTCTGCTGTTGGTCTGTGGATGGGTAAGAAGAAATAGCCAAGAGTTCTTGTGCTTTCAACTTTTTGGATGGAGAGAAAATTTACCCTTCAAAGCATGAGAGAACCAGAGAAACAGGATGCCTCTGGTTTGGGACTGAATCTTAAGGGAGCTGTTGGACTGACCCTGCAGTCAAGCATAATTTAAATCAGACACTGGACCCCAAAGTTGTGAGAAAAACTGACAGATACGCACATAGACAATGAGATTTTTATAGTATTTGTCTTGGGAAAACTTTTGTATTTAAAATGTTATTTTAGATACTGAATTTGACATGATACATTGTATTTCACAATATTATTTAGCAAATAAAACTGCCTTGATTATGCCAAAGAACAGTGTAGTTTAATAATAACCTATTGTATTTTTAATATCATGAGATAAAAAATACTCAGGCTTCAAACAGGTGAGTATGTTCCAGTATTTTTGTTCTTCACTGATAAGCAAGAATATTAATATCTCCATTCTTTACTCTTCCCTTCTCCCTGAATCTGCATAAAAATGTATGTGTGCCTTTTGAAAAGCTATTTTGTTTGCAAAGTGAAGTTTGGAATTCCCAGCCTGGTGCTGGTGTCTTTGTCAAGCCCCACTGTGAACACGTGTTGTGGTGCAATATTTCCTATCTCTGATTTTTTTTTTTTTTTTTTTTTTTTAAGTAAGGCAGGAAAAATATATGGAATAGGTGAGGAGAAAGCTTTGATATAGTCAACATATTAATTAATTTTCCTTATTTTCTTTCTTCTTTCTAAGCTTTTCCTTATACTCTCTGAAAGTTCAGTATATTAGACATACTTCAGGATTTACCTCCACAATCTCCCTTTATGGTAAAAGTGAGTATTTGCAGTAAATGAAGGCTGAGACTATAGTGTAATAAATTCAAGTGCCACTTGTGTCCCTAGTGGGGATAGAAAAACTGTGAAAAATCAGCCTCTTTAACATTTTAGCATAATTGAAAGGAACTAAATTGATAACTCCCTCTCTCTTCTGCTCCTCCTTGACCTGGTGAAGAGATTAAATATCTTACCTCATATACAGAAGGGCTGAGCTGCCACACGGGCAGAGCAGCGTCCTGAACACACAGACTGCGTGCCAGGAGGAACACAAAGGACACTGTGGGCATGAAGGCTCTTTTTTCCAAACCACCAAACACATCCTTGAGCAGACAGTTCCCTGATTTCCAGTGCACTGGGACTGGACAGCACTGCAGGAGTGCAGCCCCATGCGTGCTGCACATGAGGAGCTGCTGTATGCCAAACCTTGGTGCTAGAGACTTGCTAGCATCATTAGGAAGAACCTGGAATAGAACACAGGTTTTTACCAGTCATCATTTAATTGTATGATCAACTTTCTTCTTCCTATAGGACACTGCTTAGCTAATGACTCTTCTTTTGAATTATGTTGCTGAGTGAGCAAATCTTCCTGTAGCAAACAGTCTCCTTCCCTACAGAGTGCTGAGACATGTCCCCACACAACCTCCCCATGGTTCAGCCTGGTCTCTGTAGTGAGTGAGGTAATTGCCTGTGGAAAATGCAGTAATTAGATGTAAGCTCATGATGCAGGCATACAAGGAATTCTGCATTATGTCTACACAGATGACCTGCCTGGTAATCCTTTCTGACCTCCAAGTGCAGGACTTGATGAGTCAAATACTAATCTTTGTGTGCTGAGGGAAACATACACTGACAACAGGATGAGACACACCAATATTCAAATCAAAATACAGAGCAAAGCTGATCTGTGCCTATCTTTATTTTTCCTAAGGACTAGGGAAATGCTAATTGTCAACAAAAGTATACTACTTCTTTCCTCTTCCTTCAGCACATTCCTTAGAAATAAGCTGTGATTTGCATATGTGGACAGCGAGACTTGGATTCCTGTCAGCTGCAAATACAGCTTTACTGAACCATGGTAAAGGTGATTAAGAGCTGTGAAAGAAGGTCACTACCTGTGTTTTCATTTACCTGGTAAGCATCTTGAATAGCTTGCCTCCTCTTCAGCCTTTTCATGCAGCCTGTCTGCCGAGAGCAGATGCTCCCTGTTCTAGAGCTGGCCTGGGCAGCTGCTCTAATGGCTCCAATGCTCTAGACATCAACCTGGCTGTGTTTGGTACAAGAAGAGGCCAGCTGTAGGCTGGCCATGCATGGATCATCGTGCAGGCTCATCTCCTTGTACCTAACATCAGTTCTCTTAAATCTTCAATAGTTGCTTCAGCACTGTTTTCCATCACAGAGAACAGGTCCAGAGTGTGTGAATGGTAGTCAGCACGTTAAATGTTTTCCCAAGTGAAGCTTCTCATCTTCAAGGAGTGCAATTTGGGAGAACATAAAAGGCAGATGAATAGAAGTGGGTTGCAATTTCATCCTGGTAAAATCATTAGGAATGATTTGCTGAACAACAACGCTTAATTGAGAAAATTTTGGGTTCTTCTCTAGCTCCAGAGAATTTTTTCCCAAATGACATAAATCATGGGAAGAAACACACACTGTGAATACCAAAAGCATGACTCAGACTGCAGAGTTAAGGCACAAATGTCAGCATGTTGCAGTCATCAAATTTTCTAGGCCTGATACACCCAGTGTGTGTGACAGGGGTAGAGTGCTACCAGGTCATTCTTCTACAGGTAAGTCTCTGGGACAGGAAGTTTTTGCTCAAAATTTGTAATAAATGTTTGAAGGATCACCTGAAAGCAACCCTCTTGCAATCACCTGGTTTGATTTTTTTTTTGGTCACCTGCATATGTGGTAAATTCTGAATGTTCATGAAAATGTCCAGGAAATTCCATCAGCTGATACATAGATAAGACTTGGTGCTAGGTCAGGGGCAGTAGTGGTGTGAATTGTGAGTATCCTGATGTGACACATGCTTGGGATGTATGGGTTGCAGACATAGAATATGCTTGAAAAATTAAATAAAGCAATTCCACAGCAAATACTTTTAGCACAACTCCAATGTTTCTGTAAGTGGAACAGTGTGAACATCAACAGAATGTTATAATTATCTCAGACCCAACTTTTGCACAGGGTAAGTAGCTCAGGGTGAGAATTATCCTTAAAAGAAATCTAATGCCATTAGGATAAGAAATGCAGAAATAAGATTTAACTCTGTCCTATAGGGAAATGAAGAAATGTGGAATAACCAAACCTTTGAGACTTTAAAAACCAGTTTAATCTAATTGAGTACCATAAATCCTAAAATGCCTTAATTACACTTATTTGGTTATTACAAAGACCATCTTGCTTCCTTGTTCAGCAACAGAAGTCTTATGAAAGTATTACATTGAGCATAGAGTCTGATCTCTAGCATTCTGCAGGCTAGTTAACACTCATGAAACAATATTTGCCTGTGCACTGCAAGGCCTTTGCATTGCCAAAAAAGAGAACTTACTTAAACCTTCTTTGAGAAATCTATGCAAGGCAATCTGTAATTCCCACAGGAAAATTTTCCCTGTGCTTGTCACTATGTGCTACTCTTCTCAACTCAGGGATCAGTTGTTGCATCATTGGTGTCGTGTTCAGATGTGTGCATGCCGATTATTGTCACTGAAGTCAGCCAGGCTGATGGGGTGTGAGAGGGTACAGGCTGGTGTAATTCCTGTGGAGGAATGCCAACCCTTTTTTCTGACAGTTTGTCATCAGAGCTTTTCCCAAGCATCAGAAAGCTCATGAAAATTTGCCACATGAAAAATTTTAAAGGGGTCATCTGAAAAGGCTCACCCTTATTCCCTGCACTAAGGCTAAATATCTTACAGAAATGTGGTGCCCAGAACCAGGCAGCCTTCAGCAGTACATTGGAATATTAGTGACCAGGATTAATAATTGCTGTAATGAGTTCTCAGCAAATGTTGCCCTTTTGATGGGGACAGCAGTGCCTCTGTTCAGCAGTCACTTGGTGTGTTTCATATTCAGGTGTTGCAACTCTATGCATGATGAGACTTCGGTGTAGAGCAGTCATGGGGGCAACAGCAGCATGGGAATGCTCCTTGTTTCAGGTCAGAAATTGTCTCCTTGTTCCGTTTGGACATGAGACTCTCAGGACTTTGCTTCTCCCTTGCACATCCGTTCTCTGGCCAAGAGAGACAACAAAACCTCACGTTCCCATAACTACTCCAGTTTTGATGGGTTTCTCTGCTCTCCTGAGGGGAGCACATGAAGTAAGCCACAGGAGGGAATAGTGAGAGAGCTCTTTGGTCCCTCCAGTGCCCAGTCCATTCCCTACCTTTTCCTGGCTGTGGCATCTCCAGTGGAGAAGTGGTGGTAAGTTAAGTCTCCTTGGCCAATGTCCTGTCTTTATACTCATTTTACTGACACTGCTGGACTGACCAAAATCAAATGCAGTCAAGGTGCAGTCATTCCAATTCCCACCTTTGACTGACACAGTTGTAGAGTACCAGATCTAGTAAGCAAACAGGAAGGCATATCTTTGTGTGACAGTGGGACAGTGGGTGTTGTAAACAAGGAATTCCAGTAGTTATGGAAATAACCAGAGCTGCTGCCAGGCTATGAGATGATTTGGTTGGGAAGGTGAAATCCTGATTTGCTCCAAAGCCTTTTTCTGCCAGGCAGGCTGGCTCCAGCCAGCATTTGTTGGCTTTCGTTGTGTAAGGACTCATTTGCCACCTTGTACAGCAGCCTGTGGTGTTCATGGGGGAAGCTCTGAGCTCCTCAGAGCCTGGTTATCAGCTGAATATATACTCCATATCTGGGCTCTGTATTTACAGGCCCTTCTCTGTGCCAGTGCTGGGGCTGTGATAAGTGGGAGGAAGGCCACTAGAAATCTACTGAAGCAGGTCTAATTGAACCAAATAGACCAGCTCAGTAGAGTAGAAAATAGTCCTTATATATCTACCCAAAGAAGATAATGACCTTTTAAATAACAGAAGCAATTTTATTTCTATACCCCAATTACTCTGAACTCTCAAATGTCAAAGCGCCAAGCACTTTCAAAATAACTTAATTTAGACATTTATAGCACTTAGACACTGCTAGTTTCTTATCTAACCTAATTATGGGTTGTACAGGAAATTGCAAAGCATCCCAATTAGTGTTATTTTTTATAGTGATACATAGCAGTGGCCTTTGCCATTTGCTGTAATCATGTGCATGGTGATTTACTAATTTTGGCTTTTGTGTTAGTTCCTCTTCTGTCCTCTCCTGTCTCTTTGAAAGCAAGCAAGGAGGAAGTAGAGGTAGAAGTGAGCACAGCTATGTTTGCCTGGGGGATTTGAAGGGCATATTTTCCTCTGAGAGCAGAGTACAGTTGCAAAGCAGGACCATTTAAGAGGAAGAGGTGTCGTGTAGAAAATAACAGCTGAATAGCAAAATTGTTGACCTTCCTCTGACCTGAGTACTTAGACCATGGTTCTTTTCTTATGCAATGTCCACCTAGATTTAATAATGTCAGATCACATCACTGGGGAAAGAAAAACATCATTTTGTAATTAATTACACATCTATAAGTATCAAAGCAACCCACTGAAAGACTACAAAGAAGAAAACTTCACCAAGTATAATATGCTTTAGTGTGAGAAATGCAGAACAAATGGGTTTAGATCCTTTTAAGAGGAACTGCAAGGCCAAATTAATCCCTGGTCCAACTCTCTGGCTTCAGCCCCACAGGACTAGTTCAAGAGAAAGAGATGTGTAAAGCTGCTTAACTGGTTGCCTGAAAAATCCCTTTACAGTCAGTGCTGAGCAGTTTTCATTCTCGTTCCTATGCACAGCAGGAAGAATCAGAGGTGGAGGAAATGGTGCAGCACCACTGAGCAGTATTCAGTGACTTTTATTTGCTTTCTTGGTAAGGGGAGAACATCCACCCAGTTACTGTTTGAAAGTGACAGCTGCTGCCCATCCCCATGTGGTTTTTTGCCCTGTATATTTTATGTGATGTCTTTGTTCTGTGCTGGGCTCCTCCACCCTCCCCAGTGTCAGGAGAGAGTTTGTCTTAGCAGTCAGAGAGGTTTCTGCAGGCCTTTTAGTTCCTCAGGATAATCCAAAAGTATCAATGGCTAATTTCTCAAGGAAAGATGTGGAGCTGTGGGTAATTATGTACTGCTGTTAATTGTGCCCAAGATGATGCCAGCCTGGAACAGGAAGGCAAAGCCCCACAGGTGATCTTGTCTTGTCACAGCTATATGTACAAAGCCCTAAAGCACTCTTGTAGGAAGTTTTATTCATTTCCTTATGGCAAAATATTGCTTCAGACAAATAGACAGGATTTTAACAAGGCTTAACTCAAGTCCATGAGGGAAAGTTTGTGTTTGACCAAACCAGTCCCTTTCCCCTGAGTTTTTCCCTAGCCAGGACCACAACCCAAGTGAGATTGCCTCTGTGGACATGAGCTTCTATTTGCCTGGTGTGGGATGCAGGGGCAGATCCTCAGAGAGCAGGTCTCAGATCCTCACAGCAGGGAAATAGAGCTGCAGTTGCTGTCCCTGTCACTAAAATGAAAAGCTGAGCAGGTCTCAGCAGGGTGCCCACAAAGGGCTGCCAGAACATTTCTGACCATAGTGGTGGAAGACTGAAAAGCCCTTTGTGGGGTTTGGAAACAGCCCAGCAATGCTGGTAAGGAGCAAGAGAGACACGAGGTGCCAAGCCAGGGATTTTTCAAGAAGATTCCTGAAATACCTATTGCTATGCAAGTCTTCCATTGACATGCAGTCTTTTGATCTGCCCAACCAAGGTAGTAAAATGGAATCAAGCCTGCTGTGGAACAAAGCACATGGAATGAGTACATTTCCATCAGTGCAGGCAACTGAGATGACCATTTATGCAGTAAAATTTAGGAATTTTGTCTTTTATCCTGGCAGGTTAGACTGAAACCAAAAAGGGTCTTTGCATCTGGATGTCACTCACCAGAGATGTTTTGGAGAAGCCCTCTAAAAGCAGAATTTAACCTACATATTAAACATTAAATGCAATCTTTTCTGGTCTGAGTCCTTCTTTGCCAGCAACAATTGGCCAGACCCTGGCTAAGGACACAAGTTTATTGAACTTTTTAATGAAGAGAACCCCACAATTACGTTACAGTTATACTAAAACAAATAATTTGCTTGCAGTTGCAGAGATAATGACATGCTGACCACACCTACCAATTAGAAAGTTGTAATAAAGAGCCATAAAATACCTTTTCCTTGGGCTGCAGATTCAACCCCCACACATTCTGTGACACTAATATGATTTACTCCTATTTGCTGATGGAGGATTCCAGTAATAAAATTTAATGTGGAGGAACAAGGTGCATTTAACCAAAGCTGTAAACATATCTAATCCTATTTAAAGCTATAGGGTGCAGTGCATTAACGTTTAACAATCTGATATTAAATTGGTGTGAAGCTAATAGAGCTCTATTTGTTAAGATTTCAGCACAAAGCCATGTTTTACCAATGACAACAGAAGGAGTATCCAAAATAGTGTGACTCAGCAGACTCCAACTTAATAAGGTACTTGTAAGAGTATCTTAATAATAGAACCAACTTAATAAGGTACTAAGAGTCTTCATGGGAACTCCTGTCATAAAAGAACTGTGGGCCACCTTCACTCAGCTGCTGTTCTGCTAAAGCCAGAGAGAGTTAGGCCAGGGATTAATTTGGCCTTGCAATTCCTCTTAAAAGGAGCTAAATCCATTTATTCTGCATTTCTCACACTAAAACATATTACACTCAATGAATTTTTCTTCTCTATAGTCTTTGGTGGGTTGCTTTGACACTTACAGATGTGTAATTAATTACAAGATAATGTTTTCCTTTCCCCAGTGGTATGATCTGACATTATTAAATCTAGGTGGACATTGCATAATAAAAGATACAAGAAATGTCTGTTTGGGAAGATGGGTGTTCTCCAGAGTAATATTTCTGGCCTTGTTGCACTCAGCTGGTCTGCTGCCTTTCAGGTTTCTGCTGCCATTTGAAGTCAGTTCCAAATATAAAACATTTAAAAAGCTGGAATTTTCTGCAGAACGAAGGATTCAATTCCAAATACTGTGACTTTCTAAATACTGTGACTTTCTAAATGCTGTGTAAGAGATAAACATATGTCCTTCAATCTAGGAAGCAACATCCTCCTCTAGGAAGCAATAAATCCTACAGAGACTAAGACAACAAGTCTTACAAAAAACGGTGATTTATTCAGTTCAATTAACTGTTATTTTGGGGAATTAGATATCAAACATAAACAAGAATACATAGGATATTAATACATGAAGAATGGTATTCATTAATATGCTGGGCATAAATTTACAGTAGAGGATTCTTCTGAACAATGGGTACAATGGCCAGTTCTATGCAAAAGAAATGTAACTAAACCTGAAAGTTTTCACAGCTAAGTGGTGAAATCATTAATGTGTTAGGATTTTAAATTCCAAAATAGCAACTAATAAATTCTATATTTTTCTAAGGCCTTTTGAACATCTGTCTGCACTACAGATGTTCTCTCTGAATAATCAGTTAAACTGCCTTTTCCAAAATTGATCCCTGAATGTTGAATCACTCATTAGCACCAATTTGGTTTTGGTCAATGAGTTGATTGCTGTTGTCACTGAAAGTCCTGATCAGAGAACAAGGAAAGATACCATGCCCTTTTGGTGGGTGATTAAATCCTGGGATAATGCAAAGGTGAAACAAACATCTTTTTGACAGCTCACAAACACCAACATTAAAAATGCAAATAATTACTAGCAAATCTACTGATGAAAGCTGGCCTCTTGGAAAGAACTGTTTTGATGAAGGAACAGAATTGGAATTAGTACTGTACATAATGGTCAGCCTGGTGAGCTTTTCTTAAATTCCTTTTTATAGAAGAGATTTTTATCCAGTGTGGAAGAAAATGATTGCATTTTATATTTACAGATGCATTTTATATTTATATTTACTGGCTAGACAGTAACAGATTATGTGTGCTGCCTAATCCCTACCACTGCTCAAAAAAGTTGAAAAGCAGTTTATACAGACTTGCTTATTCTGGTGAGCCCCTCCAAAAGGCAGTGATGTGCTCTGTCTCATGTTTGCCCTTGGATGCATGTCCCCATCCTTGATTGTCCCCCCATCCTCCTCTCCTGCACTCCCATGCAGTAAGAGGAACAAGGCCATGAGTGTTCCTGTGATGATTCCCAGCTGTGCTCTGAGCCTGGTGAGCAGCTGTTCTAGCCCCAAAAAGGTGTCACCTGTAAAGGAAGAACCAACTTGGACCATCTCGGTTGTGACTCCAGAACCCAAGGAGTGCTACTCCAAATTCCACATTAAATACTGCTGAATGAGCAGCCTGTCACAGACCTGGAGAAGACCTGGCATGTGCCAGACATTGTGGCTCCATGACCTGATGGTGACCTGAAGAGCTTGTGCTTTTACGTCTCCATCAACTGCACAGTTCCTCAAGGGTAAAAGCTTCCCAGGACCAGAGACATGCTGGGTATCGAACTCCCCCTGAGCTTTGGGGAAACTTAGACATTGAAGAGCTTAAAAACATCAGCTCAGCTATTCTTCATGGCTGAAATGCCTGGGATGGCACAGAATAGCTCATTTTCCATGAATGTGCATCCAAGGAAAAGGGAAGAAAAGGAAGAAAAGGAAGAAAAGGAAGAAAAGGAAGAAAAGGAAGAAAAGGAAGAAAAGGAAGAAAAGGAAGAAAAGGAAGAATGCCTTCTCAGTTATTGAGAGATAAAGAAAGAGGAATGTGATTTGGTGTCCTCACATTAGGCTCATTTCCCTATCTCCTGGTCTTTCCAAAGAAATAACTCCAAAGTCAACAGGGCTCTACGGAGTCTGCTCCATACTGAAGGAGAAGCTGTGTAATTTTTTCCTCTAGATCAGAGCTCATTAGTGCAGGCTACAGGAGGAAATTTCTGCAGGTTTGGAAACACCAAACTAAATCAAGACCAAAAGCAGTGTCCTGGTTCTCTCAGTTTTTTACTCACTATCAAGTTTTTCCTATTCCAAATCAGAATTTTAAAAAATCTAATACCAGGAGATGTTCTCATGCTATGAATTTTCTTCCTTAAAACATGGGTGTTTAACTATAAATACTTCCTTCAGATTATTTTGAAATATTTTATTTCAAACACCATACTAAAAGTAATATAAGTTTTTAAAGACAATGTGATTTAGAAAGAGAATTTGAAAACAGAGTGCACAAACTTTTTTAGCTATTTCTGGAGAAGGGGGGAAAAAGCAGAGAAACTAATTTTAGGTTTTCCTTGGCTGTAGAAAAAAGTCTCAGCTTTACTGGGTTAATATTTTTCTGATGGGCCATTTTCCTGCTCAGTGGTCTCCTCCTTCAGTAGCAGGTCGATGGGCATGGATCCTGCCATTAGTCCTGAGGCTTGCTAAGATTCTGATGTTTGCAGCTGGACTCATCACATTAACATTATAGAAGGAATAATGTTCAGTGTTAGAAATGCCCCAGGTGGAACTTGAGTCCATTTCCAACAGGGGTACAGAACACTACAAAGGGGATCTCTGGGATGTCACTTGTTGACCAGCTGCTTTTTCTATGATTACTTTCAACTACATTGTGTTTAAAAGTCTCATAGAAAAATAGAAGTGCATGAATGGAAATAAAAAAATAAGGACATTTGCATGATTTTTATAAATAAACAGCACAGCAAGAATTAAATAGAACACAGACAAAGGACATTTATACAGGCAGGAACCATTACAGCTTGTTCTCCTCAAAGAGTATCTGTGCATAGACTGTCATACTGGAAATGCCTTTGGCTTCCTGAATTGGCTTCATCAGTTCAAGTTCAGCATATGTTAAATTCTCCTCTGCGATTTTTGGCTGCAAAACAGAACCAACAAACTCATTAGAATGTCATTACCACTGAATGTAGATATTTTATAACATTGGGTATAGTTCTTCTCCTACCCATTCTAAGGTTTTTAATCACTTTACTCCGCATTAGAGCTAGTTCATGAAAGATGAAATAAAAATTATATTAAAAATAGGAAACAGGGCTAATAGGATTTTCAGGTTTGCTTCTAATTTCACAAACACAGAACATTTTGACAATTCAAATATTACAGATTTGAAAGATGTATGTTAGCAAAATATTCAGCCTCCTTAATACTAAATTTCCCTATTTTATTTATTGCAGATTTCACAATTTGAAAGATATATGCCAGACTTTCTTTCCAGCTGTAAACCTTGGACCAGTTACATCTCTAATCACAGCCACTCATAGAGCCTCTCAGTGTATTTCTTAACAGAACCAAAAAATGTTAAAAATACACAGAAGGCAGAAAAAACTGGATAGAATTTCCGCCATTCCAGTGGAATTTCACAACTTTTGCCAAGCTATAGATGAGTTCAGAGTTTAGAATAAAGGCCATACCACCAAAACTGTCTGCTGTATTACAGTGATTGAATTTGACAACAATGAAATTTAGCTAAGGGAGATGCTCAATAAAATTTACTGAACAAATTTCTCATGTGTGGCAGAAGCTGCCTACTGACACTGTCGGCTTCATTCAGACTCAGGTGGCTCAGAGAAGGAAAATCTTGTATTGTGCTCCTGTGTGTGTTTTGCTCACAGCTGGGAGTGGGTTGTTCATGTCTAATTCACCTCAGAAAATGTACCAATAAAAATAAAAGAGTTGCTGTGGAATTGTATGTGCGACCCTCAGTACCTGAAATGGATTTCAGTCCATTTGCAGAAGATTGAGGTCTGTGCTCCCTGAAAAAGGGTGAAGTTCTACAGCCCTATGCAAGTGAAGAACTGGAGAATTTGTTCTTTATCTTCCCGAGTACTGTGTTCTACCTGAATAACTGGTGTCCTCAAGCTGAAGTGCAAAAGACAATTTAAAAAACCAAAACATTTCAGCCATGCAAATTTTTGCACATGAAAAGGTTGCATCTCTCAGACTAGGAAATGCTTTGGCAGTTGTAAACTCAAAACTGACTCAAAGTTCATAAACCAAGATTTTCCACACAATCCTTAAATGTTAAGAAGAAATTGTAAATATTTGCCAAGGCTAAAAGTTTCACATTTTATTTATTGCTTATTTATTTCTGATTTAACACAAATGATTCCTGTTTCCTTGAAATGTGTTAGAATAATTACTGCATTGTCTTCTGCCTGAAAAGATAAGCATCTTTGAAATCAGTCCCTGAGCTCCCCTGCTTCCTGTCCTTTGCACTGCTCTGGAATCCTCTCCTTTTGCCTTGACAGTTTCTCACACTCAGCATTTCAGGTTGTTTCCATCAGGGTGAAAATGTTTACACTTTGCCAGCATTAATTGGATCTTATTTCTTCCCTGAAGAACAAATCCTCAAAAAATGTGGGTAGCTGCTGCTGCAAGTGGTGTCACTGAAGTCAGCTGATGTGTGCACTGTGAGTACAAGCCCTTTGCAGGGCACTGCCTGCAGGACTGGCACCCTTGCATTTCCCTGTTCTCACTGATTTCCCTCCCTGCCCCACTTCCATGTGCCACCCTATTTGATCTCAGCTTCTGGTCCTCATTCACCATCAACTGCTCTGCTGTTGACAACACAGAAAATCTCCTGCTTTGACTGAATTCTCTGGTGTAATGACAAAATTAATTCCTGTGGATCCAGACTGTAAGAGAAATCGAACATATATTTTCTTTGTTAATATATTAGGACTGAACTGAACCACAGTGTTTAGAAAGACATCTCTCCTATCCTGGCCTTGGCTTAAAGACTTAGAAAAAACTCTTGGTCAATTGCTGTGATGCCTGAAAAATTTTCATATTGCCCTTTTCTTTCTATCCTGAAAGTATTAACCAGTTTCTAGGTACTTCTGTCATTTTGTGCTTTTATGTTAAGTTAAAGATTCCTTTTGAGATTTCAAATTATATGTGTCTGTCTATCCAGTTATGCAGTACAGAAGTTAAATACAGGAGTTATATTGAGGGTGGGCACCACAGCAACACCAACAAGTGCTGAAGATTTTATTCTAGTGTGTGACAGTATATAGAGTCTCTGAAGGTATTGGGAATTTTGCTGCCAGCTGTAGTGTCACATCAGACCTTCAATGCATAATGATACACTGCATGTGAAAAGCCTCCTAAAAATAAATCTGATAAAACTTTTGAAACAAAGCTGTTGGTCACTGCCAGAGTAAAACTCTACATTTCCTAAGTCTGATGCCGTGCATCTGTTGAGGTAGAAATATTTCCATTGTTCTGTAGGAACCAGTTGTTCAGGACAAGCTAAATCTGTGTATGTTTTCCCCTTTATTGTTTAATCATATTTCTTGTTATGTTTCCATTTAGAAAATGCCGCATGTCCTAAAATAGCCACCCTAACGCCCAGCTCATGTAAATTTTAGAAGTAAGATTTATGAAATCATATTGTCCAGGTGTTTTATTATATTATCTCAAAATTGCATTGTTTTCCAGTGTAGATTATCTCTTTATTCTTACCTTATTCTATTATGTTTGGATATGAAAAATAACACTAGATTCCCCAAAATAAGTCATTGGGCAGTAGTGGTTGATGTGTTGCTTTCATACATTTTTATGATGTTCCTATAGTAAACATAATTTAATAAAGCCAAAACACACTAAATAAATAATTGCATCTAGAAAAGCAATAAAACCAAATAAAATTAGTACTTTCATAAGTGGAAAAGGTACTTCAATTACTGCTACAAGCAACAGCACACCATAAAATGTGTAGAATAATTTCCCTTATGCATATTTCTAGTATGTAATAATTTGATTGAAAATATGAGGAAACACACAGGAGGTTCAAAATTGTGAAAGGTATACAGTTTTCAGCAAAAGATGTGTAATAACTGCATGGGAGCCAACAGTACTTTAACTACCTGTGGTAGCCAGGTTTTTACTCCATACACTCTTCTGCACTTCATTTATCAACCACATGTTTAATTTCATTTTGCTGGTTTGTTTGTCCAAAACCAACTTTTTGGAGCAGAAAGCGGGGGAAAAAAACCCTAATTCTACTATTTCATCTCTCATTAGGATTGGATATTGTCTTGGCAGTGTCAACCTGGAACCATGCCACCACGTCCTTTCTGAAACAATTGTGTGACTTTAATAAGTGATGTTATAGCTGGGATGGAGGGTAGGGCAGAAGAGGAAGAGACAATGAATGACTGGCCATTCACCCCTCTCTTTCTGTCCTGGCTCTTCCTCTAGGAGGTCATTGGGGTCTCTAGGGCTACAACATCCTTTTCTAAAAGACTGCATCATTGTTCTAAAATAATACTGAAATGATTTCTTCAAGGATGATTCTATTCCAATGTGGCATTCCTAGAGACGGTATTTATCTTGTATGTCTGTTTTCTCATCTTGGGATCATTTACTTTGCCAAAATATAAATTAGAAAGAGTTATGATTTTCCAGTGTATCTTCTGGCAAATGCAAAATGACTCCTCTTCCAGGTTTCTTCCAGTTTAATTTTAGTTTCTTCCAGTCACAGGACTTCCCATTGGCAACTATTCAAAAGAGTTCACTTATAGGAACATTTTTCTCATTAAGCAATCTGCAAGGTCTATCATGTGAATATGTCAAAGAAACTAAAGTATGTGTATATGAAGTGTTGTTTTTATTTGGTTTGTCTCGTATATGAATGTGTTAGAAATTAACTAGAAGGGTTGGGGTTTTAATCAAAATTATTCAGAATTTTATTTCATAATTACCAGGAATGTCACTTTTGCTCCTGCCAGGCTTAGCTAGTTTGTTTGTTTCTTGGCACCCTCAAGGATGTTTACTGTGAGCAACGTCAGACTTGAAAGTTTTTTTGAAGTTTTAACTAAAACCACTTTTATCCAAATTTGTAATTAGGTGTGAAGAAAACAAGCAAATGATAACCTCACAAATTTAACTTCTCTGGAAAAACAACTGATGCCAACTTGTACTTAAGAGACTGCTGCAATCTCCCTGATCCATGACCACACGTTATCATGAAGATGACAAACCCAATGTGAATTTTTAGTTTACTGTCAAAAATGAGCAGAAAAGGCCTGACTTCCCAGTTCGTTTCAGTCTTAAATATTTTAGAGTCTGTTGCTGCAGTGCCCCTTTGAATTCAGTGTCTAGATAATCACATGTAATGTGCTTTTTGTTTGAGATAGGATACAGAAAGACTTTTACACAGAGGAGAAAAAAAACCCTATAGATGAAATTGAATTTATGGCACTGAGTTTTCTGGATTTAACAAGTGTGTGTCCCAAATTGTGCACATGGTAGTGGGGTTGGAACTGGATGATCTTTAAGGTCCCTTCTAAAGCCATTCTATGATTCTGTAATTATGAAATTCCACTCAGAGCTTCACAGTATTTTTAGTAACTCTGGTTTCCTGCAGTAACACTTGAAAATGAAACTCCACCCTGAGTGGCATGCCCTGCACCATGGCTGGATGGATTGGGTCAGGGAGGATAAAACCCTGCCAATTCTGCAGATGTTTGCTGGTGTGATGGCCAGTACATGGCAAAATGCCACCTGTGGCCCAGCCTTGGCTGCTGTTGGGGGCACATGTGGTGCCCAGGGATGCTTCAGAAGTGCAGAAGGGAAAGGAACAGAGTCGAGAGTGCTGCTAATGTTTGTTTGATGCAGTCTCTAGGAATTGCACATTTCTCACCGGGACACTCCACAGCACCCAGCAAGCAGCCTTGCCCCACTGCTATGAAGGAGCTCTTCTGAGCAAGCACACTCTGGAACTACTATTTTTTTCTCTCCCTTTCTCCTGCAAAAGCCAAACTTGACTCTTTGGCCTTTTTCCTTTAATGTTTGAGAAACATCCTGTTTTGTAGCCACAGTCAGTGAAAAGCTCCACAGAAAAAAATGCAGATACTGTCCAGATGGCAGAGCTCAGGAGCATCCAGTGTCACTGCTGAGCACACTCCATCAGAAAGTGTCCAGACAGGGCTCCCCAGGCCAGCTGGTCAGGCTGTGTTACCACAGGAAGAGATTGTTGGCTGTCTCTGCATGCATGCCCAGGAGGGTGGAAACTGCTGGTTTTTACAGCCATGGAGAGGATGGGATGTGGCTGCCAGCTTGGCCATCACTGAAGGGTCAGTGATGAAGGTGAAAGTGGGATGTGCTGAAGCAAAGATCCAGCATGTCTGGTGGAAGGGCTGCAACTCCCTTGTCTGGGCCACCAGGGACACTGGAGAAAGCACATGCTGGCAGTGGGGTCAGGCAGGAGAAAACTCACTGTAGCTTCAGAGAGAAAAGGATTAACCTTTGACAGTCCTGTTTTTAAATCTCCATTGGAAAATCCCTCGCTTTATAATATGTGCTGAAACAATAGTGTTCCTGAGGGCCACAGAGACACTTAAATGTTCAAACCCTATGAACTTCAGTGGGGTGACTCCAGACAGTACCATAACTCAGAATTTTTGGGGTTTTTTAAGAGCTTCAAGTGTTTACCAATGTCAATGATTTGATTGCTAGCAGAAAGCCAGACATTCTCCTGGAACAGAGGAGCTTCAGAAATAACTTCTGCAGAAGTTCTGAAGCTAGATCTGTGAAATGACTTATCCTCTAGAAATCCATCTACTGGCCAGTAAAAGTGCTGAAATATTGAGAGACATTCAGTGCCAAAGCTAAGAAATATGACATTGGAAAATATGGAGAGTAGTAATTATGTCTTTTAGTGGTATTATCAGTTAAAAAAGGCAGGTATTTTCCCATTAAGATGCTTATTTTTTTACTCCCTATAGCATAAAATGTTTTCTATACTCTCTGAGAACAATATCTACAACAATTTGTGAAGACTCTTTCACCACTGCATCTAAATTTTGTTATTGAATCCCACAGAAGTTATGATTACAGAGTCAGGGACAAAGATGATTTGTAAGTCCCATTGAATGAGTTTTGGGAGAAGACCATGCTCACCTTTGCTAATGCTCTATTCCTTTTACAGTTGCACTTATTCCTAGATTCTAAACCAACACTGCTGGAAATCAGGCTGATTCCTTCTTAGCATTCAAAAAAAGCCAATGAAGTAATTAAAAGTTTTCACTTCACTGGTGACACTTTCGTTACTCCAAACGTGTCATCACACAAAAACCATCTCTACTGTGGGGTTCTGTAAATACAGAAGTCTAACCCAGATCCAACAAGAAAATTTATGTATTTATACAAATTATTCCTTCTTGGGGCAAAGATAGCAACTGCAATCTGAATGGGGAAGCAAGCATAACTCAGTAGCTTTGAGCATGTTGAGTTCCAAGAGTCGACCTGGATGTGCAAATTATATTCATGTCCTATGGACATCTCACATCCTGTGCAGAAACTGAGGGAAAAAAAGGATTATTCATTTTACAGAGAGAGGAATTATGAGGACAACTAAATGGAAATATTAAAGAATAACAGGGAGTCAAGACAAAAATTGTTCACCCCTCCTTTGTATATCATATGTACGATCTTACTGGAAGTCTGTGAAGATCAATGATGCCAATCAATAATTAAGAAATTGGGAGATTAAATCAGTGCTCATTGTTACATGCTGTGGAACAAGCAACTCTTCTAACAGAGGGTGGCACAGCTTTTAATTTAAAGTCATCCAGTAGAAGGGAAGACCTGATTGCTCCCAGCTTCAGAATTCACAAATTACTCAGCAGATGTACTTCACTTCCTTTTTCTTTCTCAAGGAAAGGGCCAATGGTCCTTACAGTTAAGACTACTGAGGAATTCTGCCAGTTGTGCAAAATACTGACTGCTAGAAATTTCCCTCCACCTTAGATAAGCATAGTCCCTTCCTGTTTCTCAAGTAGCTTTTACATCATCATCATCAAAAGCAGATCTCAGTAACCATGTGGCACTGAGCCACTGGTGATCCAATCCACGCTGAAATAAACCATGTACACTGTACACTGTTTATCTGTATTTGCCACACTGCACCAGCTGAAGGCAGAAGGATGCTTCTCTTAAATAGCTCAGCACTATAGTCACTGAGTGTACTCTGCTCCAGAATCCCACAGGAACAAGAGGAGCCAGATATATTCTATTCAATGGAGAGGTTATTCAAGAGGTTAGTCAGTGCAGAACAACAAAAGCCAACTCTTGTGGACTGTGACATTTGCGTGGGTGTGTTTGAAGAACTAAGCCCAAGGGGATAATTTGTAATACAGGAGATATTTTCCTGATTTCAAAGTGTGGTATTTATATGATATAGCAGAGTGAATGTCAGTGGCAGAATCAGAAGATTCCCTATAAGCCTGTGTTATCTGGGCAGGTATTCTTCCCCTTAAAATTAAGTGTGAAAATGATGAAGTCAACAAAAATTTTGCATAAGTAAAGACTTGAAGGTTTGATCCAACCTGAAGTCACATCCTTTCCATTGACTCACATAGGAGCTCCTAAGATTGATGGTTTAAACCTTCATGAAAAGACAGTAAAGCCTTTTCATTTAGATGATGTTCTGTAACTGACACTCTTGGGCTATGACAGCTAATCTCTAGGAGGCAATGAAAGGCTTGCCAGAAAATTTGGTTGAGAAAGCAGAAGATTTGTCTCTACCAACTCAAAGGGCTAAGTACTTAAGGCTAGAGCAGAACAGCCCATAGAGAGAAGAGTTTGTGGGGCCCCAGAATTTTCTTCTTCATAATGACTCTCTGTGCTTCTTGCATGCTATAAAAACATCCCTTTCTGCATTTCAGCATCTCTATTTCCTTTGATCTGTACACATTTCTCATTGATACTAATAGAGAATGACACTGATGGGGAATATTTTTGCAACAGGGGGAGCATAGAATTGTTATTCTGGCTAAAGCAAAAGCAATATGACTTAAGCAGAGTATTTAAAAGGCTTTACTCAAAGCTGTGCAACTGAACTTGGTATTAGGCTTTCCCTCTCTCACTCTCTCTTTTTTTTAATTTTCATTGAGATTATGTCCATATTTTATCCAGGTTATTGTGTTCTTGTAAAATTATACTGCAACCCACTCTAGCACGTTAACAACAAAAGAAATTCTCTAGCTTATTATAAACATCTTTCAAGAAACCAAAAGCATATGTCCTCTGGAAATAATTTTGCTGGTATTTAGGCTATTACAAAAAAATTTCCCAAAACACTGGAATTACTTTGTAATGTTCCTTTACACTCTAGCTTGTTAGCTTAGGTTTTCTAGAATATTCTCCTGGTGCCCCAATATAGTCCCTTCCTTAGGTTGCACAGGGAAGCTGCAGAAGTAGCCCAGAAAGTCAGCAATTTGTGTCTGTCTTTGCAGTAGTGATTACGTGGTTAAGTGTGTGCCATCAGTGAAAAAAGACCTAGTACAGACACCAGCTGTGCAATCATTATAGTTGGAAAGAAAAGGTTATTTTATCCTGCAGAGATTTGGCAGGATGCTGATAATTTTTTTTTGCCCCAAAGCAGATGGAAAATTTAAAATTGAGAATTTTTTGGGAATTAAAACGGGGAGACAAGATTCCTAAAAATAATTTTTAAAAAGTTTCATTTAGATGTGTTTGGTATGTATTTTTCTCTGTATTTTCTCCATTTTTTAGCTTTCTTTAAAATTCTTTAACTTCAATTGTTTAATTTTCCTCGCTGATAAATAGTAGTTTAAAAGAAGAAAATATGGATTATTTTTTTCTGAGAATACAAAAACATAGACAACTGTGTTGTAACAGGAGGCAAGAGGAACAGAACTAGGAAACTGCTCTGGGAAGTGCCCTTCTCAGCTTCTGAATGTGCCTTATAGACTGACTGTGGTTCAGTTTAATTTGTCCCTTAATGCACTTTATTGCTAGGTGAGTCCATATTTGCTGGATCACTTTTTAACTTAAACTAACCCATGTCCATAGATTGTGTACTTTCTGTGGGCTGCTACACCACTCCAGGTGCACTCTGAGGTGAAATATGAAATGGAAGAGAGCAACACATGGAAACAGCTGCCAGACTGAAGTCCAACAGCAAGGCATTAAACAGAGTTTGCACTCTGCATGCAGTGTGTGGATCCTCAGCTGTGCTAGGGGAGCCAAAGTTGGTGCTGTTGTTTGAAAAGGGTTTACTGCTGCTCACCTCCACAGTGTTTGGATCTTGACTGGTGTAGGGTAGCAGGAAGAGAAGAGCCAACAGCTATTTGAGGGCTATCCTTGGAATTATTCCAGAAAGAAAACATATCTGGTAATAGATTTCCCTCAAGTTCAGCATGTGCTGATGTGCTTTATTGACCTGCAGGAAGAGTCTGAGTGCTTTAACTGGTGAGAGTTTTCCTAAGGGGGCTGAAGACCGGGATTCACACCGTGTGCACAGCAAAGGGTGGCTGTCACCCCTGGTGCCAAATGTTCTCATCTGGGTCTTTGTCCTCTTAGCAGAGCTCTGCCCTGCCACAATTACCTATGTCAACATAAAGCCTTCTACAGGGAGTTCTAAACTCCGCCTCTTCCTCTACCAAAGCCTGACCTGTACGAGCAGAGTCTGGCCAAGGGGCAATCCCAGCAGGACCAGCAGAGGAATGATGAGCTCCATAAACAAGATATTACCTGAACTGTTCTTGAGTCACCTGGCATTATGCCCAGGTATTCAGGGTTGTAAAAAGTAGAGGTTATTTACTGACAATTGGTGGGAAGGTTCCCAGTTCTAAGCCTCATCTGAAAGTGAAACCATCACACATGGCATTTGAGTCGTGCCAGTGGCATCTTTTTAGGCACCCACCTTCACCTAATGCAGCAAGTTGGTCTCTCTGGGATCTCTATTGCCAGAGAAGGAGGAAAGGATTCCCAAAAGACAACTCAGAGCAGTAGTCTGAATTACCAGGAGCATCAGGATCTAACTCATCTCTCTTCCTATTGCCCACACAGGGAGCACAGCAGACCACTGCAGCTTGGTATAAAACTCTGTCACTCTATTACCACGGGAGGTCTTGTCCAGGCACTGCTTTGTTACAAAAGCAGAGAAACATCTCACCATCCATCTGATTTGTCTGGCAAGGGTATTTTTCAAATAGAAACTCATACCCAAGAGAAAATGTTACACTAAGGGCTTTTCCTTAACATGAATTATACATATCCATCTTATGCCTGCAAGTGCAGAATAAGGCTTCCCATTTCTCACTTGAAAAGTCCAAAATAAGTGTGAACAGTACAGTTATGATTCTGTCAGTAACTAGTATTTTTTTTCCAAAACACCAGCTGCCACAAGCACCTGAGAATGAACACCAGGTTTCATTTAAGGACAGGCCAAGTTTGTAGACATGATAACTGTTAGTAAGCTAGAAATAATCCAGTGCAACACGATGCTCAAGAACCAAGATAATTCATCACTTGAAAAATTATTACTTAAAAAAAGGGTCCTGTATGATTTTTTAAGGCAATTTATAATATCCAAACCTAGAGTTCTGGCAACATTACAGCATTTGTATTGAGAGAGAAGAATATGCAGAAAATTATGTCATAGAAAATTACTCACCAGGATCAATTTTCTTTGAGGTTTCAGGAGCTTGGGCTTTGGGAAATTATTGGCAATTGGAGCTACAAAAAGAAATATTAAGGGTTGATTTCATATTATAATCATCCAGTTTTAGTATACGTATAAGCAATTTATAAATTACAAATTAATAGCAAATTAGAGCAAATGCATGTACTTAGATATCTGAATTTAACCATAGTTCAGGTATTTTACAAAAAAACACAATGAATGTTTGGAATTACAGAAATTAATAAGATTAAATAATCTGATATGCAAGACATGCTGTTTGTTTATAAACACTAGAGCAAGAATACCCCCTGAGAACTGATCATTTGTGACCCAACCCACAGTAAAGCTTCAGGTCCTTTCCCTCCTCTCCCACTGGCTCAGCACTGGCAGCATTGCTCAGACAGTACACCCAAGAGTTTGTGAGACTGACCCTGAGCTGCAAATCCTCCTGGAAAATGAAGTACCCAAGAGAAGGGTCTTTATCTGCTGAGTTTGTTTCACTTCCCAAGTGCACAGGCAGCTTTAAAGGGTGCAGTGTGCTGGTTTCCCTCAGTACACCCCCAACAGGTAATTTCAACTTGCCTAAGTGGAAGCTGAGATCTCCTCCTTGGACTCATTGAGAAGCATCTCAGAATGGCTAAAGCTGCAGGCAGGGCAGCAGGTACAGGGTATTTCCTGCCTCACAGATGGGAGCAAGAGCAGACCAGCTCACAGGAGAGACAAAGTGCAGGATTCCTGACATCCCACGCTCCGCTCTCCCTCCATGGCTGTGCTCAGGATCTGAAAGTTCTCTGTGCCTCATACCTTTTGCTGGGATGGCTGGTGGCTGCTCCAGTTTCTCCTTCTCTTTCTTTTTCTTTACCTTCTTAGGCTGTAGGGGAGACATGCTTGTCACACTGGTAACTGTCTCCCCAGAGCTGCAAAGCACAGGGCCAAAAGTGAGGGGAAAATGAAGGCAGTGGAGGGAAAGAAAGTTTGTCCCTGTGAGTTCTTGCAAACATGTCACCTTCCACCTGTGAGAGTCCATACCCAACAACCCGGATTGTGATCTGGGTATAATGAAAAACCTCTTAGAGGGGCTGGAAACGCTCTGGGTTTGCAGTTTTTCAGCCATACAGTATGGCTGAGAAACCCGGAATCTCACTGATGCTGGTATAAAAAATGCAACCTGTCAGGTTTAAAAAGACCCATTTCATACATAGCACCTATTCCTTAAAAGCATGTATGACCCCACTGCTGCACCCAGGGTGAACTCGAGGGTCAGAGGCTCAGACAGATAACAGTAGTTGCATAAGCTCCCATGGGAAATGTATGGAAAAGCAAAATCTTCGATGCAGATTCTGGACTAGGACTGGCTGAGGGACTAGGAGAGCATGCAGCATGTCTTCAGGCAGCTCACAAACCCACATCTGCAAAATCTGGCTTCTTCAAGGGGGCCAGTGTGCTCAGAGAATATAAAACAAGAAGCTGTGCTCCACTCCCTAACTCAGGCACTCTCCAGTATATCTGTGCTGAAAAGGTGCTCTTAGCTATGAGGGAAGAATACAAATTATGCTGTAAACAGACTCCTGTCAAAGAGAGCTTCTTTGTTTGGACTATCAGAGTTTAAAGTCCTTTAAGGCTGGGTTTTTTTACCTCCTAAAGGCTGACATCAAAAATCCTACTTTGAATATTCAGGGCTCAGATATGCAGTGAGTCTGCAGGGATTGTCACCGTGGGTCAGCTGAGCTGTGGGACTGATCTGCAGGGGCTCCCTGCTTGCTGCTAAAGGGGAATAAAATTGTACTGACTCTAGTGGGAATGAAAGGAATCTTAACATACAGCTGGGCTGGGGGGAGAGTGTAAACCATTTAGTTATGATGGCTGCAGTGATGGTGGCTTGGTAAGCAGTCACTGCTCAGCTGTGTCTGCCCCTGGGCTCACCCTGGGGAAGGCTGGGGCAGTGTGGTTGTGGTTCCTCTTCTGTGCTGTGAGCTCCACCACACCATGAACACAACCGGGAGCTCCATTGTCAAACTTATGTCACTGAATTTTAAATCATCTGTCCCAAGTTCCTGCTCCTCTCCAGATTCTTTTGCATAATGAAACATTCTCTTTATATTAATAGAATAAAATATTCAGGTTGGGCCAAAGGCTTAATGAAAGTTAAGATGTCTCAGCTATTGCCCACACAAGAACAGCAAAATTACAGACATTACCATTTTACACAGCTGTAAATCCAAATGAACGTCACTACCATTGGTAAAATCACTCTGGATTTACACTTGTGTGGGTTGTGTACAAAAAGACTCTGGTTTGCTGGTTTTCCTGAGTTCTGTTTTATGTACTCAGGCAAAAACATAGGTTTGCTGCCAAACTTTCTAAAAACTGTTTAAAAACTAAAATATGTTTACGATTTACAAATAAATCACATCTTATGTAAACTGAGGGTTGGATTGAAACCATTTCTAAGTCTGCCTGCTCTACTATGAACCTATCCCACAACAACCATTTGTTTCTATACTAAAATCAAGGTGAACTGGTTTAAAACAAGCAGAAAATGGAATTGTTCTGCCTGGTTTCTTGGTACAAACAGCACACTACCAAGAAGAAAGACTACCAAAAACGATATGAGAATGATTTTTTAAAATGTTTTTGGATTTAGTAATCCAAGGTCATTAAGGCAGATGTGTAGCCTAAAGATGCTGTTGTTCCAATATACCTTCTTTAAGCAAGGCTTAAATGAAAAGGCTTAGTGTCAATTCATTGCATTAGTTATTATTCCTGCTTTGCCAGGAGAAGTGAAGCTACAAAGAAATGTATTTGAGACTTGCAGGTTTCTTTTAAAAGCCAGGGCCACACAGGGTTAACTAATTCTGGGAGATACAATAACTATACTCGCTGTCTTAGAACTGAGCTCCTCAAACCAAACAAGGAGGCTCAGAAAAGACTCCTTGGCTCTGAAACACTGCCTCTTTGTGAGCTTGTCTTATTCCATGTCTAAAAGGAAAGTTAGCTTTTTATCTCCAGCTCCTTCTTCAGCCTCCTGGCTTCTATTTCAAGGTGCCACACTGTGCGTTTCTTGAAGGATCTAATGAGGTTTTAGAGAGCAAGAAAATTACAGGGGTGTGGGGAAGGAACCTGTGGAAGGTGTGCAATAACCATGGAACCAGGGCAGCACTTTCCCTGGAGGTCATGGCTGCTGCAAGACCTGGGAAACTACTCCAGTTCTGGCTTTGTTATCCTTATTAGAGTCTGGATATGGAACTTTTCCTGTTGCCATCTAAATCAGCTGTTTTCTCTTGTCAAAGGGCTGCAGGGGGGTGACAAAAAATTCACCTGAGTGGGAGTTACTTGGGTATTTTCCAGACAGAGCTGTATGAAAAGGTGAGAGCTGGATTCTTGTTTCTGGTTCTGTGTGGCAGAATTTGCTCCTGTGATGTGAGATTGGCTCTGTGGTGTTGAAACGGACAGCTTTCTGAGGCAAACATTTTATTTACCTCCAATTACTTATCTCCAGAACAATCACTGAAGGTTTAGAGAGTTCAGGCCAACATAAAGGGCAGAAAAAAATGTTCCTGTTTTTAAAGCTTCACCTCCTGGGGGTTTCTGGATCTGAAAACTGGCAAAATGATCCAATAACAAGGAAAATAATATGAAGGGTTATTTAAAGAAAAGAAAACACCACAAATTTGAATTAGGTGGTTTGGAAAACTAAAAATAACTGTACTATTTTATTTAGGTAGTAATTTTTAAAATGTGGTAAAGAAATGGGTTTTGGTCAACTCTTTTTTTTTCCCTTAATTTGTTATTGGTCAAGTAGCAAACCAAAACCTAAACATTTGCTTTGTTATACTCGGGAAATCTGGATTTAATTTTCTTTTCTACCACGACCATTTTGTGAGACCTAGGGCAAATCACTTAGCCCGTTGTGCTTTAGATTCCAATTAAAAGTAAAAACATCATTCTGATGTCAAGACATAAAATATTTTAAGATGCTTAGGTATTACTGCAGTGGGAATACCGACATTTCTTAGACACCAGACTATTAATGTAATTTTGAAACTGGATTCTACTCTGTGTTTGAAATATCACTAAGGGAGTTGGAGTTGAACTTCTCTAATGAAGGCTGAATTTTGCACAGCAGTAATTTTAAATGGCAAGAATCTCATGAAAAATTAGTAGATCAGTTTGGCCTAATGGATATTTAGCCAGTAGGTTTTGGGTCTAAATGTGTTGAATTAAGTTCCATGACAAGGAATTTGCCGGTGAAGAGCAATCAGTTCAAAGGAAGTGGTGGTTTGTGTTTTGAGCAGAGGGTGGAAAATAAATGGTACCAAGTGTGAAACATAACAATTATGATGCTGGTAACACTTTCATAGCTATTTAATTTTAAAACCCTGAAGTCAATGCACTGTAGGCATGCATTTGTGTGATCGAGGATTTCATTAGCATAACTTGTCACACTGAAATACATGAAACTCTGTTTTTATCCATACAGAGTCATGCATTTCTTTCACTTCTAGAGAATCTGTTTTATGGTGAAGAAGTCACATTTGCTTACTTCCTCCCCTCTATTCAACCTCCTAAGTTCAGCAGCAGTGCCTCTGCTATCATCTATTCTCAGAGAGTGAGAGTTTGTAGTAAGAGTTCTTATCTGACTGCCAGGCTCCATTTTTTCAGATGCGCCTCATTTTTCTTCTCTTTTTATGTTCTCTGCCAATATAGTCTGATTTCCTCCCCCTCTCCATTCTTTTTTTTTTGTTTGTTTTTTGTAATTCCAACTTTGTCCCAGCACTTAATAAAGAAGAGGGAAAGCAAAAACATCCAGAGAAAATGAAAACTACTGAGCTGTCTCTAAATTTCTGGGTGGTGCACTGGCTAGTCAAGGTCACAGAACAAAGATCTGTCCACGAATAATGTGAAAGTTTTGGTTTGTATTGGTCTCTCCTGAACACTGTGCTGCTTTGTTTTGATTTCTCTTCATCTGAGTGCCAGTTAGATTGTATACCATGATAATCCCATGAGAATGCACTAAAAATCACACTGCTGGAGGATCTAGGGTGTGCTATACTTGGCATTGGATCCCATAGTGTCTAAAGAGACTGTGAGAAGCAGTATGTGATACCAAGAGGTTGGATTTAAACTGCAAGGCTAGCACCACATGGCTTCTGTCACTGAGAACTGGGTAACAGCTGTGCTTCTGTGCTGTTATGAGGCAACTCTCTTTCATCTTTTTTGTTTGCAAAATATTTGTCATATATTTTTACTGCAGTTCCAGTCCAATATACATATCAGGAAAATCATACAATGGAAATTTTATAGCCACACTATCAAAAAACTTTTGGCAGACAGTGTTATTTAAAGAGACAGTAATTTACACTGCAGCAGCAGAACAGTTCTTCCCATCACTTGGAGCCTTTCCTGGGTGTGGGAATCCCTGGGTAACATTACAATTTTTCTATGTACATGGACAGTTTAAGTCATTACTATCCCATTAGGTGTGGGGGAACCCTAGAAACCCACACAGAATGAAAGCAGGCTTCTTCAGGAAGCCGAGGAGAGGCTTATCACTGGAACACCTGCAGGACCTACAGCCAGCCCAGGTAGATCTCCCTTTCCATGCACAGCAGGCACATTCACGAGTCAGGGATCTGCCACTGTTTATGTTCCCATAAGCATTTTGAAAAACATTATCCTATTCTTCACTATACATACAGCAAAACAAATCCAGAACTGGTATCTTGGTTTAGAGTAAAGAGTTGTGCAATGTCCTACCTGTTCTGGGGGCATTTCACCAGGTAATGCTTCACTGTTAAAGAAAAGAAAAATAGAAAGACAATGTGGCTTCACACCAACATAGTTTATGAGTTTCAAATGAGCACTGCAGACAGACCTGTGTTGCTGAGATGGTGGAGTTGCCAGGTTGTTACACTGGGAGATCTAATGATAGCCACCATACACTGTATTGTGCTCTAAAAGGCAGTCTGGCTGGAAGACGTAGCTAGTCTTGGGAGAGGGGAATGCATTAACACCAAAAATCTGCTGTGGAAATGCTGGGCAACACACATTCCAGTGGTCAGCCCAGGCAAAAGACAGCTTGCTAAGGAAAAGCACAGCAGGCCAGTAATTTTACTTTGAAGACTTTTATTTCCCTTGTGGTGCCCGTATTTATTTCCAGAAGCCTGAAATAAACCATTCACCCACAGGAGCCACAGCTGTTCCTAATCTAAGTCAGATTGTGGCCACAGGCACAAAGGGATCCCTTCTGGGATCAGATCAGAGGTGGAGTCCAGCCACCATCCTGTCTCTGACAGCTGTGTGTGTGAGCTGTGTCAATCCTTCTACCTCATATTCCTCTGAGTCAGTAGTCCTGCAAGGGCACCTGCCCCCACTGCAGCCTTCCAGGAGCCAGGGTTATTAATATGCTCTTTTGTGGCTTTGTGGCTTCCATGCCTCTCTTAAAGGACAGACTCTGGCTCTTCTGGTCAACCTATTGCCAATTTATATCTCAGAAGGATGAGAGAGTGCATCCCTGGGTCATGATGCGAAGTTGAATGCAACACAGACATGCCCCTCCCTCCTTGCTCTCTGTTCCTTAAAGGACCATGAAAACCAAACAGGGCACTCACCTGACTATGCCCCTCCCTATGGGAAAGTTTTCATATCTGGACTTAGCTAAATTCTCCCATTCCAAGGGAGCTATACAGCTGATCCCAAGGAAATGGATGCTGAGAGCACCAGGAGCTGGGACTACCACAGGGACAATGTTTAAGCCAGTGCTTCCATCTACCTGTCAGGCCTTTCTAAAATGTATAATGTAAATGTATAATGTAAAATTCTTAAATGTATAAGAGAACAGCAATCCTTCTGGAGTAAGGGAATGCTCATGTACACTGCTGACACGTTTTTGAGCATGCAAATATTCAGATTTTTGGATAGTGAATAAAGGTTTTAGCAGCTCAGGAGAGCCTACTTTTTCTCTTTTGTATATCCTTATTCTATATTGTATATTATTTCAATATTTTGCTGGTGTTGGTTAATGTAAATAGACCTTTCCTTGAAGCTGCTTGTATGCTCACAGCAGCAAACTGACAAAACCAAGCAAATTCTAACCCAATATTTGCTCAAGAAAAATGGGATACATCAGTCTACTGCTTGTGGCTTCAGGGTAACTCACCACGACCAACATACTTGAGTGTGGGTGCTCCCTTGGCACAAAACCTTTGTCATCACTTAACAGGGTAGGAAGAATAACATCGATCTCCTCCCTCTTGGCAAGCAGAGCTGTTGGGTTCAGTCAGAATCAGAGTTACTCTGCTAAGTGCACTGCCAGGAAGATGAAGCCACCGCCTGAAATGTGTTTGTGGTCAGGCAAGGGCTTCTCTATACATCTATTTCTGGCTTACATGTCTTCTCACTTGTGTATCTGAGTCACTCATTCTTCGTGGGGTCTGTGTAGACTGCAGAGGCAGCAAAGCCTTGATTCTCCCTGTCATTAACAAAGCAAGTCATTAACCAAACTCCTCCTGAAAGCTTCTGTTCAGAGGCGGTCCTTACACTCTCCCCTGACATGGTGGCTGCTAAGTGTGCTGGTATCTCATCCTTGCAGCTGGTGTGAGATCTCCAAATAAACCACTTTTAAAATGAAATGGAAGTAGAGCCTGGTTACTCCACAGATCTGAAATAACACTTCTGTTTACAACAACACTGCTTTGATGCAGCCTCTTTGAGAAACCCTCTCTGAGGCAAAGAATGAAACAGTAACCCTTGATCTTGAAATATTATTATGAAATAACAGATTTGAATGTTGAAATAATGCTTTAGTTTCAGAAAATACTTCAAGTGAGAGATTGCCAATAAAACACTTCAAATGCCCAAGAATATTGACAGCTATTTAAGAGAGGAGAATAAAATAACACAGAGTTAAAATTGTTTTGAAACCCCTCTATGTTCGGAGAAATGTGACTCATGCAAAATTTTAGCTTCTGGTCAGAGTGCCCCTTAATGATTCAGCACTTGGTCTCCCCTGAAAGAACTTCCAACTACCTTCAACTTATGTTTGTTCAAAGGCAAAAGATTTTTGAAAAGTCAAAGCAAATTTAATTTCCTCCCTATTTAAAAGGAAGAAAATGCTTTTTTTCAAATTTGGCTAGCAGATTTTTTTTCTTCCTACTAATTTTATTTAAAATTACAATCAAGGCAAGGAAACATTTATTTTTCCTGCTTTCTCTGCATTCTTTTCTCCCCTCCCCCTGCCCCCCTTTTTGGCGAGGGCTTTGCAGTCATCAGGAATGGCATCTTGCTCACCTGTGGCTCTCCTCCTGTTCAGAAGGGACTGACAGAGAATGACAAGTGTAAACAGGAGGACACTGACGATTCCTATGGAGCACACGAACACTGCGTACACGTACAGATCTGAAACCCAAGCACAGATAATGGGCAGCGTTGCAGCTGATGCTTCATGATGACAGGACAGAAAAAAGTTACATCTACAAGATCTGAACAGACTCTGGCCCAAAAGATTTAGGTTAACAGTTCAGAAGTAGTTTAACTCTCTTGAAACTTTCCTGTAGTATCCTGCTCAGTTTAAAATTTGGTTGAAGTCTGCATAAATGCAAATAGGCAAAACTGCACTATTGAGTTGTGACTTTCAGGAGCAAACAAAGGACTGGTTTGGGGTTTGGGGATTTTTTGACAAGTAACTCAAAATCCAGAATTATTTCAGTTGAGTTATTTCTCTGCTCAAAGAGCCGTACTTTTTTTCCCTATTTTTTTTAAACAAAATTAAAAAAACAAACAGTGAAACAAGAAAAGTGTCAGTGGGGAGAGTGCTGAGTGGCTGGGGAAGAAGGAAGAAAGTCTGCAATTGCTTCTTCTGCTGGCAGCATTGGCTTGAAATTTTTGTATGATTATTTTTTTCCTTTTCAAGCTACAGCCTTCACGTTCAGTCTCCCTTCATGGCTTTTATTCTGGTGTTGTAACTTATTTCCAGTGGTTATTTTCCTATTAGCCATAACAGATATACAAGAAACTGAACCTGGACTCTTCCATTCTCTTTTATCTCCCCCTTTTTTTCTTCCATTCTCTTTGACCCCTAGTAGTTTGTGGGATGATTTCTCAGGCAAGGCTGGGTTTGCACAGGAAGTAGCAAAATTCATTCTGATTTGGGACACCTTAGTTGTCCTGTCCATTGGACCAAACTAACATCATGCATAAAAACAGTAGCAGTTAGATGCATCTTTACCTTCAAAAAACTTCCAAGCTTCATGGTTTTTCTTGAAAGTGGGATGATCAGAAGATTTTGATGAAATCACTGAAAAAAAAAACCAAAGAAGACATGACAAAAATTTAAAAATGTCTGGCATAAAAATTGGAACCTCTTGAAGCAAATGTATTCTGTCTTAGACTTCAGTGCCCCAAGATCCTGCTTTGTGTAATTGCCTTTTGATGAAACAGTTCAGCTGCACAGAATTGTCCTCTCTGTTTCATGATGACTGTCACTATCATAACAGCTGTACAGCCTAGAACCAGAGTCCAAATGCTCTGACTGCTGAAACATTGTTCAAAACCCCCTCTGCTCTCCTCAGCCAGATTGTTTATGCATGCTGGTATTTTTTATGACATCAGATTAGATAAGGCCATTTATGCCAATTCCATGATTCTTCTTCCTCTAGCAATGAGTGCAATGAAATGGGGGTCTGGTAATGTCCTCCAGACTGCCAGTGAGGTCTGAAGCTCCAAGAGAGCTTCATGTGGCAAATCATCAGAGAACAAGTATCTCACTGGCAAGGGAATTCATTAAGGAGTGCCCTGCAGGGATGTGAAGTGTGGGGCTAGATCAATGCATGTACAACTTCCAGGACTAATGAAATCTCTCTTCACTTGCAATGGGAAGCTCATCCTGAATATTCTAACAAATTACTCATTTGTTATATGAAAGGATCACAGATGTAGATTTTTGGCAAGTACTTCATGATAACTTCCCTGAAAAAAGAGCTTTTGTTCATTTTGTGGGAAAAAAAATAATCTTGCAACATTTTTACTGTTAGAAAATGCCACGTGAAACTAATATTTAAGAACTCAGACTTTCTTCTATGGGAAATTTTGATAAATAAGCTTCCCAACAAGACAGATTGTTGTGATCATCTACTTGTTTTTGTTGTCCATGCCAGTAGGATTATAGTTGAACTGCCTAATTTTCTACATTTGTCCTCCTACAAGCAGTCTCTTCTCTTGGACTGTAAACCATTTGGAACATGTATTGCTCTTCGTAAGAGATGTGCAGAATCATGAGGGATTGCCTGATTGTAAATAATGGTTTTGGGGTACTGAATACTGTTCTGAGAAGAATACTGATTATTTTGAGTTTTCTGACAGGAAGGGAGTAGAAGAACCATGTTTTTGTTGTGAGGTTTTTTGTTTGTTTTTGGGGGTTTTTTTGGTTGTTGTTGGTTTTTTGGGGGTGTTTTGTTTTGTTTTGTTTTTTGATTTTTGGGGTTTTATGGGGTTTTGTTTTGGTTTTGTGGGGGGGTTTTTTTGTTTGTGTTTTTTTGTTTGTTTGTTTTTTTATCTCTGATAAACTAGGTTTTGGTGCATTCTTTATTATAATTAACTTGGCTTTAGGCTGACATTAATGACACAAGAGCAGGAAAGGAGGAGATGCCTTTAATGAATATGGGGGAAGGGGAAAAGGTTGACCTTCTCTTAGACAGAAGACATTGTGTGGCTGGACACTTCTTGGCAACATTGGCACATGGATTTCCCTTGATTTTGCTCACAAGATTTAACAGTTGCCTTCTTACAAATGCTCTCTGATGTCTTGTATTCACAACACTGAAAGGGGCAAACTGCAACAGTTCCAATTTCTGGACCTTCTGCAAACACTACAGAGTTGCTGTAGTTGACATGAGTGCAGGAACAGAGAACTGTAAGGACACCACCTCCACAGCAAGGCTTCTTTTCCAAAGAAATGTATTCTGCCCCTAACGCAGGAGGCAGATATGTAGCTAAAATTTAACTGTCATCATTACACAGGAACTGTAGCCTGTAATTCAATTGTTTTTCTGTATGTCCAATGTGTGTATTTGTACAAATTAATGTGTTGCAACAAAACGTATTTGCAACTTCTTAATGGCCTAGGCAAATTTACACAAGCAAACTTGCTAGCAAATAACAAAATCTGAATATAAATTAATAGATTAATCTGTAGATACTACAGATCCAGCTATCAACTTGCTTCAAGTGCAAGTTACATTTTGAAGAAGCAGAATTGTCCTTTTATTTTCTCCCTGGAAATCTGTGTCTTGCACAGTAACCTCCTCTTCCTGTGTGAATGAATGAATGAATAAAATTTAAAAAAAAAAAAAAAGGACTACTCTATTTCTGGCTCTGCTTGAGTTTTAAGAAATTTGCCTGGTACTTTTGCATAAAAATACTATTTTAAATGTGGGCATAACTGCAGATGCATTACTGGAACAAAATGTTAGGCAACACAGCAACTGTGATGTGGTGGAACACTGCTACCTTATTTGATAAAAACAAGCAGTACAACTTAAGTATCCAAATGCTTCAGGCAATTTGTATTGCTCCTTTTGTTGCATCCTGGGTCTAACTGTAATATAAGTAAATCCCTTTGCAATAAAAAGTGTAACTGTTCATAATACAAAATACAAAATGTGTTTGGAATCAAATCTCCTTGAAAAGCCCAAGTGTTACTGTTGGGAAAACTGGAAACTTTATCAGTACTTGGAAAAGAGTTACCTTCCCTCTCAAGTGCAGCAAGTACCACACACTCAGGGTTCATTAGCCAATGTGAGCAAAGGTGCTCCTTTGTTTCCAGGCAAGAGGCTTGAAGTGGTAAAACAGTTGCTATGACATTTAAAGATATGCAATATTTCAGATATCTTTTGGTATCTTTAATCTGGATTTAGAGTTAGAATAAATATGCCTCAGATCCCCATAGGGTGTCCACAACTCTCTACAGGCTGGCCAGTCTTCATCCCTCATCTCAGGTTTCCTGCTCTGCTTTGGGGCATTTGGAGAGCAGCTGAGCAGACAGTGTGAAAATTATGAAGTCATGAGGTCTCAAATCTCGATTCTGATTATGTATTCATGACTCATACTAAAAATCAGGGGGGAATATTATTTAAGGACTGGACTGAAAAATTACGGATTTCCTTCTTTTCAATAACTTAATTGATCTGAACTCCATCGTTCAGCTGTGAAAAGTAATGAGAGGTTTAAGTGTTATAATTAGAATAGCCTGAGAAGCTATGAAAGATGTGGAGTGTCTCTTTGTGAGGAGGGGCATGACAGGTGATGTGACAATATTTTATATTGCTTTTTTTTCTGCTGCCACTTACTTGGAACATGCCACTCCCTCCCTAAGAACTCCTGACAAATCCATGTTTCACTTACAGGCATTTGGGAACTTACATCACTCAGTGCATGACAAAACACTCCACACTGCTTTCTGGCATTATTTTTAGAGTTGTCCCTGGGAGAAATCAACTTTTCTGTTTATAAAGACACAAACAGGGAGGTATTTGCCACCTAACACTGATGTCACAGCTCCTAAGCAAAACCACCTCTTCAAAGGAGTCTCTTCTCAAAATCCAACTTCACCCATCTCTGAAAGTGTGGGTTTTGGTGGCATAAGGTTTGAGCTAATCCATCCCAAAGAGATGGCTTGTTTTCAGCTTGGTTTACATCTGCCACTTGTTGCTGGGCTGACCATTGCTTTTCTAGCTCTGCTTTCTGGCTGCAAGGGGTATGAGCAATAGTACTGAAGTGATGGTAAAAGTGCTACTTACCAACTGCTGCTAGACTAGAATTAAGAGCAAGGGAAACACCAAGAGACAGACAAAATGTAAGTTAAGTATTAGATTATCTTTGAGTGTAATCTGTGGATAGGAGAAGAAAACCTAAGTTCAAATGTCTTATGGATGAAATGACAGGACAAGAAGAAATCACAGACCTGAAATCAGTAATCTCTCACCTCTTATTTCAGTAGCTGCTGTACCATTTGACCATGCTGTCCACTTATTTCTGTGTTTGCCAATTTCCTGTACTTTGCATATATAATGTCCTTGATCTGTTTGCTGAAGGCTTAAAATAAGAAATTTGTACATAGTTCCATGTTTCTCTTTAAGAAGATGAAGTCTTTGCTTGTGAAAATGATGAGTATAATTTCCATAATACTGGACAGACCCAAACTTTGTCATTTTGATCATCAGATGCTCCTGGGTAGGTGATGCAGCGAAGACCCACCGCACAGCCAGTAAATTGTCTGTCTTTCTCTTTTGAGAAATGTGGCAGTAAAGGGTAGCATTATCCCCCTCAGAGTATTGCACTGTTGGTCCAGGAGAGACTGTCACATTTAAAGCCTCACAAACATCTGTAAAGGAAAGAAAAGATGGTGAGAATCCTCCATACTGGCACGACAGCACCATAATCTGTCCCAGCATACAAGCCCACAGCACACAAACCAGGGGTATCTCCTTAGTGTGCAGTAATGTAATGACCTTGGATAACCTGACATCATCTGCCTCTCTGTGAATGATGGCATGAGGCCCTCCTTCAGTGACTCTGCTCTAGCATTTTTCTGTCACTAATCAACAACCTAGAGCTGACATGGAGACCTTGCTAGTGTCACAGGCCCAACTTCATGTAATCTTTATTTAGTCTGAACAGTTTTGGAGAGCTGTTCTGTGACCAGCCCCTCCAACAGCTTGCATCCTTCTTAGGACTTCCAGGCTAAATGGTTTCAATAGCCAGTTTATGACCATTTGTTCCTATGCCAGCTTTAAGCCTAAAATAGTGTTTTCTTCTGTAGAGCTTACTTCCTGACTCCATATACAAAGCAATTATCTGGCCCAACCTTTGCTTTGTTGAGCTAAAGAAGACAAGCTCTTTTAGTCTCTTCTAGTAGTCTTCCTTCTTCACCCTAACAGCCCTTCTCTGCATTGGTTACAGTTTAGGTTTTGGATTTGATTGTAATTAATTTTATTTTTTAATGGAATTGACTGCAGTCATAGGCAGTGTCTGGAAAGAAGTTCTTCAGTGTCCTGTGGAATACTCACAGTGCTTCCCAGATTTGACTGTGATATACCTTGCCTGGTATATCCCAAAGTTATCTTGTCATTTTTCACGATACTTTCATATGTGATTATATGTCAGGTTATAAATGAATAGCACACTTGGGTGTTTTCCCTTCTCTGTCATTTGTGGTTCAGTTACCAGTGTACCAAAGAAATTCTTACTAATCCCCAAGTACGTGACTTCGCTGTACAAACTTCTGCTCCACTTACCCCATCCTCAGTTTTTCCTATGTGCTGTCCTCGTCTTGTGCTGATTTGATAAGGTCACAATTTCAGTGTGCATGCTTCTGTCTACTTCTTTCAGACATCATTTGTGCAGACCTTACATCATACTGCTCCCTACATTATCACAGGCACACCACTGAATTCTCTATATCCTACAGTTCCCCATGTCCTCTGTTTTAAGCATTGTTCTCCATGTCATAATCAAATTGTCATCTCAAACCAGGGTTAAATCCATCAGACTAGTTTTTCTGACTACAAATTCAAATTAATTTGACATTATTAGCATGACAAAATATGACATGAGATCATATCGGGACAAGTGCTTATTCCATTCTACCATTAATTTCTGATTCTTGTCTTTAATGTTCTTCATCCTAAACCATCACTTAGACCAGTTCTTTGTCTCTCTGCTTTACTTCTAATAATAGCTAGTGTAGGTGAAGGCTGAAAAAAGTGTCCACAGCTGTTTGTTAGAGGAAGATTTCCCTTTCCTGACCTAACTGATTTATACTGGACTGATTTTCTGAGGCGTGGGAATCAACACTCATTTTATTTCCTTCCATGCACATTAAGAATGTCCTGATTAGTCATATCAGAGAGTGATCTATTTTTGACCAATAGTATATTGTGGCAATGTGTTCCCTAAATGACTTGTGATGTGTAATCTAGCAGTGTGAGGGCATCCACTGGAGAGAGAACCATATTCCAGCAGTGAGCAAGCACTCCCTGCAAGCACTCTGCAAAGCATGAAATGTCCTCTAAACTGTGAACTTCCTGTTATGTGAGTACTGTACTGCACTCAAATACTAATGAGAATTGCAACTCTGGGAGAATGATTTTTTTCAGTTCTGGACACTTTTCTAGCACATCAGCAAGGAACATTTTAACAAAGGGGATGAGCGTTTTGGCAGAGACTATTGTCTGACATCAGCTCCTGAAACACAAACATGTATTTATCTTCAAAATAAGCAAGTAAAGTATTTCCATTCTATTTCTGAAGGAGTTTTGGAGGCAGAGACACTGGGTTTATGGTCCCAGTGAAGCAGTGAAATGAAGCAGTGAATTATATTACCTTACAGTAAATCCACTGAATTACAGAAGTTGCATTGCAACTGAGAAGAATTCTGAAAATTAATAGTATGGTAATTATTTTGTGCCACTTCAGTCAAAATCTCTACTGAATGGCATGTTTATTCCAACTAGACATTATTTTTTTGTTATGAAGAAGAAAATATTTTGTATAAAGAACTGTTTGGCTTTTTAAAAAAAAATTCTTGCAGAAACTACAGCTAAGCATGGATGAGGTTATTGATAGAATTATTCATGCATTATGTTTGTGTCTGCAGTTCATGCAAATGCTAAAGAAAGAGCTTATTTTGGATTGTAGAAAGCATAGAGGTAGAACAGGACATTGAAATTTAAAATTAAGGCTGAATCCCACCAAAAGCTTTCCAGGCATGAAACTTCAGTTATTACTCTCTGGACTTACTGGCCTTGGTGCCTAACCAGCAGAGGCGAAGCCAATAAATGGCTGTCTCTGCCATCAAAATAAGATTAAATTTTGAAGGTTGTGCTGCTTAGGAAATAAGGAATAACTTCGATATTTTCAACACTTTTGTGGGTCCTCAAATGTACTTAGGCAATAAATGTTTAATAGATCATTTAAAAATTATGGTTTGGGTAAATGAAAAACACAGACCTTTTTTCAACTGAAATTATGAACATGTCGTGAAAACTGTAAAGAAAAACAATTATGTCATTTTCCTGACATGTGAATTTCTTTTTTGAAAAAGCTGGCTAGGAGTAATTGTGAAACAGACTCTCAAAATAAAAGGCAGAAAGCTCATTGCTTAATTCCAAACTAGGCAGAACACAGTGCCAAGAAGTACCCAAGAGAAAATACAGAGGAAGTCAGATATGGTGATGATGGAAGCCTCTGTGAGAAGATAAAGCAGCATTGTACATGGAGACTCTGATCCCTTTCTAGTTGTTTGCACTCATACAAACATGGGTATTTTATACCTAAGGCTTCTACTTTTCCTCTGGGGTCATGCCTTTTTACAGGGACATATCAAATTTAAATCCTTCATGTTTCTGATCAGTGGAAACCTATCTCCTTATCTTCCCTCTGTGGCTCCCACTGGTGCAGCTGCACAAGTACAGCAATGGGGAGAGTTCTGGAAATCTCACGCTGCTTTTATCATGGTATCAGCTCAGGTTGAACAGGGTTGGGTGATGCTTTATAGAAAGCAGAAAACCAATATCCATTTGACTTTATCCTCCTACTGCCATTGGAGGAGGAACAGTGGATTCTGAAGGGAATAGCTCATTTACCTCCCATGTGGAAAGGAAAACCCTCATTCAAGGCTCCCAGACTCCAGTGGACATGTTCCTCCTGTCTTTAGCAGGCACTGGTCAGCCCCAACATGAGGTTTACCCTTGTAAAGGGCTCCTTGCCAAGAGCAGGAGACTTCACAACTTAAGAGCAGGCTTGTGTGCCAACACAGCTCTGAATTTCTAGACTTCAGATTGCTGTTTCAAGTGAGGAACCACTGTTTTCTTCTTCTGCCTTCCCACCATACTATGATGTAGCCATTCAGGTGGAGCTCACCACAAGAGTTTCAGTCTCGTTTCTGCTTGGAAAGGGAAATTATTTATAGAAAGGGGAAGGAGAGTCAGACACTTGGTGATTTCTTTGCAGTGTGCTTAACCATCAAACTTCTCTCCTTTTTGCAATGAGCTTGTGTAGTTGCTCCCATCCCAACATTTCAGCTGTTTGCTTCTCTGGTGTGTTTCACCAGCATGTCTCAGTAGCCTGTGAGGAGTCACGAAAGCTGACTGCTGCCTAAACTCTGTTTTAAAAAATCCCACTTTGAAAATAGTCCACTTCTGCTTACACCAGTTTAAGTCCAAGAATTAGCTGGATTTGGACTTTGCTGTCTGCCATATTACACAGCAAAACACTTTAACAGCACTGTCAGGAGTACCAAAGTACACTTCCAGAAACTTTTTTATGCCAGGGCCTCTCCTTTCTGTCTACTGGAACAGTGCCAAAGGACTTATGGTGGCCACTGGCTCTGTAGATGTGGTGAGCGGTTTCAGCCTGGCTGTGGTTCTGGGGGAGAACCTCAGTTACTGAGATGGGAGTGGAGCTGTTCCTGCACAGCTGCTCACAGTCCAGGTTCAGTGTTGTATACTAACAGTGTTGTATATTCCTCCACAGAGAATCTAGACCCCAACCTCCAGGGCTGCAAGGACACAGGGGTATCTGGGGGACTAGAGGGGCATATGACCAGTGTGGTTACCTTCTGATCTCAGCTTTGCATACGGGACGGCTTTTATCTGTGTTGTAGTTTGTTCAGGGAAGCTGTGCTACTGTCAAAGCCTGCTTTAGTTTGATTTCTTTATAATTAAAAAGGGCAGATGAGCCAGGAAGAAGCAAAACTCTTTGTTTAAATGAAAATAATTAGGAGAAGGCTAGCAAGAGCACCAAAAAAAAACAAGCAGCTGTTTTCAGTTGAACAGATCTGTCTGCAAGTTTCACAAGTCAGAGGCTCCCCCTCAGAGAAAGCTTCTGCATTGACTGAAGATGGACTTGAACCAAACCTCTGCCTCCACCACCTCCAGCCCTTCTGCAGTGGAGCTCAAATTCAACTCTTTCATTAGCCTTGAATGAGCAAGGCTTCCCCACACCTCTAGCCTCACTGCACCTGAAGTTCAGATCCAGACTCTGTGTCTGCTCTGCAGCTTCAGGACACACAGGGCTGTCCAATACACACCTTTGTTTTTGGAGGCATAAAGGACTTAAAGGGAGGACGCTTTTTACAAGTGACCTACAGGCTCCATTTCCACCAGATGCCAAGGGGATCACCTGTGGAAAAAACAATGCCAAGGTTCCCTTTGCTTTGGCTTAACCTGGCACAGAAGACGGCCGCGGACCCATTTGCATGAACTGGCATGGAAAGGGCTTTCTTTTCCAAAGGGGATGCGATCGCTGCGAAGGAGCGGGGCTGCCGGGAGCCGGGCGGAGCGGGGCAGGGCGGAGGGGATCCCGGGAGGAGGATGTGCCCCAGCCCGGCTCTGCCCCAGCCCGGCCCGGCGCGGGGTCCCGCTCCCGCTCCCGGTCCCGGTCCCGGTCCCGCTCCGCTCCGCGCCGCCGGGCGGGGCTGCCCGAGGGAGCCGGGGTCGGAGCGGGCCGGGCAGGGTCGGTGCCGCCGGGCCGGGCAGGGTCGGTGCCGCTTACCTGGGGCCGAGGCCGTGGCCAGCAGGGCCAGCGCCGTAGCCAGGAGGCGCATGGCCCGCGGGGCGCCGCTCCCGTCCCGTCCCGTCCCCTCTGCCGAGCTGCCGCCCTCCTCTCCTCCCCGGCCTCTCGCCTCCTCCCCGCCCGGTCCTCCCTTCTCCCCTTGCTTTTCATCTCCTCCCCTTTCTCCTCCTTTTTTTTTTTTTTTTTTTTTTTTTTTCTGTCTTCCTTCCCTCCCTACTCCTTTGCTCAGCGTCCTGCCGCTCTTCAACTCTCCGCTTTCTCTCGCCCCCTTTCCGTGTCCGCCCCGTGCCTGCAGGGTGGCATCGGGGCTAGACAGGGATGTTCCATCTGTGGCCTCCGGGATCCTCTACACACACACACACAGAGACACACACACATACCTTGCCCAAAGGACACGGATCTGTGTCGATGGGAAATGAGAAACTCCCTCCCTCCCCGAGTACAGAAAACCTCTGTAGGAGCAGGTGAAGCAGGCTGGCACCTGGAGGCTGTGGGGTAGGTTGCTGAGATGGGGAAGGCTGTATTAGGCACCCTCTCAGGTTTGCTGGACGTGTTGGCAATTCTGCAGGCTCTCCTGTACATTCCACTCATCCCATTCCACAAGTGGAACAGGACCACCATTCCCTGGCAGTTCTAGTTCGCATTATCTCCCATTCCGTGGGTTCAGGTGGTGGCAGCCTGGGGACAAGGTCTGGCAGGAAGGAGCAGCCCATCAGCAGGCATGGGAATAAATGCTGTAGGCATTTAGGACACCTGTGCCAGGACATTTCACACAGTGCTCTGGTGTTTGCCCTCTGCTGTGACAGCACCTACTGACCAAGAGTGATTAAGTATGGGAATGGTCTGCCCAGGGAGATGGTGGAGTCACCATCCCTGGATGTGCTTAAGAGAAGACTGGATGTGGCACTTGGTGCCATGGTCTAGTGGAGATGTTAGGGCACGGCTTGGACTTGATGAACTTGAAGGTCTCTTCCAACCCAGTCATTCTGTGATTCTGTGATTCTGTCACCACTGACAATCAACCTCTCTAAAACCATCCTGAATTAATTGATGCAGTAGCTTAAGGTGCACCACCCCAAGGTTACTGTGCTTGTCTTCACAAACGGTACTACAGCACCAGGACAGAATGGACAAGGGAAGCTGGCTCCTTGCAGTCCATTCCCGCCTTTCCCCTGTGCTCTTTTTGAAATGTTTATCGCTTGAAAGCCTACAAATCTCCCCAGATATGGATTTAATACTTCTTCCAGCAGGTATGATGGGTTATATATTCAGGTTGCATGAAGTGTGGATGACACAAACACATTGGCATTCCTGCTTCTCTGGATAGGGCAATTAGTACAGATTTAGCTACTCCACCCCTCTCCTAGTAATCACTCAGACAGGATAATACATGTCTACTTTTAAGTATCACAGATAATTTAGCTGATGCTAAATCTGATCCTTATGAGACTGAAAACTGCCTTTAAAATCTTGTCATTTGTTTCCTCCAGGGAGAGACTTTTGTGTCCATGCAACAAACACTTCTCACAAGAGAGTGGCAGGTCTGCATTATGCACAGAGCAATCAGCAGACTTGAGGAAGCAGAAGCAGTTTTTGAAATTCACACTGCCTGGGGAGGTAATTAAAATTTGTAGATTCAAATCTACTCCTTTAACACAGCAAAGGGAATTCCTATCAAAGAGATAAGTTGATTCAAAAACAAACAGACAAATACACCAAAAACATTCTACCAGCAATTATGTAGTTTGATGGTCCTGATGGAAACTCCATTTCAGGAAGTCCTTGGACTGCTAATAGAGAGGAAACCAGGGACGACTGATTTTGGATACCCTTCCAAAGCATCTACTCCTTGCCGTTGTTTGAGAGAAGATATTAGGCTTGATGGACATCTTAAACCTTCTCATATAATTCTGCTAGGGTCATTCATGCCTCACTCTATGTCTCTCATAAATTCCTTCAGCCTGCTAATCTTTTAAAGGTGTGTAAAAATACTGGTGTAAAGACATCAATAAGGGCTACCTAAGGTCTCATGTGAGTGCTTGGGCCCTACAGAGCTGGAAGATGCACTGTGAGAATCATATCAGTGTTTGTCGTTTACCAACAGTCCCCATTCCTGTTTGCATCAGTTCCTTTAATTGCATCAATAACCCTAACAAGCTTTGGGACAGAACTAGATCATTTAACTGAAGAAGGCATTACATGATATATTTGCCTGTGATAGAAGACAGAAGAGTCAAAGGCACATCTGGACTTCTGAAACCTCTCGTGCCTGACAGTTTACTGAAAACATACTTTTTCTGTTTTGAGTTTGTGATCTCTGTACTTTTGACAGTTCCCTCTGTTTTGTGGGTTCTGTCTTTTGTGTAGAATCACTTTTACTGCTCCGTTTTGAAAGTTCTTCAACAACATAAAAACATAAAAAGTGATTCTTATGCTTAAAGGGATATTTATTCTGAAGTTCCAAGGGTACAAAAGTGGTCTAGGCTGACTTCACAAATTGGTTCCCACCTGTGGGCTGCAGGTGGGTGAAATGCAACCTTCCTTTGTCCCTCTGTTGGAAGGGTCTGCTATTGGAACTGGGACAACCAGCACGAAAGGTGGCAATTGTATGATTTTCCTTTCTTTGCTGTTAAAATATTACATCCCTTCCACCCATGTGTTGCTGCTGAGATGTTTCTGCTTTTGTAAGATGTTTTTGCGAGGTTTTTGCTATCTCTTACCTGATACTGTCACAGTTTCCCCATGCACCAAAAGTCCCAGAGGCCAAGTGAGCATGCGGTCCAATTCCCTTGTTCTCCCCCAGGCTCACACAGCTCTCTCTGTGAGACAGTGCCCGTCTCTCTGCCGCTCTGGAAGTGTGCTGACGCACGCCAGCGGAGCCTCTGACCCGCAGGATATGGCTTTCTCAGCTCTGGCAGCACGCATGTGGCCTCATTTCCTGCTGAATGGGTCTGCTCTGAGGGGAAAAGTGCCTACTCAGCACTCGAGTGCAGCTGACATAGCGCAGACCGACTGTTTGCAGAGCCTGGAGCCCCTCTCTCCCTGGGGCAGTGTTATTGGAATCATCAGCTTTAGCCGCTCGGGGTGAGACCTGCTGTGCAAATCCCCTTTGCCTCCCTGCAAAGTCACATCTGTCAGGAGAGGTAACCACAGCCCCTTGGCTTCTGCTGTCCTGTTCTCCCTCTCTGGCTGTTCTTAACCTTCCTTCTTTTTTTGAAAGGTCTTTCATTCCCTAATCTGTCTCCAGAATGTGCTGCAGGATTCCTGTGAGCAGGATTGTGGCTTGCCCGTACAGTACTGTGGCAGTGTGGCACAGGGACACAGTGGCATCCACTGCAACTCACACTGGGCTGCTTTGGCTGGGCTCTAGCATTGGAAAAAGGTTTTCTCAAGGCTGCAGCTCTCACTATGTGTTGGTGGGCTGGGTGGGCTCCTGCTTTCATACCTGATATGCTGTTAAGGAGAGCTATGCTTGTTCTGAGTGATGTATGGGAGTTTGCTCCCCACCTGCAGCAATAAACTGCCTCTCTGAACTTTTCTTCTTTCATCTGGGCATCATCTCTCAGGGCAACTGCAGCTTATCACCCTTCCACACCTCATGCAGGCTGTGTCCAAAGATGTTCTCTGCCTGCCTGGAACCTACCATCGGAGACATGAGTTATGGGGCATGTCTTTTTCAGAATCCAGCAGCTGGTAGCTCCCATGGCCCAAGGAATCCTAATTAAAAATGAATGTTCAGTGATTAGAGGTGGATAAAATCCAAACTGATTCAATGATGCCAAGCATGGAGGGTGTTTGGATCTGCATCCAAATTTTCTTATAGCTTTAATGAGACAAGTTGCCTCTGAACTGTAGCAATCCAGAACTTCTGAACAATGCAGTTCTGCCCCTGGTATTTTTCTATGGCTCTTTGGTGGACCAGCATGTGGAAAATACTATTTTGTGAACCCAGCTCCTTGTCAACAGAAAAAAAAACACTATGTAAGAGCTTCCAAATTGCAAGCATCATGCATTTTAGGTCTCTGAACATCATGCAATGTTTACACAATGTTTGGGGCTTTGATCGTATTTTTCTTATGGCCATTTATTTCTCACTGACTGGAAAATATCTAGATAGGTAGGGTGATGTTGTTAACTGCAGATTTCCTTTCCCCATTCTTCCCTTCTCTTTTCCTTTTTTTCTTTCAGGGTTATGAATGAATGATACTGATGTGTCTGGGTAGGATCTGAGGTTTTGTGGCTGTTGTTCAGCCATACTTTAATGGAGAAGTGAAATCCTTACTATTGATGCTGTAATGTATTTTTCATTTTTTCTTTCTTCAAATAAGAGCACATTTTGTTTTGGTACAGGAAACTGACTTTTGTTATTACTTTTATGATTATGTTTGGGACTGCACAAAAGCACGGGGGATTTAGTATGTTTTTCTTAGCTTTTGCTTCAAGTTTGATCATTCCAATTTTCAGGGCACTGCTAATCCTGAGGAAAAAATGAGACCTCTGGGTGTTTTACAAGAGTGTTTAGAGACTCTGTCATGTGTACTTCCTACATAGTTAGGTGTGTGCAAGAGTTGAAGAGTCTTACTGTGATTCTTGTGTACGAAGACACAGTTCCAGCTTCATACAGCAGTGTCAGCTTCACAGAGGTAGGTGGCAGTGTCATTTGGGAACCATTACAAAGTCCATTGCTGCTCCAGTTCTGTTCTCCAAAAATATTGAAATGTCACTTTTAGCTGGCCTTAATTCTGGCAGTAGATGAGCAAATGTCCTGCTAAGATGGATTTCAAAGGCTTTTCAGTGCAGTAATGTGTTCTGGCTATGCATTCTCATTAGGCCCTGTCCCAGTTACAACATTACTGACAGGACTTCAAGCTGCCCCCTGTGAGCCTGCTGATCCCACTCTGCTCAGCTCAGAGAGGGCACAGACTCCAGAAGCACAGAGTCAGTGAGAGCTGTCCTGACAATGCACTGTGCCATCGCCAGTTCTGGCTTTCCTTCCTCCCCAGTAAGTATTGCAGACAGGTTTGGGGAAGGACGAGTCTCTCTGAAGGACTGTAGGATGTGGTTTATCTGTGAAGTGTCATGTTTCATGGAATTCACTCTGCGCTTTCCACACAACCTGTTCTGGCACCATATTTTATATGTCCCTAATTTGTCTCTGGATCTTCTTTCTGAAGGACTAACTGATATAAGGATGACTCTACTGAGGCAAAGCTGTGATCTTTCTGGCTCAGTGCCCTTTTTCTGACTGTGACTGGAATAAACAAATACTTAAGGGCAGGGCAAACACACAGTACTATGTTCCCAGGAGACTTTTCCAGCTTCAGATGGTTTGCAGCATGTGCTGTGTCAGCAAGATGTGTCTCAGAGCCTTGCTGATCAGACCCAACCACTCAGTGTGCTCCTTTGTCACTTAGTTCTGGGCTGAGGAGACAGAAGTTTCCCAGTGCATCCCTCCTCTGTGGACAGGGTGGCTCCCATGGTGCCAGATGTGGTTTCTGATGGAATAAAGCTTGATGGGAGAGAGAACATTTTAAGGTGAAGCAGATCATGAAACAATCACTGTACCCACTCAGGGATGGTCGAACAACTGCTACATGGCTCTTGGAAAGTCACCCCACAAAAGCAGTGAACTAAAGTCAGAAGGTGTAATGTACTTGTGTCAGATTTGTTGGGTTATGCTTGAATTTACTGTCCTAAGTTTTCAAACATCTCTTCAACAAATTTTCCAAACTATCTCATTTAGCCTCGATGTATCTTAAGAATAAATGCTTCCACATAAATTCTTTTGACCTACCTGCTTCTGTTCAGAAACCAGAAATATTACAAGAAATGCACCCCTTCCCCCTTCCTTTTAATTCTGGTCTACCCTTACCCAGTCACCTGGATTGAGAAAGACTGAAGTAGTGTCCAAGCAGAGAATTGAATGGCTGTGGAATGCAAGGTTTGGGTGAAGGTGAATAAAGGGAAGAATGTTGGCCTAAAAGAGATCTAAAGACCTTTTCTAGCCTTGTTTTTTTGAGACTGCTTTATGCGTTCTGTATATTGTTCCTTTAGTAGAAATACTAAATCCTTGAACACACCACAGAAAACAACATTTAAGGTCTTCACATCCCAAGGAATAACAACATTTTGTCTCTGACCTACTTTGTCCTTCTTGGACATAGATAGAATCTTGCCCTCTGATCTCCATTTTCTACCATGTTCACCAAGAGTTTTCTGCTTTTCTTAAGGATAATAAATCCTTGTTCAAATTTCTTATTTGGATAATAAATGCTGTGACTCTGAGTTTTGAGTTTTTTAAAGAATTCCAGGCTGAAAACAAAATACCCATGCACATACTCACAGCGCAGAGTTTGTTGTGAGAAAAGCAGGGAATCCTTCCCTAACCTCAGGAATGTCCCTGGAAGATGTGCTGCACTTTTGCTCTGTTGTCAGGAGTGGTGTCGCTACACTTCGGCAGCTGCTAATTTTAAACCAGATCCTTTAAACTTAAAAACAGAAGTAAAAGCCTACTGTTTCTTGAGGAATTCTTCCAGTAAATATCTTTCTCAGAGACAGTTTAATCAGGGAACTTCAGTCGAATTTTGTATGCTATGTAAGTTTGAGAAGTGGTTGAACTTCGACCTCTGAGCCTTAGGAGGAGTTATGGATGAGACAAGTGGTTATGTTTCCTGCTGAGCAAGGAAATAATGAAAAAGTATTTATCCAAATATCCACTTGTGTTTCTAAGATGATCTCTCTGAAGAATTTTTGACCCAGCTTTGAATAAACAAAATATTTGTTTCATGTCCTTCAAATACTGGTTGTTTTGGAGTAGATTGTCTTTCATGTTGTAGATGAGGACATATGTTCCTCAATACTGCATATAAGTGAAAAATGGGCAGATGCTGCAGCACATTAAAGGCATCTCTTTCATGTAGCTGCCAGGTACTGAATATTGTGTTCTTCATTTTCTTTCCTTTAAAGGTAAAAATAAGGAGCAAAAGAAAATGTTAACTGCTCTTTTTCAAAGTACAGAAGTGCAGGTGCCATTTGTTAAATGATTCTTTGCAGAGAAAGAAGCCACATCTCACATACTGCACATACCATAAGCTTGAATACATCCCTTAACCAAAAATAGATATTTTTCTTAGCATTGTTGGGGCCACATGGAAAAGATGTAGGGATGTCATATCGCCAAATCAGCTTGTATTTCTTCTGTCTGAAAAGTTGCTTTGGATAAGCTCTCAAATATGCACTACCTATTGAAAAAAGGGATCTGATTGTTTTCCCCCTGTGTTCCTCTCCTTACATGAGAAGGCAATAGATAAAATTTGTCTCCTAAAACAGGAAGAAGATACCTGCTTCACCAGCAGGCCTTCAAAAGGGGCCAAATTATCTTCATTGTTTGATGGAAGAGGAGAGGTCCTGACCCATTAAAAACTAGTGATTTTGATGTGGTGAAGTAGCAACCAGATCCCTTTTGACTGTGTCTGGTCTGATTTGCTGGCTCCATGGCTACATGGAACAATAGTTTGTGCAGGGCAGCTGGGACGTGGGCAGAATTACAAGTGAGCATCCATCAAATTCCTCTGTACCGCACTAAGAGGGCTTTTCCTCTGCACTCTCTAAGTGACAGGAAACCTGTGTGAATGATTCTCTATGGCTTGGGATAGGCAGCTTTGAACTCGGGATTGTACCCTGGAAAAATGAAAAATTATTTTTGTCGCCCACGAAGGTATTCAAAGTGTACTGTGTTGATGTTAAGTCAGATGTTGGCAAAGCTCCGTGCTGGATTGGCTGGTTTGTTTGTTTTAAAGAGAATACTAATATTTGCACAGTTTGGAAAAACAAAACTTCTCTTTGTGGAGAGCCTGTGCATAGACTGTTTTGATTCTGATGGTTAAAGTCTGTCAGAAGTTATTAAAAATAGCAGTGGAAGTTTCTGATGGGGATTGTTGATGAGGAGTGCCAATAAGCAGTGGCTGAGTTGCTTTTCACGCGTTTGTGGGATAATATCTAGAAAAACAGAGCACTTTCTTGGAGCTGCAATTTTATCAAAATGTATGTTGTGCAGAGCAAGGATAACAAGGTCTTCCAGCTGGGGAGTTGCTGCTGAGGGGTGTCCCACACCTGAGACTGACTTCACCAGGCTGCGAGGTTTGTGGTGCCTGAGTGGCTGTGCAGAGACACAGATGGAGAGGAGGAGAACTCATCTCCTTCTCTGGGACTCCCTACAGACATCAGGCTGATCTTTAAGGGAAGTCTCTGTTAGAATCTAGGAAACCTCTAAACTTAAATCAGGTAGGTGAGTGAGAGCGTCTAAATTCTGCTCAACTGGCACATAACGTACTTTGTACCTTGTAGTATCTTGTTAAATGTCTACTGGTGATTCTGCTCTTGAAGTCTGATTTGTTTGTTTGTTTTTGTTATTCAGACTCCTCAGTGCAAAGGCAGCCAACACACTGGAAAGGTAGCCAGAGAGTGAATGATCACAGTGCTAAATGACCATAATATGACCCACACTATAGGCAAGTAATTTTCCAAAAGGAGTGTATTTGAACATGGTTCTGAAGGAAAAAAAAAGATTATAGGGGAAAAAAAGGAAGTAGGATACTATCTTTTGAAAGTAATAACACACAATGCAGGCTCCAAAATGTTCCATAATTGCTTGTGGCATAGCCTCAGAGTAAGGAAGTATTATCATTAAAAAGATGTAATTTGAGTGAAGCTGGAGATCATAACATTCCACTGACCCATTGAAAATGCCTACTGTCAAAACACGGGTTTCTGATAATACCCAGAGACTTTCTCTGCTTCTTTTGATCTGTTAGCCTGGAACAAATATACTTTCCTTCTCTGACACTGAACTTAGGAAAGTAAACAAAATCAAAACCATATTTAAAGCACTGACTCACAGAAAACATTATGCTTATATATATGTCAAAGGCCTATGTTATATTAGTCATTATACTTAGATTAATACACACATCTGTTTTACAATGAAATGTGAGTAATGTGTCACTAATTATTAGCATCTGTAGTTCTTTCTAGCAATGATATTTCCATTTTTAAATGCTGCACAGTATCTGGATTAATAAGATGTGCAAAAGCAGATTTGAATTTTAAATTTAAAAATTATAATGCCCTGAGTTTTACTTTGATTTTGCACAAATCAGTATTTGTCTTCAGGGATATCCTGGCTTTCCATGAACTGTCTGTTTTGCCCCTTTCATCAGCCAGAACAAATGTTTAACAACTGCACTGATATTTTTTTCCCTGCCTTCCTAGACAAATGTGTCTAAGCTTGCCCTCTCTTTACAAGGGTAGTTTTCCTGGGAGACTGTGTATTAGAGCAATATTCCTTTCAGCACTGCTCATCCTTCTTTGAGAACATCCCAATTACCTGAAAATGTCACTACAGCTTTTCTAGTTGTTTTGGTCACTCCTTCTTTGATGAGTGTACTGTCTTAGCCAGACTTAGAATGTTAAGATCAGCTATAAGATTTTCCTTCTTCACTGAATCTTAAAAGACGCAATATTATTGAGCAGCCCACAGCTGCAGCCAAATCATGTTTTATAGCTGTGCTGTCCAGACATCTCCAGAAGCAGCAGTGCTGGTGTTGTCATCATTGAACTTGCCAGCCTTCCCTGCCATCTCACCCAGAACTGTGGCTCTAATCTAGTTTTAAGCTCTGGGCATGGTTTTGGTTTGTGTGAGTCACATACTGTTGTTTTGTACTCTGAATGCCATGAGCAAGTCCTGTGTTTATTTCTTTACTTATGGTGTGTTTGCCTGCTATCATGGCCACAGTACCAGAGCAGCCTGCACTCTGTAAGCTTCAGTTAAGTCTGGGTGACTTCCTTTGCTTGTCAGATTCCAGATGTTTTGCCAGAGTTTATTTCTGGGTCTTTCATGATCCTCTCTCTGGCTTCTCTGTGTTTGTGTGTCTTCACACCAGTGATGAACTCTGCTCTTATCAGGGTTAGTCAACTGCCATGCTTCCCAAACCCCCTTCCTCCCCACTCCAGAAAAAAAATGTTAATCTATCAAGTCTTAGGTCTGTTACAAGCTCCTTTAATACTTTCCATTCCCCCTGCATTGAAACAATCTTGCTCCATTTTTTCACAGAATGCAGTCCTCCTTAAGGTTCTGCAATCCATTTTCATTGTGAGCCTCTTGGCTAATAAAACTTCAAGTGACTGAGAACCAACTTTTATCAGAAATAATTTGACTTTCTGCCCAGTATCCTTCTGATAGCATTCATTGTAGCTCTAGAAACTGTGCAGGTCTTCTCTGAGGGGTTTTTTTCACTAGTAGGGAGTTTACCCCCTCTGTTATTCATTCCTGCAGAATACTTTGATTCTCTCTGTACTTTGTCCTGAGCTAAGGCCAAGTCTGTGAGCCTGACAGGCTGTAAATGTGATCTCTGAATGTGTCAGCATTGTTCTGCATGGAGCACCACCGACCTGAGCATTTCCTTCTACACATCTCACACAGCAGCTTTTAAAGGCACAGCTGCACACATGCTGTCGGCACATTTTCCCCAGGACATTTACCTTTCCACCCCTCGCTTTTATGCCCCACAATGGCATTGTGGAGGAGGAAAATTAAAAGAGCTTAATGCAGCCCAGGGCTGTGAATTCATCTCAGCTGCTTGCAGAGTGTTAATGGACACTGTGCAGGCCAAAAAGGCACAGAGGGAATCTGTCCCAATAGTTTTTAAAGCTTCACCTCTGTTGGTAATGTCACCTTTGAGAGCTCATGAAACAGTCCTCAGGAGTGGGTCTGGTCTCTGCTAATGCTTGTGAGCATACAAAGAGTACTGCATACTCCAATGGGAAGTTTACTTGGGCAAAATTCCCGCTGAGGTCAGCTGGGCTTCAATCCTTGCCTAAGAAATCCCTTAACAGTAATAAGCATTGAATTTGGAACTGCAGTTAAATATAGGAATATTTTAAATTTAAAAATGCATGGGCTGAAGTCTCCTCCTGTCTGTACTGCTCTTTCCTGCAGTAATTCCATCAAGTTACTCCCAGTCTTTGCTGGTGTACAGCTGAGTGCAGAATCATGCCTCCTACTACCACATTAAATAACTCATGAAAAAGCTTCAGTTTTATACAATTTATTTCAAATATGAATTTAGGACTTTAAACTAGTGAACAGCATGACATCTGGTGAATCCTGCAGCATCTTGACCCTAAAATAAAATTGAGAAAAATTCCTATTTTTCTCTAAATGAAAGGGTGGTGGCAGAGTGGTTACAACATAAGGCATTTTGACAGAGGTATAAGCTCCCTTGTCATGACAGTGATGACTGTTTTTAAGACAGGTAGAGAATCAGATTGTGCTACTTTGAGGCTTTTCATGGTCAGCTTGGCTGTAAATGGGTACCAGTCATTCCAGCTGAGAATCAGAAAGGCTGTGATAAAAATGTCTGTGATAACCACCATAGTGTTTCCATCAGTGTGATTTACCACAGAGTCGGCGTGTGCCAGTCTGATGGGCTGGACTGCCTTGGTGTTAGTTGTGACCATTTTCCTGCTGCTTCTGCTGAGACCTGTATGTTTCCAGTGTAAGCAGATTTGTCTTGTGAGAGAAACAGAACTAATGAAGTCAGCTTCTCAACAGGTTTGATTATGTGCTTGGTTATGTTTGCTAAATAAGACCATGGATCTTAGTAGGCATCAGGTAACCTGCAAAGAGAGATCTAGGGAAGGTCCCAGCCTGGGAAAAAGCTTGAAATGGGGTTTTGTGCCTTCTTTTTCTAGCTGCTTGCCTTCATGAAGCATGCTGGAATGTAAATGTCTTGGAGGCTTCTGCTCTTTTGTCAAGTTCTGATAGAAATTGGCAAATCTGTTCAAATGGTACAGGAGGCTGCCTGAGCTCCAAAATTCCCTGAAATAAGAGATTCTCCAAATCATAGCACTTTTTGGTGAATCCATGAGTCAAACATGAGCTCTGAAGGGATGTGCCATGGGCAGGTTACTACTCAGTATACTGGGAAATACCCTGAGCTCAGTTGTTCCCGTGAGCAGTCTGGATCTGTGTGTGCAGCCAGCAGTGTGTGGGGATCAGCCTGCTTTAACTCTTCACTTCCAGCTCAGGCAAAGTCTGGTTGACCCTGCTGTGGTAAAGCAATTAATACTGCTTTAAAATCTGCTTCTCCACTTATGCCTTTTAACATCCATACAATTTAATTGCTTTGATTTTCTCTTCATTTTCCCCCAACACCAAAGACGCTGATTTTTACTCTCAGCATGTAGCTGCATCGACTTCTTTAATGCCATGACATTAGTATCCATTGGCAATGCCCAGAAGGACTAAAAGGCCTGTTTCCAGAATGAAACAGAAGAAATTCTCATCAGACAGGCCACGGTTGGGTACTACTCCTAGATACTGGGATTTTCCCGGCAAATTGCAGGATGGGAGACAGGAACTTCGAGAACTGTGAAGAGGGTTAAATCCAAGTTAAATCCATAAATTTCTGTAGTGTGTAGAAATTCTGCAAATAAATATGTGAATATTTATTTTTTACACTTCATTCTTGGAGTTCTTACCCAAGTCAGAGAAAACCTCCTATTCTCCAGAGTCCTTAAGCATGTGCTTAACTAAAAGAAGGGATTTTAAGGAGAATTTCTGTGGAGCTCTATGTATTTCCTATCAGCTGCTTCCATGTGGGAATCAAGCCATTTATGTATACAGTTCCTGACTCTGGGGCAATTAAAATCTCAGCCATAATGTTATATTAACACAAAATTCAGTGTGCCTAATGACATATTAAATCTTCCTAAATTATAGCTAAATTACAAAAAGGACTAATTTACCAAAACCAGTTACTAAATGTTTAGAAAAGGAAGCTAATTGAATTATCCCTTGTTTGTCAGAGACAGATAATCTCCTTGTGAGAAATCTCATTTTTTCTGAAGCATGATTAATTGGCCTGACGAGTCAGAGATTATGACAAATTATGCAGGAGAAGATAATAGATAATAGTAGGAAAGCTTGGGAGCAGAGAACTACAGCTCTTGCTTGGTTTGGGGCCAGGTACCCCTTCTGGATTCCCCCTGATCCTTGTATGGTGTCTTTGCTGCTGGAGATGAGCCTTGCTGCTCTCACAGCTGCCCTGCACTCCTTTCCCCAACGTGCTCAAAGCCTCAGCCTGATTCTGATCAATAACATCACCTCCCCAAGAAGGATGCCTGATAAACCAGTCAATGAACGGTTTCCCCTGAATAATCAACAAGAGATGTATTTTTAATTTTCCTTTAGTCATAGTAGGAAGGCATTTATGACTCACACAGAAGGTCCAGTCACAGCTTCATCATCTTGTTTGAAAAGCCTGACAGCTGTTAGATCTGAATCAAAAATTTATTGGTTATGTTAATGTTACATCACATGGGTTTGAGAATAATTTTCCATTTGCACCATCTTGTATGTGTAGATCCTGCTGTAATAGGAACTAGATTTGAGTTATTGTCCCGTTAATATTATTTGGAAAATGTTATTAATTAGATCTGTATTATAATGTACTCAAAAGCAAGGTGTATTTGAAATTATAGTGGGTGTTGCCACAGCCATATGACTTGAAGACTTAGCATCTCAAGTAGAGTATCAGATAGTGCAAAACTCCCAAATTAAATCATGACTGTTGGCACCACTCTGCTTTTTCTGCTGTTCTGACTGCTAAAACAGTAATTTGACACAAGTGTAAGTTCACATATTCTGCCTTTTCCTCTGCAATCACTTTTTACCCCTTCCCAACATCAGTTAGTTCTCTCTCTTATTTAGTTCTCCTTCATATCATCAGTTTGCTTATAAGAAAAAGCAATTTCCCAGGCATCGCCAGCCAAATCTCTGTGAACCTACCACTATCCATAGTCCTATACCACATACATCCAGTCATCTTCTCACACCAGGAACCCTGAGGTGTCTGAGAGCCATTCCAGCCCTACTTTGGGCACTGCATCCCTTTGGCCTTTTCTTCTGAGTAGCTATTTCATGTTTTGTATGCATGTCAAGGTAGCAGCTCCTTTGAAGGGGTTCCTTCAGGAGCCCTTGGGCACTCAGCACAGCTTTCTGTTGCTTCCCTGGTGTCACTCTAATGAGTTTAAATATGAAGCAGCTTAAAACATACAGGGGTTGTTCCCAAAACAGGTGAACAGTCATTGGTTTATATTCATTGGAGTATTTCAGTCAGTTTTAATCACAACAGAATATGTTTGCATCTGGTCCCAGCCCTCTGAGTCTTCCCTCAATACTGTGGAGTAATTGAAGAATATGATTAAAGGTAATTGTTTTAATTGCCCATTGACTGAGGAAGATTTCTGATAGTTCTGGATAGCATCTGATCTGTAAAGGAAAGGTCTTGTGGATTGTCTGCATCAGGACAGATCCCCATCAGCAGTGGTGTGAGGGGTGCAAGCAGCCTGTGGATTCTGGCATGGAGAGGGGCGTGGGGCAGGAAACACGAGCCATACATTTTGTCTGAATGCAGAAGACAGAATGTATGCACTGTGCCACTCTGCTTATCATGCATTTGGGCTTGTTATTAGCTCACACCGTGTTCCAGCCCAGTGTAATGTCACTGACTTTGCTGAGGCTCCCTTCAGTGCAGCTGTCAGTGAAAGCACAAGGTTTGTCCAGGAATTAAAGCCAGAAATATGAGAATTGAAACCGTATATATTCAATAAGGTGAAATACTTAACACCTAACCATTCCAAAAGCAGCATTTTTGTTGGAGGCAGTAGTAGAGAAGAATGATGGTCTACTAGGTAGCTCACCCACGTTGAGCTTGGAAAACTTCATATTCTTTGCTCTGCTGATCCTGGCCTTTGCTGCAGCACTTAGGCTGCTCCATGTCTCGTGTCCCCTCTCAGTTCAGAGTGAACATGCCTTCTTAGGACTACGTGAATTGCTTTCATGATGTGTTAGCATGAAAATTTGTACAAATTCTCTGATGTAGTAACAGGGAGGGCAAAGGTCTTTGTGATTTTTTATGTGCAACTATATAGTATCTATGGAATTAACCACATCTGGCAATGGAATTAAAATACACCAGAAAACAAAAAATTCAATACTTTTGGCTTAGTGACTCTGAGAAGAAGTTTGCTGTAGGGAAGTAGGGTCTTTTAGGAGAGCGCTGGCACATGCTTGCAATGTTCTTAGGCTTCATCTAGATGTTTGCTGTGGCAAAGAGGCTATCAGAGAAGTTTGACCTCTGTCAGACCTAGGCTGGCTATTGTAATATTCCCTGTGTGTTATGAGAGCAATTTTCAGAAGTTTGAATCCTCTATAGGTCCTATTTGTATAGTACAAACATTCTTTCTGCATCAGGTCTGCTAATTAGGTACTTTCTTTGCTTGTGTTTTCCCCTATTTGCTTGGTGAGTTGGAGAATTTTAATAATCTTTTTTATTTGAGTAAGCGCAGTTGTGGGAAACAGTAAAAATATTCCTGACAAAAATGATCTGCATTTTCATTTACAAGCATGAGAGAAGCTAAGAAAAATTCATCTTGCAAATGTTTTGACTATTGACATTTGCCATCCTTTCTGTTTGGGAGGAGCTGAATCAGACTCTCCTCTTTCTCATACTATCAGAATGGATTTGTATCACTGGGGTCTGAATTCCAGGACTCCACCCACAGGCACTGTTTTATTATCCATGCAGATGTACTGAGTCCAGTGGGTTTTTGCCTGATTTATTATCATGTGAACAAGGGCCACACCAAGCTGTGTGACTCCTGCAGTTAGTTTTGATCTGCACTGGTGCAGCTGACAGAAGGAATTGACTTGAATGATCTCACTGTTGCTGGGGCACTTGCATTGTGATTAAAGCCAATGCTGTGTCGTTCTCTCTTTAGAAATGCTTGCTGTGCCTGCACCTCCTAGCTCACTTCTTGTGCCCACAACTGTCTGCTCTTCTGAACAACTCCATTCACAGCATCATTTTGTTGCTGAACATCTGCTATGAAGGGGCTGAGGTCCAGCATGACTTGCTGGGGCATGTGTCCAAAGCCTGACTCCGAAGAGCTTCCCACCGTTCCCCATTCAGGGGAATGCCCGTGAGCCCAGGGAGAGTGCAGGGTGCTTGGCATGGACAGCAAACAGGAGAATACACAACTTCCAGCCTGTTGTGCTGGATGTGGACTGCCTGGGATGAATCATTCAGCAAAAATTCATGGAGCTAACAGCATCTTTTGTTCAATCTTTTGACTGAATGCCTACCACATGTTCCTTTCTCATCTAGTTTTCCTTCATTGATTATTTCCAAGCACTGCTGTGCAGCTTGGCCTGAATTTAGGAGCTGCTGATGCTCCCAGGGGTGCTGGTAAAGCTGCTTGTAGGAATGGGCAAAGCAGCAACTCCCTGAGGTGGCAAGAGGCTGCAGCCTCGTGTAAGTGTGCCCAAACCTCTCAGTGGCAGCAGAAGCAGTAGCTGTGAACGCCTCTTGTGCCCAGCTGTCTTGTCTCAGTATTGCTCATGCTTCTCCCATTCCCAGGGAGCCAAGGCACACACCAAAAGGTTTTGAGAAATTGTAATCTATTCACCACCCCAGCACATTTGCCTGATCAAGATTACCAACCTTAATTCTCCAGGCCTTTCTCCTCTACTGCTTGTAACTTAACATTTCTTGTTTATTTTCAGCTTTATTTCCCTTAGTGTACTGGAATGATGTGTGCTGAAACATTTGTTCACACAAATAAGGGAAGGTGATAGCTTTCCTCCCTGACCACATGCTCTCTCTTCTGTTCCAAGTCTTAATTAAAATGATACTACAGGAAGCAAATCAATTAACAGATACCTTACAAGATGCTTTATTCACTTACTCATGTACACACAATTACTTACAAGTATCACATTACTGCTTTAGTTTATCTGTTAGCAAATGCTGCTAGTGAACTGCAGTGCTACTGACATGGGTAACAGACACCTAGGAAACCAGGGAAAGTATTCCAATATACCATTCTCCTGTCAAAATAAATTTTACATTTTGTTGTTCAAAATGCATGGGAAAATTACTATCCAGTTTCCTTTGCACATTTGACAAATGACATGCTTTGTGAAAGTCAAAAAATGCCCATATTGAAATCCCTTTAGTTACAGTTACAAGTACAGCAGTAGCTTATTCTTTATAAAAACAAATTTCTGGTATATCTGCTCTTATGCTCTAACAGCATGCTTCCTCTAAGTCCCTGACCCAGCACATCAGCTCTGCCTGATCTGAAAGTTGATTAGTGGATAGGAAGCCCTGGTCTCCATCATTTTACTGAGTGATATTTCTTAATAACATTCAGAATTTCTAGGTCAGACTTCAGTCTTACAATTGCTTTTTTGTTAAGTTGGATTAAATCTCTTATATTAGTGGAGAGCTGGAAAGAACTTACTTTATTATGATGTACCACACTGAGAGCAGAAACAGGTATAAAAGTGAACTTCAGGAATGTATGCAAGGTGAGAGATTTTAAAAACCCATATGTCTATAGACATTGGCTTGAGCTAAAAGGTTATGAATACCTTATTTATTTACAGTTTGTGGTCTTTGGATCTGGACAATGGTAAGTTATAATAAAATAGTGTAACATCCTGTTTGGAGTCATCCTGGAATGCTACAACATAAAGCTCTGCCTGTGCAATATTGAGGTATTATTTAATTAAGTTGGGCATGCCATCTACCTGAGGCCCCCAGGCCTTGAAATTCTGCTGGGTTTGCTAGAGAGAAGCTGTAGGAATAGCAGAGGATGCTGGCTATGAGTTCCCAAAGTTCCCACAGCTGACATTGGCTGCCCTGTCTTCACAAGGTGAAAGAAAGGCCTGGCTTGAAATAAAAAATCTTCATGTTTTCTTGCACCTTGTGATGACAGTATGTTATATACAGCATTCTTGAAAGAAGAGGATTAAACAGAATTAAATAGAATCTACAGCACTGTTTTCTGAACTGATACCCAGCCACTGACTCAAAGCTTGGGTAAAGGTTGGAAAATGTTTACAGAATAACTTGGGTTTAAAATGTTTTAAATTATTTACAATACTCTAAATGTTCTGAAACAAAACTGGAATTTTTCTTCTCATAAGAAGCTTGTAATTGGAGCCAGGCAAAGCAATTTTGATGCAATCAAGTCCATCAGAATGTATAAGGTTAGAACAAGAATGAAGGTGCTGGGAAATTGAAATTATTCGCAAATTCTGATTGAACTTAGTGCTTTGTTTTATACTAAAAAATAGGGATAGGGAAATTCTGGAAATAACATATTAGCTCATTTGTACAGTATTGACATGAAGTGTCAACAGAACATGAAAAACATTATTTTAAAAAGGAATTTTAAATTTTAAAAGGCCATCATTAATTTTAAATCGTTGAAATCATCACTACCACATACAGAAGACATCAGTTCTAGATCTAAAAAAGATAAAATTTTAAATTAATGAAATGTTTTCTTACTAACACAAAACATGTATTTCCTGAAATAAATACAGAAGCCTTGTTTTGTTTTAACCCCAAATGAATGATTTTCCAAGTTGCTGAAATCATTATTTACTTATCTAGAAATATTGGTGTGACCATGAGTTCTGCTGCTGAATTATATTGCCACTTTTCTGATTACCTGGTATTTAACTGACTTTAGAAATCAGTCCTATACTTATCACAGAATAAAGAGGATCTATTAGTGAACAGAACTCAATTATTTTGTTCTCCTCCTACGTTTCCTTCATATACATGGGAGGATTGCACCTCTTGGGTGTAGGTGATTGAAGTTAGCTGCACTATAAGCTCTTCCTGTAAACAATCAATCAGCCTTTCAACTAAAGAACAAAGAAAAGCATTGGTATAGGTAAGATTCCTGCCAGTGCACAAGAGACTTCTATTGATCCTCAGACCAGGTAACTGTTGATTGCAAGAGTTATTGATCTCTTGTACTTTGGTTTCTTACTGCATTGATGTCATCTGTGAAAAGAAAGAAAAATCACAGCTTAACAATAACTCTCTGGCTTTGGTTTTACCTGGATTATCTCAGGTAAAACATCATTGTAAAAGCTGAGTGGGGAGATACTCAGATAAAAATCACAGGAATTCTAGAAAATGATTAATGGAGATGCTGGAGTTACATTCCTGAAGGTCCTTTCAATTAACTTTTCTTTCACTGGATGTTTCTTTGTACCTTTGGAGGCATCTGTTTTTCCTAAGTGAATTAACAGAACAAATGCATGCTTGTGGCTGTTGTGGTGACTTGCAGATGTCCTTGTCACTGCCAGGTAGGAATCCACTAGCAGCAAGCCATGCATTTTTGGGTAGCATCCCAGTGCACTGCAGACACTGGACTGTTGTCATTTGGAGTGCTTCCCAGTTTGCCTTGCCACAGAGCGGGGAGCAGCTGAGCAGCTCCTGGATCCCTTGTGTGGGATCTTCCCAGGAGTTTATTACTGGAGTGCTGCTGCTGTGGGGCAGCTGCACAGGGCAGCCAGCCCTACAAAGTGCCTGACTGTGTATCCAGGTAAATCCTTTACTGCTGTGTGACCTTTCCCCGGGTGCATGTGCCTCTACAACTCTGGGTCTGCCCAGTATTGTCTCTCCAGATCCCTGTGCCACCAGCACCCCCTTCCCCCTGAACATACCTGTTTTGGCTCGATCCTGTGTTTGACCTGCAAGGTGTAGAGAGAGAGAAGTTGTGACGTTAGAGCCATAATAAAAGGTGAGAATTCAAATAAGCAACAAGTTAGAGTTGCAGAAATGCAGGGAGACTTTTTATCTTTTCTTCACTGCTCTAAATCTTTTATTCAGTTTTGCTCCATCTAGTGTCAGTGCTTGGGAACACGATCTAGTCTTGCAGCCCTCGACTTGTTTATATTAAATTTCACGATTCCACAGGGAAATGAACTTCATCATAGTCCCATCTTACAATACTACTTAAGCATTTTCTGGTGTCTTTGCTAAAGAAGAATGTCACAGGAGATTTGGTGGGCAGGGAAAATCCTTCACATAATTTGCCTCCATCTTTTTTCCTTCTCTGAGAGAAATTTTGTCATTCATGTCTTTTCGAATGCTCTGCCAAAATGTTCACGTGAAATTCACTGCCCTGTAGGTGTCTGTAAGATTCTGATTCTCATCTTTTCAGTCTGACCTGGGCATACTCCAGGTGAGACATAGATAGGCAGGAATCAGAGGGATTTCTTCTGTTCTGCTCCTTTTCCTCCCTTATTTATTTCTCTGGTTTGGGGCTGGGTGGGTCAGCACAGCTCTGTAAGGTAGCAGTGCCTGCCCTGTCCTGTTGGCAACGACAGTTCCTGCAAGACAGGACAGTCCAGCCTTCCCTGGCACCTTAGCTGTAATATTTTGCCACTTCCCTTGTGCCAGAAGTCCTTGAACAACCTGATACCTCTGAAGATTATTTTTATGTTCTACCACACTGACTTTTGGCAGGGCCAGTTCCCTGAGGCAGTGGAGAAGGGTGACTGCCTGAGCAGAGCATACAGCTGTGCAGACCTTTCTCTAGAGGTGGGACATCCTTTGCTCCCATGCTTTGCTCTCCTCCAGGGAGTCATGGAAGTTCATTTACAAACACTTTAAAAAGTCCATTTTTTCCTACATGGTTAGGTATTTTTCTTATCCACAGCTTCACTTCTCCTGTGCCAGCAGGAGCATTTCAATGTCTGTGTAGTAAATACCACTTGGGAGTGGGTCAGGTGTTGTTTTAATGCACATACAGAAACACATACAAAAACCTAATTGCTTTTTAGGCAGTGGTTTTCTGTGCTTCCCTTAGAAGACCATACAAATTTTCCATTGATTCTGTGAGCCTCTGCAAAGTGGCTTTAAACCCCATTTAAATCTTATGGGAAGCCTTTAAGCCCATAAACTTGTGTGAACTGCTGAGAAGTACACCATGGATCTCCAAGCATTGCAACCTAGAGGCAGAAGTCAGCATCACTTTGTGGTATCATTGATTTCTTTCAGCTTGCTATTTGTTCTCTGACAGCAGCCTGTAGAGTACACTGGAATATGGAGAATATTATAAGCAATAATCAGGTGAAAAACAAACAGTTGTGCTGATACTTAGTACAGGTTGTGCAAGGCAGAACTCTTGGACAGTAAGAGATCAGGGAATTGAAATAAAATGATGTGACAGACTGTACACATTATATTAAAAAAGGATCTCTAAAAAAGGATCTTGTTTTCTGAGATGTCACTGACAAAAGCTCCTAGGATTTTAAAATCAGTGATTCCTTTTCCCTAAGTTTAGTGTGAACTTGTGTACAGAAATTAAATGTGATACACGAAAACCTGTGAATTGGGGCTTTAATTCGAGGCTGTTCTTGTCTGACTAACACCTGTGGCACTCTTGAGTCTCCTGCCTTGAGACTCCTCTTGAGTCAAGAGGCCTTGGTTTGTGTCGGTTTTAAGCTGTCCTTTAGCTATCATAGCAGCTTTCATTCCTAGCTAATCCCATGTTGTCACTCCTCTGACAAGCCCTAGGCAACACAAAGCTATTCAGTTTATTTGGCAGAGTGATGCTGCCAGGGAGCAGGAGGATCTTTGCTTGGTGGCATCTAATATTTGGGTTACCCTGGGTGCCTGTTGACAGGGGTGAAGAGGGTACTCTTCCAGAAACATTTCTCCTTTTTTTTATTTTTTTTTTTTTTTTTTTTTTTTGTATCCAGACTTGCAGCAACTCTAGGGAAGGGTAGAATTACTCATTTAGTACTGGAATCATTTGCACCAGCAAGTCTGCCAGCAGCAACCACGATGGCTGTGGAAGGAATTGCCTCTGACAGGTGTCTGAATATTACCAGGAAAGCATTCTCCTGACTCAGCAGGTTTGGCACCAACTCTTACAATCAAATTATTTAGAGCTATTCAAGACTAGCCTCAAACAGTTGTGCAGAGGGGTAGGAAGGAGTAAGGATTCTTCCCTGTTTGGCTGCCGTGAAAAGGTCAGCGACAAAGGCAGTCCCCATATCCAAGGGGAGGACAGGTGCCCTGGGCCAGGTGCCCTCCCAGGGAATGTGGAGGGTGGCCAGAGAGGAGCAAAAAATAGCCAGAAGTGTGGCTCTGCCCATCAGGTTGGTAGCTGGCATCAGTGAGGTATGCTGTATCCTGGAAACGGGTTTAATGAATTAATCTCACCCTAGCAGTTTGTGCCATATGTACTTGTGTTGTGTGTGTATATATATATATATATATATATATATAAAAAACTGTCTTTCAGGGGTGTGTGTCTGTATTCCCTCAATCCAGGAATGGTGCTAAGGGAGCTGACAGCCTACAGAGTGTCTTACTCCTGCTGTTTAAAGCCTGCTGTCCCTGGCATAGTGCAAAGCTTAATGTCCTTGATTTTGAAGTGTGCGATAAAAAGATTAATTTTATTTTATGGAAAGGGTAACCTGAGCCAGTGACTTGTCCAAGGTTGTTCAGAAGAACAAGTTCAGCTAGACAGGGCAGTGATAGAAGTAGGAAGAAAAACCAGTTTATTATTCTAGTCACTGGTGTCTGTTGCCTCAACATAGAATGGGTATTGGCATTTTGTTTATGCAAATGTATATGTACAAAGAGTTGACACAGCCATTTCTGCTGAGATTGTTTAACATTTGCACACACATGGAGTTGTTTAGATCATCTCTACTTGTACTAAATTTATTTGCAGTAGCATGCATTATTATTGCATTAGTGAAGCTTTAAATATTTTCCATGAAGCTCAGTTTCCAGGAGCATGCTGAGCAAACCTAGAGCAGTGAGTACAGCATTCAGCCTATCGACCACCCACCAATCCCTACAGTGCTGAGTGAGGAATTGGGTCTGTTCTGGTGTATCAATGGGGCCAGACCCATCTTGTGCAGGTGATATCTGCTCAGGGAAGTGCAAATGCACTTCTGCCTAAGAGGACTGGAGCCCTCCAAGTTTGTCTTCCACTCCCATCCTCAGGACAGTTCTTCACTATTTGTTTTAGGGGCCCTGGTGGCAATATGAAGAGAGGCTCTGTAGTAAAAACAGACCTCACAGGAATAATTTGTGACTGATTTTGCAAGGCTTATTTGGATCATTGAAGAGGTTAAGTGTCATTGCTCACTCTGTTTTTCCTTATATGTAATCAATCCACTAACAACTTCTGAAAACGTTGTTGATATGATGATTGAATTGTATGTAGAATATCCTATGTCAGAGTGAAAGACCTTGTGAAGGTCTGCTTGGGAAACCAAGAGTGGCAAGTGATAGAACAGTTTAGGGCATCACTGAGGGATGTTAAGAGAATCCATCCACACAGAGGTGCCAAAGATTCTGAGGAATCTGCTTGGCTGGTCTGCTACAGATCCAAGATGAAACTGACTGCATGGTTTAAAAGGAATATTCCTGGGAGAGGAAAAGAAAAACTAGACTTGTTTTAGGAGAATAAGATAGATGCAGGCAACTTGCTGGCAGGCTGTGGGCTAAACTTACAGTGTCACTGTGAAAGCTGTCAGTATTGAGGGGCTGCAGTGCAATTCAGTGCCCAGCATCCTGGGAAACCTGTGCTCTCCACATTGACCCTTTTCCCTTGTGCACCACACTTCCAGTGACACTCTCGGACAAGGCCAAAGTTCCTTTGTTAATTTGTATTTACTTATGGAATTTTCATTTGTAAATTTTGAGACCATTTTCCAAAGGACTCTTACATGTGCCTTTCTCAACTACCCACTCTAGCATCTAAACTAGACCTCTAGTTAAGTTTATTTGTGAGCTCAGGCTCCAGTGACTACACAGTGTCTCTCATTTGCAGGTGATGGGACTCATGTCTATGTTTTTGGCTTCCTGTTTGTTAAATGATGCATTCTGCAATTCACAGTGTTATAGACCAAGCTGGACTACTTGGATCAGAAAGAACTCTTCTCCAAAACAAGATGTTTGTCTTTCTATCTTACTTTGAGCCTGTTTGAAGGATATGATATTCCCTGCCTGTCAAGCTGCAGACCTGAACATGACAAAGTTCTAGGAAAAAGACTCTTGGTTCAGATGTTTGGGCTTCCACAGTTCTGATAGTTGGAAGAAACTGCAGCTCAACATCAAAACCTGCTCATGATTGCCCAAACCTAGTCTTTTCCATGCCATCCATCTGTGATGTTTATATTTTCAAAGTGGATGATTTCTCCTCCTATGCAATGTGTGGCAGTGTTTTTAGAGATTTTTAGAACACATTAGAGGATTTTAAGGTACAGTTACATTCCAAGACCACCTCCATTCACCTAAAGAATACTATGATTCTTAAAAATATCCTGTGTTTCTCAAGCACAGTCTAGCAAAGGAGAGAGAAGTTGGTCCTTGAGAAGTCAAGAGGGAAAACATAAGAGAATATTTAGATGAGCTTTGGATAGAAAAGAAAATCATCATACGCTTGGCAAGCACCTCCCAAGCTCCTCCTCTCTTCCACAAAACATCAGAAGAACTTGTGTATTGCATTTAAAACCTGATTTTCTACTGAATTATTTGCATGGAGTCCTGCAGAACCTAGAACCAGTGAGAGGCATGAAGAATTTTGTGTGTGCTGTTGCCTAGGATGTTTTGACAACAGATTCATTTGCAGCAGGTTTAAAAATATGTACCTTTTCCTTTCTAGTAAACATTCTCTTTCCACCCTTCTCCCTTTCTCTGTATGTCTCTTTCTTTGCCTCCTGTCAAGATAAATCTGGCTGACATGCAACGTAGTTAACTCAAAATATTGCCAGCATTAAATGTGCCCAGACATTTTTATGAATACATTAAACTTGCATGAAATTTTTAGGCATTATAATTTACCAAGCTTACACCAAGATGGCATTTGATACTGACATGAGCTATTAATTAAAAAAGAGGACATTAAATAATTGTCAGTTGACATATAAATTGCTGTTTTGTTGGCTGACAGAATCTTGCCTCAAGCCTTTTTCTTCCCAAGTGTTAGTAAATATCCCGTTGAGTTTAAGGGCAACTCATTGTGAATTGATTGTTTAAATCTTAGTGTTATGTACCTGACTAAATAAAGTGGTAAATTCTGTTAATTATTACACAATAAACTGTCAGTGTCATGTGGGTGTCAAAACATTGTGTTTTAAGTATTTTGGAAATTATCAAGGGGGATGCATCCGATACTTCCTGATTTTAGTGAAAATCTGTTCTTGGAAGGGGTCACTTAGGTTCAGTACCAGCTAATTGGGGTTCTGACACAGAGGGTGATTATCTGCATCAAGACCCTCAGCTGGGACAAGGCTGAGCAGCTCCACTGGCTATGAAACTACAGTGCTGGGTGATGCCCACTCAGAGTATTTCCCAGCTAGGCAAATATTGAGTGGTTCGTGGCATTTGTAGGAATAAGGATGTAAAATTTAAAACAAAATTTGGCAGAAGGTGAATTTGGTTGAGTGTTCTCTCAGTTGCTTTAAGTTTTTGGGTTTTTTTTTTCTGAATCCTAAAGGGATGGTGTCTCAACACTGAAGGTTTCAGGTTGCATTTCCCTGAGAGATTCAGGATGGCTATATGGTTGGTTGGAATAAATCAGGTGACTTCAGATAATAGACTTCACTTTATCAGAGGGTTTTCTAGGACTAGCCACTGGTCTAAAAATTCCATGGATCAGAATTCCCTAGGGAACTGAAGCAAGTAGGTAAAATCTAAGTTGATTAGTTAATCTAAGTAATTATCATATGTCTCTCTGGAGACCTGAATAAATCCTACTAAGGGTTAGTTTATTAGGGGTATTTTAAAATGTTTCTATGGCTCTGATATCATTGTTACTGCTAGAGATTTCCTCAAAACCAGTAGAAGGCTATACTGTTTCCCCAGATTATAACCAGCATTATAGAATGCCTTAGTGACCTACCAGAGAGTAAGACATAGATGCCCTGAAGTGAATGAGAACAAAGATTTGCTAGTGAACTACTGACTACCACAGCAGAATTGAAAAGTACTGATTAAGAGGTGGCAGTGGATTTCTAGGTTTTTTCCTACTTGGCCTTAAAAGTGTGATCTTTAACATAAATAGTTTTGCTCCAATACATTGTGAAATTAGTTTCTCTCACTGGTCAGTGTCAGTGGCTCTAAGGCAAAATGTTTGTGTATTGTGTCACACTTCTAGCCTTAAGACAAGAACTTTGTCATGAAACTGGAAATTTCACTCTACCTTTTAGCAAATGCCTGTAGACTGAGGTAAGGAAACATCAAAGAGGTCAATGTAAGGTCACCATTAAAGATGTTAAATTTTGCTGCCACTACAAAGTCAGTCACTTCCCCTAGAAAGATCAGAGGATGATGTAATAAATGCTCAGACTGTCTCTGAAAGAAAATACGACACATAATAAACAGCAAAGAGAGCTAGAGAAGTCCAGCATGGAACAGTTCATAGATCATCCTGTCTGCATTTCACCCAGGCAGTAAATCTACCACTGCCTGCTGTGGTTTTTCTTGTCTTTGTCCTTCTCATCACTTTATTCTCTTTTCTCTTGACTCTGGTCTCTGGCTTTTCTGCTCTGGCTTAGCTGTTTCTGATGACTTTCCCATTCATTGTTCTGTCTATACTGTCCTGAAAGCCATGAAAGCCATGAAGTTTACCAGGTATTCTATGTTTGTTCTTCTCACCTTATCATAGTCCTAATTCATTTAGGTGAAGCCTTTTACCCAGAGTTGCTGTTATTATGCACAGTACAAACAACAACAACAACAAAATCAAGCTTCATCACAAGTGTTTGAAGGATTTGCATTTTAAAGAGTATCTCAGCTGGGTTTTCTTGTGTATTCTTGAAATGTTAAAATTCCTTTTTCCATGCAGATTCACTAGCTATCCCAGTCCTCTAGAGGCTTACTATGTGTGTTATGTGCAATCATTCAAACGTGGGGAAGCACCATGCATAACGAGAGAGAGCAATTAAAAGTTGTGCATAGCAGAAAACACAATGACTCTTACCTTCTCTCCATTTTGCCTTCTGAACCTAAAGTGAGAAGAGGAAAATGTGGTTAACTGAGAAACAAGGAACAGAGTGGTGATAGGCCTCCACAGAATTTGTGGGGAGGCAACCAGGAGACCTAGTTACAACTGGTAAAGATCCAGCCATCCTTCCGGAGGCAAAACTCTTTGATATTAGTTGTGTCATGCAACTTTCCTAAAGCCTTTCTTGATTCTTCCAGCTGGAATATCTCAGGACAATTTTCTCAGAGCTGTATGTTGGCTAATACTTTGTCTGGTTTGAGTTTGCTTGTAGCATATCCCCAGGGTATCATGAGAAACAGCTTTGAGGCTAAAGAGTAGACTTGGTTATAGTGAGATGAGAATCTGCAGTTCTAGGCAGTCCAGCAATTCAGACACTTTTTATATAGTTCTTCACTGGAAAACCAGAGCTGTTGTACACACACAATTGCTAACACTGAAGCTCAGATCTGCTGTATCAGAAGATGAAGAGAACTAGATCTATGGAAAAGGGATCAGGAGTATTTTTTTCTTACCTCCAAACTCACTGTCGATCATTTTGACTTTCATCATGCAGATTATTACTGCTACAAAACCAATTGCTAGAAGTGTTCCCAGAATAACTCCTATAATAACATATGTGTAATCTGCAAATATTGAAAACAACTCAGTGAGTATACACCACCATTAAATAATAAATACGTTCTTTGAGTTTCAGATGGAACAAAGTTTAAATACATTCCTAAAAAAAAAATGCTGAGTCAGAGTAGGTAGCTGAGAAGAGTCTGAGTCTGTTCTTTCAAACCCTTGCATATCATGAAGCCATGTGAACACAATGGGTTCAAGGGTGTTTTATGATAATGAACAATTTCAGCTTTTGGTGTGTGCAGGTCTCAGCCAAGTTTTAGAGCCAGGTCTTTCCTTTTACCCCGATAGCAAAGTCCCCCATCCACACTCCTTTGCCAATCTGCATCCTTCCAAACTGTTATTGCTGCTTCCAGATATGCACACACACATATGCACCTCCCAGTGCCTCCCCTCCTGCCTTGCCCAATGGTTCTGCGTCTGTAAGTTGTTGCTGGGAGGAGTTAGAATTTTGAAGTGTAAATTATATGTTGTGATTTGGCATCACTGTGTCAGTGGTTCAGATCCTGAACACGGGAGGGTGCCTGTGTTTAGGATCCGAGTCCCATGCTCTGTCCTCATACACATAATTTGGTGTCAGTCACATGGCAGGACTCTGCAGCACTAGGCAAGCACAAACTCACAATGCTAATCTTCTAGGCATAAAAAGTATACAAGGTCTTCTAAGGACATTCGGTTTTGTTATTTAGCCTCTAACTTCCTGTCTGGAAGTGAAAATCCCACCTTGAACTCACCTACTTCATCCTCTGGGTTTCCAGAAGCATGTACCTTTGCTCTCCAAAAATCTGGAATGGAAATATTTTAGCCTGTTAGGACATCGAGCAGAATGCCATTTCTGACTTTTTTAAAATAATTACTTCTAACAAGTCTTAAGATAGAATCTGAGGCTTTCTGCAGTAGTGAAATGTTATCAGTCAAGTTAATGAGGGCATCCTAGAAATGTGACCACATTGTACCATTTTTTGACCTGAAGAAAAAATACAATTCCAAAATTTTATATTGCTTTAGCACTGTTTCCATTCCATGGTTTTGTCACTGCAAGGCAGAGAGCTCTATACAAGAGAAGCTGCTATAAATCAAGGAAAAGATTACAGATGCACTAAAGCTAATAAAACATGCTAACAAGTGAGGATATGGCATAGCCCAACTCCCCTTTCAAGAAAACATGAATCCCAATCCTGCCTGTGGTTCCAGAATTCAGAATGTGATTTATTGCTGGCAGAGAAGAGTCTTTTCCTCTTGCAAATAAATTCTGTGGGCTGGAAGCAAACCTTTCCAGAGAATTCTGCATCAAAGTTCCCTCTTATGAAAAGGACACCTCCTGGGTCTCCCCTTCTCCATAAAGCCACTGAGCCATGGTGCCTGATGCTCAGAGTTTGCAGGCCCTCAGAATGGAGTGGCTTTGAAGAAAACAATTCATTCCCACATACTTTAGGAAGAAAACAGAATCAACATTTTTTTTTAAAAATGAGAAAAAAGAAGAGATCATGTTTCATTTGAATGTTGCTTGGTTATTACAGGAAATTGTTAAAAATGTACAGTGTAATGTTTTTTCAGTGCAAGGATATTTCCACCACAGCCTTTTCAAGTAGCTCCAAATGATGGAACTGATGTGCAGCTGCAGGAGCTGCTGGACCATGAGGTCAGGTGTGGCTCCTGCATTCCAAACCTGTGTGCTGCTGAGCTGCTGTCTCCTGCACACACTGCAGACAGAGCACAGTCACTGCTCTTTGGCCAGGGTGACAGCACATGTGGCACCTGGTGGGAACACAGCTACTGTGCACACATCATCATCGTTCATTGGCATTCCCCTCCACAGCAGGGAATTGGGAGGATTGTCTGGATGAAACCCAAGCAGAATGTCTTAAATGCACTCTGTTTTCCTACTGCTAAGGTGTCCAACATGTCCCAGCTGCTCTCCTGCACTTCTTGTGGAGAAATAATTTTATTTTATTGAGGTTTTGGGGTCTGTGCTTTCATTTGTTGTCCAGTAAAATGAATGCTATAAACATGATTGCTTTTAAACTTGAAGCATAGTCCTTACATTCCAAAACAAGGCAGTTTGGTGTCTTAACAGAAATAATCTTCTGTCTGCTTTTCAGACTGCTAAAACTCTTGAGCTGAGTGTGGGCCCTGGGGCTTCCAGGGTTATGTCAAAAAAATCTGATATATTGGGTGGCTTACAACAGATTTGTTTTTATTTCCTGGTCTCAATCACATTTCTATTCCCAAATTTTAATAAATTACAAATGAAACTTCAAAAATCTGGAGAAGAGCTTAAAAAAATCATGAGTTTTAAAGCAAAATATATTTTGGGAACTATAATTCAGAGCTGAAAGTCCATTTTTTGCCAAACTTTTCTTCATAATGAAAATATCTGGAAACTTATTTTGTACAAGCAGAAATGTTTTCTCTCCAAAACCTCCATGACACTCAAAAGAGGAGTTGTAAGAGGTAGAGAATCTGTGTTTATACAGTCTATACTAAATTACCCAAATCAAAGTTATGAAGATTAGAAAATTTAAAGAGAACAAAAAACTCTAAGGCTACACAGTGGGCATAAAAAGCATAGCTTCTGTTTTTCCATATTAAAACCCAGTCTCTTTGCTCTCGCCTATGATTTTATTTCATTATAAATTTTAAAAAAACACCTTTCTTCCATCCCCTTAATTATTCTTTGTGCTCATATGAAGAATGTTTTAAATTCAAGCATAATAAAAGTGATATTGTATTACTTTTATTATCTTAATGATCATAATACATAGACCTTAATGTATGCTTTCTAATGGAATTAAACCAGTGACAGATTATGTGTTTTATGGCAGAAATAATATTTTACATGGAATATTTTATGTAGGTCAGTTTAATATATTGAGATTAAATTATTAGTTTCTTTTTTAAAAGGGAGGGAAATTCCTGAAAACCCACAAGACTATAGAGAATATTTTTAATTCATACTTTCAATATGCTTTTAATTAAGCTTTAATATCATTTACTGGATGCTGCTTAAATACCGTTTGCTTTCCAAGGCAGTGTTAGGTGGATTCTATTTGTTTCAGTGTTTTTCTGGGTGGAAATAGGTGGATTAACTAACTCAAATACACATATTTTTCTGTTTGATCTTGATCTTATCTGCAATTTAGATCTTTCGGGGACGTACAAAAAGCTCCCATTTGGGAGGGTTAGAAATGATGCCTTAAACTCTGCAGTGCTCTGGTCCCAGTGCTGGATTTCTGACTCTGTAGAGAGTTTAGACTAACACTCCCATCTTGAATAAACCCTCTGGGCTTGCAGAGTATTTGCTCCTGTGTGGAAGAGCCTAGCAGATGAATTTGACACCCACGCTTGGGTGACTTGTGGATCACTTTTCAGAGCAGGCAGCGCCGGTGCCCTGTGCCCTGTGTGCCGTGTGCCCGGCCCGGGATGTGCGGCTGGCAGGGATGGGATGAGCCCGGAGCTGCTGGGGTACCAGGCTGCACCTCCAGCGCTGGGAACGTCTCGGTGAGTGTGCAGGGGAGGCTGCAGGCTCCTACCTTACACCTGGGGCATGGGAACAGGAGCGGAGAATCTGCGGGGGGAACTGTGCTGGAGCCAGCACCAGGCAGGGGGAGGAAGCTCTTACTGCTGCACACACAGCCCTCTCTCTGCCCCTGAGGTTACCTGCTGCCTGAGCTCTTACTGCTGCACACACAGCCCTCTCTCTGCCCCTGAGGTTACCTGCTGCCTGAGCTCTTACTGCTGCACACACAGCCCTCTCTCTGCCCCTGAGGTTACCTGCTGCCTGAGCTCTCACTGCTGCACACACAGCCCTCTCTCTGCCCCTGTGGTTACCTGCCTGTGGGTGTTTTCTTGAAAGAGCTGAGTAGCTAATAGTTGTTGTAGAGTTGTTTATTGCAAAGGCACATCAGTCTCGAAAAGCAAAGGGTCACAAGCGTTGAAGTCCATGCTAAGTTTTGGTGTAGAGCCCCAGATAGAGCAGAAGCTGCTCCTGAAGGTCCCAGCAGGGCCGATGTTGCTGGGCAGCTCCCGGCTTCTTCGGGCAATGGTGATGGCAGTGATGAGAGAGCAGGAACAAAAGCAAAAGGCAAAAAAAAATCTCTCCCCAGTGCATAGATTCTGATATACAAGTTGCTCAACAAGCTAAAGACATGAACTTGAACCATTTCTTTTTGACCTATTAGAATTCTAGTTTTTTAGCACGCCAGGTTACGTATAAACTACGCATATGGTTTATCTTGTTCTATCTACAAAATGTAAGCCATATTCTTACTTAGTTTTATTATGTCTAAAACTATGTTCTTGGAACCTCTACAGAAACACTAGTATCTAGGACTATGTTTTTCTACCTTCACTAGAACTTGTACTTCTACACTGGTATCTGAGACCTTTATTCTCTAAAGCACTTACTTACTTGCATGCTTGCTTAATCTAAAACTTAAACTTGCACCTCTACTTTATGCGGGAGTGGCTTAACATGCTTCAATCCATCCAAAGGTTTTAATTCAATTCCTGCACTGTGACTTCTCTCTGAATTCTTCAGAGAGACTCTTGACTTACAGACTCCAACAGTTACCCACTGCAAGGCAGAGCTGCTGAGGCAGTGATGGAGTCCAGATAAACACGCTGGGCTGGGAGCTGACTCTGTGATCTCGGTGTAACTCCAGGCAGGCTTAGCCCTGCCCAGACCTGCTGCACACAGAGCTGAGTCAGGCAGAAAGCAGCCTGGTGTCACGGCTTGGTTTGTGCCTGTGCTCTCTGTGACACAGTCTGCTCACACTGTGCCATGCCCAGAGGTCAGCCCAGCCAGGAAAATGGTGCAGAATGCAATTTAGGCATAAAATCAGGGAGCAGGAAGAGCTCAATTTCCCCACCGGATTAGGCGTTGTAACCCATTCCCAGGCAGAACCTGCAGTGATAAACAGCAATGTGTGCCTCATCTTTCTAAGTACACAGAACTTCCCTTAGTCCCTTTGCTTGTTACCTCCTGCTTCCATGTGACTTTTTTTTCCCTTCCTCCAAAAATTCATAATTTTCCTCATTGCAACAGCATTGCAGCAGCCAGTGTCATTTATAATCGAGGCAGCAAATAGGAAAGGAAACATAAAAATGGGGAGCCCAGAGTCAGGGAGGGCACTGCTGCAGATGTGTGGACAGCTGTGCAGACGGTGAGGCAGGAGCAGACACCCGGTACATGCAAGCTGGAATAAGTGGTGAGCATGGCTCAGGTGGGGCAAACTGCCCCTGTGGGACTCCCCAAGTGTAGGTGGTGATTGTCTGTGAATGTCTGCATGAAGCAGGGTAGACAGGAGGAGCTCCTTAGGTAAAAGCTGAGGCTATTGCCACCAGAGGGTGATGCCTGCCCCCTTCAGAGCGCCGAGGGACGGCAGCAGCTCATGGCAGTGCTGCCAGCTCCCCCTCCCCGCTAGACCACGCTGTGTTCATAGGACCCTGCTGAGGCTTCCCAGCCGTGAGCTCACTTGTTCCCGGCACCGAGTGGAGATGAGTACGAGCGGAGTAAGAAGCAGGCTGAGACAGCCCCGCTTTGGCCGGCACGGAGCATTAGGAGCGGCAGGACCGTGCCGGTCCGGGAAGGCAGAGCCCCAAAGCGGCTGGCAGCCTGCATGCACACAGGTCAACTTTCCCTCAAACTCTGCTGAAGTGCTGCTTCCTGCACAGGCAGAAGGAAACAGAGTGCTCAACAAGTGCTGAGCAAAGTGCTCAGCAGGTGCACATCTCATCTGCAAGCTGCAGGCATTTTTAACTTCACGGCGTCTTCTGGACTGGGCACTGCTGAGCCCTCTGCGCCCAGAATAGGAAATGTGAGCTAGAAAACTCAGCCCCTCTGGCTCAACAAATGCTTTTTCCCCAAGAAACAAAGTTTTACACAAGATATATACAGTTAAGATGGGGAATAAATAAACCCACCAAGCTCAGGAATAAAAGCTCTCAAAAGGAATGGAGAACAAATAAGTTAGATCACTTACATAAGAGAAGAAATGCTGTTGGGGCTGATATCCAGTTTGTCAGTAAGGTCATTATGAAGTTGTGACAACAGAGTGGTTTCACCCAAGTTTTCATGAATTTTACTCTTCTGCAGTGTCTGAGAAAAAAAAAAGCTGAAGCAGGTCACATGACTATTGAGAAACTAGTCACATCCTGAGTAGTTACGTTTGGAAACACGAGTTCCCTTTTTTGGGTTTAAGTTCAATATATAAACAAACTTGAAAATGTTTCACGGAGAAGGTGGACAGCCAATAGTCACATCCTGGTTCAGCCAGTGAATTTGTTTCTGCTGAAATCTTCTAAATCAGTGGATAAGCAAGTGGATTTTCTGTCTTAGAAGAAGAACTTTCTAAGGCATTCTCTTACAGCATTGCAATATTTTTTATGAACGCAACTTGAATGCTATCAATGTTTTCAGCAGAGCACTTATTTCAATACTTCCCTTTCATAATCAGCTTTTTCAGGAATAGAGAAGCAGCTCACTGTGGCTGCTAAACCATTGCAAGACAGTTCCCCGACAGCAACTTCTACCTAAGAAAAATGTCCTGATGTCCCTGGCCTATTTAGCTGTGTGAAGCATTGGTACAACCGACTGAGTGTGGCAGATGTCATAGCAAGTATTTGTGTTTAGCTCATTTTTGCGTTCTCTGCTCCTGGTACTCTGTGGAAACACCAAAACCAAGCAAACAAAAATCTCTGCACCAGCTGGATGGGAAAGATCAGAATCCTTGTGAGAAACCTCCAGTGTTTTTGTACCTTATGTTTCACCTGCAAAGATTCCTGAAAACCTCTTGTGGAAGTAGTAACAGGAATGTCAGCTCTCTTGTTTTGTTTTAGAGTTTGGTGGTTGGGTTTTTTTATTTGGGGTGGTTTTGTTTTGTTTTGCTTTGGTTGGTTTTTGTTGCTTCTGCTGGCCCAAATCAGCAGTCTCAGGTAGTTTCAGTATTTCAGAGAAGGAACTAAATATATGAATATTTGGATGAAATCTGTAAAACTAGTAGCTTTATTCCTTGCTGCTTTTCCACAAATGCTTCAAAGAGCTTGACTAGGTGACTGCACACAGCTTACTGTGTAAGCTTCACTGCTCTTGTTCACAGCATACCTCCAGCAAGGAAAAGCACTGACCAGAATAAGAGACTTAATAGAATCCTGCTTTGTAATAGCTTTATTGTGATTCTTCACCAAACTGGGAAATGTGGTTTCAAGCACCGTCATCATTATCAGCCTTCCCTCTATTCTTCACCATCCAGCCACCGGGCAGGATATATATGTTTAATTAATTCTGCTTTTACCTTCGACCTGTAAATAGTGGGAGTAATGTCAGATTTATACGTTATATGAATAACAAGGATTTCTCAGGAGACCCTATCTTGGTGAAAGAGGCTAACTGTAATTTTCAGCTGTGAGTAATTGTATATAATATAATCCTAAATGATTTTTCTTCTGTAATTTCATTAGAGTTTAGAAATTTAATTAGATTTTGAATCACTCTGAAATAAAGTAGCAAAACACCCAGAGACTAAGTGCAGTGGTTATTTTGTCCTCTGAGGCCAGAATTCTTGGTCTCAAATTGGCATGTGTTCATTAGGAGGAAGTTTGCAGAAGTTCTTGATATATTATTGTCTTTCAGAATGGACTCTGAATAGGTCTTTGGAGAGCATTAGAGGAGCACACAATTATTATACAGACTCTTTTTGAGGTTTAAGATCATCTGCCTTTCATATACTTAATAAAAATACGCCCCTAAAGTTGTTTAAGAAACTGTGGAGAAACTGTGCCTCAGTGCTCTTCCTGGTTTATTAGCAACTCCAGTACCTGTGTATGATGATACAGAGAGGAGTTGTTTGCTTTACTTTAATGATTAGGTAGGTTTATGGTTATTTTTATTGCTACACATATGAACTGTCATGGTGGCTGTAATTAGAGACACACTAAAATGTTGTTCCTTCTCTTCCATCTGAAGTTCAAAAGAAATCTGTCCTGGCCAACTTTCATTCTTTGTGGAATTCATTCTGTAGGTAAAAATGGACTCAGATGGCATGAAGCAAAGACCAGTGGAGCAGCTGATGATAGCATGGGGTGCCAAGATGGTTGTGGGTTCAAAAAGGAGACTCTCTTAAAAAATTAAGAAAACAAATGTTGTGAAATGAAGAATTTCAGCAGAACAAATCAGACAGACAAATATAAAAAAACTTTCTCAGTAATGGCAAGCCAACCCAATTTGAAAAGGAAGTAGTAAGTCTGATGCAATGGGATGCATGTCAGTCCCAAAGAGAAAAATCAAAAAGAAATACCTCAGGTGAGCAGAATACCTTGTTACAGACTGACCCTTGCAAACATTGCTGGTTGACTCATGTCAACATCCTTTGACAGGATTCCAGTATCCTCTGTGTTGGCCACTTCAGCTAGACACAGAGTGAAAAAATTCCTTGGTCTGATCCATGGGGTCATTTCCTTCGTTTCATTAATAGCTCTTGATGACAGCTCATCATCACACAAATCCAGTCCTCAGGCTCAAATATATATTTTCAGAGTGTGGCCAAGTAAATCTTGGGTCCAATTGAAAAAGATTCTTGGAAAAAGATTGAAAGATTTTGTGCACTTTGCTTATGGATACCAAGGGACATTCGACAACCTCCAGCAGCCTGGTGTGTGTGGATGTTCCATTCCATTAACATGTCATGTCACATCATGGAACAAATTGAAGAAAACATGTTCAGGCTGGCTACTGCCAAAAAATCGAGGTGGTTTTGCTATGGGCATCCAGAACAAATGGAAACTAT